>NC_087447.1:65134105-66384105 GCF_036321535.1 Camelus dromedarius
AGAGGGTGGGGTGATCAGAGGAGATTTCAGGGTTAAGTTGACTTTCGGCTTGAAGGCAGTGAAGGCGTGGCTGGAGGAATTCCAAGTCCTGAAATTCCTAAAGTCTTGAGGTGGGAGCATGTTTAGTAAGTCTGATGTCTGGCTAGTAGAACAATGTGGCTGGTGCAGAAAAAGAGGGAAAAGTGATGGTGGTAGTGGAGGGGCAGGGTCGTACTGTAGCGCCTAGTATGTAATTGGCAGAATTTTAACTTTTCCTTTGAGTGGTATGGAAAGACATTAGAGGATTGTGAGCAGAGGGGTGCCATGATCTGATTTATGTTTTAAAGACCACTGTCAGCTATGTGAATAGTTCGTATGGGAAAGGAAAACCAGTAAGGGTGACTATAGGAATAATTTAGGGGAGAGATAATGTTTTGGACCACAGTGGTGCCAGTGGGAAGTGGCCAGACTCCAGACAGACGCAAAGGCAGAGCCAGCAGAGTTAACCAACGGACTAGAGGCGGGCCGAGAGAGAAAGAAAGGTGTCAAGGACAACTATAAGATTTTTGACTTGAGTTATCATTTTCTGAGACTGTGAGATAAACAGTTCTGCTTTGTTTTTGGACTTGAGGGGAGTGGGGGAGGGTTGGAAATAAAGACTTTAACTTGGGATGTGTTAAGGTTGAGATGTTTAACATAGCCAAGTGTAACTGTCAGATAGGCAACTTGATATATGAGTCTGATGTTCAGGAGAGAGATCCAGGCTGACAAATATAAATTTGGGAGTTGTCAGCATAGAGAAGATACTTAAAGCCATGAATTTGGATGTTATCACCTAGGAAGTGAGTGCAGACGAAGAAAAAGATGAGGTTCAAAGACTAACCTCTTGGTACCCCACGCTTAGACGTCTCGTAGATGAAGGAACCAGCAAAAGAGACTGGGAATCATGAAAGAGCGGCGTCCTGAAAGCCAAGCAAAGAAAGTGTGCCAAGGGAAGACAGTCGTCAATGGATTCGATGTCACTGGTAAGTCGACCAAGATGAGAGTTGAGAACTGACCATTGGAATGGACAACTGGATATCGCTGATGGCTTCGACAAGAGTTATTTCATTGGAAGTCTAGAGACTAGAGACAAAAACCTGACTGGAATCAGTTCAAGACAGAATCAGAAGAGACATGAGAATCAGGGTTTTTGGAGAACTTTTTCAAGGATTGGTAATGAAAAGGAGGGCAGAAAAATGGAGAGAGAGCAGGAAGGAATGTGGGGGGCTTTGTTTGTTTAGGTTTATATGTTTATGAAAGTAATTTGAAGGGAAAATGTCAAATGCCTTAGTCATGTCAACTCTTGCCTTATTCCATCTACTTCATAATATATGTAGTTTGTATATTGGTTTTGCTTATGTAGCGAATAATATTACTAATATGTATTATTAGCCAGTGACAGTTTTAGTTCTCCTGATCACAGCAATCATTTTAAATATAATATTTATAGGGCTTGGTTCCTAATACCTTTGTAAGGTGAAGCTCTTAGTTTCAGCTTGAGGTCTTCTGGGTGGAAATGCTTGCTGGATGTGCTCCAAAAATCACAGACAAGTTTTTGAATAAAGTACACATTATGGGAAAAAGTTATGGAAAGAATTAGCCATTCAGTCAGTTCAGATATAACTCCTGGCACATCAAATTTTATTTGGGCTAAGGTAACTCAGCTTTCTGAGTCCTACAAAAATACACTTAAATTGCCCATTACAGCCACATCAGCAGCGAAAGGCTCACAACAACAACAGTGATAATCATGGAGATGGAGAACCAGACACCTGGCAGTGAGCAGCGGCTTGACAAGCTACTGGAAACAGCACAGCTGGGGGAATAGATCAGGTTCAGAAGACCCTATACTGGAAGGATATGACTGTCCATGGCAGCCCATTTTGGGTGAAACTCGTTCAAATAAAAAACTGTAGTTTATAAACTTCCCACCATATTCATGACTTAAAAGTGCAGACTTCGGTTGTCCCTCTGAATCTCCTAGTTCTGGAGTTCCTGCTATTCAGTTGTTAAGTGCCCTTTAATGAGGCTATGGAGAGCTTTCGCTCAAAAAGGTCCATGCTCTACATGGCCAACGTTGGAGAGGCAAGTCAGTGAAGGGTAGCGCTCATGGATGGAACAGTTTTGCACGTGCAGATTTAGCAGGGAAAAGGACGAGCAACTGGGAAAGGGCCTCCTGAATCCTTGCCCCCTTCTAACCCTCAGCTAAGGCCCACACAATTCCCAAGATCCTCTCTAGGCAGAAGAGAATAAAGACAAAAGATACCTTCAAACTCCCTTTCCCTGCGGTCTGTGTCTTCCCTGCTGTTTCAGCAGATGCTCATTTTTTCCTTTTTTTTAACAACTTTTTTTTTTGGGGGGGGGTGTAATTAAGTTTATTTATTTATTTTTAGAGGAGGCACTGGGGAATTGAACCCAGGACCTCCTGCATGCTAAGCATGCGCTCTACCACTTGAGCTATCCCCTCCCCCTTTCAATTTTTCTTAAGCAATTCCCTTCTGCACAGGAGTCTGCACCCAATGCTTGCTTCTGAAGTCTAGTCCATACTTGGCTTCCCCATTGGGACCACATGCCTCCAATTTACAAAGTCCCCTTCTGATATCAAAAATTGTCGATCCCACGGTCAATTCCTCTTGTTCTCAGCAGGGTCAGTACTTTTCAAACTTTAATGTCCCATGAATCACTTTGGGATCTGGTGGAAAGGCAGTCTTATTTAGCAGATCTTGGCTGGGAGAGGGGTGTGGGGGGATGCTGGAGTCCTGAGTTCCTGCATCTCTAACAAGCTCCCATGGGATTCTGATGGCGCTGGTCCACAGACCACAGCGTGAGAGTGGTGGGTGACTGAAGCTCCATGGCTGAGCTACTGTGAACTAAGGTGGTAGTGGTTTATTGTGTGCCTGCTTCCAGGTCATGCTTGGAGTTCCACGGGTATATTTTAGGCATTAACCAGAAAAGCAAATGAAATAGGTACTTTTGGTCTCCGTGGCTGAGTTTAAGGGAGAAAATTTTTGTCAGAATGAGAGAGAGAGAGAGGTTGTTCCTCCTTTTCAAACTGAATTACCTTCAAGTCACCAGCATTCTAGAGCTAAGTCTAGATAGTGGATAAAACCAGAAGCTCTCCTCTAGGGAGCCTGTTCTCCATAGGGTAGGAACAACCATGCCTTATGGAAAGAGGGATACACGGGGTAGACTCTGGTGCTAGGGGTTATTGACTGACTCTCATTTCCTTTTGTGGTGTGTGTGTACATGCACGTGTGTGTGTGTCAATGAACAGTAGTATGTAAATGTGGAGGCTCTCCCTAAACTCACCCCCCGCCCCAGCCTAGATCTCACTTGGGTTTCCATGGAATCCTGGGATTCCCCTTAGTGAAGCTCTTGTCACACTTTGTGGTTTTGCTCTCTTCCCTATTAGACAGGGGGCTCTTAGAGGGAAAAAAAATGTATCTTGTCCCCACTGATCTACCGCCATCAACATGGCTGCACACATATTCATTAAACAAATGGCAAAGTCCACGCTTTCCAGATTTCCCTCACTGATGCCTTATTTTCCCAAGTAAGGTTGAAGATAATAAACTATTGCGAGTCTAATACATCAATGCCTTGTTGTGGGCTGCTCCCCGAATGTCTGGTGCTCTCTGACTGCTGCGGCTGGACTGTACTTCCTGGTCTCCTTACGGGCGGCTGGGGACGTGTGGTTAGCTCTGGTCAATGAGCTGTGAGCTGCAGGGACGTGTCCCTCCCTGGCAAAGGATTTATTTGCCAACGTAAGACCTTGAGGACTCTCTCTTTTCTCTCTGGCTCAGCCAGAGTGCTGGCTGTTCCACTGTCCTGAGTCCCCAGATAGCCATGATGCACAGATTCCCCTGCCGCCATGGTGGACACGTGGTATAAGAAATAAAACTATGTTTTAGCCACTGAGATTTTGACATTATTTGTTATTGCAGCAGAACCTTGCCTGTTGTGATTAATATGGGTTACAAGGGTCATGCCCCAAACTGAGGGGTGCTAGATCCTGCCTGTTCCCTGGCCCAGCACCCATCTTCCCTTTGAAGCTGGGTTTTGGGTGTGGCCCTGAACCAAGTCTCTAGTTTTGAGCGTGTTGTTATTGTTTTTTTTTTTTTTTTTTAATTTAGTGGAAGTACTGGGGATTGACCCCAGGACCTCGCACATGCTAAGCACATGCTCTACCACTGAGCTACCCTCATCCCCCTCTTCAAGTCTCTAGATTTGAAAACAAGACTTTGCCTTTGTTCCTGAGACCCAGGTCTCACCCGGAAGCTGGTTCTGGTTGGAGGATCCCTGCCACATGTCTGTGACTAAGCTCTGGTCTTGGCAGCCCAGACTCTCTCGGGCGATAGGCACTGTCTTGCTTTTGCCATCCTGGGCCTTGTGACTGGGCTTCTGATCACCTGCTCCCGCTCCCCCTGTCTGTTTGCTTGGATTTCCATCGCTCCTCCCGTTTCTCCACCCATACGGTCCATCCGTGGGTCAGGGCACCCTGAAGACACTGTGCTGAATTTCATTTTGCCGAGGAAATAACTATGTTCCCACCAGTTATCTGTTGCTGTGTTCTGTCTGCCACAGTGGTCTCCATGGCCAGCCCCTGTCTTGAATCTGTCCCCAGACCCCAAGGCCCGCCTGGTTATAATCAGGGAATTCTGTCCCAGTTTCCTGCCTTTCTCACTCTGCCCCGAATCACCACAGTGAAATGGGCCACGTGTATTTGTGTCCAGAGACATAACAGATGGGATCTTGGGGATTAAGGCAGCAAACAGAGAGCAGAGGGCTTTTAGAAGGATTAGTCTTTCGCCTGGTGGGGAGGGTAGAGAGGGACGCCGGGGAGCCGATGTGAAAAGGGTCACTTGGCCCCATGAGCATATGGGACCGTTGCTGGATTTGGTCCACTCTCACTGTCCCCGTCTGTCTGTGAAAGAAAGAGCACTAGACTTAGAGCCCAAAACATAGGTCCGAGTGCCAGCTGTGCCACCTACGAGCTGTGGGGCCTCACACAGGTAAGCTAGCCCCTCTGAGCCTATTTGCTCAAGTGTACAATAGGGCTCGTAACAGATCCCTAATGTGGTCCCTAATCATGAAGCAGACAGGGGTCTCGTAAGGATTACGCAACAGACTGTTTGTAGAAACACTCAGCCTGCTGTAAAGAAGCTTATTAATGTTAGGTGGTATTATGACATCAAGGACGGGACAGACAAGCAGATGGACCAGTCCAGGAGGCATCAGGCTGAATCTTAAAAATAAATGATGATGGGGGGGGGAGGGTATAGCTCAAGCGGTAGAGCACATGCTTAGCATGCACAAGGTCCTGGGTTCAATCCCCAGTACCACCTCTAAAAGTAAATAAACCTAGTTACTCCCCCCCAAGATAAAAAATAATCACATAACACAATAATAAATAAATAAAATATTTTAAAAAATGATGATGGCATCTTTATATTTGAATAGAACCAGGCAATTGCCACATTATAGGAAAGGGATGATGCTAAAGATATTGCGTCCAAAGAAGGCAAGGAATGCAGGGGCTCCCCGGGGCTGGGGGTGTGCAGAGCTGGATCAAGATTCAGCTAGGAAGAGAGTTTAGGATCAGGAAGTCCCAGAGAACGGGGCAGAAGAGGATGAAGCATCTCTGAGGAGGGCAGGCCAGAGTGAACTGCCCCTGGCAGGACACTGAACTAATTATGCTACTGGTTGGAAGCCCTGACCCTCATCAAGCGGGGAAGTTCAGCCACATTGTTCCTTCTACCTGACCTGCAGTTGAGACAGATGTACAAGGGGATAAGCTCCAGGTGGCACTGTTGCCACAGGATGGAGTCCCTGTTTGCATGTTCTGTTTGCTGGGCAGCTTTGAGGGCTCTGGGGGCCCTCCTTCCTCTCTCATGAATTCCTGGTGCACCCACTCACTGAGCCCAGCCTGGTCTCCTCGCCTTTCCAGCACAGTTCCCACACATGGGGAAGCTTCGCCGGCTGCCCAGTAGCCAGGCATCAGCAGTTGGCAAGGCTCCCCAGCATGGGGCCTGGACCACCCAGCTAGTCAGAGGACTGATGTGGAATGTGGGATCGTGTTCTAGAGCGCGGCAGGACCACACTGCTACATGGGATGTCCCATCTGTGGGAGCGGGATCTTTGGGGCCACCGGGGAAAGGCAGACAGACTCCCTGAGTTCTCACGACGACAGGCCTTGGAAACATGAGGGCTGGCCATTCACTGCCAGAACTTTCCACCTGGTAGGTTTTTCCTTACAAGCTGTTCACAGCTCCAAAAATTTCAGGCTTAGAGCAAACAGAACCTGCCAGGCAGAGGGTAGGGAAGCACAGGGAGAAAGTAGGGAAGAGGTGGAAAGAGTCAAGTATTAAGATGAGATGCTTTAACAAGAGGGAGTGAACCGGAGGCAGTTTTGCTGACTAAGGCTGGACTCACCTTTACAATGGATAAGCCTCCTGCAGTAAAGTGACAGGTTAATTAAATTGCAAACACTCTCAGTTATCTAGGGTTGGAAAATCAAGACCTGGGATGATCATAAAAATGGAAAACCCAGTATCAAAGGCACAAAGCAGCTGAAGCAAAGTCTAGGGATAAGCGGGTTAAGGGAGATTGCCCCAGTATTTTAGAGAAGCAAGACAGTGTGAGGAAGATCTGTTTCTTAATAGACGAGAGTTCTTCTTCAGGGAAAAAATTTTAGATTGACAGTGAAAGAGTTGTAATGGTAGAGAAGGTCATTTCTGCGAAGTGCCAGGGCCTTGAAGTCAGATGGATTCAGAGCCCCAGCTCTGACTTCGCGACTGTGTGATCTTGTACAAGATGCTTAACTTCTCTGAGCCTCAGTTTTCCCTCTAGATGAACTGGAAGTCTTCCTAATGCCAAATCCCAGGGATAGCACAAGGCTTAAAACAGATCGTGTGTCCGAAAGCTCTCTGTAAGCCATAAAGTTCAAGCAAACGTTAGATATTATGATCGCAGAATTCCTTTACTTTCTTCCACTGTATCTCTTACAGCTTCTAGGTGTGGAGATAATGTCCATGTGGCTAAGAGCCAACTGCTTGCTGAGTAGTTTGGTGGCAGGAAGGGCTAAGAGGAAGAGTTAGAAGACCTCTGACTCCCTCCTGACTACAGAGTGGATTTCCAACCGTTTGGGAGGGCAGCACCATCTCCCCAGCCTGTTAAGGGTGATTTTTGGCCACTCTTCCGCATGCACCTTATGGAATGTCCTTGAGTCATGCTCTGAATTGTGTTGGTATTTTCATGACTGTGACTCTGAACGCATTACTCTGGAGACCTGGGATGCCCTTCCTCTGCTTCCCCCTCTGCTCGCTTTTTTCTCAGCCCTCAGCACCCAGCTCAGATGCCACCTTGGGAAACCCTTGCCTAAGTCAAACTGGTCACATCCTCTCAGTGTTTCCACTGCACTCTGTGCAGGGCTCTGTTCCAGCCTCTGATAACAACCACCATAAAAACAAAGAACAAACCAACCCCCACTAATGTTTATCAGGGGCTTACAATGTTCCAGACACCATGAGATACAGTG
Organism: Camelus dromedarius; assembly: GCF_036321535.1. Lineage (NCBI taxonomy): Eukaryota > Metazoa > Chordata > Mammalia > Artiodactyla > Camelidae > Camelus > Camelus dromedarius. The sequence continues at coordinate 65,141,664 of NC_087447.1, forward strand.
GACATAATCTCATTGAGTTTTTAACACATCTTTTGTAAGGTAATGTTGTTGTTATCTTCGTTCTATAGATGAGAGAACTGAGGCTCAGAGAGGCTGAGTAACTGTCCCCAGTTAGACTGGAAGCAAGTAATTAACCTGCTTCAAACTTCCGATGCAGGCCTCACTCCTAGACTTGTGCTCTTAACCCCCATCTGGTCCTGAAACATTATGCTTTGTTCATTTACTAGTCTCCTCATCTCCCATTAGACCAAACATATCTAAAGGAAAGGAATCACACTGTAGCCAGAGGTGTACGTGCAGACCCTCAATAAATGTTTGCTGATAACAGAAACAGACTCAGAGATACAGAAAACAAACCTGTGGTTACCAAAGAGGAGAGGGAAGGGACAAGGAGTCTGGAATTAACAGATACAAACTACTACATACAAAATAGAGAAGCAACAAGGATTTACTACTGTACAGCACAAGGAATTCAACCCATGATCTTGTAATTACCTATAATGCAGTGTAATCTGCAAAAATACTGAGTCACTTTGCTGTATACCTGAAACTAACACAACATTGTAAATCACCTGAAACTAACACAATATTGTAAATCAACCATACTTCAGTATAAAAAAATAAATGTCTGCTGAATGAAAAAATGAGTGGGTTCTCATTTTGAGTAAAAGCAGGTGGGCTCATGAAACAACCCTACAGTGTTGATATCTCTGTCTACTGAAGTCAGCTGTACCACCCCAGAAAGACAAGAGTTACATCTGGCTTGGCTCCTTGGCCGCCACTTTATCTGTCCGTCATCCTCTTAGCAACACCACTAAAAGCATCAGCTTCTCATGAGGTGAGATGAGCCCAGCCCTCCCTTCGGTGCGGAGTGATTCGTACAGTCAGCATCACACAAGCACGGCAGGAGGCTGCACGTCCTCCTTCATTCTTCATGTAACCTCATCCACGGAGGTTCATTTTAACAGTGATCAGAAGTGCTCCTTTTGCCGTCTGTGTGCTCAGCACAACCGGCTCAGGTGGAACCAGATATATGAGGGTACCTTTATATTCATACCCAGCAGAGGGAGAGGAGAGAAGGGCTGGTGTGGGCACACAACAGGTGCAACATGAGGCTCAGCTGAGATGGTCCCGGGGCGGCCACGGGCGAAAGGTATCACATACCGTGCATTTGTTTAGCATCCTGGCTAACAAATAAATAAATAAGTAAAACACCCCATCAAGTCTCCACTCCCTCCCTCACTCACACCCATCCCAGTTCCTGGCACATAGCAGGCACTTAATAAATGCTTCTTGAATGAATGAAGAAATGAATGGACAGCAATGCAGGACATTTCCCCTCCTACCTGTAGCAAGGACGGGAAGCTGGGAGTCTAGACTCAGAACGTAGGCAAACCTCACATTTTCTCATTCATTCACTCATCCAGCCAATTCTGATGGAGTGCTATCACGGCTGGCAGTGTGCCAACACTTCACATACATCAATCTCTAATACTCAAAACAGGCCTCAGAGGGATGTGCCCCTGTTCTCCCAGTCCTGCAGATGAGGAGGTGGGGTCTCAGGAGTAAGTTCTCAAGGATACCTAGCACGTGGGTAAGCCAGGGCTTCAGCTTAGGACTCCGACTCCAGAGCCCCCTGGAACTCTCTCCCTGTGCTGGCCTCTTACCTTAGGAACTCAAAATTGAGCAGAGGGATAAGCTGGAGAACAAAGACAGTGTGAAGAGAGCTCTGGCAAGAGAATGCAGTGTGGGACGGAGGAGGGGCATTCACCTCAGACCCGAGGAGGGAGGATCCAGAAGGAACCCTTCTGAAGGACACAATATGCTGGGTCTTGGAGGAGGGCTGGGAGTTCGTCAGGTGAAAAAGGCAGAAACACAGAGGTAAGGGGAGCATAGTACAGTCTCATTCAGTCTCCATTTTGTTTGACCGGACTCATATGTAAACAAGGCACTGGTAATGTCTAGCTGTCTGCGTCTCCATACAGTATTTGACCAAATGTAGGGGTAACCATCCTTAGATTGAGGACATATGTTGAGATAAGAATTAGATACTTTCCTCTGAATCATAGGAGTTTTAAAATAAATCATTTTTTAAAATAGAAGTAGAGTTGATTCACAATGTTGTGTTAGTTTCTGGTGCAAAGCATAGTGATTCACTTTTATATATATATGTATATATACCTATATTCTTTTTCACATTTTTTCACTATAGGTTATTACAACCTATTAAATATAGGTTGTAAATATAGGTTCCCTGTGCTATACAGTAGGACCTTTTTTTTAATATACTCTGTATATAGTAGTTTGTATCTGCTAATCCCAAACTCCCAATTTTTCCCTCCACCCTTTCCCCTTTGATAATTGTAAGTTTGTTTTCTATGTCTGAGAGTCTCTTCACTTTGTATGATAATCTCTAGGTCCACCCATGTTGCTGCAAACGGCATTATTTCATTCTTTTTCACGGCTGAGTAGTATTCCATCACACACACACACACACACACACACACACCTTCTTTATCCCATCATCTGTCGATGGACACAAAATAAATAATTGTTACTCTTAATCTGCTCCCTCCAAACATTTATGTTCCACTTGCCAAAACATTTCTGCACATGCTCTTCTTTCTGCCTGAAAGACTCCTCCTCCTTCTCTTATAAACATTTTACCAATTGTCCCCTGCTAATTCCTAGTCATCCTTCAAGGATCATTTTAAACACCACTTCCCCTGGGAGGCCTTCCCAACCCCAAGGTTAGGTCAGGTCCCCTGACAGTGTCCCCTAAATCTCTCCCATCATGCCTCTCATCATGCTTTGTTTCCCTGTTGACTTAAACGTCCATCACCTCCTATAAACCTTAAACTCCCTGAGAGCCTGTGAATGTCTTGTTTACTCCTATGTTCTTAGTGGTCAACAAAGTGGTACACAATAGGCACTCAATAAATTTGTAGAATGAATAAATGAGTGAGCATCTATTTGATATGTTTTTCCTTATAGAAAAGACAGTTAAAAATCAGCAAAGTTTGATACCTAGGAAATAGAGTCAGAAAGTATAAAGAACGAAAGAAAGAATCTGTGTTCTAGGAAAAGGCAGAGTAAACATGACACCTGAATAGACCTGACAGAGCTGCCGCATCCTTTGTTGTGCCCCTGCCAGCACTTCCCTAAACACATAATAATTTGCCAGATCATACCAACAGCAGCACCCAATTTTCATATATTCCCAACACATGGGCCATTTTGTTAAAAAAGGAAGGTTATAGAAATGCTGTTCATCACATTCAGGGCGGCGCTGCTCTTTGCCAGATTTATGGCATCGGAATCGCACAGAAAGGAAATCCTCCAAGGCAGAGGTATACTCTCTCCAGGCCCCACTTACTATATTCTAAACATTTTGAACTGAATTTTACATTTTTAAGTGGATCAATTTTTCATTTCAGTCCACAGGTCCCTGCCTGGTTCTGAAATGTGCAGCATCTGCTGGGGAAGTGAAGAGTGAAACAATTAAAAAAAAAAAAAAAGATCAAGTAATGAAAGAAAAAAATTCTTTCTTGAAGGATTGTGGATTTTCAATTTGTTCCACATGAGACTATGTCAGGAAATTACCTTTTAACTGATGCTCATCTTGTTTGTGCAGTACTGTTCCCCTGAGAGGGGTGGACTGTGATCTGAGAGATTTTCACAACGTAAAAATTCTCCCAGTCTGTCTTCCCAGGACAATATCCAGGTTTCTAGTGGTTTGTCATCTCAGAGGGACTCTTCACCTATGTGGGAGACCACATTTTTTCCAGTTTCTAAAATGAGTCATAATTAAGGCAAACCTAGTCTTTCCTATGAGCAAGCTTTAAGAGGAATATCTAGATAATGTAGTTTTCCAATTATTGAACATTGGTCAAGAAAAGTAATAGGAAAACTCTTAGAAATGGGCCAGGTTAGCATATGTTCCCCGATCTGCTCTCCCATCTTCTCCTCTGACCTTGTCTGTCTGTGGCCTGGAAAGCCCCACCATTAGTCACCTGCTGGCTCAAAGCTCTCACTTTCTATGTTCAGTTGACAGTTTAGAAGTTTGGTGAATGAAAGTTTTCAGGGGCTGGAAGAAGGACTTAGAGGTCACATCCAGAGATGCCATCCCATGTCAAGTGGAACATTTATTTTTATTTATTTTGTATGTTGGCAGATCACAAAATGTCATGTTTGGAAAAACTGTTCAGCTGCTAACTTTTTTTTCTTTTACAGACTCACTCTAAAATTGATACAGAAGGGTCCAAGTTCAAAAATAACTACTATATTTCTGAAAAAAGAAAGATAAGCTGGGAGAATTACTGTACTTGGTATGTGATGGCTTTTGTAATTTAAATACTGTGAACTGGCTTTGGAGGAAATGAAAAGATTAACAGAATAGAATAGAAAGTCTACAAATAGACTCACAAATACAAGGAAAATTGTCATATGAGAGTAAGGACATTATAAATCCATGAGAAAAGAGCAGAATTATCTAATAGGTATTTCTGTGACAACTGTCCACCCAAATGGCAAACACAACCAACATCTCGACATCTATGGGAAATTGCAATTAAAAGCAAAACTAAAACAATTTCTTTCCTGCACCATATCTCAGAGTCCTTGATATGCTCAGGCGAACTGTTAGATTTCCAGAACAGAGGATCCTGTAACGTGTGTAATAACCAAACAGCTCTGAGAGTTTTTCTCAGAATACAGCTTGGGAAAATGCAGGATAAAAGATTCAGTGGATACAAGGATTGTGTTTTATGCATTGTGTGCGTGCCCACAGTGCACGGCATAGTTTAGATACAGGTAAAGTGTTTCCAGTTGCTTGATTTTTGTGTGATATTTCTTAGCTCTCTGCATGTCAATGGACCAAGACGGGAACATGCTATCTCTCTACTTGTAAGCGAGTCCACAGTCTTAACATTTCCTCAGGTTGAGAATGACTGGGATCAAGTCCTAGCTACAGTATGAACTACCTAGAACACTTGAACACAGAGGTCAGGAAAGCAAAATGGTGAAGCCCCTTTGGAAAACAGTTTGGCAGATTCTTAAAAACATACTCTTATCTGACCCAGCAATCCCACTCCTGGGTATTGACCCAAGAGAACATAAAAATTTATGTGTCTGCCCAAAACCAAACTGGAAACAAGCAAAACGTCCCTTAACTGGCGAGTGGATAAACAAATTGTGAGGCAGCCATACGATGCAGTACTACTTAGCACCAAAAAGGAATGAATCATTGACACGTACAACTATGTGGGTGAACCTCAGACGCTCAGTGCTGAGTAAAAGAAGCCAAATGCCCAAGGTTCCACACTGTCCGGTTTCATTTATACAACATTCTAGACAATAAGGCCATAAGGTTAGAAAACAGACCAGTGGTTGCCAGGAATGAAGATAGGGGAAAGAGTTAATTACAAGGGAACACAGGGGAATTTTAGGGTGATCAAATATTCTATTAATAGTCTGTGGTTCTAGTTAAATGGTTATGCATTTGTTAAAACCTTGGAAACTACGCACAAAAAGGTGTGAACTTTCATAGTATGTAAATTATAACTTAACTTTTAAGTGAGGGGAAGCCCCCTTCAAAATTATCTACAAGTTTATTTTACTTCTAAAGTCAGAAAAATAATCTATGTTGTTTTAAAGCTTTTTTTTTTTTAAAAAATGGCAAGGAATATACCAGTGCAAGCTCCCAAGATGGTTGCTTTTCATAATTCATTCCAATTCCTTTCCCTGATACTTCTCACCTGTACCTTGTATGCAAGCTGGTTTCCAAACCATCACCTGCCCTGGGGACAATTACATCCACTACCACCTCTACAACACCTCCCATTATACTCCCTCATATTGTAGTTCTTTCCCCACATCTTGTTTTCTCTAGAGTGTAAGTTCTGGGCAATAAAGAACTATGCCTTAGAATGATGATCTCCAGGTCCATCCATGTTGCTGCAAATGGTATTATTTCATAATTTTTTTTATAGCTGAGTAGTATTCCATTGTATAAATATACAAAAGAGAAACAGACTCACAGACATAGAAAACAAGCTTATGGTTACCAGCAGGGGAAGTGGGTGGGAAGGGATAAATTGGGAGTTTGAGATTTGCAGATATTAACTAATACATAAAAAATAAATAAACAACAAGTTCATACTGTAGAGCTCAGGGAATTATATTCAATATCTTTAGTAACCCATGGTGAAAAAGAATATGAAAACGAATATATGTATGTTCATGTATGACTGAAACATTATGCTGTACACCAGAAATTGACACGTTGTAAACTGACTGAGTAGACTTCTATAAAAATATATATATACAAAAAAAAGAACTATGCCTTACTTGTACCCACCCCACTGCCTATTAAAATCCCTGGCAGGAGTGCTATAAAAATGTTTAATAAATAAATTAATCCTTATTTAAGTAATGGCTGCAAATCTATGAGTCCTTTAAAGACTGTGAGCTCCTTGATGACAGGGCTTGTGCGTACATAGTCTTGAACGGGGCTCAGTACACTGTAAATGCTTGAGAAGTGCTTTTTATTAATACTGAATGGAAAGGACTCCCGGTGATTATGATCCTGATTATGCTTTTGTTAAGATGCTACAAGTGGAGAAACCAGTTGTTGGGGGCAGAGCTGGGCTCTGGTGGAAGAACTCACTGAAGAGAAGGGTATACCTTGGGCCACTTCTTGGAAAACCTGGGGGCAGAGGGCAAACACAGCCCTCCAGGTTGCATTGCTAGGTTTCATCTCCTGTCAGGAGCTCTCTTCAGAGAACTCTTGGAAGGGAGATACTCGATTTGCATCCAGTTGGAGTGACTACGGGGGGATGGGTTGAAACACGGCACGTTCCCAGTTGTTTCTTAGGCTCGAAACTGTTCCCAGAAGCAAAGATGATGAAGGCTTCATTTGTTAAGTATGAAAATAAAAACAGCTTAAAAAGGGGTTTAAGGCAAATCTTTTCTTCCCTTTGTACTCTTATTTCCCCCTACTGTTGGCCAATCCCTGAATTTTAATCTCTTTTGGGAAAGAGCAGGGTTCCTTATAACTACTTTTTTCTTAAACTAGACTAAGTAGCAGCATGGAATCTGTTTGATTTGATGCATTTTATAAGGTTTTAATTATTATAATTACAGTTAAACAGGTCAACATTCCAAACACCCTCGTCCTTTAGGTGACCTATGGGGAATAGGTCTCATAGGATGTATAATAACATCATGAACACTTGTAAAGCCAGAGTTTTATCCTCTTTGTATCTGATGACTAACACACGGGATCCAGGAAGCACAGATTCTGACCTCCATCTCCTTGTTCTTTTGTTGCTTCTAAAACAGCATAGCCAGCCAGCTAGGGCAGTTGGTCAAATACTTTGATATTATGTGTGTGTGTGTGTGTTTGTGGGTCGTTTCTTCCGGCTTAAAATGTTGATAAAAACGTTTGTTATTTATTAAACCATTTAATTAAAAGTGATTCTGTCAGCTTACTATAAATCTTGCTATTTAATTAAAAAAAAAAAGCTTTGTGGTAATAGAAAACAAGAGAAGTCCTGAAACATCTCAAGTTCTACTTGGATTTCCTTATCCCAAAATTATTTTTGATACTTTATGGCATCTTCATCATAGTTTATAGGCATGATGAGAAATTTTAAAGACATAGTCTAAGAAAAAAATAGGTGCTATTCCTCAGCACTGGCCTCAGACCGTCCATCATGAATTTGAGGTCAGATGTTTGTCTCTTTAGCATGTCAGGGCATCAGAGTCTTTGCTTTGATCATGTACGGCCAGTTAGTTTTGCCCTGGACCCCAATCTTTCTAACCACATGGCTTTCAATATATGCCCTGGGTCACAAAGGGGACCCAGGAGTGTCTGAGAGTTTCAGCGGAAAAGTTTAAAAAGATTCCTCTGTTTTTTCGAATGACCTGAGCCCTCCTTACAGCCAAAGGGTCTGGAATTGAGAACCGATTCATATCATTACTGTGTATGGAGAGGTACCACACAGAAAGCCACCCAGGGGAAGGGACGCTGGGATTTAACTATTAAAGAAGGAAAGAGAGTTTGAGTAACCACCACAAAGGAAAAATATTGGAATCTCAGAATTGTGTGCGAGCCTGTCAGGAGGCAGTCAAGATAAGAGGGAAACAGATCAAGGAAAGGTAGACTTACTGTCACCGGTGGAAGGCGTGTGAAAAAGAAACAGAACTAGACCGGAAGGAAGCTATTAGAAGCCAAATATAAGTGATTCTGATTTTAAAATTTGAAACAGAATAGCTAAAGAAAGTAGCATGCGTTTCAGGCATACCCTTTATTCTCTAGTAGCACATTTTCTTGGAACCGTTTGCTCTGCCTAGGTCAGTCAAATCGCTGGTTTTTTAAGAGTGTGGATTCTACGGGAGACAGGCAGGCTGAGTCTGTCAGTTGCTGGCTCCTGGACCTGTGAGGTCATACAGCGTGAGAACGGGCATTAAGGAAACTCAGAGCTTTGCAGGCTGAGGTCATTGGGCAAAAGAAACTAAGATCCTTGTAGAGGGAAGAAAGAAGAGAGGCAACGAAATCTCAGAGAGAAATGGCTGCTATGACTTTCTCGTCTTCTTGAATCTCAGTATCTTCCCAGCATCAGGTTCTCTTAAGATTCCATTGCATCTATCTGGAAAATCTTTTATTCAAAAGAGGTTGAGGATTTGAGATTTGCAGATATTAACTACTGAATATAAAATAGATAAACAACAAGTTTCTTCTGTACAGCACAGGGAACTATATTCAATGTCGTGTAGTAACCTATAATGAAGAAGAATATGAAAAGGAATATATGTGTGTATATGTATGACTGAAATATTATGCTGTACACCAGAAATTGACACAACATTGTAAACTGACTAGACTATGATTTTTTTAAGAAAGGAAGGAAGAAATGTAATACAGTATATTAGGACTGAATAAGCTATAATAAAGTTTCTCCATTCTTAAAAAAAAAAAAAAAAGAAAAGAGAAGTTGAGGAGATGCCTGTTTCTTGAAATCAAACACTGTCTCACACACACAGAGATGAGAGGGAGACATATAAACTCGGAATCAGACGATCTGGGTTCTAGTCCTGGCTCCAACCACTTGACCTTGGGGCAGTTACATCACCTCCCTGGTCTGTGGGTTTGGCATCTTTGAAGTAAGGGCTATAATACATACTTCTCAGTGTGACTACAGAGATTAAACACGAGAAGGGTCTAAAGTGTGTGCCTGGCATACAGTGGACCTTTAAAAGACGGAATATGGGAAAAAATAATGAGTGGGTATAGTCACTGTTTTTTCACTTTACCACACAATGATACCTAAGCAAATGGAATTTTGAGGAATACACAGCTACTTCTTTAAGGCAGGGTACATGCATTTCTATTGCAAAGTAGGCAGGTGACCAACAATAAAAAAATCCCTCATCTAATGAGTGACTTAAGCCTACTAGAAAGATATCAAACGTAGTCTGGCAACCATGAAAAGCTGGGTTTAAGATAATCGTGTCTGCAGCCTCGGGCCATCAAAACAAGCTGGCGAGCCTGAGGTTTTAAGTGGGGCCAGAAGAGCCCTCTCGCTTCCCTCTGGAGAACTTTATTTCCTCTCACAACTAGGAGTGATTTTTCACTCATTCGTCTTAAGCGTTTTTAGTGCTGGTCTGGGCAGGAAGCTGGTGGTAAAGAACACACAATAAGCATCTGATTCACAGCCCCTGGGACTGGCTGGTCACCACCACAGCCGTAGTGAGAGGTAAGGGAGAGGCAGGTACAGAAGATAAGATGTCAGGTGCACAGCTCAGGATGGTAAATGGGCGTACACTGTGATCTTGGGTTTACCATTAGCTCTTTCTTGTAACACTAAATGATGCTGACCAGGTTGACAGTTAGGGAGGTTAGATCTCCAGTTTTGAAAGCCAATCCTGGGATGTAATTTCCAGTATCGATCTAATTTCCAAAATATTGAAAGCCAATATTTTGTCACAATCGAAAATGGAAAGTAACCATAAGAAAATTGTACGAAAAAAAAGAATTTGTGATTGAAACACAAAAGATTTTAAAATATGCTGAATCACCAAACGATTTCAAGTGGGAGATTTGTCAAAAGAACTCTGGAGTCAAGAAGCTGATATATAAAACCCTGAAACCTGCTCACCCCCCATGATTTGTACTGCCCTAAATTCTCTAGGAATAACAGGCCATTTCTGACATCCAGGTGGGCTGCTGTCTAGTTCATCAAGGTCGAACACCTTCCACGGTATTTACAAACACCGGAGGGTTTTCTCCCTCGAGCCTCCACTCCCAGATCCCAGGTGTGTAATCCTAGACATGAAGCCCCATTTTAGATAAGTGAAAGTGGAGCAGATAATTTTGAACTTGATCCATCTTGGAAACTGGATCCAAGTCTGAGAACACTGCCCAGGTTGTTCCTGCAAGCACTTGTGAGCCAGGGCGCACTCCTGCCTCCCGGCCAGATGCATCCTGGGATGTTCTGCCCACAAGCCAAACGTTAGCTTGTTTTTCTTCCCAGCAACTAATGCCTCAGAAAAACCTCTGGCTTTGCAGTTTCCCTGCTGCCTTTAAATCTGTAATACTACCCACCACACCCACCATAAAATAAGAATAAACGCTCTTTTCTCCTGTTAACATTTACCAGTGGCTGTGAGATCTTTGGCTAAATGCATCCAAAAGTCCAGGTGTTTTCTTTTGCTCTCTCTTTCTCTCTCAGACACACATGCCGGCATTCTGAGACGGACACACTCAGGCCCAGCTGTAAGACAGCCACAACTTTATTTGATAGCTGCTTGCAAATTGAGCCTTGTTTCTGAAGCATGAATCTGCCGCTGGCTGGTGACCATGGAAAACCCATAAATACTTAAGGACGTCTGCAATCAGGAAGCAAAGAAACAAAGATTGATACTGGAACTTCTGAGTTTTGAGGCTGTCACCAAGGGCAGGCCAGTTCACAGAGGACATGCAAAGGGGGAGAGACCAAAAGTACACAGATGGTCAGAAGCGGCAGTGCTCTGGCCGTTTTCTTTCAGGGGGAGCTGTAGTCAAAGGCAGTTCATCCACAGAGCCTGGATGCACCAGGACTTTCTCTCTGGCCGTTCTGAGCCGTGTTGCTATTTTCTTGACTGCTGTTTGTTTATTTCAAGGCTTACAAAACTGTCCCTGGATATTTTAACTCCCAATCCTGACAGCAACCAAATATCCCAAGAGACAGCTTAGAAGGTCACTAGATATAGATTAAAATCAGGCAGGGTGGGGCTGTGATAATATGCATTATATTAACACAGAAAAGAGAACATTGAAAATCTACGTCCTTCTTGGGGGCAGGGGATAGCTCAGTGGCTAGAGTACATACTTAGCATCCACGAGGTCCTGGGTTTAATCCTCCACTTAAAACATAAATAAATAAACCTAATTATCCCCCAAAATAAAAAAAAAACAATTTTTAAACTATGTTCTTCTATCATAATTCGAATAACATTGCAACATTCTGGTGTTCGTATTTTATTTGTAAAGCTTTGAAGCAGAGCCAGGTAAACATTAGGAATTTAATGAGTAAGTAGCTAGTATAAAAATGAAGGAAGCTGAGACAACACAGTCCAAACTGAATTCTATGGCATTCGAGTGTTTTGTGCGTTATGAATGTGTGTTCCATGAAGAAAACACACATTCAAAAATAATGAGTTCGACAGGTGTTTTGTTTTGTTTTGCCATTCCACTGTGAGCCCCGGCACACCTTGGTACCTATATTACATTGGTACATCTTATAAACCTTCATTGTTTCTTATTCTAATTTGGCCACAGAACCACGTGTGTGTGGTGTAGTCAGATTTTGCATAATTCAGTTTGGGATATATTCTATTCAGCACATTTTAGAAATACTGATCTAAGTAAAAACGTGAAATGGATTGAAAAATGACTAAACCGTGAATACATTCAATCACTCAGAACTTTGTCCAGCCAAAACAGTGTGCCGGGCACATAAGCCCGATCCCAAGGAATTCTCACGCAAGGCTCATCTAGAAGCTTGCTCTTACTGTGGGGCGTTGGCATTGCTGGTTCCTGCTCCCGGGGTGCTCTTACAGTTCACATCCTTACATCGTCTGGCTCTCTCCTCCAGGCTGGTTGATACAGAGAAGTCTTCCTCATAACTTACCTAAAATAGCACCTCATCACCCTCAAATGCTTTATCTTGCTTCATTTCTTTCAAAGCCCCCCAAAGAATTTTACTATGTGATTGTTAGCTTATTGGTTATCTACCCTGCTGGAATATGGCCCCATGAGAGACAGCTCTGTTTTCTTCAACCTTGTATTCCTAGCACTGAATGCAGTACCTAGCATTTAGCAGGTCCTCAGTAATAACTATTTGTTCAATAAATGAAGGAATGAATAAAAACAACTTCACAAGAGTACCAGAAAGGGTAAAAGTAAGGAGCTAGAGGAATTTAGGTTGAAGTTGTTAAGAAAGGCTTTATGGAGAAGATGACATTTGAGCTTGGCTTTGAAGATGGGAAGGTTTGAGACATGGGGCAAATGAGGCAAATAGTCTAGGATAAGAAAAAGGCTTAATTAAAGGTCCAGAAGTGGCCTTGAAAAGTAGCTTTGAGACAGGCCTGGGAAAGAGACTGTCCCAGCCTCGGGGCTAGCAGCCTACCCACCACCCTTGGGAAGAAGAAACTTATCAAAGCACCACTGGACCTCAACCAGGGTTCCTCTGAGTCTGACCTGCTCTATTCGTGTTTTCTGATTCAATAGTTGGTTCATTCATTCTATTACCTGCTGTGTGCCAGGCACTCTTCCAGGTGATAGAGATACAGCAGGGGAGCAAAACACAGCAAAATCTCTGCGTTCATGGAACTTACAGTCTCACGAGAAAAGAATGTGATGAGCGTTAGAATGACAGCTTATATCAGAAAGCGGTGTTGTGGAGACATGGAAAAAAGGAGTTGAGAAGTATCAGGGGAAGAGTCGCAGTTTTGAAAATTTTACTGAAGTATAATATACCTATAGGAAAGTGCACATGTCGTGAACGAGCCACCCTGAATCTCCCCACGCCGAACTAAACCCAGGTACCCGGCACGCAGAACAGAACACTGACCATCACCAGCCGCAGACCGGAAGTACTCCTGGTACTCTGCTAGGAACCAACTTCCCCGCCAAAGGTAACCATTACCCTGACGTCAGATCACAAGCTCAGTGTTGACCGTTTTTGTCCTTTTGTACAAATGGAATTGTGTATTAGTTAGCCTTTTCACTAAGGCTGCTTTTCGTGCAGCGTGGTTTGCGAGATTCATCCACGTTGTTGCAGGTGGTTGCAGGTTACTCGTTCCCCTTGATGAATGATGCAGTACATTGCAGGGTGTCATTACACCACACCTACCCCGCCCAGTGGCTGGTGGGCACTTGGGGGTTTTCTACTTGACTGTCGTAAATACTGCTGCGAGGAACATTCTGCCCTGTGACTTTTGGTGGGGGTATGGATTTTTAAATAGGCTGATCAGGGCAAGGCTCATGAAGAAAGGAGTGTTCAAGCAAAGACTTGAAGGATCTAAGGGAGTGAACCGTGGGAATCTGGGGGAAGAGCAGTCTTGTTACGAGGACACTCAAGAGGCAAGAGTGTGGCTGATGGGTGAGAAGCAGGGAAAGCCGAAGCAGCTGGAGAGAGTGATGAGGGAGCAGAAGACCTGCTCCTTTTTTCTGGGATGTCCATCAAGTCTATCCTTCCTCTTTTCAGTTTCCATTGTCTTCTGTGATCTGGGCGCTCCTGTTTTCTCACGTGGAATATGGCATCAGCCTCCTATACTGACTTTGGATCCCCGCTGGTCTTCCACACGGAAGTCAGAATGGTCCTTCTAAAACTCAGAGCTAATCATTTATGTCAGCCCCTTGCGTATTTTCTATTAATTATTTTAATTTATTTGGGGAAGGTGGTAATTAGGTTTATTTATTTATATTGATGAAGGTACTGGGGATTGAACCCAGGACCCTGTGCATGCTAAGTGTGCACTCTACCACCGAGCTATCCCCTACACCCCATCAGTCCCTTGTTAAAAATCCCAGTGTGGTTCCCTACTGAATAAAGTCCAAATCTTTAGCCTAAAAATCAAAATCCTTCCCTATTGGTTCCCATCCTACTTTTTTATCTTTAAGTCAGGCTTGTGCCTCTGTGAAACCTTTTCCCCATCTCATTTACCTAATGTTACAGAGCAGAATCAAACCCTTGCTAATATTATACTGATTACCAGCCAGTTCTTTTTTGTTTTTAAATTTTTTTTAGCTGAAGTATAGTGGATTTACAATGTTGTGTTAGTTTCACAGCAAAGTGATTCAGTTATACATACATATTATATATAATATAATACACATACACATTCTTTTTTCAGATTCTTTTCCATTATAGGTTATTACAACATATTGATATTGAATATAGGTCCCCGTGCTTTACAATAGGCTCTTGTTGGTTAGCCAATTCTTATCATTCTGCAACCCAGGTATGGCTTTTAATTTAGGACTAGGTCCAATGGGGAACATATGAAAAACACTATCTTTTCTTAGATCAGCTAACTTATTCCTCTACTTACATGCCAACATAGGGAGGAAGGAGCAACTACTGATATCACTTCACAAGCAGAAACACAAAAGATCAGATACAGTAGCAGGTGGATTTGGGTTCTAACTAGCAAAGCAGGCTTCCTCTCCCAGCATCAGTGCAGTGACTAGACAGTATGGATGGGGAGGTCCAAGCAGAAGGTTCAAACCCTCTGTCCAGGAACAGAAAAGTACTTGAAAAGAAGGAGCAGCATGAAGAAGCCTTGTAAAAATCCTCAAGTGGAAATGAGAAACAAACTTTGCCATCTGGGTTATGGAGAAAGAGTTGCAGGGCTGCCAGATGTACTTCCATGGTCATCGGTGGGAAACCGGGTTTCCCCATATAAAGGGAATGGATTCCAGAACGTATGCTGCACACAGATGGCAAAGTCATTTGCATTTAACATAAAAATTTTTCCCACCAGAGGAAGACCAGAATCAGTGAGAAATCCCTGTTAATTTCCTCTGGTTAAAACAACAACTAAAACTAAATGGGCGGTGGAGGGGGGGGAGGGTATAGCTCAGTGGTAGAGCGCATGCTTAGCATGCATGAGGTCCTGGGTCCAATCCCCAGTCCCTCCATTTAAAATGAAAGAAATAAAACCCTATTATCTCCCCCTGCAAAACAAACAAACAAAACTAAACAAACAAACAAAATTTTTAATTAAAAAATTATAATAAAATTATGACATACAAGGCACTGTGCAAAGCAATAATGATGTTACGGAGATGACTAAGAGTATACAAAAGTTTTCTTTCTAGGAACTTCCAGTTGGAAGGAATAGAAAGACACATATAAACATCTCTAATGGGAGGAAAACTAAGAGACTTCTAACAGAAGCACTCAAGGAAAGGATTCTGTAAGTGATTTCAGTAAGTATAGGGCCCCCCTTTAATGGACAGAGATAAGCAGCTCGGTAGGTCAGGTGAGTAGGGGGCCAGAGCACGGGGGTCTGACAGCAAAGGTAGGTTGGGGTACTTGGAGCCAGAGAGAAACCCCGGAAATCACACCTCACCTTGCACCACTATGAAGGCTACAGCCAGCATATGATTTCAGGACCATGTTGTTAATCAAGAGGCTAGATGAATAACAGAAACCAAGCTGTGGGAACAGAACAGAGTTTGAAAAAATCCAGGAACTCAGAAATGCTGGGGTAATCTGGCTGGACAAGAGCGAGGCACGTCTAGAAAAACCTGGAGGGAGAACGTGGGTGGTTGCTGCATTTCCCCACGTGGCTGCCTGACATCCTAAGTATTTTGCAGAACACGGAACAGAACATAAGGTCTAGCTGCCATGACATGTAGGGTGGCTTTAAAGGTTCCTTGCCCCCCGGTTTTCCCTTTCCTGGGAGCTGCCTGATGTGAGTCCTGAATTTCATAATTCTTTGAGTATAAGATGCCTCCCATTCTCTTCCCTCCTTTTTTTTTTCTCATATATTTATTGAATGTATATTATGTACCACACATCACGCAGGGCTTGGGGAATTTCTATTAAAACATAAATACCAAAGGAAGGGCAAAACCTTAAACTCGGCACATACTGAGTTCTCAATCGATATTTTTTGAATGAATGCATGAAGCCATCATCAGCTAACATCTTAGAAAAGACTATGATCTATAAGCCAGGAGGGAGTGGCAGGGCAGGTAGTTGAGAGGAGGGACAAAACCCCTGGCTGCTGAAAAGAGGTGAATCAAGAGGAGAAGAGGTCTTTCAACATGTTTGTCTGACTATCCAATTTTGTTCAGAGCTGAATCTGGCTTGGTTTTCTTGGAAATGAGAGATGCTAAGAAAAAAAAAAAAATTGCCCAAGTCCTTGAAGATGAGTTTTTCCCCCTTTACCCACTATAATGAGAGGGCTCTTGTTCCAGATGAGAACATCAGAATGACTTTCTGGGAACCAGGGGGTGGCTGCACCTGGTGTGATTCTCTGGTTCCATGAACACCCTCTGGTCAGGATCAGTACACATGTGGTCAGGGAAGTTCTGTCCACGTGGGAACACCTGGTTGATGGACCATCTCCGGGCTGAAATATATCCAAACCTGCACTTTGCTAAGCCTTGTGCCCATGGTAGAGGGTGAGGGGTGGGGGTGTGACAATGCCCTGAGGAGGGGAAATATTTTTCTAATTCCCCCAGAGGTGGTTCTGTCTCTGGAGGTTTTCCTATTGGTCCCATGGATGTTGTGAGTCACCAACATTGAGCAAAGTCCGTTTTATTCGTGAGGTTCTATATTAACTGTTGGATCTAGAACAAAAAGCCATTCTAGACCTGCAGATGGCAGAACTCTGTCTCTAATATCAGCACAAGGGGACTTGTGCATACCATGGAAAAGAGGACAGGGCTGCGCTGAGGATCCCAGAGCGCATCCTCCTCCCCCACCTCCTCCATATGATGGGGGCAGGTCACTTCTTAGCCTCAGTTTCTTCATCTGTGAGACGCAGGGTGTGGATTAGGGAACCTCTGAGATCCCTTTCAACCTCAGGGTTGCCATCAAAGATTAAGGCCTGTACTCTTTAACATTCCTTCCTTGCCATTCATAACCAGTTTCAAAAAGAGAGCCCACCAGTTGACACTCTAAGTCTTGCAGTAGGAATAAGGCGGGGTCAGAGTTGGCCAATTGTACCTTGAAGATAGATTGAGAGAATTTACCTTTTTGATTATTTTGCAAAGTAAGCCAAGGCCTGAAAGTACAAATCAAAAGCTATCACACAAGAGAGAAAATGAGAAAAGAATTCGGTGAGTTCTGGAAAGTCTCTTTGGGGCTGATCAAAAATTCTTTGACTCAGTCTAATTTTGAATTCATGCACTAGGTCACAGATGGAACCAGAATTCACCAAATGGAAGGAATATTTGGTCACTCATACAGCAGAGTTAAACGGAAAATACCCTCCGTGTGGGTAAAACTGCTTTGTAAAGCCTAGAAAATAAATCGAGACAGAGACTGGTGACCGAAAGAAACATCTGGCTGCCCAAGTGATGTAATCATGGGAATTTTCCCCTCTTAACCTTCTGCTGGCCCTCCTATTGATTTTTCTCCCCATCAGCAAACTTCAGATTTTTTTTTCCACTTCTGTTATTGTTTTTGGTTTTTGCCCTTGGCTTTCTCTTTTCTTAGGTCTTGTTTCTGAACACAATGCTGTTAAACCACAGAATTTACTTTCGAAAGAACTCATTTCTTTCCTTCTCCTTCTTCTGGGTCTGCCCTCGGCCATGCCAGCAGGCAGCGCTGCTCGGTAAGAGAAGCTGGCCCGGGGACGGGGCTGGGGTTGGGGACAAAGGGGGAGGCGGGAAGGGGCAGGCAGGGGGCAGGAGAGAGGAGTCCGATCAACCCAGGTGAGGCAGAGGCAGAGCTAACGAGAAGCATATGCCGCCAACCATTTTAAAGGCTGCCCTGAGCCAAGGGAAGTGATGAATTGCAAGAATGTGTTGTGTTCATAGCCGGGGAGCTGGCAGAAATAGCCTAGCGAGAGGACCAGGATGGAAGGGTTTTTTTTTTTTTTTTTTTTTTTTAAAAAGAACTCAGGCTTAAAAATACATTTGTCTTTGTCAGCAAAACGTTCTAGGTTCAAAACCATGAATGGTAGACTACCTCTGTCAGCCTAATGCATTCCTTTCTCACCTCAAATTTTCTAAGAGACAACTTACCTTCAAATTAAAAGACTAATGTCCCTAATAAGTGGACTTACATGACAGTGCAGCTCTGAGCTACTCAGAACATTTTCAATACACAGGACAACCTCAGTCACTGGATTTGCATCGGCAAAGTCCATTTATATCAGAGGTCCCCGGGGGGACGGGTAGCATGTGAACACAGGTCCAGAAAGACTTGCCTTCCCCTTTTCTTTCGTTTCTCCTTCCTTCCCTCCCACAATTGTTTGTAAAGTATCTTCTAGGTGCTAGAGGCTCTTTAGGGGAAGATACGGTGGGAAAATGGTAGCTAGATCATCACCTCCAACGTCCATGCCTTTCGGATCAGCTGGGATGACCACAGAGGCTCTAATTCAGAGGCTTAGATTAAAGCTCTCATTAAATATTTAGTTCCTGGAATCATAGCTCCTACTTTCCAATAATAGATGTGTTAGGTTTCACTCCTGAGAAACAGCTCTGCCCAAGCTCAGGTCAGACCCTCACAACAGGAAGAATGAATGTTTAAATAGAAGCTCTCAGTACATACACACCAAAGTTGGCCTTTGGCACCTCCTACCTGCCTTTTCACATCTCCTTCTCCCAGTTTATAGCGTTGCCCCTGGCTGTTCAGTTCTCAGCTAAGTGACAGGAATACAGTGTCTGCATCGTTACTGTTCGCTGTTGTTTCCCCCAGTGCCTGCCACAGGGCTGGCATTTCATAGCTCATCAAAGAGTCGTTGAATGAATAGAGAAATGCTTTCCCCCAAATGCCCCTGTTCAAAATTTCCTTTCAATTTCTTGCGACTCAACCTACTCACTTCCCAACCCAAACTCCAAGCAGTTTTATCTCAAATTCTGGTTCTGGCATCTTAGAATAAGAAACCCTGGGCAAATAATCTTATTCTCTGAGACCCTGTTTCCTCACCTTTCCACGGGATTGATGAAACTTACTTTGTAGGTTTGCATCGAGGATTCCCTAGGTAACTGATCACTGAAGTAGACTAGACGCATGCCTAGTCTACCTCTTGGCGTCTGGTAAGCTTTCCATAGATTTTGATGACCTCTTCTTCCATTCATTCCTTCTGACAATTTCTACCAAGTATTAGGAAAAAATGGGTTAAAAGGAGTCACATGAAGATATGAATGAGGAATGGGTGTAGTCGTCATCGTCTGTAGTAGCAAATGCAGAAGTGGTAGTTGGAATAGTTTTGAGAGGCTGGGCCCTCTCAGGGTTTCCCGGACTCCGTGCTATGTCCATTCTTCATGTTTTGTTTGGACAGTCAGGACCCACTCTACTTACCCCAGCCCCCCAGACCAGGTGTCATAACACGGTGTCCCACTTCCGCAAGGTTGCTAACCCTCACATACACTGCAATTAATATTATTTAACCTTTGCTTAACGGGTGAGCAGGTAACAGAAACCAGAGAAATCTGGATTGAGAAATAAGATTGTATAGGAATCAAGGTGTATTTTAAAACTACATGATGAGGGAAACAATGTAAAATAAATAAATGTTCATTCTCTGTTTTCCTTTGATGTCCCCAATAAATAAAGTTTAGGAAGATGAAACCATTCTGAGAAAATCCATCCTGTATTTCCTATAAACCTAATCTTTTGTACTCGAATTTGATTCAGACAGGAAGGAAATGATTTTAACTAAAAATAACTTTTTTACACAGAGGTCATTTTATTCACGCAACTGTTTTTTAAGAGAACATCTTAAGAGGGGCTGAAGGAAATAACGTAAATTATAAAATTTTATTACATTTACTTTCATTGAAAAATTATATGATTGAATGGATTTCTTCAAGTTTCCTAAAGAAAGTTATTTATGTGACAGAACCAAAGTCTGCCATTTTTCTTTTTTCCCTCTCTTAGATTGGCATGATCTACAAGAAAACATGCGTTTATAGGTTCAAAATGCCGACATGCTTAATTTCTCCCCACACCCTATGAAAGTTTTAAAATTTATTTGACAATTAAACTGCCCAGTTTAGAATTTTTCTTGCCAACCGCAAATTCTTTCCTGCACAGATCTGTGAATTAATCAGAACAAAGTAGGAACGTGCTAGCCAGTAAGGGGAAGAATTTAGCTTAATTTTTCTTTTTGGCAGGAATACATGTTCAAGTATGTTATAAGTAGACAAAACACGTAGCTGAAATTTGGGGGAAAAGCTATTAAACTTTCCACTATAATAAACCAGTGATGCCTCTAATATCTCAAGTAGAATTTTATGGACTTGGAACCCGTTCTTATGCTATTCAGCATGTCTTCAAGGTAGATAATGAGTTGTAATTATCATTCCTTTGAAAGGACTCTGACAGGACCAGCTACAGAGCGATGACTTCAGAATCTGCATGCTATGCTCTGTTTTTCTCGAGTCCCCTTTGTACTTTATGCCCTTTTGGGATCATTTTAGAATAGGTAACAATATAAAATAGAGCAGAGAAAAGACATTCAAATAAAATGAGAACTTCCCTTTGTCTTACATATATTTTCATCTAAACTTAACTCCCCTATTTTGGTAAAGTCCTTTTTACTTTTCTTTTGATGAAAGGAGGTAAAAATAATTTTTAAAAGCAATGTGAAATCTGTTCCTACTGAATCTACAGATTGGCTTAAAGGAAATAATACATCATTTGTAAGCCATCTCCATGAAGATATCACAGAATACAGAACATGCGATCTGGACTGATATTAAACCTGGCCTTACCCTTGGCTCCACCACACACAGTTGAGTGACCTCAGGCAAGTCTTGTAACGTCTCCAGTTTTTTTTTTCCCCCAGTTTTGGTTTCTCCTGAGAAACAGAGTTAGTAATCTTGGCTGATTAGTGCACTTTGCATGGTCTCTAGCCCATGTTAATAATTTAGTAAGTTGAAACTACTGTTATCATTGGGGCAGGGAAATAAATTGAATGCTTCTTCCTTTTACTAAGACAAGCTGGTACTAACCAAACTTTCTACCATTTCAAGGCTGCTTAAAAGATGAAATGATCTGAGAGTTGAGTGGTTCCCACTGGTCAACAAATCTCCTAACTTAGGGTAAAGATGGCTATCATCACTAATAATTTCAATCTGGGAAGTCAGGACTTCTCTGTGCTCCCCACTTAGGCAGATCTGATGCCATTCACCTCTATTTGGAATTCACTCCCACTCTCTGAACAGTAAAGCTAGTTTGGATTCTTACTATGATCCTTTCAACTCTTTACCTCGTTGATCTCATTTTATCCACCCAACAACTCTGCAAGGAAGGGCCAAACTCAAAAGACCCTTAAGTGGTATGATTTCTGGGCTGGGATAAACTTTTAAGATGATATAGGTCCCAGAAAACTAAAATCTCTTGTGTATTTGTAGAAGTGTGTATGTGCTAGAGAGCCACCTATGCTTGGGCTTCAAAGGATGAGACTGTTGAAGGGACTGAGGGCGGGGAACCACGTGAAAGTCGGGCATAGCATCAAGAATC
Organism: Camelus dromedarius; assembly: GCF_036321535.1. NCBI lineage: Eukaryota > Metazoa > Chordata > Mammalia > Artiodactyla > Camelidae > Camelus > Camelus dromedarius. The sequence continues at coordinate 65,163,362 of NC_087447.1, forward strand.
ACTGTGCTTGACTCTGATTGTTGAAGGAAGGTGCAGAGAATGGCGTATGTGGCCGTCCCTGTGTTATGTTACTTCGGGGAAAGATTTGTGGCAGGTGTGAGATGTAAGAATGAGTTTTTCACAGGGACACCGGATAGTTTCTCAGGCTCCATCAGAAGGAACTATTTAGACAGTGTGGGCAGAGTTAACGAAAAACTCTTTCCTTTTTTGCATGAGAATCTGACCTTTGGTTAACTTCTTAGCTTGGTTTCCCTAGAAACAGATAAAGATGGTATGTGTCAACTATGTTACTAGGCAACATTGCATCTGGTAAAAAATGACCCCTCATTGGTGGACTGCATCTGGACGGTGGTGTAGGGGAGGGGGAGGACAAATGAACTGTAAGTGCCTGATGGGAAGGCCAGGCTTTGGACCTCTCTGAATGCAGCAATCCTTGTAACTAGAATGTCCCTTGAGAGGATCCCACAAGCTATGTCTTTGGAGCTGGTGTAAGAGTCATTGACTGCTGTGGGGTATGAGGCTTTTTTAAGCAAAGGCAGTTTGTTCACCTGCCCAGTATGGGTTCCATCATCTTGCCCCTGAGCTGGGAAGGCTCCAATCACAGAAGGATGCCTGCGGCTGCTCTGTTGACAGCCATAGTTCCTATCTAACACCCTTCGGAGTAAACCAGTGCCAACTGTGGTGGAGAGTAGCCTAGTGGCCCTGAGTGTCCAGTCGAGCCTAAGGAACTGCCTGCTGGACGGTGCGAGTTGGTTTGGTGTCATTTTTAGTGTCATGCTTTTCTTTTGGGTAACATGTCAGGCATGACTTTCTGGGATGGGATCTGGAAAGAATAAGATTTTTCGTAGTGCTTTTTATCCTCATAAACTCAAATTCATTTAAACCAGCCAGCCAGCCATCTAGTCAACACTTACTCAGAATCTACAATGTGCCGAGCATTGTGCTAGATACAAAACATATACAAGGTCCTTTCTCTTAATTAGCCCTCCCATCTTATGGAAATAAAAGAAGTATATATTGATTATCAGTAGTAATAATGTTAGTGGTCAATATTTATCACAGCCCAGACCCTGTGATACACTGGGCATGCATCGTCTCAGTTAATCTTTAACAAGAATTCTGTAAAGTAGTAGTCTGTATGTTTTACAGACAATGAAATTGAGGCACAGAGAGGCTGCCTCAAAGTTACAGCGCTAGTGTGGAGTCTGAACCCAGGCAATCTGACTTAAACAGTATTATTTAATGTGCTGTGCACCTTAACAGTGGTTCCCACCAAGGACTTCATACAACGATTTTCCACGAAGGCTCCCCTGGATCTCCATGTCCTCCAGTGCCTGAAAGGGTGCCAATCACAACTGACTTGAGTTAACGAGCACTTACTCACGAGGCATCAGGATAACCAGGGATGTAGGTGAAGAGCAAAAAAAGGGGGGCAAAAGTTCACCTGCATCTCGCTGTGTATCAGGCCTGCATCTCTCCTTTTCCAGAGAAAGCGTAAGCTCATCTCTGATCCAACCTGACCAGCTTCCCCAGTTCTGAAGCGCCTGGCTCACAGCTGGGCAAAAGTGAGCACTGTGACATTTTCTGTCCCCAGGGATTTCCCTTTAGCAACCAGAGCTCAGTGGCAGAGTGCCTGCTTAGCTTGCACGAGGTCCTGGGTTCAATCCCCAGCACCTCCATTTAAATAAGCGAGTAAATAAGCCTAATTACCTCCCCCCTAAAAATAAGATTTTAAAAATAATAAAAACATTTTTAAATTTTTCAAAAAAGAAACCAGATTCTGAGATAAAATAAAATCACGTATGTAAGTGACAAGCACCATGTCATTTCGTAAGCACTCTATAAACCTCAGCTGTTACTATTCTTTCTTCCAAGGTTGCCTGCAAAATGCTGAAAATTTTCAGAAAGGCAGAGAGCCGACTGCCTTTAGCACCTAGTATCCTCTTTAATGATATATATTCTTTGTGTGTTTGTCAGGAACACACATTAAGTGCACATTTGGCGGGCTGTGGAGAATCAGCGACAATTCAGGTCCTCCAGGTCCGTCAGGATGCTTACGGCATGCGCGGGAACACAGGCTGGGAAATCCGCAAGTGTCTTACGAGCCCCGACATAGAGGCACCCGCCACATAGAAATCGGCAGCTCTCCAGCTCTCCTCCAGGGAGAGGGCTGGTTAGACTCCGGAGGAAGTTAGCTGTTATTAATACTTACTAAGCTATTCCCATGTAGAAAGAAGTAACGGAATCAGAAGTCAGTCTCCTCTTGGCCACACCCCAGTGCCTCAGATTAACTACTTCCCTCTGCTTCTGCCCCGTCCTTACTAAACATGGCCTTGACCAGTGGCCAACCCATCTCAGTTCCAAACACTTGTCAAGAGGAAAAACCATGATGCTGGACGGTGATGCTTTCTGACTCTGAGGACTGCCTCGTCTTGCTTAGTGTCAGAGCCATCTCTGACTCTTTTTTGGGTCTGGGGTCTCAGACCCACTTCCTCCTTTGTGATTCCCTTCAGCTTCTAGAAGAACAGAGAAATTATCTCCGTATTCCACCTCCGGAGATGTGCGGGTCTCTCTGAAGATTCAGTACCTTGCCTAGATTTTGAAACCTGAGTTCATGCGCTTCTTTGCCTAGGATGAGTCTGGGAGCCAAAAACGACCCAAGATAAAAGATCTCAAGCAAAGGCCCGCCTCAGGGGATGGCCTGGAAGTCTGGGGTGAGACGGAAGTGCCGGTCTGTCACAGCAGCAGGAGAACAAAGCAGAGCCCCACTTACACTCCACTCAGTACATTCACCAAACATTTACGGAGCTACACTCTGGGGACAGAAGGTTGAAGACTAGGTGCCTTCCCTTGAGAAATTCAAAGTCATTTATTGTTCCTGTAACACAGAACACATTCATCAGTTCCTAAGGGGTGGCGGGGGGGGGGGGAGCAACCACATTGATTCGCAAACTCTCACAGAAGAAGTGCTCACTCTTTCCTCTCGCCTGGAGTTCTAAAATGTCTGACTCAATGAAGAAAAATGCCACCAGAGCCTCCCCAAACGAGAATTCTGTTGCAGAGTGATCCTGGTTATCTCAGAAATCCCAGACCGAAAATGGAAGCAATATAAATAAACATAAAAGAAAACAGAGGTGCTGTAACTCAACTATAAATTACTCTTCTCCCTGACTTTCTTCTAATCATCCAGGGCAAAAGAGGGAAGCTGGTCTCTGTGGCAGAGAATAGACCAACAGCTGTTCTATGTCCTGCCAAGAGGAGAGAGACTTATTATAAATAATAGCCAACAATACGTCCTCTGGGACTAGAGACTCAGCCAGTTGGAAGGGGGCGTGTGGAGGGGAAAGGGAGGGTTAATGGGATGGGGGGGCGCTGGTGACCAATACTGCAGAGGATGAATTAGGAGAAACCCTATCAAATTTTCCTGCGTACTTATGTTTCTATTACCTCATTAGGGTGATTACATAATGCCGCTCCGTTTATAAACTAAGAGGGAGACAAGGGGCAGTGTCCGCATTAGCAGTGGCTGATGCGGGACATTAACATACCAGTAAGTCACATGCGTGAACAGTTCATATGTTTGCGAACATCTTTTCTTTCTCTCTTCATCTGTTTGGTATTTTTTTTTTTTTGTCTGCTCCCTCCCTCCTTTTAGCCATATCTGTGGATCTGTGACTCAGAAGTGAAGCGAGAGCTGCCAACTTGGGTGCCCTCGTTTTGAGGGCTCTTCATGTGAGAAATTTATGGAGTGGGTTTGACTGTTTCAGATTCTAGTGGGAGAGGAAAAAAGAGCCGTCTCATAGCAATGTATGGGGTCTCTCTCCGCAAACCCCACGGCGGGCTTCCCAGCCAGATGCAGATGGAATTCTGAAACTTCTCACTTCTTAGGGTATTTTTCTCCTTGTGGAGGAACATCATTCTCTCATAGACTTTTCCTTGTCAGTGCCCGAACTGTAAGTTGAAACTCTAGAAGGGGATATTTTCGGGGAGGGGGGAGCTTACTGTTTATGGAGATCCTATTCATTTGCAACTCAATTTTTTAAAATGGCTCACTTAGGACAGTAAAATTCATCAAGTAATATTCAACAGGAGAGGTCACTGAATCCCTAAAATGGGAAACAACCAGCTAATCAGAGGACGCGCCCAAGCTTCAACAAGAGATGTACAAAATGTGACTGCAACATACAGTTTCCAAGGCGGGCCGGGAAATCTAAGGAGTGTCTGCTTTCTCCGTGGGCTCTTCTACCGAGAGGGGCGGTGAGGGCAGCGTGGGAGTGTTAGGTAGAGATCGGGCCTTTTCATAGGTCCCTCGGAGAAAGAATTAGCTGTTTAGCTTGTATTTATGTCTTACATGTGCTTTTAATTTGATATCCTTACCCTTTATTCCGCCATAACCCTTTTTCATCTCTGACTCTCTATTTCCTTTTGCTCTTATATTATCTCTGACTTTAATTTGGGGAGCTCCTGAGTGCGTTATGGCAAAGTGATCCTTTCTCTGAAGATGATTGGAAACCTAGGTGAAAAGTCCAGGGGATCTAGTAATGTGCCTGCATGGGAAGGGGCCTCTTGATGGAAATGAGGAAAAAAATAAGTTTAAACATTTAGACTGCAGACAATAAATTTGTCTACCGGGGGCCTGGGAAGCACTATGACTTAAATGAGCAATCATTCCTCTCATTAAAGTAGTCTGTTCCATATGTTTTCTCTTGACATTATTTTTGGGTACAGTATCTTAACTATCCAGCAGATGGCATCTGCTTCAAAACGCTCATAAATTCCATTTACATTTCCAGATAAACAGGATACTAACACATTGAAAACCTCCCTTAATTGACTTCTACGTTTAATACCTAGAAAAGGCTGCTAGAAACATACTTAAGGGCAGACAATTCATTCCCTCTGGGGAGGTAAGAGTCATTCCTATTTCTTGGCAAGCCCATAGCAGCATCATGGACACTAGGAAAACCTCGGTCATTTGAAAGGAAACAAAATCAGAATTAAACCCAGAAGCTCTCTTCAAAGACCTATTCCTTTAGTTACTTTCAGCACCAAGCAAGAGCTGAGTATTAAAGGCAGATTCAGAAAAACAAAGCTAATCTCAAACCGCCTCTAAGGGAGAGAGAGAAGCAAAATAAGGAAAAAAAGGGGGGAGGGGGGAGCCAGCTCCTATAAGAAGCCAGGGGTGAATGAATACACAAAGCTTTATGGATAGTTACCATACACAGCCTTCTTTACCATGTGTGAAGAGATGGGTGTGATTGAATGACTTCTAACGTTTAATGACACCTTTGCTCCAGTGCTTTGTAAAGCTCACACATGAATACACTGATTCATTTCCAGATGATCCTGGGGGCCCCATCCTTTTGTGTCCAGCACAAAGAAAAAGGAGAGAGAGGGAGAGACAGAGACAAAGAAACAGCCCCTGAAACCAAGCTCCGAACATGATTTACACAACCAACTTAGTAAACATCAATCTTAGGGTGTGTTATGTGAAATGGAGTCATACTCCACAAGAAATGTTGGCTACATTTAAAAGATCACTTGGTCTCAAGAAAATGCCAAGTTGAATTTCCAAGCAGTAAGTCATCTTTCTACAAGCAGCTGACCTGACAAAAGCAACAATGGGAAAAGGTGAAAAGATGGTTCCTCTGAAAAAAACTAATAGTGTTATAACCCTGCTGGGTGATTTTTGTTTTTTTTTTTTTTTCAGGGTCTGGTTCTCTTGTTTTATATTATGTGTTTGTTAGGGATCAGCGTGGCTGTGAAAAGAGCAGTGGGTTAGAAATCAGGGTACTTGTGTGCCTTGCTGTGTTACTTGGCGTGAAGAACGTCACCTCTCTGGGCCACAGTTTCCATCTATGTAATGTCAGAGGATTGGTCCCAGTGACCTTTGGGTTTCCTTTCAGCGTATGTTTGTTCTGACGAGTATCCCTGAAGCCACGGAGCAGCCTCTCAGCCCCCGAGCGTGAGTGTGAGTCATAAGGAAGGACAGTGGGAGCTTGGACAGTGGTAGGGTCTGGAGCTAATTTGCCAAAACTGAGCCATTGGAAAGGTATGCAGTAAGGAAGCATTTGAGTTGCATTTTCCCCCTTTTAGTTCCATGGCCATTTTCTGAGAAACAAAACAGAAGCTCAGGTTTGGAAGCAGAGTCTTAGAAATGAATCCATTTTGTTCTCACTATTTGCTCAAAAAAAAGTACGTTTGGACTGTTCCATCCTTTGTCTATAGCATCATGCATGTCCGTGATGCACATCTCCGCATAAGTTTGGAATTTAAAAATGCCTGACACCTCCTCCCGCCTCGGCCACAGTTAATACACACAATGGATTCCTCAGAAACGCAGAGTCAGAACATTTGAAGCAGCTGAATACTGATTTACATGAAAGCTGAAAGTGTACAGTACCAATAAAATGTATCTTTGACATCTTGGCTTCCAGGGAAACACACTTCCTTTGTTCATTCACAAGTCTACTCTATTTCCACCTCAGATTTAATTATCTTTCCAGTTCTCATTTGCGTATGTGTAGGCTACCATTCAGAGCACGCCAAGCCCTACATGCGGGAGGCACAAATCTTTTCATTCAAAATAAAAAAAAAAAAAAATGCGGACATGCCATTTTGACTGCATAGTATGTGCTCTGGACAAAGCCAAAAGGATGCTAACTGTATTCCAAGAATAACAAAGTCCTTGAAATAAAATTTGCTGTTTGCTGTATTGATCTATATCACTCAGCTGAGACTCTCAATTTATGTGTCAGATGCATAAAAGAATGAGTTTTTTTTTCCTTTGAAATCATAGGCTCTTGGAATTGGGAGGGACTTGGTAAAATGATAGAGTCCAATCTCCTCATTTTACAGACGATGAAAAAGATTTGCCCCAAATCACCAAGATGGATGGGAGCAGAAGTCAGTCCAGAACTTTGGATATTATTTTTTTTAACTGACACATCAGAATCAGTTACACATCCATGATCGTCACTCTCCCCAGCATCTACCCATGTCTCCTCTCCAAAACAAATCACCTATTGAGTGAGTGGATCTAGACCTGGGGAAAAAAATTAAATGTCCCTGTTCTTTAGGAAGCTCACAGTAGAGTTGAGTTTTCTCCTCAATAAGCTTTTGGGACAAAAAGCCAGCATTGTAGTTGTCCTTAATAAGTATTAAAAAAAATTAACATGATTACAACAAATGTTCCACTTTCTTTGTTCTCCACATACAGTGACACTTCATTTATTTGGCTTTGGCGGAGAACGAGGTGTTCCACTTAAGTAAACTCTGCAGACCACTGAAATCAAAGCTTTTCAACAGAAATCTCCCTCAAAGTGTATTTCCTACTTCTCCGCCTTTGGAAACAAAGGATATTGAACATGACTTAACCTTTAATTATTTTCTTTTAAACATGACTCAGAGTGATCTACTAGGAACATCCATTATCATTCTGGATGGTGACACTGCTTTGTGTCTAATTTTCCGGGTCTCTCTTTTACTGTCAGACACTTAACACTTTTCACTGTTAAGTTATCCTTCCTTCTAAAAGTCCTTTCATAATCTCTTCTAGTTTGCAGGGCCGGGAATCATTTCTGAAAATTCATTAAAAATTGTATCTTAAACCTGTGTCAGCAACAGTAAGGCTTCAGGTAAGGGGCGGAGGTGTGGTGTATGTGACTTTAGTGGGTAGATTTGGGCCCCAAATTATAGTTTTTCTAGTCTGATTACTTCCCAGCTTAGGCCGATGCAGGGAGCACTGGGGACGCCATGCCTCTGGGCAAGCTGGCCAGCACTGCAGTCAGCCTCAGACCCCAATCTTCCATCTGATCCCAAGAGCAGAAAACAGGGCCGCAGAAGTCCAAGCAGTTTCTAGCAAGGGTGGGATTACCTCTCTGAGGTACTTGGTTTAAGTAGAACCCAATTTTTGCAATTCTTGTCGTAGGAGACTTCAGAAGCCTGCTCACCTGCCTGCCGGAATATCTCCTTCCATTTACAGTGGGATCCACCGCCAAGGTCTCTACAGAATAAGGATTCACGTGTCGTTTCCCTTCATGTCTGTAACGTGGATGCCACTGTCTCATTTACTGGGAGGAATGAACGTACAGAGAACTGGGGAAGTTTCCCTCAGATCAGCTAGCAAGTGGGGAACTGGGGCTCTTGAGTTGACTCTCTTTGCCACAGACAATCACATGCCCAAGATGGTGACTCTGCAACATGATGACTAAAAGAGATGATGAAATTTCTTAAATCACTTTCATTTATACCTGAAAACAGCGCCAGGTTATAAGATGAGAGCCGTGGGGTAGTAAGAAGCAACGTGAGGGAAAACGATCAGTCTGGATTTCAGCTCGCTGCTCGTCCCTTGGCAGCCCTAGATTCAGGTTTTCTGATCCCCTCCGTCCACATTCTTTGCATATGCTTTACGGGGAATTATCAGTCAGGGAAAGCAAGAAGAAGCCCACATTATGTAACACACAACGAAGTGGGTAAGACTACCCTCCTTTGTGTATTCCAACAACAATTCCTGGGAGCTGACCACGGGCTACACATTCTCCGAGTCACCAAGGACTTAAAGATGGATAGAAAGTGGTCCCTGACCTCGGGCTTCTGACAATCCCATGGGGGAGCTGGGACTATGAGTGTGTTCCGTGCTAGAACAGAAATATGCTAAGAGGTGCTATGGGAGCCCAACATCGCTGAAGGAGCTGATCAGTGATCAGTGAGCTGGGACTGGGGGCTGAGCAAAGCCTGGAGGGAGGGGAAAGGGAATGCAGGCAGAGGGAACAGCAGACAAAGGCAGGGAGGAATGAAGGAGCTTCGCGTGGTGTACTCGCCATGGCTGCGGCCATGAGCTGAAGTGGTGAGCGAGGCAGGAAACTCTATGTGCTGGAGGTTAAAAAGAGTTCTGGAAAATGACCCCATCATAAAAATGGGCATTTCTATCAATGCAATGATTCAGTGAACGTTGGGCTATATTTTCTGGCACAACTATAAGTAGACGAAACATGGAGCTGAGATTTTTGGAGAAAATCACTTTACGCTACAATGAACCAGTGATGCTCTGAGACGCCCGAGAGAGTTCACATTATTTGGAAACTGTTCTCGCGCTCCTCAGCCTACTTTCCTTCAGTTAGACGTTTTTGTCCCTGTGTCTCTGGACCTGGATCTGGACCTTTCAGACCATGTATGCTGATTTTTTTTTTTAATTTATAAAAACATCACAATCTACCTTATTATACAGCACAAAATCGCCCAAATAAGCATTTTATGTCATTCCCGTGGGAAACAATGCATGCACAGAGCGCCTGGATCGAAATGAGGAAAGACCTAATGAGAAGAAAGTGGGAATTTAAGTGAAAAGTGCATCTTTCATGGGTATAACTATGCAGCAGTTGGTTAAAGCTGAGGCTCCCCTTTTAAAGACTAAAGTGCCTGGTTCAATGTTACTTACTCCCTGGGAGAAAATTAGGGCTCTCTGGAAATAAAATCACCTCTTCCACGATCGCTGCTAAGGTTTAGTTTGCTGATGGTAGTCTTGGGGCTGGGACCTAAAGAGTTATTCCTTCCAAAACCGTGACAAGGAAGGCAGTAGCTCAGAGACCAGATAATCCAAATCTGGTTCCTGAATGTCAGCGTCTGTTTTGCATGAGACCAGGGGAAAGGAGCATCCTTCAGTGTCACAGAAGGGGAAGCCAAGAACACAAGAGGTAAAATGATTGCTGGGTCTCACGAGAGGTTCGACCTGGAATCAGCAATCTTGATTCTCAAGTGATTCTGGATCTGAAATATATACATATGCAGAGATGGAAGAAACTAAATGAACAGACAACTGTGCCCTGTGTATCTGGCGATTTTGGAAACATAACTATGTGCTTGATACTTTCTCCTTGAGAAACTTGGCTGTCAAATTCCCAGAAAATGCTCCCATAAGGGATTCACTAAAAATCTTCTGAAGCTGCTGTAAGCAGATTGACAGCTATTCTTTTGATGACAAGAAGTTGTCTGCCTGGACCGTTCTTTCCCTCTGGTTTTTCTGGATGAAGAGATGGGGTGACTTCAACAGTTGGGTGAAGGACAAAAGTTCACACAACAGAGGGCGAACCTGAAGGGGGACTGAGTTCCCCGGGCGAGAAACCCATGTAATTCAGGTCCTTTTTCCGAACAATGTCATCAGAAGAGGAAAACAGAAAAGTGGAAAGAAATTTTGAAAAGATGAATAAAATTCTCTGCTAAGTGCATCAGTTGTTCGGAAACCAGACTTGTTTCTTTGGAATATAGGTGTTTACTCCAGCCTGGTTTTGACACCTGGATGTCAGGACATGAATAAAGAGGGGATGAGCCACCAATCCTACATGAGATGTGACTTTTTTTCCCATATGAAAGGTATAAAAAACCTGTAAGTCAGAATTTCAAAAGAAATATTTCCAGGTAAGAAATTTCCATTTCAAACCAAACTTCCCTTCGTTCGTTCCTTCCTTCCTCCCTCCCTCCCTTCCTTCCTTCCTCTGTTTTCTTTCTTCCCTCCTGCTCTTCCTTTCCCCCATCCCCATTTCTTAAGTTTTCTCTGAGTTAGGAAGAAAAATCTCAAATTAATCCTACTTAATATAAATATACCCTATGGGTATAAATGTAATAAAAGAAGAAAAACTCAGTTCCCTCTCATTTTTCTAGTACTTCTCAACGAGCTAAAAAACCCTAGCTTTTCACTGTATCTGGTATTCCTGTTGCTTATATGGGCTTCCTGATCTCACACAGGGTACTCTTTCCAGTTGACTAATTGACTGCCCAGAGTCACAATAACTCCAAAACAACAAATCCAAAGTGTGATCTGACCAGTTACTTAACATCTGGGAACAGAGGGCTCTTCAAAGCAGCGTGAGACATGTTTACTGAAAACTTGCCATGTTCCAAGTAAGGTGAATCAGACGGTTAATGTGAAAGTTCTGTTCGGCACAAGGCACTTCACTGAACAGAAGGCTCATAACAGAATAGGAAGAGAGAAGTTCCACTTTCGGCATGACTTAAAGGGACATGTTTATTTAAAAGAAAAGTGGCTATTTTAGTAATCGCATTAAAAAATTCTCCAGCTTTGATATTCTTTTCATACATTTCATCAATTAAGATAAAGTAAATAAAAAGTTTGAGAGGGGTCAGAGCAGGGTAATCTTGCCTTGGTTTGTGTTACAGAGAATGACTCAAAAGAAACAAAGTTGCTACAACTGTGATGTGGCATTTATAATAAACGGCTCAACCTCGTACGGCCCAGACACTCGGCGATTTAACTGGTAATGCCAGTAGGATGATGTAGTATTTCCTGTACTGTTTTAACTTCTCAATAAGCAAGTAGACATTGCAGCGAAGCACAGGTAAAAAGTTCACAGCTGGAGGGGGTGGACGGGAAGTGCTCTGTAGAGCTATAAGCTTACATAGGCATCCAGCTGGAAATAGCCCTGGAAGCACGGAGGAGGGTGTAACACATGGTAATAATTTGAAATTCACAGAATGTGAGTTCTGGGGGCGACTGTAAGGGTGGCAGCGTTTTCTCCCAAAGGGGTTCTGAAATATGGAGTGGTGGAAGGGTGGGGAAGGTAGAGTCAGTTAACAGAAGCTGGGAGCACTTGAAGAGTATGGCTGTTAATTTTACTTCTTAGGGTATCCAGCAGGGCAAGCGCCCCTCACCAGCACCAGCTCTCCTCATCCAAACGGTGCCTATTTTTGAGACCAGTCTCAAATGCTAGGCCAACTAGATGGATCACTTCCTGTTTTAAAATCTCACTACACACTACTGTATATAGAATAGATAAACAACAAAGATCCACTGTACAGCACAGGGAACTATATGCAGTACCTTGTAATAACATATAATGGAAAAGAATCTGAAAAAGAATATGTATGTGTATACACATGTATATACAACTGAATCACTTTGCTATACACCTGAAACTAACACAACATTGTAAATCAATTATACTTCAATGGAAACATTTTTTTAAAATCTCACCTTGAACTTCATACCTAAGAGTGTTTTTCTTCCTGAGCCTTCTTTAACTTCTTTAACTGTGCACTCTTCTTAGTGACCCCTTCCCTCCCCTTCGACCTCTCCCACCATGAGGTTATAACTGTCTCCATGACAAGGACCAACCCCTGCTCTTCTCCATTACACTGAAGCCAAATATGATTATGTTGCCAACCCTCCTCCCCGTCCCCCCTTCATCCCAACACAAGCTTTTCAGTGGCTTCCCATTGACTTTAGGATAAAACCCAACAAGCTTGCTAATGTGAAGGGCCTTCATAACGTGGCCCAGTCTGAGGCCCTCCTGCCAACCTCTCTGGATTTTCACTGATCTTTTCTTCCCAGCACATCCCTGCTCTCTCCCTTCTTGAGCTTGTGGATGCTGTTCCTCTGCCTGGGGTAAGCCGTCCACCCATCTCTACCCCCACCTCTCTGCTGCTGACTCTTCCCTCAGGGCTCATAATCTTCTCCAGGGACCCTTTTCCCAACCCCAGACAAAGCTATGCATCCTGTACTTTCCTGTGCTTCCCCTCTCATAACTCATTCTTTGTTTTTATTACTTGTCTAGTATCTGCTTTCCCAGCTAGACTGCAAGTTCTGGGAAGTCAGGGCCCCTCTCTATCTTGCTAGCATTGTACCTTTATGCTTAGGGCATAAAGCTTGGATGTACGGTTCTACTATAAGAAAACTCAAAGAATTTTATCATTTGAGTCAGCGAATGAATGACTGAATAGCTACTGTAATAATAAGCATCCTGGGCTGTATGCTTACTGTGTGCCAATGAGGATGCTGCACACTTTGTACATGTTACACCACATAACCATCACAGTGGTCCTGTTAATACCTGTAATGCATATTATTACCACTATTTATAGATGAGAAAACCAAGTCTTGGAGAGGTTTTTAATGGCCTAGGTTACCTAGCTTGAAAATGACAAAGCTGGGATTTGAGCCCAAGGCTGCCTCACTCCAAAACCTATGGCTTTTTATGGGGCTACACTCTTTCTCAGAGAGCTGCCCAGTAAATGCTCATGAAAAAAATACACATATACAGACTTCAGACTATACTACAGAGCTACAGTAATCAAAACAGTATGGTACTGGCACAAAAACAGACATACAGATCAATGGAACAGGATAGAAAGTCTAGGAAAAAACCTACACACTTACGGTCAATTAATCTACAACAAAGGAGGCAAGAATATACAATGGAGAAAAGACAGTCTCTTTAATAAGTGGTGCTGGGAAAACTGGACAGCTACCTATAAAAGACTAAAATTAGAATATTCTCTAACACCATATACAAAAATAAACTCAAAATGGATTAAAGACTTAAATGTAAGACCAGATGCTGTAACACTCCTAGAGGAAAACAGGCATGACACTCTTGGACATAAATCACAGCAATGTATTTTTTGAACCAGCTCCTAGAATAAAGGAAATAAAAGCAAAAATAAACAAATGGGGTCTAATTAAATCGAAAAGCCTTTGCAAAGCTAAGGATACCATCAACCAAATGAAGACAACCTACAGAATGGGAGAAAATATTTGCAAATGATGAGACCAACAAGGGACTAATTTCCAAAATGTGCAAGCAGCTCATACACCTTAATATCAAAAAAAAAAAAAAACCAAACAAACAAAAAAAAACAAACAAGCAACCCAATAAAAAAAATGGGCAGAAGACTTAAATAAACAACTCTACAAAAAAGACAGACAGATAGCCAACAAGCACATGAAAAAATGCTCAACATCACTAATTGTTAGAGAAATGCAAATCAAAACTACGAGATATCACCTCACACCAGCCAGAATGGCCATCATTCAAGAGTCTACAAACAATGCTGGAGATGGTGTGGAAGAAAAGGAACCCTCCCACACTGTTGGTGGGAATGTAAATTGGTGTAGCCACTATGGAGAACAGTATGGAGATCCCTTAAAAATAGACTTACCATATGATCCAGCAATCCCATTCTTGGGCATATACCCGGAGAAAAATACAATTCAAAAAGACACATTCACCTCAATTTTCATAGCAGCACTGTATACAATAGCCAAGACAAGGAAACAACTCAAATGTCCATCAATAGATGATTGGATAAAGAAAATGTGGTATATTTATACAATGGAATACCACTCAGCCATAAAAATGAATAAAATAATGCCATTTGCAGCAACATGGATGGACCTGGAGATAATTATTCTAAATGAAGTAAGCCAGAAAGAGAAAGAAAAGTGTCATAAGGTATCACTTGTATGTGGAATCTAAAAAAAACGGACACAAATGAACTACTTATTAATTATTTATAACTTAGATGATTGATTTCTTGAATATGTGTAAGCACATCTGACTGTCCTTTATGATTGGCTTACTGCATTCTGTTGATTCTCACTTTGTGGTTGGCTTTATTCCTTTGAGAACTATGTAAGTTTAAAAAGTGAAAGCTCTAAACAGTTCTTAGAAACAATGAACAGTACATATATGTAAATTTAAAAAATTATGCACAGTATATTGTATATGTGTATTACATGCAATATATTGTATATGTGCAGTCAAATTGTGTCAATTTTACCCAATAAAACTGAAAAATGAAAAAAGGGTACAACTGAAAAAATACACACATACGGAAACACTGTGAACGTATTAGGTTCTTCCAATTTGAGAATCTTTTTGTAATTTTTTTTATTTGAATTCATGTGATTAGAACTGTTCCTAATTCCAACAAAAGTCTCTAAATTCTGCACTCAAATCCAGTCCCAAATTTCTTTTTTTATCTGTTAATACAATGTCTGCTGGACTAGAGTTCGACCAAGGGTTTCAGTTCTGCTCAGATGCTGCTTGTACGATTAGAAGTGAGGCGAGTTAATGTCTGTACAACAAGCCAAGGGTGGCCAGAACATCTTTTACCTAAGGGTTCCAAGCTGTGGGAAACCACTGTATAGTACCTTCTTATTCTACCTTTCCTAAAGATACATGATTCAACATAGAGCCAGGGTAGTACCAAGGTTCAAAAGAATGGCAATATTTACTCCACAAATGATAAAATATATAAAGTTAGGTCACAGCAGATCAGCTCAGTATAAGAGAACTCCCAACCAGCAGGGTGATTCAGTAACGGGCCATCTGTGTTCCCAGAGGATGGGTGGATGGAAGCAGAAGCTGGGTGATTATCGATCAAATCCACTCTAGAAAATGTGTACTTTGGGTGGACAGTTAAGCAAGAGAACTTCTAATGTTCTTTCAAATTCTACGAGAAGGAACATCCGATGGAAAGTTTATGTAAATTATTCTAACGGTTTGTCTGAACGTTAAAAAAACAGTTGTAAAGTGTATGTATGAAGAGTCCAACCTCTGGATTCAGACGTCCCGAAGTTCAAGTCCTTCCTCTTCCCTTACCAGCTATGGACCTTGGGCAAATCTCTGGGTCTCTCTAAGCCTCAGTTTCCTTTTCCATGAATAATAAAATACACTAGTATATTTGTAGAAGGCAGTACATTCAGACTGCAGAATATACTAACTGCATGATCTTCTGCAAGTTAACTAACCCCTGTGTACCTAGTTATGTCATACTATGTGGCGGGCAATTGTATCTTCCTCAAAAATTGTTGTGAAGATTAAATGACTTAACAGTGTGAAGTGTTTAAACAGTGCCCAGCACAGAATAAATCTTCAGTTGGTTCTAATTATTGCTATTACGATCTTGGAAACAACTGATTTTTTTTTTAACTTTTTAACTTAGTTTTAAGTTTTAAGTACCAAAATTTGGAGAGACAATTTTAGATAGATATTTTCAAAATAAAACTCCTATCGAGTTTACCCCAAATCTCATATTGTATTTACTTTTTGAAAGGTTTTTACACTGAGTTCCTTTTTTTTTTGTTGACAAATTTGTAACAGATATAATAAAGTTTTACTTGAACTCTAGTAAACCTGGGCACAACAGAAGTATTATACTTAATACTGATGTCTCTAAAGGCATGTTTATATTAATTAAACCGACAAGCTTAATTATTTAAACTGACAAGCTTCAATATCAATACCAACAACTGATTTTTTTTTCATCCAGGAGTTTCATATTTTATGAACTCAATAGTTGTTTGTCCTTTTGCTTGAATTACAAGCAGAGAATAAAAGTTGAAGTTTAGAAATGATTAGAATTCATGCTCTAAACCGGGAAGCCAACATCTCAACAAGGGACTGTATTCTTAAAAAGTGAGGAGGAATGTTTTTGTGTCAAAGTGGACAGGAAATAGCTTATTTCCAGAACCTAACGTTATCTGAAGAAAAGCGATCTTTTTGTAATGATTTGGAAAATGTTCTGAATACATGTCTGATAGATTTAAAAATGCCTATCCACATTAAAAAAAAAAAGGTCCAAGAAAAGTCACTACGAAAAGTGCCCTGGTTTTAGCAATTATGTATCCAAAGCCAAGATAAAGAAACAGAGGTTCTTCTAATGAATTTACTTTTAGAACTGGTATTAGCTCTCAAGGCACAGCAGGGCAAAGCATGGGTTTTTTTTTTAATCTCCTGTGTCATGCCTCGTATACGGTGTTCTCCCCCCCTCGACACACACCCATGTGCACACACACAGAAGAGAGAGAGAGGGAGAGAGAAAAAGGGAGGGAGACAGAGAGGGAGGGAGGGAGGGAGAGAGAAGACAGAGCAAAGAACCTTAGCTTAGCTGTTAGTTTTCCAAAGTCCTTTGGGATGACAACATAGAGATTCAGCAAGAAGAATCGTGATTTATTCCGTAAATCTCTCCAGTATTCATAGAGGATGATTCAGGGCTTGTCTGGTTCTGGGGAGTTGCCTTTTATTGTGAACTGTTCCGTTCCAGGAACTGCTTAACAAAACGGGTGTCATTTAATCCTTATAATAACCATGTATGGTGGGTATTACTCTGATTTTATAGACACAAAAACACGGAGAATTTAGGTACTTTGATGACAGTCACGCAGCTGGGGACTGGCAAAGGCAGGATTGGAACCAAAGTCTGACTGCAAAGGGATGCTGTTCGTTGCTCTCTGTGCTGCCTGGTGTGGGGAGACACCAAGTGCCCAGCTGACGCTGGGGGACACAGTGACCTCCCAGCGTCCTCCTTGCTTCTGCACTTGGTCCAGGCACATATGGAAACTGGTTAGGCTGGCCGTTGACCTACCCGTGTGTTCTACAAACACAGATTGAGCATTTCCTAATCTTAAGCCTGCTCCCCTTTCCCTCCCAATCTCTTCCCAAAAAAGGTTGAAAACTTGCTCTAAGGGGAGTGTCAGTGACCAGGAATCACCCCGTTACCCCTGCCAGGGAGCTATGCAATTCAATTAGCAGCAAAACCAGTGGTTCTTCTTCAGAAGTCAACCCCACAGGCAGCAGGGGGGGGGGGCCTCTGACTGTCCATGCCTGAGTCTGACTCTTCTTAGCACTGCCCAGACCCCGCTGATAGGACACCAGTGCTGCAGGACCCTCACTCACGGCGACAACGAGCGTGGAAGCAGCGCCATCAGGCGCCGGCTGACTCACCAGGGCTGGCACGCACTGCCCTTGGGCGGGTACAGGCAGGGCCCCGTCTTTGTCAAGGGAAGGACAGCGGCTCTGAAGGAGGCGAGGATCAAAGTCTTCATCCCCAGAGGATTCCCTGCCCGTCGCGCTGCAGTCACTGAGCAACCTCCGCGGTGGCTCGTGGAGAAGGAAAGGGAAGGAGGAGGGACACAGGAGGAGAAAACCGTGTCGCAGAAGGACTGGACAGGCCACATTAGTCTGAGCCCTGAGCCATCTGTCTTTAGATCCTTCCTACAGGCTCTTTACTGACGATCTAATGATGTTTCCTGGGATGACAGTTGACCTAAAGTGAGACCAGATTCCGTTGGATCATGGAACTGGACTTCGAGGAATGGGTTCTACTAGATAAGGTGGGAGAGACTTGACAGAACACGTGGCCAACTTCCCCAGAGCTCCGTACAGCAGACGCAACATCTAACTCGCCTTCCCAAAAAGGCACACTAGCCTTGCCCTTCAGAACTCTTCTCTTCTGCTGGCAAGCTCCCATTTACACACATTCTTCTCCGGCCAGAGCATGTCCAGTCCCAGGGCCTGTCTGTCCTGTATAGCCTGACACTGTTTTGAAAACAGCACTTCAAGACACGGACTGCCTTTCGAAACGCCTTCTTCCACACAACAGGGCACATATTTAAAGAAATAACAAGGGGCCATTTCTACCGAAGCCAATGTGTTTGTTGCACCCAGCGGCAGGGCCCCAGAACAGTAATGTGTCTATGTCAAAAAGCAAGTCTATTAAGTCACAACAGCCCTTTACCACCCAAAGTTGTCACGTGACAACTTACTCTATGCAGGAAAAAAAAATCCAACAAATGAAACACTTCTCCTGGAAATTATAACCCTTTGGATTTTGTGTTTAAATCATCATTTAGAATCTGTCATTGGTAAACATGATTTGGATCTCAAAAATTGCCTCCAAGATTTGTTACGAGAGTCGAAGGAAGAAGAGAAAACGTTGGTCTTTGGGGGTCTGCTGAATTATTTGAATATAATATTTCATGTTAACACGAATGTTGGAACAAAGACAGGAAAGCGTATATCCAGGACTACCTGCCTTCTTTTTGGTTTTCATTTCAAACCCGTGTTATTTATACATTCCCAGATACCAACTTCAAAGGCCATATTTTGCAAGTCTGTGGTTTCAAAGTGGCTGATTTTAAGTCTTGTTGACCTCTGTGCAGAACTTTAACTTTTTCTCCCCGCTTTGTTGGCCTAAGGGTGACGACGAAATCCAACATGCTTATGAACAGGGCCCAATACACGGAAAATGCTCTCCTAGAAAAGGTGCGGGAAGAAAATATTTGC
Organism: Camelus dromedarius; assembly: GCF_036321535.1. Lineage (NCBI taxonomy): Eukaryota > Metazoa > Chordata > Mammalia > Artiodactyla > Camelidae > Camelus > Camelus dromedarius. The sequence continues at coordinate 65,182,225 of NC_087447.1, forward strand.
CCACGTCTGTTTCTTTTTAAAAATAAAACCAAACTTCTCACCCACTTACACTGCTGCTTCAATGAGTTTTCTTCTCGATGTAGTCAAACGTCAACAAAAGTGGTACTTCTTACTTATCTGAGCAACCAGAGTCCTGACAGTAATGTGTGTATCACTTCACTTAGCTTTTTTCACATTCGTTGTTTTCACAAGAATCTTTATACAGTCATTGGAAGGAAGATAATTTTCCTCTGATGTCTTTCTCTACCACAAGAGTTCACCTCGGTTGATTCTCTTCGATATGACATAAGAAAGCTTGACTTTTTGATGATGGAGATAAAGCAAGTCTGCGAACGTCCCCCCTCCTGGTACTTCCCCTAGAAGAATAGTTCTCAAGTCTAATGCATACTAGAATTTCCTGAGGGAGCTTTAAATATATTTATCTATATATAGAATATATATGTGTGTGTGTGTATATATATATATAGAGAGAGAGAGAGAGGGAGGGAGGGAGGAGATAGCCAGGCTCAAACTGAGATTCTGACTTAATTAGTCCAAGGTGGGCATGGACATTTTAAAAACTGGGCACTTTAGTTTGAGAACTATAGATCCAAAAGGAATATAGAACTGTAGATCAAAAAGAAAAGATTCTTCCTCTCTTTCTTCCTTTCTTTTTTTCCTTCTTTCTCTCTCCTTTCTTAATAATCTTAAACGTTTTATTTTATCTTATTTTTAACACCTTATGGTGGTATGGTTCCTGTACAGTAAACTACACATATTTCAGATGTACAGCTTTTCTTTCTTGTCTTTCTTTTTTCTTTCTTTCTTTCTTTCTCTTTCTTTCTTCTCTTTCTTCTCTTTCTCTCTCCTCCTTTCCTCCCTCTCTCCCTTTTTCATCTCTGCCTTTTTTCTTTCTTTCTTTTAACCTAAAATGACTACCTATTTGAAATATTTCTACTTTTAATTGAAACAAGCAAAGAAAGTGCCAGATAAATAAGTGTGACTTTAGAAGACATTAAGTACACTATAAATGAGAGAGAACTCATACTGCTTAGATCAGTGGTTCTTGATTAATTCTGATTTTCAAATTCATTTTGCAAGCATAGGAAACTTCACAGCTTGGTGTTCGGTGCAGACAACAGATAAATCTCATTTCAGCCTCAGGGGCCCTGACTCCAGTAGTCTTTGACTTTTCTCTATTGTTCACCTCTGTCTTCAATGATTAATTTGTTGTTACTTCAGCATCTCTTGTGTAGCTGAGCCTTGAATGCACCTGCCAGGAGGACACAGGTGAGCCCTCTCTCTAGGAATTTACTTGAAGGTTAGGGGGCCTCCTGGCTAGAAAAGGTGTGTAGAGGCTGGAACTGTATTCCTAATTTGTGGCGTTACTCAGACATATATGTAGAATGGTAAAAAAAAAAAAAAAATGTAAGTTATCCAGAAGGGCTGGAAAAAAAATTCTCTATGAAGGAATTTAGAGTCTGGTTTAAACAGAGCGATTCAGCAACAGGGCCAGAGAATAAGAGGATCCTGAACCAGCTCTCCTGGCTGTGTGTGGCCCGGGGGAGGAAAGAGCTGTGCAGGAAGAGAAAGAGATGTCACACCGAGCTTGGCTTCACGATCCACAGCCGTGGACACGTGCTGCCCCAGGCAGTGGAGGCCAGCAGAGTCTGAAGCGTGGCTCCACATAGCAGCAGCTGGTCCTGAGCCACGGCTCCTACTAACTCAGGAGAGTGCGTGAAACACTTATTTCGGACTCCCAAGTCCCTGGGGTGTCGATGAGGACTAGGAGGGTCTTTGTACAAGATTAGAATTCTCAGGTAGGGTGGGGAGGTTGTTGCCTGAGAGATTCCACTTTTGATCTTACGTGACATCATTTGTGCTGATGGGCCGAGGAGACATGGACAGTCAGATGTCCCGGATATCACCCCATCCTTTTAATTTCCCAGTCACCAAACCCCACCTCTCCCATCTGTACTACCCCAAAGGCCCCGTTTTCTTTTTCCACCCCAGTCCATCCTGTATGTGCCTAACACACAGAGATAGATTGAAAGAGGTCACCATGACATATCACCACTGGCCATTTTGAAGATTGGTTGTCTTTCCAGGCAGTTGATCAGACCAGTCACAGCCGTAGAAAAATTGCCCTGCGAGGCAGCTTTCTCTAATTACATCTGCAAACCCTTAGGGGTCTTCCTTTCATTTATCTTGGCTGTTGAACCAAATACATCACAAATCCTTAAGATGTATATGGTATTCAAAATAAAGAAAACCAAAGAATATGAAAAAAAAATTTATGTATAACTGAATCACTACGCTGTCCACCAGAAACTATGACAACATTGTAAATGAACTAAACTTTAATAAAAAAAGAAAAGAAAGAAAATCAAGCTAAGTGGAGTATAAGATTTGGGGGAACACAGAGATGTACTTAATTGGTTTAATCTCGGCTTTTTAAACAAATGAAAATTTCAACTAGTTAGAGAATTTCTCTGATTCCTCACTGCTATTCACCATTTCCAATTTGCAGTGATCTTGCTTCGCCCACTTGCTGAATAAAGATCTTACACATCAGACCACATTTCTGTACAGTCAAAACTTTGCTTCAGTGTATTTCTTGAGGGCAGATAGGTCAGGAGCCCTCTGCATGCTTCTTACATAGAATTACACAGTCCTCCTTGCTAACACTCCAATGCTAGAGACTCATGGGAAAGAACTGATCTTGGGGGTCCAGCACTGATCTGGAAATCAGATCACAGCTCTAATCAGGGTTCTGAAGAATGAACGCACTTGGAGAAGCCGCTAAATGTCTCTTGCATATGTGAAGAGGGAGTAATGAGTTTATTAGAGACATCTCTGAGATTCATACCACCTCTGAAATACTGAACCTAAATCTGAGCATTTACATAGTTGAAATAAATTAAGCAATTTTTGCCTCCTCGGCCAGAATGATACTCAGCAAGGATGAAAAGGAAGGGGGTTGAGTCTCTTCGAATTGAAAGAGACCTCGTTCAAGGAAAGGGTCATTTTCTAAAAACCTACCCCATTCTATTTATTTTATTTATTTAAAAATTTTATTAATTGGAGTATACTTGGTTTACAATGTTGTGTTAATTTCTGGTGTACAGCATAGTGATTCATTTATACATACATACATATATTTCTTTTCATATTCTTTTTCACTATGGGCTGCTACAAGGTATTGAATATAGTTCCCTGTGCTCTACAGTAGGACCCTGCTGTTTATCTATTTTATATATAGTAGTTAGTATCTTCAAAAGACCTACCCCATTTGAAGGTCAGATTTACTACAAAATGAACCCTCAGTGGAACCAGGGATCCGATCATACGCCAGACTGACTGTGCCTTTAAAGCAACAGATGCCAACACTGGCCCCGCGCCCTGAACTGCCAAAGGAAACAAGAAGGCAAATCCAAGCCTCCCAACGCGACAAACCCCACTTGTCGCCTTCTCGCATGGGCGTCTAAGACTAAACGTGTCTCTCGGTGGCTCCATTTCAGTTAAGTACTTTTAGACCTCAGTCCAAGCCCCATCTCTTAGGATTTGGCTCAAAATATTGATAACCATAAATTTCCATATTTATATTTCCAATCTGTGAGGATTAAAAAAAAACTATTATGGAAACCAAGTCCTATCTTAGGGAGCAGACTGTATTTAATTTATACAATGAAACTTGGGCTGCAGCATTAATACTGTAACAATACTGAATAATTTAGCTGAAGCGTATTACATCCTTTGTACTGTAAATCCTTCCTTTTACTTTGGTGTTTTAGGCAAAATCATCAATTTAACCTCGCAGAAAGGCTTTTGTTTTGCTTTCCTGCTCTCCTGTCGCTTTGACATCTCCTCCATTTCTTTTTACTTGACTTCCCTGTCGCTAGATTCACTGCTAATTAAAGGAGTCACTGCAGCTGAAGACGACAATTTAGCGGCATGAAGCAGACCTACGATTTCAGGTGAAAGGCATTCCACGTGGCTGGCAGTGCTTTCCCCATCCTGGCTCGCTGGGCCCAGGAAAACGGGAACACCTCCACTCTGCCAAAGTGGAAGGTGGAGCATGTCTACTCGGCTTTTCATTTATTCACTCACTTGTCCGTTCCAGTATTGTGCTTAAAATGGTAGAGTCGGAAGGAGCCGTATGTAGACCATCTAGCCTAACGGTGTTCTACGGGCGTGTGTCCACTTCTGCGGAAATTTTCATCCACCAGTGGGGCCAAAAACAAAACAAAACAAAACAAAAAAACAAGGTTCGTGCGGGAAGTCTCTCAAACAGCTAAATTTATTTACCTTAAAGGATCGTCACTCACTCTGCAGTTATTTTTTTTTTTAATGCTAAAATGCATTTCCTGTCATGAAATGATGGTAATGGTAAGTGGGAGTTGTTTTAATGTTTAATGTCTTTACACCGAAAAATGAAATCTAGCAATCTATGTCAGCATCCCTATCACAAACATGATCTTGAAAGATAAAAGTCTAGGGACCGCGCACCCGATCTGATCATCTATTTCATTGGGGTTTGGTGAAAATGAGGCAGAGTGACTACCTGGTCGCACATGGCACCCCCAGCCCAACAGTGCCATCAAAGCCGTTGGCCTCAGACAAGCTCATATTCTCACAGCCTCACCATATGTGAAGGCAAGGGCACACTGTACCCACCACATACAAAGAGCTGTCCAGAAATGACTGTAATGCTGGGTTCTGTTTATAAAGCTGTTTTTGATGGCATGAGAGTTACAGCTGACATCCGAGAAATGTAACTTCTCTCAAAAACTGACAACCAAAAAACCAACCAAGGCAAGCGGTACCAAAAGATTCACTTCCCCAGTAGATGCTATCCTTGGAGAGGTCAATGTGGAGGAACGAGTCAAGGTTAGCCCACCTTTTGTGCAGATTATGATGGTGGTGTCAAGGCCACCTGAAGTCATTCGCCTTTGCAACTACACCTGGGTTCTCCCTGCATTGAGCATGGAGATGCTGGATACTTCGAGAGGAAGGAAAGAAGTACTGATGAGCATTCTAATACAAAACAAGATTTCAAGTCATTTTTGACACTGGAATAGAATTTAGATCTCTGTGTCTGAGACTTCAGGTTGTCTCTGCATTTGGCTGTCTCTAACTGAATCAGCAAACCCTTAGGGAAGAAGCTTCACCACCTTTCTATGGTCTGTTATGCCAAGCACACCAGCAGTGCTCAATAAATAATGCTTTATGGATACAGGAGGCCAAGGAGTGGGTGTAACATTTTGCTTCTGATTGTTCCTCTGGAAAAAAAAATGAATTAAATGACAAGAGTGATAAAAGGGGGAGGCAACAAAGAAAGGTAAGTGGAAACTTGATTGTGACTCGTTCGCTCTTTAGAACTTCACCACAAAGCCAGTTATGTGTTAGCTTCCAGCTCTGAAGTTTAGAAATTCAAGGTCGGATACCACATAGCCGACAAACAGATTTCCCAGAGAAGACACTGATAAGGTGTCATGTTTTCTTCCTAACATTCCCCAGTGAACTCCATGGTCTATTATTATATGGTGTGATCCTGGCAGCAAACTTGAAATGCAAGGAAACGGGATTCTGTTCACTTATTTCTTAGTAAAGTGAGTAAGTCAGAGAAGGAGCTAAGACAATGGTCTGTTTTACCACTAGGGTGCTCACCAGCTGACTTGCCCTTTGTTTTCCTTTCGAGAAGGTGTGCTTACAGGTATCACAAAGCTTGGTAAATTGCACAATGTCTCGCTTCCCTCTGGGATTCTATCGTCTTTTGTATCAGGGGCCCCCCAACCCTCCATCAAGCTTTGAGCGCATGTTTAAGTGCCTGTGAAGTGCTGGGGAGCGTGCTGGCTGCTGGAGACTGAGTGCTGACGGTTGCTTAGGGAACAAGACAGATAATTCTGGAAGGCATAACAGAAAGGGTGAGAAGATCTGAGCTAGGGGAAGTCGGTGGGGGTGGATGTGTCTGACCGGCTTCCTAAAGGAAGTGACGTGGAAGGGGAAACCTGACCGGCGAGTGGGAGTTTCCCCCAAGTTCTTTTTCTTTGTCTTTTCAGGTTACTGGCAATGCTGGTGGGGCTTGTGGCTGAGACCGCACAGTTTCCTGTGCCATCTGCTACAATGGTCAGTGTGCAGAACCTTTCTGCTCCTCCTGATTGGTGTTGACGTGGTACCTTTCACGCTGGTGACATGCGAATACCTCGGAGCTATCTGGCCTCGCCGTGCAGGTTTCTCACGCTCCCCTCAACCCGAATACTGAGGTGCACCCTGGGGCACGCCCTATGCTGTGGGTCCCCTGTCTCCACTTTTAGAATCAAATGGTTAATACATTCTCCCCTTTCCTATCTCAGGGCAATGCATAGGTGAAAAAAGTTCTTCATTAAAAAAAAAAAAAAAGGTAACTGACAGTTCTTTTGACTCTGTGGCCGGGCAGTGTGACACCGTCATCTGAAACACCATCCGAGCCCAGTCTCTGAGACACTTGGGGGTCAAAGCCAGACGTGTGAAACCTGCAGGTGGGACTGGCGTGTACCTTGTAACGTGTGACTGAGGAGGAACGCCAGCTTTGGGGAGAGAAACTGGCTCCCACCTTACTCTCTTCCCTGTTTCCTCTCTGTGAAACTGTAAATTCCACGTGTACTGGGGGGTGGGGGTGTAGCTCAGTGGTAGAGTGTGTGCTTGGCATGGTTCAATCCCCAGTACCTAGGTTAAAAAATAAACAAGTACACAAATAAATAAAATTTTAAAAAATTAAAAAAATAAAGGCGGTAGAATTTTAAAAATTAAAAAATAAAGTTTGTGCTCTTAAATAATTAAAAAAAATAAATTCCACATGTACTGTAATGCAGGCAGTGATGGAAGGCTGCTCAGTTCGCTGCGACACACCACACACACACACACACACAGGCACACACACACACAGGCACATGCACACGAGCACGGCCTTTTAGAGCTGCCTGCTTGATTTCTCACAGCAACTTCCTCCATGTGGGATCGGCTGTGGTCCCCGAGGGAAGCCTCGGCATCTGAATTTGGCAGGGAGTCCCATTCCCATGAAGTCGGGGCTGCCCTCACACTCCCAAGAAATAGCCTGGCTGGATTCTCACCCTTTGCCTCCGGCTTCCCTGGAGGATGTTGCACCCAAGTGGACCAAGGAGGGGTCTCCAACATTCCCCAGCTCACGCAGATACACAGGTTATTGGAAATGTCTTGTCTCCAGTTAGGAGGAAACCGGGACCCATGGACATCTGCATCGGCCCGCTGCTCAGCCCTCTTGCTGCTCTACAGAAATGAATGTTGGCAGCGCTCTGCATATCAAAACCATCCAAGTGGAGCCTGACCTTTGGGTCTTGGGATCCATGCTGAATTCACATCCATTTAGATTTGACCCCATTTCCAGTGTTTAGAGAAATGTGAAAGCCTTTTACAATAGACCCCCATCCCCCCCGGCCAAACTGAATGAAACATGAGGAGGAAAAACAAATGGAGAAATTTGTGAGGATGGTTGGCTTCGTCTGCATTTGCAAACAGAAACAGGCAATTTGTCAGGGTTTAAATTGCCTTATAAAGTATCTTTACACAGCGGAAGAGATGGTCAGAAATGCATTTTTTTGGGGGGCCCCAGTTTCCTTTCATTTCTCCCTTGGGATCTCTTTTTCCTCCACTTTACCCCATCTTTCTGGCCCTCTGGTTTTCTCTCTGGCTTTGACTGTGTAGGCAACTGCAATTTCATCACACACGTGGGTCAAAACCTTGTTTGAGGAATCATCACAGTTGTAAGAGAACGGCTTTTTCAGAAGCCACTCGTTCTGTGGACTCTATTCACAATATGCAAGGAACAGCCTCATCTACCGAGTCCCACCTCCCAGAGCTGGTGCGCAGTCCAGAGCCCGGGGGTGGGGGCCACCGGCCCCGCTGTCTCAATGGCGTATCCTTCGCTGCCTGCTGCTCTATTGATAGACTATGGAAATAGAACTGTAGGCTTAAAACTGTTTTATCTTGATCTATTAAATCAACAAAATTCAGCCCACAAACTTGTATGGGTGGGCATGGACATCTATAGGGGTTCAGGAAGTACCTACACTACGAATGTCTGTAAGTGACCGCGAGGAATGAAAAGCTCTGTGCCCCTTCCCTGGGGCGCTCTGGCTGATCTCATATTCCCCTTCCCCTGGTCTGAAGACTTGCTGCCCTTTGCCGTGAAGGTTCAACAGAAAGTGTTCCTGGTCTCCCCGGTCATAACCTGGAGCCCGGCTACCGTGGGAGCCCCTTCCTGGAGGCTTCATAGCAAAGAGTTTTGGTCACACCCGGGGCCCACAAGCCCCTCCTGCACTGTGAGCCTCTGCTTCACCAAATAGCTGGTATTCCTGACTCCACCACTACGCCTGGCTCCACCAAGGTGCACGGAACACATTTTGTTTTCATTAACGTGTTGTTAGAGAAATCGTGGTTAGCTCTCTAACAGCCCGACGTCCATCTGAGTCAAACAGGCTTTATACCGGCTGGCCTGAGGACTCCATCAACTTTCCTTAAATTGTTCCTATGGAAAAAATGCACCAGGAGTGCCAAACAGCCAAATTAAATATGAACTTTTGGAACTCAACGCTGAGAAGTGGCGATCGTTCAGAGAACAGTTACCTGCTTCTCATTTCGGACGGAATGAAAAGGCTCATGTTTCTGCTTCTGAAAGCTGTGATACTGAAACAGCAACCAAGAAGCTTCTAGAGAACAGTGCTAGGAGTGCGCAGGAACCCTCACTTCGCTCCAGTTCAGAAGCTGCCTGTGCCATCGGTCCCCCTGGTCTAATGGGAGCTGTGCCTGAAGCGACAGGAGCTCCAGGGGAGGAGGGCATCAGAGGGCTGCTGCTGTGCGGGCACGAAGGAAGTGCATCCACGACCGTGCAACGCGTTTGTCTGCCCGCACATTCATAACTAACTAACATATACAAACCACAATGACTCCATCTTCTTTCATTCATTTTAAAATCCTTTCCTATGCTTCTACCCCTTGTACTAACTGCTCATTTCGTTTCTGAGGAGGGCATCAGGACAGATTTCCAGGGAATGGGAGCTGGGAGTCCCGACTGATACAATACACAGCCAGAGGCACTCTCAGTCCTTCCACTCAGTAAGCTCCCCACTGCTAATCCTGGATGTCCCTGAGGCAGGAGCGAAATGTGATAAATGTCAGCAAATGAACTGATGGGCACAGAAACCAAAATCCACCAGGGAGAAGGGCAAAACCACAAACATATTTTCAGTTGTAACCAGATCAGACTGTAACTGCCTAATCCCTAATAAATAGAGGAGGATAAAGAATCAAAATCTCCTTTGGAAATAGCACTGTTGCAGAATTTCACAGAAAAATATAATAAAACTTGATGTACGTGGGACTAGGGAAATAGACGTTCTGTTAACCAGAGTTAAATTACACACACACACACACATAGACATAAGTAAAAGGGCAGTCAGTATATTGGGTATAATTTTATCTGACACTGGATTAAAGACATGCTTGAACAAAGTCCTTGAGGGCAAGGACTCTGCGTTCATGCTCTCTGGCTAAGGGACAGTGTGTGGAGTGTGGTCAGAAGCAGGCACGATCTGAATTCCAATTCTGCCTTCTGAGAGCTGTGTGATGGAGGAAAACTACTAAGTCTGTCTGCTCTCAGCTTCTTCATACACAAAGAGGAAAAAATTATTCCCGTTGCTTAGAAACGTCACGCAAAAAGCACTTAGCACATAGTAGGCGCTCAATAAATGACAGTTTCTTTCTCATTCCTCTGCACACTCTGTAGCACCAAATATTCTTCTTTAAAAAAATATTTTCCTTTTCTTTTTTTTAATTGAAGTCTAGTCAATTTATAATGTTGTGTCAGTTTCTGGTGTGCAGCATAATGTCCTAGTCATACACATACATACATATATTCCTTTTCATATTCTTTTTCATTATAGGTTACTACAAGATATTGAATATAGTTCCCTGTGCTGTACAGTAGGACCTTGTTGCTTATTTAACATATATTAGTTAGTATCTGCAAATCTGGAACTCCCCATTTATCCCTTCCCACCCCCTTTCCCCCCTGGTAACCATGAGTTTGTTTTCTATGTCTAGCACCAAGTGTTTTTACCAGGACATGATCGATGTTCAACAATATTCCTTCTTCATGTTTTGAAATTTGTTTTTCTTATCACCTCAAATGGGATTAAGATTTCAAGACTTCACTTTTCATACATCCTTTGTCAGGGAGCTACTGACAGAAACAGTCCACCAAAATGAGAATAAACGAACAAACAAATAGAGAAACACAAGGGATCCAGAAAGAGGGAATCTGACAAAGGAAAGAAACGGAGGGATTCCCAGGATGGTGGCAGGACGTCCTAGGATGACGCCGTATCAGCAGACCTAGAGAACACCTATCAGGAGAGGAATTCACCCCTGGAGAGGAAGTACAGGGACGGTACACTGAAAACATTATTTATCTCTTCCTAAGCCTGAAAACACCAATAGGGACTCAAGCAAAATTTTGACATAACCATATCGGGATAAAGGGGGAGAGATTGAAAGGTTTGGAAATGGAACTAAACTCTTCATCTATTATAAGACGTAGTAGATACTGCCTAAAGTTAATAAATCACTAGGTATCAGGTATGGATAAATTTAGAAATATGATGATAAATATGGTGATAAATCAAGCAACTCAAAATGAGGGAAATGATTTCCTCTAGAGACTCAGGGTGAGGAAGGGGGTGCCAGGGAGTGACTTTCGCATTTAAATGCTGCTTGTCTCTTTAAATTATGTGCAGGCGTTACTTGGATACAACTAAAAATTAAATTAAAAAATGAGGATAGCAATTATATTTTATATATAAAATAAATCCAAAATTCTAGAATACAATGGTAACCAAGGAAGTAAACAAGGTCTGATTACTCAAGGTAGAATACTCAGCAACAAGTGTGGTTCCAGAACTCAGGGCTGTGTTTCTCATTCCCAAGCCAGCTCCTCCCACATAGGGTATCCGTTTATGATACTTCTTAAAGCAGCGGGCATAGTCTTCTGTATCCACGAGGTGCTTAAATATCTATTGGATGACAAGCAACTCTACCAACTGCTCAGTTTTTTCATCATGATTTTTAAACGAGCTTGGTCCGGAGGACAGAGGGGTCACATCTGAAGTTTATACGGAGGGATAAACTTTTTGTTTTATTCGGAGGGATAAGATTATAGCTTAAATGGATTTGGAAAGTTCTCCCTGAAATCTAATTCTGGGGTAGATATTCTACAGGTCTAATCTACTTTACACAGTGCAGGGGTTTGCCAGAGACTCATTTGAGAAACTGATACTTGAGCAAGGCAGTCTAATGGGATTTTTAATTACGCATTCCTATAAGGTCTTCTAAACTCTCCTCCTGGGATAAACCAGAACTCTTGTTTGTAATCTCTGCCCCGAAGGAATCTAAATTCTGGGGAGGTGCCTCAGGGAAACTGAGAGGGGGAGGGGATGAAAGAAGTTTTCTTGCTAAAACAGAGTGTGACAACCACTGAATGGAGTTTCAGAAAACATTATATCCGCACCACATCGTCTCAGCTTCCTGGGGAAAAGTGATCACTGAATTAAAATCTAGTATTTTGGCCTAGGATTTTATAATGCAGCTTAATAACAGAAACATCGAGGTAAACAGTGTCACAGTGTCTCTGCACAATTTCCAGCGGAAGATGTCCCTCATGTTACCTAATTCCCCCAGTGATAGATATGCCTTTAATTCATTTCCAGGAAAAGGTTTGCTGCCACTGATGAACCTGCCTGCTTTCTTTTATATTGAAAGAAAAGACCCCTGTATCCCCACATAATTTGTTTTTGCCTTAGTTGCCTGGAAACCCAGAGTTAAATGAGAGTTCAGTTTTGGAGATCACTTGCGAATGTCTACTAACATTTAATTTGGATTGTTTTTAATGGATTTGGTTCTGACGGTCCTTATTTTGCAGAGAGAAGCAAGCCAGTACTTGTGAATTGCCTACCAGGTGCAGCCTTACGTTTGCTGTAAGTCTTGCGGGTTATTTCATGGAATGTGTTCAAGAATCCTGCAAGCTAGGTGCTGTGATTCTCATTTTACAGATGATGCAGCCTCCTTTCGGGGAACTGAAGTAACTTGGCGAAGGCTACATGCTCATTAAGATGCTTACAACATTTTTGGAAGTAAGCAATGTATAAATTCTCAATAATGTACTCTTTATATTCAAATTGATATCAGAAATTATTCAAACCTATTTATTTTCCTTTGATTTCAAGATCATACAGCCTATAACCACACACACACACCCCATAACTTCTTTCCCTTCCTTTCTTTCCTCTCTCCTCCTCTCCTTTGATTTCTGTGTCCATATGTTGGGATTTCTCTGTTAGCTCTTGGAGGTACAAAGATGAATTATTTACAGACTCTGGTCTCCAGGAGCTTACTATTTAGTGGAAAGATTAAAGTATAGACTTAATGACACCTAAAGGTTGAAAGCAACAAAGGCAATGAGCGATACATGATGCTTTGTGAGTGCGAAGCAGGGCAGAAATTCCAGGGTCACAACTCTCTAGGAAATTCACAGTTCACTGGACCAAGCAGATACCTCAACGCAAGTCTCACACAATGAAGGCACCGTACTGGAAGGGTCTGCGCACTGTGGAGAGCCCTAGATGAGGAGCAAACGGACTTGACCTGTTTCACGGCTTGAGGAGGGGTGATTACAACACTGTGGGCAGTCCAGGCAGGGGATGGTGAGGGACAGGGGCTGGGGTTCCAGGACACCTCAGAACTGATGAAGAAGGTGGACAGGATGCTGCAGCCAGAGAGGAAAAGGCAGTGGTTGGGCAAAGGACACTGATAGGGAGGAGAGCCGGTCCCGTGAAGTGGAGTCTCAGGGAAGGACTGGATCTGGGGTAATGCTGCAATTCCAGGGGGGCGGCCTGGCAAAGCCACAGAGGTAACTGGAACCCCAGCCACTGCCCCATGGAGTGTGGAGCGAGGCAGAATTTCTTAGCCTGTTACTGGGAAAGACAAGGGAGCAGTTCAGTAACACGAGCAGTGGAGCTGGAGGAGAAAGAGGTGGGGATGGTCATTAGTGGCTCCATAGCGGCACCGAGGAAGGTAGCCCAAGGGAGACAAAGAGGAATTGTACGGACACGGAGGTCCTGAGCCTGGTAACGGGGAAATGGGGTTCAAAAAGTAGGAGGGATGCTGGGTGCTTGAGCATGCTCAAGGATAGAATGGAGAGAATGAAGACATGAGATGCTACGGATGGAACAAGTCCTCTGGAGCATGAGCTGGAGTCCAGTGTTGGCCATCGGGAAGCCAACTGTGAGCAGCAAGGGAGAAAATGGGACAGAGGACAGGTGAATGGGTAGGGATGTTCCAGGACTGGCAGAAGGGAGGCGCTGCTGGGCCCACAGCAACTGCGCGTGCATAATCTCTGAAATGCTCTTGGCATACAGCGCTGGTGAAGGTCTCCTTGTCCCTGGTTTAGGCCCCTCCAGCGTGTTCTTTTTGTGGTCACTTTTCTGAAGAGCATATCTGATTGCTTAACATTCAACATGTTTGAATGTCTCAGCTACCCTGTGGCAGGCATAAGGTATGCCTCTGCTTAAAAACAACCTGGACAGTTTTCTCCATAAATTTCTGTTGCCCTCAATATGAATTTCTAACCTCCTCACAATGGCATGTAAGGCTTCTCATGATCTGGCCCCTGCTTACCACCCTACTCTCCTCTCTCCTCTCCCGACCTTGCACTCTGCAGCCCAGCCACGCTGGAAGGCCTCCTCCCTTTCACCTCACTAACTCCTGTTCTCCCTCAAAGTGGGCACTGCTATGGTACCTCCTGCAGGAAGCCTTTTCTGGTTCCCAAGTCTATACCAGGTGCTTCATCTCTGTGTTCTCAGAATACCTTATAGTAACTCCTATCAGAAACTTTATCTCACTACAGTATGGTCACTTGTTTCTGTCAGTCACTTATGTGCAGGGATTGTGTTTGGTCATTATTGGTAAATTACCCATGCTCCATATACGTTTTCTGAAAGAAAAAAAATCACGTGGAATACCATTGATACGATTCTCTCAGCTGACTCTTACCTATATGACTCCCCAGGATACAGGCCAGTCCAGCCTCCAACCACGGTGCCTCTGCACAGTCCCCTTCCTCGGGATGAGCCCCTGGGGCAGCTGAGAGTGAATTCTCTGCTTTCCAGGCCTGGCAACTGGAGCTGTTGTCAGGTCCACCGGCGGATGCTTCAAGGGCAGACTTGCGTGGAGGAAGGTGGGAGGGTCAGCTCCTGCCCCCACCTCTGAGGAGGAGGGGGGACATGTGAGCATCCTTAAGTCCCCAAAACAGGAGAAGGGATGACGGGTCAGTGGTACGATTCGTTTGTTCACTGGCTCGGCACACAGGCTGTAGGTGCCTACCGCAGAGTAGACACGTCTGGAAATGGCGTCTAACAGTGTGGATAATGGACACAGTCCCTGCCTTCAAGCCGCCTGCAGTTCAGCTGAGGAAGACACAGCAGCCCAACGATACAGGAGGGGTGATAACCGGTGAAAAGAGAGGAGGTGGAGGGAACCAGCAGAGGGCACAGCATGGGAGCTAAGCCAGGTTGGGGGGCCAGGGGAACCTTCTGGACGAAATGGTTTAGCTGAGACCCGAGAAGGCCTAGGGTTCGGTCAGCCAGGCAGAGTAGAGCCGGAGAATGTTCCAGAAGAAAGGAACGGCAAATTTGAAGACCTGAGGGCGAACGCATGGTACTTGTCAGGACTTGGAAGGCACTTAGGGTGCCGGGAGCTGGAGGGCACGGTGTACAGGAGTTGGAGGGGCAGCGACGGGTGAATGGGTGGGGGTCCGGGAAGGAGAAAGCGGGCAATAGAAACCAAGAAATCTGGACTGTTTGGCAGAAGCCAGGTGACACAGGGCTTGCAAAGCCACACAAGAATTTGGATTTTGTTCTGAGAAAACAAAGACGTTTAAGGGGCTGAGGCAGGTGACAGACATGGTTGAATCCCTCGTTTAGAATGCTCACCCCAACTGCAGGCTGGCAAGCCGGGACGGAGGCGGGCCAGCCTGCGAGCACTTGACGCAAGAAGGGACAAGCTTTTGCCCATGGGTATGTCCACTCCGATTCCATCCACCTGTGCCAGAGGCTGGCGGGACAGAGCCGGCCTGTCAGCTCGCTGCCTCATGGCTCTCCCCAACACACATCCTATTCCAGGAATAAAGTCTCCTCACCCTGGTTGCCAATAACACCTCCAGTGTCGCAACATCCTCGGCCCCCCCTTTCCAAGCCTGCCCTAGAACAGGTCTCAAAGGGGTCCGGGGAAAAGAGGCCAGTGCAAAATCGGTCAGTGGGAAAAGGGTACCAGAGAAGAGGGTATACAGCCAGGGGAGAGTGTGGGGGACAAACACCCAGAGCCACGAAGGAGAAATGTGAGCCAAAGGCCAGAACATGAGGCCCACACACCCCTGTGCTCACCCACGCAGACGTGTGGCCACCGGGACGGACGGAGGGCCAGAAAAGTCCCTGCTCATGAAATTCATGTTTCCTAAAGGTGGAGCCGAACTTAAGCTCCTGGGAAAAGCAAACTGTGGAAAATGCCAGTGATTCAGGGTGGAGGGAATCAGCAGTAGAAAGAAAGGGAAACAGGTCACTCATCCCCGATTCTTTCATCCGCGGGGACCTTGAAACTGGATTTTGCAGGATGTGCGGGAAAGGCATCACCGGCCCCGCTCGTTCTGCTACTCAATTTATTGCTTGAAGAATAAGGTGCTACCTGATTGTTTAGATTCATTGCTTAAAACACAAATATTCTTCCAGAGTTCTCTAATGAGTATCCAGAGAGCCGCCAAGGTTGTGTGTGTGTGTGTGTGTGTGTGTGTGTGTGTGTGTGTAAGTCTGGTCTTCCTCGTTTAAAACACAATATAAAAGAGTAAGATGATTCATTCACATTACACCTCTCTGATTCCAGAAGTCTGAATATTTGTGCGGTCTTTTGTTTCAAACCTAGAACTTCTCACGGTAAACACCTTCTAAATCTCAAGCCTTTGTGCCTGGCTTTAATTAACCGCTAATGTGAACGTTTACTGATCAGTGCGCTGGTTAAACGGGCTTTTGCTTCCTTTTGATTTCACCAAAAAACTCCACCCCCCCACCTTCTACCGAACTGATAACACTGACATCTGATTAGAAAAGGCAAAACTAATTAGAATGGGTGCAAAGGGGATTGTTGGAATCTCTTACATTAATGCACATTACAGTTAAATATCTGTCAGATTTTCCATTAACCCTCTTGCATTTCCATCTCCAGGATCAAATCTATTTCTTAACCTCACACCCCTTTTCTTCCCTGGTTGGAAACCTGGTATTCAACAGGCTAAATTACCCACTAATGCTTTAAATGCACGGCTCTTATTGATAGATGTGCACATGGACAAAGACCTTGGAATGAGAATAATAGAAGCCGTTCCCCTAACTGTGGATTTAAACCCTCTGAATTGTGATTCCAAGGCTAACATGTTCTTCCTGTTACTGTGTTTGTTTCTTTGTTGAGGGATCCAGGAGTTAACTGTTGCTTTACACCGATTCACTCTATTGTGATCTGAGCTACTGCCTACTCTGCCTACTAGGACGACAAAATGAAACAGACCCTAAAAGTGGAACATGCAGCCAAATAGAGTTCCACGCTGTAGGAAGTTAAAAAACCACGTTCAGAGTTGAACTTGAAGACTTAGGGGAAAGGCCCACGGGAAAAGCCCATGATTTGGGCTCAGTTACTGCATAAAGCGGATTTAAGGATCAGGACAGTGGGACAGTGTAGTATGTTTTCCCAATGGGAGTCCAATACTATTGGGAACAGCTGTCTCCTTCTGACCAAAAGATCATGGAGGGGAGGTACCATGCCTCC
Source organism: Camelus dromedarius (assembly GCF_036321535.1). Lineage (NCBI taxonomy): Eukaryota > Metazoa > Chordata > Mammalia > Artiodactyla > Camelidae > Camelus > Camelus dromedarius. The sequence continues at coordinate 65,199,142 of NC_087447.1, forward strand.
CTGATCTTTTAGATGGGTGCGAAGAGGGTTCTTTGGGCCACTTAATCTTTCAGTCTTCAATTCCTTCAATGAGCACACTGAGGGTAGTCAATACATTTTCATCATATGAATGAATGAATGTAACAATTGTAGGTTTCACCCTACTATGAAACTAACAGTGACCCTGAACGGGTTCTTAAATCTTGATGGATCACGTTAAAGAAAAAGAGAGTGAATGAATTTTCTTTATCACTTAAAAAAAAAATCTAACAAAGCCTTTGGATTTTTGCTTTTAAAACACACCACTCCCTTGGGTTTTCTCCATTTTTATCAGGGATCAGAGGTACCAGGAAGGCCAGCAGCAAACCAGCCAAGCCACAGAAGCTAGAACAAGCCTGCAATGTGATGGAAATAGCTCCATTTGAAAGCACTCTCTCGTTGTTTGATTTTTCAAAACTTTAAAAATTTTATTTTTCCCCTGACTGCATCACACCATCATCTTTGTTCTCAGTGGTAGTATTAGTATCCAGAACTGTGTCTGGCACAGAGCAGGCACTCAACAAATATTTCTAAATGAATGAATAAAAGGTGTTGCTAGAGTTAAGACTGGAGCCATGCTCAGTTTAGCCAGGAATCTTTCGTTCCTGACTACAGGTTGGGCAGACCAGGAGACGTGGAGACCTGTGCTTTTAGATAAGGCAACTGCATCAGAACTGGCTTAAATTTTGCCTGAGGCAGGAAAAAACTGGGGCTGTAGACAACAGTGACACTTCAAACAGGTATCACAAAAAAAGGTCCTGTTAGCACAACCCAAACCACCTCCACCAATTTCCTTAACTTAAACAGCAGAGTAGTTATGAGCACTGACTGGGCTTTACAATCAGACTAGTTACTGACTGTCACTCTGAGCAAGTTATTTAACTTCTCAAATCTTCAGTATCCTCATCTACTAAAGAAGGATTGATAATATCTACCATGTGGGTTATTCATATATGGCACAGAGTTGCTCCTAAGGTTAAAATGAACAAGCCAACAGACCCTCACAAAACACAAGCAAAACCTCTACTGTTAATTTTTATAGTCAAGAGTCTTCGTTACAAATTATGTTAACATATGTGCCTGGAAATTCACTCTGGATCCTGGCCTTAGTGCTAGTTTCACGGTGTATTAAAAACAAATTTTTGTTTCCCCTGTAAACTTAAAGATAAATGATGAAGTACCAAAGATAAAATGAAAATGTGAAAATAATGCTTCTGACCTGCCATGGACAACCGTGGTGTATCTATACCAGCCCTTCTCCCTTTTGCCAGCAAAACCCAGCTGAGGTAAGTCACCGTGTAACTCACCCAACGGTCAAGGGTCATTCTCATTGACCACCCAGCATCTCCTGGGTCTCTATCCTAACTTAACTCTAGATTTCACATCATTTATGAAATCAGAGGGTTTCTGTTTTTTCTAAACTGTCTTTTAGACGCACTCCTGGGTTCTGAGTATACGAACTGATTTTCTTTCCCAGGTGTTTTAGGATTTTGGTTTGGTTTTGTCTCTGGCCTCTCAGGCTCCTGATTTCCTCATATCCGATCCTAGCCCCGAAAACCAAACTCTACCACTAGCCTAAATGTCTGCCGTTTTAGCCCACCTCTAGCCAGCCAAGGGGGGCTTTGTATGTTACATCGTTGCAGAACTCTGAATTCATAACTGATTTCCCATCAGAAAAGGCAATCCCAGTCAATCGAAGGTTCGACTCCTTCTCTGGCACTTTCACTGGGCAATTGTAAGGATTTAGAAGGGCGGTCAGTATATGAGAGCTGCAGCGATGCCTCACTCCCCCACCCTCAGCTAGGCCAAATGGGAGACACCTTTCTGAGTGCTCATCTTTAAGATCAGATATACACAAGAGTAACTTAAAGAAGGAGGTGGGGGGGGGGGACATCAGGAGACTAGCCTGATTTATGCCAAGGGCTGATATACAGAGTACTGACGGGTAGACTTGGCAAGGTAGAGGGAGTGGGGTGAGGTTCCTAATATGTGACTGAGGAGCTTGGCTTTAAACTAAGGAGGAAATGTACAAATTTATGTTTTGGTCATAACAAACCATCCATTCGCTGGCTGCCTTCCCTCTCAAGAACTTTTAGAGATGGGAGAATTCTAAACCAAATATAGAATCCACTTGAGTTTCATGGACCTAATGTTAGAAGCAAAAAATTCACACTTTAAAGTGTCTGATTATATAGCTCTGAAAAAGACCACTTTCTGGTTCAAGAGGTTAGCGCTTTGGATTGAACTCTCATGGGCCCTGGTCAACCAATAATTCTGTCACACCTTAAACAAGTGTTCAGTGACTCGAAGATAAATCAGAACTGCCTGCGTTACAGCCTTCTCCTGCCCTCTCCCATAACCTTCAAATCGGAAAAAGAAGAAAATTATAGCCAGGAGGTACTTTCATTTGCCAAACTCCAAACATTAGCAAGACAGAGTTGCTGAAGACATTTTGTGAAACACCAAATGCCATTTGTTCTCCCAGTCTCTGGAGAAGGGATTACTTAAAACCACTCCAGGCATGGAACAATAAAGTTGTCTCCAACGATTCGATTGCGACCCTGTCTCAGGTGCCATTTGCATCAGGAGACTAGAGGTGGGTGGGCACCCGATAAAGGGAGATGGACATACGAATCCCCCAATTTCTGCCTCTGCCTGAGCATGCAGACCTGTGTGGGTTCAGAGTTCTGAAAGATGAAGACAAGGCTATCTTTGTACAGTCTACTGGCTAAATTATAAACACCCGATCAACAAACTCAATCTACCATTTTGTAGCCGAAAGCCAAGGTGTCCGCCATTTCCAAGACTGGAATGTCCCAGGCAGCATATCCTATAGTAAATCTTCCTATGTTTGACACAGGGGGAGGATGACAAGCAGATTTAAAAAAAAAAAAATCATGACTACTATTTTCATTCAGGATGCTTTGGCTGATAAACTTAAGAACTGCTTCATTTCCAATCCCTCCCTTCTTTACGGCTTTAGTGATGAATACCAGAGATTTGGCCAATTTGAAATGAGAACACACATGTGTACCATCTACTATGAATGGCAGAGTTCAAACTACTCCCTCCCAGTTGAGAATACTTAGCAACATACTGGATGAGACAATAAGAATAGAAAAACCTAGACATATGTACAAACATCCAAATGAAAATTGTTTCTTGAAATTATCAAGAAGCAACTCATTAATTTTCTTTACTTCCTACAGAGAAAGTTCACTAACCAAGCTGGAAATATAGTTCTGTCACATAGTTATTCTTTGTTTTTTGACCCAAAAGCAACATTACTCAGCTTGACTGTTTTCAAAAATAATGCAGACAGGATGAATATTACAGCATTGGTAATAATCCACACAGTGTGCTGAAAGCACGGAAGACAGTCCCCAGAGAAAAACTCCGTAACTGTGTTGAACAACAGCACCGTGATTCCAATGGGTCCAACCCTTCCAAAGGTGATTGCTTCCAAGAGAGCAACACTGAGCTGACTACAGAGCTCTGGTACACTCGCTCACAACTCAGACACAGGACACTTCAGAGTCACACATCATAGAACTGTTGAGCTGGAAGGGACAATATGGTTCAATCTACAAGGTTGGGATAAAGCTTTGAATGGCTAACTACTGTCTGCCTGTACTGAAGCGGCCTTTAGCTTGAAATGTGACCACCATTTCTACCACTTTTGAAGGGCCTTCTTGGAGAGATGAAAATTATCTTGCAGTCGTAAGTGTCATATGCACTGGGAAAAGTAAACAATTATCTAAGGCACTGGGAGATGTTTGTTGATTTGGCCTTTAGCACCCATTGGTGTGCTTGGGTCCTAGAAGCTGGTATGGGGACTGAGGTGGGAAGTACGGTGCACAGTTGTTAATACAAACAGTAGAGCTGAAAACAAGACAAGGGATGCTGGAGGTGGCAGGAAGGCTCCCAAAGAAGGGCTGACGGGGGCACCAAAAGATGTATTTCCTTTTGTAAATAGTTTATTTTGGTTAGTTTCACAGTGTTCACCCTCAGGAAGGTCAAGGGTCACACAGATATTTGTTGATTCTTTTCTTTAAGGCCCTGAAGGTAACTTGAGATTTGACTGTCTCTATGTGTCCCCCTCCAAAAGAAACTTAATCTGCTACATAGATTATGTAAATATGGATCAACATGATATGAAAAATTCCTTTTGAAAATTTCATAATGATCGACAAATAGTCATCCAGTTCCCAACCAATCCTACTTGTGAGCTGTATTGCTTAGTGGCCGAAAGCACAACCTTCAGATTCAACCATCAGAATCCCAGCTCAGTGTCTATTCTCTGTGTGACTTTGGAAAAATTACTGAACTTCTCTGTGCCTCAACTGCCTCATCTATAGGATGAGAATAGTGGTAATTCCTTTATATGCGTAAATTGAGATACCGCACGTAAGGGAGACAGAAGTCATGCCAGTTTGAGAGTAAACAGTCAACAAATGCTAACTTATTAGTATCTCATTATTTATTATTTCCACATTTATGGGCAGAAGTCTGGGCCCAAGAAAGGTAAATCACTACCCACTCACCACACTGCTGGACAGAATTAAGGATCCTTTTCTTTTATTCCTCTAATACTGTTAAAATTTGAGACTTATTCCAATAGGTCTCCTACATAAAAGTAACGCCTGCTAAAAAAATTTCCTGGTACCATATATGGCTCTTCCCATGATAATCACAATAACAGCCAACTTTATGCTAGATTCTGATCTGAGAAATATATCATTTCATTCTCAAAAAAATCCTAGGGTATATATTATCACCCTCATCTACAGGTGAGGAGACCGAGGCCTGGAGAGGCTCACTGATTTGCTTGCGGTCACACAGCTAATGAGTGTCAGGATTTAGCCACATCAACATGGCTACATGTAACATCAGAAAGCAGTTCCACAATCCTGTTTGTGTTTAAATGATCCTGACTTATGTTAAAAACGGAACTTTGTAGAACACATACAATGACTCTACTCCAAGCCCATTCTTCGTAATTTATGATTTAAAACAAACAAACACACACACACACACACACTTCTTAAGTGGATAAGAGCCGCCAGTTTTACCTGGTGCACAGCTCTTGAATCCTGGTGAGTCTAGCTTTCTCCTGGCATCCGTCTAGGGCAAAGGTTCGCTTGGCCACAGTGTGTGGTGCTTATGTGCTCTTTTCTGGGCAGTAGCCATGAAAACGACTCTAGGGATGTGACTGCAATGAGGCTCTGTGCTGCCGCACTGCCCTGACGTATTGGTTTGACATGTAACATACCATCTTTGCCCTTGGACCCTAACACAGACCCATCAGATTACATTCACAAAGCAATATTCAACCTCCCTCCCTCCTTCCTCCCCTCCTTTCCTTCCTTCCTTCCTTGCTTCCTTTCTTCACTTATTCCAGGAAGAATTTTTCTTTTCAAGTTCCCTGGGGATCAGTGCTTATTTCACTAGTATGTGCTCTGGAGACAGAGAACTATCTCTTCCTACAATTACTGTTTCGGGCAGAATAAAACCTCTGCTTTCTGTTAACCACAGGATATATGGTAACCACAGATTTTGTTTTTCTGTTTGTAGTCATGATGGTTTCACCCTTTAACACTTAATTCAGGCATTACTTTCTCCAGAAGCCTTCCCTCATTTCCCCTTGCTCGGTACACACCCAGCCTTGGTACTCCGTATCATTATCCTTTCCACTCAGCATCAGAATGATAGTTTTGAAAGCCTGTCTCCCCCTCCAGACTGTACTCGCAGACAGAGAACACGTCTTATTCAAGGTGGACAGGCAACCCTCATGCACCAGCATGGAGTCACAGCAGGATCTATTATGATGGGTTGGGCACTCCGACATTTCGGTTGGTTGGTGTGGGTAGAGACTAGTCATTAAATACTCTTAATACCATGTCTGGCCTTATTTCAATGCTCAGCATAGTCACAACATCATGCAGGCGGTAAGTACTCAAAACATGCATGCCGACCTAATGCCTGGTTTGTTGACTGAATGAGTCAACACTGGGCCTGGGCATATCAGAATATCGTCGACAACCCCACATGTCACTAGAGGCGTGGATTAGAAGGCCACATCCGCCATAAGCAAGAGCCTTTGATCACTCCGGATCCTGAGGACAGTTACGCTCTACCAGGAAATACCAGCCCTTGCCTTCGGATGCCTCAGGTGAACCAGGCGTCCTGAGGTCTCCAGGGGAACCCGTCAGGACCACCGCTGTCTTTGTGGTCCTGATTCTGTCCTGACACAAACGAACAGTAACCACAGCATCACGACCAAGCTACGTGGTCTGCGGGTGCTGTGTGTGCAGGAGCCCGGCACTTACCTGGCGGTGTTGTTGGGAGACTTGATACCCCAGCCCTGCGAGGGGCTGATTCTGCATTTTCTGAAGCAGGATCTTTTGCTGAAGCGGCAAGGGGGACCTCAGCAAAGGCTGGCTCGGGAGAGGCTGGGCGGGCTGCGGCGGCGGCGGCGGCGGCGGCGGCTGAGCCGGGATGGAGCTCGGCGGCTGCGGCTGCGGCTGCGGCTGCGGCTGAGCCGGGATGGAGCTCGGCGGCGGCTGCGGCTGCGGCTGGGTGTAATGCAGGAGGGAAGGCTTGCTCTGGGAAGGCAAAACCGAAGGCATCGGCTGGCTGGCTTGATCTGAGTTAAAATGAAACAGCGGCTTGGTGTTGCCATGCCGGGGCTCCAGCGCCGTGTGCGGGCTGCTCATGAAGCTCCGACTGAGATCCTGAGGCTTGGGCTGCAGGAGCACGTCCAGCGGCCCTCCCTGGGCCGACGCGCTGGCCTTGTACATGTAGTTAGCCATGACCTTGGGCTGGCCGCCGCCGCCCGCTACCCCCGGCAGCGGGGAGCTCTGCGGGCTGAATGGCTGCTGGCCGAAAGAAGGGCTGGGGATTTTCTCCTGCCCGAAGGGACCCGGGGACGGCCCGGCGGACGAGGACAGGGCCGGCCAGTTGCTCGACTGCTGCTGCTGCTGCTGCTGCTGCTGCTGCTGCTGCATCCGGACATGCTGCTGCCGATTGGCGGCAATCTGTTTGAGCTGTTGGGCGTGGGACACCTCCTGCCAGCTCGGCAAGGCCCGGCTGGCCCCTGCGGCTGTCTGCGGCTGAGCCTGGCTCTGAGGGACCGAGGGGATGGGGGAGGAGGTGGAGAGGGCCGAGGCGGCCATGGAGAACGCGGGACCCGCCGATGAGGGCCTCAACTGAGGAGAGCCCGAGGGGCCCTGGGTCAGGCCAGGCGAGTATTCGCTTTTGATCACTGCCTTCTCCACGGACAAGGACGGCCTGGGCGTGCTCCTCTGGCTCTGCTGACCCAGGTCCAGGTTAAATGGGTCGTCCTGCTTAATGGTGGCATTGATCATGTTCTCCAGCTCCAGGTCACTCATGGGAGGCACGGAGATGTTGGTCAGCTCATTGAACAGCTCCTGCAGCTCAGGGTCCATCAGCTGCTCTCCAGAATCGTCCCCGTACCTGTTGTTAGAAAACATATTCTCCTGGGCCATCTGGCCGTCCATGTGCTTACTGCAAGAGAGCGTCTCCCCCGGTTCCTTCTTCACCTCCTTCAAGGCCATGCTGAACAGACCGTTTCCAGGAGAGGGTGCGTGTGGTGGCAGCGTGGCAGGCTTCCTCAGCGGGGCTTGGCTCATGGGCAAGGTCCCTGCCATCATCTGACTTTGTCCATTATTTACTTGAAGGCCTCCTTGTCCTGCAGCGAGGTTTTCCCCGACACGGATTCTTTTGATATCAAGGAAGGAGCTGTCGACAAAGCCATTGGGCCTCTTGCTGTTGGCAGGAGACAGGCTGACGACCTGTTTTCTTTTCAAGGAACCCTGGAGCTGAAAGACAGAGGGGAAAGCAAAAAGCAAAACGTGAGCTCTTAACCCAGATATACGTTTGGTCAAAAGAGGCAAGATATTAGAATGTTTCTTCCATTTACACACAGGATGAATTCAAAACGAAAAAGGTACAAATGAAGCATTGTCTGGAATATAATGAAACTTACAGTAACACAAACAGAACAAAGTGTTTCTGGAGGGGCAGGTCCATTAAGGGTGAGAGGTCATAGTGGTTCCCACGATTGGTACTTTGGTCAATGGATGAAGACTCCATCATACGTTATCAGGAGTTACCGATAATACCTACGATCAATCACCAAAGTGGTGGTGTTTTCTGGAGCAGACCAGACTGTCCCACACGCATGCACACACAACCCTTACGGCCACCGGCCACTGGAATGAGCACAGTGTTGACAAAGATGGGAAACACTGAAGAGTCTAAGGCTGAGGCACTTTCCAGTTTCTTTTCTCACAGATCCAACCCCTTCAGCGCTATTCTCCTCTATGTAAGTAATTGGAATAGTTTATATGTCCAAGGAGATAGCTTCTCTGTTGTTTACTTATTTTTCTTCCTATGATTCTGTGACTCTGCAGTCAAGCCTGTGTAGCAACATGGGGTGGGTGCACAGAAGCCACTGTGAGATTATCGTTGACACTCTAAGCAGAGATTTTCCAGGATATTCATTTTTTACATGACCTGTCTCTAAATCTCTTAACCAAAATCAAGGTGTAGAAAGGCAGTATCACAAGGTGGTTAAGAATTCAGGCTCTGCACTGTTTCCAACAGCCAAAACATGGGCGCAACCTACATGTCCATCAATGGATGACTGGATAAAGAAGCCGTGGTATATTTATACAATGGAATACAACTCAGCCACAAAAATGAAAATAATTCCATTTGCAGCAAAATGGATGGACCTGGAGACTGTCATTCTAAGTGAAGAAAGCCACAAAGAGAAAGAAAAATACCATATGATATCACATATATGTGGAATCTAAAAAAAGAAAGAAAAGAGACAAATGAACTTATTTACAAAACAGAAACAGACTCACAGACACAGAAAACAAACTTGTGGTTACCAGAGAGGAAAGCAGGTTGGAAGGGATAAATTGGGAGTTTGAGATGTGCAGATCCTAACCACTATATATAAAACAGATAAACAAGTTTCTTCTGTACAGCACAGGGAACTATTTCAGTATCTTGTAGTAACCTATAATGAAGAAGAATATGAAAAGGAATATATGTATGTATATGTATGACTGAAACATTATGCTGTTCACCAGAAACTGACACAACATTGTAAACTGACTATACTTCAATAAAAAAAAAAATTAAAAAAAATTTAGGCTCTGGAGCCAGCTAAGCTCAGCTCAAATTCCAATTCTGTCTCTGAGTGTTAAGTGATGCTGGCACTTTACTTATCTGAGCCTCAATTTCCTTATCTGGAAAATGGGGACAACAGCACTTAATTCATAGAAAGAAATGAGATATGAAAGTTCAACACAGGGCTTATTGAAGTAAGAACTCAACAAATTTATAAACTCAAGTTGTATAAACTGTAAAAAAAATATGACTTACTACATTCTCAAAGAGGAGTGCCTCTGTGAACAGCAACAGGAACAGCAAAATATTAAAGCACTTCATTGGTTGGCTCAGTGATTAGACTGTTCTATTAACATTAGACATTATAGAGAAAGCCTTAAGGACCATACAGTCACACCAGTAAGTTAGTAAGAAACAGAAAACTTTCATCCACTGATCTTTAGAATAGACAGCCCATAAATAAACCCACAGACCTACGGTCAATTCATCTTCGACAAGGGAGGCAAGAACATATAATGGAGCAAAGACGGTGTCTTTAGCAAACAGTGTTGGGAAAACTGGACAGCCGCGTGTAAATCAGTGAAGTTAGAACACTCCCTCACACCATACACAAACATAAACTCAAAATGCCTTAAAGACTCAAACGTAAGACAAGACACTATAAACCTCCTAGAAGAAAACATAGGCAAAACATTCTGTGACATAAAGCTTAGCAGTGTTCTCCTAGAGCAGTCTACCCAGGCAATAGAAATAGAAGCAAAAATAAACAAATGGGACCTACTTAAACTTATAAGCTTTTGCACAGCAAAGGAAACTATAAGCAAAACAAAAAGACAACCTATGGAATGAGAGAAAATATTTGCAAAAGATGTGACTGACAAGGGCTTAACTCTTCACCACTGATCTTGAGATCCTCGTTGCTTGGCCTCTAAAGTGAGAGGCTGTATCTATCAAAGTGTGGCTTTCCCAGTGCAGCTGACCCACTTAAATTATTTAATGTCTGCTCAGGATAACTGTAAATCACCGGAGGCAGAAGGACACTTCCCAGATATAAAATCCTGTCACTTCTCTTGTCCTCTCTTTTCTCTTACCATCACTCCCCCACCCTCCTCAAGATTTTTAGGTAACCTAATTAGAAAATGAAATTGATGTAATTGAGAACCTATTAAATGCCAAATATTTAAAATATGGTCACTTTATTTTCCTTAGTCTTACAACAACCCCTTTAGAAATGTGTTATTTTATAGATAAAGAACCCAAGGCTCAGGGAGGCTAAGTAACGTGGCCAGTGTCATACAGCTAGTAAGTGGTGGGCCTGGGCTTTAACTCAAGGTCACGTAGTTCTAAAGCCTGTATCATTTCCACTATGTGACGTCGGAGTCAGCTTGTTTAGGGCTAGGGTCCGCCCAGCATGAAGAGGGAGGGGGCACTGAGCACAGAGACAGCCTGGATCTCTGGTCACATGATGAGGAAACTGGGAATGGCCAGGACGCAGTGTGGGGCTGAATGTGAACAGTGTTTCTTGTCAAGCGGTCCATCCATACCTGTTTCTGCAATCCCTTACCTGTGGTTTTGCCCCTTTGCAAGTGTGTGTAGTTACGGTGGATGGACCATGTTGGTATGACCAGTTTTTACCTTTTACCATCGCTAATTGGTAATCAGAAAAAAGGAACCTGACCCAAGCTGGACCAATCATTCCTTCCATGAGAATTCTGGAACTGGAGAAAGTGAGACTAGACTCTTTTGGGTGGCTGCACAGTCATTTACAAAACATGTGAGGTGTTGTTCCATTAAGCCAACCAGAAGCCACAGAGGAAGTAAGTCTGTAGAAAGAGAGAGAATGTTGCAGAGAGGAAAGACACAAGTTTTGATAGCATTTGAGGGCCTGCTTTCGATCCTAGGTCAGCTCTGCTTCTCTCTTTATTTCCCTTCATATACTGTAGAATCTTCATAATAAAGTCTCCTTTTTGCTTAAGCTAATAGGAGTTGGACTTCTGTTACTTTCTACCAAGAGCCCTAACTAAGACTCATGAGATTTAACATTTGGTGATAAGCAATTTGCAGCACGAGGTCGGGTATACTTTGGACCTGGGTGGGAAGCTTTTCTCCCCACTGTCTTTGCTGCCTCTCCACACTTCACTGACTCCTAATCCTGTCTATTCACTGAGGTAGGCCAGCATCCTCACAGATCACTGTCACCAACTGAAAGTAGCTATCGTCCGTCCTCGTGAGGTCAGCCAGAGCATAGACCAAAGACGGTCGGTCAGCCGTGTCGCCTGAAGAGTGGCCACGCTGATTTATTTCAGCATCAGCTACATTGGAAGATTTTTTCAAAACTAGCAAAGAGCGAACAAATGAAAACATTCTTTTCTCCAGGTTTGTGTTATTGTCTTTGATTTATTTTCCACTGCTCTGGGAGAAAAACCCAAAAAACAAAAAAAACCTGTTCTGCCAGATTCTCCTTCGCTCAGGCCACTCCCTGGCAGTTCAGCACATACTCTGGGAAGCAGCACGCGCATGTTCTCTAAGCCACCAGGATCGGAGCGGCAGTAAGAGAATTAGCCATGGCTGGAGCAGCAGTAGCATAGTCATAATAATAATAATAATAATAGCAACAGAGTTATTTATTGAGGGTTTGCACACTAGGCATTGCGCTAAGCTCTCTGTGTGGACAACCTCATTGAATTCTACCAAAACTACTCTAAGAATCCTTACCACCACAACTCCATAAGGTTGATAGTATTTCTACCCTCTCCCCTCCCTTTTACAGATGAGAAAAAGGTTTAGAGATTAAGTCTTCAAGATCACACGAATACTAAACAATAAAGCCAGGAATCAAACCAAGCCTTCCCCCTGCAGGGCCTGTGCTGTACAGTAAATGGCATCCCAGGCCCTGTCAGGGGTTGATGGTGCCCACACACCGGTTTTAAGGAGGCCCCGATCTAGTCCTGACTCTGGTATTAACCTGCTTTGGTATTTTAGGAAGTTACTTCTCTTCTATGGACTGTAGTTCCCTCTTTTATAAATAGGATTATCTCTGAGAACTCCTTCCTGCCGGAAGCCAGAAAATAACAGTCACTGAGGGAGAGAGAATTGTTTTTTAGGCACAGGTATCATGGTCTAAGGTCACCCCCAAGCCTAGCCGGAGGGATGCTGAAGATGGGAGACCGAAGTCAGCCTGAGTGACACGTGGAAGACACCCCCGAGGACAAAAGAGATTCCATTAGGACTTCACGAGGCATGACACTTTACCAAGAAAATTCTGGCGATGACCTGGGTCCTGCCTTGTAGACACTTCTAATCAAACTTACATCACCAAGGCTCAATGAATGCACAAACGTAGTAGGCACCAAGCTACAACATGGCACAGTCTAAATGATTCTCAAAGTTCAGCCTTTGCTTTGAAGGATTCTCTTTGCTGGACTAAAATTTCTCCATCAGATGGATGGCTTTGAATTATAGTACAGAGTCTCTAAAAGTTCTCTGGCAAAACGCAAATTAGGAGTAGAGAAGGAACACAGATAGTTATCACATGAATACTTCAGTGAGACGTATGGTTTATTAGAAAAAGTCAGTGCCACCTTACCAAGACAAGAAGAGTCCTAAGGGAATGAACCTCAGTCAGAGGCATGAAGACGTGGGTTACAACTGAGAAGCATGGTGGCTGGCCTAGGGAGGGTGGGAGTTCAGTGCAGACCTTCTGGGTGGCTGGGGAGGGCAGGAGAGGGAAAGGTAGAAGTATCAGGGCGGTGGATGTCCTGAAGGCCAGAGGGGCCAGATTGCTTCCAGAAAGCAGTTAATAACATTGAAAGGCTAGAGGAAAGGATCTCCAAAACCAATCTCTCAGCCAGGGCTGACTGACCTGTTAGGCCTGGGAGGCCCAGGGCCCAGGGCCCACGGTGATCTTAGGGGCCCATGAAAATGTTTGAATTTAATTTAAGATGAAAAAAAAAGCAAGAGTGCCCCAGTGTTCACAACAGCACTGTTTACAGTAGCCAGGACATGGAAACAATCTAAATGTCTATTGACACATGACTGGATAAAGAAGATGTGGTATATATACACAATGGAATACTACTCAGCCATAAAAAAGAATGAAATAATGCCATTTGCAGCAACTTGGATAGATCTAGAGATTATCATATTAAGTGAAGTAAGTCAGAAAGAGAAAGACAAATATCATATGATATCACTTATATGTGGAATCCAAAAAAAAAGATACAAATTTTAGTTACAAGCCAGAAATAGACTCACAGACATAGAAAACAAACCTATGGTTACTAAAGGGTAAAGGGTGGAGGAAGGGATAAATTGGGAGATTGGGATTAATAGGTATGTATTATGATATGTAAAATAGATAAACAACAAGGACCTACTGTATAGCACAGGGAATTATATTCAATTTCTCATAATGAGCTGTAATGGGAAAGAATCTAAAAAAAGTATGTATATGTATAACTGAATCACTTTGCTCTACACCTGGAATTAACACTGTACATCAACCATGCCTTAATAAAAAATAAGAATTAAAAAAAAACAAAAGCAAGGGTGCCTAAGGCCTCCCAGAGGCTCTCACCTCAGAACCACTATGTTTTAAGACAGATGCTCTTAACACAAGAGCTGTACGGAGTCTCATTTAATCTTCTCCCAGCTCTCTGAACATGTGCTCTGACCCGCGTTTGGTCAGTGAAGAAACGGCAGCTCCTGACATGAAGATTACACAGGGAATGCTATGGGGGCAGGATGCCAACCCGGGTCTCCTTCCAAAGTCCTCCTCCTTAATCACCAACCGCACCGAGCTCCTTTCGGTTTTCAATTTGCCACCTGCTGACACTGTTCTCAACACAGCGGACCCAGAGAGCCAGGACAAAAGGGTGACAGAATGAAGACGTATGGCAGCACGGGGCATGCACAGGGGGGCACTGGGGACTCGTGGGAGTGGGTGGCGGGAGAGGACGCTGACATCACCGGCTGGCGGTTGGTGGTGAAAGCTCAGGACATCACCTCGGAGGCTCCAGTACAGGAAAGGGAAGAGACAGAGGGTCACTGGGGCAGTCAAAAAGATTTACTGCGATAATCCTAGGCTTACACTGTACAGCACAGGGAACTATATTCAATATCTTGCAGTAACTTACGGTGAAAAAGAATATGAAAAGGAATATATGTATGTTCATGTATGACTGGGGCATTGCGCTGTGCACCAGAAATAAACACATTGTAAGGTGACTATACTTTAATAAAACATATATATATATATATATATATACAAAACTAAAACAAAAAATTTACTGCACACATGGAGAGGACTGAACCATCCCCTACCAAATCATCCCTGGCCTGAGAGAAAATATACAGATGATGAAGCCAGTGGCAGCATGGAAAGGCTTCACGTGAGTGCTACAGGTCAATATTTACACTTTTTCCATCACCCTGACGGACTCAGAAGCACTTTTGGTTTTGTACGATAAACCTGCACCCCCAAATCATTATGTTTAATTTCTGAGGTGATGCGTAGAATATCATCATCTTACTAGCCGTCCGAGGAAAGGACTTCTTTGGGGGAAGGACTTCAGCACAGCAAGCCGAGTCTGGTGCACACCACACAGGGCCCACTGTGCTCTCCTTCGCTGAGATCCAGCGGACTGTCCCTCTTCAACCTCGCCCTTGTCCTGATCCTTCTATTTGAACACCTCGATGCTATTTGAGGTCTGCGGTCTTTACTGGGGGAAGGCGGAGGCCTGCTCAGGGCAGGGTGCGGACCCAGCGGCCTGCCCGCCCCAAGGACTGCGGGTGGAGGTGCCGAGAAGCATACGGACGAGGGAGATCCAACAACACAGTGGAGTCCGGGCTGGAGTCCCCGGGTAAACGCTCCTTAAACAGCTGTGCTCGACTCTTCCAAAGGACTCGAAACATAAACTTCCCAGAGGGATTTAAGAACGCCATTATTGCACAATCCTCTAGTTTCCCTTTCTTTCCCTGCCCCCTCTCTCTTTCTGCAAAATAAATGCATTCTTTGTCTCCTGTGCTGCCCTGGAAACAGGGAATGTGCCACACAAAGGTAACAATTCAGTCCATAGGTCTTTTTTTTTTTTTTTTCTCAAGTAGACTGCTGTCTTTCTCAACAAGAAATAAACACAAGAACCAAATTCACTACTGTCTGGATACCAAGGGAATACCTTGGTTGCATCGTCTATAAACTTTCCTCAGTCCATTTCACTCATGGCTGATTAGAGACAGGATGGAGGACAGGTCAGAGGAGAAAGAGGACCCCCCCAACCCCAATAACTTACGACTCTTGACTTGATCCTTGAAGTAAAAATCTTTGGGATCCTGGAACACTAAATCCCAGCTCATCACAGTACTTGGAGGTAAGAGTGATTCTTCCCCGGCTCTCCTGCCCCCAGATAAACTAGGTGAAGGCTTTGGCTGAAGACATCAAATAGCTCCCACTTCTTAGCTGGCCCTCGCAGAGTTCTGAGCTGCTCCGTGTTGCTTCCCTGTATTGCGAGGTATTGTATCACGTCCATATAGGAATTGGATTTGCCCAACTAGATCTTAAGCTCTCTGAGCGTGGGCTCTCTATGTCTTATACTTGGTTGGCTCCTTTCAGTGCCAACCACGATGCTGGGCTAATACAGGTGTTCAAATAGTAGTTGGTTGGATGATCTCAGTACTTGGGAAGCTGGACCCCTTCTAACTACTGAGCAGTAAAACAATGGTAAGAAGGAGGCTGTGGCAAATATTTTCATACCCAACTCATCAGCAATTTAGTGTTTCCACTAGAGTTTTGCTCGAGTGATCACTTTCTTCTGAACCCTGAAGTCAGAGGCATTGTGAAGCCCTGAGGACTGGAAGCACCCTGACATCCACACAAACCAGAACTGAAAAGGGAGGGGTGTGTGAAGCTTTGGGATGGACTCCAGGTGGTACGGAGCCCCCGAAGGGATTCCAAAGCCGGCTGCAATTCTAAGTGCCAACTTGACTCAATGCCCTGTGTGAACAAAACCACTGCAGCTGAAAGGAAGTTGAGCATATTTCCTGTATGATTTTCAGTAACTTCTACTTTTAATCCTTCAGGAGAAAGTGTGATTTTTTTGAGAGGGAGCAGGGAGGAAGGTATTAGAGAAGGCATCTTAGATCTACCTATCTGGAAAATGTGTGCCATAACTTTGTTCCATAAGGCCTGGACTCTAAGAAATGTGACTACTTAAGTCAACAAAATAGCTATTTTTTTAAGATGAAACCAAAAACAAAGTTTTATATAGAAGCAAGAGCACTGCAAATTCAGGGTCTTTGTAGAGAAGACAAGTCAACACACTGTCCTTCTAAAGACACGAGATGCCCAAATGTCCCACATTCAGAAGTTCTTTAATGCCCTCCTGCCTCCTGCCTCTCGTCAGGGCTGACTTGCAGAAGAGTGACTAGAAGAGCTGGAATTTGCCTCAGAAACACACTCATCGTTACAAGGCGGAGGGAGGGCATGTCATTGCAGCTTGCTCTCCTTCCCCTTGGAGAATGTTCCAAGTTTATCATCAACTCACAAAACACCCACTGAAGGGAACAGGAAGAGAACCAGTGCAACACTGCCTCAGAGAGGTAGACATCCTGTTCTCCTCTGTTTTTTTTTAAATTGAAATGTAGTTGATTTACAATGTTGTGTTAGTTTCAGGTGTACAGCAAAGTGATTCAGATGTGTGTGTGTGTGTGTGTTCTTTTTGAGATTCTTTTCCACTATAGGCTATTATAAGATACTGAATATTGTTCCCCATGCTATACAGTAGGTCCTCGTTGGTTATCTATTTTATATACAGTATTTTTTACACAGAAATGTATATATAGCTGCTAATTCCAAACTCCTAATCTATCCCTCCCCACCTTTCCCCTTTGGTAACCGTAAGTTTGTTCTCTCTGTCTGTGAGCCTCTTTCTGTTTTGTAAATAAGTTCACTTGTGTCATTTTTTGGATTCTACACGTAAGTGATATCATATGACATTTTAGACATCCTGTTTTATTGAAGTGAACAGGAAGCTGCGGGATCTTGAAGGAGCATGAAATTCACCTTCCAGTAAACCTGGGATGTGAATGCTGCTCTCCGCCTATTCCCTGAACTTGAACCGCTCACTGAAAGATGGGGCTTCAGGGGGACCAGGAGCCATGGGAGCGAAGGACCAGTAGTGTCTTGGCTCGGAGCAGCGCGCCGTCCCCGGTGGCCCTTTTTCAGTAGAAGAGGCAGAATTGAGCCTAAACCCGTGGGACGCTTCCCGCTGACATCCTGACCATCATGAGCCGCGCGTGTGCTAGACAAAGGCAAAATGAAGACAGCAAAACGGGCTTTTCCTCATCAGTACAATGGCATTTGTTTACTCACTCATTCAACAGGTTTTTATTTGGCACCAAGTATGCATTCTGTGAGGCTGTGGGTGTCTCAGCGTGGTTGTGAGGACCTGGTGGTTAACGCTCATACAAAGCCTGGAAAAGTGGTCTTAGGATACACAGCTCAGTAGATGTTGGAACTGATCGAAACAAACAAACAAAAGAATGCGCCAGCCTTCTGAAGCAAAGCAGGAAGGAACAGGGCAAAGAGATGCTTGTTCTGCAGAAGTACACATGGGGCTGCAGCTGCAGAGGGGAGCAGACTTTGCTTGGAAAGACAGGAAGGGAATCCCTCTCCCTTCCAAGGACGCGCCCCCCCAGATATGTAAATAATGACGTCTTACGATGTTCTGCTACACTGCTAGGGACAGTGTAAACAAAACTTGTCTAACAGCAGGGGGATGCTTAAGTTAAATTAGCAAGTTCAAAGTCGAAGTATTTCCCCACATAGTCGACCCCCTTAAACAGGGTCACTCCAGGTCCCCTCGATGGTAACCCGTGTGATTACCCTGATGACTCCCTCCTCGGTCATCCTGACTAGTTGCTGCCATTGTCATAAAGCAGGGCTCTGCGGGGCCATCTCTCAGAGATGGACACTCCGTGTTTAACAGAAAAATGAACAGACTAGTCTATTAAAGCCTGAAAGACCCAACTGCTTTGTGCGTGAAACACTTTAATCATGATCCACGTTTTGCCCAAAATATATCGAAGTGAATCCAAAGTGCCTGCTGTATCTAAAAGGTTGGTAATTCTCCTGAAATCTCCAACCGTCCTCCTCGGTGGAATGTACACTGTAGTAAGTATCATTGATCAAATGGCTCCTCTGCCCCCCACTTACGATGCTGGAGGGCCCAGCCTGGGAGCTGAGACACTAAGGGGCCTCGCTCAAGGTCAGTCCATCTGCTCTGTGAGGCCTTCCCCTCCTACTTCCCCCCGTGTTCTTTCTTCCTGCTTAATGATTAGAGCACTTCTTGTCTAGTATTGTTTTTGGTAATGGATTCAGGTCTGTGAGCTTTTCACTTCCACGTGATTCCAAGAAGTCAGGGGAAGAGAGAGCCCTCGTGCATCTCATGAATTGCACGGCCCCGGCCCAGCATGAGCTCAGACTGGTGGATGATTTGACTTCCTGGGCAGTCGGTGGTCTGGGAGCCTTAGATGAGTCAGTTTATGGGACAAGTCTGTGATTCTCGGTCATGGGCCATGCACCACGCCCCCTTCATAAACCACAGGGCTGCTGCTTGGCAACTCTTTGTCCCAGTGCAGAGCTGCCAGGCCCCGGGGCAGGGCTGAAAGGTGTGGGAGAAGCAGGGACCTTCTGAGGGCTCGCTCTTCTCTCCTTCTGCAGGAGGGAACTGGAGTTATTCCAAGACGTTGGCCAACGTGAGTATCAGGAAAGGCCAGATGGCAGAGAGAGTGCCCCAGTGCCATTCCAGGGCTGCCGATGCATGATTTGGGGTTGGAGCACGGGTACAGAAAGAGCTCCCATCGTTTTGTAAAATAACATAAAGCCCAGCCACTCCTAATTCCATGAAGCTTTTCTCCTTCACCTGATCTGACTTAAATAGGTGCTGAAGGTCCCTATCCTTCCCAGCCTCGTTCATCTCTGACCACATTCTTTTTTTTTTTTAATAGAGGTGCTGGGGATTGAACCCAGGACCTCATGCATGCTAAGCAAGTGCTCTACCACTGAGATATGACCTCCCCTCTCTCACCACATTCTTCCTTCTTCCTCTGGCCCCCACTGCTTTACACACAAGGAGGGACTGAGAATCCTTCAACCACATTCTGAGAATCTGACCCTATATTTTGCCTTTCCCCACTCCAACCGGCTCCCCACATAGCCAACGCCCATCTCAGTGTCTTCTCTTCATAGCAATAAAAGGGATCTCCGTTTCACACCCAAGCTCCGGCTGTATCTCTTTCTAAAAAATTCCCCAAACACGAAAGGTGATTTCAGCTTCAGGTCTTTTGCATATACTGTTTCCTTGAACTAGAACTCTCTCTACCTCTTCCCACTCTTACAGTAGCCAGCTCCTTCCTTTCCTTCAGCGTGACCCCAGCAGACGCTTTCCATGACCACCTACCTAAAATACACTCAGGGCTGCCTTCCATCTCAACCTCTTGATTGTTTCCTTTATGGTACTTATTACAAGTTCCAAATACTGGTATTCATTTGCTTCCAGTTTTTAAATCAGCCTCCCATGTTGTAAAAGAAGCCCTGGAGAACATGAAAATGAATACATGTACGTTCATGCATGACTGAAGCATTGTGCTGTACACCAGAAACTGACACAACTGTAAACTGACTATACTTCAATTAAAAAAAATGTATATATATACAATTAAAAACAAACCAAAAAAAGCCCTGGAGAGGGAGACATGGGCCACGTCTGTCTTGTTGTCCACTGTAACTCACCTCTGGTATAACCCAAAGAAACATGAGATCAAAAAGATTATTTTGAGCAAACAAAAATGTCTAGAAGGAAACACTGCAAGATTCTGAAGTACTTTCTGTTGGTGGGAAGCTGATTTCTTTTCCAATATGCTCATATGCCTGTGTTTTCTAACTTTTTCTATATAGAACATGTATGATCTATAGAATTAAGATTGAAGAGAACATGTTATCCAACCTGTCTGCTCTTCCTGATTGACCACCCTTCCCTGAGAACCTGGTAGAGGGTGGGACATCCTGTTTCCCCAAGCCCCAGCAGACTGGATCAAGGTGGACATCTGACTCAAGCTGAACCAAGTCAATGCTTTTCTAGTAATCAGAAATTGAAGTCCTTCTTAGCGTTCTCTATGTACGCTTAGAATGAGAGAGACGTAGGGCCGCCTGTATTGGAATCATTCTCGGCCATGTACAGTGAGAGTCAGAGAAAGCAAGTCTACAGAGATGGGAGAATGAAACTGATGCTCAGGGAAAAGGCAGGATGAGAAACCACACTGAAAGAGAGAGGGAGGGAGGAAGGAGCAGGGAAGAGACAGGGACAGGGACAGCGACAGGGACAGGGACCGAGATTCCTGAAGCTTTCCAATTCCTGGTTCCAGCCCTTTGGGAGATCCAGTTATATTCTCTATAATTGTGATACCCTATAACCTTCCAATAAATCTCCCACACACACACATATATACCTACACCTTTTTTTTTTCTTGTGATACTTTAAGAGGGCTCCTGTTACAACAAGCAATTCTCAACTAAAACAAAGATGTAATAAAGCTAATAATTACGTTCAAATGAGAGTTTTCAAAAAGTAAATGCACATTTTCCTTGATTGATTAAAACTGAAAAGCTGAGCAGAGGCTAAAGGCACACATTTATTTTGGTTTCTCTTTCCACCTTCCACGTGTGGTCATTAACCCAGCTCTTCCACAGCTTTTATGAAAGGAGAGCATTATGAATTCAGAACGAGGGCAGCTGTTCCCTGACAGCAGCGTTCTAACAGGGTTCCCATTGTCTTCACATAGCTCTCCACAGCATAGCCAGGGGAGGTCCAGAGATGGTATCTCCACCAATTCTCCCCTCAATGCACAAGAGCATCCTGAAAATGAAACTTGCAGCTGAATCATGTTTAGACAACCCCAGGTCTGCAGCGTGTTAACTGGTTAGGGGATGCAGTCACCTGGAGACAGAGGCGGGAGGGATGAGCAGACCTTTTAAGAGGTCCCTGCAATTTCAGGCTCACCTTTACCTCCATTACCAAGGAATGTTAAGCAGCATTTAGAAGGTAGTTTGGCAAAGTACCTGAAAGCACCAAGCAGCGCCTTTGATGTTTTTGGCATTGATGTCATCGTTCTTTTGAAACTTTTGAAGAAACGTTTTTCTAGTAGCAACTCTATCTAGGTTCAATACAGAGTGTTGATGTGTGTTTTCTCTGGTCGAACGTTAGCCCGAGTAACTCTGAACCATATAGAGAGATACTCCTTTACAGGGACTTCTGCTTTCATTCCAGCCTATGTTTAATTTCACATCAAAGACACATCTCAGGGGAAACTGCTTAACCAGCTCTATGAAACATGAAGAGGTTTACAGAGATGTTTGGTTATAATTGAAAAAAACAAAACCCAAACCTACACTTCAGGCAATTTAAGCCTTTCACGCCCGGAAATGAGAATCCGTAATGGCAGACAGGCAACAACATCCTTTGCTTTCCATGAAGGTCTGAACGCAGACTTTTTCAAGCAGGAATGAAAATCCCACTCTTTGCCATACCTTAATGGGAAATGGTTCTTGATGATTTAAATGACATTAAAAGGAGGACAATAAAGCTTTTCTATTGTTTGCAGTTTGACTGCTCTTTGAAGCACTGTCCATACAATGCCCTCACTCTGATCTCACTTGCTTAGCCCAGTAATCAGAAGACTGAGATGAATTCCCCACCTGACAGCTTCTGAGTCTTCATGTGTGGCCATATCCTTTGAAGATGGGAAATAAACCCACCTAGACTGGAAAATAAAACCTGAAACAAGTCAAAATGGTGAATCAGAGGTAATTCTCTGTCAAAGCAGCAGGCTGAGCTGAGAGCCTTTTCCCAGATGATGAGAACCTGTGTCTCCCAGGACATGCTTACGTTCTTCTTGAAACTTATCTTTAAACAGGAATACGCTACGGTTCCTTTCTGCGAGTTTGTTTCATGATAAATCAACATTCATCATTTTTTTTTTTTTAAATGAGAGCAGAATATACTAACCTGGGCCTTGGGCTAACCGCTAACTGACTGCTCCCTGATGAAAATAAAACAGAACAAAACAAAAAACCAATACCCACCCCACTATGAACGGCCATAGGGTAATCAGACAAGTCAAAGAGCCCACTTTGCGCCATTTTGCAAAGAAAACTGTTTCCTGTGTTGCTTGAGTCTGCTTAAAATATTAAGAGCTCAGTCTTAACTCAGAAAGCTCCTAATTCTCAAAAATACTCCTGCTGTGTATTTCATTTGTCTTTTAGGTACAACGCAGGACAGATTTGAACTGAGAAAGCTCACCTTCTGCAACCTTGAAAATTGCTTTTAATCCACAGTGTCAGCAGGACTGGTGCTTCAGGGACTTGAGCCCTTACCCTGAAACACACATTTCTTTGCTGTTCCTGGCTCTCAGTTTATATCCTGTATCTGTGACTTAGATTTCTAGAGGGTAAAATACTTCCGTATCCATGACCAGTTCTCCGCATCTGTCATGTCTCCATAGACGCCATTCCAGTCTCCAACTGGGATTTCTCTTTCTCTTCAACCAGTGTATTTCGTTCACCGTCTTCAAATCCCTGCTCAGAACTCACTCATCCCTAAGTGTGATCACTGCTCTATTATTTTGTGCCCCAGGAAGCCGCTCTCTCCGTGGTTTGCTTTCCTTGCGTACATAAGGCTTTTGGCTTATCACTGTTATTACACCTTTCTCAGTGTCCCTGGCAAGACTGTAAACACCGTTGTGTGCCTTCTAATGTCTTCTGAGGCAATATAGCGTAGTGGTTAAGAGCCTGAACTTTGGCATCCGAGACCTGGGTTGCAGTCCTGGCTCTGACCCCTGCGAGATAGTTTGGGTAGTTCACTTCACCTCTCTGAGCCTCCACTTCCTTCTCTGTATAATGGAGATAATAGTTCCAACTCAGTCACTGTAGTGACTCTCAGATGAGATCACGTGTATGCAGTCTGTATTCAAAATGTGGCAAATAATTAAGGCTTGATAAATATCAGCTGTAATTCTTATTTAGTCTTCTGGGTCTCTGACAAAACTTGGGTGAGTGTTCAGCACACAGCAGAAAAGAGGAGGAGCAAACAGCATTCACCGAGTGACTAGTTAATAGAAAGCATTTTGCATACATCAGCGCACTGTGTCCCCGCTTCCCTACTTCTGTCGCTGTGAGCTTGGGCAAGTTACCTAACTTCTGCACCTCGATTTTCTCATCTACAACATATATATAATAATTATACTTACAAAGCTGATGCAAAGATTAAGTGAATTCATGTAGAGGGCTTACAACAGTCCCTGACACACAGAAAATGGCCAATAATACCAGCTATTATTATTACTATAATTAAATCCTTACACCCACCTTGAGAGGAGATATGAGAAGCCTCACTACACAGATGAGGAAAATGAGGCTGCGAAAGTTCAAGCAACGTGACTAAGGCTGCGCAGCTAATCACTGAACCAGATTTGCCTGACTGAAAATCCACGCTCTTTGTGAAATGCGTTCACCGGAGGAAACTTTCATTTCATGCTGGGGAATTATTCCAGGGAAGCACTAGAGCACACAATGAGGTCCTCAGGGAACTGTCCATCACGAAGGCTGAGACGAGGCAGGCCTGCGGGGTGGGTAAGAGCTGAGGCTTACTGAGAGGCAGGGGAGGGTCTCTCTGGCTTAGACACCTCGCCAGAGAAGGGCGGGGCTTAATTGTGAAGCCCATGGGTTGGCATCAAAGGACAGGAGTGACATGGTCTGAATGTATTTTAGAGAAAATATCCTCACAACCAAATATTTGTGGGTGGATCGGAGTTGGGAAAGCATGAGCCAGAAGCGAGAACATCTCAGCACTCAGTAAGGGACAGTGAGAACCGGACTTCAGCTAAAGTGGTGGCAGTGGAAATGGAGGTGATGGGAAAGAGCTTAGGAGCCAGAAGCCAGATGAACATTGTGGTTAATTCCATGTGAGGGATGGGAGCGATGGAAAGGAACTAGGGCCAAATCCAGATTCCCGGATTAGTGACTGAGAAGATGAGGAAGTCATCTGCTGGGAAAACGATTGCAGGGGAGGCAGCCTGTTTCATGATGGGGGCGGGGAGGCAAATGAGAGGTTCAGGTCTGCACTTGTTGAGCTGGAGACGCTGTGGGTCGTGTGAGTGCAGATGTCTCCCTGCTGGCTAGATATTCAGGGGTGTCGATCAATAGAGAGCTTTTGGCTGTCTACTTAGCTTGGGTAGAAACACATATAAGCATTAGTTGAATGGAGTCTCACAACCACTCCAGACTCCAAAGAGAAGAGGGAGGGGAATGGAACTCCGGGGAACGTCGAAATTTAGGGAGACAGCGGGAGACGACGTGGGGGAGAGGAACAGCTGAAGGAAAGACGAAGAGAGCTTCAGGGAGGGAGGGCGCAGCCTCACCCAGCGACGCAGAGTCACCTGGGCCGAGAGCACCTGGCACTTGATGGTGGTTGGGGGAAGAGGTGAAATCACAATGCGTCGCGGACAGGACGGAAGGTCACAGAAGGAGGCAAAGTGGGCGGGTCACTTTTCCTAAAAGCTTGATTGAAGGAAGGAGAGACAGCATAGCGGCTAGAGGGAGTTACCCTTATCATTTTGTGAAATCCTTCACAGCAGCTGGCACAGTGCTTTCTGCTTTGTAGGTACACAGTGAAACCTTCTGGAATGGATGATTCTGTCATCTTGCCTAACTCCATCACTTTATTTCATTCGTTTCCTTCCATATTTCCTCCTCTTCTCTGTACCAGTGATGGAGGTCGTGAGGCTGCATTTCCTTGTCCATAGACTAGGCAGAAGGCATCGAGCTTGCCTGTTTCTTCCTAGAGTAGTTAAACAGCTTGTACGTCACAGGATGTTCAGTGTGCACTCGAAGGCATTCGAGATAAGAGGGAGGCCAGTCCCCGAGAAACGTAGGTATCACTGAGAAATCAAGGTATGGATTTTGTGTCCGAATGATTAAGGATAGATAAGAACAACAACAAAGAAAGCTACCTAAAGGAAGACTTCAAAAGAGATGGATGGTGTGGGGCGGCTTCAGTGAAACTTCCAGTAGCGTAGATTTTCAGGAAATCTAAGGATACTAAAAGCCTATTTAAAATGATACCCTACTTGATCTGGAGAACCAAAGAGAGTTCAAAGCATTGGGATTGGGTCTAATCGCTCGTTAAATTAAGGTCACATATGGGAACTGCTTTTGCCCAGACAGTTTCGTGCTACCGAAGAAGAAGGATCTAATGAAGTTTGATCTCTGGATGCCTCTCATCATGTATTATCAAGCCTATCATTTTCTCCATCAAAGAAAACAGAGTCAGAAGATAGGGGGAGGTGGAGGGACAGAACAACCCAACAACCCTCGATCCTGCGATGCATCCATTCAGATGGTTCCCCGTTATCTGTGTTCACCAAGCAAGCACACTTCATTTCATTTCTTGCTTTCGCTTCTCATCAAATTTTTTTTAACTTTCAATATCATTTAGTAACATTCTTTTTTTTTCTTCCCCTCCATGATATCTAGTGTCCCAGGTGCCTTTTTTCTTTCTCTTTATTACTTTTGGCAGCAGAAAGAGAGACTTTTTTTTCCCCCTCTCTCCCATTGACCTTTACCTATTCCTAGCAAATTCATTGCTTTATGGCAAGAGCTAACACGGTCATAGGCAGATGCAATTTTATCTTTGCACGTGGTCGGTCTGCGTGCATGCGTCTGTGGAGAGTGCTTCTATTGTTTGACTCCTTTTGACTCCACTCAGATCTCTCTAATCACGGTTTGGAATTCACCTGAATTTCCCTGCTGTGAGAGCTGACAAAGCTGACATCGAGTTGCTAAGACCACAGCTCTGCAAAGGAAATAGCACATCTTTATTGGTGGGACCCATGAAAAGATACGAATGTGAGGTTTTTAAGTAAGATGCTGCCTTGGCGTGACCTCTAGGTGCTTGAAGGCGACACGGCCCCACATGTTAGCCATCTCCTCCATAATTAAAGAAAGGCTTTGAAAAAGAATGAAACTGTTTGATTTTTACCCTGAAACATTATTCTGGGAATTCAGAGCCTACAGCTCACTATGTCCCAGCCAAAGCATGGAAATGGTTCATATAAATCTTTTCATGGGGCTGAGAGAGCCTTCTAGCTTCTGCCTTCTCTGAGGGAGAAAATTTAATTTCTTAGGATTTCTTTATGTCTCCATTTTCAAGGTTAGTTTTTTTTTTTTCCCCTACCTTAAAAGAAAAGTTGCTATAGCAACAACCACCGCTCATGGGGTTCCTCCTTGAGTACTTACCAAAGGCTGCTTGTTAAATTAACCAGTGGGTCCCTGTGCCACAAGGAAGGCCAGGGAGCAACATAAGCATACCAGTTGGAAAAGATCAACTACGTGGTGAAAATAAACAATATTTCTGAAATGGAAGCAGAAGCATCCATTGATTGAATGGGGCACTCCACACAGGTGATGGCTGTGTCTCTGCAAACCAAGCCAACAGTGACATGGTGACCTCAAGCTTGAAGGGGCTTGAGGGAGGTGACAAAGAGGAAATGGGACTCAGGCCGTTGCCAAAGAGAGCCTGAGCTCTGGTGTGTGCTCAGAACTCAGCAGCCACGCTTGTGGTGTGCTTGGTGACCTGAAGCGGGGTCCTTCCTGAGAGCCTGGCCTTACGGCCGGCCACTCTCTAACCCTGGGTGACAGCAGGGTCCTGTGTCCATCCCCTCCCCTCTGCTGGGGGCAGCGGGACTGAAATACCCGACCCGCTGGATGTCCTTAACCTACCTTGAATGTCACCAGTAATGTCTGTGCTGCGATCCTTACAGTCTCTGAAGCACCAACGGGACATGGAAGCCATCCAGAGAACAGCTGGAACAGGAAGGGAGCTAGATATGACCCGAGACAGGGGGGCCTGGGCCAAATGTCAGGAAACCACACATCTTGTGAACAACAGGGGTCCCTGGGCAGAAGGAGAAAAGCAGGAACCTCTGGACTGATAAGAAATCATATATTTTGGGGTGACAAGTGTCCTGGAGGCCAACAAAGAAAGGTGGGAAAAGGCAGGAATCTCCAGTGTCTGAATGTAACCTCTTGCTGTTTATGTCCTCATGACAATAAAATGAGCCTTGCAGATCAGAAGTGCCCACCATGCACCAACGCCATGACACTTCCGATCCAGACTAAATAAGGACTGAAACCCGTCCTCCCCTGGGGAAGGTGGAGCCGGGAGTCAGAGAATACAACCCCAAACACCCCCTCCCCAGTGAATATG
Source organism: Camelus dromedarius (assembly GCF_036321535.1). NCBI lineage: Eukaryota > Metazoa > Chordata > Mammalia > Artiodactyla > Camelidae > Camelus > Camelus dromedarius. Next base: position 65,226,642 of record NC_087447.1, read on the forward strand.
CTGCCCATTCATTTTTATATCCCATGTAACCAGCTTGCCAAAGAAACACAGGGCAGCCCCTCACCTGAGTCTGCCCACTCGCCCTCAAAAGAGTGTACTATCGCTTAATAAACCCTCACTTCACTTTGTAGACCTCCGTGTCTCATCTCTGAATTCTCTCTGCAACGAGACCAAAACCTAATTTCCGGCAGCAGAACCAGAAGGAGACCGTTCTTCCACACTTCTCTCCCCTCTGTGACCCTACTTCCCAGGCCAGAGGGAGGCCTCTGAACCCCCACTCCCGTCCCAAGTTCACCCGAGACCACGGGTTTGACACCTGTTGCACAGTAGCCCTCCCTTCCTTCCGCACCTGAGTTAGTCTGAAGGACTCGCTGGCAGCAGGGTCCCCAGGTTCGATTTACTCATCCCTTTCTGGAATAAGGAGCATACCTGGCCTAAAGGAAAGTGTCCTCGGAAAGAACTGGAAAATGGGAAGAAGCCAAGGGACAAAGGGTAAAAGCCGCTGAGTCAACTGCAGAGAAGAAATGCTGTGGGTCCGTCAGCAGGAGCTCTGCCCTCTGCACCCTGGGGCCTGCTCCGAGCTGGAGTCACAGAAAGTCAGAGGGCGACCGGCAAAGATGCAGAGATCTGTTTGGCCTCATCTTTTATGAACAATCTGAATCCAGTTTGCATGTTGCAGTGCAAAACACAAGCATAGTTTTTCTCGAATATAAATGAGAAAGAGGCAGAAGAGAAGGAAAACAGAACATGATAGAAAAGTCTTTGAAAGAAGAAAAACACTTCCAGGTTTTTTTTTTTTCTTCTTCTTCTTTCTTAATGACAAGCAAGAGATATTCACATTTAATCAGGCTGTTCAAAAGGAAACATATGGGGCCAAAATTTATAGGAGGAGACTCTCACTGCCCTGTCTTGTTTTATTTCAGACCGCTAGTTACCTTGAGTCTGTATTTTCAAATTCCTTCTTCAAACATCTCTGCCCTTGGGCGGACGTATTAGCTCATTTTACACTGAGAATCTCATTACATCAAGTAAAAATCCTAAGCTTGATAAAATGATTTACCAGCTCCATTTAACTTTTATTTTAGTCTCCCACCAGCTTTCCTGAAGTCGGTTTGCTGCCAAGCTATAATACTATTTTAGACTGAGTCATCCAGGCACAGTGAACAGCTTTTACTCTGCTCCTAATGTTTCCCCATCCCTGCTGTTTGAATAAAGAGAATGTCTTCTTCTACGGGTTTGCATCTGAAATGATTACAAATGATGGAAACAAAGAAAAGAAAGAAAAAAAAAGGAGGCTCGCATCCTGGGTGTTTGGCTCCCAGGGAACAGAGTCCCTGCTCTCCTGGGCTCTGTGGTTCCCTACAGGGGGATGAAGGGTTATACACTTTTAAGCTCTACGGACACCTTGAAACCACTGGAAGCTTACAAAGGCAGTTGCAGAGCTGAGGGCATAGTGCTGCATCTACTCACGGGGAGAAAGCATGTGGAGTCACGCATAGAGGGTGTGGTTGGAGACACCTCCTGAAAAAATTAAAAATACAAATGAAACATGAGGTGACGCCCTGCTCCAAGAAACTGGCCAACCATCACCAGAGTGGCAGGATTCTGAAAAAAGTAATAAAGGAATCACACCTCCCGAGGGAGATCCAGACCATTACTTGAATGCCCACACTTTGCCCCGGGGCAGAAGGCAGGCCAGATTGAGATGCTCACTAGGATGATTCCTGGTGAGGAATCAGTGTAGAGGGACCCGATCTGGACCTCTGTCTCTCAGAGCTGTCCTTTTACACTAATCTGCTCAACTCCCGCTCCTCCTCACCCCTTCTCCCTCCGCACTCAGAACTTCAGTTTCACGTGAACTCAGGCAAATTAATGCCCAGCAGCTCTGGTCTTGCAAGTCCCACTCTCCATGCTTCTGCAGCTGGGATCTCACACACACACACACACTGCCCTCCACTCCCCGGCGGCGTGGAGGGGAAAGCCTGAAGTCTTTTCGGAAATAAAGAGGTATAGCATCTAAAGTTTCACCCAACAGAGAGGCTCCCATCACGAAAGGGAGCTGTGAATACAAGAGTTTGCCTCTTGTCTCTTTCTCGGACATCCCTGAGGAGGGGGCTCGGGCCCCTCTGCTGAGCTCCCAGGGCCAGGATGAAGTGAGCTGGAGGTGAAACACAGCCACCAACGCCCACCCCCACAGGCAAAGAAGTCAGCAGGAGTGGGGCGGGGGGAAGGCGGGAGCAGAGGAACTGGCTGGGATGGAAGACACCGCCCCCGGGAGTGCCGGTGAAGGAGAGGCGGCAAATGTGAAGCATCCTCAGAAACCCGGGTCGACAGGCTCCACGTTCCTGCAGAGGTTCTGAATCAGGAAAACCGGAGGCAGGAGACGAGTGTGGGTGGCCACGCGGGCTGAGGCCGCAGGGGAGTTCCACCCAGAGAGAAGAGGGGGGTGAGGCGGGGCGGGTTGTACTGAATGTTGGGCGGTGGGAGGCGACCTTGCGTTTACCTCACTCACCCTCCGAGGAATCTCTGCTCAGAACTTAAGCTGATTAAATGGGCCAATGTACGCCTCACCTGTGGTCACCGACAGGGTCTGGTCAGGACCACCGCTCCACAAACACTGAGGGCCGAGGGCCCACGCATGGGAGATCTGGTTGTGAACATGTGGGCTACAGTCTTCAAGGACTTCGAGGACCCACTGGGGTCTCGTGAGAGGGACTGACAGAGGCTGAGTACATGTGAAAGGTCAGCAAGTAACAAGTGCTCTGAGGAAAGACGAGGCAGGGGCAGACGAAGAGAGCGTGTGCTCAGCGGGACAGCCGGGCAAGGCTGCTCTGAGGCCCTGTGTGGGAGCAGGTGCCCCGGGGGAGGAGGGCACCTCCAGCCGCTCCAGGTCCCAGGCCCTCAAGCTGGGCCGCCATGAGAGGAGGGAGGGACCAGGTGTTCAGATCCTGAGCCTTTCTGGGGGAGCAGCATTTCCATAAGGCCCTGGAGTTCTGACACCTTTTTAATAGAAATCACTGTTTTTAGAAAACAAATAGCACGTTTGTAATTTTTTTTACAATGTTTCTTAACTTGATCTTAATTTAAGTAACACTAGGAAGACCTCAATATCTTTTATTTTTCTTTTCAGTGTAACAAAAAGTTGTTTTTTTTTCCCCCAGATACAGAAGGCCTTGATGGACCCGTGGCGCCACCTCAGACAACCATGCGAGTCAGACCCTGGGGCTGAGGGGGGCTCCTGAAAGCTGCTACACTTTCTCTGCCACCCTAACCTCCAAATCTGAGGCCGGGAAGCCAGGTACCCACTGGGATTCCGAGACAGCCACACAGGCAGCCAAGAGGCAGCAGCTCCTGTAAATAACGTGTGTTCTCTCAGCGGGAAGCAAGGCAGTGCTGTCTCCCCGTGAGAGTGAATAACACACTTCTGCCGGCAACTCCACGTGCTTTTTATTCCTGGTCAGAGTCTCACTATCCATTTAAATTTGTACATGTCCCTTCCTTCCCACTGGAGGGCTTCAGAGAGGGGACTTGGGGAACTTTGTGCTTCACCCTCTGGGATGCCAGGCTGGAGGGGGCAAAGACATGACTCCGGTATTTTAACCAGAAACACAGAAGGGCCAGATTGTGACACTGAGGATTCTGATTCTGGCCTCCCCTGGAACGCGACCCAAGCAGAGTCAGCCTGTAGCTCAGTGTACTTTTCCCGTGTTCCTGTTCTACGCTGGTCTGACAACGTGACAAGTAGGAGGTCCTGGCTTGTGTCATTTAGAGACAGGTTTTGTGCTCAACTGCTAAGCTTGCTGGTGTTCAGCCACTGGGACATATGGAGCTGAGCTGTCTCCATCTCTGCAGCGTTGGGAGGAGGAAGGTGAACAAACGAGACGGGTTTCCAAAGTGCTTTTCCCCAACAAATGACCCCTTGAGCTTGAATGGGCTCCCCGACGTGGGATAGATCATGCTGGTTCATGTGTGTGGCAGAGAGAATGAGGATCTCAGCGTTCAGTTCGTCAAGGGGAACGCTAACTGATGGCTCTACTGAGTACTGCCAGTAGGCTATGGGCGCCATAAGAAAGATACCGAGAAATAAGATACAGAGCACATTAAAATAACGATTATGAAACAAAAGTTACTTTTTAAAAAAAAAAGAACAAAGGCAAAGCAATTAATAAGCAAGTAGTTAAGGAGTGGTAATAACAAATGGTGAACTGAATTGATGGTCAGGAGTTCAGGGATCTGAATGAATCAAGTTAGCCCCAATGGTTAAAGTCCAACATCTTTTTATGGGTCTCAGCAGAGACCACTTAAGATGAGTGGAATTTAGGTAAGCGGAGGTGGGACAGGAGGACATCCCAAAGGAAGAGAATTCGATGAGCCAATGTGGTGGGGAGATAAAAAACCGGAAAGTGACAAGGCAGGGGCACAGGACCAGCCTTTCCTTCCATAGTTGGGTTGCTTTCAGAGAGTGGCATGGCCTTCGACTCCATGATGTGCTCAGCACTGGTCCTGCGGCAGGGCATTCTCGGTAAGCTCTTGTGCAGAGGAGGAGCTCCGGGGCGGGCGCTGCACCGAGAAGGGAACGGGCAAGTCCGCAGTCCCACACACCTGTGCCGTCACCGCCTTGCGCACACACCGTCCTCTGCTTAGGCAGACCAGAAGCATCTCAGAACAAAGATGTTCTGTAATCTGCTGAAATCCCACCCCACCTCATTGAGTAAATGCTTAAAATGATCATATTTAACCGACAATGAATAAACTCATGCCACCAACGAACAATAGGAGGTATAATAGTAAGTCTGGAAAGGCCCTAAGAAATCATTTGGTCCAAGGCCCTGCCTTATAATAGGTGACTCCAAACCATCCCTGAGAGACCTCTGTTCTCTTTGTAAATAGACCCAGATCAAAGACATCCACAGCCTCCCTCATTCTGGCAAGAAATAATTTTGACGGCTAAGAAAATGTCCTCTATTCATTGTTACACCTACAATTGTGAGTCACTGGGTCTGCGCCACAGCAGAAGCAAAGCTGAGTTATATGTGATTCCTGCATTCAGGGAATTCTTTTCCTAGAAGGGGAGGTGAGCAGGCACACACGTAAGGATAACCCACAGCAGGAAGCGATATGGGCATTAGGAGAACAGCCTAAGCTACAAGCTCCTTGAGGGCAAACACTACATCTTTTTCATTTTCAAATTCCTCGAGCCTCGCCCTGTGCCCAGCATGCATAATTTCTCAAGGAACGTTTCTTAAACTGAGAAGGGCATGAAACCGACTAAAAGAAAAGAACATGGAAAGATGGATTCACAGTAACAGAGCTGGAGCAAACTTCTGGGTCTACGTCTTGAAGGGCACGAAGGAACAAAATGAGTTAAAAAGTGATGCAGGAAAGTCTGCCTCTTGCTTTTTAGTGACAGTAGGTCTGATATAAGCAGCCTCCTCCTGATATTTCTACAGAATCAAAGACAACAAAAAAGTTACCTTTTGGGTTGGTTTCCTCCGCAGTAAACACATCCCTGTCCTTTAATTTTTCCTTTCAGCACCTTTCCCCCTGTTGTTTAATTCCAGGTTTTTGTTTCTTCTCTGAGTCCTCCCATAGTGTCTCCATATTAAAATAATTACAGGACTCCTTATCACTCTATCGGCTCTTACAACTTGTAAAAACACTCTTAAACCCGTTACCAGTTTTGATTTTCACAATAATCGTATAAAGTGGGTTGAGAAAGTAATAGGACTTTGTTATAAAGAGGAAGACAGGCGGGGGGGGGGGGGAATCGTGGTAGACGGAACAATAGCCCTCCCAAAGACGTCCACCCTAAGCCCTGGGACCTTGGACTATTTCACCTTACATAGGAAAGGGGCTATGCAGGCACGATCCATTAAGGGACTTGTGATGAGGAGATGAGCCTGGATTATCCAGCATAATCACAGCAGTCCTTGTGAGTGAAAGTCGGCGGCAAGAGAATCAGGGCCAGGTGTCAGGATGCCACACTGCTGGCTCTGAAGGTGGAAGGGAGCCACGAACCAAGAAATGCAGGCAGCCTGTCGGAGCCGGAAAGGTGCTCCAGGAATGCAGCCCTGCCAACACATTGATTTTAGCCGGGTGATTTTAGTCCATCTTGGACTTCTGCCCTCCAGAACCGCGATGTAATAAATTTGTGTTTTAAAAGGTAAGCCCCCAAGTTTGTAGTAATTTGTTACAGCAGCAATAGGAGACTAATACAGGCATGCCGTTCTCACAAAGCCCATGGCTATCAGGGCAGGGTACAGAACCCAGGCCTGGCTCTATCTACCTCTTGGCTCTGTCTCTCTTGGAGCTACTGTATTTCCCCTAATTACTCTTTCCTGCCTCCCTCCCACACACCTTATTTGTTTCCTTCAAACCACTTATGATAATTTGTAATAATTTCATTTACTTGAGGAGTTTTTGTCCCTCTCCTCCCACCAGAATGTGAGCTCCAGGGGAAGACACAGGCCTTAAGTTTGTTCACCACCGAATCCCTCATGCATACAGTAGTGCTTGGAAACCAGTAAGTGCCTAGTACATATTTGTTGGAACGGTCATACCCTCAGGCTAGGCAATAGCTGAGCAGAGATACAGAGGCTGAGGTGGTGGCCTCATGTCTGCTGTAGACCTGAAGGATCAGGAGCGATCTGCTTCTTTGGGAAGTGAGACGGAAACTGTTCCATGAGTTAGTTGCTGTCCCCAGGGGCCCCAGGCCCTCTCCTCGTGCTCAGGGGAAGAGCCCAAAGCCGGGGTTTGAAGGGATCACAGGCTGGCCACATTTCACTCTCCCATCCTTCTCTTCAATAAGCCTGTCTCCCAGTCCCTTAAGCACTTTGTTTCCACCCTGCATCTAATTGCTTTTGGATAATTATATCATTAAGTCTTTGAAATGAACAATAAAAAATAAATCACGCTCGTGGAGGGCTGAAAGCTAGATGCCCGGGCGAGTCATTTTCAGCATCTTACGTCTCCTCCCATCTCTTTCTTATCTTCGTCCTCATTCCCCTCCTCTCTCTGACCTGCTGAATTAGAATCTCAGCCAAGCAGGGCCCCAGAACCCATAGGTTTAAAAGGGTCCCTGGGTGATGATGATGATCAGTGAGGCTTGGAAGCCACTGACCTAGAGGATTAGGGTCCTTAGAGACTAAAGGAGAAACTGCAGAAGAAAGTCAAACAAATTACACAGATCACTGTTTACTTAGTTTTTTTTCTTCCAAATTGTTCAGGGGATAATGTCTCGCTTTCCTCAGTAAATCTAGGGCAAGAGCTGCGATTCTGAATCCACAGGATGGGAAAATGTTGCAAAGAGAGATCTCCCAGGCAGGTAGATAGATTCATCGCTGACGAATGAACAGTCATCTGAAGGACGCCCGCCAGAGTTAGGGGAGAGTGAAGGGTAATTTGGATGCTAATCCAGGTCTCAGGCCCATTCCTGGAAGGAGAGAGAGCAGGAAGGGTTCCTGGGGCCATCAGTTACAGCCTGGACCGCACAGAGACCCCGCTGCTCTGCACCAGCCTGCGGAGAGAATCCACATCCTCTCTCTTGCCCTGGGGCAGCTTGGCTTCCCAAGAGGCTCCGAGATCGTGAGAGAATCACCTCAACGGAAAATGGAAAGAGCCTCAGTGGTCTCCGACCTTAGAAATAAGCAGACTTTCAGGGGCATCAGGGATCTTCACGACAGTGTGTTGATACGTAGAAGATGATCAGTACTTGTCCAGTTATGCACTGAACTGCCTGCTACAGATGAGGGGACTTACACATGTGGACGTGATTCCTTGGTACCAGGAAGGAAAGACTTGTATTCGTCTGGTGTTTATTATTAGCTGACGGCAAAAAGCACGTAATAGACATGGGCCTGGGTGCAGTGTGCATAAACCCTCCCTAAACGTGTTCCAAAGAAGTGTGATTTTTTTTTTTTTGTGACTTCAAATCTGAATTTCAGATTCTCGACACGAATGAACTGATTTACAAAACAGAAACAGTAAGACATAGTAAACAATCATGGTTACCAGGGGAAAGAGGGTGGGAAGGGATACATTTGGGAATTCGAGATTTGCAAATATCAACTACTATATATAAAAATAGATTAAAAAAATTTCTTCTGTATAGCACAGGGAACTATATTCAATATCTGGTAATAAACATTAAGGAAAAAGAACATGAAAACGAATATATATATGTATATGACTGGGACATTGTGCTGTACACCAGAAATCAATACATTGTAACTAACTATAATTTTAAAAAGTCAATGAAAAACTTCCTGCATATACATTTTAAAATAAATACTAAAACTTAAAAAATAAATTTCAGCTTCTCAAACTGTTCCTTGCTAACCATAATGAACTCAGCTTGGATTAACATAATTATTGTGGTTAATGAGTTAGGGTCCTGGGGGCCTCCGCATCACCATAGCAAGGCATCCTTTCTGGCAACGTAAACAAGAGAGGAAAAAAGACTGCACAGGAAGAGCTGAGAAGCCAAGGCACTCTGCTTAGTTTGTTGCCCATTCCATACTCCTGTCTGCAGTGGTTTTCATTGCCCGGATAACTGACCTGGCAGTGTTGCCCTGGGGCGATGGCACAGACCAACCAGATAGTTCTTCAGACTTGTAGGTACAGCCATGGCTGGCCTCCTGACTTGTAGATCATTTCTCTGAATTTCTAAGGCATGATTCCCTACCACTGGGGAAGAAAACCTTTTTTTTCTCCCACAGCTGCTGTTCAAAACTCTTGTGTCTTCTCCCCAGTGGCAGAAAATCCTCAAGTCTGCTCCAGTGCCCCACTGTAAATGGGTCTGTGGGAGTAGCCAGGAAGGGAGGGAAAGAAAATCAGATGAAGGAGAGAACTGCCTAAGAAACAGGTCGGACGAAGGCAAATCTTTCAGGCTGGTGCACATGTGTGCATGATTTTTTTTTTTTTCCCCAAGAAAATGTAAGCCATTTAGTCATAAGAAATTCTATCTCCACGGGTGCAGTAAACCATCACACCTGTAGGCTTTTATTTCTCACAGAGGACCCTGTAAAACCCCAGGCAGCAAATCGGAATTCTGTGCGGTTTAGAGGGAATGCAACCACAGATTCCAGCCAGGAGGGAGAAGATCAATTATCCCATTCTTTACATGCCCGGTCTCGTACTCAGAAAGCCCTGTGTGAGTGAAACGTGAGCCACGATCACGGCCAGGGCAGAGGAGAGGTAAGCTGCAAACCTGCGTTATGCGCAGTGAATGCCGTTTATGGTGCTGGTGCTGGAATGACAGCACATGCCTGACAGGCTTGATGAGCATCTCAATGATGTCAGGGACCGTTTCAGGGACCGAGCTGAGCCTGAGGCTGGCTGAATCCATCCATTCAAAACTACTCAGCGCTGGAGGTCTGGGCGTCCCCTCTTCGGTACATTTGTGCACAGGACAACCAAGGGAGAGTTGGGGTCCAAGGTGGTGAGATGGCCATCTCCGTCTCTCTCATGATCCATTACCGCCCTTACTGATCTACGCACTCCCTCGCTCGTTCCCCACCCCTCCGAGCCATTGACAGCAGTTGTAGCCAGCTCCCAGGCAGGAACCACCAGATCTCCAAAAGATGTCATTAGAATTTATCTGGGCAAGGTGCACCTGAGAAACATTTAAAGTCTTTTTCCCTGGGAATCACACATCTGCCCATCTCTATACTTGGCTGAGCTCTCCCAGGCCTGGAAGCTGGTCTGGTTGTTAACGGTGTCCCCAGCACTTCACACAGCGTTGGGCTCCTAGTAAGACCTCAACAGTGCTGGCTGAATGAAGAGGTGGGTGATTTACCATTTGCCCCGGACATGTTTAATAATCCACCTGCATTTTGTGGTTGCATGCAGTGTCCTCGAGTACGCTAGGGGACTTGTGTCCTCCTGTAGAGGGAAGACTGAACTTAGATATGTAACATTTTGAGAGCCAGCTCTAAGATAAAGCTTGTAAAGTCCCCTGGGGTTTTCTCTGGAATCACCCGGTGCTGGGGTGGCAGACAAGGGAAGAAGTGGTGACCACAGGCTTTATGAAACGGAGGACCATCTACACTGAGGAACAGTATCCAAAGATGGGGAAGGGGGAGAGAGTGAAGCAGGCTTCACAAATAGGCACGAGGAGGGACCCCAGGAGGTGACATGATGTAAAATGTCCCAATTCTGTGGGCCATGGAGTCCCCTCCTATCCCCTCAAGATGCTGCTCCTGCCAGCATTCCAGAGGGCATCCTCCTCCCTCCCTCCCACACACAGTACTTGTCCATGCCAGGCATGGTGCTAGGACCCGGGAGACAGGCGTGAATAAGACCTGTCCCTGCCCTGAGCACTCCCAGCTCGGCTGGCAAGAGGGGTCGGTAAGGTCATAATTCTGTCATGGTGTGCTCTACGGTTTGACTCCAGTGGGGTAGGAGGGAGGACCTCCGGGGATGGAAAATGGAAACAGAGTCTTAATCCTGTCTCTCTTATTATCTTTTAGCAAATCAGTCCAGGTTCCTCATCAGTAAAATCTTCGTCGTAACATCTGCTTTATCTAATTTGAGTGGCTGTTTCCAAGTACTGAGATCATCCACAGGGAAGTCCATGTAAAAGGACAAAATTCTATAAATACCCGTCTTCCCCCATCAGCACCATGCTTTTGTTTAAAGTCAAACGTGTGTGTGTGTGTGTGTGAGACAGAGAGAGAGAGAGGGTAAAAAAAGCTGCTCTGTATTAAGCTCAAACGTAGCTTTCTCCAAATAATTCCCAACCCAGGGCTTCCTTTGTGTCTTTGTTTCCCCCAGGTCATCCGTTGGTGACAATGGGTGATGGCAGTGTTAATTGGCACTTATCCCCTAATTTGGACCATTTATTACATATCGCACAAGCCACCTTTTATTATTTTATTATTGCCTCTTGATAAAGCATTATCTGCTTGTGGCCATTAAGCCACCACTTAAGAAGAAATGACATTGCTGGCTCTTCCTAAGGTGGGGAGGGTTAATGAGCTGCCCTTGAATGCCCTGCAAAGTTCATGATTTATACAGATTCCTAGGAGGTGGAGGCAGGGAAGCAAATGAACAGAGAGGGGAAGAGAGACACAGAACAGAGACGGTTTATGGTTCCTGAGGCAGGAGCACTTTGCCTCGTACGGGCTGACCTGGGAGGTCCAGGGGCCACACTACCCAGAGATGGTGCGGAAACACGTCCCCCGTCTCCAAGCCTCAGCGTTTGGGAGTTGTCAGCAGACGGGGCAGGAGAGCTACGAGGGGACATCTCTAACATGACAGGGGGCTGCTGGTGGAGGCAGGCTCTGACTCCACCTGGAACCATGCCCGCATTACACAGGAGCGCCCTCACATCTGCGGACCCCGTCTTGCCAGGTCTGGGCTGCAGATGGGGAGGCAGGTCCCACCTCGTGTGTGCTGGGTTGGCACACGCCTTATAAAACCCTGAATGAGTCGGTACTTCCGCCTGTTCTGTGTGTCATGATGGTTTGTGTTATTTATGACCCCCGCAGTCCTTGACACGTTCCTCATGGTGAAGTGAACGGCAGCGAGGAAAGTCCTTCAGGGAGAGAAACATAAAAGGAGCCCTTCATCATCCCCTCTTCCCTCTCCTTGTCATCCTCCAGGACTGCTTTTTCCGTACTATGTTAGGCTCGCCAGCACTGTGAGTCGGGCCGTGAGGCTGAAAAAGAAAGTGAGGGATCAAAACATTCTTTAAAGGATGCTTACCTGCTGGGAGGCAAAGGGCATAGGTTCTACTGTAACTGCGCTGGGCAGGGCTCGAGTGGGAAGGAGACCCACAGTGGGCTCTGACCAATGAGATGTCTAATTCACATACACCGCAAGGATTCAGACTTCAGGGAAGCCCAGGAAAAGCCTTCCTTCTGATAGTAGCAGTTCGCTGATCTCCTGCCTCATGAGTGGTAACTACAGAGCAGGCATCCATGGTGTGCAAGATGTTGTGCTGGAAGGTCTGAGGGATACAGGACATCACCCCTAGTTGCCAGAAACTGAGAGTCTAGTTGGAAAGATAAGCTTTATGGAAAATAGAAAGGTAACGTTTTGTGAGAGAAACTGACAGCAGCTGGAGAAGTCACAGAGAGAGCAAGCACTGCACAGGGATCTGGCAGAGGTGTTTATCCTAGACCTGGACAGTCAGAGGGGTCTGCAAGTGTGCCGTGCTTGAGTTGGACCTCGGAAAACCTGGGATGCTCTTTGAAAGTGGAGAGAGAGACAATCATGTCAGATTGGATGGGCTACAATATCAACCTAGTTTACATATTCGGTCATTCAACAAATACCGATGGAGCACTTCTCATGTTCTGGGCGCTCCACTAGGTCCTGAGGATGAGGCTGTAAGTGACACGACACAGACCCGGTCCCCACCCTTGTGGGGTTTACAGCCTCCTTGCTGCAATATGAGTCAGTTCACAGTCCCCCTACAATGGAGGCATGAACCAAATGTTCCTGGAGTGCTTCTGGGGGAAGAACCTGATTCTGGTTAGGGTGATGAGGAAGAACTTGCCAGGGGAGAGATTCTTTGAGCTGAGCCTGAAGGATTCCCATAAGGAAGACTAAGAGATTAAGAGCAGCACAGGGTAAAGGAGGGGCCTGGATAAAGGTACAAAGGAATAAAGATGCTGGTCATGTTTGAGGAGCAATGACTCTGGATGTTGGGGCGTGTGGTCCCTGTGCCATGGGATGAGGTGGGCAGAGGGCAGACCATCCTGTGAATGCCATGTGGACGTCCACATGACAGGCAGTGGGGAGCCACTGAGCGCCTCTGAGTGGGCAGCTAAAGCTTGATGACAGCGCACATGGGTACAGGCACAGGGGAGCAAACTATGGGTAAAAGAAAAGGGCCGGAGCAGCCAGGTCAGCGCAGCAACCCCGGGCACACTTCCTGCAGGCTGCCGCGGAACACGCAGTGCCCCATCTCTTGCTGACTCAGCGCTTCCATCTGCAAATTAGGGAACTCACACCCACTGCTTCTTGAAAGCTTCCGTAAAGTTCAGCCTGAAAGGAACAGAGCATGGGTAGGCAAAATTGCCCGCGCAGTTACACGGGTTTCTCCTCATCTGTTTAAAGCGGATGGGTGATGTGTTGAACAGCACTCAGGGAAATCATGCTAACAGGTTGGCCAACACGTTAAGACTATAGCTCTCTCTGCTTGGCGCCAGTTCAATTATTGCTCAGTTCAGAGAAAGCCTTTTCTCCGGATTGAATGGTCCTCTATTATTGGATTACTTATTAAAGAGGACTGATAGGTTGAAGCTGTTTTCACTTAGGGTTTGTATGACACGTTCATAGCTGAAACGGAGAGTTACCATAGTTACCTGTGCGCGCTGTTAAACAGAGAACACTCTCCGCGAAAAATCTCTCCGTCAAGGTCAACTAGACATTTTCAATCAGCGCCAAGTAATTTGCTGCCCAATGGAAGTTAATGAAATTACTAAAAAGAGCAGAAGAAATTGAAAATAAAGTTAATATGGATATATTTTATATTTAAGTAGAGTTTAGTGACCAGCCATTTCTGTCGGGGTTCTCACCAGCTGGAAATTCTACAATATAACTGGACATCTGGAGGGAAGTTTAGAGGAAAAACACATTTCAGTTTTGGCACAGATTACTGCCTTCGAATCCAGCTCATCATTAACAGCTTCTGTAAAGTATTGTTCTTCCTCTAGGGGCTATAAAAATGAACCAAACCTTTGCTCAACCTAAACTTCCTTTCTTGGTCAGTGATTCCCGCTGACTTCCCATCCTGGTGACCCTATTGTTTCCATTGGAAACGTCAGAATGGAGAGACATACAGGCTGCCTGCTTTATGAGTAGCACGTTCCACTCCAGTGGACCAAGGAGAAGAAAACAGACATGGTTAGGTGAACTAAGCTTCAGCTCAGTGCCTCTCCAATTTGAGCGTGCATACGAGTCACACGGAGATCTTGTGAACCTGCGGATTCTGACTCAGCAGGTGTGGGGCGGGGCCTGAGCGGCATGTTTCTAAAGAGCTTCCAGGTGACATCAGCGCTGCTGGCCCACAGACCATATCTTGTGTAGCAAGGTCCTAGTCTGCTTCCTTCTTTGTTTATGAGAATCATCATAAACATCAACTCTAAACTGCTGCCACACCATCTCCTTGCATGACACACATACGATCTGTCCTGCTTACATGGGTGTCAGGGTTGGCTGACAGTAAGATGTTGCATGGCTTCCCATTCATCAGGCCCATTAGGGCCAAGGGCTCCTAGCTCTCTGCAATACCTTTCGTAGGATCATGCTTTCAATTTACAATTACTACCCAGCATCTAACCAGAACACAAGTAATGAACGAGTAAATAATTCAGATGTGGAGTTAATGAAACGTCTTCATTCCAGGGCAAGAGTGTGTAACCGATATTGACTCTTTAACAAGGAAAAAGGCACAAATCAAAAATTAATCATTCAGCTCAAGGCCAAGTAGAATTCCATTAATACGACATTGACAAAGAAACATACAGAGTAGGTGTGGAGCCCAAAACTGTTATTGATTTAAAACCTGGAGATGCCTAATTTGGCACGGGCTGATATTTTACATTATAGTCTATCTTCTAGGACAATCCATTGTTGGGCCTATTTTTTTTTTTTTTTTTTTTTTTTTGGTGAGGTGATGTGCTATACATTATCCAGAGTAACTATTTACCTGGTACAAATACACTAGACAGTATTTAATTCAAGATTTATCAATTGATTGGAAAAAAGGTGTATACAGCACCACTATATTAAAATTAGAGATTCTGATTACTCTAGACCAGCCTCTAAGGACCTCCCTTACACATACACGCACACACACACTGAATTGATTAAACTCCCACTCACCTTTTATAAAAGAACATTTTGAAATTAGTAGAGGTCTCTTCACTCTAGACCAGTGGTTCTCAAACTTTAGAGTACATTCAAGTCACCTGTAAGGCTTTTCTAAACACAGAGCCCTGCCGGGCCCCACCCTGAGGGTTTCTGGTTTAGTAGGTCTGGCCTGGGGCTTCAGAACTTGCTTTTCCAACAAATGTCTAGGTGATGTTGAGGCTGCTGGTCCACACGTGGAGACCCATGTTCTAGACGATTAGTTCGTGCCCTCGCTTGTATATTGGAATCATCTAGGGGAACTTCTGAAAATCCTAACTCTTGTGTTGCCATCCAGACAAACTAAACCCAGGTCTCTGGGGGTGGGACCCAGCTACCAGCAATTTTTAAAGCTCCCCAGATGGTCCTGTTTAGCCAAGGATCAGAACTCCTGGGTGTAATGGAAAAGTCACCTTCCTCCAGCTGAGACATACAAGATGATGGTCCTAAGCTCATATTATCCCCAATAGCTTATAATGATTCCAAGAGCATAACTGAGCAAAATGATGAGCAGATAATATGTCCTGTGGCTACAGAAGGTATAAACCCATAGAACATTGCAGTTTTATCACCTGATTTGAAGATTATTTTCCCAGCATTTACTCTGTGTGTGTGTGTGTGGGGGGGTGCACGCACACACATGCACACACGCCTGTGTGTTTGGCACTTGGACTCCAAATAAGAGGTTGGCTGCTGATTCTCTCATGTGGGGCTTCTTGGGCAGAAGGCTGAACCAAAGGAGCCATCTACATCACTGAACCACAGAACCTTCTTCAAGACGACTTCCAAAAGAATGTCATTTTTCTAGTGAAATCATCACATGGTTCAGAAACCCAAGAAGGGTATGTGACATTTTTCCCCCCTTCCTCACTCAACAGCTTTCTCTACCTCATGCCTCATCACAATCTTCCAGTTGGCAAGAAGTTAGAGAGGGAAAAGTAAGAAGGTTCCAAAAGGCTCTAAGTTTGCCAAGCCATGATCTGTACCATGGCTTGCTGTTTTAATCTTGAAGAAAGGATCCAATCCAGGGACATAAAAGATGAAGTAAGATCTATTACTTGGATTGTAGTTGCCTGTAAGAATAATTTGCTATAGTTAGAACATCTGCTATCTCTATATTCAAGGCTTGATACTTCTCCATAAGGGAAAAAAGTCTTAAGTTTCTTTAACTCTAAATTACAATTCTTCGTAACTTCTACCTATTGTCTTATATCGGTCATCTAGGATCACTCAAAACATGGCTAATCTTTTCTTTGATGCTAGAAATATTCATTAAATACCTACCACACTAGGCATGGAATAAATACAAGGATAAAACCGTCTCTTTGATTAGGAGAAAGACAAAAACACAAATTCTATAACAGAGATACAAATATACAAAAGTAGGAGTGAGCAGAATTAGCAGAAAGACTGAGAACTGCTTCAGCATAGACAGCATTAAAGATGTGTCTTGGAGAATGGGTACAATTTCAGCAAAGTAGGGATGAAAAGATACTCCTGAGCTTCCTGGGAAAGGGAGCAATGTAAATAAAGGCAACGAATGATAAAAAGCTTAATCTAGAAGACAAAACAATAATAAACATATATACCCCTAAAAATGGCCTCAAAATACACAAAGGAAAAACTGTCAGAAGGGAGAAAAAGACAACTCAACGATAACAGTTTCAGACGTCAATACCCTACGTTCAACAACGGATGGGATAACTAGAGAACATCGACAAGAGAACAGAAGACTTGAACAACCTCATAAACCAGCTAAGCCTAAATGATAAGTGTAGAACTCGCCATGCAACAACAGTAGAATACATATTCGTTTCAAGTGTCTATGGAACACTCTTTAAGACACATTACATATTTATAATTCCATTTCTATGAAATGCCCAGAATAGGCTAACTCATAGAGACAGAAAACAGATTAGTAGTCCAAGAACCCAGAGAAAGGAGACAATGGCGAGGGACTTTTAGTGGGTATGTGGTTTCTTTAGAGGTATTTCCACCTAAAATGTTCTGGAATTAGATAATGGTGATGGTTGCACAATTTTTAAGTTATACCAAAAAAAAAAAAACAAAACAATGAGTTGTACACTTTAAAGTTTCCTGGTAGGCCAGGGTCACATATTTGGTAAGGAAATAGAATACACAGTCAATACTGTGCCCATACACATATCTAGCTCTCACCCATATCACTTACAGAAGATCTCCAAAAAGTTATCTGTGCAGCAGGAAATTAGGGAAAAAAAATGAGTGTACAGAATGAGGTCAGGCATTTGTAACAGTCACTTATCCATTCATTCATTTCTTCTACAAGTATTTACTGAGGACGTACTGTGTGACAGGTCTTTGGCAAGTGGCTAAGGATTCAGAAGTACAGGGAACTATATTCAATTTCTTGTAATAAGCTGTAATGGAAAAGGATCTGACAAAAAATATGTATGTATATGTATGACTGAATTGCTTTGCTGCACACAAGAAACTAGCATTGTAAACTGACTACAATTCAATAAAATACAAGAATTTAGAAAAGAAGTAAACAAGACAGACAATAGTTGGCCAGAATCTATGCCCTAGTGAGTCTATTTCAGGATCAAGCTGCAATCTCAGAGATCAAGTGTGAGTAGGAGAATCGAGTTATTTTTGCACATAGAAAGCTATCGCACGATCATTTGATTTGACCCACTTTGAACAAGCAATACGCAAATGATGGTCAGCATAAGAACAACAAAATGAGGGCACTCTCAGAGAACACTAATCCATTAATTTGTCTCACATAGAAAAGTCAGCCATTCTGCAAACATAAACCTGTAGCGAAAATGGATACCACACGCTCTTGACTTTCTGACAACAGCACGGCAACGCTCCTCCCAAACACCGTGACTCTGGTTCCATATCTAACATGCCACTTATCTTTTAATTTGCCTCCCCTACATATGGGAAAGGATGAATTCATCCGTGCATTAGGGTGTTCTAGTCTGCTGTGTTATAGTTCTCAGTGTAAAGGTCCAACTTAATATTTGGGTTTATACATCGGTCTCGTCTGTATTTGATACTGTGAGCTATTTCTGGAAGCCTGCTAAAATTTACATTCAATCCTGGAACATAATGCTCACAGCCAAGATACTGCTGCTGTGTGATGCCCATGGAAAAAATATTAGATTAAAAATTGAAATATGACTAAAGTGTTACATATCATTCAGTAATAGACAGTAAGTGCCTTCTATGTGCATTATACACTGTTAGGAGGCATGTGAGACACAGAGATACAAGACAAAACCACCTCAAGTGGGCACTCCTGGATAAAGACATTTCTTGATCACTTTTATCCAGGGTACTTGAAGCCCTTCACAGACATTAATGAAGCTCTGTCAATCTGAGATGGCATTCAGAATTTTAAATGAAAATGAGTGAGGATATGAATTTATTTGATGTTTAATGGAATGCTTCCTATTAAATGGAAATATTTTTAAGTTCAATATGGAACATATGAAAAAATTACCAGAGAGCCATCACAAAGAATAGTTCTATTAACAGGAAATAATGATGCTGTTGTCTCAGTTTTCTATACTCTGACTTTAATTTTTGCTGAATGCCATCTGGGAAAAGGTAGCTAAATACCTTTGTTCCTATTTTTATTTGTCTTTATCATTATTGATTTCAAAGTTTCACAAGCACCTAGATCTATTCTTTCTGAACCATTTGCCTGTGAGTGGCAGCCCATATGATCATTACACACCTTGATTCTCTTCCCTCCGAAAGGCTATGTGAACATTCAGCCCTCTCTAGGTCAGTCCACGTGGCAGGGAACTAGTTTCAAGTAGTGAAAATAATGAAATATGGAATATTTAGTGAAATGGGCTTTGTATTTTTAAGAAACATATCGTACTTCCAATGAGGAATATGAGTGCTTAATGAAAGTCTTTTGTGGCTGCTTCCATTAGTAGGTAGGAATGGCTTGTATTCAGATATTGCCGATAATCATTCTTCATATTAGTTTAGTGCTTTGTAGTTCACAAAGCCTTTGTCATGGACATCTAAGATGCCTTCAAATTCTATTCTTCTCTGGATCTGTGACTTACTCAAGATCATACAGCTAGTAAGTGGTAGGACACAGAACTCTATTTATTTCCTTTATAGCCCTTAGTACAAACTACAAATATTTGCTTTATGTGTTTATTTATTTGCTTGTTTATTATCTTTCTCCACTACGAGGTTAAAGCCTCCACGTACTTCAAGATTCCGGAATCACTTATTCGCTGAGAAGATCACACTTCTTATATATTTAAAATCAGCCACTCTCTCATCCAAAGAGTATATTGCCATTAAAAAAGTGAGCCAACAAAGTTTTGCTGTATGTAAATTAATCTATCCTTCTTCCCCCCCAATTCTGACATTTCCAACTACTTGACACATAGAAATTTTGTGACGATAGTTCCTATTCTTTCTCACCACATTGTGGTAAAAAGTGAATGGCATATTCCAACTAATTCAGCAGATACTGCCTTAATTTCCTCCGGCGGAGAGGGGTAAATGGAAATGGTCACCATGGTAAGGTGCAAATACCACTGACTGCTATTTCCTCATTGGCCATGATACCATGTACTAGAGGAACAGCAAGGGTTCCTTCTAAAAGCTGAGCTCCAGGCATGGACAGGGCGTTCAACCCACAGGGTCTGCAACTCTTCAGGTTTCCCAGCTGCACCAGAAGCAGATGGTAATAACAGCTGGTATTTACTGAACCTTTACCCACAACTTTACGTACATTATCTCATTGCATCCACAACCCAGGCCCATGAGTTAGATCTTACTATGACGACACCTTTACAGAGGAGGAACCTGCTACCTAAGACATGTTACATGATGTTCTCAAGTTCACTGAGCTACTAGGTGGCAGAAGTGAGATTCTAACCCAGGTCTTTTCAATTTTTTTTAAATTGTGGCGATGATTTTATGGTGTTTTTGTCCTGGAGACAGAAAAATAACTGAATATTTACTTAAAGTAAAGGTCGGCTTTTCTTATCATTCATGCAGCTTTATTTCCTAAATGAGAACGGGCATGTTCTTTCCTGCCTCTGAGCAGTGATTATCCCGGTTCACTGCTCTTAATTCCTGATACTACCCACATCTCGGAATGAGAGCACCTGCCCTGAACATGATTCTCTCTCCATGGTGTCCAGGGCTGGGGTTTGGGGAAGAAGGGATGAAGGATGAATGCTCTGTGACCCAAGTCTTCCTGATCCTAACGCTTGAATGTTCAACTGTCCTGGGGGCAGCGTACCCCTGGCCTTCCTCTGCCGCAGGACCATGGAGAACCACGTGCCTCAGGTCTCTTGGCCAAATCAGTCCCGTCCCGCTCACCTGATCTCACAGGACCCTCGTGTCAGGCAACGGAATGTGTAAGCCCGAGGTCTCGTACTGCGTTCTACCTTTCTGTTACTACATGGCGCATCAGCCCAGGGGATCATTTGAACAACAACAAAACACTTTAGAGATTATAATGGAATGAACTGTGGTCCCTGCACCTAGCTAGGGGTCTGGAACACAGTAGGTATTTAGTATATATTGATTGAATTAAATTACTGTTGAACCAAACTTTGGTAACTCACCCAATTAAGCGAGGACCAACACGGAACCCAGTAGTCCTGCACTAAGGTGCCAGCGAACTCATATGTGACCATCTACACACATCTAGGAATCAATCTGATCACCTAGAGTAGGAAGGAGTCCAAGATTTGCAGGCAGACATATCATTTGAGGAAGGCCAAGCCACCCCTGAATATAAATCTATATGGTAAGTTACAATTTTCTAGATTGTCCTTTCCCTCACCATCAGGTTTCTCCTCTTCCTCTATTTTCCCTGCAGAATGAGCCACATAATTGCTTCAATTTGCCACTTCCCTCTGACAGATCTAGCTAAATGGACGTACGTAACATGTACACCCTTACATAAACATGAGTTGAAGTCAATTTAGATAACAACTGACAAGAAATTAAATATTTAAAGATGTTGTTGATTATGTAGTTATCACAAATGTCTCGTTAGCATCCCAGACTGGAAAAAAAATCCACCAGGATGATTTCATCTTGGCAGTCTTCCCCATCTCCCCCCCACCCCTCCCCAAACTACAACTGCTACATATTTACTTAGAACCTTAATTCACAGTCATTTATTTCCTGCTTTCACATGCAAAGTTGGGGAAAACATACCTTAGTGAATTTCAAATTTCAGGGTTAATAGCATACTTCTGGTATGGCGGGGATTTATTTAACTTTAATATATGAAGGTAGGTATCTGTTGTTCTTTTGACTGATGACACAGCTCATTTTCTCCTGAATAATAGAGACATTTGAAAATGCATGAAAGCTCACTTTCTGCTTCGTTTCCTGTAAATATCTTTACACTGACTTCAAAGCTGACCTTTCACTTAGATCGAAATCCATTCAAGTAAAAATGTGCAGAGAAGAGAACTAAATCAGTAAGTTGAACATTAAAATAATTTATCTTGCTTTATTTACTGCACCCTGAACACCTTTGAGGGTTTATAATTTCTGGGGATACCCTGGACAGCCTGAGTGAAGTGTCTGCCAAAAATCACATCGGCCGAGTGCCCTGTTATTTTTTTCCACTGCTGTTTTTAAAAAGTGCCATCGGGGAGGCTTAACTACAACAATCCTCTTTCAGTGTTGTCAATTTTCCATGAGTTCAGGCAGGTCACAGTACAGATCTCAGATACACAGAAAATTGTAGTGGAAACCAGGTTAAAAGGAAAGGCAATGTTGTATATACTTAATATCATAGAAATCAAGTACAAAGGACAGACCGCTGAATTGTAGAGTAGAATCAAGTTACCCATCTTAACTGGAAACAGAATTCAAATTACCTTGTGCCTGGTGACTGGAGAGGAATGAGGAGGCCTTAAAAATAGACACCACTGTTTTTGGCCTTTGTTTAAAATAGTAATTCCCAAGACAAAATTTCTCTTACTGTCTTTAACAGGCCTGGATCAAACGAAGCAAATCTGTCCAGTTAAGGAAAATCTTTAGGGAAAACCTAATTCCTTTGTTTTCTCAGCAAAGACTTTGGATAAGAGTCTACGTTGACTTTAGCCCGTGCATTTGGAGAACTGAACGACGCATTTACTGGGAGCCAGCAAGAGTTTCCTCACATGATCTAAGCTGTGGAATTCCTTTGTTTCATGCCTCTCAGATAGAAGAATAACAAGCATTGTACTGTCCACAAATTCACTGACCATTCAGTCTCCATTTTAACATACTGCATGTACTGTGTGTTGTGGGCGGAGGAGGGGGGAGAAGGGGGGGGAGAAAGGAGGAAACTGTGTGTATATGGTTACTGTTAATTACCTGGCTAATGTGTATTATTATGAGCAAATTAGAAAATTAGAACTGGGTTACCTGAAAATTATTAAATATATTAGCCTTAATACTTGGTTGCTTTATTTTTTTTTTAACAACTTTTTAATGGACTAATCATATCAAAAGGCGGATACTAACTACTGTATATGAAATAGATAAACGACAAGGTCCTACAGTAGAGCACAGGGAACTACATTCAGTATCCCGTAGTGACCTATGAAAAGGAATACATGTATGTGTACATATGACTGAAACATTATGCTGTACACCAGAAATTGCCACAACATTGCAAACTCATGATACTTAGTTAAAAAAGGCAGTCTCTTTCCACGAAATAATTTCCCTCCCGTACTTCTCCCTACAATATTCCTATATTCATCACAGCACAGACTTACAACTGCCCTGCAGTCTCTGTTGTTCCTGCTTTGAACAGAATGATTAGGAAATGGCCAAGGGAAATATGACTCAACGTGGAGTTATTAGGGCCCAAAGAAGCTTTAATCTATCGAGGCTAATAAAAACATGGATTCTTCTTTTTTTTTTTTTTTCTGTATGACATAAGATCCTCCTATTGTAATAAAAAATGGAACATCAAAAAACGGTGACATGAAGCCAAAGGGGATATGAAAAAATGAAGAAAAATACACTTTATTGTATTCCATGCTGATACCCATATTAATTCGCTCTACCTCCAAAGCCCGCTCCTTAGTCACCCTCTTCAAGTGCTAATTTTCAGGCAGCCACCTGAGCCCACGTTACCGTCCCTGGACTAGGAGACCTTTGTTTCATCCCTAGCTCTAAAGCTTTGTGGCCAAAGGAAGTTTATTTATGCCATCTGTAAGAGAGGGAGCAAAGAACTGCTCTTTATCTTGGGTTCCACAAGGCTACTCAGGAAATTGATGAAAAATCTATTTCAGTGGCTGCTGAGCTCTGAATGTTGAACTCCTAATGGCTGCTAATGGGAGATCTGATTTCAGTCTTCCTGTGTCCCTTACCCTCAAGTGGTCAGCCAGTGTTGAAGAGGGTGAGGAAGGTGGGGGAGTTGTGAATAATGTTGCTGGGTGAACCCAGGGGTTGGGTCTGATGATGAGTCCTCGCTTGAAAATGCCCGAGTCGGAAGAACCTACGAGCCACAGCACAGGAAGGCCCCAGAAGCTTCCTAGTCAGAGCCCAGTGGGCTTTGATGATCCCCAGAACTTGTAAATCCTCGAGAAAACTTAACACAGTCCTAGGCTACCCAGTCCCCTCCCTCCCTTTCTCAAACACCTGGGAGAAGATTCTTATCTTCTACCTTAAAATGAGGACTAGAAAGATTTCACAGCCCATTCTAAAATGGACATTGTTTTTTCTTCTGTCTTGCAAGAAAGTGAAAAGTCGTTGGTTACACTTTTTTCACACAGTAGCTTCCAGCACTCTTGAAAGTAGCTATTTAATTATCCTGCAACTTTTGTTGCCCAGGATACTTCATTTGATGCTTTACTGTTCCTTAAAAGGGAAATATGCCAGAACCATGTTCTAATACAACTTTTTCCCCATTATCTCTTCTTAATGTACCACGGACCAAATTAGCTCTACTAACACAAATCAGATATATTAGGCCTATCACCCACCGCCTATGTTAAAAGACAGTGGTATTTCAATAGTTGGTAGGTATGTAAACTGGTGCAGCCACTGTGGAAAACAGTATGGAGCTTTCTCAAAAGACTGAAAATAGAACTACCATAGGACCCAGCAGTTCCACTCCTGGGTATATATCTGAAAAAAACAAAAACACTAATTTGAAAAGATACACACCCCTCAATGTTCATAGCAGCATTATTTACAATTTCCATGATATGGAAGCAACCTAAGTGTCTATCAATAGATGAATGCATAAAGATAATGTGGTATATATATACACTGGAATACTACTCAGCTGTGAGAAAGAATGAAATTTTGCCACTGGCAGCAATGTGGAGTCTAAAAACTATAACAAACTAGTGAATACAACGAAAAAGAAGCAGACTCACAGATTTAGAGAATAAACTAGTGGTGACCAGCAGAGAGAGGGAGGGAGGGGCAATATAGGGGTAGGGAATTAATAGGGACAAGCCACTAGGTATAAAATAAGCTATGAGGATATATTTTACAACATGGGGAATATAGCCAATATTTTAGGTAACTATAAACGGAGTATAACCTTTAAAAATTGTGAATCACTATATTATACACCTATAACTTATACAACATCACTGTACATCAACTGTACTTCAATTTTTAAAAAAGGCAGTGGTCCTCACACCATCATTCAAAAGTCCACAAATGATAAATGCTGGAGAGGGTGTGGAGAAAAGGGAACCCTCCTACACTATTGGTGGGAATGCAATTTGGTGCAGCCATTGTGGAAAACAGTCTGGAGATCCCTGAAAACACTAAAAACAGACTTACCATATGACCTAGCAGTCCCACTCCTGGTCATATATCCAGAAGGAACCCTAATTCAAAAAGACATCTGCCCCTCAATGTTCACAGCAGCACTGTTTACAATAGCCAACACATGGAAACTGCCTAAATGTCCATCAACAGATGACTGGATAAAGAAGTTGTGGATATTTGTAGAATGGAATACTACTCAGCCATAAAAATGACAACATAATGCCATTTACAGCAACATGGATGTCCCTGGAGAGTGTTATTCTAAGTGAAGTTAGCCAGAAAGAAAAAGAAAAATACCATATGATATTACTCATATATAGAATCTTAAAAAAAAATAACAAGAATACAAATGGAATTAAATATGACAGAAATTGACTCATAGACATTGAATACAAACTTGTGGTTGCCAGGGGGAAGGCAGGTGGGAAGGGACAGCCTGGGAGTTTGAGATTTGTAGATACTGTCAGGTATATATAGAATAGATAAACAAGTTTATACTGTATAGCACAGGGAAATATACACAAGATCTTGTAGTAGCTCACGGTGAAAAAGAATATGAAAAGGAATATATGTGTATTCATGTATGACTGAAAAATTGTGCTGTACACCAGAAATTGACACAACATTGTAAACTTACTATAACTCAATTAAAAATAAATAAAAATTTTAAAAATAAAAAAAATTTTTTAAAGGCAATGGTATCAACAATTACTATCCCAAACACTGGCTACATAACAATTCCTTTTTCTTGATCTGTGAGAGAGAATAATAAATCTCCAACCACATACAATTCTTTATCGAGAATCCCAGGACTCTCTGGATCCCTAGAGAAAGGTAATTTGACAGCCGGAAATCAGACTTCTGGGGTCCGTATCCCAGCATCGTTTTGGTCAGCAGTAACTGCTGTTTTTCAGATGAACAGTACAGAAGCTCTGCCTCTCAGGGCAATACCAGGTGATGGTCAAGACCAAAATACAGACGGTCCCTCACTTAACAACGGCTTGTATCAAGATTTTTCGACTTTACGATGGTGCGGAAAGCGATCTGCATTCAATGGAAACCATACTTGGGATGGTACATTCTGATTTCTCTCCCCCAGGCTAGTGACTTGCAGTCTGACAGCCTCTGGAGATGCCAGGCAGAGAGCCACAGCGCCCGCGCACAAGGGTAAGTGACCGCTACACTGACAACCATTCTGTATCCACACAGCCGTTCTGTTTCTCGCTGCCAGTATGGTATTCTGACAAACTCCATGAGACAGTCAACATTTTATTATAAAATAGGCTTTGCGCTAGCTGATTTAGCACAACTTTACGCTATCAGTAAGTGTTCTGAGCATGTTTAAGGTAGGCTAGGCTAAGCTATGATGTTCTGTAGGTTAGACGTTTTAAGTGCCTTTTCAACCTATGACATTTTCGGCCTACGATAGGTTTATTGGGATGTAACCCAGTGGAAGTCGAGGAAGATCTGTAATACAAAATGCTCAAGCAAAAGCAAACATTAAGGACCTTTGAAATTTCCATCTCTGTTGCCTATTTCAACTCTTTCCACCCACAACTAATCTCTATGATACAATAAAGACCTGGATACGTGGGCCGTAATGACTGCACAATTTTGTCTTAAAAAAAAAAAAAGCTGTTGAATTAAGGAAGCTGCAGAAAAACTAGAAAAACTTATTGAAAACCTTCTGAACAAAAAGTTCCCGAACCTGAGTAAATTGCCGCCGAGGCTTATCACTGATGGCGTTTCAGTTTCTTTATGTGGTTAATTGCTTCCTGCTTCCTCGGTGACTTCATCCCTCTTTATCACCTCTTGCTTTGTCACAAGTGCCCAGGGACTGGCATGGTTCACCTGGGACTCCAACAGACTTGTGGCAAACACAGAAGCCAGGACTGAAGGAAGAATATGAACAGTCTACCCTGTAAATTCATTTTCACATTCTTGCCTTGGCCTGACTTCATCATACTGTTGACAGCTTGTATTTTTCTTGTTAGTTATTCCATCCTCAAAAGTCTTAAAATAAGCCCAGGTAGATAAGGAATAAAGGATGACTTGCAAACATCTGCATCGCCTCTTAGGAGATACTTGGTTTGGGGCTGAACACAGCACTTCTACCCAACGTGAACAGGCTGAGATGAATCCAAGCCGATCCCCAGGGCGGAATGGCCAGCGGGAGTTCCACAAGAGGTGTGGGTCTCGCATTTCTTTGAGCGAAGTCTTAGCAGCTCCTCCCTAAGTTTTGGTGACTTTAAACCAGAACTCTTTTGTGCAGTAGCACTCCTCAGCTCCGATCAGAAGCGGCCTACAGATGTCTCTTTCTTCCCCAAATACTTTTCACCCTCAAGACACACATCCAGAGTGTAGAACTTGGCCTCCCTTTAGAACCCAGAAGGCAGCCTGGATTGGGGTGAGCACGTGGGCTCAGAATGTCTCATACACTCGATGGTGCCATCTGTCCCATCAAGGGCCACCTTAGGGTTGTCATTTTAGGGACATACTGGGAACATTACTGTCCCTGTCCTTTAAAAGACTGTTTGATGCTTTGCATGCAGGACTCAGGTTACTAGGCGTAGCAAATAAAAACACAGGCCATCCACTGAAATTTGAACTTCATTTACACGTGGAGACATTTTTAGGATAAGTATGGCTCATACAACATCTGGCCTGATTTCACCACACTGTTGACAATTTACATGTTCCTGGTTAGTTATTCAATACTCACAGTCTTAAAATAAGCTCAGGTATATGGGGAGAAAGAATGACAAGACAATATTGTTATCATTTTTGGTGAGGTGTTTACTTTGGGGTTAGAGTGTGGCACTTCTTCAGTGTAAGTATGTCCCATGCGATATTTGGGACATACTTACACTAAAAAAATATATTTGCTGTTTATCAGATATTCACTTTTAATTGAGTGCCCTGTACTTTATCTGGAAACCCTCCCAGGACCCTTGACATCTTTCCTGAAATGTAAGGGAGCAGAAGTTTGCCAATGCACAGACAGTGCTTGAGAGCGGGAGAGGCTCCAGCTAGAGCCTCCACTGTGCTTATGCAGAACTGGACATATCTGGGTCCACCAAATGGATGGGGGGAAGGGAAATCCCACTAAGGTCCATTTAGACAAGGAGCTGAAGAGTATCGTGAGAAAAAACTCATTCTGAGATGAAAACCAAGGTACATGAGTCAGAACCACTGTCATGGAGAAAGGGGGTGACTCTAAGCACAGCAGACATCTGGCCCTCAGATCACCTTCCTGACCACCTCCTAAGGGCCACGCCTAGAGTGTCTAAGAATAAGGGTGGTGGTGCAAAGGCCCGGGGAGTAAAGCAAGTGAACAAAATGATGCCGCATCCAATCAGGGTCTGTGCATCAGCAAGCGGAGGACCATCAACACGAAGCCCTGATGCCGACCTCAGCGGGCACCATGGCAGTGTTGGCGCTCTGGCCGACGTCACCCATGGGGCTGCCTCTGTGGGTCATGGTGGGAGCCAGCCACCATCCCAGGAACCTGTGACAAAAATGGGAGGAAACTGGCAAGGGTGATGGGACAATCAAATAAATCAACGTTTGTTAAACACCTCTTATAGGGCAATGCAGTGGGCTAGGGGCAGCAAATGTAACAATGAAAAGATGGTCCCTCACCTCATGTTGCTCATAGTCCGGGATGGGAAACCAACACACACCAGCACATCATCACAGTACGGTGTGATTGGAGCTGTAACAGTTTGCAAACTCACGGGAGGCCACCTCACTCCTCTTTGGTTGGCTGAGGTAGGTGTCCTAGAGAAATGCTTTCTAACTGAGGTTCAAAGGACCAGCAAGATTAAGTCAGGAGGAAGAGACTGTATGAGGTGACCCTCGAGAATTTCTATGAGGGAGAAATCGGTGGGGGCTAGAGTTCCCACTTGACTGAGTGGGAGAGTCAGGGAAGTCCTGATTTGCGCATGTGATCTTGACCTCGTTCTCCTGCTAGGCTGCTGTGGCTGCCCTCACTTGAATTGACTCAGTCTGACACTTCTGTTGAGTAAACACCAGGGTGAGTGGAAATGCCATGGAGATGGAAGACCTTACAACCCTCAGGTCCAAGCGCCATTTTATGACGGATTTTCAGGAGCACCTCACCGGGATGCTGACATAACATGGGCAAACAGTACATTCTGCCGTGGATTTTGCACTTTGAAAGTCCTTTCTTAGTAAAGAAAGTACTGCAAATGTCAGGGAATTAACTGAGCCCTCTTTCCCATCGTCGGTTCTAGGAAGGGACGGCGTATACAAAAGCAACGCAGACGCAGCACTGATGAGGTTATGTTGCTCCTCTGGAAGTAACTCTCTGTCAGGTTTTGCAAAGCTGATTTCTTTTCCTCTGGTCACAGTAGCCTCAAAATAATAGGTTTTGGACTAAGAAAACAACTATTTTTTTTTGTTTAATCTTAATAATAGGGTATTTCAGGTTTGTCTAATGAAAACCAGAAGCTGATGATCTAATGCAATCAAATACTAGCTTTTGTGCAAAAAAAAAAAAAAAAGTAAAATAACATAGGACCTTGTCTAAATAAGACTTATAAATGATGCCAGCTAAATGGGAAAAAATAGCAATAACCTTTTAAAACATTAATTTAGACTTTTATTGGAATACAAAGGATCTCTAGTGTCTGAAAGCAGGCATTGTCTCTCTTTTATTTCAATAGCGCTGTGGCTTGAATGCAACACAGCAGGGTGTGTGTTTTCTAAAGTTGGGTCATTATCAGAGTGTTCACTGCCGTTTGCCAATAAGCCTTTATTTGGCAAAGTTTAAAAATGCTGACAAATGGGATTCTTCCTATGGCAGTCCCATGTAGCGTGGCACCGCTAAGCACGCCTAATTACAAAAACCCTGCAAGCACAGTGGGCAAAGCCAGTTTTGTGAAGATTCAGGTGGACGGTGGTCGAATAGGAAACAGAAAAACCTCTGAGCCCTTGATCACCTTGCTCCTACGCCTATTATTGTGGATTTTAAGTTGCAGGGACCTGTGAGATGATGCAAAACACCACCTAATTTTACCCCATGAGAGGCTCTGGGGACATTTAAGAGACAGTTTTGACCTCTGCACACTGGTCCATGGATGTCTGAGGGCATCTGTAACTTTCTTTCTTGTTGTAATTTGTTCCCATTCAGAGACAAATACGTTAGGAGACTATTACCCAGAACACCGAACATGACTTCCTTCCACGTATTTTGTACCTTTAGACTCTATGAACGATGACGGACAATCTGTTTGAACAGAGAAGGAGGACCAATGTCAAATCATCTCGTCACCATCTGCACTTCCAGGAGCCCCTCGGAAAGAACAGAAACCTCCCTTGAACTGGCTTTCATGAGAAAATGTGGGCTGCAAACCTGGCTCTCTAATTACAGCCAGGGGAACACGAGGTTTGTTTGGAATCAGATGTAGCTTTCCTCTCCCATAATTACACATTCATTTTGTTTCAAACACCTAACTGCAGTGTTTGAAGATGTTAGCACAATGGTCCTAAATCTCCCCCTGGAGTTCTGGCCGGGGAGGGCTGGAGAGAATAAAGGGGGAGGACGGTCGTGCAAGTGATGGGCTTATGAGGATCTAATAATTTCATGGCAGGAAGGCTGATGGAAAGAAATGAGCAATGGGCTTCCCCTTCAGAGCTTGGAGTCCTCTTCTCAATTCTGCGGCCTGTTACTAACCAGGTAAAGCAATTAGCAACTGAAAGCACACTGCTGGGTGGATGCTGTGTATACTAATTGGAGCCTCGAGGAACTTACACCACATATATCCACCTAGAGAAGAATTCTCACCATATGGTCAGGAAGATGGCTTATTGAATGCGTGTAGTTCAGTGGTAGAGCCCGTGCTTAGCTTGCACCAGGTCCCGGGTTTAATCCCCAGTACCTCCATTAAAAGAAAAAAAAAGGAAGAAAGCTTATTGAGGAAAGAAGGGAATCGGTGTCTACTCTCCAGTGCTAGCTGACACGCTGAGTCACGGGCAAATCTTGCAATACGTCCGGGAGGAGGGCTCTGCGAGCAGGATGGGGGTTGGGAAGTGGACTGGGACGAGTAAAGTAAGTGGTGGCAGTGGGTTCTGTGCAACAATGTGTGGAAACGTGGAGGAACTAACCAGCTCGGTTCCCCCAGATTCCATCACTAAATAGTCTCCCAAATATTTGCATCAAAATCCCCGTGTCGCTGACCTTAGAAGACAGGGGGCCCTGGGCTGGCCGTCTGATGAACAGCTCTATTTTTATTGTGGAGTTAAAGGAAGTGCAGTAAACAGAGACTGACAGAAATAGTAACAAATAATAAGAAAACCTGCTGTCCGACTTGGGATCATGTGTCAGGCCACCTGACGAGGTAGTTTTCATCACCGTTAGTTTTGGAAAAGGAGCCAGACGTGTACCAAGTACCACTCGAAAGCCTTCAGAGACCTTTCACTTTATTCTTATACAAGCCTGGTGGAATAAATACTGTTCTACCCATTTTTGATTCAGGAGGGGGAAAGGAAATGTCACGTAGGGCGAAGGCTGCCTGACAAACACAGTGTGCTGTCTGTTTCTCATTCTGCTGTCTTCTCAGTGCTGTGGGACCTCTGCGCTCCATTAGTAATATTAAAAAATCATCCCCAAATCTGTGCCATGTATCGTGAATGGTTTTCCAGGAATTTTCAATGTATCACCTTAGTGGATTCTCGAAAACAACTCGGGGAGATGGGCAAAAGAGGAACGATGACCCTCATTTTAAAGATGGAAAAACTGAGGCTCAGAGACATGACACGCTTCCCTCAAGGTGAGGACCAGAACGCAGCTTCTGTCAGTACAAATCCAGCTTCCCGTTTTCCCTCTGGAGACCTTGAGGCAGCCTGAGCGCAGCCAAACAGCTACCACCTCATTGCTAAACCCTGCACTGACTTGTGGACAATCGTCTCATTAAATGCTCACGCTCTCTTGGATGGAGACCAAGAACTCTCCTATCTCCGAAAAAAATCTATGGAAACATTTTTCTCTCTATGCTCCTCCTCCTCGCTTAAATGCTAAAATATTTACAGGGATAGGCCAGATAACATCGTGCTGTCTCGTGATTTTTCAGGGAAAGGATGAGAAGCACGTGGTAAGGCTGGGGTTTTCAACTGCTCAGCATCGTGGAAGGAACGCAGGTCCAGGCGTTAAGAGATGTGAGTTCTGGTTCGTCTCCTCCATTAATTAGCTGCCTAACCTGTCACTTTCAACCTGCTAAGACTCAGACTCCTAGTCCATAAAAGGGACTGTCCTGAGAAAATCGTGACGTGAAGGGCTTTAAAAAACCTGTACACGTCTACAGAAATGTGAAGGATGGTGATCGGAGCTGGCTGTCACGCACAAACCTGCTGGCGTGTAGTATGATCACATAAAATACAGATGATTGTCCATCCACTTCCATCCACCCCAAAGATGAAGGAAAAGGTTTGCACGTTCAAATTGCTGTGTTAGGGTCCTGTCTGACTTAAGACCACCAGCAGGATATAACTTTTAAGTTACTAGTAGCAGAAGCCTCACGATTTGAAAGAAGCTGGGAATTCTATTTCTTACAGGGAATTCTATTTCTTGGGATCCTCAGGCTGTGGGATCGGGTAGTTTTTGATGAGAAAAAATGGGAACCTATGTTCTGGACTGGTCTGGCTCGTGGTTAAAATTACTTTGAAGCATTGGCTTACAGGATTGCTGTTAGCGGTGAATCTGAGAGGCAGAAGAGGGGGCCAAGGCTAGGACTTTGGAGTCAGATGGGACAGAGTCCCAATCCGAGTAGTTATCACCGCCAGCTTTGTGATGCCATCACCTAACCTTTCGCCTCTCAGCGTTTCAGCTACGCGATGATGGGCACAGTGCTGTACCGCAGAGCTATTTTGAGGGTTAGTGGAGATGCATGTACAAAGGACCTCAAACAAGCACTTGAGGTTCTCAGTAAAGGGTGGCACCTAGATGTCACACACAGCTTGTCCCACAGCAGGGACCCCTCAGATACGGCAGCCACGCAGGATCACTCACCCAAAGGTGAAGATTCCTCCCCATCACCGGTCTTCGTCTGGGTTTGGAAGATAGAAACAGTTCCATGTTTGAAATGCTTTTGGCTACCGATTTTTTTTAACTTGTTCATCTATTTTATATACAGTCGTTAGTGCCTGCAAATCTCGAACTCTCAATTTATCCCTCCGCACAGGCTACTGATTCTTCCTGAGAGTCTTGGCAGGTTTAAGGATGCAGTCAGTCGCCCTTTTTGATGTAGAAGCTCTAAGAAAAGTGGGGCTAGACTAGCCTGTTTTGGCACATTCTTGGCTCAAAACAAAAGGCTCTGCAGTCTACTGGGGACCATGAGACCTGAGCTCAACCACTAAGCTACTCAGGGTAGCGATCGTGTCCCAGCCATTCTCGACTTCCTCAAAAGCCATGTACAGAATGCACACCTATGAGTTAGTGTCGCGCCCCCTCATTGCAGATGCAAAATTAAAAAAAAAAAAAAAAAGAAAAAAGAAAAAGAAAGGAAAAACTTTTTAAATGTAAAGACTCTTAACAAGTGAACAGTTGCATTCACAATTGAATTAAGGCTAATGTATGTATGCCGCCTAGCTAATTTTTGGCCATTGCTTCCTCTTCCATAACATAAGTGATGTGTACCCTCACATCTCCCAGGTACCCTCAAATCCCAGATTATTTATTTATGTATTTACATGGCTTAGGATACAGGCTGAGTCCTCACATGACTCTAACACAGAAGCATAAAAGTTTATGGCAAAAACCTTACTTTCACACTTCCTGTATTTATTCTTTAATTTTTCTTATCCTTGAATTCATAAGAGCCTTAGAAAGTGATTCAAGGATGCACTAACCCCCTCCCTTCATCAGAAATGTGAAAATTTATATTGTTTCTTTTTAAATCACAGATCCAGCTCATTGCTTCCATGGCTCAAGTCAGAATTGTTCGGATTCACCTCTTCCGTGGGCAAAGACTGTGTGTTTTCAATAGAAAAAGTTTGTTTACCCTTTGCACATAATTGAAGAAACAAAGCCAATTTAGCTAAAACTTTCCTTTTTTCTTTCTCTCCCTTGATTTCTGGCTGGGACTAGAGCCTTGAGCAACGTTTGTACTGAAGAAAACGGCGCAACTGAGTTACTGGGAAGGGAAAAAATCACCTTAGCGATGATGTAGGTTTTGTATCCCAGTGTGATTTTCAAATCTATCACAGACACATTTGGCAGGTATTGTGAGGAAGAAAACATGCATTTTAGGATACTCCCATTTGTACCTTACAAGGGGGGATGTTTTGCTACGGGACATAGAAAAGAAAGGTCTGGCGCATGCTGGTCAGTGCCGGCCACTCTGCGAGCGGCAAGGGGCTTTAAGCATGATGAAAATGAGGACGAAGACGCTGGGTGTTTATCTCCAGCTTTGCAGACAGAAACACCTCTCCGCCCAATGTGAACCATCGCCTGTAACAAGACTGCCCTGCATTCATCTCTCCTGCAGACCTGGGACGAGCACACCTCATCCGTCACGTCGAGACATGTTAAAAGGAACATGCTCCTTTCTACTCTGAATAAGTAATTATGAAAAACAAATCATCGCCATGTCTCTTTCTTTCTTCGGTTTTATTGCGTTTTGTCTGCCTGTCTCCCGTGGACATAAAGAATTGTTCTGTTCATTCAGATCCAATGATTTTCTTTGGGGGGTTGTTTCAGATAAAACAGAGGGTCTGATTTTGTCAGGAATATAGCTCTGAATGTCTCTAAGAGCAACTATGCATATGAATTTGAGGGCAAAATGTCACCCTCTAAGGGAACTGAATGGAAAAAAACACAATAGAAGTCTGTTAAAATGCTGCTGTGGGCAACAAGAAAAAAAAAAAAAAAGAAAAAATAAAGAGAAAAAAAAAAGCCTGGATGTGATCATTCTTTCCGAAGGCCTTGGAGGTGCCGACCCAACCAATACGAGGATGTGGGGGGCGCCCACCAGCCTGCATTTGGAGATTCCTTTCTGTTCCGTGCGTGGCTCTGGGTGACAGGCTGGGGGTCACACTTGAAGGGGGAAATGGCCTTCCAGCCTGAGAAGTCTTATTCTTCAACGCGCCCGAGGCTACCTGAGAGAAGGCAGAACGTAGCTGTGTGTTGATCACACTAGCTAATCAAGCAGTTTGGAAAGCAAGGGGCAGAGGAGTTGGGACCATGCTTGAAGTTTGTCTGCATTTTGATGAGTGAAATTGTGCCCAGGTAGGAAGGCAGAAAGGCATGAAACAGGTCTGTCTGGCCAGATGGGAAGTTGGTTTGGGGATCCTGACCTCACATGCAGGCCTAATTCCTGGGCCTGGCATCTCCAGCCTCTTCACTCCAACATCTCCCTCCTAGAGACTCCTGAGATCCTCCAGGACTAAGGTCACCCTTACACTGTGACATGTGCCCCAGTCACGTGCCTCACCCTGGGTGCCACAGGAGGAAGGTCTTCAAAAGTGAAGGACAGAGCTGTTGTCTTCCACCTAGCTCCGTCTGTCCCTGTCTGCTCTCCGCCTCATTCTCTCTGCGACTCTGTTTCTCTGCTGGCTAGTTCCCTCCCCATCTTGCTCCCTCTCTGCTTTTATTTGATCCTCTTCATGCTCTTAACTGTCACCTCCATGCATAGGACCCTCAAGTCATGGTAGCCAGACCTGAACGCCTCCTGAGTTGTATTCCAAACTGTCTCACTACCTGTTGGACATCTTTGCCCGGCTTTTCTGTTCCTCACAATTACCATGTACCAAACTAGGTTCAAGTCAATGTCTAAACAACTTCATTTCTCAGCAAAAGTGACAAGAACAAAGCTACTGCCACCAGGCTAGTAAAGCTTTACTCTTCCTCGTGACTCATTCAGTCATTCATCAAACATTGAGTCTCTACCTGGTTAGGGACGCTGGGGTCACCAAGTTGATAAAGAGAATTCCTGTGCTCGAGCAACACAGGGTCCATGACAGGTGTGTCCTCTGACCACACAGTGCTCTGATCAATGGGACCTCACAAGGTGTTATGGGAGCACATAGGAGGGATACGTAATCCAGCCTTGGGGAAGGGGGAGTTGAGGGTACCAGGAAGACTTCCAGGAAGAGGTAACACCTGACATGAGTTGCATGGGTTACGATGGGTCTCATGAGGGGCCTGGAGATACATGAGCATTTCTTGCAGAATCAGCAACATGGTACAAGCCCAGACAGATAGTCTGGCAACTGCAAAGAACTGTATAGTTCCAGACTCCGAGAGCACAAAGTGTTAGGGGAAGGGGATGCTCACAGCACCCACACCCACAGTCTGGGGGGCTCAGGGGAACATGTGACGGATCCCACTCTCCCTCGCTCGACATAAGGTAGCATTTCCCTTCCACCAGACGGTCCTCTGCTCTAGTTTGGACCCACTTTACCTCTCGTCGCGCCGGTGTCAGGAGCCCTGTCTCACAGCCTCCAGCCATCCTCCACTACAATTATTTGATCTCCCATCACAAACTTACTAAAAGTGTGCTTGGTAGTCCAGCAGCACTGGCATCACCTGGGAGCTTCTTAGAAACACAGGCCCTCCAGGCCCTGCCTAGACCTACTGAATCTGAATTTGCATTTTAACAAAATCCCTTGGTGATCCGAATGCGTACTCACACCTGCAAAGCATTACCCAGAAGCACAGTTCTGCTTAGATTCCATCACTGCTGAAGTACAAAGCCTTCAGTGGCTCCCTGGTGCCTCAGGAATATAGTTCAAACCCCTCATCTCATTTCTACTTCTGTCCAGCAGAACGGGACACCTGCCTTTCCTAGAGCCTGCTCCGTCCATGCCTCCTCATCCCCTCGCCTTTGGTCATGCTGTCCTCACTCAGAGCGCTCTCTTTCACTTATCAAATCCTTTTGATCCACTTGGCTGAGCTGAAACACTGCCTCCTTGCAGACTCCTCCCAGGTGTGCGTGTCTCATCTCTTAATGTCCAAAGCGTTCAGGCTCTCTTCTTCATCTGCCGCATCTTGCAGTGCAGTTATCAGTTACACTTCCTGACTGTTAGCAGTCTATAACTTCCTGAAAAGCAGGGACTACGGCTTACCCAATAACTGTCCCTCAAGATTTCAGTTCATAGGTGCTCAATATGTATTTCTAGGATAAATACATTGTTGAAAGAAAGTGTACTTGAAAGGTGAACAAGAGTAAACACATACAGCTAGCTATCAATAGCAAAAGACATGTAAACTCATTCAGAACTCACTTCTTAGCATCCAGGAAACGACCTCCACTGGGTTGAAATTACATGTCGGAGAAACAGCTCATCCCCAAGCACTACAGCTACCGAAAAACCCAGTGGACAGAGAAACTGACCAGCTAGTGGAGGTTCTGTCCAAGTGTCTAAGTTTTAAACTTTGTACCTTCCACTTACCATAAATATCAGAAGGTGCACGGCCGGCAAGAATTCTAGGTTTATAAACATCCTTTCCTCTCTCCCAACTAAAGAGAGGGAAAGTGGGAACTAGCCAGAAGCCCTCTGATCTTCTTTAACGTATCATGTAAAATTTGTAACTAACTGTGTTTCCGTCTCCTGACACATAAATGCATTTACCAGAAATACTCCTCTGAGTCAATTTCTATAAAGCAAAGAAGAATCACGGTGGGGGCCACAGAAACGTGTGATGTTTTCAGGTTAGGAAACCTCATTTTCACAGAATGCTGATCTGGGAAACGCAGGAGAGGAGTTTTGCTGGGAGAATACCAATGGAGTTCAACAATGCAGCTCAAATATGCTGGGGCATTCTAGGTGACCAGCTCTCAATGACAAGCCCTAAGACAAGCAGCTTGCCCGTCTGCCAGAATCTCACACATTGGAAGCAAGGGAAATGCTCACTCTCTCTCTCTCCAAAGGTGGACGGACCAAGGAGGGCACTGCAGTCATATTAAGTGGTTCTAATTATCACATTCCTACCGCCAGAACGCAGGGTAGCGCTGCCCACTGATTCTCCCAGCGGGAGCCAGCCAGAAGGAAATGTGGGAGGAAGCTTTGGAAATCATCTTCCTTTTTCATTCCTAAGTTCATAGATGGCCAAGCTGTGACATTTAGGCCCTATCTGAATTTTCTGCTTCCATTTTTAGATTTTTTTTTTTTTTTTTTTTTTTGCTTGAAGTCGCAACGAGTTCAGAACCATCAGGCGTCCCTGTGACCCGAATGGTGCTCGCTCCCAGGACTGGACCTTTCCTTCCCCATCAGGACATGGCACCGTTAGCTGACAGGAGGTCCACAGCATCTCTGTTGAGCACATAGTGTCTGTAGCCAACCTGCCTGGGTTCAAGCCTTTACTCTGCTTCTTACTAACTGTATCATCCTGATGAGGTGTAATCATTCTGCCTGCTGGATCTTTCTTTGATATTTTGATCTTCATTAATTTATTAGCATAAATTTTGACCTTTAAAAATATTACATATAAATATCAATAATCTTGATGGCTGAGTTTTTTTGCATCCTCTTCAATAAATTTCTTCCCGAAGGGAGTGCCTCACTCGCCTCGCCCTAGTCCTGGCCTGGTGTCTTAGTTTGCTCATCTATAAAATCACGTTAAAAATAGTAACCATTTCATTCAATTGGTACAGCAATAACAGAGATAACACACTTCCAGTGTTTAGGATGGTGACTTGCAAAGTGTGTGAACTCTTACTGTTATTTTCTTTGGTGCTGCAGGTCTGTCCTTCCTACATGAGAGGAGCCACGCTGCAGTCATGCTTCTCAGACTTGAGCAGCCCAAGACTCACCTGGAGGGCCTGTTGAAACACAGATTCCTGGCCACCGTTCACAGAAATCCTGACTATGTGGCAGGGGAGGGGAGGGTCTGAGAATTTGCATTTCTCAGAAGCTCCCAGGTGCTGCTGCCGCTCCGGGATTCAAACTCAGACTCCTTCAGTTGACACTTGAACAGCTTGGAGGTTAGGGGCATCCACCCTGTGTTTAGTTGAAAACCCAAGTATCATTTATAGTCAGCCCTTCATATACACAGTGCCTCTGTATCTGAGGTTCCTTCATATCCCTGGTTGGGTTCCGCAGTCGGACATCCAAACAACCTCCGATGGCGTGGTGCCAAAGTATCCGCTATTGAAAAAAATCGGTGTCTAAGTGGACCTGCACGGTTCAAACCCGTGTTGTTCAAGGGTCAACTGTTCTTGGCTACAGGGAATGGAACTGGAGGTTCCCTATTGAATCTTGGATTGATGCCTCACCAGAAACATGTTTGTAATTAATCACCAGCACATACACTTACTCTAAACAGGGCGGCTCACACAAACATCCTCTCAGACGCCACTTCACAGGTTCATGCTGATAGATACATGGGGCTGCCCACGGCCCCTGCGGCCTTCATCTACATACTACAGCTTTTTGTTTTCCTTGAGAACTTTGAGCCCTATGTCTTATCAGTGCTTATCCTGACTTTGTAAATGAACCCTTAGAAAAACATTTCGGAAGTTTCGGAGACCACCCAAGAACTAAGTCTTTCCCGTATGGGTTGGTAAAGCGATCGGTACCTCTGCTCAGCTCTGTTCAACATACTCTCCCCTAAGTACCTGCTCGGTGCCAGGTATTGTGGATAAAAAAAAGATGCTTAAAGGACCCAGGACATTCACTTAGAATGCACAGTCCTTTGGGAGAGAGAGAGAGAGACATGTGAACATTAGGTCATAATTTTGGATTACATATGACAAGATAGTAAAATGCAGGGAAGGTGTGGTGAGGCAGGGAGGGCACCTGAGCCTGTTCGGCAGGTCCTAGAGAAGACATCCCAGAGCGGGCATCAGGTGAGTGGCTCTTCTTCATTTCCTGAGGGGTCCTGCCGGTGTCTGTGAAGCCCCGGGAGCTGTAACGCTGGCCTCCTGGCCCTCGATTCACTGCGCCTGAGGCGTGCAGCCCACGATGCTCCACTTTCTCCGGGGTGCGGCTGTGCGGAGAGCGGTTCTCTGCTTCTCCATGAGGGAAGGTTCACCTAGTGGGCTCTCCTTGGTGCCCCAGCCTGGGGAGAGAGGTCTGCCTAACCTCAGAGTCCAGTCAGCAGACTAAGTCTCCCAGCGGAGACCTTTTTTTATAAATCATAGTGATGTTTTTCAATTTGCTTGGAACTCAGGTAGGAAAGATGGATGCTGTATAACAGGCCCCCTCCCTGAAATGCTAACGAAGGTGAGCACCCAAGTTTAGTCAGCAAGGGTGAACGGAAGATGTCAGACTGGACTCCTGCAGAGGAAATGGTCCTGGGAATGTGGACAGGCTCAGAGCGACCTTCAGCTCCACCCACCTTCTTGCTGGTTATGCCACTTCAAAGAGTCCTTTAGGGCAGGGTCAAATCTCCTATTTCCTTGTGCATGCCTCTGAGCCTCATTCTCCTCCAAACTTCCCACCCTCCTGCCCAGGTTGTAACAATTCCCTAAGAAAATATAGGAGGAACGCCCGGCCCCAGGTTCAGTCATCCCCTCCACGTCCCTTAGAACAGGGCTTTGTGCTGTAAGAATGCTGATGGGGCGTGTAGTCACATCTTCAGAGCAAGGGGAAGAGAAGGAACCTGTCCTGCCCCCTCCCGTCTTGAAAGTACATGTTTGAGAAGCAAAGGCAAGTGAATCAACGCATGATCTCAACATCTCTAGCCACACGGCTGAACAACACGATTGCAGCCTGAACAATGGCTCTGGGTTGATGCACGTAACGGCAGCGTGGCCTCTGTGGATTGAGTACCATCAAGTCTTAGCAGAGGAGACAGAAAAGAAAACCCAGCACGTAAACCAGCTCCAGGGTCACTGAAATAACAAGCTCTTTTACTTCACTCCGTAAAATCCACAGAGCTGAGCACAAGGGTTCTGCTGACCGCCCCCCACTGCTTCCTATTTCCAGCTCATCGAAGAACTGGCCCTCTGCCTGTCTGCACACAGGAAGTCCTCCTGGTTTGCTGACATGCTTCGCCTCCGTAACCCAGGGCCTCCATCTGTCCACATGCTCAGACGCTCTTCTCTGACCACACAGAGCAGCCTGTTTTCCTCTGACCCCTTCTGCTCTCAGCTCTCCCTCAACCCCCTGCATAGATTGGAGGTGGCTCACACTGGCCTTGGGCCCAGGCAGCCTCCTCCTTTCTCCACCCCCCACCCCACACCAAAGGTTCATTAAATTAGTCACTTGGACTTTCCATAGTTGAGCTGAAGGTCACTTGCTTTCACTGTCAGCCAGGAAAGAGGCATCTCTGGGGGCAGGTTCAGAGCCAAGGTCTCCTCGAGTGGGAGGCCTGCTCCTTCCCCACCTTGCTGCCCCTGGACGCTGCCCCTGGATGGCCAAAGGGAAGGCAAGAACGCCCTCCAAGACACCAAGCGTTCCCCAGGGACGGCTCAGGCTTCCATCCTCGACAGGCTAAGGCAACTGCCTGAGTAGCTTTTTATGCTTCATTTTTTCCAACTAGAAAAACAAGGGTACTTAACTTCCTCACCGGGGTGATCTGAGGACATATTAACCAATTTCTGGAAACCACCTAAAGAGTCTGACCTGAGGAGGTAAAGAAGGGTCACTGCTCATCCAGAAGCACCAAGATTAAATAACAACTAGGGTAGCAACAGCTCTACCTTCTTTGTTGGGGCAGAAAAACAAATCACCGCTGAAAGCCAACCTAGGTCTCTTTATAGAACGCTTCGTCTCCAAGCTGCAACTTCAGTATGAGGAGGCAATAAAAGCAAAACACAGCGGAGTCCTAAACGCAATGTTCTCTTGGCCCCATGTCTCACTTGCGGGGTGCGTGGACCCCAGAATGACAGTAGCTGTGAAGTCCCTAGCCACATCTCAGGTGGGCAGGAGGGGCAGGCGGCACGGTATTAGCAATGGCGGTCACTGGGGAGAGGGTTCCAGAGGCCCCCCTGGCAGCATTGTTATGATTCAGCAGAGGAAGAAAGTGCTGGAAAGCCAGACAGTACCAGAAGAGACTGGTAAACATTCTGTGTTTTTCATGTCTCTCAAAGCCGGCATTTGGAGAATGCAGTGAAGTTTCAAAACTCCGGAAGCTTTAAAGATGCACGTAGGAATGGATCAGACCTATTCACATACAAGCTTCATTTCTGACCGGGCGCGGTACCCGGTAGAGAGAGGGGCTGCCCCATTGATATTTCAACGTCCGAGGTTAAGGACTTTCTTATTCTTTTCCACTACAGCTCATTACAAGAAACTGAATATAGTTCCCTGTGCTATACAGTAGGTCCTTGTTGTTTATCTATTTTATATAAAGTAATGTGTACCTTTAATCCCAAACTCCTAATCTATCCCTGAAAAAAAATATATATATGTATAACTGAATCGCTTTGCTGGACACCTGAAACTAACATTGTAAATCGATTACACTTCAATAAAAAATAAGAACTAAAAAAAAAAAAAAAAAA
Source organism: Camelus dromedarius (assembly GCF_036321535.1). NCBI lineage: Eukaryota > Metazoa > Chordata > Mammalia > Artiodactyla > Camelidae > Camelus > Camelus dromedarius. Next base: position 65,268,692 of record NC_087447.1, read on the forward strand.
ACCTCAAAGGTAAGGGCTCTCCCCAGAACAACCTGACAGAATACCATGGAGCTTTGTCCATGAAATCACATCAAATACAGAAAGCGTCTTTTATCAGCCCGTGTCTAACCACTGGTGGTCTGTGGAGGAATGGCAGGTGCTACAGGAGGAGAATAATTTTAATCATGAACCTTCAGGGGACTTTGGCAAAATATCATCAGCCTTCTGCTGAGCTAAATGTTAGCTCTCGCGCCACCACTGGTCAGCTGGCTGACAAGCATGATCTGCTTATGCAGGATGCATGAGAATCATTAGCGGTAACTACCTTTTAAGATATCTCTTGCTATGCAAAATTTGACTCTTGCAAGTAACCAACTATTTCACTTATCTATATGATCTCTCTCTCTCTTTACATTAATGTATCTATTTAATATAAAGTAGAGATAGATATAAAGCTAGTGTAAGTGTTTCGCAAATATTTCAAAGAACTCAAATAACGAAAAAGCTTAGAACCTATAGATTTGCTGTTTATATCACCTCTGTGGGTAATAACTTCTGTAAACTTACTGCCTGATAATTTAAGACTGCATTTTGTTTTTTTCTTTCCTTTCCTTTTATTTGTAACCCCCAAATTACCTATTTCAAACTTCAAGAGGTGATCCTTGATTCTTATATCCCATTCTGTTTTAGTTCAGTTCAAGGAGAAATATCTACTGTGTTCCCAGGGCTGTGGTTTTAGTATTCAAAAGAAATATAAATCACATTTCCTGTTCTCAAGGTATTCCAAGGCCTGTGGGGAAGGCAAGGCTAAACAGAAAATGTGTTTGTCTGAGAGGATGTGATTACTGCTAAAATGAATTCCATGGACAAGAGGTACTGCAGAGGCCCATATATGCCAAGGTTCGGTGAACATTTACAGTTTATTTACAAAGGAATGAGTCTTCATTCTTATAGTCTGTTGACATGTGTTGGTTTCCCTACCATGGTGGACCACCCAGTTGTCCCTCTCTAGCTTTGTTTTGCTGGTCCTGGGGTGACCAGGCCCACACACGGAGATGATAGGCTCTGAAAGCAAGATGCTGCCCAGGTTGACCATCTGTGCAGGTTTTCCTGGGCAGCACAGGGACAGTCCAGAGTGGTCATGGATGCTCTCAAAGGAAGCCCATGAGGAGCTGCTGGGGAGGAGTCCCGAGCTGGCAGGAATCTCCACTCCTAAAGCCTCTGGAAAGTCTGACAATAGGTCGACAAGACTAGTCTTGAAATCAGAGCAGATTTCTTCTGCCTGGGCAGAGGCTGTAACTGGCAAGTCATCATTTATGTATGAAGTCTATTTTTTAATTTCGCAGAGGAGCTGTCACCAGGTTCTGGGTGGAATGATCTGGAGTGAGACTACCATGTAGAGAATTAGCCAGGGGCACTGCTCCCCTGTGATCATCCAGGTCTTATTAAAATTCTTATTTAGAACAAGTATGATTCAAATGCCCAGGTAAAGATAGAATTTGATACAGGGATGTGGCTAAGGCAGGCTTTTCTCAGCATTACCTTTCGGGAAAGGAAATAAGATTTGCTGTGTTAGGAGAATAAAGTCTTCTTTGGGAGAACTAGCAAACGGGAGAGGAAAAATGTGAAAATTCCCAAAGTTGTGCCTTTGAGCCTTTCTAATTACCATGAGAGCACCGCTCCCCTTCTGTTTCCTGTTGACTAGTGGGCAAAGGGCGGCTGCTCTTCCTGATGCTCCACAGATGTGAAAAATATTGATTCGTAAGGAATCCCTGAGGCGCTAATGAAATTAATGTGATTTTCACAAATCCAAACTGGTGCAGATCCGCTGTCATAGAAACTCGAGTGGAAAGAACAGCCAGGCGTGAAAAAGAGGAGAAGTCTGCGGTCAGTTTTGATTCAGAACCTAGGGCCCCCAGAATCTGACTGCCCAACAGTGAGCTTTCTAGAAGGTAAATGTCATCAAAAGGCGTGCTGTCCGCACTTCATTCCTCTCGCTGAAGTCTCCAGAGCAAGAAGTTCAACGCCTTTAAACCATCAGCCTTAAGTTACCTGTCCAGAATCATTTGCTGTCAGTCCCTTACCCCACCTCCCATGAAGCCAAAATTCAGTGACCAGCCAAGCCCCTAAACCAGTGTTTCTTAAATTTCCAGTGAACAAAACAGATGGCTGGGCCAGGCTCCTAGGGTGGAGCTGAGAATCTGCATTGCTAATCAATTCCCAGGTGCTGACTCGGCTGGCCCTGAGACCACATTTTAAAAAGCCGTTGCCCCCTTGCCTCTCCTCAGTATAACCAACCCACTTCATGTAAAATAATATCATATTCTGAACTTATTATATTTAGTTGCACGTCCTGCACTTTGGTGTTTATTGTCTTGAGTCAGGAAACAGTATATATGTTATAAGCTTTGTGTCTCTCTTGCCTACCACAGCGCTTTTTCACTATAGAAAGAGATCAATGAGCTCTTGTTAAATCAGGGCGAAACCAGGCAGAAGCGACTGTCTTCTGAGCCTACAGAAAGCCCTGGGATGTTTATGATTACAGGATCCCACAGAGCTATTTACATCAAGGGGAGGACCAGCCCCTGGCCCCTTCTTGGATGCCCCCTTCAGGTGACCCTCTATTTCTTCTTTCCTTTTAAAGGTATCCTTGTCATTTGAGTCTGGATGACAGTAAGGACGTCTGAGTCAGAAAGCCCTGGTTTTGGACCCAACTATAACACTTACAGGAAACCTCGTGGTAAGTTGACTGACTTCAGTCTCCATTTTCCCATTTCTGAGATGAGTCTAAACATCCCGAATTGACAGATCTGTCTTGAGGATTAAATAGAATAATGCATAGAATCTGTGTAGTTCTCTGTGCCTGCCACCCAGTAGGAGCTCACTTACACAGCATCCATTATTTATTACAAGCACAAACTTGGGGGAGAGCACACAGTACAGTTTGCTCTACAGCCTCCAGGAGTGACCCTTGGCACACACTTGCCTATAAATTACCCACGGAGGTTTGACAAACGGCTGAAGGATAACCCGCAAGGCACTGCACCTTTCCCTGAGTATTGGTGACCCCAATTTCTGCTGGGGGGATAATAAATCTTCCATTTTAATATAATTTCTCAAGAGTCAGTGGAAAGTAGGAATATCACTGAAAGAAGCACCTGGAAACTGCAGAGCTGAGCGTGGGGAGTGTCCCTAAGGACCAGTCTCTGAGAAGTTGCCTGTGGACTGTGATTGGGAACATTTAGAACCTGAAACAGTAGGAGTGTGGCTGAGAAGGCAGGGGAATTCAATCTCCTCAGCCTCCTCCCACAAATCAATCACAAAGGAAATAGGCATTTGAGGAAAAAGTTCCTTTAGAATGTATTTCTATTTGTATTTCTATTACCTCATCTCATAAATCTCATCCCCTCCTAGTATGATTCCTGGAGCAGAACAGCCCGGATCTTTTTCAGTCTCTTAATGGGCTCATTTTTTGACTCTGTAGGACAGACAAAGGAGTCTTGGAATCCACCAGATGGGGACAGGAGCAGGTTAGAGGGCCAACAAGAGGGTCACTTCAGAGTAAGAAGGAATGATGTGAAACTGACCCTCCAACTATCTTCAAGTTCCTGGAATTTCCTACTTCCGTGCTGAAGGAAGAATCAGAGGCAATAAAAACATAATCAGAAGGTCTACACTATAACTTCTTTAAGACTGTGTTTCATGTGCAGCATCCATATGTCCTTTTCTTCAATCAGCACAGTGTTCATACTCTGGGTCACTGTTCGAATAGCATTGCCGTGTCCAGGAACTTCCCATGTTTTAGCTTCCAAATAGTATCACTCAGTTTGCCTCATGTTCCCCACATGATAAACAACTGGATAGTTTTTAGTTTGGGAAATATAATATTGCAATATATGCTCTTTATTCTGCAAACGAGGAAAGCTGGATCTTACTACAAGTTGGTGTCAGCACCAGAGGGCTGAAATCCAGGTTTTCTGACCCTCAATACTTTACTCTTTTCTTCTACATGGAACAGCCATCATACTCACTTTAAGCTTTTAAAAGTCCTTTCTAAAAAAAAAAAAAATTAAAGAAGCACTTTAATCCAGACAGTATATCCTAGAACCCCCAACTTTCTGTCTGCTTACAGAAAGGAAAAATAAAGGTAAATGATATGTACATAATTTCATGGAATCATTCTCTTAACTCTACTATACCAATCTAAATTTTCATTTTTTATTTTCTGCTTTATTTTTGTGCATGTGATCAGTACATCTAGTTCTTTCCATGCAGAATCAGGTCAGACTCGTTTTTGCATTCACAAGAGGCTTATTGAATCAAGTGTTGGCACCTCGACTTGGTTTGTAACAAAGCATTTCATAGGGCTAATGAGATACTCAGAAGTCTTCTCGTCCAGGTCTAGCACCTGTGATGGTCCAGGAACTAACTAGGTATTAGGTATTAGAAGTTAATAAAGAGATAAAGACCCTACCTTCTTGGAATCTACAGTTGAGCTTAAGTGCCCTGAGCAAGGGGGTCTAGGGAGGACCCTTAGGCTGTCCTGGACACAAAAAGCCCAAGGTCTGGCACAGTTTCATGAAATGACCATCCTTCCCAATTAGCCATGAAAACACTGCTTGTCTAACGATGTCATTATCACTTCCTGCCTGGATTAGTGTAATCCATGATATGTCGGCCCTGTGTGCTCCAGCATTTCCTCTGGGGATTTGCAACTTCTGCAAAACCCCAGCTTTAGAATGCTGACTGGAGCCAAAACTTCATTACTCATGTTACTCCTATGCCAAGCAAGTTTCACAGGCTTCCTTGACAGTGGAGTGCGCACTGTAAACGTTCTATAGTTAAAAGAGATGAGGAGAACCTCTTCCCCAAACCTGGGGCCGTCTCGGCAGATTGGGTACACACGTCCCTCACCCCGAGCAAAAGTCGGCAAGTGCCGGTCCCAGACGACACACATGTTCATCTCCTGCTGCCTGTCAAGAAAAAGCTGGATACTGTAGAAGTGATTCAGACCCTCAGTGGGATTGACTAGGCTCTTTCTTCCAACTCTGCGATTCTATTTTTCTAGACTAACTACCTCCTGGGGGACTTTCTCGAGTAGGACAACTGTCTTTGTGCCCACAGTGTCATTTCTCCAATCATAAACTCACATTTTTTTCAGAACTGAAATAATACTAGAGACCAACTAGAAATATATTTTTAAAACTCAACAGATTTTTAATATATTCTTTTAAAATTTTTTTGTTAACGCATTTATTTACTTTTAAATGGAGGTACTGAGGATTGAACCCAGGACCTCGTGCATGCTAAGCACACGTCCTACCACTCTGTACCCCCAACTAGGAGTATTTCAAACGAGGAAACTGAAACTCTGAGAGAGATAACATGCTTAAACAAGGTCATGGCTGAGATTAAAATCCAAGTCTAACTGATCTAAAGAACTACTGTGTCCTCTCTGCTAACGTTCAGATTTCAGTGACCTGGGTCACATGGCCACTGCATTTCCAGAAAGGACCATTTTTATCTGTAGTCTGTCCAACTCTTTGGTGCTGTGATGAAAAGAGTCCTGAATGCCAAACACCATTTCCCATTGATAATAGTGCTCAGGTAACATCTCAAAATAGATTTTCAGTGCGCCAGAGCAGGAGAGAAGCCCCTTAAAGGATGTTCCAGCTTCTGAAAATGCCACCAGGCTTTCACAAAGCCAAACGGCATAAAACAGATCAAAGAGCATCACACTGCCTTCTGGCTGTGGGTCACTCTATCTCTGTGCATCGAGTCACGAAAGCACAGAAATTCTGAGCTGGGAGGGAGTTCAGAGATCATCTTGTCAACTCCTTCAGTTTAAAGGTGAGGAAAGCAAGACCCGGAGAATACTAGAGACTTGCCCCAGGCTACAGAATTAGTTACAAGGAAACTGGCCTGTCCTTTCGCCCCACGTCACGCTCTCCGGTAACAAAAGGCCTGTGCCACCTGATATATCCAGAGGCTGTGCCAAAAGGACATTCATTATGTGGCTCTTTATATGAAATTCCCAAGAACACAGGATGTGCTCTTGAGTTTTTTTAGTGATACAGATTGTGACAAAGCCCCAAAATGACCTCTTCTGAAGCAGGAGAGCAGCACAAGCTGATGTGCAGCAAATTCCTGGACACAATGCAGAAAATAAAACAGAAGATGACGAAGAAGAAAACCACCCCACAACACAGGGAAAAAAAAAAAAAAGAAGAAAAACCACCCCATCATGGTCTCAAAAGGAGGCGAGTCTGAGACCTGGTGTTCACCATTCATTACACATCCTCTGTTGTATGATGCTGAAACGTTAGTGTGGTGCTTTCCTAACCAAAGTAAGTACAAAAACTGTCAAGTTCTGCTTAAAAAACAGGAAGACTCCCCGCAGAACAGATCAGGGGCGAAAATTTCCCATCCTTTCTACTTTCCTCTTCCCTGAACTTGGGCAACCTATTTCCCTAGATGTCTGGTGCCCAGAACTTCCAAGGGGAAGAACTTTGTAAAATAATATTTTTTGCTATAAAAATTATCCACAATTATTATGGAAAATTTGGAAAATACAGAAAGTCATCAACTTACCATCAATGTTTACCATCGGTAGACAAACACTGTTCATTCTTAAAAATATCTCTTACCAGTATTTTACTTAAGCATGCATAGACATAGAGATTTTCCAAATAAATTGGCCTCATGTCATTATATATTGTTTTGCGGCCTGTTTCTGCCTGTTTTCACATTACAATTTAGCAGGAGCATTTTTTTTTTCCCAAGTAGTTATCAAACTTCAGTGAACATCAGAATCACCTGAAGGCTTGTTAAGACAGAGTGCTGAGTCCCAATTCCAAATTGCAGTTTCTAAGGTAGTTCCTCTCAGGTAGAGAGCCATGATTTGCATTTCTAACAAGTTTCCAGGAGATACTGATGTTGCTGGTCTGGGGAACACACTTCGAGAGCCATGGTTGTACTACAACATAGCTATTTGTATTAAAACAAAAAATAGCTGTAGGGTATTTTATTAAGTGGATGTGGTATATGATAGACATTTTGACTTTCTCCAATTTTCACTGTTGTAAATAATAATGTAAAAAATATATTTTGCATATCTTTATTTTTTAAAAAAAGAGCTTTATTGAGGTACAATTTACATATGGTCAAATTCACCTAACTTAAGTATATGATTCTTTGTTTCTTTAAGAGAGATTCTAAAAAGAAGAACAGCTGTGTCAAAGATGATGGACATTTTTAAAGCTTCTGCCATATATTGACAAATCGCCCTCTGAGGTTGTACATAATGATATTGTCACAGCAGAGTATGAGCATCTCATTTTCTGATTTCCTTGGGCAACCTGGAGTATTATAATTTTAAAAACATCTTTACCAATTTGAAAGGAGAAAAATAGTATTGTACTGTATTGCTTTTATTTCTATTTCTTTGACATAAATTGAGGTTGAACATTTTCCCCCATATACTTATCTGACATCAGTATTTATGGTTTTGTGAATTGCTCTGCCTTAGGCAGGAGATGTGTACAGGTATCACGCCCAGCACAGACCATGAGGACGCCCGCCACCTTAATGACTGGTTAATGGACACAGGGAATAGCTTATGTAAAATGTTATTTCCCTGTAATTCTCACTGAACACTAACATCCATCTCCCTCTCTCTCTCTCTCTCTCTCACACACACACACACACACAATTGCGAAGGACCTTCAAGCTATGGGCGGCCCCAGGACTCTTCCACCAAGGCTGCAAACACACACTAGCTTAAAACCAACCCCATTCCCCGACTCCCACTTAATCAAGTGAGTTCCACTGCAAAGAGCCAACTGAATTTAGTTAAAGGATAAGTGTTACAGTGTTTATATAGTTGATTCGAAAAGAAAGTGGTCCTTCTGCATAGTAAGTTTTTCATCTTGTTTTCTGCCCTGCTCTGGGGCGGTGTGGACTCAGCCTAGCAGGTGGCTCCCTTGCCCAGGGGAAGCTGGAAGGTGGAGGCCCGAGGAGAGAGCTGTCACTGCTGATCTTCGAAAACTTTCCTGACTTGCCACCACGGAAGCCTTAAGGTTGAACTAAAGCTTTGGTGGAGAATTCTGCATTCTTGGGCTCTCTGGCATTCACTAGGGGAAAAAATACCATATATATTTTCACAGGTGAAGGCAAGTTGGTGCCCAAAGTATCTGATACAAAGGTGCTGTGTTCTAGTTTCAGCATGTTTATAGAGTTTTTGAGACTTTCCTTTTCCTAAAATTCTTCTGAATATATACAAGGTGACTCTTCCATCAGGCCAGCATGATTTGAGATTATCTTTTTCCTGCTTGGTCTGCCTCACGGACTGCTCACCTCCTAAAAGCCGTATTTCATAAATACTTTTAGTTCTCTTCTCTTCCGCTTAATACATTTTCTCTGAGGGAAGTTCTCTTTTCCTATGGTTTCACTCCTGTCCTGAGGCTGACGGCTCCAAACACCTTGTCTCCACTGGTGAACGTGTTCCTCCGTCATCTTGATGAACGTCCTCTGGGAATTTACCTTTCCTGGAAATACCGGATAGATGCAAACCTCCCCTGTTTAAAACTGAACTCTTTAACTCTCTCCACCTCGAACTCTCCTCCTCATAGTCCTTCTTTCAGTTCATTGCATCACCATTTATGCTAAAATCACGAGTCTCATCTGGATTGTCTATATTCGCTCAGTCCCTGAATCCTGCCTCTTCTGCCTCAGGGATGCGTCCCCTAAATACCAGGTCCTCCCTGTATCCCGCTGTATCCCCTGTATCCCCTGTGCATTAGCTCAGCCCTTCCTAACCTCCGGCCCTCACTACTTCGCCCCTTCCAGCCGGCGTTCCTCCTTTACATCCTTTATTCCAGGCCACTTTGTGCCTTCAGAATGGCCTTGAGGTGTCTTCTCATGAACGAAATCTGATCGCATCACTCCCCTGCCTGCAGGTGGCTGCCCAGAGTGATCTAAATCCTTTGGCATGGCACCTAAGACTTTTCACTACCAGCCTCGTCTTCCTCCGTTCTCACTTCACCCCACCACCATCCATCCCCGGCCAGCTCCGCTCCAGTCACGTTGAATCTCTGTTCCCAGAACAAGCTATTTTTAGCCTTTTACCCCTCCAGGTTGTGTGCATTCTTCTTCCTCTCATTGGTCACAAAATTTCCTCCTTATCCTTCGCTGCCAGCTGAAATGAATCACCTCATTCATTAATTCATTCACTCATTCAACATAATCATCGAATAATTTAGCATCGAATAATTGCCAAAAAAAAAAAATGTGCTAAGGGAAGCCAAACAGACTGGATCCCTGTTCTCATGGAGCTATGAATTTTTTTGGAAGACTTTCTGACACTTTTGGCAGTTAATAATTTCCTCCTTATAGCATTCTGTTCATACCATGGTGATGGCAGTTAATAAACCATAAGGTAATTATGTCTGGATTCCTGACGAGACCCTGAGTTCCTGGGGTTAGGGGTGGACGAGTGAGTCTCACTCGTCTCTGTGTTTGACGGGGCTGTTCAACAGAGTGGCTAAGATCATGGCTTCTTAGACAACTAACTACCTGGCTTCAAATTCTGCCTCTACCATTTACAGGCTCTGTAACCTTAGACAAGTTTTTAAACATCACTATGCTTTGGTTTGTTCTTCTGTTGGATGAACGTAATAGTAGTAACCCACAGGTTGTAAGGATTAAAGGACTTAATATCCGAAAGCAATTACTATAGAATATGGTAGGTGCCCCATTTTTATTAATCCCATTAGGGTGTCTAGTAATAGAAAAACCCTCCATAAAAGTTAACTTAATGAGTGGATAGATATTGTTTAAATACAATAAGATCAATTGATCGATCGATCTATCTATCTATCCATCCTACTCAAAGACCGTATCATCTCATTCTCAGGTATGAGAATGGTCAGGCCAGATGTAACCCAGACAGCCTAGGGCCGTGATTCTTAAGTTTTATCATGCTTTAAAATCTCCTAAGGAACCTATTAAAAATTCATATTCTTGTCCCCTTCCTGAATCAGTAATTTTGGAGGAGTTCTCAGAATCTGCATTTGTAAAAAGTACTGTGCAGATGGACGGTCCCTGAACCACACTTTGAGAAATACTAGCCCCGGTGAGATAGCCAAGACTCCTTCCTCTGCTACTAGCCCCAGGACTGCACGTTGTCCCACGAGAGCAAAGGGACTGGAGAGGTCCTGCTGATTTAGGCGGCACAGAACCATGTGATCTCACAGGATCCTTCTGTGGAAGACAACCAGGGAGGGACATGAAGTACATAAAATGCACACTGTGGGACAGCGGCATCATCAAGCAGTGCTGACTGGGGGGAGAACTTTCCTCGTAATCCCATTTGGGTTATTTTCCAAGAATCAACAACAGAGCAATGGTATTTAGGGTCCATAGGTGTTGCTGTTCAGGGTGGAACATTATTTCAGTTTCGTGTTGAGTTAATTTATGATTATTAACCTGCTGTAAATTGCCAATGTGACATTTGGCAGGTCATTCTGCCTTTTCTGGACCTCTTCTTTCTATGGTAAGTGGGTTGGGTTAAAGTTTCTCCAAGAGTCCTTCAGTCCTGTTGTGCACTGACTCCTAGGCTGGGAATTGCAAACCACCTACCGAAGGCCTGAAAGAATTCACGACTCTCCTGAGAGAGAGCCGTTTACTTGGTACTAACTTCAGAGGCAGTTTTCAAATGTCAGTCAATAGCAACACACCTAGATTTTTCAGAAGTGAAGGGAGAGTGCCAGGTCCACCACGCAGCCTGCGCCAGCCCTCAGCTGAAGCAGGAAAAAGCACGTCTTACATAAAGGGCCGTTGTCATCCCCCCTGCCCTGTTGTCAGCAAACCTGCTCCATCCAGCACTTTCTCCAAAGGCCACACTCTCCCACCCTCAGGCCCTGGGGAGGGACAGCCCCAGGGGCAGGTGCCTGAGCTCCTCCTTCCTAAAGGATCTTGCTGCGGCCACCTGTAGGAAGTCCTCTGGTCACACCTTTGGGAACAAGTTGAAATGTACTAGCAACAGTGAGGTCACGCCTGCTTTTCTGGAAATCCAACTCCCACTCCCGCCTTTATTTCTGTTATGCCATCGTGGTATTGTGATTTGTTATAAGAAGTATCTATTTGGTCTCTGTTCCTTTTTCTGGCACAGAGCTCCTAAAACTCTTGGAATTTCCTAAGTGATAAGAGTAATAGAAATGTCTTTTGCTATGTTAATGGGGTGACTTTGGGACTTTGCCTAAGGATGGAGTCTGGTTGCCAACCATGTGACTAAAGGGTTGGAAATTTAAGTCTCACCCCCAAGTACCTGAGGGGAAAGAACTGCTGGAGATTGAGTCCCGTCATCAGTAGCCAATTATTTCATCAATTGGGCCTTTGTCACGAAGCCTCCATAAAAACTCAAAAGGATGGGGGTCTGGGGAGCTTCCAGGTGGATGAGCTCATGGAAATTTGGGAACAGTGGCATGCCTGGAGAGGGCATGGAAGCTTCGTGGGCCCTGTCCCTCCACTTGGCCCTATGCATCCCTTCCATCTGTTTGTTCCTAAGTTATATCCTTTCATACTAAACTGGTGATGTACTAAGTAAAATGTTTCTCTGCGTACTGTGCACCATTCTCGCAAATTAATGGAATCCAAGGAAGAGGTCTTTGGAATCTGCAATCTACAGCCACTCAGAAGCACAGGGGACAACCTGGGTCTGAAGTGGTGGGGGGAGGGTAGTCTTGTAGGATGGAGCCCTCAACCTGTGGGATCTGACGCTGTCATCAGGCAGCGTCAGGACTGAGTTGAACTGCGGGACACCCACACGGTGCTGGAGACTTGCTTACTGGTGTGGGAACCTCTCCCACTGGAATTGGTGTCAGAATTGTGGCCATCAATGGAGGAATTAAAAGGAATGGGAGATGAAGAAAAACTTTATTATTCCTCTATTACCTAGCAGGTAGCAGTACCTCTAGTCTTGAGTTATTTTGCTGTACGTTATACAAAGGGCGTTCTCCACAAAGTAGCTTCCGGCTGTGTGTTTCAGGAGGACAGTGTAAGGATCTGTACGTGCATCTCGGCTTCACACCGTCCCTTTCCCCTGGGTCAGGGCACAGCACGCGGGTGGTGCGCGACTCTCTAGCCTTGTGCCAAAGCTGGGCGCTCCAACGTCTCCTTGACTAGTGTTTGTTAAGCTGTTAACAAACAAGGGAATCCTAGTCTTTCATTATTCCTCCCTCCTCTACCCGTATCACGTGGTGAAAGATTTTTCTACCCAATTGCATTAATTAATAACTTTTTCGCATTTAAAAATTAATCAGAGATGCAAATAATGGCTAAATCAATGCTTCTCATTTTCACAGGAGTGCCAATGTAATCACTGTTATCGTTCCAGTGAAAAGCACAGAAAACTGGCCTCGCGGTGACGTTTATTCAGTCTCATCCACAGATATGGTTTGCTTTCTGGTGAAGCTTTTTGGAAAACTGAAGCTACTTCCAGAACCTTCCAAGGTGCCCAGAACTCTGCATTTTGACAGGGAGTTAAGCAAGGCAAGCACAGGCTGCCTTTCCTCACAGAGAGAGGCTTGATGGCGATGTGTGGATTACCAGGTGGTGAACGACAGAAGGATTTCTTGGCTAAAGCACGCAGTGGAGAGAAAGGATGAGGGAGGAGCTTGGCTCCTGTGTGTAGTTGTTACTTCTTCTCATTTTAGTCAGTCAGCCCTCTGTTTCCACCTGTCTATCCTCTTTCTCACCTGTCTCTTTGCTTTCTCCATCCTATATCCCCAAGATCAATGATGGTGGGACTAGAGAGAAGAAGGTACAACCCTCTGGAGGGAAGAGTTAAATGGGCCGTCAGATTGAATGTGATCTGAAGAGAATGACACAGTCTTCACTGTCTGTGCTTTTTGTCTGTCTCATGGTGATATATCGCTTTATCACATAGGTGTTTATATCTTCACCTCGACCCAGCTTGTGCTTCTCTGCTTAATTTCCCCTTATGCTTCAAGACTCTGCCTAGTCAAGGTGGGTGCTCCTCTTCTGTGCCCCCAAGGTATTGTATCTAATTACTGGTTCATTTTGCTGATCCTCCTACCCCACTCTGCAATCCATGAGAATATCTCTGTGCCCAGGACCTCTGTAAAATGCCTGCACATGACAGGTGTTCAAGAAATGCCTTTTAAAATGAATCACTAACAATATATGTAAATAAATGCTACATAAAGGAGAGCATCTCTTCTGATTGTCCACAAAGACATGAGATTAATAAAGCAGAAAACAAATACTATCCAAAGTCAAATTCCAACGAGAAACTAAACAATGTCCCAAAGCCCAGTACGGAGTCAAATCAGAGTTGGAGACAGAGTGATGGTAGAAACCAAATAACGAATGGCAGATGCCAAAGGATGGGGGTGATGTAAAAATAATCAGGAACTAGGGAGGGGACAGGAAGTTGGGCATCTTTAGGGGTAGGGTGTCTCTCTGGAAGGCCCTTGCCTACGTCCTTCAGCTTCAACTCTGTCTGTCAGAAGTGAGACAGGAGGGAAGCGGGCAGGGCATAACCTTTAAAAGAATGACACAGCAATTAGCTCCAAGGTGGCGGAACATTCAACTCCCAATAGACCTTAAGCTTCATTACACATTCACTGTAATACAAAATCTGCTAAATGGCCCTCCCACAGTTTCAAGGCTGATCATAAAAGGTCAAAAAGTGGGTATGGCCCAATTCCTGGGAATCCCAGCCCCTTCCTCAAAGTAGCTGGAATCATCTTCCCACTTGTCAGTATATGAAGTTATCGAGCTCATACACGCTAACAACCCTGCACTTCGTGGCCTGTCTCTTGCTTTTTGAGAAAGTTCACACTCTGTCTAAGGAGTGCGTATCTACTTTTACCTTAAACTAATTACCCATCCCCACCCTCGTGGCCTCTCTGGCCTTCTGAGACGGCCTACACTTGGTCTATGGAGTGTGTATCTCTCTGAGTAAATCTACCTTCGCCCTACTGTGGCTCACTCTTGAATTCTTTCCTGAGTGAAGCCAAGGACCTTCACTTGGCGGGGCGCATCCCAGGGACTCGCCTGCGATCTGGGACATGGCCGTCCTCTCACACCCCATTTTTCCCTGTATCAGAAGGAAGAGGAGGACTGATGTACTAAGCCCTGAATCTGACAACTCCAGCTAGATCGCCACTTCCTTCACAGCAGGACCATACCTTCTGTATCTCTGGTATTCCAACAATAACTTCCCATGAAGCCTCACAGAGACAGAGAGATAGGGGTAGTAAGCAAGGATTTGACTAAAACACAAAGCACAACATATTCTGATAAACAGGGCAGAGACCTTCATCCTTTTTGTACACTGATGTAGCCCAAAAGTCCAGATTTGTGCTTGTCACATGACTGGTGCTCCATAAACATTTGAGTGAATAAATGCATTCTTCAAACCTCACAGCAGGCCGTTGTCTCCATGGCCAGAGCTGATTATCACTTCTGAATAGTGTTTTCAATTAAGCCTCATCAAGGTAACTAATGGCTCATCCACAAGGCAAAAGGAGACAATAACCCTTGAAGTACACCAGTGGCGCAACTGGTGGCATTCTGAGGGTCTCCTACGTGGGTGAATTTTGCACTCATTTCTGAAGCAAGATAAACAATTCCTTTAGCAAGAAGTACATGAGTTACAAGAGCAAGTGGACAGCTACTTTCCCCAAACTGGCCTCTGCTCATGTCCCGAGAAGGGAAGCTCTGTATCTGTTAGACCACGATGACCACATTTCAAAATTTAGGGGAAACCTCCCCCTCTCAAGCCGTGCGTTTTTGTCCTCAGATATGACCCTTAAAAACAATGACATGAAAATACAACACTGGTAGTGGAGTAAATTTCACATGAAGCAGTGTATGTGTTAAAAAGCATTTACAACACCAGAAAGTGAGGGTTTACACTTCACTTACCCTGCTACAATGGTCCATGAATTAGCTCAGCTGGTTTTAATAATTTTTTTTAAGTGGTGGGAATATCTTTTTGTGTGTACATTATGGAATGAGAGGCTCTTGCAACAAAAATTTAACACCAGCAAAAGCACATGTGCACAAATGGAAAAACACGAGTAATTCCCTTTCATATGTTTTCCAGCCTCTCCATGTGCAGAATGCAGAACCTCACGAGCCGAACGGGAGCCAAAGTATGAATGGTGGACATCCTTTTAATGGGCATCCTTTGTGCCAGTTGCCATGGACGATAAGATTCTATTTCCTTTCTAACATTCTTCCCCTCCTTTCACTCCAGCGCAATAATTTCTGGCATTTACAAGCCATCTCTTGCCAGCGAACCTGCCACACCTCCTCCCTCTTTGCAGAGAGGCTCTGGAATCCAGGGGGCTGTTGAGAAGATGGGTTCCAGAGCCCTTGGACACAGACTGCAGCTATCAGCCACAAACTGTCTTGGAGGAAATGGCTCACCACCAAAGCAAGAGAGATGAACGGACAGGATAACTTTTTATCTTTGTCCTATGACATTCAGGAAGCAAGAGAGAAGAAAAAGCATTCTAATGAAAATGGTCTTGGAAATAAGAAACCAGAGGGAGCAGCTGGTTTTCAGTGGGACAAAATTACATTTGTAACAAGTTGAGTTTGAGGAGACTGGGAAGCCCTGGAGATAAAGGACTAGCGCTCAGGGACAAAATCCAGTCTGGCCTGGAGTAGCTAAGGTATAGAGAGCCATCTACACAGAGAGGGCAGCTCTGGGGTTAGAAAAGGGTAGGAGACACAGAGCTGAGACTAAACTTTCTGGGTCACTGGCATCTAAGAGGTGACATGAAGAAGACTATTCAGTTAAGGGGGCAGAAGGATTCATGCAAGGAAGAGGAAGAGGACCAGCTCCTTGAATGCCACCAAGCCATAGGAAGAAGGAATCTCAGGAAGCAAGAAAGCTGATCATCAGCAATGCCAAAGACTGCAGAGATGTTGAGAACTTAAACAGAGAGGCTTTCTAGCCTTCTCCTCTCCTCCCAAATCATCATCTGCTCTTCACTTGATCTCCAGTTCCTGCTGGAATAGGGAAGAACAAATCTGACTCTATATTAGATCTGTTCCTTTAGGTCTAACCCTGTGCTCTGTTTCCTGTGCTGAGTCATGCTGGTTCTGCACTTTTTGTAAAAGAGTGTTGCCAATAGCCTGAAATACACAGGAGAGATCATTCTCAAGGCTCTGACTTTTAATGGTAGAACACTTTCCCATTTATATAGAAATTAAAAGTTGTAGAACAGAGAATAAGATTTGTCTTGTTGGAGGTTTACAAGAACATCCTGACCTGACCCTATGTGGACAGCTGCAAGAACAAAGGATTCTGACACCAAGAAGTTTGTAACAACCAACCACACCCCCTCCTCTTTTTAGTATGAAAGGAGCCTGAATTCTAACTTGGGGAAGATGGTTCTCCAGGACATTAGTCTGTCATCTTCTTGGTCCACTGGCTTTCTGAATAAAGTCGTTATTCCTTGTCCTAACACCTCATCTCCCATCGTGCAGTGAGTGTGAACACATTTGGACTCAGTAACACTGCCTCACTCCAATACTGTTTCGATTACAGTCTTGTGTCCTGAGAGGTGCAGAAGACAGAGAAATCTTGTCTTTTATATATTATGTTTTTGTGCTTTTATTTTTAGAAATGTGGCCATTCTATCATCTGCCTCTCTTTAGGATAAGGGGACAGAAGGAAACATTTGTGGTGTGTCTCCTGTATGCTAAGTACTAAGTGGAGTGGACTGGTAATGAACACATCCACGCAGCAATGACTTAGGGAAAGGGAACAACAGAATTGTTGAGGCAGGAACGTGAGCCAACCAGGCCCTCCCATCCCAGTCCCTCCACATTGTGGAAGGGTCACACTGACCTCTCTTTTCCTTCATTCTGTAGGGTGAAAACTGCCCAGCTCACTCAGTTGTTGTGAGATCACAGAAGACCTAAAAGTCTGCATGAACGAAAGGCTCTCGGAGGGGGATGTCTGCCTCTTTTGCCCTGGAAGGGTCCTGCCAACTGTACATCCTCCAGGAAGACTTCCCCGGGACATGCCAGTTGATGTTAATTTCCCTCATCTGAAATTCCACAGTCAACATGGAGACAGCAATTATTTTTCTTTATTATTTCAGCGCCCTCTGAGTCTGATCTCCTGAGTGAAACAATAATCTCCTTGAGAAGAGGGACTGCATCCTATGCTTGTGGGAGACCCACAAATACTAAAACACACTCAGTTGATAACCCGAATTAAATGTCTCGCGTGGCACCCAGGATAATTCAAATCTCTTGCTACTATTTTCCTCTGACAGTGGATTTGCTTTAAGGAGCACCTTCTTGACTTGGCCTTTGGCTAGAGTAATATTCTTAGAGCCCACAAGCCCTAAGGCATTGATTTATAATTGCCATTCAGCGTTTCCAAGCACTCTGGGAAATGTGGGGCAAAGCAGCTCCTGCCTGGCACGTGTTGTACAAGCAACATGGAACAAAGCAACGAGGGAGAACTAGAGGGAAGGATGGCCCTGGCTCCTGGGGCTGACAACTTCTTAATCCAAGCCTTCTAATAATTACCACAGAGGAATATTTATTTTAAGCATCTTGCATGCTCCTTCATTTCTTCCTCTACTGCTTGCTTTGTGACCCAGAAAATTTTACCATCCTTGCAAGAATAAAGGAGTGTCAGGTTTTCTTGCAGTAGAGATGCTATTCCTCATCAGAGGAAATGGAAATCAAATTAAACTTTGTTCTGCAATTTAAAAACATATCTCAAATGCAAGCCAACAAAAATTTCCCTGGCTCTAGTTGAATTTTTTTTTTTAATGGTGTGCAAAGCGAACTACCAGGGTAGCTCCTGGTTGCACAGACCCTACGGGGATCCACAGACCTTGTCAAAAGCTGGAGATAAAGGGAAAGATCTGGGCTTTACATTGTTTGCCTCCACATTAGCGCTATTTGCCCTTAACACACCAAGGAAGCAGAAAGCCAGTTTCTTATGCCTATGCCAATGTTTTCTAAAATCTCAGTTTTATAACTTACCTATTGTGAATGCAAAAAGATAGGCTGCCCCCAGTTGCCATGGCACACATTTGCATGGGAGAAAGAAAATGCCTCAATTTGCATCATGCTTTATTATTTAGAATTTATCATCCCAGACTCACTGGCATGATCTCCTATAATCCTTATAACTACCGTGTGAGGTAGCCTGACCAAAATATTACAGATGAAGGTGAAGTTTAAAGATACTAAGTCATTTGCCCAAAGTCATGCAGAATGTCAGTGTCAAAGCCAAGACTTGAAGGGTGGTTAAATTCCCTGGCAAGCCCATACTTAACCCTATGATATTAGGAACTTAATATTTGTTGTAATTCATAGTTCTGGAAAGATGCATTTGAAAGTTTAACTCATGGTAAAAATGAATAAGCTATCAATTACTGAATGCTGACCTTATGCTAGATACTATATTAGGTGATTTACATACGTTATTATATTAAATCTTAACAAAGAGACTGAGCAAAAATTAGTGTCTTAGGGAATAAGGCAGGGGGCTCATCTTGAGGTAGGAAAGAGGTAAGGTGTCCAGGATCTAGTCTGGGGTGCTGCTCATGGTCAGTGGAAAAGAATTCTTTTGGATGGGGCACAAAGTTGTTTTTTTTTTTTAATTGAAATATAGTTGATTTACAATGTTGTGTTAGTCTCTGGTGTACAGCATAGTGATTCAGTGATACACATATATACATTCTTTTTCATATTCTTTTTCATTATAGGTTACTACAAGATACTGAATATAGTTCCCTGTGCTATAGGGCTTTGTTGTTTATCTGTTTTATATATAGTAGTGTGCATCTGCAAATCCCAAACTCCCAATTTATCCCTCCCCTTCCTTTCCCCCTTGGTAACTATAAGGTTGTTTTCTATGTCTGTGAGTCTGATTCTGTTTTGTAAATAAGTTCATTTGTGTAATTTTTTTAGATTCTACATATAAGGGATATCATACAGTATGTGTCTTTTTCTGGCTTACTTCACTTAGTATGATAATCTCTCGGTCCATCCATGTTGCTGCAATGGTATTATATCATTATTTTTAATGGCTGAGTAGTATTCCATTGTATAAATATATCACAACTTTATCCTGTCATCTGTCTATGGACACTTAGGTTGCTTCCATGTCTTGGCTATTGTAAAACAGGGTCACAAAGTCTTGACACTCTAAAAGTC
Source organism: Camelus dromedarius (assembly GCF_036321535.1). Classification (NCBI taxonomy): domain Eukaryota; kingdom Metazoa; phylum Chordata; class Mammalia; order Artiodactyla; family Camelidae; genus Camelus; species Camelus dromedarius. The sequence goes on from NC_087447.1 coordinate 65,287,898, forward strand.
TCAGGTCCATCTCTGGTCCTATGAGGGGTCTATGAGAAGACTGAAAAAGTGAGGTCACCTCATTGTCATGGAGCTGTATTATGATGATTGAGGGAGGGGCATCACTGGCTCCTCATTAAAGCCATCAGGTAGTGGGAAGGAAGTAGTTCTGCTACTGAAGGGCCAGATGAATATAGCCAGTCCCTTTAATCCTTCCAGAGTTTCAAGGGGTCTTGGAGAGTTTGGATGAAGTGATACTGATGGATGGGAGCTCAAAACCAAAGACTGTTTTCCTGACTGACATGCCACCAGGTAGGGGAGATTATGACTGAGCACACCAGATGCCAAGCACTATTCTAGGTGCTAAAAATACAGAGGTAAAAAGGAAAAAATACTCCTGCCTTTATAGGACTGATTGTCTCATGGGGAACAAATACACCCTTTATGGTCCTATTTCAGGCCACAGTGGCCTGAGGAAGCCAGAGTTACATACGTAAAACCGACATGGAAATACATCAGGCAAATGCTGCTTGACCAAAGTCTCTCCAGATACAGTGTTGCTGTAACTCTTAATTGAACCATAAAAGTGTAGTCACTGCCTCACGGCACCGTGTACTCAGTTTCTTGAGTTCAATTGTCACTGGCAGGAGGCCCTTTGAGGATTATGAATCATTACCTACACCATGTTATTAAATGGGAAAAATATGTTATAATAGAATGGGACTGTCAATTTTCAGGGGCATTAGAGTCCCCTGGGAACTGCACTGCATCACAACAGGACAGGGGTGACACAGGGAGCGAGGAAGGCAGGCAGGTGATATGTGACTTCAATTCTTTTCATGACTTACATGGTAATGAGACAGTTCTTTATCCAAAATAACATGAGAAGCATTTGCAGACAACTATCCAAATGACAGGCCACTGCCAAAATTACAAGGTATGTCAACGTTTAATGCTAAAAATCTGACACTGCTGTCGGGGATGGGTCTTTACTTGGGGCTGAGCCTTTCTGGGCCATAAAAAATATACACCTAGAAATACACCTTCCTTCTCAGGGAAGCGGCAAGGGGACTGAGTCTGCTTCTATTGTTTTCAAATACCTTTGTCTCTGATCTAAACATTTACCCTAAAATTATTAGCAACTCCAAGCCTACATTTAATCAAAAGAATATCCATGAAAGACAGAACGTGGGGTGAGGGAGAAAGGGACATCTATGAGAGAAAATATAGCTTGGAAATCATTCATTTTTTCATGCTGGAATACACAGTGGTATAAAGGTTGAATATCCTGAGATCTTGGCTGTGCGTGTGTGTGTGTGTTTAAATGAGACCCTGCATCTGCGATACAATTTAAATCCTGATGAGATCTACAATTTTATATTCTCTAACTTAAAAAAAATATATATATAGTCAACTATTAAAATAGCATTCCTTTATGGAAATCTTTTTTATTTTTCCTTCTTTTTTTTTTTTTTTTTTTTTGCTGACACGGTCAGGCTGAGACAGCAACATTTACAAAAACTGTGGGAAAACACAGTAAAAATGATTTAAAAAATAATGAAAGACATCCATGGGGCTGTACCTCTCTCAGACAGCTTTATAGGGAAGGATTAAAGACGTGGGCCCCGATTCTGTGGTAAACCGAGGCCAGAGGCCACGATGAGGACTTGGTTACACATCAGTGGCTTGTTTTCCATGTCCGCGGGGAGAGAGCAGGCGCCCAGCATCTGACTGCGTGAGGGCTGCCAGCCACCTCTCCACAATCACCCTGAGTGTGATAGGGAGGCGGAGTCTGGGATGGTACAAATGAGTCTGATCTGATGAGCTCAATTCTCCCCCCGCCAGCCTCTAGGGATGGCCTCAATGTTGCTGCTTCACCAGCCACAGAGAAACATCAGTTAATCCCTGGCATAGATCAGGAGATGGCTGCAGAAGTGATGCCCTGTGAGGTGAAAAATGGAGCTGGGTAGCCAATCTCCTAAAAGTAGCAACACCACAAGGAATCAGAGGATGTCACAAAAGCCAGCTGCAATCAAGCTTGATTGTGGTCAAAATAAAAACATACGCAGCTGAGGCACAGTATCTTATTCATCGTCACCAGTGTTCCAGGCGGTAGGTGTTAATTGTCTCTGGTGCTTCTCTGGGTCTGTCTGGTACCCGGTTTTGCTGCTAACTTGAACATGGATTAGATGCGGGGAAGAACAAAAGGATCAGGAGGATTTCTAGGCAACACAATCGCTAATAAAAATGACATGGCCATTGTGGGAAGAAGATAATGCTCTGTGGAATTCTAATTTTGACCCTCTTCTGCAAAAAAAAAAAAATCCAATTTTAATCACCACTGCCCAATGAAATGGTCATCCTTGTAGTGCTGCAGGCTGAACGCATGCCTGAATTTGATTAGACAGACAGCATCGTGAGAAAGGGTTTGTTCTGCTTTTGTTCCTGGGTGCTTAGGTCTGTGGGACTGTCTGTCAAGTTTGTATTATTCTGCCTGATGTTACATATCTGCCCAGCAACACAGCGCTGGCTGTTGTGACAACGACCTTACCTTCTAAACACCTTGCAAATGAAAAGTCCGGTTCACTTGGGCTCGTTATAACTAGACAGATCCTTCAGTCCTAAGAGAGAGAGAGATCACTTGTCCTAAGGGAAGGATCTGAATAGATGTCACAGAAGCCAGAGAATGGCGAAACTATCCAGATGTCCAGGATCAAGTCACAATATCAAAGAGAGACTCTGTCCTCAGGGTCCCCAGCCTTCCCTCTTTAGTTCTTTACTCTCCAATCTCCTTCCTGATTTCTTTAACCCCCTTCCCCAAACTCTTAATAATCTCAAGGTTTCTGCTTCTTTCCACCCACGCCTAAGTACAGGCAGGAATCTAACATGAGGAACAGAATTTGATGTCTAGGAGTCAAACGCAGGCTCCCTCATTAGCCAGCTTGTGACTCTGGACAAGTCACATTCCTGTTCCAGGACTCTAGAGGTTGGATGATATTTCAGGCTATTTTGGCTGTAAAATAAAAATAAAATCCCAAAAGCTATCTCCCCCACCCCAGCCCATCTTAATCTATGTAGCGTAGAAGGAATCCTGGGAAGCCATCAGGAACTGAGATGCTGGTTTTCTTTCCATTTCTCTCTCTTCTATGCCTCAAGGTGTCTCCAAGGACATCTTTAGTGTCTTTCCCATTCTCCTCTCACTGCCAACTTGTCAGTTTCCTCAGAGAGAATAGCCACCTTGGGGCAGGTGGCCGTCCATAGCTAAATGAGATACTAGAATTGCTTTCCAGCATCAGGGGCTTCAGATAAGACCATCCGTCAGTATAAGAAAGTAGAGAAAGGTGGTTCCTGTGACTGCAGACATTTACAATATCTCCAAGGTCCAGTCCGGAGCTAAGAATCTATGACTTTGAGGAATGAGGTTTTGGGGATAATACCCCGTAAGGGAAGGGTAGAGAATGCAGAAGTGCCTAAAAAGGTTTTGGAAGAAGATCTGGTGTGGGAAGAAGTGCTATACAAGACGGAAAAGAAAAACTTCCAGAGGATGTGACATATTGTATTTTTCTAAAAGGCTGCAGCAAGACCTCCCCTTCATGGGTTCTTCTGATGACGTGATTTTGACACTCCTCCCCCCGAGAGGTGCGGTCTATGTGCCCTGCCTACATATCAAGATCTGAGCCTATGACTGGTCCGGCCAACACAGTGGAGGGGAATAGGTGCTCCGTGCCTCCCATGGCTGAGTTGCAAAGAAGACACAGCACCAACTTGGCTCTCTCTTTCGGGGTGCTCATGCCGGAAACCTAGCCACCATGTTGTGAGGGAGCCTAGGTCACAGCAAGCGGCCTCATGTAGGTGTTTTGGCTGACAGCTCCAACAGCCAGCATCAACCACCAACCGTGTGCATGAGGGAGCCTACAGACCACTCCGGCCCTCCAGCCTGCAGGCCTCTCCAGCTGAAGCCAAAGGTAGCCATCCCCTGCCTGAGCCCCACCAAAATTACAGGTGCCAGGGTAAAATACATGCCATTGCTTTAAGCCACCAAGTTTTGAGGTAATTTATGATACAGTTACAGTAAATGATGTTTCCACTGTCTGTGCTAAAATTTTGCCTAAGAAAAAGGCAGATGCGCCCCCAGAAAAACCACAAGTCTAGTGGTTGAACACTGGGGTCCTGATAAGGCAGAAGCCCCTTAGCTACCACCTCGTCTTACCCTGTCTGTGTTCCCTCTATTAGGAGATATTTGGGAGTTGGCCACTCTCCCGATTAAGATGATGTTTACACAGACTTACATGTTACAAAAACATAAAAATTCTACTTTTCTGCTAGACCTATACAAACATCAGCTAGCACATTTTGTGCACATATGGAAATAAACAGAAAACCTTCCATTACCAGGAAAGCCTTTTTTTTTTTTTTTTAACTTTCTTCTCTCTTTGTCCTGCCACCTTCTCCCCACCCTTGTCCCATCAAGCCTTTACAGTATACCATTTGAAAATAAGCTTAAGATGCAAAAAATACAGCTTTTGGCCAAGTGTCGAGACAGACATGACACTTATAGATAACTATCATTAAAGCTGAAACTTACCTGCAGTGGCCTATGCACTGGCCAATGCGTGCTGACGGCCATCAGTGACCATCAAATCACAAACTGAAAAGAAACAGTAACACTATTTGGAAAAGGATACTTTTATGAAATGTATGGTCTCTGATCAATTCTTTTCTCCATTTGTCCCCAGCCATCTCTTTTTTTCATACAGCATCACAAGTAACTACGAGCTAATTCAGCAAATCTTCCCTTATATTGTAAATTTCCCAGATCCAGGCTAGGACTGATCTATGCTCTCCTTAGTGTTTAGAATGTCTTTTTCTTTTTTTTTCCTTTCCCTAGTAGGTACATGGAAAAGAGACTTGCTAACTTTCAACAGACGTAGTAGAAAAATTGATCATAAATTGGAAGACTAAACCGGAAGTTCTAATTCTGCCCTTCTACTACATTTTTGGTGTGTGACTCTCTGAACCTCAGTTTCCACTTCTACAAAATAGACTCTAACATCTGTCCTACCTTCCTCCCAAGTTTTGGTTTGTTTATTTTATTAAATAGATATAAATACACTCTGGAAAGTGTGATGTTCTGTAAGCATCAAAGCAATGCTTCTGAGGGTGAAATTAATCATCGTGGGTACTTCTAGTCCAGAGCGTTTTCCACTCCACAAATATCTACTGGGGGCCTGGAGTGTGTTAGGCAGGTGGCTGGGTGCTTACCTGCATGCAAGCAGGTTTCTTCCCTCCCCAGGTTTCCTTCCCCACTAAGGGACTTTCCATCTAACTGACACCATATACCTCTTTGTAGGATTGAACCACAAAAGCAGGGCATTGCTACTAAAAGCTAATTAACTTCAACTAACATTTGCTAAGCACAGACTATGGCTCGTTGGTTTCACTTACAATATTTCATTTAATCCTCATAAGAACCCCATTATGCGCCTGTCTTGAGAACTATCTTAAATAGAAAAGTTACGGTCAAAGCTGTTAAGTAGCTTGCCCCAAGCCGCATAGCTAGCTGGAGGGCAGACGTGAGATTGAAACCTGGATCTTGCTCTAAGCCCATTCCGGGATGGTTTCTCTTGCTGGAGAAGGAATGGGGTGAGGGATCTCCTTACCTTCTACCAAAGGAACAGATTTTTTTTTCATCATACCAGTCAATTATGGTGCAGCAAAAGGAAATTTTCCAGAAGCCCTTTCTTCTTCAACATCGTTTCTAGGACTTTTATATTTAGCATATCTACTTATATCTTCCAAGGTCGTGAGCTTTGCCTTTTTTTTAACTAACAGACTTTATTTCTAGAGCAATTTTAGGTTTACAGTAAAACTGCACAGAAATTACAAAGTTCTACATACCCCTCCCCTAATTTTGCATTGTTTATGCTATTATTTTTCACTACTTCTCTAACCTATTAAGCATGCTTTTCATAAAGCCCTGTTGGACTTTTCACTGTTATTTTATCTTAACTGAAATCACCATACCCAGGATTTTGCTAAAGCTGCGAGTGGGATTCAGAAATAAATCTGTAAGTATGCTTTTTGGACAGACTGTGGAAAAGCTACCTGGAATACGTGGAGGTCAAAAGTTTGCATCTGCACTCTGCAAAGCAGGGAGAGCCTGGACGACTGTGCTTCCAGGGCCAACAATCCCCCAGGAGCAACGCTAGAAAAAAAATGCAAAAACAGTGGTAAAGGAGAAGATGTCAACACTTTATAATTCAGTGCCTGTGTTAAAACTTGAATTCCAAATGGAGTACAAGGGACTCTGAAGATAATCAATACTTTTCTATTTGTCCAACATTTCTAGGATTTTTAAACATTAAAAAAAAGTGTTTCCAGGATTTGCTCTTTGGCACAAAATCCTTTGGAAGGGCTTTGGGACTTTCCCCCTGCCTCCAGTACAACTGTCGTGGGAAGATGTGGAGACACAGAGTCCACTCTATTTTATTGGTCCAACTGGCACCCAAATCCACTCAAGAAAGACTTAGAGTGCACTGATTTAAAATATCTCTTTGGGTGAGCGTATAGCTCGGTGGTAGAGTGCATGCCTAACACACACAAGGTCCTGGGTTCAATTCCCAGTACCTTTGTTTAATCAATCAATCAATCATCAATCTAAAATTACATTCCTCCAGTAAGAAAACAGAAGAGAAAAGAAAGAAGAAACAAAGGAAAAAAATTAAGAAAAAGGAAACAAAAAATAAAATTTTAAAATTAAAAAAAAAATCTCTTTGGTGTAGGAGTGAGGAGTGGTCCACAGAGGCTGAGCCTCTCTCCTCGGGGAGCTCCTCACTGCAGTGACAAAGCTCAGGTCAAGTCTGCGACGCTCCACTCTGTGGTCCACCTGCCTTGGGGACACCTGTTAACACGTGGTTTTCGGAAATAAAGGGGCCCTGGGAGGACTCAGCCTTCTAGAAAAGGAGCAGTGAAGTGTTGAAACCAGGGTGCTTTCTCTTGGTCAAACAGCTGTGGGCTGACCAGGTGTCCGGCCACAGGTTTCTCTCTTTTTATAGCCTGTTTCCAACATGTTTGCACAGGTGCCAGCGGAAGAAGGGGCTGCCTTTCAGTGAGGCTCAGCCGTGTCCATGGGGGCTGAGCCCTGGGTCTTCCGCTGCTGTCAAGGAAATTACCCATGACCAGAGGAATGTTCACACCAATTCCTCAACCCTGCTCATTCCATCACTGCTACTGGTTTGGGGTCTAGATCAAAGTGCAGGCTCCCGGCATTGCTCGGGAACTGGCTGGAAAAGCAGACTCTCACACTCCGCCCCAGACCTACTGGATCAGAATCTGCATTTCAACCAGATTCGGGATTCATGTGCACGTTACAGTTTGAGAAGCCTCAATGTAGCAGACTCCCAAATTCCTCCCTTCTGGTAGATGGCACGATGTACTTTCTTACCTTAGTAAGCGGCATCAGATACCTGCACGCTAGAGGAAATTACACAGCAATATAGCATAATGAGGTTATTGCTCAAGTATAGATTCTGGGCTCCTGTCTTTTTCAGAACTTTAACTCTATGCCAAGAGAAGTGTATTTGGAATTTCCTTGACACTCAATAGGTGCCCTAGAATAGCTGCATTTTAAATGGATGGAGTCAATAAATGAAGGAATGAGGGTATTAACTGAGCTTCACTTGAGAAATCACAGCTGATACTATCCCCTGGCTGCCTTGGAAGTAAATGCTTGAACTTCTAGGATCATTTGTCCCAAGTGACTAGGAAGTTTAGAACAGCAGAGTCATGTCCGGGAAAGGGCCACTTACTACTGTTCTCCTCTGCTCTGTTACTTTTCACACCGGTCCAGCACTCCAGAAGAGGTTTTGCTCCTGACTCCCGCATTGTGCATACTGATGAACTGGGCTGGCATCTGGCCTGGCGCTCTTGTGGCCGAGGTATCCTTGGCCTCTGGTTAAATGGAGTTGTCCCTCTGATGTTTCTGACTTGGCAAGGAGGCCTTAGTAACCAGAGTCATCACGAATAGCACCCTGCTACTGACTCTTTGCTGGAAAGTGGGGAACACAGACCTCACTTGTATGAGAACGCTTAGGTTTAGTGAAAGCAATGAGGAAGTTGCCAAGTTTGTCCTTAGAAACAAGCATATGTCTGAAACCTTAGTTTTCTTTTTCTCAAGCTTTCCCCGAGTTGGGAGCTTACACACACAGATACGAGAGTCTGACTTAAGCTGTTCTGATCACCTTCCTAATTCAGCTTTACAAATCTGCTTTTGCTTCAATAGAAAACAAAAAGCCAACAGATCTCCCCCACCCCCACCACATCTTTTTCTGAATCATCTAGCTATTTAGGCAATCCTTCCCTTCCCTGGGGGGTGTGACTGAAGAATATTACTTTATTGACTCATAATTAAGAACTTCTGATGGGAAACCAGTCAACAGAGAAAATGGCTTTGGGGGAGGGGGTCCCCACCAGCAAAGAGAGAGCAGATATTCTTATCATAGCAAGTGCAAGGAACAGGAATGAGGAGCCCTGACCGAAGGAAATGCCCCCGAAAATATCATGTCCTTTCCATGAACTCTGAGCCGTTTTTGACGAAGTCATTTTTTTCTCCACGACGTGTAGTGAAAATGTGAGTGGTGCCCTGAGCTGCTCGAAGACTCGCGGCGTCTATGAGCGAGTGAAATCGTGTGTGGGAGGGGCTGACAATGGAAATTTGGTGGTGAACACGGAGTGTGGGCAGAAGGAAAAAAAGCACATGTGAAACATCGCTGAAAGGAAGTGTCACAGGAAAAAGTTCTGAGGCAGCATTCTGCAGGGCTCATCAGAGCCGCATCAAAAGGGCTGCGTGTTCGTTCATGTGAAAAAAAAAAAAATCCTACAAACAAATAAGCAAAAGATTTCAAGAGCCCAAAGAGAAACCATTCCTCTTTTAACTGAACTAACATTCCTTGAATTCAGTCACATCACATTAGCCAAGAGAAGATTCCAGTTCAGTGCTGGGGACTGGATTTTTTTCTATATCTGGTTCCACTCACGGAAACGACCACCTCTACACCCCTTATGTTCTTGACATACCTAGTTTAACAGAAGAGGTGATTTCCCTATTGGTGCCCTGAGGTTCGATTTGATGAGAGTTTGGTAATGCATATAAATGGATTTTCCATCATACAATTAAAGCCAATAGGGCCTAATCGAGACTTCTTACTGAAATAGATTTAAAAGCAGAAAAATAAGCGGACATTTTGCATAGGACAAGATTCATCCTTTAATTAATTTACTACCTGGTAAATTTTATATTTTATCCTAGTGTTTTTGGTTACCCAGAGTTACTCTTAGGGAAGCATAAGCTTGTATAATTCATTCAAAATGGACTTTTAAAATTCTCCATTTGAAATCTCTGAAACAGGCTTCAACACTGTTGGGGGGTAGACCAGAAAGAAAAGCAGTCTCCTACCGCTATGACTAATTTCAGGTAATTGAAAATCTACTAAATTTACTAATTCATGTCATGTTTCATCACATCCATCGTGCAGACGCGCAGTGTAAACTATTAGAACTCCACACCGACTTGCTACCTTGTTTATTGTAGAGATGATTACAGGTGTCTTTGTTGAATTATCCAGAAACACTTGTAGGAAGTAAAATCTTCATTCAGAAAAGAATACATCACAAGAGGAAATAGCTTTAAAAGATGGAACCAGGATATTTATATTTTTATTCAGTTGGCTTAATCTATTATCCTTATAAAATATTAAATATGACTAAAAGAATTTTTCTTCTAAAGTTCAGAGCCAAAGCATACTAGGAATGTATATGGCCGAGGTTAACTGTCCATGTTACTAGATGACATAAAGAAAACAAAAAATCTTAATTCTTATTTTTTTACCTCTCTTTTTAAGGAAATGACTTCATACTGAAAAAAATTGTTTAGAAGAAATAAAAAGTCACATAGATGAAGCTATTTTAATAGGTAACTTAATTTTTACTTTCAGTGATGAGACTAGAGTCTGTGACCTCCTTGTATACAAGATGTAGACAATCTATGTGAGGGAGGGGGCTGGGGAGATACTGATGGGTGACAAACATGTGTCAGGCACTGGTCCATAATTGATAGGCACTACCTCATTTAATCTACCCTCAAAAATCTAGGAAGGAAGTATTATTATAGATAAGCAGTCTGTTGATGAGAAACTGAAATGAACTAGTTCAAGGCCACACCACTAGTGAGGGGAAGGGCTGGATTTTGAAATCCATTTCTGCTTGGCCATAGAATCTATGATCCTATTGGCCACTTCTTTTAGAGGGATTTGTAATGAGCTAAACATCCACATAAAGAGCTGATTCATGGAAGAATGACAACCCATAAGGCCTCTATGGCACCTCATAGAACACTGACTTCTTCCCTGTTTTATTTAATAATTTATGTCGATGACTTGGTTAAATTTATAAAAAACATGCTTAGTCAATTTATTACAGAGATGGAGCCAAGAGCAGTAGAAAGAAAAAAAGCATTTTGAGTACAGAATCCAGAGCAAGAAGATCTCAACAAGTTAGAACCAGGAACCAGCTCTAAAAAGATGATGTCTCATGGGATAAACGTTAAGTCCCTGTACTTGGATATAAAATATCAATTGTACAAAATGACTTACAGGATTGGAGAGAAGCAATCTAGCAGGGGCAAATGTGTAAAAAGGATTTAATTTAATTCATGTAATCAAAATTTTGCTGAGGGCCTATTCTGGAATAGACAATGGGATACAGAGAGTTTTAGTTGACACTGATCAATCATATAATGTGACTGCCAAGACAACTAATCTTATCTGAGTTTGCATATATAGGGTTAGTTCTCCTCTACTCGGCTCTTATTGGACCCCACTAGGAGTATACTGTTCAGTTTTCAGTATCCCTTTTAGATGGGAGATAGCCGAACTGATACCCATTGACAACATGCCAGGGTAGATGGACAGAGAACCTGAACTACCATGATATAAGAAAGATGAAAGGGACTGAAGATATTTAAGCAGTAGAAGATGTACCTTAGGGGAGGTATAAGAGTTATCTTTAATTGGGTGAAGTTCTAGCATGTGAAAGGTTCAACTAATTGGGTGTAGACCCAAGTTCTTATCTAGGACCAATCCATGGAGTTGTAAGAAGCCAAACTCAGAGGAAATGGACTGCCTCAGGGCATATGAGGTCTGTCAGTGACATTGTTAGAGGTCTGTCAGCCCAGCTGGAAGACCACAGATGGGGATGTTCTGGCTTGATATCCAACTGGGTGACACTTAAGTCACACAAATCCAGATAACAGTGTGAAGTTTGGACCTCTGCAGTTGCTGAGCTCATGAGGAAGCAGAGTCCAACAGAGTAGAGTAGAGGCTTAGAAATTAAGTGAGGCTGAGGTTTCTGCAAAGCCAAGGGTCAAGGCTAGTCCAGGAACAGGGCTGGGAGCCTGAGACACTAAAAGATGGGCAGTCAGGAACCACAGTTTCTCTGAAGGATGGGATTTGCTCTCACATTTGAGAAAAGTTATATGCAAAACTCACCAGACCTCCAAGACAAGGTCCTTAAAGTCCCCCTCTGTAGTCCTTCATAACAAGGAGTGTCACTGTAACAGATCTCTTTCTAAACTGGATCCAAGGAAGAGGGAAATCATATTAAATCAGGATTTAATATCTCCCTGACACAGGTATGCTTAAGGTTCAAAGACCTCTACAGATGCTTCTAATTGTGAGAACCTTAATTTTAAGAAAAATGGAGGTTAAATCTATGACGAGGTTTTTTGTGATTTTATAATTACATCCCTCGTCTTCCTCCCTGAGTCATGCTAGCACAGCTAAACTGTTTAAAGATAACTATTTTCAAAAGATTAGGAAGAATTTTGTCTCTAAGCTAGCATCCCTTCGACTGACCCCTTCTAGACGCTGACTCACAGCCTTTGAATTATCTGGATGCAGAGTAAGACTATCTTTTAGTTTTCTTAAGGGCAGTCAGGTTATGCATGCAGGATGACCTACACTTGGGACATATGCTAGTATGAATGATCAGCTGCAACCAGACATTGCCTAGTGACCATGAATCATGGAAATTTAGCCGGCTTGCTGCCCTTGTGTGCACCACAAATGAATTATTTTAAAATAAAAATTCTGGTGGAGCATGTGCCTTAGGATAATTCACAGTACTGTGAACCCCAGGAATCACATCTTAGGTCCATCACTAAAACTCAGGTAAGTGGTTCAGGAACCATTTGGCTCATTCTCTAGTGCTTGCCATCTTCCACTGATGAGAACATGGTGTTGGGGGAATGGAATTATGTGGCACTGCTTTTCGCCAGCTAGAAAGACACTATCACTTTAGCCAGACTGCAACGTTCACTTGACAGAACACCATGTTAAAGGCATGCTGATAGGGGTTTGTGAGTTATCCTATTTACACCACATCTTTAGCTCCAGTAATAAGAAGAAATAGGAATACAACAGCTGATCCTTTGAAGTTTAAAGAGACCAATTGTATTTTCTGGAACATACGCAAAGCAGCAATGTATTTACCAATTTCAAATGAAGCACTCTCCTTTGTAACAAAATGTAAATTTCTCTTTGAAGAACAAGATCTTTGTCTTTCATTGGTCTTTATTCTTTTTCTTATAAAATGGAAGGAACATACATGAGACTTTCAACCAAGCCATCTCCCCATTTTAGGTATCTGCATCTGCTACTTTGACCTGCATTTTAAGTCATAACAAAAGCTGCTACAAATTCCACCATGTGGTCTTTTCCTCCTTTTTTGTCGCTCCTTTCTGATTCACGCTGTGGCTGTGTCTGCAGAGCTGACAGTCCCCAAAGGGGGGAAGACCCAAACCTCCTGTTATCTGGACCCGGGTATGCTTCTTACACCCCTACTCTTCGTCTAAATGGAACCGAAGGAGACAAAGCACGGGTCTCTATCCATCAAAGGGTAACCTGTCTAGAACCGGCCTCAAAATAAGAAACAAAAACCGATAGTCACAGAAATAAAAGAAAGATCCAGCCTCTGTAATAGACACCGGGTGGTCAGTCCCAGTGAGTTCATGCAAACAAATGGTCAACTGAACGGGATGCCAGGGTGGTAGTGTGGAAGTTGGGGTAGGGTAGGGGGTAGGAGGTATGAATTAACTAGAACAGTTTAGTTATTTTTTTTTTATTAACGGGTCCATTCAGTCCCAGGGTTGGAAATGGTAGTAATGTGTATATGTAGCTGAAGCTTGTATCTGAAGAATCAAAGTAAGGTGACAGTTTAAGGAATTGCTCCAGATTATTTGGTAAAGGGAGTAGCCGGGTACTCAAACCATGGAGTGTGGCTCTCTCTTCTGTTTGAATCCACTAGATAATTTCCTCTGTTTCACTTTGAGCGGAAAAACAAGCCACCTCAATTGAAAGCAGTTTACGGCAAGGAGAGAAGAAATTTCTTGCATTAAAGGATTTGTCCTCTTTAGTTTACAGCCTAGAGCTGGATGAGATAAAATCTAGAAAATCTGCGAGTAAAAGAACCACATTTTGAAATGTTGCTTTCTTTTGTTCAAAAGAGCTAAATGTGTCTCTCTTCTTTATTAGCCAAAGGCACAAGAACTAAATAGAAAATTCCTTGGGGAAAAATGTTGCTATAGGGCTGAGTCCATTGGCTCCTTTCCCTCCCTTTCTTCTCAGGAAGAAAAGACACCGAAGGGAATGCATTAAAATCCTTCCAAGAGATGTTCAGTTCGCGATCCCTCCCTGCCCCTCCACTTCTGCAGCTCCTCTGACATTTAAAGGAACACTGTCAAATAGGTGGGGTTTATATTTTGAATTAAAATGCTTCAAAATTCCTAACAAGAACAGATAGAATTCTCTGATACATCGGCTTGCTTGGGAAACAAGAGATGAAAAATACTCAGACACTGAATTTTTTTTTCTCAATTCTTTCTCTGTGGGGAAAATAAAATTAGAAGAGCCAAACATTCTGAATGGTGTGGGTATCCAAGCTATATAAAAATCTTTCTACCTCGTGTTCTCCCTCACCTGTAGATTTTTTTTTCCCCTACTGATCTGACCTCTAATAGAACCACAAGTCATGCTATTAATCACCCATGCATTCAAATTAAAATATATATATATACAAATATAAATACACACACACACAGACTCTCTCTCTCTACAAAGACCCATGAAAGGTTGGTGCATTCCTGAGAAAAAATATGATTAGTATATTTAAATCTCCAGAATAGTCCACAGAGCTTGCTTAGATTTTACTTATGTTGACAGAAACACCTCAATTCACCACTTAGTAGGGCTGGGGAGCTCCAGGGCAGGGGTAAAGATATTTTCCCAAGAGCACTCAAAGAGGGTAAGCTCTGAAGATGAGCCGACAGGAAGGACCAGGGGATGGGGGAGTTCTCCAGGTCCTCCAGTGGTAAAGTACAGAGAAAGAGCAACACGATTCTTCCATCAGCTCACAAATTCAGAAAACGAAATATGAACTGTCTGTGCCTTCTGGGTGTCTGCTTCATCAAAAAAAAAAATTAAAAATAATAATAATAATAATAATAATAATAATAATAATAATAATAATAATAATAATAATGACTAATCTCTGCCACCAAACACATGGGCAGGAAGTAGAGCAAGAAAGAGGCAAGAATCCAATAGAACTGAGAGGAAACTTGCACAAGTAACCAGGAAGATGGATGACACAGTGTGGACAACAATTCCAGACAACTCACTAAAAAGGCCAGTGCCAAGCTGTATAGCTGAAAATGGGGTATTAGAAGCTTATTATAAAATTATACTCTGAGTATCAAACTGCTGTCAACTTTGAGACAAAAATAATGACCTGCTCTAACACCTTTCTTCTCTTGCTGATTTACAGCAAGTCACCAAAGAGTTAACATTCGCTCTCTCCCTTAATCCCTACAAGTAGGTTAATGATTAATTGTACCAGTGGGTTTTGTTTATAGAACTGAAACACTGTCACTGTATATGTCAAGAGACTTAAACCTCTCTGATCATCTACACGTTTTAAAATGTTTAATTTCACTGCACGCAAGTCTACAGAAAGAGGAACAAACTGAGCATTTTACCAAAGCAATTAACAATTAAAGTTTTCAAGGGTAAGTATAAATAAAAAGGGCCTATGGTTAATTAACGCTTTGTACACACGACATTATTAGCAGCTGCGTGCCTTTAAAAACAAAGATGGAGGAGACAATAAGATTGTTGTTCGTGTGCTCTCTTGCAGCAATCAAGAAAATAAATAGTTCATGCCGGCTGGGTGATTTTCATTCCAGGAAAAGTTATCTCCAATCAGCATCAGAACGGGACTAGAGGTGAAGAGTCTTTTTGAAGGTGACCACTGTTCTGGGCTGTATAAGCATAAAGCCCCTCCTCTTGGGGAAATGCTATCTGTTGGCCTATTCATCTACTTTCTGATGGTCTGTGTGTACCAAGAAAAGGAGATCTGGGAACTAAAGAGCAGACAGGGACTGACCACAGAGGTCGCCGGTGGTAACACAGAGGTTGGACTGTACGTCCCGCCCATGTAAGGGCAATGCCACGTGGAGAATGCCACAGCAGTTCCAGCGGATAACAGAGGATGCCCTGTCTCCACGCTGGAAGCAGGAAGGAGGGCCAATCCTGGGTCTGAATTACTCCTCTTCAACCCCGTCAGCCCCAAACAAGAAATGACTCCTGTCTGTTATGTCTGGGGTAAATAAGGCTAAACAAAATTATAAATTAAATGCAGTTTGTCCACTACCTGCTCAGCCTACTAAGAATTCTTGGCCTCCCCTCATTTTTTTTCACTCCCCACCCATACTTTCCGTAGCCCACTGGCCCAGTACATCACCAAAGGACCCAGTACATCTCTACGTGAATTCATTCTTGCAGTCCTTGATTTTGAGACCTCATCTTTAAACGTGGCATATTAAGCATTAAGAAGCAAAAGTGAAAATGTGAATCACTATATTGTTACCTGTAACATATACTATTGTACGTCAACTATGCTTCAATTTTTAAAATATGACATTGTAGAATAAATACATAAATAAATTTTTAAAATAAGAAAATTTTTGAAAAAAAGAAGAAGCAACTGACAAAAGGTATTGAAAGGCAGGAGTTTATTCAGAGCCTAAAAAAAAAATCACTCCAGGAAAAGACAGAGACGGGTGGCCAGCCCAGGTCACTAAGGTCTGGGAGGCCAGAGCTGCCCATATGCAAATTCCACTGCTGGTGTGGTCAGGACCCGAAGTGTGGTCCCACTCACCGAGAGCCACAGTCACATCCTCCAGGACAGATAAAAGCCAAACAAGATTTAAGTCCAGGGACACGTTAACAATAGTCTGTATACCGAGAAGCCCCTTGCTCCTCCTTCAACATAACTAATTTTGAATAACAGAAAATAAATCTGGGTCAACTTTTGGAGCTGTAAATCCAGTCTGGGTAATTCTGACCTCCATTAACATAGCTAGTATTTCAAATTCCACTGGAACAGTTGCTCTGACGCTCTGGGGGCTGGGAGGCAATCCAAGAACCCAAGAGAAGTAATTCTTTCACATGCCTCGATCCCACCACTCCAGAAAGAATGTAAGGGGGGCTGGGGCAAAAGATAATCTTTTCATTTGTGGTCCATTCCTTATCACTCCTACCTCCACTGCTGCTTCCTCACCCTTAAGCTGGATTTCCCCTCAGCTGATGCTTGAATATCTTCTATAATGTTCCGTGTGATTTTCAGTCGCTTACTTACTATGACTGGGCAGTGCGCAAAGTCTGAGGATCCCATACTCTTCTTAGAGGGAGCTAGAAGTCTAGCTGGAAAGACCCATCATGGAATAAGCAACTGCAGTAACTGAAGGAAGTGCTGTGCTCGAAGAGGTGGCTGAGGTTTTGGGAAACCCCCTTCTGAGGGGGCGGGAGTGGAGATTTCAGAGAGGAAGTGATGATTCCGATGTGTAGGAGTTAGCCAGGTGAAGTGTGAGGGTGAGGATGGAGGGGAGTGCTCTGGAAGAGGGGGCAGCATGGGCAAAGTTCCAGAAGGGAGAGAAATTTGACACATTGGAGGAAGTGGAAGTTCTGTTTGGAGACTCAGAGTGAGTAAGCCAAGACCAGGTCAGGAGGAACTGGGCAGCAGAAAGCCATGGGAAGCCACTGAGAGGGACTGAGCTGGAAAGTTATCTGATCTACTTGGCATTTAGAAGATCATCAATGGCCGTTTGCAGCGACATGGATGGACCTAGAGATGATCATATGAAGTGAAGTAAGTCAGACAGAGAAAGACAAATATCATATGATGTCACTTATATGCAGAATCTAAAAAAAGGATCCAAATGAACTTATTTACAACCCAGAAATAGACTCACAGACGTAGAAAACAAACTATGGTTACCAAAGGGGAAAGGGGTGGACGGGTAAATTAGGAGTTTGGGATTAATACGTACACACTATTGTGCATAAAATAGATAAAACAACAGGGACATACTGTATAGCACAGGGAACTACATTCAATATAGTTCCTATAAGGTAATAACTTATGGAAAAGAATCTGAAAAAGAATATATTTGTGTGTTTGTGTGTGTGTGTGTATGTATGTATATATATATATATATAACTGAATCACTTTGCTAACTCACACAACATTGTAAATCAACTACACTTCAATTAGAAAAAAAAGTCACCAATGGCAATGTGGAGAACAGACTGGAGGGACTGGTCAGACTAGAGCCAGGAAGACGCGTCAGAAGGCAACCCATGGACCCTTCAGCCACTGCTTCAAATCCTCTGACCACAGTAAGTTCCCTCTCCCCAGGCGCAGCTCCATCAACCTCAGGACTCCTCTGAGGACCAGAAAATGCTCCTTCACACAGCGCTTCAAGTCAGACTCACTGATTTGGGGCACGATCTAATTCTACCCACCGGGAACACACTGAAAACTTTTCAAATGTTCTAAGTCAGGGATTATTTCTTCCCCCTGTGTTGTTTTTTTTTCTTTTTCTTTTTCTTTTTTTCTGCGAAAGGAGTAGATTCTTGGTGAAACATCATCAGTTCTCTCCCCTGTTCCTCCTCTGACACAGTCCATTCAATTTGTTTCATCAACACTGAAGTAGATGGAGGGTCCAGTCCTCACACTATCCTGGGAGTTTACCTCTGAATTTATTTGTTCATGTATTTTTCTTTGGCCGTGTGGCTCCTAGAACTGGAAAGCGTATCCTCCCAGGTGTGCTGTGAACAAGACTAGAGTAGAGAAGGCCTTTCACTTCCCGTGAAAAGTCACGAGTTTTCTGCAGAGCCATAGAAAAGTTCCAGAAGGGAGAAGACCAATGTCCATCCTTTCTTTCTGCTTTAGTCATACCACCCGATTTTCAGCTGACCACATAACTACTACAGATAAAGGTGACATTTTCCCGCCACTCCTGCAACTAGAGGGGACCACGTGACTAAGACTTACATGGAAGTACTGTGTGTGACTTCTGCGAAGAGTCCTCAGAGACAGGGGCAGTCCCTGCGGCTGCTGCCACCTCCTGCTCCATCCTGACTGAGCCTCGAGCCGCCATCTTGTCCCCCACATGGAGGCCACACGCTGAGGCTGGGATAGCAGCGAGGCGCTATGTGGGCCCCTGACACTGGCCCATACCTCGGGACTTCTTTTATAAGAGAGAGAAATATGTTAAAAACCACCAGGGATCTTTACAGGAAGGCTTGGCTCCAAAGATGAACCAAAAGAGCCATGAGGCATTGGGCTGGGGCCTCGTTCCTCAAAGAGGCTGGACTCTTTCTAAGGTCCGGGTGCCAGATTCTTCTGGGGCTGTGAGTCTATGAGCACGGGATGACAAAACTGAGCACTTCTTCGTCCATCACTTAGAACTTGTTCTGGGGAGACGGGAGGGGGTGGGGCTGTGGTGACTCCATTGTTTTGGGAAGCTATTTGTCAGTGCTTCTGTCTGAGGTCTCACTGCCCCCCTGTTATTCTAGTTCCCCCACATCCAATACCCTGATGCATATCATCTTACTAAAGCTAACTCTGCTTAGTCAAAAAGATTTCTGTTGACTCATGTGAATATGCATCACAGGAAAACGGTGGTCACATTAATTGGCAGGAAGCCAAAGTCAACCAGAAGTCACCACATTTTCTACAAAAGATGAATAAAATAATGAACACAAAAGTCCCTGTATGTTTCATCAATTTGGACTGATGCCAAAAGGAAGACAAACCATTTCATTAAGCAGTGTTCAGCTTCTAGCTCCTTCCAGAAGATAATCACTTTGTAGCCTAAAGAGAACATTACTGAAACTCTCTCTTGAGGGTTGAGGAGGGGAAGGGTGGCCAGGAATCAACTTGGGTAAATTGAGAAATAAAAGTTCTTCATATGTATCTGAGGAATTCAGTTACGTTATCATCACCGATTAGAAGATAAGCCATTAAAACAGATGAAAGATTAGTAACAAAAATGTAAGCATGGCCCTAATTAATGACTTGGCCCACCGTCAGTCTCCATGCATATGCTTATTTGTCTGCTTAGTGCTCTAGGTGACTGGAACATGCCCCCATCAGGAGGATCTGGGCCTGAGCTCTGTACATGCCCCAGATGCGATACGGAGAAGTTCGAGCCTGGACTTGTTGAGATACTGAGTCCATTCCTGAATCAGATCTCAGAGTAAACACAATTCTCCTAACGAGCTACTAGCTCAGCTGCATTCTGTTTCTTCAGCTTCTCTATGAGGAATGAATGGAATCTCTCTTGGGAATCATCCTGTGCCTAAGAGGAAAACAAGCACGAAAGTTCCCACATTTGGAAAACTAAGAGCCTGACAAAGTTCATCAGAGAAAGATGTCCTGAATTCGTATGTTCCTCGCAGCCACACTCCTGCAATGGGTTATTTCCTTTGGGCCATGGCTGTGCCTCAAGCTGCTGTTTATTTCTGTGGACATCTCAGAAACTTCTGGACTCTGACATGTTAACATCTGCAGTCGTGCAAGGCGGTGAGGAAGGGGTGGAGCAATATTGAAACAGCATTAAGAATCTGACTGAAAATGGCCACTTCAAGAGAGAAAGCACCAGAGTCTAAAGCACTCAAGGGCCATGTACCACCCCTCGCTCACATATCAGGACCAAGGAGGTGACCGTGGGGGGTGCGAAAAACAGGAGAGACAATTTCACATCACAAAAGCAACCAAGATGGTAAGTTTTACTTCTGAACTTCTTTGCTTTGATGATTTGGAAGCAATATTTCATAAGACTACCCATGACTTAGACCTCTTTTGAAACAAAAGGACTGATCTTTCTTGTCTTTCCTTTCTGTTAATAAAAAAGAAAATAAAGGCCTCGTTCACTGATGGTATGAAATCTGAAAATACATCGTGGAGAATTACAGTTGACCCCTGAAAGATGTGGGTTTGAACTGCACGGGCCCACTTGCACACAGATATTTTTCAATAGTAAGTACTACGGTACTACACGGTGCAAGGTTGGCTGAATCCCGGGATGTGGAGGGACCACGGATATGGAGGGCCGACGTGAGTTATGTGCGGATTAACCCTCATGTTGTTCAAGGGTCAGCTGTATGTTCATGGACAGATTCTTCAGGATGATATCTATTTAAACAGTTGTACATGACTTCTTACAATAATTATTTGGGTCTACTTGATGGATCTATAAAGCATTTCTCTCCACCACATAAATGTGAATCTTTACAAGGGGAAATGGACTTGGGATCCTCAAGAAAAATGAGGAAAAAGAGTAGGAGGGAGGAGAGGGAAGAGGAAGGAAGAAGGGGAGAGGAAGAAGGAGGCTACTTAATTCCCTAAAGGGAACGTGCAATTTCCACTTACGACAGTGTCTTGCCATGTACAATTCCCTCGCAAAATCTACACCCTCTAGAGGTCAATTACTTTCAGTTTTATTCAATGTGTTCCAAATTCTGAGACCACTAGGACTACTCCAGAAGAATGATTCACATCGACTCACATTTATAGTCAAACAAGTAAAAAGCATTTGTGAATAAATCAAAATGCCTATGAATTTAAAAGCCTGTATAGATCAACTAGAGTCATATTAAAAACCCAGTAAAGGACTTGGGAAGGTCTCTAATGGAACCATGACACCTGCAAACCTCATGTGAATCACAGACAAGGAGGAGGATTCCGTTTTCATCCGTTGTGGATGAGGTAGAAAAAAATCATGGAAAGAAAAAAAAAAAACTGCCCTCCAGCAGTTTTATTGGAGTAATCAAGTCCACATGAAAAGGCACAACATGGTCACCAGCCACAGAATCCCAGAACAGACTCAGGGACTCTTTAGGAAAATGCTAATTGCTTCAGTATATTTCTGCAAAGCTGGCAAAAATCAGAGGTTGGAGAGAGTGGAGGTACAGGCTTTCTTTGAGCAAAAGTATTTTGATGTAGAAGAAAAGCCACTGACTGGGAGCTACTGATGACTGTGTTGTGTTCAAGAGGATACTTTTCAGCTGTAGAACGTGAGCTCCTAAAGGAAACACTCAGTTCAAAGGAATAGAGTGTTCAACAGAACAGAGTAAGAATGCAACAAATATCTGTTGAGAAAATGAACCAAAACTGTCTTTTTGATCATTTATGAATGACAATTTGGCAACTGCAAAAACACAGAAGACAATAATAGTATAACCAAATTCCAATACATTCATTTCATTAACAAATATTTACTGAACAATGACTAAATGTCAGTCTCTGTTTCAGGCACTGGGAGTTTGGCAGGATACAAAACAGAAGAAATCTCTAGCTTCATGGTGCTAACACATCAGTGATAAAGGCTTGGCATATATGAAGCATTGCCTGAACTGACATGTTTAATATGCTCTAGAGGATGGACATTTGAATGATTCTGCAAGTTATTTTGCCACGAATATACTAATTGAATGGTTATATACTTCCTTAAGAATTGTTGACTCTGAAAAGAATGGAAGAAGTCCAATCAAATTGGCCCTAAAAAAAATGTGCAACATGTTTCTTGTCAGATGCGGTTCTACACTTATTAGGCTGAATTCATCATCATAAACATCTGGATTTTTTTTTCAGATATTTGTCACCCCTAGAACTGCTGTCTGTGAAGCATCATAAAAAAGAAAAAGCTAGCACGCTTTCTCTTGAGGTCCTCTCCAATGCAAGAAGTCACAAGACAAGCAGAAATACATTTAAATACCAATGACCAGATGTAAACACGAGTAATTACTAACTCAAACACAAAATGCATTTGTGGTGTAGACAGTGAAATGAATCTGTAACATCATACTTGGGGGATGAGTGAATCAGTGAGGGTGAGCTGTGCTTAAAAATACTTAGCCTACACAAGGATCTATCTGTGGAAATATTTATCAAAAAATTCAGTGTGGTCATTCTCAATAATATGAGTGCAGAAACCCATTTTAAATGGAAGTCATTTTCCTTTCTTACCTACTATATTAGTGACAGTCCTGACAGTAGACAGGTGGTATACTGCAATCAGGATAACTTGCGGGTCAGGGATTAACCACCCAGGAGTAGGTACGGTAGAGGGGAACCTCAAGGGCTAGAACCAGGGCTAACAGCAGAGACACTGTCACCATCCCTAGACCCACGAACTGGAAGAGGAAGAAGTTTCTGGAGCCAAGCAGGAGAAAGTTCTGTACAGTAGGCTACCTTGAAAGGAGCAAGAACTGTCTGGCCAGAGCAGAGTGAAAAAGGGTGGACATGAATCCAGAGGAGCAAAGAGAAGGTATCTGACACTTAGCACTAAATATGCTATTGCCCAACTAATTTATTTAATAGTCCTTTGGTATTTACTGAGCCCCTACTATGTGCTAAGCCATGTAGTATGCAAGGTCTCTAAAAGATGTGTAAGTCATGGTGTTTGCCCTCAAAGAACTCAAGAGTCCAACATGGATGACAGACATACAGGCAGACTAAGTCAAAGACATTGCTGCAGGCTGACTCTGTAACAGAAACAGGAGAAAGTGTTGCAAAGACAAAGGAGGTAGCAGGGGCGCTCTCCCTGGGAAAGAGACATTATTAAGAAATTGCTGACACAGCCTTACCTGTAATATTAACTTAATTATACTCAGGTTAATGAACAGGTCACTGAATTATGGGCCTATAATTCTATCTATATGTTTAGAAAGATCAAAGCAGTATGCATTTAAGAGGTCTTTGCAAAACCCTAAATGCGTTTTCAGTTTTTTTCAAACCAAAATTCATACCAGAAGTAGTTCAGTGCCTTCCTGTTACAGGTGAGGAAATCTGCTTAATCTATTTAGTAGCACAGAGAGAGAGAGAGGGAGAGAGCGAGTGAGCAAGGACCCAGGACTCCGGGCTCCCTACCATGACAGGCCTTGGAGGCTTTACGTGCTTTTGAGGTAATGTTAGTTGCACCTAAATTAAATCAGTGACTTCCCCCTCTCACCGCTGTTCTACTGCATTTCATTTCTTTTTATCCTTCATTCTTCTTACCTTGATTGGAGGGCGTCTCAAAACTGGTATCAGTGAAGTTCTTAAGAATCAGAAGCTCAAATCCCTAAAATCTGTTACTAAGCAGTAAGCTTGGGGAGTGTGTTTTTCACTCTACTATTTGTGGTAGCCTGTACTTTCCTGGAGTGATTTCCTTTTAATCTAATTTCCTTTCTAATGTGTGAATTTTACAGCATGATGTCAACATGGTAAAATGCATAACCATATGGTTGCCACGTAATTGAATGCTCCCATCTGTGGACTGTCCTTTGAGCAATTACTGTAGTGACCTAATTGTTGCCATTTATTGTTTTGTTAATAACAATTATTCATAGTACTTTCCTAAGACAGATCTACCGGTCCCTTCCATGTAATCACTTCTACAAGACTGTTCGAGAGCGCCTAGGGATTCCACGATGGGTTCATCTTTAAGCATATATTTAGTGTCTAGCGTCTAGTACATTTCAAGCACTGCATTTGGCGTGCAAGTATAAATAAGATGTGGTCACTGCTTTCAAGAAGCTTGAGCTAAATTTAACTCAATGTCACCAATTTTAATTGATCTACACTATGTGTCCAAGCACCAGGGTGGTGAAGACGTGGTAAAGAGCGCAGGGCTATGATTTCTGTTTCTTAGATGACAGCCCAGGGCGCACACTGTGGCTCACAGGCTGAATGTCCTTGGCAAGCTGGATGATCACTCTTGCCGCAGCCCAAATGCCCCCACTTCCGAGGGGCCGCATTCAACTCTTCTCCTAATGTACAGGCTGATGGCTGGAGGTCCCCTCGCCATCAGAACCCTGGTCCTTCCTTTCCCTCCAGGGGTCAAAGATCTGCCTCCCTCCTTCCATCCGTTTCTTTTTGTTACTCCTTTTGAAAGAGTCCCCAGTTTCTGGCTGAGAGAGAAAACAGCCCGACATGGAGGTCTTGATCCCTAAAAGAAAACGAAGTTGCAATTTGTTTTTGATCCTTCAAGTGTTTTGTTCAGGTTTTCCAAGTAAGCCCTCAACAGAAGATTTCATCTTAAGTGGAGAAATAAAGGTTTACTTCCATGCCTAAAGAGAAGTCGATGTCTCTGGCAATATAACAGCGCCTTAAATGAGCTTTCTGGTTCTCCATGCCTGCCTAATTTGTGTTTTGATGGAATTAATTTTCACAATGGAGCAGGTTAAGCAATAAAGGTTTTTATCAGTTACCTAAAAATAGTTCCTTAATCTTTTCCAAAAGGTTTGTGAACATGAAAAACAACTTAGCTTACATGTCATAAAAAATTAGCTTATTTCAGGCCAAATGGATAACTGCGGTGATTAATGAATAGTATTCATACAAGAGAAAAGTAAATAGTTCTGTTGAAAAAATTTTATTGTCACAGGGATAATGAAATTGCCAGAAGGCCGGGAGTCATCAGGTAATCTATTTCATTTTGTTCTCTTTAGACAAAAAGAAAAAGAATGCAGATTCTTTTTTCTTTTATTCTTGCCTGCACTTACCACATATAAATATAGTCAACTATGTGAGAAAATAAAGGCTGTCCTCGGTGTGAATTTGGGAGTGACTATGCAACTCCATAATACTGTACCAATACGTTGGAAATTTCTAGAAATAATGGAGGTATCTAAAGGAAGCATTGGGAGAACATATGGTTTTATAAAACATTGTTTGGTGGATAATAGAAAGACAAAAATTATATAGACCATGAAGTTACGAGGATAAAAAAAGGAGGGAAAGATATCACCCAATGTCCTGAAAAAACAGAGCAAATTTGAACCACAACATTCTTTCAGAGAAACTTAAGGAAAGATGTTAAATCCACTTCCCTTTTTGTTTTTATAAAAGAGATTTAGTCTGCCCTCAATAAAAGGACTTGTTTTCCTGTAACTGCTCCAGTTAGATTTCTCTATTGTAATCTGGAAACCTATGGCTTTGGGGTACTCAGAGCATCGCTTTTTGTCGTGTGTTCTTTCTGCTGTGTAACGCTGTGCTACAAAGGATGTCATTTCAATTACTTGCTGGCCCATCTTTAAGTCCCTTAAAGGTTACAGGGCAAATCCTGCCTAAACATTCAGTATAATGTTAAAGTTACTATTTAAGAGTCAATGTGCAAAACTGTCTTGGAACTGAGGGACTCTAGGTTCTAATGGGTTTTGGTTAACGCTCACAGTTCCCTCGGTTGACTGGTTAAGTTGTGGTCACCTTAATGATATCACTTTATCCTTAAATGAAGTCAGTCATAAACAAGTTTCAGCCGGTAGGTAGCCCGTATACCAAGCCGATCACAGATTATGCCCATGGATGTCACCGCCTGGGGCTGCCCCCTTTTACCCAGGCACACAAAGCGGGCCTTTTGTGAGGGCTGGTCCCGGCACACCGGCTAATACCCATTGCCTCTGCTGCTCTGCCTGCTGGGTGCTGGGGCTGCCGCGGTCATGCCACTGCATTCAAAATCAGAGCAGTGCTGAAATCCACTTAACAGTGTGGTGTTTAACTGCTGTCCCTGAAAGACTGTCCAGGCTGTATGCACTTTGGCTGTGAGTAAATCAACGGTGATCATCAAATACAACAAATTCCCAACCAACGGATCCAAGGGCTTTGAACCTTGTCATTATCAGAGAAGGTACTTTCAGGATTTTTTTTTTCGTTCAGGGCTGATGTCCTGGTTGTATAAACATATATGGTCATCACTAAATAGATGCCTCTCAGTTACAGAGTCAACAAAGAACAATTTTTTTTTTAAAGCCCTCACTTCCTCCCCAGGAAACAGTGTATGTGCAGAGAGGAAGCTGTCTTCCTGTTTTCTCCATAGTAGCACTCTTGCAAGGTTTCTGACTAAGCTTCCAAACTCAGTCTCCATCATATGGAACAAGCACTTCTTAACAGCTAGCCACATTTTACAGCAGTAATTAAGAAAAAAAAAAGAGAGAGTTATTTCCCACAAAACATAAAAAGTATTATTAGCCTAATTAATCATCTATTATAATCTTTTAAGCATTGCACCCTCTCCCTCAATCTCTATCTCATCCAATGTATAGTGAAGGCACTGGATTAATCCACTGGGGTTATCCTGTCAAAATTCTTTGCAAAATACATCAACTCTTAGTTTCCCAATTATGAAAGAAACTTGAAAGGGCACCTGCTTTTTATTATTTCAATGTTTTGTGATACAAGCCCAATGAATGTGCCTGGCACCCAAGAATAAAATATAATTCAAGAACGTTTTGTACATTCTGCTCTAAATTTTTAGCATTTCAGCACTGGTTTCTGGGGGCCTTTAAAAAGAGCCATTTAGAAACAAAAGTCATCCTCCTCCTTTTTTTTTTTTTTTTTTTTTGGTTTGTTTTTTAAGTCAGTTAAGGCGTTTTTGTTTCATTTATTTCCCCTGGTGATAGCTGAAGTAATAAAACTCAGATAAACCTGAGAATCAAGGCAGGGCTGGATCTAGATGATATTTTCAATGAGATGAGTTTTGGGTTTGGTAACTTTTCAGTTTTTCTTCTTGCTCTTGCTTCTAGACATCCCCAAGTTCTGTCAACCATCCATGAAGTCAAGGTTTTCAATGTTGTCCAGAAGCCTATCTAAATCAGAATCATCCAAGTGCCTGTTAAAATGCAGATTCCTGGATCACATCTCGGACCTATAAAATCAGAATCTTTGAGATCAGGCCTGGGAATCTGCATTTTAACAGCTGCCCAGTTTGATTACTTGACTATAAAGACATAAGGGTTTTTCTCCCCCAGGGATATTTACTTATAACTAGCAACCAAAGACCTGAAAACCTTTTAAACCTATACCTTTTTTTTTTTAAGAGGCAAAATCTTTTGGGACAAGAAAACTTTTTCCATGCCCCTCAAATCTTATAAAAAGGCAGTTCCATCTTCATTTACTATTCATAAATCCAACCCTGGAGATCAAATAGTGAGAAAAAATAATTTGCATTCTTTATTGGTGGCCTATCTAGCATACTGTGTGGGGTAGATATTTTGAAAGTAATTTACCTGGGAAAAGGCCTTATATGTAGGCTCTTTTGATTGTGATCACTTTGAATACATTTACACTTGAACAGCGCCACAAAAACTTACTGTCAGTTACTCTTTTTAATCACCCTCCAGCAGGAAACTCCATTTCCTACATTATGTAACAGACCTGAAAATCTCCCACAATGTTTTAAGGATATATTAGTGGTCATTCCTGATAACTGTCCACTTTTAAAGAAATAATTCTTCTTGCATTTCTACCCAAAGAGTTCCAGGTCCAGGAAACAAACAAGCATGCTTTACAGTAAATGCTCAAGACTTTGATAGGAAAGCAGATTTGAAAGCAAACTAAAGAGGTGTATTTAGACAACCAATTGTTAACTGTCCCTAACGCTGATGGTTCTCAGTAATGTCTACAGCATGGGTCAGATGCCTTATCACTTCAGACGTGTCCAAACAGTTTACACAAATTCATCAAATGATTTATCAGTTGTTTACTAATTAATACAGCATCAAGACGATTAAAAATCACTCATTCACTTAATGCTCAGTAGGACTTATAATGAAATAGTTCTAAAAATGTGTTGTCTGGCCTCCCACAAGCCATTCAACCTTTCGAAGACTCATTTTACTCATCTGTAAACAGGAGACGTCATAGGAGCTGTGTCAAAGAGATATTGGGAGGATTAAGCGGTAAATGTAAAGTCCTTGGCACCACATCTAGCACATAGTAAGGGCCTAATAAATGTCAGTTATTATAATTATTATTCTTGATTTCTTATCTCCAGGCGCCATGTTGGACAATTAATAACAAATCATGATCCTTTTATAAAACCAACATATCATTCAACTCCTAACACTTAGACATTACAGCATAGGTAAATATAATTGGTTTAATTAAGTTTTGAAATTCTTTTGTCTCTTCCTTTTCTATAGCCTCCAAGTACATGTTACGTGGACTTCATTCTATCCATTTATTGGAATACCTTTAGATTTAGAGTCTTCATCTATCTTTGGATCTAATATAATCAGAAATCTGGGGTCAGATAGCTTAAGTATAATGACTATGTTTTTAAACAGTTTAAGTCAATTAGAGATAAATAAACTTTAGGGAGACCTGAAAGCTGTTGAGACACAATGGTACAGAAATATTTTTGAAATTCCAACTAAACTCAACATCTTGATATGATACCGAGGCCATTTTGAAGGCTCTTTTTTGTTCATTAGTGTGTGGAGTGCTAAGTGAATTATTTAGTAGATGATTACCAACAATCAAATATCTCACTATGGGAAAAGAATGATAAACAATGCTCCTTGGGGTCTTCATAATAGTTATAAGTGCCTTCATTCAAAAAATTTCTATTGAATTTTTTCTGTGTGTAAGGCATTATCCAATGTGACAAGGTCTTTGAGATAAAAAAGAAAAGAACATTACCCTATTTGATGAACTCAAAGTCTCATTGGGAAGAGATAAGTAAAAAGATATAAAGCTATGAATAAAAGCTCTGAATGCACCGAAGATGCAACAAATAATTATCCCTGAGAGATCTAAAAAGACTTTGTCTTTCTTGAGGTCAGTCTTTTCTTCTTCTTCTTCTTTTTTTTTCTTTGGTGGGAGGAGGTGATTAGGTTTATTTCTTTATTTGGTTTTTCAAGGAGGTACTGGGGATTGAACGCCCAGGACCTCATGCATACCAAGCATGTGGTCTACCACTTAAGCTGTACTCTCCCCTGGCTTTGTCTTTCTTAAAGGCTAACTTGCTGGGACCGAAGGGGGAGCTGTAAGAAAAGGGAAGATGAGAGGTAAGGTTGGGTCCTTTGAGGAAGAAGTCACACGTCCCCTGCATGACAAGCATGACAAGCCCTTGGGGAAAAGTGGCAAGTTTATCGTGTACGGAACACAATGGCTCACAGGGTACCCAGTGGAAGAGCAGAAAGAGGTTGTTTTGTGTGTGTGTGTGTGTGTGTGTGTGTGTAAATGGGAGGACAAGTGAGTTCATTTTTGGACACAACACATTTGGCCTGTGAGACACAGGCAGTAATGTTCAAAAAGCATCTGGATCCAGAGGTTAAGAGAGGGACTCAGTGTGAATGACAATGGACTTCGGAATCAATATCGGAGAACGGGTAACTGAGGACGCGAGGGCGTATGTGATCACCCGGGAGAGCCAGCAGAATGAAAAGAGAAGTCCAAGGGCAGATCCCCAAGGAACACTAACATTTAAGGGGTTAGTTCGGGGAAGGGATCCAGCAAAGAAGGAGCAATTAGAGCAGAATGAGGCAAAAGGCGACTGGGAAGCCAGAGTCACGGAGGAGATGTTTCAGGAAGCAGAGATGCTCATCAGCTCATCACTCAGCTGTAGTGGGGGAGGCTTCTCTCCAGAGACAGGGCTGCTAACAAGGGGTTAATTCACGGTGGCTCATCACTCTTGCACAACCTCCAGGAGAAGTGCGAGCAGAAAGAAAATGGTCCCATGATAGAGATGGCAGAAGAGAAGAAGAAAGAAGGCACCAGAGGCTTAGATAACTCATGGCTGAGTCATCAGCCCATAAACAGGAGAGAGTCAGCACTATGACTGCTCCTCCTGAAATAAAGCAGCAAAACGAACTCGCAGTTAAAAAGAAAAAAGTGAAGACGTTTTGAAGAACTGAGGCAGCATGATCACGTAAGCCATGGCTTTTAAATCCCTGCGTGCACTCTGCTTGGTGTAAGTCAGTAAGTACCTGTTGATGAATGAACTTGGAAAAGACACTACCCACTGGGGCCTCAGTTTCCTTCTGCTATAATATGGAGAGAGGAGTTGCTTTGGTCCTTGCAAGTATCCTATGTGCTCGGGACTATTTTTGGCGCACTTTACAGATGCGTGAGCCAAGATACAGCAACTTTAGGAAATTTGCCCAGACAGGTGATAAGTATAGCAAAGCTAAGTTTCCAGCATGGGGCTTTCTGTCCACAAAGCTCGTGCTTTGCATCCCGCTGGGTCCCTCAGAACTTTCAAAGTACTTAAATATGCTTCATTTTTTTCCCCCTTTAAATGTGAGGCTATGAGGGAAGCTGGGTAAGTACTGTTACCTCCACAATAGGGAAAGAAATTGAGGATTTGCCTACAAGTACCTGCTCAGCAATGGGGAACCCTGGGACCCAGGTCTTCTACTCTGTATCATGGCCTTTGAAAGATCAGTAAATGTATTACATTAATGAACGTTAACTTTGAGACCAAAATTAACAACTTGGAAAGAAACTACTGCTACTCTTAAAACTGTATAAAATATCTTTTCTTTCTAGAAATTATAGCACCACGGAAATGAATCATCTGAGATTCTGTCTTAAGAAGCGGAGATGGCAGTTTAAGTATAGCCCTCTAAAAAGTAGCAGCTTTTCCTCCATCATCTTACTAGTTAATCTTCCTGGGAACAGGCTGATATTTACTCATCCCAAGAGAGTGTTGAATTGTCTGGACTCCAAAAGATGCTAAGGATAAGGGTTTAAGTTCCCCACCATTAGTCATCACATGGAGAAAAGTGACAGAGCTCTTTACGGATGCATTGCTTTTTTTTTTTTTTTTTTGCCCTTAAAATGGCAGTTGAAACAAAATTCAATGGGTTTAAATTAGGAAAAGTCAGTAAAGAATGCTCTCCCTTCCTTCAAAGTGATCCGTTCCCTGGGTAAGATGGAACTACTCCGCGGTCTCTAGACGACAGAATCAGATAGGCTAACAATGCATTTGAGAGCTTTGCAAAGAAACGTTAGACAAAATAGATCAGGTTAAAGTGGACACAGACGCCCAACAGCAAATTCTAATTATTTTCATTCCCCGTCTTGGAACAAAGAGACAATTGTTTAAAAAAAAAAAAATGTAGTGTGTGTGTGTGGGGGGGGGGGTGTAGGTGGGTGGGTGGATATGTAGCGAAAGTATTTCCCCCTCATTTGATTTATTATTAATGCTCAGAATTTCTATGTAACACAATACATAAGCAGCCTAAAGAGCTGAATAATAAAAAGTGAATCAATCCTGAGAACCAGGAAAAGGCACATTTCCAACACAGGTCTTTGGAGGCTGTGCCCAGGCTATTCTGGTAAACTGACGTGGGTGAAACATAGGTTTCTGAGTCAAGAAACTCTGGATTCTAGTTCCAGCACCTCCATTTCTAGAGCCTAGACAAGTTACTGAACTTTTCTAAGCTTCAGTTTTTTGTTTTTTTTTAAGGCCTAAAAAATGGAGGAAAAGAACTTTTTAGCATTCTTATGAGGATTAAATGTGATCAGGGGTGTACACTCTCTGGAATCATTTGTTCCCATTTTCCTCTACAGATTCCTACTCCTTCCCTGAAAGCTATAACAAAATAGGGAACAGTTGCCGATGCTGGTAAGCCATGTACTCAGTTCCAAGGCAGAAGGTTTAAATAACCAAGAAAACTCCAGGAATTGTTGATGCAGTTATCTTCCAGATGAGAAATGCTCTGAGTCACGTGGAACACGATGTACACTTGCTTTGAAGCCCTTGGCCAAAATTCCCATCTGGAATAGCAGTGGCTGGCTACCCACATTGCCCTCTAAACGCAGCTAGAATTCAGTAGTTGTCAAACAGTTCATGTGTGCTGAAAATTGTAGAAAGTTGCCTTTTCCTCCTTAAATTCTTAATCACATCCCTTTGGACCAAAATGCCCCCAAAGGACATATTTGGACCTTTCATGGAAAATGAGATTTTTTTTTTTGAATTGAGGTCCAGTTAGGAAGTAGAGAGGCTGAGGAATTTGAAAGAATCTTGTGCCTTTTGAAGTGTGTTCCTGGTTTCATTCTCTCCTTGGGCTCGGATAGTTGAGCTCAGGTCGAATGGCTCCCCCACCGTCTTCACGCCACACTCAGAAAAGACAGCCTGTAAGAGACGTGCCTTGGGTACTCCTTTCCTGTATGAGGAGCAGAGGAAGCTGCTTAAGGAACTGCTGCCTGTGGCTCCTTAAGTCATGAGTCATTTGTGTAGTTAAGTGAATCGGCCACTTATGTGTTGACAAAGTCGAAAGGGGGTGGGGCTGAAGATGGGGCAATTCCAATGCAGAAAGAAGTGCTCCAGGAGGGGTACCCGCTCCTTGAAATGCTAAGGGTTTCTGGGTGCACAGTGACTGGGTCCCCAGCATCACCATCCTCCTTAGTCATAAATCTTTATTGAGGCCTTCTGACCTCTCCGACACCAGCACAGGACACAGCATCACGGGTCACGGAGTGCTCGCTCTTCCACTTCCTGTTGTTCCTACTTGTCCCCTTTGTTTCATGTTTTCAAAGGTCTTCCTACCACCTCCATTAGCTGCTTCTGAGCGAGACACTGGTCAGTAATTCCTCTGATGAATACACATTGTTATGCCCTCTTCTGGAAGGAGGGCATCCGAGGGAGGAAACGGTCAGGGGCTTGCTCAATGTGGTGCAGAGAGGTGGAGGCAGCCGGTTCTGGGGAGCAGCTCAGCCCAGCCCACTGAACCCTGCCGCCACCTGGCCGCTGCTCACTCCCGCCCTGCGGCCTCCACATCTGCAGTTGAAAGCAGCCCAGGTGCGCCCATCACCACCGCTGCCCCAGCTTCTGCTGGCTGTCCCCTCCCTATAACCCATTTCCTCTCACCCTTGGACTTCTTTTTTTTTTTAATTCAAGTGTAGTCAGTTTACAGTGTTGTGTCAATTTCTGATGTACAGCACAATATGTCAGTCATACTGGAACACACACATATATTCGTTTTTATATTCTTTTTCACCATAGGTTACTACAAGATACTGAATATAGTTCCCTGTGCTGTACAGTATAAACTTGTTGTTTCTCAATTTTATGTATAGTAGTTAGTATATGCAAATCTCAGACTCCCAATTTATCCCTTCCCAAGCCCTTCCTGCCCTGGTAACCATAAGGTTGTTTTCTATGTCTGTGAGTCTGTTTCTGTTTTGTAATAAGTTTGTCTTTTTTTTTTTTTTTTTACATTCCACATATAAGTGATATCATATAGTATTTTTCTTTCTCTTTCTGGCTGACTTCACTAGAATGACATTCTCCAGGTCCATCCATGTTGCTGCAAATGTCATTATTTTATTATTTTTTATGGCTGAGTATTATTCCACTATATAAATACACCACAACTTCTTTTCATCCTTGTAATCATAATTGAATGACATTTCTGAGTCCAGGAACTGAAGAACCACAGGTTAAGGACAGCAAAGGCAAGGAGAATGTCTTTCTAGTTTTGAGCTTTAGGCCAAAGCATCCCCCAAATATAGTTCATAAAATTATAAGAGAATAGGAAAGCTTAAGGCTGAGACAAGTACTGCATATTTCGAGGCAGAGTCATAGACTCAATTTGCTTAAAAAAAAATATTTCACATCGTCTTTGCAGATCCTTGTGTCCCCAGTCCATAGAAACTCCACAAACAGTGTCTACACAAGTTGTCGGTGAGAGATGAGTCCCTTTTAGGCCTGCATCCTAGACCAGAAGAAGATAATATAACACTAGACACTGGAATATTCTCAGTGTTACCTAGAATGAAGAAAGGGTAGATTGTTTTTTTTAATGGCAGTACTGGGGACTGAACCCAGGACCTTGTGCATGCCAAGTATGCAGTCTACCCCTGAACTATACTCCCCCTGCCCCAAGAAGATTTTCAACTACTCTTCAGTGTAAAGCCTGCACTTGTACTTGGCCCTCTAATTACAGTCTATGTCCTGACTTTTCTGTCCTAAAGTCTATGACCCTGGTGAACCTCCCAGGAAGGGGAGGCCACTGTCTTCTTCCATTTTAAGCCTCTGTCAATGCCCATCTCAAATTTTGCCTTCTCTATGTGGCCTTCCCCAATCCTGCCCACCGAATTTTACCCTCTTTCTTCAGTGGCTACAACTTTCCCTGCTGGTTATCATTAAGTTTAGAGCTTTGTAATTGAGCTGTTCTACGTGCGTATGTCAGGTCTCTGGTATCCTAATTGTTTCTACCCCCACAGAGTGTCCAGGCCAGTGGCATATGCCAGGTTATCGTCATTGAACAAAATCTGATTGATCACTTAGGTGTGCCATATATCATACCCTGTTTTGGGGATAAAAAGTAGAAAAAGACATAGTCCCTTGTCTCAAGAAGTAGGACAGCAAAGAAACAGCTAATGGGAATCACCGCCATGAGCTTTCTTGTAGAGGATACGAACGCAGGGCTGGAGAAACATGGTGGAGGGGCACCCAACTCTGGGGCTGGGGGAACCCGGCAGCAGAGGTCAGAGGGTGATTTTTGAATTAAGTATTGAAAGCTAAGCAGAGGTTTACCGGGGAGACAAAGGGCAGAGGGGAATCCCACCAGGGGCAGGAGGACACACAAAAGCAAAGAGGCATGAAGAGTTCATGGAATGGTGTGTTCACAGGATTTGAGAGTATGACTGGAGACCAGGGAATGTGAAAACAAGGCTGTGTTGGGGTGGGGGAAATCAAGACCCAGACATTCTCCTGAAATGGATGTAGGAATGCACCCAACATAATCACTTAACTCAGTTATTATTATATGTTTTATTGCTGTTTCTATTTAAGTAGAAGAACTATTTGCTTAGCTAGTCTCTAATTTGTCGATTTATATCTCTATGTCATTCAGACACTTCCCTTGATCCCAGGAAATTCATTGAAGGAGAGTGAGAATGCTTATTCCTATGCACTTACTAAAGTACAATACAAGTGCAAATGCCTCGTCCATCTTTAAAAAAAAAAAAAACAAAAACGCATCATAGGTCATGGCGACTGTTGCTCAAAAGTTCTAACGGTACGCTTCACACAGCACTAAATGCTGCCCTGCACTGTTCCCACTCAGGGCACGGGAGGCAGACAGACTCTCAGAGACGTCATATTTAAAGCTGATGCTTCATATAAAGAGCACCATTCACGGACAGTATTCTAGCATCTTCCCCCATTGCCATATTTGTGCTTTGCTTTTATGGTTTCCTATTTTACAGACTCAAACCTTAAGTCCTCCTCTTTTTTTGACGGCAAGAATATGACAAGTCAGAGATGACTGCGAGGGTGGGTGAAAGCAAGTAACGGTTGGCAACTTTCCGGGTGATGACGAAGGTTATCTTTAATAACCATAGCCCGGTCCAGATACGTTACAAACATTAGGTTTTACTATGGAGCCACTACATGAATTTATGCATCGTTCTCTTGACTGTTCATTCTTAGAAGTATTAACCCAGTGTAATTCAGTACTTCCTTGGTAAGCCTTCCATAGGAAGATTAGAACAATTTGAGTGATTATAAACTATCTAGGCTTAGCAGATGCTGGTAATCTGTGGGATTGGGACCTGAAAGGATTTATGTCTAAACGTGATTTAAAGTCTCTCCTTCTTCAAGACTCCATTTACCTTGAATGCTTTACATTCTCTCAAAGTATATTATTTCTCCTCAGAATCCTTTTTTCTTATTTCATAATTCCTGGCAAGGCAGACATTAAATTGGTAAATATATTTGCTTTCTGCTTTGGGGGTGCTAGGATTAATTTTCAAGTTGTTTTGAAAAATGCTCTAGAAAAAAAAATGTCGAGTGTGCCTTTGAATGTCTCCCCAGTGGTGTCAGTGACAGAAGGCAGCTGCAGCACTGACTTGAACTTGGTATAAAGGCTGATATTTGACTCCAACTCCAAAAACCCATCATCATTCCTAACGATTCGATGGGAAGGCACATGCCTCCTCAGTGAACCCCTCTTAACTGTCGGCTTTAATGGGGGCCTTTCTTGGAAATCCAGTTTTCCGCCTGTCCTTATACATGGCCTGAAATTTATTTTTATCTTGATACAGAATAAGTGACTTACTTGGGTCAACCCTGACTACTATTTTAAGGTCAGAATTTCTTGAATGAATATGTGAGGTATGAAAACATGGAGATCTTACATTGGTTCCACAAAATTATCTTCTGATATAGCTCTTTTCATGCTCCATTGGTTTCATGTGAAAATGGAACGCGTTTCATGGGCAGGTGTGCAGCCTAGTAAGAATTTTTCTTTTCTTTTTTAGTTGATGTGATGTTTTCAAACAGGACTATTTATATAGGCCAAAGAAATTCAAATCTCAGAATTTTCCCTCTAAGTCCTGTCTTGCTATGGTTGCCAGATAAAATCCTGGGGGGCGGGGGCCCAGTTAAACCTGAATTTCAGATAAATGACAAATTAACTTTTTTAGTGTAAGTATGTCGCATTCAATACTGGGGACATGTTTATACTGAAATTTTTGTCGTTTATCTGAAA
Source organism: Camelus dromedarius (assembly GCF_036321535.1). Lineage (NCBI taxonomy): Eukaryota > Metazoa > Chordata > Mammalia > Artiodactyla > Camelidae > Camelus > Camelus dromedarius. Next base: position 65,324,542 of record NC_087447.1, read on the forward strand.
TTCAAATTTAACTGAGCCTCCTGTGTTTTTATTTGCTAAAGCCTGCAACCTTCTAACTGGGGGCAGTTGAATTATGATCAGAATTACATTATCTCCAGATTGCAGGTCTATGAAATTCCCCAGGGGCCATTCTTCTCATGAGTATGTGCAAAAGTGGCAACTGCTGTACCGGCCATTCCCAAAGGCCCCATGGAGCCATCTGGCTCGGGGTCTAATGGATTTAGATGCTGGACATTAACCAGTCCCTCCTTCAAAGTATGCTAAAAAGCTTTAAGGCAACAAAAATAATGCCCTTCCCATAGTGGGCACTCGATGCACTTTTGTTGAAATTATTCATGTTCATTACTGCCAGTCAAGATGAGTAAGATGATAAGAGATGACAGCTTAGAAACAGTTCCTACGTAATCCTCACCTGTCAATCTCAGCACGTCTGATTCTTCAGAAACCAGATGTAAATTCCACCTCATTCAAGAAGCCTTCCCTCATCGCCTCATTGTCTGCACCACCCCATCTCTCCAGCATCTCTTGTTTACATCATTCATATGACACTGAACATATTCTGCTTAACATTTGAAGTGACCTTTCACTTACAAATTCCCTGAGGTGGGAGAGCTCTGAGTTAGAACAGGAGCCCTGGAGTCAGACCAATTTTGGTTTCAAACGTTGCTCTGCCCCTTCTCGGCTTTGTCACCCTGGACGAACATGGTCTCTTAAGTCTCAGCTTCTTACTTTTATCCCTCAGTAAAATGGGGTTAATAACACTGCAGAGCGTCGTAGTAAACGGGCTGGCACGTGTGTAGGAGCAGCTTACTCAGAGAACATTGACCAGTGGGAGGCAGGCATGATCAGTATCATCATTACTACCTTTTTTGCATCCACATTCTCCCCAGCGTCCGCTGCTTATCAGGACCTACATGACTCCAAGTTCCCAGCCAACCAGACAGTGAAAAGCACTGCCTGGGGACAGAGCAGGGAGCCTCTTGCACTCCACAAAGTAAAGATTTCATCTTCTTGGTTCTCTATTTCTCTACGCGCCTTTAAACCTACACACTGAAGCCCCTGCGCTGTGTTCCGTCTGGGATCATGTGAGAAGCGAGAAAACTTTAACTGCCTTAGAGACTTGTTCCCTCAGAGGCAGCGACAGGGGGAAGCCTCCTGGGACTGTGGTCACCACACACTTCCTGCCTTACTCTTTATTGACTATTTGCAACCTCTTTCTTTTCCTCTCAGTCATCAGGGAGGAAGTTGCATAACTTAAAAGCTAAGAGGGACCCATTTTCCTGTCATCTGAAGTCATACACATTACCCTTCCTTATTGTAACTCTTCTTTAAGTGCCACTGAAAATGCTCTTCTAAATGCAAAATGACTATTTTTGCCAACCCAAAGGAGCATGCGTGAGATTGGATTTTTAGTGTTTCGTTTCTAGTTGTACGAAATCAGCAGAGGAACTGGGGATATATATGTATGTTAAAAAAACAAAAAACCAAAATACAAGTTTCAAGGGTATCCTGAGTTCTCGACTGGCTTTTACCAAAAATCACATTCAAAATCCTTTGTGTAAAAACAAAGAGAAAAACACTCTGGGTCATCCATTCATTGGCACAACATTTGCAAAACTGCAATCTCTTGGAAGGCTCTGGCTGTGACACATTTTTGTATCAGGACCCGGTGCCTTCGCCGTAACAGGTATTCAGTGAACATTTGTTGAACCAATTAATGAACAAGTATTTATTCAACAAGTATTTATCGAGCACTTAGGAGATGTACTGCGTGAAAAAACATTTGCAATATAGTGTTTTCATCACTATGGTCATTAATAAATGATGACTTCACCACAACGCTGTTTATAATGCAGCCGTCCAGCAAGCCGGTGACATCCACTCTGGGGGTTTGGGTGAGAGACTGCAGAGTTTCTGATTGTTTAGACTTAACAGCAATTGACCTCGTCACTCCTGTTGTTACCCACAGAGAACGTGTTCCCAAGTCCCCACCTATCTTATTTCTATTGGTTAATAATTTTAAAGTCACTCCAAACTCACTAAGACTCAGAGATAATCCAGGGCCTTTCCTTCTCTAGGGCCCGAACTGGCCTCAGGAGCAAAGTCCCAATCGTGAAGCCTTCAGTCTGTGTCCCCTGTCATTTGGGGAAGAGTGTAACACTATGGGGGCCAGGCTGTCCCCGATGTTAGAGACCCCATCTTTAAAATTATTACTCTGAGAAAAGTGGGGAAATATTGTTTCAATTATAAGGATAACACACAGACAGCCATGGACCACTTAAGAAGTTGCATAGTAGTTGATTTTAACCACAAAACCAAAATCACTATTTAGCTATTTGCTTCTGCACAGTATAGGGCAGATCTGAGTGGCAGGTCAGTCAAGCTATTTATTTATTTACTTTTCATTCATTCATTCATTCATTCAATCATGCTGTTCTCGGTTCCTGGTTTTGCAACTGAAGATGGCCAAAGTCTCAGAGTACTCCAGCGTTAACAGAAAACAGCTCACTGTTGCCCCAGCTGCAGATTTGAGTAGTCGAGCAAGGTCAGTACCCAGAGGAGCAGGTCACTTGTACAGAAGGAGTGAGCGAAGTTTCCAGAACTGCTTTTCAGGTGTTTCCATTCTTGACTGCTTTTCATTCCCCCTTTCCAATACATCACTCCCTTGTGTTTCACCTCATTTCCTCCCAGTTTCCATCTCGACTTTGTCACATGTTCATGGAGGCCCCCGTAATCTTTCATTTTCTCCTGGTAGAATCTGGCGGTGGCTTTATTAAAACCAGACTGCTCTGCAGTGGGGAATGTGCACAGGTAAAGTCTTCAGGCTGGCAGCTGCCCCCTCCCATACGCACCTCTCCCACCAACTCAACGCCCCCCCCAACCGTGTAATCCTGCAGACTGAAGGGAGCCCAGTCACTTACAGCAGACGCTCACGAGCCACACTGGCCATGGAGCCCGGGCCGTGCGCTCTGGGGAGCCAGGGGCATCACAAACACACACAAAAGAAACGTGCTCGAGGGCATGTGGTCACTTAGAGTCTGAGGCTGCGAGCTGCGCAGCACCACAGGTCACCCTCAGCATCCGCTCTTGTGAGCAGTGGGGATCAGGCTCCAGGAGGATGCTTCTCCGTACCTCCTGCTTTGTGTCTTGGAAGCCGAAGGCGGCTTCCTCCTGGGGGCGGGAAGCTTCCTTCTGGACTGGGATGCTGCTGAGGTCCGAGGACACTTCTTCGGGAGGGTGGGGAGATTTGGGCAGCAGAAGCACGTAGGTAAGAAAAAGACAAATTAACCTCAAGTCTTTCCTCTTGGCGTGAAAGGAGGTACCATTTCCCAGTAGCTCCGCACTTCCATTTTGCTGCTGCCTTTTCTGTTCTAATTCCCGGTTCTAGAAGGACCCACCTATTAGCATGGTATTCCCAACAGTTGCCCACTGTGGCAGAAGAACATCTTGTAATATTAAACAAGTCCTATTATTCTTAAGTTAAATAAACGTAGGACTGGAAGTGACCTGTTTGATATTCTTTGGCAATTAGATCAACACCGAACACTAGAATTGCTAATAGTTTTATTCTCATAAGATAGTTAATAAGATTTGAGTTCCCCCAAAAATAAAATTTCAGCTTCTTTTAAATCATTTTCATTTAAATTTTACATTCATTAATTATACTTCAAAATTTATCTTTTCTTTTAAAGAAAATTAAGATCTTAGAGGAAAAATAACTTTTGAGATCACACAAAGTAATTTTTACTTTGTCACGCTTATGTTTAGTTTACACTTGTGATGAACATGTATTCAAATTGTGTACACTTTGGATAAAATTACATTTTACCTTGAATACTTTAGCTTTTAAAGTTTAGATCTTGCCAGTCCACAGAAAACCAATTATATGAAGATCTTTGCTGTGACAAGATTAGGGACTTTGCAGTCATTGAAGGCAATAAAATAAATGTTATGGATTAATTAATAATTTATTAACTCTGAGTAACTTAATTTTATTATTCATGGAAAAATCACCAACCCAACAACAGAATATCCAGATGTGCGCAGTAATAATTAAATCCAGTCATTAGATATTTTGACTTTCAGTCATATAAGAAACATAACTTTCCATATTTTTTTTCATTTTGTCATTATAAATATATATTTGTCGAGGAAGGAAGACAGAGACTATTGAACTGTCTGTTAGCCTGATTTATAACGTTTTAGTATTGAGACACATGCTATATGTGTCTGTCCTGCCCCGAGCCTAGCAAATGTTAGGGGGCAGGTCTGCTCAGGTGTTCTCCTCTTTTTGAAGCTGTTCTCAGTGGTCCTGCTCTTTTGAACTGTTTCTTTATGGCAACTGGTTTAGGTGCAACCAGGCTGGATTTCCTCCCCCCTCCCAGGAACTTAATGTACGTGTCCAATGGGTAGTCTGGTTTACAGATAGGGATAAAAGAGTAAAGGACAAGAATACTAAGTTCTTTGGTCTCATAATCAGTTTCCTACAGTATTTTTGTGACAACCTAGGTGTACGCTTCAATATGCTCCCATATTTTATCCATAATATAGGAAGGAGTTACTTACGCATGTTAGAAACATGGAGCTTTGAAGTCAGACAATACTAGATCTGAATTGTAACTCCACCACTCACTAGCAGGGCGATTTATGTCAACTGTTTAAGCCTTAGTTTCTTGATCAGTAAAATGGTGATGGAAATACACTCATAAGGATACACTGAGGACTAGAGATAACACATGTAAAGTGCTTAGAAGATAGTAAGCATATAATAAATAGCTATTATTCTTATAATGTCCACATGCTTTAATTCTTAAAGTAGTAGTCTGTTCAGTCATTTAATAATCCTCCTATTCAAAGTCCTTTGGGTGGCTACCAGAAGGGAAGGGGTTTGGAAGGTCGGTGAAATGGGTGAAGAGGGTCAGCTCTATGGTAATGGATGGTAACTAGGCTTGTGGCTGTAATCACTTTGTAATGTACAATGATGTCCAGTTACAACTCTGTACACCTGGAACTTACATAATTAAAAAAAAAACTCTACCAAAAAACACTTTCCACTGCCTAGGGTGTAACTTCTCATGACATTCAGCCACTCCAGTTGGTCCTTCCGGCCTTGAATTCCAGCCTTCCTCCCAGCCCATGACCATTCTGCCAGGAGACCTATGCTCTCCTACATCTATGTCTTTATCACCATGAGTTCATCTGTTCGGATGGCCTCTCGACTTCCGAGGGCCGGTTCAAGTGGCATTTCTCGCAAGAAGTCTTCTCATTTTCCAATTTCAATGACCTTTCTTCTCCTTGTGTTCCCATAGCACTGTTTGTAACTTTACTAGAGAACTCATTTCAGTGAGCTTGGTATTTTGTCAGGTTCTGTGTATGCGTCCATCATTTCTGCCCCACCATCCCCTTCTCTGGGATAGACTGTGTCTTTTTCACCTTTTGCACATATGCCTGTCTCCTTCCCGCTGCATGTAACACAGTACTTGGTACAGGGTAGATGCTCTTAATTTTTTAAAATTTGAATTGGTTAAAACCTACTTCAGAGGGATAAAAAGAAAATAATAAAATCAAATAAAGGCCATTGTTTGGATTCTTCTAGTAATTGATGATTCTTGTTCCCACGATTATGAAATTTGTTGTTCTTTAAATGGCATTACTTAAATGTGAAAGCAGTTCGTGGATTTCTAGGAAAAGCACTTTGTCTGAAAGCACTTCTTATTGACAAATGGAACATTGTGATTTATTGTATCACTTAAAAAACATGCAATATATGTTAATATATTGGAAGAATTTCAATATTTAGGTAGTTCAGTTTCAAATGTCCCACAAATTCTTTGAGACTCTTCCCTTCCAAGGTACAACCTAATTACCCTACGCTTGCATGTAGTTGTGACTTAGTGACTCAGTTCTATTCTAAGAAACAGAATACAGTGGAAATGATAGTATGTAATGTGGGAAATTCACTCATATAAACGATCTCTCGTGAATCAGTCACTAATGGGGAAATCAGCAGCCATGTCAAGAGGACATTTCTAGCTGCTCTATGGAAAGGCCCACGTGGTGGGGTCTCCTGCCAACAGCCACATGAGTGGGCTTAGAAGCAGGCCCTCCAGCCCTGCTCGAGCTTTCAGATGACTGCAACCCCAGCAGCCAGCGTGGCTGCAGCCTCATGAGTTGCAGGAGCCAGAACCATCCAGCTAAGCTGCTCCCAGATTCTTGACTCTCAGAAGCTGTGTGATAATAAATGTTAGCTGTTTTAAGCCGCTACATTTTGAGGCAATTCATTAGTCAGAATAGATAACTGATACAGATATTATAGAAATATTATGAGCATTCTCACTGTAGATATTCACAGTTTTAAATCGATGATCATTAATTTCTGAGAGTGACAAGACAATGGGAGGCAGTTACCAAAAGTCATGGTCTGGAACCCACCTTTCCCCCACTGCAGTGGACGTGACTGTCATTCATTCTGTCAACTAGTTATTTAATAAATGCTTAATAAATTGTCTGCTCACAGGCAGTCACTATTCTAAGCCTTGGAAAGACAAAGACAAAACAGATAGGGTGCATCTTTTTAAAGGCTTCAAATTCCAGGGTTCTCCACTGTCTTACTCTGCACGGATGATAAAAGACTGATGTCAATCTGAAGTCCCCTACCTAATTGTGTGAAAAGTTATTTGAGAATTATTTTGTGTAATGGAGAAAGAGGACGGGTGGAATTTAAGAAAAGGCTCTGGGCCAATTATGATTTTAGCAGGTAGGGCCCCAAATAATGCCCAGCCTGACAAACAGCTTCAGTCTTTCAAACCAAGGACACTTGTCTCGGGATGTGTGACAAATGGAGTTTTGTGAAACTGTCTGTCTGCCCGTAGTCTATGACACATACAAACAATCACTGTCACTAATGCCATCCTCAGGGATGAAGGACAGTGACATCAATGGCAGGGAAAATATTCCATTAGTAAAACAGCCCCTAATTAATACTAATCTGTTCCCTGGAAAAGCTGCTTTAGAGGAAAGATCTTCCCCGCCACACACATGCCAAACTGCTGAGCATTAATTTGGAAAGTTTCCCATTGAGTTTCAAGAAATATTAAAAAGCTTCACTTAGCAAAAATTAAAAATGAATCTATTTCTGAGCTCACATAATCTATAAAGATGAGATTTTTTTCCTGCCTTTTTTTTTTTTAAACAGGCAATGTCAATTCCTAATTGAGCATATCAGGTAAAAGCAACTAAATTCTATTATTCTCTGAATTGACATTCGCTACCTCCTCTTTCTCTTTATCATAAAAAAATGCATTTGTTAAGTACCCAACGCATGTAATCTTAGAAACTGTAACAACACACACACTGACAGATGTGACCCTGGTTTCCTTAAGACCTTGAAAGCCACGTCAGATAAAATTAGCAGAAAACAAACAAGTTAAAAAAGGCATAAAGAACAGGGAGAGTATCTTCATATCGATTCATCTGGGAAACAGTAAGAAATGCTGGGGTCTATTGGAGAAGCTGAAACAGAAGGGTAGTTTACATTATCTGTCAGCAAGTATTCACAGCCTCAGGGATGCGTCAAGCTCTCGGCAGCCTCAGGGCTCTGGTACCCGCGAGTCTCGACTCAGCGCGTTCTCCTCTCTGCCTCGATTTCAGCCTTTAATCCTTGGATCTGAAAGTATGTGTCTCTTTCTCAGGGAAGCACTCGACCTCCCAAGATAATCTCGCATTTTCTTAGTGCGCAACCCTTTTCCTTAACACTATTTATTATGGCTCATGGTTCCCTTAATAGCAAGGATTTGTTCACCCTAGTACCTAGGCACTCTCTGCCCCATCACCTTTCCTTACTATTACCCATTCCAGTTCATAAATATATATATTTACATCATTAGTTCATGGAACACATGACTGTAAATTTCCTGCGCTACAGCAAGGTGGGGGGGGGGGGGTCTCTTTTCTTCTTCTCTACTGCCTGGCACATGCAGGTGTGTAATACAGATGTGAATATATGGATCAATAAACGAATGAGCAGTTGAGGGTGTGTTCAGAGCTTGAGCTCTGAAGTTAAACATATTTGGGTACAGCCCAAATTCTCACTATCCAGTTATGTGACCTCTGGCATGTGTTTTTCCTCTCTAAGATTCAGTTTCCTCATGGGTACAGGGCAGATAATAATAGTAGTCTCCCCACGTGGCTGTCAAGAGTTTAAACAAGCAAATGCACACGATGTCCTTAGCTTGCAACCTGGCAGCGCACACATGCTTATTATTATTATTTTTGTTGTTGCTGTTGTTGTCATAACGGTCTCTGGCTCCGCCTCTGTCTGAGGAAAGCTGCTGAGCTACTGGACAGCCTAGTCTTGGCCATTTTTGGTTTCCTGTCACCTTTGATGCCTGGCCCCCTGCCAGCCGCATCAGCTAATGCACCCACCCAGCCCACTCCACCCCATTTTCACTCCCCCACCCCTCTGGCCATCACTGGGCCGTACTCTGGTTTCCTACAAGTCTTTCTAGATACAGTTCTTTGATTTCTCTTACTTTGATCTTGTACGACAGCACCCAGTTCCAAGGATTCACCATAGTTTCTCTGAAGGGAGATGAATTCACTCTCAAAAATGATTCCACTTTCCGGTGATTTCCAAACACTGTCCCCAGACCAACCACAGGTCCCCTGACACTCCTCCCAGGATGACTTCCTGCCCCAACTAGGACAGTGTCTGGCAAGAAAATGGATGGCTACTGTCCCCCTGCCCCTTGGGACATTTCAGCTTTGGGGACAAACGAGTTTAGTCACTGATGCTGAGGAAGGCCTCCTGCAAAGAGAGTGCTCACTTGCTCAGTCAGCCGGACCAGACCAGACCAGACAAGCCTGATTTGCCCGAAGGTCCTGGCTCCCGGACCCTCACTGTATTTATAAGTCTTAACAGTGTAACTGTGAATTCCATTCTGGTGATGTTGCTTCTGGCTGGCACACGGCCATGGTTTCCCGTCGTTCACAAGCAATTTTGAGGCCTGCTGATATGGGCATGGAAAGCTCTGGGCTCTCTTTTATGTAACCATGTGCCTGCCTTCTCCTGTAAGATTGTTTTTGATATCTTTTGAATGTATTAAATATTTTCTGAAAATATGGCTACTTCCTGTTGGGGGAAAAAAAAAGTGTTTTCTCTTCTCTCACCTCCCAAGATATTGCTTTGCAGAACACTCTATAAAAATAAAGAGCTTTTTACTGAGTTTGGGACTTAAACAAAGACAAAGAAAAAGCAGTTTCTAAGCAGAAAAATGCAACAAAGACTTTACTTCTTACCAAATAACTCAAGAATGTCTGAACAAAAACATCCCAAACCTGGCTGGTGCCAGAATTTCTCAGATAAATCAAGAGAGGAGAAAAACACAAATCCAGCCCCAAACCACCAAGAATCTATGAACAGCAAAAAGAAAACAACGTGAAACTGAAAATGTTGTTAAATCCCTAGAAGAATCAAACTGTAACCATTTCCTAGAAAGAGCAATTACACCTCTGAGTGTTTCCTAATTAATCTTCTTTTGGAAGCAGTTGGGAAGATCCTACAGGGGTCCCACCTCTTCCTCCAGTAGGCCTTTCCACAACCCCAGAAGCCACAGGCATCCTTCAAAGGTCACCACGCTCTACCTGACACTTCTTTATCCGATAATGCCTTGTGTGCCTTGTCATAAAGCATCTCCCACCACGGGTCTAGTCTTTCTAACTAGACTGTAAGCATCTTCCATATAGAATATGGACTTCCATTTGCATTACCCCCACAGCACCTACCATGATGCCTTGAACAAGAGACCAATACGTATGAATTGACTAACACACTTAAGAACTCACAAATGTTTTCTTTAAACCAACAGAGACTAAAAACCTGAAAGTGTACTTCATTCCATTAGACCACGAAAAACATAGAATCTGCTATGCCAGAAATTTTAAATGATTTGGGGCATTTAGTTCAATTTTTGGAGAAACTGTGGAATCTTTGGGCTGCCAAGAATTAGAGTCACTTGGTATTTACTTTCACATAACGTTCCACCTTGCAGACTCACAGACAGAGAGCAAAGGCAGGAAGGTCGGTGTGGATATGGAACACACAAATTTACTTGCTGTATTTTGGTATCCTTGATTTAGAGAAACCTTTTCTTAAACAGGAAAGTAGTATTCTTAGGGTGCAAATGTTATTCTTATCGGCACTTGGCAAGTTTTCAAAATTGTTATCCTCAACAGGAAAATGTGAAAATTGAAACAGCTTTAATAAACGTTTTTAATGAAATTGGGTCTTAATGAAAGATTTTCTACCATATGACTGTCCTTTGGTCCCATTTTTAGAAAGAAAATCTTGTGCTATTTAGAATATGCATATGATCACAACATTTGTGCAAAAATTTCCAGTTTACAAAAATACATCAAAATGCATTAACATATTCTTTCAAAGATTTATATCCTTTCAAATATATATATTTATAGAAACTTGTATATATTGAGTCTCAATTTAAATGCATTATTTCACTTAATGCTCTCTTAAAGATATACACACATTGTTCTTTTAATGAGTTACTCATATTTCTTTTCAATTTAGGAGACTGAAGTAGCTAAAATGTTGGAAGAATAGGACTGCATCTCATTTATCGTATGGCATCCTATATGCAGAGATTAAGACTAGATTATACGAGCTCTCTTTCTTCAAAATGGGTGAATGAATACACGGAGATGTTAAGTTATTTGCTAAAAAGCACAGAGGGGCAACTGTCTCGTGGATTTTCTGATTTTCAAGACTGCCAGCATCAGATCCTGTTGATTCTGTCTTGGCCAATCTGATACCTGTGGAGGCCCCAGGTTCTCTGACTTCATCCAGGTATCTCTTTGAGGATGGCTGTCAGGTAACAAGCTGACACTAAGCTTAATATGTTGCGATGTCTGCAGAATAGATGCGATGCCTGCCTGGCTAATTAAAACCCTACCTCTCTACCCAGAGAGGGGCTTTGAAAAAGATCATCACACTCACTTCTGCACTTCCTTCCTTATTTAATGTTCTCATGGTCACATGAGATCACCAAATGCTCAGCTCCTGAGCTACACATCCATGTTTAGTACATCAGGAAAGAGTGAAAGATGTGTCTTGTGACTTTCATTCCAAACTTAGACTAGGCATGAGTATTTAATGACAAGTGAATGGACAGGAATGAGAAAGAGATCAAGACTTCAGTAATCTGAATTGATATCCAAGACAATCTGTTATCAAAAATTGCATATATAAGGGATTTTAATCAATGTATTTCTCTCTCAGTGAAAACTCTCCTGATTCCCGCAAGTAAAATCAATCATTTCCTCTTTCAGGCCCCACCCCTGTTCTCAGCATAGCACCCAAAACACTCCATTGTACCTGTTTTACACACCTGTCTTTCAAATCGAGAAGGAAAGGCACTGTGTGTTATCCATCTCTGTATCCCCATGAACTTCAAAAATGCTGGAACATAGTACATACTAAATATGCTTGTTTCTTAAATGCTGAATAAATAAATGCTTGTGCAGTCTAGGCCATTAGGAATTTTGTACTGGAGCTGGGAGATAATTACTCAACATATCATGGTAGCTACCGTAGGAAGTAGAAGAAGGCAACAGTGAGACATATGAGGTATCAGAAATGACAGAAATGAGATTTCCCTACATACAACAGACCAGAGCAGAGATTTAAAAAAAGAAATCAAAGGCAAGAGACTAAGGCTTGACTGGAAACTAACCAGCTCTATTTAAGATCTTAAGAAAAAATTTACCAGAAGGAAAGAAGTTTGGCCGCTCATTGAGAGAGTCACAAAGTATTCATTCATACAGGCACTGCCTAGTGTCCAAGCTTATCCCATCACGGACACCACCTACCCAGCTCTGTGAGCAGGTATATCCTTATGGCTAAAATATATCACCAATCTCCTTGTTCTAATCCTCTGAACATTCAAATAACTTGACTAATCAAGTCTTGCATGGATTCCATGCTCACCAAGAGTTCTGATGGTTATAACTGAACTCACAAAGCTTACTCAGAGGTACAGGATGCCTTCACCTGAGGACCTGAGTGTCTAGTTATACCAGTTGTCATGTTGAAAACGAACAGACGGGCGTTCTAAGCAGCCTCCGTGAATCAGGTGAGGTGAGTCTGCCTCTAGTTGACAGAGTAACATGTGATATCTTGACATTTCTGACATTGTGCTCGTGAGTCTGAGGGCCAGAGCCAGATTTTAGCAAATCCTCCAAGATGATCCCTCCCCGTGGGTGTGTCTGGCCTTCCCTAGGCATCACATCTCTGGCTCCCCGTGAGCCATTCGCCTTTTCTTCAAGCGGCTGCACAGATTATGTGCTTAACACTATGCTGTAAACCGCTAGAGAGTGATCCAAGGTAACGTATAATTAAGCGAGGAACTGTTTGGCGCAAACTTATAGTGCTAGAGAAATTCCAGAAGAGTAAGGATCATTGTGGTAGGCGATTATCCAAAGAGAGATTCCTAAAGGCCTATGGTCTTAAGAGAGGGACTTGAGGTCTGGGTAGGAGGTAGGTGGGTGGGAAGAGGGGGAAGGGAACTTCTAACAGGAGGACATGGGTCCAGCCGGAATGCTGGGTCACATTATTAGCGTATTAGAACAGCAGGTTGGCCAACATGCCATCTCTTTACTGCCTTCAGAATAAAACCTGGAGATTGATATGTCTTCTTTAAGCTTCAAAATATAAGCACTCATAAAACAAAACAAAACAGAATGAAACTCAACATCCTATTATGTGCCTAGTTTCAGAAGAAGGATCTTAACGTTTTAATTATTTGCTTTTAAAGGCCAGTTTTTTTTTTTTTTTTAATGCTGTCATTTGTGCAATGAGAACATTTAAAGGAAGTTTGAAAGCCAACGGAGAAGGAAAAAAAATATCCATCACCAAAAGAAAAGCAAGTTTGAATCTTAAAAGTTATTTATTATCCCAAATTTGCTTTACAGACTAACCCGACCACAGGAAATGAGTGAGGGGTTAAGGTAATTAAAGTTCCAATAAAAGGAACTTTTAAATAGATAACTCTCTTTTAATTATTCTCCAAATAATCTTTACACAGAGCTAAAACTATTATTTTTGAAAAATGCAACCTTTATAGTGGGAAAAACTGAGATAGGCATGTGTGTTCCTCTATCCTTTATAATAACTACATGGAGAAGGAAATAAAAAAGAATTCAAATCTTGACCTCTGTTCTTCTGCCACATCAGTGTTCAGTGGTAGGAAAACAGGAAAGTGAAGATCAGCGAAGAGGAATGAGGAGGAGGAAGGGGGAAAGAGGAATGCGGGGAGGCAGGAAGGAAGTAAGGAGCCCACTGCGCCTGCTCAGATGGCACGCTGCAGGCGGGGGCTCCAAATCAGAACTGAAGCCGCTTTCCCCTTTCCGTGCCTCAGTCAACACTGCCTCATCCCACTCTGTGCATCTACCCAGCCACCTGTTAAGTCTTGTCTCTGGATTGAGACCAGCAAAAACAACATAGTCCCTGAGGGTTGCTTGTCACACAAGTATGGGTATGGAATAGAAGAACCCCCCCAGGTCTGCCTTAGTCAGGGTGCGTTCACCCGACTCCAGGATGTCATAGGATCCTGAACCCACCAAGCAGTTTCCATGGAAAGATGGTTTTCATTGCAGGCCAGCTATTGTGTTTTGTTTGTTTGTTTTAAATGGAAGTATAACTGATGTACAATGTTATAAAAGTTCCAGATGTACAATATAGTGATTCATAACTTTGTTTCCTTGGGGGGAGGTAAGTAAGTAAGTTGGTTGGTTGGTTGATTAATGGAGGTACTGGGGATTGAACCGAGGACCCCGTGCGTGCTAAGCACACACTCTACCCCTGAGCTATCCCCTCCCCCATAGTGATTTATAATTTGTAAAGTTTATAGTCCATTTACAGTTATTATAAAATATTGATTGTATTCTCCGTGTTGTACAATGTATCCTCATAGCTTATTTTATACCTAATAGTTTGTACCTCTTAACTCCCTACCCCTATACTGGCCCTCCCTCCTTCCCTCTCCCCACCGGTAACCACAAGTTTGTTCTCTGTATCTGTAAGTCTGTTTCTTTTTTGTTATATTCACTAGTCTGTTGGAATTTTTAGCTTACACATATAAGTGATATCATACAGTATTTGTCTTTCTCTGTCTGACTCAATTCACTTAGCAAAATCAGGCTATCATTATGGATGTAGGTAATCTCTCTGATTTGCCTCCTAAAGATCTGTGTCTGTTCCTCTGTCTGTCTCTCACACACACACATATATACATACAAATGTCTGCACACCCATACAAACTGAAGAAACTTCAAGATTTCTTTGTCCCAAGAGAAATTTTACTTAGAAATAAAGGTATCTTTTAGATAAACGACTTCATTTTCATTTCTTAATGGCTGCTAAACTGGAAAAAAAAAAAAAAAACTCTTTGGAATCCTGTTTCCAAAAAAGAGATATACACTGAGATGTTTAAGAGATTATGCAAGTTAACAAAATCCAGCAGTTGATAATAGAAGACCTCTGTTGAGAGTGTATTTTAACTTCTGAAAGGCATGTGAAAACATCAATCTTCCACGTTTAAGTGGAACAATAGTGACATAAGGACAATCCTGAAGAATGACTCTTCAATACTTTGAAATTCTCATAAACAACTTTTTTTCTCAGGAAAGCTATAAAAAGAGTCAGTTTTGCCTGAGTCAGAGCAATTTTATCTAACTAATAGCACCCTCCGGACCTTTGAGAAATTGACATTCTCCACGACAGATCAAATTCGGATGCAGCTCATAAAGAAGCTCCCAAGGAGACCTTCATGCTTATTTTCCACCTTAAGATCTAGAGTAGAGGTCAGCAAGCTATGGCCTGAGGGCCAAATGAGGCCCACCGACTGCTTTTGTAAATAAAGTTTTATTGCAACACAGACACACTCTTGTTTACATATTATCTATGGCTACTTTTGGGTACAGGGTTTACGGGTTGAGTAGTTCTGACAGTAACGATATGGCTCACAAAGCCTAAAGTATTTGCTCTCTGGCCTTTTACAGAACAAAGTTTGCTGGCTCCTGATCTGGGGGAACTGGCATCACTCCTTTAGACTAAGAGTCAGGATACCTGACTTTTAGACTCCACTCTGCCAATAAACTGCTTTACGACCTTGGGCAAGTAATCGCTTCCCTCAGGGTTTACTTCTTATCTATAAAAGGAGGGCTGGCCCAGGTGATCACCTATTCCTTACAAATCCCCTCTAAATTTCTCTGTTCCGAGGGGGTAAGACCTTTCTTTCCCCATCATATAGCATTTTACAGAAATCCAAATCAATCTAAAAAGAAGTCTTTCTCCAAAACCCCAGTTTACAGGGAAATGGTTCACATCATTTCAAGCATTTAACAACCCAGCAATCCCTCCTTGCTACCGTATCACGGACATGCCAGAAAGCTGCAGATTAGAGCTGGAAAGCGAATGTAAACAGCAGTAAAATCTGTTTCAGACAAGGCAGCACATCTGGCCCACACTTTCCTAAAACAGATGCGCTGCCCTGCGTGCGCCAGAAATGAATGCTCTTTTCTGTCATGCTTTCGGTAAGTGAGCGCCCTATCTCTGCTGCAGCTCCGGGATTCCCAGGAGTCCTCACACCCAAAAAGCACTTTGAATTGATGACAAAAGCAAAACTTCTTTGTTTCAGTCGGAGCGGGGCTGTGCACTCTCACAGCTTGGGTGCTCCGGGCACAGTCGACGTTACACAATTTCTCTCTAGACACTTGACACAGGGCTACAAACTTAATGAAATGATGGTAGAGCAAGAATAGCTTCCTCTCTTCCAAACTCTCCCCAACAACCAAAGGATCTTGTGCAATTGCTGTCTTGACAGGACAAAATACTTGAGATATTGTGTGACTCTAAAACCAAAACCATGTAAAGCACTTTAAACAGAGGGCAGAAAATGCACTAGATCTCAATGCCAACGGCTATGATTTTAAAACCAACAAGCCTGGTGTCTTTAAAATAAACATTTTCCTCTCATCTCTTTTCTGCCTGGAAAATAAAGGTGTTTGGAGGTATCACTGCATCTCTGAACCAGAAATGATTGGTCCTTGGTCTCCCACAGCCTGGCATTTTGAGTAAAAGCAGCGTATACAGAATTTAGAAAGTATAATGAACGTTCACTCACATAGAACACTGTATTTCAAAACAGAAACAAGTACCCAACAAATGGGGCCCCCTGAGAGCTTTTACAAACCCAAAGAGAACCAACCCTACAAATAACATTCGGAACTTGGTTACCAGAGTCTCATACACATCTGCTCAGGTGTGCTGAGCTTTCTGCATTTACCACACATTGCAAAGTCTGGCTGGCCCCTTTGTTCTCCATACTGCCTTTCTTTGCAAGGAAAGGACCCTAGTGCATACCGTCTGTCATTCTGCTAGATCATCTTCCCAAATCCCCAAGAACAGCACTATCTGCTTTTCCCTCTTACAGACAAACCTCTGAACTGGATGCTAATATTTTGCAGACCAAGCATGAGCCAAAATGGATTAAAAAAACCCAAGCTGGCATATCTGCATCAGTCTAAGGAGTTTCAAAGGAGGAACTGCAATGTTAAGCTGATTACCCGAGCCGTGCGCTCCCTTGCCCCCGCCCCTCCCCCCGGAGTTCTGTATTTTACTGTACCTTCTCCTCTTGGACAGTCAGTATTTCTCTCATCCTCTCGGATCCCACTTAAGTCCCATCTCTGTGATCACACTTCTCCCTAGCCCTCACAATGCTTTGAACATAGAAGGGGCTTATAAATACTGTTGGCTTGTTTTGAGAGTCTTCCTAGATGACCTCAGCCCATGTTGATTTCCACCATCCTTCACTCCTTTGAGGTTTACCGTCTATCCCACACAATTAACACCTTATTATCCTCAGCTCCAACAGCCTGTACCACATCATACATTTCATTTCTTCTTTATAACTGTTTCATGTGAGTCGCTTGTCTTTTTCCAATTAGATTGTCAGCTCCCCACGGATAAAGCTGTTTTCCATACTACCTCGTAAACCATTAGGCACGTGGTAAACATCCAATACATATATACATATTTTTTTCAATCCATAGCAGCAGTTTTCACATCACTTAAAAGGTTACACAGCTTGCCAGTTGTCTTGTGTGCAACTACCGATCAAACTTTTATATCAGAAACAGCAGTAAGCGTACAGTGGAATCCCCCAAATGGGATAATTTTAATAAATACCTATGATTGTCAGGGTCAAATGAAAGGGACTGTTTCAGTCATTACTTGCAGGGTAGAATATCTAAATATGTAAAAGAAGAGCTAAGTAAACAAGGAAGGATATATACAGAACTGACTCAGAGTAAGAAGATGGAATTTAAATGATCAAGTACAGGCCAAAAAGGTTACAAAACTTAACAATTCATTCCTTTTTATTTTTTTACACCTTTCTTTCTTTTTTTTTAGGGACTGAGATGATCCCTTTATTTGGGGGAGGGGTGGTAATCGGTTTATTTATTTATATTTTAATGGAGGTATCGGGGATTGAACCCAGGACCTTGTGCATGTTAAGCATGCGCAATACCGTTGAGCTGTACCCTCGCCCAACTATCTGTTCTTTCATTCATTAATATAATACTCATGTACTGAGTCTGGCTATGTATACAACCCATTTGGCAAACGACATCATTGTTTTACAGCGTACCCCGTTTCTCAAGGCTCACAGATTTCCACCGAGAATACCTGCCCACTGTTTAGAATGCTTCTGCAAAGAAAGGAAACTGCTAAGCTAATGTTTATTTCAACAAACCCTTTGTTTGGATGCATCCTGACAACTCAAACATCTGTTTCCAACTAGAAACATCAATTGAGTTGACTTTCTACACTGATAAATTTGGAAAATTGCTCAATATTCTCCTTTGTTCCGCTTGTCTGGACACAGCCTAATGCTTTCCATTCCACCGAATTAGTACTTAAGTGGTTAAAGTAACCAGAGGAGCTTCTGCAAACTCCGTGCCAGCTGTGCGCGCAAGAGAATTAGACCTGGAAGACCCAGCTCTGAGGACAAGCCATGAGGACGGGGCTTGACTTGTTTCATGAAGATGGAGGAGACAATAAAAACTGTTACTTACACAAGCCTAAAGTTTGTTTGTTGGACTCTTTTTGGTTTGTTTTTCTTTTTTTTTTTTCAGAGGGTAGGTAAATACCTTTATTTTTTTATTTACTTATTTACTTTTTAAAATATTTTATTTGTTTTGTTTGTTTGTTTATTATTGTATTGTTTTATTTTAAATTGGTGGGGGGGGGGGTAATAAGTATGTTTTATTTTATTTTTGGAGAAGGTAACTGGGGATTGAACCCAGGACCTCAAGCACACATGCACTCTACCACTTGAGCTATACCTTCCCCCCTATTTACTTCTATTTTTTCATGGAGGTAGTGGGGATCGACCCAGGACTCCATGCATGCAGAGCACTCGCTCCACCGCTAACCTACAGCCTCCCCTGCTAAAGTGTGACTTTAGCTTTTCACGCGAGGACACCTCACATATGAAACCAGTGCTGGGTTTGTAGAAAGGAGAGGAGCAACATGAAGCTCATCAGAAACGCCACAAAACTGAGCCACGGCAGACTTGTGCTACACTTCAACTCAGATAGCGCGTTCTTTACTTCCAAGTGAGAGAAGATTTATTTTTTTTCTGTATGGGGCTAACCTGTGAAAATAATTTGGGAGACTGGAGAGAAAGAACCCAATTTTGAATGAAACAGCCATTGCGAGCTCAAGCCTGGCTGTCTCGAGGAATGCTGTGGTTGTCATTCCTCCACCTCCCCCCGTCCCAGCCCCAAGAAGTTTAAGCTCAGCTTCTGGGTGACTCTTTTTTGATGTTAACCCATGTTTGCTGTCACTGCAGCTATTACTGCTGTCAACAAAACTTCCATTTTAGATAGATGTTGAAGTGTGCTTGCTAATGCTTTTCTTCCCAGCTTTACTGAGATATAACCGACACATAATATTGTGTGTGTTTCAGGTGTACAGTGGGATAATCTGATATAAGTCTATACTGCAAAATTATTACCGCAATAAGGTTAGCTAATCCACCCATCACCTCAGTAGTGACCATTTTTGGTGTGTGTGTGGTGAGAACATTTAGGATTTCCTCTCTTAGTAACTTTCAATATGGCTTACAGTGTTGTTAACTAGAATCACCAAGCTGTGCATCAGATCTCCAGAACTTACTCATCTTATAACTGGAAGTTTGTGCCTTTTGACCGTCCTCATTCATTTCTCTCCCCTCCCCAGCCCCTGGCAACCACCAATCTAGTCTCCGTTTCTTTAAGTTTAGTTTTTCAGACTCCACGTGTAAGTGACAGTATTTGTCTGCCGACGAGCCAGAAGTTACTAGAAGAGGTAGGTCAAGCAATGTGACCTCTTCAAGTATCTAAGTATGAACAGAGCCAGTCAGGTAAAGGACTTGCTCACAAAATGGGGTCCTGAGTCACTGATGGAATACAGTTGATGGATGCTTTTTGGGGAAACTGAACGAAGTCAGAAGGAATTTAACTAGGGATGTGTTGAAGGGTCATTGTCCAAAGGAATAAGAAGCAACTTTGGGCTTCAGGAATCTGTGAAGAAAACAAAGAATGAAGAAGTATCGTGGCCCAGGTCCAAGTCAGAAACCGCATGTGACACCGGGACTAGACCTAAGAGGCATGGACTGGCCAGCCAGGAGTGACAGATGGACACAACCACAGCTGCAACAAACGGTGTAAATCATGCCAGCGTCTTTAAGAATGGCAGAACTGGTTTACTCAGTACTCAAGCTCCCACGCTGAGCACACTGAAATGGAACGGCCCAATCCTTCTGACCGCCGTAAAGGGGATGCTGGGCTGTTCTCTAAATGGCTGGCAGATAGGGTTAGGGTTGGATGATTGAATGCATCAGAAGGAGACAGAACAGGCTCTAGACAGCAGCTCACTGGGGTGAATTTTCTTCCTTCTCCTGGGTGATGGCGGTAGAGGAGATGGCAGTGAAGAGGTGCTGACTCCTATTGGAGGGTGTCACTGCTGCTGTTACCACGTCTCTGGGGCACCTCTCTACAGGAAGCCCAGAACAGAGTGATGCAAACACTCTGGATGTTTTGGCCAATTGCAAAATAAAGGCAGAATCCTGGGACAAAAAAAATAAAGAACTTTCAAAGTTTGGGTTTTCCTAAAAAGTGAGACCATACATAATAAGATTATACTTTTTCATTGTTTAGAGCTCAGATATTAATAAGTGTGAACTGATATACCCTGAGTTTCTTCTATGTTTTTGAATTCAAGGTACAAGAGAAATCAAGAAAAAAACCAAAGTCACAAACCCTGGTTTGCAAAATTCTAGGGCTACGATTTATAAGCTATCCACTTAAGAGTTTCCACTTGGAGTCTTTTTTATCCTAAGAAAACAGAATAATGGCACCTACGTTTTAGAGGACGATGGTGGTGACATTATAGAGCAGAATGATGTTCAGTGGTGTATCTGTGAATTCTCAGATATGCGTATTCCTCACTCCTTGACCCCTCCCACAGCTAGGCTCATGTCATGTCCTTCACATTTCTGAGCTACAGTTTTCTCACTGGTAAAACAGGAAAACGACTGATTCCGAATAGAGTGGTCGCGGTGATCAATTGAGATTAAGGGAGTCTTCCTTGTTATTACAAGCTTCATAGCTGTCTTCATCAGTTACAGTGCAGGAAATATTAACCAGTAAATTTTTTTCTTTGTTGCAATAGAGCAGCTTGATTTACAATCAACATTAAAGACAAAAGCTAAACAAAAGCTAAGGGTCTGTGCCTTAGAATGCTAAATCACCATTAAAATAAACCATTTGGAAAACTCGATTAGCTGTTCAATTTCATACTGTGATTATTCTTTCCCCATCTTTTCCTCCCAGACAAAAAATAGAAAATTTGCTTTGTTTTTCACAGTATTAGGAAAAGCTGATGAACTGTCTGTGTCAGTGTTATATATTTAGTGGACTTATTATTATTTTTGCAATGCTTTGGCATGGCTCAATTTTAAATGCAATTACCACATTATAATCTTGGCAAAGCCCACTGTTCCAAATAATGCTCTGATGTACAAATGAGTCTTCCTACCAAATGAAAACTGCCAAGGGAAAGGTACTGTTATAATATATAAAAATGAAAATTCTCATTGAAGTGCAGACTAACTATAAATTTCATTTGAAAGGCATACACTATATAAACACAAACTAAAAAAAAAAAAGTTATAATTAAGATGTCTAATTCTCCTGAAATAACACTCTAATACATAATAATTCACTGGAGGGTACGTAGGCAGCCTGAATCAAACAGCATCTCCCTATGCTGTGAACTAGAAATACTAGTAAACTCAAATGGGTTGAAATATTTCTTCAACTTTTTTTCAGAATATGAAAATAAACACTGATTGCAGTGTGGTCAGAAGATTCTGGAATCATCGTTTCACCAACACCCTAAACTGGTGGGAAGTGAAATTTCTATAAAAGTGTGTGCTTGTAAATATCTATTAGAACTTACAGTGTTTTCCTTAGGTCTGCCTCAAGATAATACCATGCATGGCCTTTCCAACAGAAAGGGCTTCTTGCTTTAATAGAGAAACTGACTCTTAAATGAAGACTTACAGGACTTACAATCTACCAGGTGATCCTTCTGGGAAGATAAATGTACAGCTTTTCTTTCCAATATCTACTGGAAAACCTTTTTGAAACCATGCTGATGACTACTGCAGTGGTTCTTAATAGGAGGTGATTTTTGCCCCCGCCTCAAATATTAGCCAACACCTGGGACATTTTTGATTGTTATAACTGGAGAAGGGAGGCCTACTGGCACATAGAGGGTTTGTTAGAGCAGGCAGATAGCTAGATATGAGCAGAGAAAGGGGGACACAGACCAAATGGCAGGAATTGGGCAGAAAGGAGGGGCACAGGCCAAATGCAGGGAACTATACATCATGTAAGCACCAGGGGTCCCTGAGCAGAGAAAGCAAAGCAGGAGACTCTGGGCTCATAAGTGGTCACACTTTTGGGGGTAATGAACAGCCTGAAGGCCAACAAGGATGAGAAAAGGCAAGAACTTCCAGTGTCCGAATGTAACCTTTTGCTCATTATGCCCTCATTTCAATAAAATTAGTCTTGCAGATTAGAAGTACCCATCATGCACCGACACCATTACACTTCTGATCCAGACTAAATAAAGACAAAAATCCCTCCTCCCTTTGGGAAGGTGGAGTTGGGATGAAAATCAGGGAATACGAACCCAAACCTTTCCCTCCCCAGTGAATATTCTGCCCCTTCATTTTTACACCCTATGTAACCAACTTGCCAAAGCAACTCGGCACCACACCGCTGCTCACCTGAGCCTGCCCACTCTCCCCCCGAGAGTGTACTGTCCATCCTTTAATAAATTCTCACTTTACTTTTTTAGCCTCCTCATCTTGTCTCTGAATTCTTTCTGGGATGGGACAAGAACCTGGACACCAGTTAATCTATTGGCAACAGGCTGAGTTCAGAAATGCTGCTAGACATCTTACAATGCAAAGGGCAGGCCCACACAAAAGGGAATTATCCAGTCCCAACTCTCAATAGTGTTGAGAGTGAGAAATGCCATCCTTTGGGGTTTGTTTCTCCTTCTGACCACGTAACAGGTATTGCCCCTTAACACTTGCTGCCTAAGTCAGTATCCTTGGGGCAGTCATCATGGTGAAGGTCAACTGAGCAGGATCCAAATACTTCATTCCCTGCTGGCATCTCACAAACACCACCTGGGTACAGATCCAAACCAGTGGGCTCTTGGTTTGTTTCAAATTAAGTCTGTAGAATTTTTGAAAGTTCTAGAATTTGCTTAGTTCAATCATTTTGGAAAATATATAAGTATTATGCTGGTTTCCACTAGTTTATTAGGTCTATTTTTGGGCATATTTCGGTTGAGTTACAACATTGATATTTGGGTGCTCTTTAGTTCAGGGTGCAGCCCATTAGTGCAACTCTAGCTTTTGGCTGTGGTTCCTAGGTTCATGGCCTTGCCATTGAACTCATGTGAGTGTGACTGAGCAGAAAGCTGCAGTCCATTACTATGATGGACTCCAACTCCAAAGGAGTTAATTCTCCCTTTACTTTGTTTTGCCAGAAAACTCAAGAATGCAAGCACCAAACCAAGAGTATTTAGGAGGCACTGACTCCCCATTTTCTGTTGCTTGGTTTAAAATTATAAGACTTGACTACAAAAAATAACTTGTTTCATATTATATTTGTGAAAAGGTACAACAGACAATGTTTTTCGGAAACTGTTTACTCGAGTACCCTGTGAAGAAAAAAGAAAGGAAAAAAAGTTCTGCAAAATCTCTAGGGATTTTTTAAAAGCCCATTTACCCTTATTTTGCAATGGTCCAGGTTGTGAAATCATCCAACTGAAAAATACTGGAGGCGTGCTGAGGGTGGATTTTAGTGACAAGATTTCCTTAAGGCTGTAAACAAACCAAATTCATTAAGAGAAAGAAACAGAAGTGGCAGATTTCATCATAAAATGGGGAAAATATTTTCCAGCTGAATTATAGATACAGCACAAAATGCTGCTGTTCCTTTAAAAAAAAAAAAAAACCAAACAAACTTCAGTTTCTGCAGGCTGAAACAGAACATTTCAATTGGCTCAGTTCATGAAAACCATCTGCACCTGCTCACAAAACAGCTTAAAAAAAAAAAAAAAAAAAAAAAAAACCTGCCCGAAGAATTTTAACTTAGACAATAAGTAACAGCCTCCGGTACACGCGCGCCCACAAAGGAGGAGCAGTATGAAGCCAAGGGTATCATAATTTTTTTTAAAACTACCAGTAAATAATCCTCTAATATCAGTTTACAGCATTATTGCAGTTTTACCTGTGGCGGCTCCACTTGCCCGTTCTGGTTGTATGTTAAAAACTTAGGCGATTAAAATTCAATTATGTGGGTTTTTCTTTTATGTAGCCTAGGGTTGAATGAATTACTGGCAGGAAACTTTAGCTCATGAATTCAATCAAAAATCCTTTCATTTGTCAGAGCTGCTTCCTGCCCTTCTCCTTTAAACATCTGCTTCTCCAGTTCGGGAGGAAAACACTCTCTCCCTCTCTCTCTCTTTGTTAAAATAATAAGCAATCACCAAAACTTCCCTTGCGAAAGTTACAGATTCTCTCTTAAACACACACTTGCTCCCAGTAGAGTTTATTTAATCTATCTTTAATAGCTTCCTTGTACTCCTCTGTGCCTTTCCGCTTTTAAATTCTGGAAAATCTCAAGCTGACAAAAGAAGACATTTTTAAAACGAGAACCATCGCAGGGATAAGCCCCTGCTGGTCCCCAGGCCAATGGGATGGAAGCAAAGTAGCCGGGCGGAGGCGAGGGCGGGGGGAGGGGGGCTGTCGGGAATTGCTTGCCCTCCTTAAATGGCAGGCACTTCCTGCCAGAAAAGGCCAGCTCTGGACAAACAGAAACAGAGTGGAAGGAAAACAGGAGGCGTTGCTCAAGTTCAAAACAATCTGCTGCGCGTGTGCACGCGCGCGCCCAGCGGGACCCCAGCCGCGGCTCCGGCCCCCTGGAGCCGTCACCTGCGGAACCCGCCGCCCTTCCGCATCAGCCTCAGACTGGTGTTTACCAGAGGCCCCCGCCGAGTAGGCGGCCCCAGATGATGTTCAAGTTCAGAGAAAAGCTGAAAGTGCGTTCTGAACCTCCAGCCTTGTCTGAGCAGGACCTAAGTCCTTCTGTGGCCCGCGCGCCCTCCCTTTGCGCGGACGGACTTCTCTTTGGGAAACTGACTCAAGGGCAGATCTCAGTGCCCTATTTTTTTGCCTCAAAAATCATGCTGTTTCTTCCTCTAGAGCAGTCTGGAGTGAAAATGCGTAAAACTTGGGGGCTGTGCTGCCTCATGGTCTCAACCCTATTAAAGGTCTTTAAAAATATGAGCACCCCTTTTGAGACTCTTTGTGGCACCCTAGAAGGAAAGACATCTGCTTTAAGAACGCTTACCTATAATTTATAAACATTTCAAACTGTGCAAAATAATGATGCTTTAATAAGACATGGTACATAATACAACCAACCGGCTACTGTATCATGGTGAAGTATAAGCATGTTTTCATATCTAGCTTGTGATTCTAAAAGTAGATGTAGAAGCTTCTGGTTTTTATACTCTTCATATTGTTATGAATAGTAGCAGCTGAGTTACAATCATTAGGAAAGTACTGGCACCCCCAAATCTATGGCAGTCAGTACAATCATAATTCCTACGTGTTGCAATGATTCACCTTTAAATTTCTTTTAAAAATGGGTTGTACGCTTAAAGCCATTTATTGTTATGCTAATAAGAGTAATAACAGCTAATATTTCTAAGCATTCACCATGTGCCAACTGTGAGACAAAGTTCTTTACATGCATAATTTATTTTAATCTCCACAACCCTGTGTAGAATTATGATTATGCACATTTGAAGAAACAGGTTTAGATCATTAATTTCCTGTAGGCCAGAGAGTTAGTACATAGCAAAGCTGTGACTTGTACCGAACACCTGGACTCTCAAAGCATACACACACCGTTCAGCCACCTATCCATCCAGCCAGTATAAAATGCCTATTAACTGGAAGACACATTCAGTCAAATAAGATGTACACCGAACAGTTTTTTAAACATACATCTATTTTATCTAATTGACATAAGGAACACAGTATATCTTAAAACGTCAGATGTCAGTTTAAAACACATACATACTGGATTGTAGAAACAAATAGTACAAGAAAAAATAAATCAAAAAGTCAATAAAGCTGCTATCAACAAGAAATCCAATACTCCTTTGACATACAAAAATCTAATATTCAACGTATTTCTCAAAAGACCAATTTTTCCGTGATTTTTCCAAAGAATTTTCAAAAATAAATTCAGGGAACATTAGGGAATAGCAAGTTTCCAAAACAAAACGTGCACAGCTAGATTACTTTGTCAGTCTTGCCATTTTCTCTTTCAGTGGAAAGTTCATTGGACAAATTAAAATTTCACCCCAGACAGGATGTGAGAATGTTTTCATAAATCACACTTTACGGTATATTCATGGCATGTGAAAGTTTCCTCTCCCAAACAAGAACCCACATGAAACTTGGTTATTAAACCTTAAATAAACCTTTTTTTTTTTTTACATACCTATAAGCCTCAAGTTGAAGTTACCTATAAATGGATTTTTAGATTTCTTGTTAGTTTAATTCCTGAGTGTGGGGGGCAAAAGGTTACATGCTTTATATAAACTTCTGCTTTGGTCTAAAGCCAATACATCCTCATTTTGAGGTTTCATCTAAAATGCATCAAGTTGGTGGATTTACTTCAATACAACCTTGTAAGGGTTATAAAATTGTGGTCCAAGTCAAGCCATTTCTATATTCATGTAAATCACACTGTCGTGCTTAATTCTTGGCATTTCATAGTCAACAGAAATGTGAGGGCTTATCACAGAGCCAGGGACTAACTATGCCAGGTACCAAAGACACAAAAGTACGTAAAACATGGTCCTTATGCTGGAGAAGGTTACAAACTCCTGAAACAGACTAAGAGGTAAATACATCTTAAGAGTTGGATAAGTACCCAAATGAAGCTGAACCGGAGTGTGTAGGGATTCATGAGAAAGAGTGATCAATTCACAGAAGGCTTTCTCTTCTACAAATCATCTCATTCATCAATTCCACAAATGTTTATTGGATTTTGAGGGATAAGGAGGTATTTACAGGTGAGGAAGGTTAAAGAAACATCATATGCAAAAGCATGAAGTTCTGAAAGGGATTTCATGTTCAGGGACATGGTGAAAATACGTACAAAATGCAATGAGGCCACAAGGCGTCAAGCGATCAATTCTGTCTGGGGTGTGAAGGGAGGCATCAGGGAACAGAGGACACGAGCTACCTCCCGATTGTATCCGCCAGCTCCCCTGGGAAACTGATCATTCTGAAAGTGGTCATCGGCACAGGACAGATTAAGTGCTCAATCCCTTTCCTACTAAAGCAGGGAGAAAATTCCTGTGACATTTGGGGTCAGAATGGACCCCTAACGTATTTGCTGAGGAACATTAAGTGTTCCCACGTGCACCGTAGAGACGGGTCAGCCTGCACTTACTGTGTCACAACCAGGAATGCAGCTACCCACGGAGACTTACTGATGCAAGGTATAAGGTTTGAGGTCTGCTCCAAAGACCCAGCTGAGGACACGCAGCCAGTTTGTCAATTTAGAACAGAGAACCACATCCCTCAGGCCAGCAGTTCTCACAGACTCCTCACCCTGTCTCAGTTCTTAATTCCAAGGGAAACAAGGACATGATTCATACCCTCGGTTGCTTTGCTTTTCATGTGTAGCATGATCAAAAGAATAATTATACAGAAAGAAATTCTGCAAAGACAAAAAAATTACGTGTGATCTGCCTTACATAAGGACCTCAGTGTGCTGGTGGAAACCTCTGATTTGTTCTGTTGACTGGCAGCTTCAGGTTACAAGCAGGGAACAGAGAGCCCTCATTAACATCTTCCTCAGCTCCAACAAACATAGAGTCAGCTCAACACATTCATTTAGTCTTGACAAGCAGATATCAGCTTCAGATCAGGCAAAAATAATAAACCTTCGTAAACAGTCTGATGGCTTCTAAAGAAAGAGAGAGGGAGGCACATCCAGCTCAGGGAACCGACCTGAGAGAAGAGTTTGGAGAGCTTGCTAAGAGAAGAATTCTGAGATGGGAGTTCAGTGGTTGAAAAAAAAAAAAAAAGCCACTATGCTTTTAAACCCTTCCCACACACTCTTGCTTAACATCTCATACTCCCACACACACATAAAGCCTAGATCAGAAAGGGAAAAGGGCAAACTTCCTATGAGGAAAGTTTAGCATTTTCTACTGGATTGGCAGATTAGCATCTGTTTTCCAATTCATTTCAGTCCGGTTAAATCCACCTTTGTTCACGCACTGGATGTCCCAGCAGAACCGAAGGTGGCTGAAGAAAACCACGCTCAAGATGGCAGATCTCAGTTTATTCATTTAAAACTTATTTTTTAATTCTTTTTATGTTGGTGGGGGGTGTAATTAGGTTTATTTTAATGAAGGTACGAGGAATTGAACCCAGGACGTCACACATGCTATGTGCACACTCTACCACTGAGCTATCCCCTCCCCCACGGTCTCACTTTAGATTCTGGACCACTGACCTCAGGTGAGCCATCAGGGCTGCCCCGATTCCAGCACACTTTCCTGCTTCCTTTCACTCCATCATCATCCTGCATGCCTGTCTCATACCCTCTCCTCTCTCCTCAAAAATCCAGCACTTTTAGCCCAACTCTGAGTTGCTGGATTAACTTGATTCCTCTTTCACTGAGAAAATAGAAGCAACCAGAACTTCCACAACCTCCCACCAACCCAACTAAGTACTGAATGGATTCTTTCTCCCTTCTGTCTCCAGTCTAGTCACCCGTGGCGGCTGTTGATCACTGCAACGGTGGCTAGTCCAAATGGAGATGTGCTTTTTGTATAAAATACACTGGATCTTGAAATTTTCTTTCAAAACCTCAATGCAGGCTATCTCATTAATAGCTGTTTTATATTCAGTACATGTTTTAATAATTTAGATATATAGGGTTAAGTCAAATCATTAAAATTAATTTTACCTATTTTTTTTTAACGTGGCTACTAGAATTCTTCGATTACCTATGTAGCTCACATTGTATTTCTGTTGGACGGTGCTGCTCTAGTCTCTATAGTTACTATATCTAGTTACTATAAGGAAACCACCCATGTTCTTAGCTGAGACCAAGCCACCCCCTCCCGATGCATTAAACCCTTTCCTCTCTCCCACTCAAGGCCTTCACTTCAGCAATTCTCACTGCTCTCTCCTTCACTAACCTCCCCCCTCTAACTGGATCACTCCCATGCACCTGCAAACATGCAGCTAGATCTCCTATTTATTTATTTTAATTTTTAATTTTTAATTTTTTTTAAATATAAGTCCTGGTGATTGAACCCCGGACCTAATTATGCATGCTAAGCACGCGCTCTGCCACTGAGCCACACCCACTCCCCTATATCTCCTATTTAAACAGAACAGAACCAAAAATTCTTGACCACGCATCTTGATTCTGTTACCACCTCATCTCTTTACACAAGAACTCCTCAAAAATGCTGTCTGTACTCACTGTCTCCAGTTCTTATTTCATTTCTTTTGAATCCACTTCCATCCCCACCCACTGCACCAAAATGGCTCTCGTCAAAGGCAGTGTGTGCGGGAGCGAGCTGGAGCCAACTGTTAAATTCAAGACTTTTGCAAGGTTCCTCTTCCTCTTAATCTACTGGCAGCTTGAAGTTGGCTACAAGGGAAGTATTGACAACATGGAAATTGGAGGACACCACAAATCGGAAGAGCTGGTTTATCAGCACAGCACTGACTGAAAGCTACCAATGGATTTCACCAAATTTTATAATCAATTATCAGTAGTCCTCAGCTTACCTACTGTATCTGTAGCATTTGACATGGACAAACACGCTCTCCCTTTTTTTTTTTTTGATTTTCAATTACATTGTGGCATTATTTCTGTACAGTAAACTACACATATTTCAGATGTACAATTTGATGAATTTTGATAGCTGTGTACACCTACGAAACCACCACCACAGTCAAGGGAGCTAACATTTTTCTCCACTTGCCTTGGGCGCCGTCTTCTCCTACATCTTTTTCTTCTTGGGACACTCTTTCTCTGTCCCCTTTGCTACTTTCACCTCATCTCTCTGACCTCTAAATACTGGAGAACCTTAGCACTCAGTCCATATATCTTACCTTTTCTTTATCTACACTTCTTCTCTGGTGTTTCCAGTCTTGTGGCCCTAAATACCCAAATGTATACCTTTGGGCTAGACCTCACCCATGAATTCCAGCTTACCTATCTCCTCCCTACTTGACATCTTCACTTGCTTGTCTAAGAGGCAAGTCAAACTTAACACGTCTAAAATAAAAATTCAAATTCTCCCTCCCTCCTTCTTCCCCTGGT
The DNA here is from genome assembly GCF_036321535.1 of Camelus dromedarius. NCBI lineage: Eukaryota > Metazoa > Chordata > Mammalia > Artiodactyla > Camelidae > Camelus > Camelus dromedarius. Next base: position 65,354,626 of record NC_087447.1, read on the forward strand.
GCCAAACATGATGTTCCAATAATATTCCCCAGCTCCATAAATGACAATTGTACTTACACAAGCCACACGTTTTGAGTTATCCTTACTTCTGCTCTTTCTCTGACACCCCACATCCAATACGCTGGCACTCCTATTGGCTCTATCCTCCAAACATATCCTGTCTTACTTAGAAAAGAGCAGATCTTTTGAATAGTCTACAAAGTCCTACGAAGCACCCTTGCTACCTCATCTCCCAATGAGCTTTTTTAGCTTCCTCTGATCCAGCTGGGACATCTTAGTCAACAAAAGATGCTCCTGGCTCAGAGGCTTTGTACTTGCTGTTTTCTCTGCCTGAGAGCTCCTCTCTCAAATCGTCACATGGCTCATTCCCTGACTTCCTCCTGCAGGACCACCCTATATGAAATTAACCCCCTCTGTGGCACTTATTTCCATATGACACACAATATCATCGCCTGTTTGTACATTTATCATCTGTCTAGGCCCAGTGGGCATATTGTTTGTTTTTCATTGCAGCACACCTAGCACCTATCACAGTGCTTGGCACATACTGAAAAGTTCAGTCAGCGTTTGCTGAGTGAATGAAAAAACTGATGTCGCATTACCAGCTTTGGATCATGAAGAAAGCTACTGTCAGTTTCTCTTCCACATGAAGCGTTAAGTGATCGGTGCATCTTCAATGGCACAGTATTTGATTTCTCTGCCAGGCTGCCTTGGCCTACAGACTCCACAGTGGGGGAGGCTTTGGGGCCTCGCTGAGCAATTACATCTGACTCAACTCGGAATTAATAGTGATGATGACACTCCAAACTCTTTTCTGTTAATATTGCCTTTTTCAAAGGGGGAATTGCAGGATGTCTTCATCTGAACGCCCTTTCGGTTCATACTGGGGGTACATGCAGGAAGAACTCTGATGAAAACAACTGGGCTTATCCCCTAGGACCAGGCCTTGGTTGATTTGTAGATGGAGTCGGGTGGAGGGAGCATAGGGGTCAAACGTCTTAACACTAAAGTCTACAGGTAGGAGGAGGTGCCAAGATGGCTCTCACTCTCCCACAGACACACCGAGAATTACATCTACAAACCCACCGAATTGCACAGAGCATCTACTGAATTCTGGCAGAGTGTCTTTTGCTTCGAAATATAGGAGGACTCTCACAAAATCCAATAAACAACAAGTTTATACTGTATAGCACAGGGAACTATTTTCAATAACTTTAGTAACTTATGGTGGGAAAGATTATGAAAATGAATATATGCATGTTCTTATATGACTGAAGCATTGTGCTGTGCACCAGAAATTGACACAACATTGTAAACTGACTATACTTCAATAAAATACATATATATATAAAATCTTTATAAATTAATTGCATGTACTTAACAGTGGTGATTTTTACCTCCCAGCCCTTCTTTCTCTTCTGCCATTGATTTGCATATGCAACCAAGGCGGAAGTTGCATAATGAAAACCGTATGCCCCAAACTTCTCTCTCTTTAGCAAACTAAAGGTGGTGCGTGGGGGACAGACTGGAAGCAACCCTCTCATCCCCGTCACCCCAGGATTTTCACAGGGGGAGATGTGTTTCTGGCATCTCTCCACCAAAAAGTCAAAACACATACCAAGACTCATATGCCATTAACAGCAGGGTACAGTACCTTTTTTTTTTTAATTCAAAATACAGGGATAATTCGATAGGTAGGCCTAAATTTTAAAAATGATCCTTGTAACATTATTTTTACAGGGAAGTGTATACTAAGATCTAAATTCTTGCTTTATAATTGAAGTTTCGGACTATAAATTGTTTATAAATTGGAAAATGCCTGCATAATTATTGCCATTAATTGGCTTTCTAGTCAAGTCCAAAAGCCAAGTATATTTTAACTTTCTGTGGTTAACTACAATCAGTAGTGATTATTCCTTTGATTTATGAAGTATTAGGGGTTCCATCCACAGTTGGAAATGTTGGAGAAGCATCAGTGGGAAAAATAGGCCTGCAGATAAGGACAAAACAAACCATTTAAGCACGAAGTAGTGTAACAAGAACTCTCCTAGGTGTGTGGCCTGCTTAATATCCATTCTGTCCTGTATACTTTGACCATTCAATTATGTATTTTATGTTGTTGGGGAATATGTGCTTCTCTCTCTAATTAAACACACACACACACACACACACACACACACACACACACGCATGCGCGCAATAGGTAAACAAGTCAACCAAAATTTATTGAGCACTGAAATGTACTACACATTGTGTTGAGTTCTCTAATGTTAAGTTAATAGTTCCTGCCTACATATGTATGAAGTATTTCACATGCATTATATCTAATCCCCACACAAATGAAAGCAAACCCCTTTGATTCATTCAGGGCACTGCTCTCAGCCCTTTATGTTTACTAGCTCCTTCAAGGTGCTCAGCAGCCCTCTGACATGGGAACAAGCGCCATCTCCATCTTCAGGCACAGAGCAGATCTGAGATTTGCCCAAGGCCATATCAGCTGTGAACAGGGATTTAAACCCAAGCCGTCTGGTTTTGGTCATGTTCTTCTCAACCATACCTTGCTGCCCTCTTCACAGCACCCTAGAGGCAAGCATCTTCATGAGCTCCGTTTTCCAGATGAAGAACTACACGAAGTCCTCTGTACAAAGTGGGTAGGTGACAGCCACAGGCGGCATCCAATCCCAGGTGTGACAGGAGAGTGTGGGTTCCCACCACACCACACCTCTACTCCCACAACTCCCACTATAATATCTTGTCTCTTTAAATGAGTACTTCGTTCCTTAAAGTCTACCGTGCGCCTTCCAGTTATTTTGCATAATCTCCCAACCACAGGAAAACCCAAGGCTCTGCCTACAATAGGTATTCAACATGGGAAAGAAACTCATACCAAGAGTGATTTTGCACTGGATGCAAAGATGAGAGAAAAGAAAGAGGAAAAAAAAAAAAAAAAACCCACAGCTTCCCTTTCTGAGAAAATGCCAAGGAAAACTGACTTTGATTTTTGAAATCTCCCTTTGATTTACTCTACTAGAGGTAAATCAATTCTAGAATAACTACTGAAAACCACCCGAGATGTGCTGATCTAACATGACAAATGCCAAGGAATTCAGATATTAAACTGATCATGGAATCCAAGCTCTCCTTCCTTAAGTCCAACAGAAGAGGAAGCACCACATCCAGACGGAGTGGAAATCTTCCCCCTGGACTGTGGGTGAGGCTTGTCATTTACCAAAGGCAGATACCCATCTCCAACGCAATCCTGTTTACAAAGCAGCGAAGGCTGTTGCTTCTGTGCCCACTGGAGTGCTGCCCCTCTGTAGGACTGATAGCTGGGATGACCGCTGGCAGCACGCAGACACGAGACTGGTCACCAAAATGTGCCTAAAACGTTCAGAGGCTCTTTCAGTATCTTTCTCTTGGCTGCGACATAAAACCTGGGCTGTAAACCCCACTTCTCCTCCAGAAGAGGGGAAGCCGTTCCAGCACGTTTTAAGTGATTTATGCTGTCTGACGATGGAAAGGTAAATTCTCTTACAGGATTTATGGTACAGTTCCCGGTCACCTGAGTTGTGTTTGTTTCACCTGGTCTCGTGGCTCAGGGAATTACGATGAAATGAAAAAGCCTCATGACAAGGCATCCAGTAGCTCCAGCACAAGACGCTGACTCTTAGGAGCATTTTTCTCTGTGCAAGTCACCAAAGCCCTTTCGTAGCCATGCTTCCCCTCCCACCCTGGCATCTTCAGACATATTTGAGGAAGCAACGATAAACTCTTCAACCAGGTATACAGGAATAAATACAATACCCCGCAAGAATCATCTAAACATTTTTTTAGGGTAAGAACCTCTGTGGCACTTCTGCAGGAATTTTGCAAGGTCCTCTTAAGATGATTTTAAAACCCACAGGTCAATTTATTTGAAGTTAAAGAATGGCCAATCATACAAAAACAAAAACAGCCATCTGAGACTTTCACTGGAGATAAAGTTCGACTTAATCTATGCAAACAGCAACAGCACTTTCTAGAAAGAGTTCTAAAGTAAGTCACACACACAAACCTCAGTAGCAGCACAAAACATCCTTTGTTGCCGGACGTGAGAAAAACACACTCGCTTCTAAAAAAAGCCATAGGAAGGAAGTGGAAGAGCCTCGGGGGCGAGTGGGAGTGTGAAAGGAATGCTGGAGCTCTTCTTTATTTTTATTTTTTCTTAAGCATGTAAGCTTGCTGTGGCCCTTAGTAGTAGGGCAGCAGTTCAAGCAAGCGAAGTAAAATCTCTGTGATATTTTTCTCTCTCCTGTAGGTCCACTGTCAGCCAAATAGATTTGAACATCCTGATAAAAGTATGTTGCTATTCTGGCATTAAATTGCCCCAGGGTTAAAAACTTAAAAAAAAAAAAATCAAAGGAAGTCAAACACCTGCATTTGATTCTACTTTCACACATCTCAAAACAACTGAGAGTGCCAAAAAAGTATTAAAAGTTATCCGAGCGCAAATACAGGTAAGCAAAGCGTGGTGCTGACAATCTGTTACCGAAGGCAAGTTTGTGTGCCCACTGCACCGTGACGCCAAACAAACTGAAACATGAGTTTGGAGAAGAGAAAGGTTTTGTGAGGGTCAAGTAAGGAAGATGGGGTGGTTTATGCCCCAGAAAACCCCAAACCCCACTAAGGGGTTCAGCAAAGCATATTTAAAGGCCAGGTTGGGGGAGGGGGGTGTGGGTCACAGGGTATGTGATCAGCTTGTGCACATTTCTCTGATGGGCTGATGTCTAGGTAACAGGTCAACACCATCAACCCCTAGGCGCCAGAAGGTCTGGGGGCCACAGGCTCTCGATGATCAAGTAGTTCATTTCTTCTCTTTGGTGGTGAAAACTCAGTAACTATACATGAGATCCTATTATCTGGGTACTTCAGAGAGGAGCTGCAGCAGAGGATATGGGGGAGACGTCTGTCCTGGGAAAGCCCCACAGGGTCCTGCTCAGTTACAAATCTGCGGTGTCACAAAATGGGCTCTCTCTGTTAGAGGAGAAATTGAAGGCTCTTTTGAAAACACAAATCTGATGAAGCCGCCTCCTTGCTTAAAAGTGCTCTCATACCTTCTCCTTGTGCTAAGCATAAACACAAAATCATCAATATGGCTTACAGAGCACTTCATGGTCCAGCTGCTGCCTACACCTGTCAAGCATCCTGTCCGAGCTCATGTGGGTTGAATGCTTATTACGTACCGAGCACAAAAGTTCTCTCCATTAACCTCAGAACATTCCTTTTGAGGTGGAGACTCTTAGTGTCCCCATCTTTCAGATGAGGAACTGGAGAAGTTGAGTTACTTTCTGAAGATCATAAAGCCAGAGAATGCTAGAGGATGACATCAGTTAGGCGCTGTTTACTGAGGGAACCAACATGCACTCCCCATGACCTCCTCACTGGGCTGCCTCCGGGAGCACAGCTGGTAAATCGACATTCTCACTTCCCGCGCTTTCCTTACTATCTGGGCTGTGTTCTGACTGACGACACGTAGCCAGAAGTCCACCAGAGGGTTTCTGAGAAGCTTCTAACTTTTCTGCTAAGAGAACCTCCCAGTCCACCCCTTTCCCCGGCCTCTGGCCTCCCATGGGGCCATCACGCCCGGGGCCACTTCCGACTCAGCAGGCGACAGCTGGGGATGCCTGTGATGAACTCACGAGCCTTACACCAACCTTCGACTGTCTATTTTCAGCCTTTTTGTTTGTGGGGACAATATACTTACATTGTACTTCATATGTTAGCGTCAATGAGGCAGGCTTTCTGTTATTTGGAGCCAAAAGTATTTCTAATTGCTAGAGGTGTGAAACCAGGATTCTAACTCAGAAAATCTGATCCCAGAGCCTGTGGGCTTAATCCTGGTCCCCGCTGCTTCACTCTCCTTTTTGCTCTCTTCCCTTTGGCCACGCTGATCTCTCAGTTCCCCAAAACTATCAAGTTTCTTCCCACCCCCAGAGCTTTACTCCTCCTCCTGCCTGGAGGAGTCCCCTACTCACTTACCTTTCAGATCTCAGTTTAAACATCACCTCCTTAGCGAAGCCTTTCCTGATCTTCTTACACCTTCAGGCAAACTCAGTTCCCCCATACGTGTTCACAGAAACCTACCCTCATCCTCCATAGCGGCCCCTGTCACACTTACACACACGTGAGTATTTAGCGCCCGTCTCCCCATGCTACGTGGTCGACTCGTGAGGTTAGGAACTGAGTTCTGATTGTCCACTGCAGGCAGCCAGTACGTATTTATTAAACGAATGAATACACATAGGCACCCATCACCCTAAATTAATTCTTAAGCTAGACGGGCGAAGACAGAAAGTCACTCATTTTTACACATCTGAAACCACAGAGCGTACCAGGCTGGGATACATCTTCTTGGACTACTGAGCAGCTGTAAATCTCTCAACAGACATGGAGGGAAACAGAGCTCCAGAGGCTGAGTGTGAAGACAGAGGAGGTCCCAGTAAGAACGAAGGGGATAGTTCTGGTCCCAAGAGAGTGGCAATCCCAGAAACAGAAACTTAGTTCAAGAAAACAGTGGGCGGCAGGATGGGGACTGCAAATGAAGGCTGGGATTGCCTTGTAAAGATCCAACTTCCAGGAGGCCAAATCGAGGCACAAGATAAATTTCCTGGGCCCTCGAGTTTTGCATTCAGCATTTTGGGCAGCTTTTCTGTGGGAAAACACTTCCAGTTTGATAGAGAGTTGTAAGGAAATGGCTCAATTTACATAAACTTGTTTTAATGCCAAATTTCCTGGAGTCCATCTATTCCACCAAGCAAGAGATGACAGGTTTGCATTATCTTTTTTAAAATCACAGCTCTCTGTGCTACCAGAACACTTTCTCCTCACCCTGAAATTGATCTTTTTATACTCCTTTCTCCTCCTTTCGACCATAAATTCTTAAAGGTAGGAATCTTGTGACTTATTTAATTTCAGATTTTCAACGCAGAGCAGAGAGGCTGGCATATAATCTGAATTCACTCCATCTTGTTATAATGAATAAACAGAATGCACAGGCACGCCAGGCATTTAGTAAATACGCGTCAAAGTGAATCTTTGATACATGACTTGGAATTGTTTCCGTTTCAAGGTATTTGTTCAGTAAGCACAGAGTTCCAATCCAACAAAGTCTTCGTTATAGAGAAAAACTAGAAAAGAATCTGAGGTTTCAAGACAACGTGAATCGAAACGGCAACATTCTTTTTTACCATGTGCATCCTTCAAGCGCAAAGACAACTCAAAACTTGAGATTAAAGGGGAAAAAAACCTACAATATTTCTCTGCTCACAAATCCTACCATTCTTTGTATTCTCCCTTAACTCTGTGGCCTAAGGGTGATGGGAAAAGGAGAATGCTAGGTAAAAAGAGATGCAGAGACAGATGGGACAGGAAAGAAAGCCAGCAACAGAAAAGAAAGAATGGATTGGTAGGGGAGCAAAGGGGACAGTGAAAGGAGGGTGAGGATTGGAGTAACAACAGAAAATACAAAGAGTGGAAGTCAGTTCCCTCTCATTTTCTCCCGTCTCTGATTTCTCCAGCCTCTGATAAAAAAAAAAAAAAAAAAAAAAGGGCATGCAGATGTGTCTGTTTGATCCTAACTTTATGGCCTGCTCAAATCTCACAAGTTCTTTGAAAAGAAATTAATTTAGAGTGAAATGTCTTTGATTTTTATAACCCCACGCTTGCGGCTTTTGACATCTTTTGGTCTCGTTCATGAAAACCATCAGCTAAGTCCAGAGGTAGCAATAGATGGTGAGTACAATCTATTTCCACATTCACAGAAAGTGAAACTCCTGTAGTGTGCATCGGACTTGGCCTGTGTCATCAATATCCTGTGTTTTCATTTGCATACTGTGCTAATTCAATATACGAATTCAGTTACCTGAGTGGCTTGTAGTAACATGAAAGGAATCTAGTCCTGATATGGGATAAAAACTATGACCCCAAAAAACCTACTGGTGGCAAGAAAAAAACTGTTGGCTTCAAATCTGTGAATTTTATTTTCTAGTACCTTAAAAAAGAAGGAAACTGAAAGAGGCAGCTTGAAGAAGCTTCCACGTGTTTAAAACCCACATCCTGTTGTTATTCACCGCCCCGTGGCCCAGAGGAGCCGGGAGGTGAACGTTCTCATTAGGGTTCTCATTAGGGTCCCGTTCGCTCTGCCCTGCACATGCTTTCTCCAAAGAGGGAAGCCACGCTCCCTCCCACTCCCGCCTCCACGTGGCTGGGCAGTGGTCCAGGCACCACCACGGAGGAGCCTCACTGACTGAGTCAACATCTAAGCCCGAGACACAGTGGTCTAACTCTGTGAGCTCAGACCTGAAGCTGAAAAGATGCTCCACACTTCATCCCAGCAGTATCAGTAGACTCCAAATCACCCACGAGCCAAGGCCCATCTGCCTAAGGCCGAAAACCCAGCAATAATGAGAGAGGACTAATGGGAGTCAGCCGGTGAGGATGAGGGCGAAGTGGTGTCCTCAGACCTTCATTCCTTTGTATTCACTTATTTGGTTGAAATGCATGTTTTTGCTTCCGGCAGATGCTGGTATCCTAGCCTTTTGTCCAGGAAGCTGCAGAAGAAGGGGAGATGACCCACAGGAAACAGGGGGACGACTTGCTAGATGGGAACAAAGAATATTCTACAGGCCAAGTGGCATTTTTTTGTTGGCCCGATGATTTTTTTTTTTTAAACCATTTGTAACTCTGTTCAGGAACCCTTTCAAAGGGTGAAGACAGTCCTAACCACCTTCGGGTCAGCATAATTGCAGACTGTTGTTTTATCTCGATCATGCTCCCCTGCTGAACAACCGCAGACTCTTCCCAGGCTGCCCGCATGTCTTTTTAATTTTCTAAGAGGGGACCAGCCTCCTTTTCAAGATGTTCCACCAACTCAGCCCTGTTTTCCTCAGATGTCTCTTCTTTTTCTTCTTCCGAAAAGCATGTGTTGATAGACGACAGAGGATTGATGAAGATTTATTTTTTAGACAGTGTCTTCCCCTTGCAACTCTAAGTCAGCCTCCCTCGGATGGGAAACCGGGACAAAAGATCCTAACGCACTTTCTTCCACTGCTTCCAACTATAACCCTTGAAAATGAAACCTGCAGAGAGTGAAATGAAAAATGTGTCTGCGTCTGGAAGTATTTACACACAGAGGTGTCTTTACCTCCAGTTGTCTGTCTAGAGTTTCCATTTGTGAACTGACTTGTGAGCCTCCTGTAGGGAGGCTGAGGACAACAAAATCCATTTCATGCAACCATCCAGGGGTTCCTTCTAGCTTAATGGGGCTCGAAAGGCTAACCATGACTCAGAAGATTCCCCCGACACACACACAAAAGTCAGAAGTCAAAAAGAGAGGCGATCTCGGGTACCGACTAGCTTCACTGACAGGTCAGCGAGCGCACTGTCATCAAACCAGTTTCCTGCGTGGAAACCCTTGACTCCTCTTAGTAAAGGTGTCAGCACCTCTTTTCCCGAATGATCTCAACATGAATGACAGGGCCTGAGTCTGACAGAAGGTGTCTTTAATCTTTCTATGGTTCAATAGAAAGGTTACCTGAAGAAAAGCCTTAGAATACACTTGCAAGATACTCACTTCTGATTTTTTTTTTTAAACATCAGTATGTCATGTTTGGATTCAATCACTCTTTTAAAGAAGCAGGGAGGAAGGGTGGCTGGACAACCACAGAGAAAGCTTATTCAGCAAGACTTCCTAGAATCCTGGGGACACCTGTGCACATTCCTACAGGCCAGTCAGCTGAAGGACTCTTCTGAAATGCAGGTTCCAACTGCCTGGGCAAGTGGTCACTCTGTGTGTGTGTGTGTGTGGGGAGTGTGCTGGGGGCAAAGGAGCAGAGTCTAGAAGGATGCTGGTAGAAGAGGAGGAAAAAGGAGAGAGAAGGTCTGGAACTGGAGGTGCCACGGAAGAGCCAGGCAGTGCTCAGGTGATGCTGGAGTAACAGCAGTTTCTTCAAGAACCAAGAGTGTGGCGGACGCTCTGTCACATCACACCCGCTCTCACCCCTCTTCTCCCTTGCCCATCCCTTCATCCCACTTTGAATGCCAGTGTGGCCCCTGCAATCTAAGACTATGAGAGAGAGAAGAGAATCACAGAGATGCTGACTCTGAGCCTTGTTATTACTGAGTTACTAAACTTACACCAACAATGACCTATGTCCAAAAATACTGTAATGTGAGAAGAGAAATTTCTACTTGTTTTAAACACTATCAGTCAGTTCGGGGTTATCTGGAGCCCCTCTCCCTGCCAAAAAAAAAAAAAAAAAAATCCCAATTGATTTGGCGAGGGAGGCAGATCGAATGAGAAGCTATCTATTCTTAGAAAGCTTTGCAGGCAGAAGGCAGTTTTGAAAAATCCAGGTGAAATGTAAAATCCAGGTTTTTCAGAAGGCAAAACCAATTTATTAGCATATCCTGGAGCCTCAGAATTTGTTTCAGAATTTTCTTTTTTAAAATTTATTTTAATTAATTAATTTAAATGGAGGCACTACAGATTGAACCCAGGACCTTGTGCAAGCTAAGCATGAGATCTACCACTGAGTTCTACCCACAGCCTCATTTCAGAATTTTCTGTCTGCAGCAACTTAGAATCATTACTTCATCCCCTGGTTCATGACATTTATTTAGAGGAAAGACAAGACATACCATATAGTCGTAACCATGCAATTGCTTTTTTTTAGCTGTATATGTGTGTGTGTGTGTGTGTATATATATACATATATATATGTATATATATATATGATAAATATATTTATTTATCCAAGTCACTAATCTTATTTTTCTGCAGAAAGCAAAGGTATCAGCTAATGGGATGCTTGCCTTACCCTCAGTTCTTTTTATAATACTGGACCATTTGCAGAGAGTTTTAAGAGAAATGCAACATAAGGAATGGAAAGAGTAAACTAATCTTGCATGGTCACTGGCGAGCACATGACACTGTGCAAGTTACTTCAACTCCCTGAACCTCATATGGGTCGTCAATAAAATGAAAAGTTGGATCAGGTCATCCTTTCACCTTTATGTTCTAAAAAGTTTGATTATAAGCCACCAAGTTATCTAATCACAAACAATTTTTTAAACTATTTTTTAGGGGGGAGTAATTAGGTAATCACAGACCATTTTATAATTCTTTTTCCACCAACACATCATAGGTCATATTTCCAATAGATCACCATGAACAAAACTTCAAATTTTAAAATTTATATTTGATAGAGTCAGAGTTCATAAAAATCAAGGGCATTTTCTGACTCACAGAGCCATTTCCCTCCTGGTCTCTGTTAGTGTTTTCAAAAGTCCTTGCATCTGGCTGGGTCCCACCCAAGAGGCACTGAACCAGAACATGTGGGGATGGTACCCAAAAAATCTGCACAGCTCACCAGCATCCTGGGACATTATGACCTGCACCAAAATTTGAGCACCGCTGATTGGAAGTCAGTGTCACTAAAAGTATGAAACTGAAACTTAAATAGATTAAAATTATACAGAGGATGTGATGATAAAACAGAGATCTCAGTCATAAAGTCAGTTCTGTACTTTTCTAAAGGTGCTGACTTAAGGTAATTTATAATGTTCTCAGAGACAGATTAAACTTAAGCCTCAATGAGCATATCTATTACAGAAATAGAATTCACAGAAATCAAAGGGGAAAAAAAAAACTTCCCCAGGATTTTGATTCCTGTTCATTTTGCTTCCTCTTGTTTTTTCCCTGTCAAAATTAATTTTTTACATTAAAATTAAAATTTTTAATTTAATCCATTTTTTAAAAAACTCTTGTTCCAATGCTCTATTTACCACCCAAGTATTTTAGCTCAACTGATTGCAAGTGCCTTTTTAAAATCTCACCTTCCTGCATTTTCTTGCTTTGTTTCAATCCTAGCATCCATTAATAAACCCAAGAATTTGCACTGCCTTTGAATCTTTGTAAGTATAGACCTCTATACGGCTACGTATGACAGTAATCATTATACTGTTGTCTAGTAGCAAACTGCTTCCCCAGGAGTTAAAAGTTTAAGAATTCCTATTCCAGTTTATGTATTTGACTGAGTACAGCAATATGGTATTGTAATATTTACATAAACAATTTATTTCTCAAGAGTACTTCCTTCACTCTACAATTGGTTGTATTATCACTTCTTTAATCAACTGGGATGTATTCAGTTTGTTTTTTTTTAATTACAAATCAGTAAGAATAAAATGTTCTCTAAAATACCGTGTCTAATTCAGGTATGTTTTGAATATACTTCCTATGGCTGCTAAAAGTAGAAACTTGATCTGTGAGAGAACAACACTGTTTGCTAAGGTTTCAAAGCCATTAAGGCCACTTGAAAGGCAAGATGAAACACATCAAAATAAACACACTGAATCAAAAAGAGGCTGAAGCGGGTATAATTCCAACAATTTAACAGCAATATTAGTCATTGTTATTTCATCACAATAATATGTTTGGCATTTCTACAACGTTTCTCAATCAAAAAATGTTTGCGTATCTTGCAAAAAAAAAATCAAACTATTAATGAATCATACACAGCACCTTAAAAGGAAGTCTGATGTCCACTGTGAAGGATGAGGACCCCAGAGGCGGACAACCCCACCCCGCAACCCGCACTCACACCCTGGAAGAGCTGAGACGGCTCTGAAAGAGGGAAAAGATGCAGGGAGTGGGGTCCTGACATTTTACAGAGCCCTCAGCATAGGGGAAGCGCCTTCCGTCTGTACTTTGGCTCTGCAGAAGTTAGGGGGAAGCTGGTGTGACCACAAGACCACTTTGAGTTGTCAGAGTGGTTGGGCTCATTGAAAAGGCACCCCATTCGGAGTCAAGAGACCTGCCTGGATGTTCTACAAGCCTTGTTTACTAGTGTAACCTTGATCCTGTAGCTATCTCCCTGAGGCTGTTTGTGCCTTTATAAATGCCCTATAACAGTGTACTCTCATGCCTCCTCCTTGGGGCTTTTGTGAGGAAAAAATGAGATTAATGAACGGAAATCCCTGGGAAATACTTGGGTATTGAACCTAGGATCTCCTGCATGTCCTCAACCACTGGGATACACCCGCGCCCACCACCCCAGGAAATAAATGTTGGTTACCACTCTAATTCACGTGAGAGCCTGATCCCTTCCCTCGATCCTAGAACTTGAGCTGTGGCCACGCGTGCCCGAGCGTCTCCTGCCTGGGCTGACATCCTACGTCTGCCCACATTTCATCAGCAGCCATTCATCCCCATGGAAACTGGCTGGGTTTGTAAAGTCCCCTCCCAAACCAACAGGTTGCCAGTTGTCGCAGAATTGGTTACAAGGTTACAAGGTGTTCAAGTCTTATATGACCCCTACTCAGTTCAGTCTCTGGAAACTCTGACTCTCGCATGCTGTGGAGGAAAAAAAATCATCTCTAAACCAATACCTACCTCTGGCAGGAATGTGCACTGGAACAGACTGAGGCAAAAATAAGTCATTCGAACACAATATGCAACAGTGTGTACAAATATGCTTTATGGCTGAACTTGAGATCTTTCTGATTGTTAACATGTCCCGTTCTTTTGTGCCACCCACACAAAAATGTGTTCTATGAGGAGTCGGGTTCTATTCCTGACCCTCTTAGTCACACTGGGCAAGCTGTCTACATTTCCCTCAGCTTCATTTTATCCACTTTGGAATCTCTCCTCATCCACTCTTACCTTACTTGTCAGTTATATCTTACAAGCTAATAAAGGAGGGTCCACAGAGGAAGCATTAGAAATGGCAGTTGCCCCTGTAATAGGGAGTTGTGGTCCCAGACCACTGCTTAAGATGCTTCTGAAATGAAAAGGTTAAAAGGAGTACAAATCATCGACATATTTAGGGCGCTAAATACCTAAATACACCTTTCTTCAGCCATAAACGTAGAACCATCTGTCAGGAGAGGAGTTCTGAATAGCAAGATCCTCTGACTTTCAAAAAGTTAGAAGACTGCAGAGCCGGGACTTAATCACAGGGAGGCTCTCACATGATCCTGAGGAATGCAGATGGCTATGTAAACAAACTATAGTATTTACTCTTTAGTGTCCAAAACAAATAGTGTCAGCTGACTTGCATCAGGACCTTGGTAGAGACCACCCCAGAGGAGGACAGGCTATAGAAGAGGCCTAGAAAGTGCCAGGCCAATTCACTCAGTGCACAGCATTTTAGTCCATGGAAAGGAACAGAAGAGCAAGGGCCCTTTCCCTGCCTGGGTGTTTGGAAGAGGAAGGGAGAGTTGGCAAGGGCAGAAAATGTGATGGAAAAACCACAGAGATATTTTTCCCGCGAATTACTCCTGCAAGCAGTGTCATCTTTTAAGGGATTGACTGGAATACAGCTTCTGAGGTCGCTGCATCACACTGAAGTCTGCACAGTGGAAACCCTGTTCGGAAGAAAAGGAGCAGACGACCCCTTTTAAGCCGTGAAGACGGGTCACTGTCAGTCCCAAGCTGCACTTCACCAGGATACTAGTCTTTCAAAAACAATATGGCGGCGTCATTCTGAGCATCCCTGATAAAATGAAATAGACCACATAAACAGGCCGCAAGTTTCAGAGGCTGACTTGACTTCCAGGATAGAAGCTAACAACTGCGTGACATGTTAATACCTAGGTGCTGAGTGGCGGGGTGCACGTCCAGGTTTCCTGTCCCATGGCAGGGTTTCACACCTCTGTGGCTGGGTATGTTCCAAGGACACACCTCAACAGTCATCATGCTTGTGGAGGTGAGTAATAGTGGGGTCCTCTGGGACAGAATAGTCAAGGCATGTAAATTTAGACATATTTAAGTCTTCCTAAACCCTAACGGTATTGAAAAATAAATCTTCCATTAAGCACATCACACAGTCTTTTACATAGTAAGTCCACAGGTAATTTTTCAGAGAATGAACGAAGAGCCGTGCTGAGGAAGGGTAGAGCATTCTAATGCACACTTCGTATATTTATTTTTCAGTTGGGAGTAGAGTTGATTTACAATGTCGTGTTAGTTTCTGGTGTACAGTATAGTGATTCAGTTATACATACATATTTCTTTTCATATTCTTTTTCATTATAGGTTATCACAAGCTATCGAATGTAGTTCCCTGTGCTGTAAAGGAGGACCTTGTTGTTTGTCTATTTTTTATATAGTAGTCTGTATCTGCTAATCCCAAACTCCTAATTTATCTCTTCCCCCCTCTCCCCTTTGGTAACCCTAAGTTTTCTATGCCTGTGAGTCTATTTCTGGTTTGTCAATAAGTTCGTTTGTATGATTTCTTTTAGATTTCACATATAAGTGATATATGGCATTTGTCTTTGACGTACTTCATTTAGTTAATGATCATCTCTAGGTCCGTCCATGTTACTGCACATGGCCTAATGCACAATTTGCATATGTGCAAAACTGAGGGGAAAAAGGCAGACGATTTCCTTGTAGGTGTAGCAAATTTATCAGCTACTTAGACTTTAATGGAAAAGACAGTATTTAAAGAAAAGGGGGACAAACAATAATGGAGTCAGTGCTGAGCTGATAGCTAAGGCACAGAAAAGCATTCTAATGGAGAATAAAAGCCCTAAGACAAAAGAAAAAATGATGTCTCCATTAAATGAAACTTCTGTCCCACGTATTAAGATTGTGGCACACGTAGACAAAAGAGAGAAAATATATGATTATAGATGCTTCATTCCACCCATACCAAGGCTGCATATCCATTTCACACAACGTGGAATGGCTCAGTTTCTAGCTAGGGGACAAAAGAAAAAAGGCAGTGGCGGGGGAACCAATAACAAAAAACCTTGCCTACAGTCCCCCAAGGCAACCAGAAAGTGAAACTTAATTAAACAACTGAAATGTAATTACCTACTGCTTACCGCACGTGGTGCTGATTCGGGCTTCTCATCCTGGGTGCATTATTAACCGCCCTGTGCTGCCCAGGGGTAGGAAGGGGGAACCCTGGCAGGCAGCAAAATCGGGAAGGCACTGCTGGTTCTGCTCTGCTCCCCTCCCCTCCCCTCCCCTCCCACAGGGTTTCAATTCCTCCAGCGGCTGATTTCAACTGGTCACACATCAGGTTGGGACTGTGAGTTGAATCTGTCCCTCAAGTATGGTGGGAGGTACACTCACTCGTGGAGCAGCCAAAACTGGGGTTTTTCACCCTTCCGAGGACCTGACTCTGCCTGCTCATTCAGCCAGTTTGTTATTTTTATGGACTGTTTGGAACAACTCAGCAGTTTCTCCTCTTGGAAGAGGCGTCAACAGACGGCACCTGGGGAAACCACATGAAATGTGATTGCCTCGTGACTCTGGAAATGCGGAGATGGCTTTCTCTTACTGATGGGCACATACCTCCAGAAGCGGGAGGGTGCCACCTCTGCTCTCGGATTTCAGTTTCTTGTAAAGATTCTGCTATGATGGTATTTGGCTACCTTTGTTTGATTGTCTATTTTCCCTTCTACCAGAACATAATTACACGTACATCTTAAAAAGCAGCTGAAGATACTCTCTCCCTTGCTGCTGCCAAGAAACAAACATTTGAAAATTTAAAAACCTGACTTTGGAGAAAAATTAGTATATATAAATCAAGCAAATGCTGGAGTGCTTGAATGAATGCGTATGTAGATCAGGATAAACCTCTGAAAACTCAGAAACATACTCAAAAAGTTATAAATCAGTATAATGTTGGCATGATAATCCACCCCATTCATGTATCGTTGTCAGCGACTTGGCTATTTTTATGGAAGCTGTTAATGAGAGGAATTCAAAGCAGCAGAAACAGTTTTTGGAAATGTGAAGTCACCTGCTATTGAAGATGATCAAGAAAAATTGCTGGATGAATTCATGGTGGGAATTTTGTATTGGGTGGTTTAAAATAGGCTTCCTTTCAGGACTTGTCCAAAGGATGTACGATCCTGTGCATTCGGTGAGATGTCTATGAAGCCGGTCACAGGAATCATGAGAAGGTATTCAGATGGCTGTTGCTAAAGGGACCAAGGTTAAATATCTTCTTTTGCTTCCTTCTACTCACTTTGGCATGTCCTGGTAAATATATGCAGCCCATCAAAAAACACTTTTTCCTTTTCTTTCTGTTTCCTTGAAATGTGTTCATTGAGCTTCCAATCTGCCCTCCTTCATTTGCCATGCCTTCCGGTCTCCCTTGCAGTTTCCTCCTCACCTCCTTGACCTCTGAATGTTGGGAGTCCCAGACCTCAGTCCACAGACGTCTTATTGAGCCTCATGCTTTAAATAATGTCTGTGATTCTAGTCACTGATCACAGTTACATTACATCTCTACGCCAAGCATCTCCTCTGAACTCCAGACTCATATATTCAAATGATACCTCCTCAATATGTCCATAAATGAGCTCCTGATATTTTTCCCAAAACTCTGTGAAGAAGACGGTCTCCTCCTTCTTGGTTAAGAGCAACCCCATACTTCTCTTTGCTCCAGTGAAAGCGCCTGGCATCCTTGTTGACTCCTCCTTCCCACCTCACATCCAATCCATTAAGAGTGCAGTCACCGCTACCAGATGCCCCGAATCCGACACATCACACCACTTCTGCCACTGCCAGTCTGTCATTTCTTGTCCAGATTAATATGACAGCCTCCTATACATATCTCCTTTTTCTGTCCTTTCACCCTTCAGTCTTTTTATTTATTTATTTATTTTAACACAACAGCCTAAACGATCCATTTAAAACCTAGGTCAGATTACGCCACTTCTCTGCTTCAAACTCTCCCATCTCATTTAGAACAAAAGCTAAGTTCTTGCATTGGTCTACAAGGCCCTCCGCAATCTGCCTCCCACTTCCTCTCCCAGACGCCAATACCTCTTTGCCATCAGCTGCACTTCCCTCTGCCTGGCTCACTGCTCCAGCCACATTGGCCATCTTGCTATTCCTAGAGCACATAAGGGAGGCTCCTGTCTCAGGACCTTTGCTCTTTTTGTCCAGCCTGCCCGGAATGCTCTCCCACCTGCTGTGTCCTTCACATTCTCCTGTACCCCTTCAGGTCCTTGCTCAAATGCCACCTTCTTAGTGAGGCTTCTGTGACCTTTCTATTTAAAATCAGCCCCTTTCTTTTTGCCTTATCTTATTCCACTTTCTACCATCTAACCTTCCATTTATTTTACTTCTGTTTGTTTTTGGTTTCCCCAGAAGAATGTCATCTCTGGGAGAGCAGAATTTTTGTTTGCATATTTGTTTGTTTGCTTACCATGTGCCTCTACAGTACCTGGCACATAGCAGGAACTCAGTACATATTTGTTGAGTTGGTTGATACATATGTTAAAACCTCTTAGTCCACACATCTAGATACAGCCTTTCTCTTCCACGTTAAAAGGCTTCCATGATCTCACAAGAGACACCCGCCACGCCTGGATCAAAATTTTCAGACATCTTTTAAAATGTAAATGGTCAACTGCCAGAACCTACAGTTTTTAGAAAACAGACCAGATTATAGGCTAAAAGCAAAAAAAAAAAAGAAAAGAAAAGAAATACTGTATTTAAATACCTTCCAAGCAAAATCTCAGAAGCAGCCCACCAGATTTAGATACCGTGTGCTTGGCTACGTTGCTTTGGAAAGACTGGAAACATAAGGAAGCTCTGGAAGTCAGCAAACACCAGTATTTGGCCTTAAACTGATTTAACACACACAAAAATGGCACTGTGCCTTTGGAGACCTGGAATGCAGCATTACAGGTTTTCTCCAAAACAGCTTCATTTACTTAACATTACTCTGACCCTTTAACTTCTAACTTGCTGCACAATTAAGCTATTTAAGCCTTCGACTTAGCTCTCTTTGTGCTACAATCTGGGTCTAAAGTGAAGCAAAAACAACCCTACACCTTACTGTTTTGCTAAAATTTGTTCTGTCCTAGGAAGATGTTTGCATATGCAAATTTAGCGCCGCATCGGATTAGCATGCAGTTGTATGGCTGAGGCTATTTTTATTTTACTGTTTCATTCAGTAAACATTTATTCAGCCCCTACTATGTGTATCAGGCACACAGAGCCATGTTTTTTTTTTTCTTTTTCCCTTGCCTGTTTCAATGCAAAAAGTTTTTATGTAGTTCTGATTGCAGTAAAGTTTGTTACCATAGATACCAGAGGAAAGTCACAATCAGAACTGGCATCAAGTTGCATTGAAAGTACGGTACTGTTTTTGACAGCGATGAAAAACAGTCTGAATTCTGCACTGTTTATAAATCAAGGCAATAATCTTGTCTCTCTTGCATGGTCTTTCTCATTTTCCCCTAAAATTGAAATGGTTTTGGAAGGATAGTTTATTTACCTCTGGAAAAGTTAAAAAAAAAAAAAAGTTCAACTTGGATTAAAAGGGACAGAATTTACTGGGTTTCATCAATATTTGATTTGGGGAAAATTGCACTGGCCCAAAATAGTCATTTCATGCAAATGAAAGTAATTTACTTTCATATGTTGAAACAAGTGATTGTTAATTTTGGAAAGATTTTTTTCTTTTTTGTAGCTTTCATCTCTATCCCTTTGCTTATTTTATTTATATTTTCCCTTTCTATTGCAAGTTATTCTCCATAGTGCTGAAAGAAAAGGAAACAAGCAAACACTGGACTTAGGGTGAAGAAATCTGAGTCCGGATTAGTTTATGTAATAGGTACGTGAGTTGGGGCAAGCTACTTTGTGACTGTGAGGTTGATTTTCTCATCTGTAAAACAAACAAGGTAATACTCCCCAGAATTATTTTCAGGCTTAAATAAAACAACTTTAAGGATGCCTGGTAAAGGGTAAAGAGATCGCCAGTCACACCAGCAAATTTGTGACTTAAGGCAACGTGCTTGTCCCTCCCAGGGCCTTCATTTCTCATATACAAAATGAAGGTTAAAAACGTTCATCTATGAAATTTTTACGACTGTTGTGGGGTCAAATCCTCAGTTTAAATTATTATAACATGTAATTCGTGCTCGTTACAAGGGCGGATCACTCTATTGTCCTGTCTCTTTGGATTTTGCAAATTTTCTTGGTATTTGCATTTATCCTTAGTTCTCTTCCAGGGCATTTCTCATCTTTTTCTTAGTGTACATCTTTATTCATCCCTCTGTCTCCTACGATTTTCTTGTTGTTACATCTGTATTTCTCTGATATTAACCATAAAATGTTAGTGCATTTCTTCTATTTTTCTTTCTCCTTTATGAATCATATAATTATTTCTACTGTGACATTTAAAAAAAAACAGAAATATTAAATTAGGTGGTCATCTATCAGTTAAACATATTTCTACATGAAAAAGGGTAGCAATGTGGAATTGCATTGGAAATACTAAAACATATTTTAAACAGAAGCTGCATAGAGCGATAGCTCACATAGCTATATGCTCATAGAACCTGTTCTTTTTTCACACTTTGAGTTAATTTTTTTTTAAAGATAGTCTTTTCATAAATATTCCAACAAACCAAAGAGATCTAAGAAAAGAGTAATTATCACCTGCACCCAACACCAAGAGATCCTCACCATAAATATTTGGATGAACTGCCATCATTAATCTCATTGCTTATATGCACATACATATTAGGCATGTGTAATTTCACATAAATGGTTTCATATTGCAAATGACATTTTGGAGGCCACTTTTTCATTCAATATCTTGCTGAGTTAATTGCATGTTAATGTAATGTATATGTGCCCTACATTTTAATGGTTGCATAAAATTCCATCATATAAATCCATCAATTTATAGTCAATTCCCGATGGGTGGACATTTAGCTTACTGCCCCCTTTCAACTATTACAAACAACACTGCAGAGAATAACTGTTGCACCCAGATTCTTTTCAACTAAAGGATAAAGACATAACTGATGAATTAGTTCTTAAACACATCCTAGCTTTTCCATTTTCCTTGTTATCCAGAAACTAAGGATTTGTGCGTGTGTTTGTGTGTGTGTGTGTGTGTGTGTGTGGCAGAATTCAAGCCTCACAACACCTTAAAGTTCACTATCAGTGCTGCTGTAAATACAACTCTCCACATGGGACGCTGGGAGAGTGTAGAGCATCTGTGTTGCCAGACCTAGGAATTTTCACTCATTTAAACACTCCTGCTATATAAATAGTAGCACTTATACAAAAATGTTTCCTATGCTATTTTTATAAAAATAAAGACTCAGTTTTCACTCATCTCTATATTTACTTTAACTACCTAAGAGGATTATAATTAGCCATATCATTAGTTCCTCACTCTGGGCAAGTGCTAAACCTTTTAGTCCAAAGAAGACCCTATTCGCAACCTCCAGATATTTACATTCCTTCAGAAAGACAATTTTACAATGACTGGGGAAAGTCTAGCATGGTGACTGTGTTAAGAATTTATAACGTTCATGGAGTACTATTCAGCCATAAAAAGAAATACAATAATGCTATTTGTAGCAACATGAGTGGACCTGGAGATCCTCATACTAAGTGAAGTACATCAGAGAGAAAAATACCGTATGATATCACTTATATGTGGAATCTAAAAAAACGACACAAATGACTTGTTATTTACAGGATAGAAAGAGACACACAGACATAGAAAACAAACTTATAGTTACTAGGGGAGAGGGGATGGGAAGGGATAAACTGGGAGTTGGAGATTTGCAGGTACCAACTACTATATATACAATAGATAAACAGCAAGGTCCTACTGTAGAGCACAGGGAACTATATTCAATGCCTTGTAATAGCCTATAATGAAAAAGAATATGAAGAGGAATATGTGTATGACTATGCATGACTGTGCTGTACACCAGAACTTGACACAACATTGTAAACAGACTAGACTTTAATAAAAATTAAAAAAAAAAAAAGAATTCATAATGTTCAAGGCAAGGAGGAGAGCAGGGAAATCAGTTTTCACTCAGATGCCCTCTTAGCCATGTCCATGGAAACAAGTGCAGAATCTCAAGGAAAAAAACCAAAATAATAAATAGCCAGTCTTCCAGCCCATTCTCCATTTCTAGAGAAAGCAGTAACCGGGGGGGGGGGGGGGGGGTGGTGAATATAGGGTACGAGACTTGTTTCATCTTCTTCCTTCAAACTGACTCATTCTACTCAGTGGAAGACTGAGCACATGCACTCCTGACCATTCCTGACCACTGGTATCTCTGACCTGTTGTGTTACACTCTGGCCATTTCTCACCCCAAAATAAGGGCCTCTTTGCCTATGGGGAGAGGATGCAAGAACAGTTTCTTTCACTTGTCAGTGCTCAATTTTTTTTTTTTTTTTTGGTGGCTTAATCCTAAAATCCAAAACAGCAGTGTCACAGAGGGCCACTTTTAAGGAAAGAAACGTCCTTGTCTGTCGCTTAACAGAGCACCTCCAAAGCCAATAGTGACACATTAGGGTCATGCCAACCCGTGTTGATCCTTGTAGTTCCAACCAAACAAGATCTTATACTCAAGACAGATTATCAAGACTAGCTTCTGGGATCCAGGTAGTTAAATGAACCCACACACTTGAGTGTCTATGTCTTTAAAACACCAATCAGGCTGAAGTGGCTTAAGAAATAGCTACCAAAAAAGTAGAGGAGGAAGAAAAATCCATGGTTAGTTCTCCATTTCTATAATTATTTCTCTCCTTCTCTTCCAGGTAAGTAGATGATATAGCTTCTCAGACAAAACCTTAAAAAAAAAAAAAAAAAAAAAAAAAAACCCTGTTCTATGTAGTACAAACCTAAATAGTACAAAACTAAATTTAGATAATACTATGATAAGTGCTGGAAGATTTATTCATTCATTCATCCAACCGATACTTTTCTAGTGTTTCGCTCAGAGGTGGAAGTTACTATCTAAAGCAGAGTGCAGGCCTCTGCACACACAACATGGTCTACACTTGGGAAGAACTCACAGGTTGAGAGAGAAGCAAGCTGCGTAGACCTCTGTCATCCAAGGCGGTATATTCTGAGTGTCACTTCAGTGCCACAGATCAGTGCAAAGAAGCGAGGAATCACCCCTGGAGAGTGCCAGGAGACAGCACTGTGTTGGATGCATCATTTTTACCTGGCCAGATACTACAGCAAACTCCAGACGGCTGCATCTAAAATAACTTTAAATAGCATACAAGGTATCTCAGCAGAATTAAATCTTGAAGTGCTAATGTGGCACTGTGAAAAAGTTAATGCAAAAATTAACATGGCCTGGCACATAAGAGGCGCTCTATAAATGCTGATATCCTTCTGTAGGTTTTTTTTTTTTTTTAATCCCCAGGGGAAGTAGTTCTCAAACTAGGGTAACCATTAGGATCACCTGGAGGACTTGTTAAAACAGAGCATTAAACCCCATCCCAGCGTCTCCAATTCAGAAAGTCTGGGGTGGGGTCCAATCATTTGCACGTGTAACAAGTTCCCAGGTGATGCTGCCACTGCTGCTCTCGGGAACCACACTTTTTTTTTTTTTTTACCACCTTTATTGTGGGTGTGGTTCCTGTACAGTAAACTACACATATTTCAGATGTACAGTTTGATGAATTTTGATAGGTGTAGACACCCATGAAATCAGCACCACAATCAAGAGAGCTAACATTTCCATCACCCCCCAAGACGTGCAATTTTCAAGTTCTGGGGACCACACCTTGAGAAGCACTGCCCTAGGGAATGGCTTTGGTGCTGTATGAATCTGATTCTGCAATCATTTTTCATATTAGAGACAGGTTCCCTAGGTCCCAGCTTTTAAGCTGTGCTTTTCTTTTTAATGTCTTACTAAAGGAAAGGAGGGGGAAAAAAGTAACAACACTTTATATAGACCTGACCTTTTGGGAAGCCTGGGCAACTTCCCATGTGGAGTAAATTAATCTCTTTCATGCATGCTCTGCGCTCCGGAAAAAGGAAAACAGATTCTGTTCAACATTTACCAAATGCGTCTTCTCTTGCTGGTCACTGTGCTACGCCCATCGGAAACAGTCTCTGCCCTGAGGACCTTACAGCGTAGCGAGGTGAACAGCCAGGCAAAACAGCCAATAGAAGTCAATGCGTTAAACGTTACGATGCAACATATAAAACATTATGATGGACTGACTATTATGAGAAGGAGAAGGAGGAGCAAACTCGAGCTGGCAAGTTGGGGAGGAGGTGGATGGCAAAGTCTTTACTAATAAGATGACCCATGATTCGCTGGGCAGTGAAGGATGAACAGGAGTTTTTTAACAGAAACTAGAAGGGCTTTCCAGGTAGAAGGAACAGCACAGTGGCATCAAATACACTGCCTTTCTAGGGCTGCCAACAGTTTTGTTCAGCAATGTCACATCTCA
The DNA here is from genome assembly GCF_036321535.1 of Camelus dromedarius. Taxonomy (NCBI): domain Eukaryota; kingdom Metazoa; phylum Chordata; class Mammalia; order Artiodactyla; family Camelidae; genus Camelus; species Camelus dromedarius. The sequence continues at coordinate 65,378,874 of NC_087447.1, forward strand.
AAGGTCTTTGTGTGCTTTGCTAGTGAGTCTGAGTTGTTGATAAACACAAAAACATTTTAGAAAGATCACTTTGGCAGCTTCAGATTGGACGGGATTAGCCTGAAAGCAAGGTAACTGCTTGGGTTGTGTTTGTTGCGGTAAAAGTGAGAAAATGCAAGATCTAGAGGAGCTAGCTAACTTAGTGGCAGGAGGAATGATGGAGAAGAGAGGATTAAAAGAGACAGTGACGCAGCAGACAAGAGAGGAACTGGGTCATTCATTAAAAACTGAAAAGTGAGGGCAGGGGTGGAATCCACAGAACACCCATATTTCTGGCTGGGATCAAAGATCATCATTTACTGACATAAAGAATACAGGAGAAAGAACAGATTTGGAGGGGGAACTTCAGCTTAGGACATTGAAATCGATATGACTGTGTGTCACCCAAGTAGACACGGCCATTGCACAGTTGAATATGTGGGCTTGGGCACAGGAGAAAGATTTTAAAACCCTGGGCTCATCCAAGGTCACCCAGGAAACAGCATAGAGGGAGCAGATCTATTACCAAGTTGGTTATGGATATTTTCATCATAGGGAGAGAAACAATATCAGGAAGGTGTTCCTGTTGCTGGGATGGTCACCTGCAGTGTTCAGCGCACAAGTTTGTCATCTGTCCTTAATGACGACCTTTTTGTTCATTCCTATATTCCGTACAGAGAAGAACAAAGGAGATATTGTATGTCAGAGTCCTTTGCAAACTACAAAGCACAATACACAACTTAAGGGAAGACACACAAGGAGAGGAGAAAGAGGAGGACAAGTGACAAACTTCTCAGGGCTTAGCCAAGAACTAAGGTATTGAATGCAGTTCTCCCTGGTCCTCAGTCAACCAGACATGCTCCAGTCTCCTGGAGTGTTTTGCATGAAAGTACTTTTTCCTTTTGTGGATGCACCATTCCCACGGCTCACCTGTGCCTTTGCTGACCTACAGGTTCGAACGATCTGAAACTGGCAGTAGGAATTACCATGGAGAGGAGTGGGGAGCAGGCAGGTGCCTCCCGCGCCTCCCCACACAGACGAGGATGTGCTGTAACCTACAACGTATCTGTCGGTCAGGGAACTAGGCACTTTATAAGGGGACTTTTCTGCATCTAAAAAGAAGTCATAGAGAAAAATAGTAACCGCAAGAATTCATTTCTCTTATTTGAGTGAGTGCTTTATCAAAAAGAATATTTCATTCGTGCTATTTTACCCTGGGATCAGCTCAAGCCTAACCGAATCTGTCACGTATAAAATGTATTTATAAATAGATTCATATAGAGTCAGAGCTCTACACAGCCACTAACAGGCTCACAATCATTCTTTCATTCCAAGTGTGAACTGTTGTGCTATTTCCCCCAGTCCAGACACAGGTCGTGGGCTTTCAAACTAATTTTGGAAAGCAGACGCTGTGTAGTTGGTAGGTGGAGTAAAAAGAAAACAGAAAAATTAGTATGCATGCCCCTTCGGTCTTATATTTCTCATGGAAAGGGGCAAGAGTCTAAAATTCTTTAATTTTCTTTAAAAGAAGATTGTAAAGGCATTTCCCCGACTTTCCCTCACAGTAATTTGTTTTCTGCCGAGTGAAAAGCCACGGACCTTGACACCACTGCTGAACTCCTTCTTTCTCCTGCCATGCCCAATGCCAAGATGCATTTCTTTTTTTCTTCAGTTTTTACTCCTCTGGTTGGTTTGCTCCATTTGGGTAGCCTCTATTTTTCATCTCCTTCCTAGGAGGTCAGAGATGACTTCATGGAACCATGGAAATTCGTGGTTGGAAGGGACCTTTAGTTCATCAGCAGTATGACTGCCAGATAAGTCGAATGGATCTGGGCTTGAACCCTCCTAATAATGAAGGACTCACTGCCTCACGCCAAAGACCACCACGTCATGCCCAGGTACTGCTCCATCCACAGCATGAACTAGAACTTGATATTGGGTCATCATGATGAGCAGTGGGTGAAAGTCCTTTCTCCCTGGTGTAATTTAATTTGTAACTTGGTTTCATTTATCTACCTAATACTGTTCTATGGGATATACCCCTTTCTTACATCACATACACTTCCCACTCTCAACTGGGAGCTCCCAGGGTAGGGACTTCATCTTCACTTCTGTATCCCCGAGACCTAACAGGACACATTACAGGAACTCAGTACATCAGTTTAACTCTTGGATGAAGGAACTAAAGTTTGCAGTAGTCGTTCCAAATGTTGCACACAAGTATGTTATTTAAGAAACAGTGATATTAAAATGAAAATTAGGGGGAAAGGTATAGCTCAGTGGTAGAGTGTGTGCTTAACATATATGAGGACCTGGGTTCAGTCCCCAGTACCTCTGTTAAAAAAATAAATAAATTAAATTAAATTAAAAAAAATAAAATGAGAATTAATGCACTTACTATTTGCAGCTTTTCAAATCATGCACACTTAGTTTTCTTTTTAAATGGATCATCAAACTGAACATTCAACCCACGTTGGTCAAGGGGGTAATATTCAAAATATTTATAGAATATTAGAATAAGATTTAGAATAACTTAAAATAATTAGAATAAATGAGCATAATAGACTATGGTGGGAGCCACAGTTCCCATAAGTAGCCATGTGAGGGTAATTCCAGAGGAGTATCAGGCAACAGAGGGCAACCACAGCTGGGGAGGGCTGGGGAGGACACACGGTGGCTAGGACACTGAGCATTTGCCCAAGAGGGTATTAGTGCTGCTAGGGGTGCATATTCCTGCTGGGGGTCCGGATGGCTCTGGCTGGGGACGAAGAGAAAGCAGGGGTGGGGTCTCATGCAGGAGCAGCAGAGGGTCCTGCTAGGGCAGCCCCCAGTGGTACCCACCCAGGGTTCCCTCCGGTCAGGACTCTCAGGGTGGCAGGAGGCACTGGTTGTGGGGAAAAGAGCCATGGCTTTTGCCCATGTTTATCAGCTGAATTAGCAACTCTGGTCATCAAAAATATAAAATCTGCCTTTGATTTTTGGGGGGTAGCATTACGTTTTGCAGTGAAGTAGGGTGGATCCTCAGTTTAAGACTCTCTGAACTACTGAACAGACAAATGGCCGTAACAACAAAGCACGTGAGAATTTAAAAGAAATGCCTGTGTGTCTGTATTTGGGGCGGGAAGGGACCATTACAAAGCCATTCTCTACTGCGCAAGAGAGGAGTCACCAGAGTCACAACAGAATTCTTTTACTTCGAGCCATTTGAATGGATTTAAATTATTTCAATCTGAAAACTGGTTTCCAGTACAACTTTTCATGGACATATCTACTGGATAAGACAAAATATATTGATGTCCACCGTCTTACACCAGGCCAGGCCAGGTTGGGTCTTCAAAACTGAAGCAGAGTGGAAACTCTTGACAATTTTCCTGATTTAAAAAAAAAAAAAATTAAGGAGTTCATTCTGTTTAAATTACTCTTTCTTTCATAATGGTAGACGAGAAGATAGACTTTTTTTCTTTTGCCGGACATATTCATTTCAACTGCACAGGAAAAAGTGAGGTTTCTAGGTTCAAATAAGGCAGAAAATTCTGCTTAGATAATACAGCCAAGGTTAGATATCATCTTCCTCTAAAGAGTGAGCATGTTAAATTTTATAATTCAAATCTAAATGAATTGAAGCATTTTATACTACATTTCAGAGGTAACTGTAACTTCATGAATTAGTAAATAACCTCCAAAAATTGGAATGCGAACTCAGTCCTCCTCCCTCCCCCATCCCCTTTTCACTTCAACCTTGAAGTATACACTTGCAAAATTTCTTCCTCTTATAGTCTCCTTTAAAGGCCAGTTTCTAGCAGACAATTTAACTAACTGCTGTATTTTTCCATATATGATGCCAGGGGATAGAAACCAGTGAGATAGTTTCTTATATGATATAATTGTTTCCACTAAAAACTCAGGAAAGCAGGAACCAATCCATCAACAAGGGCAAACAGAAGATTGTGTAATCCACAGATTTTAACTTTTGATCACTTATAAAATTGAAAGCTAAATAAGCCATAAACCAAAGGGATGGCAACTGTCAAGGTGTAGAATTCTTTCTTGTTCACTGCAGAATCATTAAACCTTCTGCTCTCTACAGCCTTAACAACTAACACCAAAACTGCAACCACAGCTCCTTATTTATTTTAATGGGCATCCGTTTTTTTAACCAGAAATTAAGAAAGGGTGCTCATTTTCCAGTGCATTTTTTTTTCAGGTAGATGTGTGAGTTTCGCACTACTTTCTACCATGTCTACCAGAGCACTTACAGGGTTAATAGGGAAGATCAAGATGCCCTTATATCAATAAAAATAAATTGCAGGGACTGTGTGCTATCACCATCTTCTCCAAAAGTGAAAATTGACACAAAGGAAAGAATCCCATTGCCCTCAAAACACTACTGAGTTTGAGTCTCTAGCTGGAGAAGTCATTAAAAAGGTGAGAGATGTGATTGAAGTCAGGGCTTAAGAAGCTGGAAGAGGTTACACAATGGCTCATGAACCTACTAGACATCCGTCCTCTACATCCCACAGTCTGGTTGTTTTCACAAGTCACCAGTGATTCTCGATCGAGCTCTTTTGCACCAGTGATTTGTTCCCACCATTCTTTTACATTCCAGTCTCTGCTTCTCCACTTGCTCCTTTCCCTCTGCCTCTAAATGGACTCATTATGCTAACCTAAAAATAATGATATTCTGATCTCTAACTCCTTTCCTGAAGACTGTTTCTTCTTTACAGCATTAAAACTTTTGCAAGAGTTCTCCACGAAGGCTATCTCCACTTCCTCTCCAGCCCCATCTATAATTGTCTTCCACCCTCAAAACTTCACTGAAAGTATTTGTCATTCTGCTCCCTAGATAGTTACATACAGCCTTCTAACTGTCAAACTTTTCTTCCATCCTTATTCTCTCACATATTTCTGCAGCATTTGATATATAGCATCATTTTTGTTCAGATTCCTTTCTCCCTTGCTTATTAGTCAAAAGGAAAACCATTTCTCCACCCACATACTCAAAATGTAGGCATTTCCTAAGAGGTACTGCTTTCAGCTTATCTGCTTGGTAAGATCTTCCACCCCTATGAACTCCATCTTCAAAAACACACATGTAGCTTTAAATCACTGTCCCTGGACTTGAGTCGTCTCCGGAGGCCTGGACCCCTATTTTAACCACCCAATAGACTCTTCCACTTGGCTGTTCCACCTGCTGATACCTCTAACTCCACATATTCCATATCAAACATCACCATCTTTAGCCGATTTTTCCTCCTGGTATCGTTCCTACATCTTTTAATGGTTTCACCTTTTCAGATGAGTTAACAGTTTCTTCTCTTTGGTCCTCAACACTGAAATGATAAGCCATTTTCCAAAGGAGAGAACTGGAAATATAACAGTGGATCTAGCAGTGAATTTGCATATTCCCTTACGACTGCACTAGCTACTCTGGGCTTTGAGAGCCAACACCAGTCCGATGGTGCTAGAGTAACTGTGACACCATTTAGTCCAGCTTGAAAATGGTTTTTGAGCTACAGCTATGTAAGACTAGAACTCTGCCATCAAAGCAGCCTCTGTTGCCCAGAATATTAGCCCCCACAGTAGTGTAATTTATGAAAGAATGGCATGAGTTTGAATCAATGTCGTGTCTTTCTTGGGAACTCTCCGTGAATACCTGTTCCTGATGAAGAATCAATCTCTTCAGTTCTTCTAACTCAGTACTTTATAGTGATAACAAACATCTACTCAGAATCTGTAATGTGCCAGGCATTGTCTAAGCACTTGAAAAAATATTTTTCTCTGTGAATCCTCATCACTCGCCTACGAGGTACCCATCATCACGGACGGAATGGTGCTGCGTAAGGCTGCATGGAGCTGTGCTGTAAACAGTCTATGCAACCAACCTCATCTCTGGGCCCCGATTTTTTCCTCATTTTAAAAATGAAGATATTAAATCACAGAAGGAAGTTAAGGAACTTGTCCAAAGTCACACAGCTACTGAGGTATTGAGCAAGGATTCAAGTCACGAAAACCAGCATTCTGGCATCCAATTCTCTTCTTAACCAACACTCCAAACCACCTCTGCTCGTGTTTCTCTTGCAGCACACAGCACAGATGTTTGCTCTGACGCTCGTCTCCTCACTTAGAATGGGAATCCCACCAGAGGAAGAAGAGGTTTCATTTCTTAAACTGTTGTTCTCAGTGTACAAAATGAGCCTAGACTCTGACATACAGTAAGCAATCAATTGTAGCTAATATCATTCATTTTTACAATTCTTATTACAGATTTGTCACAAAGTAAACTATTAATGAGTGTTTGTTGAATAAATGACTATGCGAGTTCCCCAGGGTGTCAAAATGAGTATACATATGAGCTGATCTCGAGAAAAGTCAGTATCTGGTGAGAATGGTAAATAAATTTTGTTTGGATAAACTTACTAATCAATCTCTGGGACAGAAACCTACTCAACCATTCCAATGCGGAACTAAGCAATTTATATGTATCTTTGCATTAATAGCACACTAGCCAGTGATCTCAATGTAGCTCCCAAATTTTGCAGTCATGGATAACTGTATATTCTAGAGCCAAAAAAAAAAAAAAAAAGTAACAATGTATTCCCAAGAGAGGGCAGTCCAGTGGACTGCTCCAGGGATGAAAACGAGTTGATGGAGATATTGTGCAAGGAAATCAGCAGATAGCACGTAGCAGATCAAAAGAAGAAAAGACATTAACTGAGCTTACAAGAATAAAGATGACTGTCATCAGATAGTTTCAAGAAGGGGCCCCCAGACAACCTGTTATTATAAGAGTGTTACACCATAGGAGAAAGCGAAAAGCAATAGCTCTCTTAAATTTATTTGATTAATAACATCTGCTAAAATTCTCTTTAACAAATGACCACAGTCAGAAATATATATGTCCTAAAGAGAAACTGTTGGTAGCTAAGAGGCCCTTTGGGGGAAATTCATCTGACGAAAACCCTCTGGAGGACACAGGGGGATTATGTGAATGCATATGTCTCCTTCTATCCTTGGATGAGGTACATTTTTTAAAAGCAAAACAAAGTTCAACGTCTGGTGGCCAGGGCCTCGTCAATGGTCTTTTAGAACTGGCAACCGAAAGCAAAATGCACTATGAAAATTTATTTTCACATAAATGCATCATGGAAACATATATTTTGATTTTTGCCCCTTTTTTTTTAACTTTAAAACATTTCAAAAAGAGTGTAGAAAGTTTAAATGTAATATTTTAGAATCAAAGCACATGGAGCTGGAACAGTCCTGACAGACAATCTAGCGTAAGTAGATTACTTTACAGCAACTGAACTACAAAGCAGAGCCATTAAACACTCAAAGTCACCTGAGTAAGGGGACAATCAAGCCCCAATGTTCTCTTTCAATGTTCTCGCCATCATAATACTCTTCTGGTACATTTCATTGTTTAATTCCATGGTAGGAGATTAAATAGCTAAAAAGCTAAGGAAAAACCAGTCCTTCATTTTAATACCAAAACTCACAGAGAGGGCACGAAAGGGAGGCCCTATCAGCTGGATCATTAAATATACTTTGCTTGCAAATCTGTGGAACTGAGAGACTGAATCCCAAAAGGGCCCCACGTGCACTCTGAGACAAAGTGGAAAGGTATCCTGATACATTTTTCACTCTGTCATTGAAATATTTGCATCGTTGCTATAAATCTGAATGACAAATCTTGGAAACCACCTGAAAACCACAGGAAATATTCTATTCTTGTTGAATATATGGAAATAGTTAACGGCAGAAAAAGAATGCAGAGTTCAGAGCAAATGTGCAGTATCTTTTAACACGATCTGGATATGGTGACTTGAGGCTGGATATCTACTGTTGTGCAGATCATGTTAATTGGCTACCATCGAGAACAAGGTCCACGAGAGACCAGCCCATTTCCCAACTGGCCTGTACAATGATAACCAAACTGCTAAGCAGCCAGCGGTGATACCATGATTATTCATGTTAATATCAAGTCTGAGTCCCCATTAGCCTCCAGTGTGAATTTAAATGAGGCTGTGAGCCTGGCAAATGTGTGGCATACAAACACTTGAGCATTATGAATTTAAATAAATTGTAATGATTTCCAGAAAGTTTGGCAAAACTCAAAAGGTTTTTACACTATACATGTAAACGAAGGTCATTCTGGAATGATAATACCAAAATACAGAATCAAAATTTTTTTAAGTTAAAAATATAACTTTCTTACTAATAAGCCAAGCCAGCAGGTGTTGAATTCTTGATATATGTTTTCTGATAATTAACTTTGAATGTTTCCAAGTATGTGGCTGTGGCACTTAGTTAGGGGCAGAGTTATGGAGAGAGGCAGCAGCGACATGGATAAAGCCCGCTTCGTTTTCTGACCATCGTTGAGACTGACATTCAATTTCAGTACTTTAGTCACGAAATGGCAGAAGGATAGAAAAACACTTGGACTGACAGCAAGACACTCACTTCTACCTGACACTTGGCTTCCTAACACCATGACTGGGAATGAGACTCGTGTTCAGACTGCATTTTTTTTTTGGTCAATCCTTTTAACTTGAAGCAGAGTCTGAACTTACCTAAGTCATGTCACTTTGATTTACCTGGGAGTCAGTTAGGCTTCAGGAATAACTGGGCTTCTATATGACTGGACAGATTGTAAAATTAACTAGACTATTCTGACTCCCTGTCAAGGAACAGATCCTCAGAGTTACCTTGCCTAGAATCTTAGTCGGCTTCATAAACGTTCGTGGAATTCCATATAACTCATGTGTGAATGAAGAATGAATAAGTGATTTTTAGTTGCTGACAGATCTGAAATATAGAGTCCAGATTTTTAATATATCCATAAATGTAACCTTCTTGATCCCTTTGGTCGCCTAAAAGCATCAAACTTTACTTAAGAGCAGACTCTCCTTAGAGTCATTAAACATCCTACCCTGGGTATTTATTTAAATTAATAGAAATTCATAAACTTAGCTAACCTAGGTCCCTACTGAAGAATTTGTAGAATATGAAGTATAGGCAGGATGGGGAATCGGGCTGTGTTTGTTTTTGAGAGCACGCTTTTCTATTTGTCATCATGTACTTATTTTGTGTGTCTAACTTTTCTCAGTAAACAGCACATCATATATTCAAAGGGACAGAACTTCCTTTCTTTGATCATTTTGAATTTTTTGTATTACTTACTGTCCTCTTTATTATGTAAAACTACTGAAATGTCTGGAGGGAGACTGGAAGGAGTTGAGATAAATTCCAGCTTAACTCCTAATAAGACTCAGGGAGAAAGGTCTTCTAATCTCACTTTTCTGAAACTTATAAGCAGTGGATGTTTATTCCCTTTTAGCCTTTAGGAGAGAATGAACATCCAGGGCCACTGGACCACCTCTTCTGGATGGCTGATATCCATTTGGCTCTCTAGAATAATGGGGAAGTGTCAGTGCTTTTGGTAATATCTTACACCCTGGGGGTACTTAATGGCATTTATTCTCCCCACAGCTTTTCTCACTCTCAGGTAATATGTCGAACTCTAAGGGAGATGCAGTTACCCTTTCAACTCAGTCGAGCACCACTTGATTTACCACTCGGCTGCACAAAATGGTACCCTGGTGGCTTGAAAGAGACAGTGGGGAGAATGTGGCTCATTAAATAGTAATTGATGCTGCTGCTACTACTAACGTTAGTGCTGCTGCCAACATAACTGTGTTGATTCCATCCTGTCTCTTCTGTGAGACCGAGAATGAGCGCACTTCATCCCTGTGGGCCGTCAATTGCCAGGCTGGCCCAATGCAAGCGTAGAGGCCAAGCTGACTGATGAGGCAATCAAGATCTCAAGACTCTACTATGCTCCACGTTGCCTCAACCACGCTCCACCTCCACCATCCACAAATACGTTATAAATCCCCACGTATCTTAACGGTAACATTTTAGATATTTATACAGGTAAAATTTTAGATATTTGATACTTACCCTTGAAGTGCCACATTCTCTGACTTTCACAAATTAGGATGGATCTCTGTGAAATGGTCTTCTACACCGCTTTACTTTCTTAAAGAATACCTGACCATAACCCAACCGATGTTGAAATGACTCAGATCCACCATTATTAACAGTGATTACTGCACTGTGCTGTAAGTGGCAAAGCCCTGCAAGGTCATCCCACAGGTAATGCTATGTGCTGCAGTCTCTGGCTGCTGGGCTTTCCTGTTTCATTTTGATTTTTCTAATTTTTCTGACTCCTTGCATCTTCCCAGGCTTGTCACTTTTTGCTGAGATCATTATGTCACGCAATACTTTTTGTAGGTGAATTCCTTTCATTTCTGAAGGCAGGAAAACTTGAAAAAAAAAAAAGCCTGTTAGGTAATTAAAGGCTTGGAAAACAGAATTGTTTTTTCTGAGAACCATGTGATATTTGTAATAGTTCCTCACAAGCACTGTATTGCTTACTGCCTGGTTCGTGGCTGTATTCCATATTGCCGAGGTTTCAGGAGACATAACTTCCAGATAAGTGAAATCTTAGTTCATGTGCCTTAGAACTCGATTTGTCCTATATCATTTTTTCCTTTTGTTTTCTAATTTTATTTTCCCTTTTATTGGTATTACTTTCCTGAAGGCCTCTTTGGATCCTCTTTGGAACCATGTATAATTTGCATGTACTTTTGGTCTCTTGTGTGTGAACTTGTGTGATATTTGTGTAGATGTGCAAAGGGGGGGGGTGTGTGTGTATGTGCACATATCACCTTTTTATTCAGAAATACTGCTGCTAACCACAGTCTCTTTGAAAGCGACGAGAGCGTCTGTCGTTGTAAAGGATAATCACTTGCTATCATGATCTTTCACCTCCTGGATGTATATCACCTTTGCCCGGGTGTCCCGTCACACCAGTCTCAACTCTGTGAGGGCTGGCTCTCTCCTGCCATAGATCTGTGTGCCACAAGCACACCTTTTTGCAGCATGCGCGTCTCCACGTTAACATTTATATATTAGGAAAACCACTATTATTAGGAATCTTTAGGAATAACTGAAGCTGTCCCACCACTCAGTGACTGCACATAACAAACGATCTCCTGTATGTTTTTGACATGCGCCATTCTGCTCTGTAGCACAGAACCCCTGCTGTCACCCTTGGCTGGAACTCAGCTCAGCCAGTGCCTTCCAATGGATCACATCTACAATTGAGTAAGGCAGCCTATGATGGACTTGGTTCAGTGTAAAAAAATTGGCTTTATCACACAATCATAACATGTTAGTACTATAAGGGGCCTTCAAAATAACGCTTTGGGTAGGAGGAATATGCACACTTTATAAGACGAAGGGAATTCTGTGGAGGGAAGGAGATGAATTTTCATCTATTGAATGTCCGCTGTGTATTGGGCACTGGACTAAATGCTATGGACACTTTTCCTCATTTAATCCTAACAACAGTCCTAGAGAGTGGACATTATTATCCCATTTTGTAGATGAGAATATTGAAAGCAGAAATAGTTCATTCACTATGCTCAGGCTTGTAATTATTCGATAGAGCAGTCATTATGTAAACCTAGGTCTGCTTGACTCTAAAGGCTGGGCTCTTTCCACAGCTGCTCTGCGATGCCTCCCCTATGTAGAAATTTCCTTTTATATCTGTTGCCAAAAACTCATTTAGCTGGGTTAGTCATTCCCAGCAGCACTTTAAGACTAGCTTGTCCGTCTGCAGTAACGCTCTGATCTCTTTCTGTTCTTCTGTTCCCGATACATGGCTGTCAGGATGGTAGGCGAACCCATGAATAAGTCTGCTCTTTTAACAGCTCAGTGTGAGTTTACAGGACTGGGACATAAAAACAAGTGGAGAAATAGGGAGCAAAGTCTAGCTGTCTCACAGAAGACAGCCCCAAACTGCAAAGGAGAGAGGGCATCTCTGGGTTAACTCATGTTAGAGACAGTAGACCTGCTATTTGAGTTGATCACTATTTGTAAATTTTCTACCTTACAGTTGATTTTTTTCAAGTATAGTACTGCCTTCCAAATGGAAAGCAAAAATGTATCACTTAGACTATGCTCAGAAAGGTTATATCCATAACTAAGAATATGAACATTTTTTGAACAACAGCTATGTAGTCGTGTGCAACCGTGTGTTCCTTAAAAATAATCTCCAATGAAAGTGGACATCATGTTACCTTTGTCATGTTCCAACCACCTACATTTTTACTGTTCCAGCATCCATAATCAAAGTTTCTGCCTAGTTCACTAAGAGTGTTACACACACTGAAGATTTGGAGCACGTCCATTTTAACCCATGTGTTCAATATTAAGTGTGAACCTGTGACAGATTAGAATATAAAAAAGAAACAACAAAAAACAAACCAACCAACCCCCACTGTAATCAGATTCTTGTAAAATTACGTTACATCTTTGAAATCATTAGCAGAATAAATAATTCGTCTCAGTCTCCCATATGCTGAAAGGGAGCACGGGCAGAGGGTTTGCATTTTTGGTCATCTGAAGTATGTTAAATCATACAACTTTTTTGATACACCTTGAGATAATAACTATAAAAAGGTCAAATGCTTTACTAAAAAGAGGAAGTCTGAAGCACTGCAAACTGAAAGGAAATAGAAATAGTGACAACAGCAAAACTTCAACCTTGAAGACTCAAGCAGTAGGGACTCTCAAAAATGACGGACTGAAAAAATTAGACACAGCTTAACAGCCTACAGAAAGTATATGAACAAGAGTCATTTTGATAGCATGCCTCTCTCATACGTCAGCCCAATCAGAGGACGTTAATGTGAAACAGAGGCACATCTGAACAGGCTGGTCAATGTTTCAAATAAAGCTGAAAACACTGAAGATTTTATATATGTAGCAGAGATGCAGAGAAGAAAACTACAGAAAGAGCCAGTGACTTTTAAATGGTCTGAACATCCAGGGTCTAGCAGTCTAAGTAGATTGGCTAAATACTTTCTTAGCCCTTGATTTAACCTTGGCTGTTAAGGCAAGAGCTGACTATCCAGTTGCAGCTAGAAAATAAATGCTGAGTGCCCAAAGTTCAGAAATTACTCTGGAGGGAGACGAGTGAATTTTAAGTATTATTTTCAACATTAGCTTAGCTTTCATTTTTAAACACTTCTTCAAAAGACTTATAGGTTCATTCTTAATTATCCTTGCCCCAGAGCGGTTCTGTCCCCTAGAAATAAGTACTTCATAAGGGAAAATTAAACAAATGCCAAGCTCAAATATTTTCCTCGTGCAAACAATGCCAGCCCCAGAAACACATCACAAAGAGCTGAGACTGTGAATTTTTTCTCCCCTGGGACAAGGATGTTCTCATATCAAAGGTAACCTATTGTAAGAAAACATTTACTGATTTTTTTTATAACACACATTCAATTAATTCTAAAAATGCAGTTACTCCAACACCAAAACCACATGGTAAACTTGGGGTGGAAGGAAAAGAAACAAATAACCATTTCGTGAAATTTTTCACATTTTCGTGAGTTGTAGCTAAATAGTTGTAGCATGGTGTTATAAGCACCTTCTGTATAAATTTTTACAGGGAAAAATTTTAGGGAGTCAAAGGAAAGAGATGGCAGAGATGATTCTTAAGAAGCTCGGTTTATTCAGAGGCATATGCTCCACAAGTGAAGAATTTTAACTTCATAGAGTTCTCATATAATTTTGGTAAGAACAGAATCTCCAGAATAAATGAAGAGATAGCATTTATTGATAACTTACAAAATGCTAGGGACCCTGTTTTCTCCTTTGTATACATTATCTTGATTTATCAACATGATAAGGTCCTCACTGTTATCATCTCCATTTAACAAGTGAGGAAAACGAAGCTCAGAGAGGCTATGAAAATTGCCCTTGGTCACAAAGCTATTAAGTGGCAGCATGGGATCTGGGAACTCAAGCTGTCTGATTTCAAGGCTCCGTGTAACTAACACCTAAGAAAACGTACTAGGAAGTGAGGTATTTGAATATAAATTAAGTTTGCTCCCTTTGGCCAAGAAGACCGAATTCAGTGTCATTACAGCAACCTCAATATAAGGGCATATTTAGGAATTTCTCCCAGATGTAGAAACATATTTTCAAGTAATCTTGTCCAGCTAAAATTTAGTCAGACACTCCACTAAAACTGAGGTAACACGGGGTGAATGAAAGCTGTATTTAGGTTGGATTTAACTTTGAAATATGCAAATTTAATTTCTATTACCAATTCACTTTTGCAACGGTCAGAAGTTTTCTGAAAACACTGATATTTTAAGAGAGTTTTAAAGAGTAATAGAAAAACCACCGGTGAATAAATTTTCAATAAAAACAGAGACGGTCAGGATTAAAATGCTTTACTATATATAGAAACAGAAAAATGAACTGGCGTTTTTCAAACTAACGTGTAAGCCCAGATTCACACCAACTACATTCAAAACTGTGTCCTGCGTGTCCAAGTGAGATGAGCTGTAAATAGAAGCCAATACACAGTAAGATACACTGTTGAAGGCCCAAGAATTCTCTAGAAGGACAAGCGTGAGAACTAAATGCCCATCGTCTGGAGTCTGTTTCATCCCAAGACCCTCAGAAGCCTACATTATTACTTAACCTGGCAGCATAATAGTAATTAAATGTGCAGCCATGTTATTTGATAAAATCCCAACCGAGTATTAAACTACACTGTGGTTCAATTAAATCACCACTATTCGGCTGCTGAAACACACACACACAAACATACATATATTAAAGGTGTCTTATGATGGTGTTAAAAATAAACAATAAAGCAATAGCTTCAATGCCAATAGTCAAGTAAATTGCTAATCACTCATCTGAAACACATTATTCTTTGTGGGCTTTGCACCCCCTAAAACAGTGGCTTTCAGGGTGTTTTGACTGTAACCCACAGCAAGACATACACTTTAGATCATACCCAGAACACACGCACACACACACAATCGGAACAAATCTCAGAAAATAATACTCCTATCATATGCAACACACGAATTTCTATTCTATTTCGCTTTTTTAAATGTTGGTTACAACTCACTAATTTGGTTTCATGACCCACTAATGGGTCACGGCCAGCAAGTTGAAAGGGACTACCCTCAAGTGCCTAACGGCCAGGTCACACGTCCAAGGATAGGGAGGGGCTTCAAGATGGCGGAACAGAAGGACATAGCACTCACCCTCTCCCACAGATATGTCAGAAATACATCTACATGTGGAACAGTTCTCACAGAATAACCACTGAACTCTGGCGGAAGATACTGCGCTAGTGTAACTACAAGGAAAATCTTCACGAACTGGATAAACACCAAGGTCCTACTGTACAGCGCAGGGAACTATATTCAATACCTTGTAATAGCCTATAATGAAAAAGATTATGAAAAGGAATGTATATACACATATATATTCCATTGTGTGTGTGTATGTGTGTGTATATGTATATAAAACATCTTTATCCAGTCATCTGTTGATGAACATTTAGGTTGCTCCCATGTCTTGGCACTTGTAAATAATGCTGCTATGAGCACTGGCATGCATGTACCTTTTTGAATTAAGTGTTTTTGTTTTTTTCAGCTATATATACCCAGGAGTGGAATTGTTGGATCACAAAAAAAGAAAATTACAGGCCAATATCACTATTGCCAACAAACTAGAATTTAACTTTTAATGCTTGATTATATCCGAGTTCAACTTCCTCTTTTGACTAGCATATTTCATAAATTCTGTTGCTTACTACACACGTCACATCAGGAGGCACATGATGCCCCCATGTCTCTGAAGCTCTGACTGACCTGTGAACTCAGGAGGTGGCAGCCTGATCCAGCCATTGGAAAATTCTCTATCAATATTTCATCTCATGGTTTAATTCACTGATGACTTTGCCTGAATCAATTATTCCAGAAGGGCTTGCAAAACTCTTCCCTCTCCATATAGCCATTAGCTAAAATTTTTCTGTAACAAACTTTCTCCTCAACTAAATTGTCTGGACACTGGAAACAGGATGACTAAAGGAAAGAGAGGGTGATCTCTTGGGGCTTTTCTTTTTAATTGCCAATTTTTAGATTAATAATTTAGAAAACAACAAGAATTTTTTTGTTTTGTTTTAAAAGCATGGATTTTTATGTATTTGTGTGTTTCAGATAACTGTAATCATAATTATTTTTGATAATCTAATTGTTGCACCTTTAGCTCTGTCCCTGCGCATTGGCTTCTGTCCACTTAACAAGACCTCATCAGTCTCTGATGTCTTCTTCCTCGCTTACTGGTAACACTGACCCATGCACGTCTTGTACATTTCTGGCCTCATTTCTGGAATGACCTGTTCTTCCCCAAAGCTCTGATACCTTTTAGTGAAAAGTGGTATTAAGAGACCACAATCTAGGCATTAGGAGTGCTTGCTGTTCCCCTTTTCAGCGGACAGAGGGAAGTTTTTGGAAAAAATAATCATTAATTGCAATTTGACACTACAGGATTTTCTGATTTGATCTGGGGGCTGAAAACATGGTTTCCAAGAACATTAACAGAGGTATGTGCTTTATCTTACAATGCATGCAAATAGTTTCAAAATAATAATAACAATGTTGCTACCAAAACAGAACTATAGAATATAATTCGAAATTTCTCTACAGTTTTATTTGATTTTAGACTGTATTCTGCTATGAATGTCACTTGAAATATTTCTCTTCTCTGTTAACCATTTTCTTTTAAAAGCAATAAAGAACACTTGCCCTCCATAAAGTTGCAAAGCCCATCACAAATGAAACTATGGCAGTTATAGCTCTGGTCAAAACAGGAGCCCAAATTATCAGAAAATGCTTCATTAATTCCCATTAAATGAGAAACAGTGATATGACCTTGCCTGTAGCATCTAGGGTATCAAAAGAACAGGTTCAAACTGACCAGTTACTCATTTTATACAAAGAACAGTCTAAGATTAACTTCCCCTTACTGTCTTGCCTTTTCACAATCTCTGTACAGCACAGCAGAGCATTAATGAGAAAGTCCAGGGTAGGCACTCAGTATTTCAGAACAATAGTAATGGTAAACTGGCACCTATAACAGGAACAGATTTTCTTCAGTGTGTTTACTTACTATAGAAAGCAACTCCCTCAAGCTTTGTGTGCAGTCTGTCAACCTGTTTTTGTCTTCACGATCCTAAAATCTAAAAACTTTATAAAAAGTATTTTTGGTATGCCAGTGATGTTTCGTATAAGGGGGGAAATACAGAAATACCCCACATATTAAAATTTCTTTCTATGCACAGTTATCGATTTTCTTTTCCTTGATTTTTAAAGACTCTAATCCTACTCCCTGCCCTAACGCCTACCTTTCACCCAGCACCTGTACCCCATCTTCTTTATGTTCTCATAGCTTCCCCCAATTTCCCAGAAACCCACTAACCCCAAGATATATAAGTATTTTAGGATTCCACCCCACCGCCACCAGGTCCTTGTGATTATGTTGAAAGCAACATGTCTTTCTGCAATGCTGATACCTATCTCGGCAGCTACATGATGTGAGGACATCTTCTACTGCTTCAGTTAGTCAACAGCACACTACATACTCCGATTGGGTGAAAGTAAAAATGAAATGCGTCCATAAGCCAAGGGATTATAATTACTTAAAGACAGTGCTCTGAAGACAAATGGTGAAGACGGAAAGGCTGAGGGCTTGGAAGGGGGATGCTGGTAGCTGATGGTATAAAGTTCTGAAGGAGCAGGCACAGGCTGACATGAAGATTAGCCCAGAACAGGAAGAGAATTCCTCCCTTTGAGGCTCAAGGAACGTATAAACACAGGGGTAGGTATTCTCTGCTGGTAGGACGTTGAAGAGCTGTGGAGTTAAAAGCTGATGGTCGGTTTGCTTTGCTAGCTACATAAGGCAAGGCTAGTTGGGAAAAACATTGGGGTTACATAAGAGAAGATAACTAAGCAGATAGAGCAAATGAGTTCCTGTTATGTGTTAGTCATTATGCTAGGTTATATATTTATATTTTTATATTATATAAAATGTTACATGTTACATATATAATTTATGCATGTTATATGATATACCTGTATGTATACTGCATCGAACAACGTGTAACATAAAATCAAGTCAGCATCAATATTCCGATTTTACAGGAGAGGAAAGTGTGGTTTGGAGAGGTTTGATATCAGCCCAAATTCACAAAGCGGTAGAGCCAGACTGTGAACTCAGTCTGTCTGACTGATCATAAATCTTGAGGGCAATGAAAGAGAAGCAACAAGTTAAAAGATCATAGAATGTTATTTATGGGTCCTGCCAAGATCAGAAACTATATATTCATAATAGCACAAAGTACGGTTAGTATTCAGAAGGCAGCTTTTAGGATCAATCCAACACCGACAGTTTTGCATGGTAGATGGTCTGAGTAGGTGCTGCCAGAACCCCGCCCGTATATTCTTGGCACCCACCTTTCCTGGGCTTACTGACAGCTTCTTAAGATATAAGCAGCTGAGACCCTCTCCTGTGGGCTTTCCCCAGCTGTGGAAGCAGGCTGGGCCCTCAGACCAAAGGGAGGCAAGAAGTTCTAGTGCAGAAGACCCCCCTGGAAGCTGCCCTCAGCCCATGACCCATGGATGCTGATGGACAAACACCCCGCCTGCCTTGCCTCTGCTGGGAGGGCAGGCTCTGCGGCACATCCCACGCATCTGCCCAGAGGTCCACGGTCAGATCAAGCCTGAGGTGCCCACGGCAGCAACCTGCTTCTTAACACCCCCTGCAGGGGCTTCCATTCGTCTGTCTCACTTCCCCGTGTCTTTACACGTACTTCCCAGCAGCATCTCCTGAATAAACTACTTGCACTCAATTCCTCATTGTCCACTGCTGGGGAATCAACTCCAGAACAACAAGAAAAGGGATAAATAAGTCAAGGAATTGAAAGTGTTGGCGAGGCAGTTAATTCCATTGTCAACCTCGAGATTCATTTTGAGTAAAACAAAAACAAAAGTCAAGAGCAGCAGGGGGAGGAGGGGAGAGAAAGAAACAGCGGAACAGTCGCGATGGCTGAGGGCTTCGTAAGGAAAGGCGGGAGGCTTAGTGAGCGTGAGAAACTGGGAAGATGGAGGTAGCAGATAGTGTGATATTTGGGTGTGAGATTTCATGGGCAGGACCGTCTGAAGGTGATGAGAAGGTCAAGGGTGAGGGCATGGGAATCCAGTTCTCCGTGGAGCTGAGGTGAACGCTACTGAAATCGGAGGTCAGGAAATGAAGAGCCGGAGTGTGTGAAGTGTTTCCTTGGGAATGTACGGTCTGCTGGGATGATGACAGGCCTTGGGAAGAGGAGAGCTGAGGCGGACTGTCAAAGCATGGAAGTGACCGCGGATCGGCAGACGGCTGTGATTGAGCAGGTTAGGGGCAATAAAGCTGAACGGTGCTGATCTCAGAGGAGGCGGGAGCAGACAAAGGAGGCAGTTTGGAAGTAAGATAATGCCGCCGCCACTTCCTGGCAGTCTTGAGGTACATCTAGCATCTCCATCTTTCCCTTGAGAGGAACAGAAGGAAGGAAATGTTCTCAGGGGAGAACCAGGGTTCATTGAAGGCCTGGTGGGGAAGGCAGCAGGCTGTGTGGAGACTGAGGGAGTGGAGCAGTTTTTAATACAACGGAGAAGAGTTTTCAGTGTGCACGGTGGAAAGAGCTGAAGGGAAGTCGACCAAAGGCAGATAAGCTGTTGGAAGAAGGGGAGGATCCCTGGACCAGGTGACATCATAAGAGAGGATCCATAAGCCCAGAGCTTTGTGGGGGGAGTAGGAGGAGGTGGGGGACTTGGAGTAACGAGGCAAAAGGCCAGGACGGTGGGGGCACAACACCACGGTCAAGAGCACGGACTTTGGAGCCGACCCTAAAGTTAGGTCCTGGATTGGCTGTTGGCTCTGGGGTCCTGGTCACATTACCTAAATCACTGTGCCTCGCTCAGGTAATCTTTACGATGGGAATAGTGAGCTCATAGGATTGAGATGGAAAAGCTTGGCCCCGCTCTTGGCTCACAGTAAGCACTCAGTAAGTGTTAAATATATCTTATTATAACTAGCCACACAGTTTGAATGAATCCTTTGGTACAAAGGATTTTAATGCCAGTTGACCAAGGGCCCCAAGTATTGTTAGGACCCTATATCTATCCTGCAAAAATTAAACCCAGAGAGAGAGAGAGAGATCAGTCAAAAATAGATTCCTTTTTCCTAGAAAAGAAGAATCCTGAATCTGTGCATATGCCAGCTTTTCTGTCACCAGGCCAGGACTAGAGTGAGGCACAGAATTCATGAAGACACACTCAGTGAGGGCAAGGCTTGAGAATGAGTGCATCCTTAAATTTTGCACCCTCTGTGCCTTGGTCCCCCCATTCTAGTCCTGGCCCTGTCTGCAAGTAACCCCTTTTGACTACGTCAATAGCTAGACTCCAGAGCAAAGCTATTCAACTTACAGACCTTGAGGTCAAGCCAGTCAATCGTAGTCTGTGGACATGTGTTAAAAGCAGAATGACTATCTTGCTAGCCTGTGTATGGCCCATGGCTGATTGATATAAACAAGTATCATAGTTCTCAGAGCTTTTCACTAGAGTTCACATATGCTAACAAATTCCTATCTTACACAATGCATCTTTAAATTGTTCTAAATTAAAGTGCATATGCCATGGTCGAAGACATTCTAGTGAACACAAAGCTGCGAAAATTAATCAGCCACTTTATGAACTATGCTTCTTAGACTCACACTCAGATAATATACTCGGCTGCTGACACTTTTACTTAAGAAAATTAATAGCCCTGGCAAAGAAAATCTAAATTGAACCATAATTCACACATTTTACAATCATTATCACCTGCCATATACAACTTAGCAGTTGCTTTTTGGCTGTAACATAAACATTGAAGAGCTATTACAACCTCATTCTTTACACCTTGTAGCCTTTGCTTGGGTTTAATACGCACTTTTTGCGTGTGTGCTAGTCATTGTGCGAAGTATTTTCTCACATACTACTTCATTTAATCCTCATCAAAGCCCCATCAAGTTATTTCCATTTATTAAGATATTTCTACTCAGTTGAGAGTTAAAGACACAGATTTGTTTTCATGCTATGTTGCTTCGTGCAGTCAGGATTTTCAATATGTTGCCTGTTGCAACAATATAATGAGAAATGTCTCTAGTTCTATTGACACTGACTTTCTAAGACTGACATGTTGTTGATTAAAATTAACTGATTTTAAACATACAGGAAAGTTTGGATTATAAAGAGAAGAGAAAAAAAAATCCCACTGTGCACCGTACTTCTGTTGTTGTGGCTGTTCAGCGTCCATTCTTCCCTCTCCTCTGTGTATAGTATCCTCCCTATTTCCCGAGGGGAACCATCCCTCCCTCTGCATTTGGTCTCAGTGGGACTGTTGGTCACAGTGCCCTCCTTCCCTGGTCACAAAGCGGGCATATGATCCAAGACAAACCAAAGAAACTCTGATTCTCCGGAGGCTGGGGAGAATGACACCCAGACAGAAATCAGGTAGAGCTGATTCTTCCCTGAGGAGGTACCCTGGAGACAGGATTTCCCAGTTCCCGCTACCTGGAGCCTCAGACGTGTCCTCGTTCCTTCCCACCCCAAGATTTGCTTATTCAGACTTTTCTTGGATTCTACAACAACCCCATGTCCCTCTAACAAATTATTTGTATTTATTAAATTAGCCAGAGTCCCTGTCTGTTGCTTGCAACCAAATTATATACAGATATGTACCATCTTAATACCTCTATTATAATTTATTTTTGTACATATGGATGTTCCTAAGGGTTTTTATTATTATTATAAATAATAGTGCCATTATTTTTATGCATATCACTTTTTCCATATTTTGGATTCTTTCCTCTGAGAGATTCCCAAAAATGAAATGACTGAGTCAAAGAGCACTGGTATTATTGTGGCTTTTGAGAGATATTGCTAAAATATTTTCTAAAAGGGCTCTGCCAATTTATAATGAATTCAAGGACCCATTCTTACCGGACTTCTGGTCAACACTGACCATCCATGTAGTTTTGACATTCTGCAGCCAATGTTTTCTATACTTTCCTGGAAACAGTGGAGCATGGGATCCACACATGCTCTAGGAGAGATAATACTTCCTACTCAGGTATCCTGAATTATTTCCTCAAATCATAGTATATTCTTTAACTTTTATAGAAATATCACATAACTTATCAATATGGAAACTGCTCCAATGTCAAAACTATAAACAATCTCAAAGTACAGTTGATGCTGTTTTCTTTGCTAACCTTGCTAGAATTATAGCTATCTCTATAGTAAAAGCGTAATTTCTCCTTGAGAAATGGGCCACAGAGTACGGAGCCACGAGCAACCAGTTTTCCATGAGTTCTGATATAAGTATATACCAATACAAAAAACTGTGGAGACAGCCCTTCTAATAATTCCTTTTGGTGCATCCAAGGATTTTTGAATAAAGGAAGATAAAGGGGTCTGCCTTCCTTTCCTCTTTTGAGCTATTTCCACACCAAGAGTATCCCTTAGCGATGATGGCTGCGTGACGGGCCTTTGAACAAGGTAGGTTGAGCGCAAAAGATGAGATATGTGTCCTGCAAGAGCAGAGCCCCCAGAATGAGCCCTGGAGGGACAGGACGGGAAGCAGGCAGAGCATGCCGCCCAGCTGCCCTTGGTACCCTCTCCAGCCCAGGGTACTTCTCTGACTCCTGGGCTCACTCTAGGCCCTAGAGCTGACCCCTTCCCTATCCCACTTGACCTCTGACTCAGGTGTCTGATAAGGTGAAAAGAAAAAAATAATCATTAGAACAGCTGCTGTGGGTCAGCCAGTCCTATGAGCAAATACTTAGTGCACAATTACTATGTGCAAGAAAATGGGTGCCAGGACCCAGAGCGGACCTCAGTGCCCATCGATGTGTGCACTTACTTCCTCAGTCCAGCACATTTTCCTCCTCACGGGATCTGCCCATTTCAGTCCTTGGAATCTGTGAAGGCTGCCTGGGCCCTGCTTCCTGCAAGTCAACTTTTAAGCTTCCCAGGATCCCGGAGTCCTAATTCTGAGGCAGGGACACTGGCTCTCCTGCTGAGGCCAGGTTCACTCCCTCACCCCTCGCAATGAGAAGTCAAGCTGACTTATGTTCCTGTTAAGTAACAAGCCTAGAATTCTCCCAACACTGGGATCCACAAAATTCAGGGTCGATGAGGAAATTTGGAATTCTTTCTGTAGGTCGAGGGTGCCATTGATAGATTTTAGGCAGGGACTTGATACAAAACAAGTTGCATTTTAGACATTTAACTGGCCAAAGGCAGAGGCTACGTTAAGGGGGTAAGAGGGCAGTCTGGAAGCACTACAATAGCTCAAACACGAAGTGGGAAGTGGGCTGAGGCGAATTTAGAACGGAAGAGAGGGATGCTCCCCGCCCCATCCATCCAGTATTGTTTCCTGAGAGTGAAACCAAGGTTTGCTTTCCATCTACAAGATCATCCGTTTACATTCCATGGCGTCTGTTGCAAAAAGTAGTTCATGCTTCCCATTAGCCCTAATTTCCTTAATTCATCTGTGAGTAATTAATGTATTCATATAACTCTTCTTGGAACCAGCAGAGAAGCGATGGAGACCTGAGTGGATAACTGCATAAAGTTCTCCAGAAACAGCCCACATCACGGTGAGACCACACCAGGGCCATCAAGGAGGAAGGATCACTGAAAAAGAAAGAGCTTAGTGCCTTTGTTCCGTTTTATGCTCTCATGTGTTATGTGACTTACGCTTCTATTCAAGGAGGTACAGACTCAATCATTTTCTGAAAATTCCAAAGCCCCAGAAGGCTGCAATCCCCTTGACTGAAAACAGCATTCTGAAACATTATTAGGTCAAGAAACTCTCACTTACGGGGAAGGATTTAGTCCATTTGAAACAAATTCTTAATGCAAAAACAGAGTTCTGGGTTTTGTTTTTTTTTTAATCACTTTTAAGTAACTTTCAAATTAAAAAAAATTTTTTTTACTGAAGTGTAGTTGATTTACAATGTTAGTTTCATGTGTACAGCAACGTGATTCAGAGTAACTTTCAAATTTCTAAGTAATTTTCAAAATACTTTAAAAGTAAAGACGTTGCATCATAAAACAATAAAGGAAAGGCAAAATTATGAAGACAGTAAAAAGACCAGTGGTTGCCAGGGGTTGGGGGGAGGGAGGGAAGAACAGGTAGAACACAGATTTTTAAGGCGGTGAAAACTGTTCTGTACAATACCATAACGGTGGACACATGTCATTCTACATTTGTCAAAACCCACAGAACGTACACCACCAAAAGTGACCCCTAACATAAACTATGGACCTTGGGTGATAATGATGGGTAATGTAGGTTCATCCGTTGTATGTACCACTCTGTGGAGGATGTTGATTGTGAGGGAGGCCATGCATGTGCCGGGTCAGAGAGTATGTATATGGGAAACCTCTGTACCTTCTCTTCAAATTGCTGTGAACCTAAAACTTTTCTAAAAAGTAAGGTCTATTCAAAAGACAATAATGATGATGATAATGAGATAGAATTTGTCCTATCTTAAAATACGTGTGAAACTGTAATATAAAGTTCTAGAGTTCTGATCTATAAAAGGTTATTAAGGAAAACTCTTAGGGGAAAAAAAAAAACTCATCTATTTCCTAATTCCCAAATCTAGATATCTGTAACCTACCATTTGAGTCATCTAGCACATGAAAGGAATTTTTTTCTATATTAGAAAAAACTTCCCCAACTTGTGTGATTCCTCTGAATAGCTAACTGGAAGTGTAGTCAATGAAAATTAGGCAGATGAAAACATCTGTCTCTATGCAAAATATGTTCCTCTCAGGTCAAATTGGGTGAAAATAAATAGCTAATCTGGCAACCAAATAAAACTACAAAGCAACAAACATGAGGATAAACACTCTGAGAAGTGTTTCCAAAAGATAAAATGGAAAGCCTCCTAGAAAATGAACATTAAAAAGAAGAAGAGAAAAAAGCTGAGAAGTAAATCATCTGCTGAAAATCGTATACTTCCTTTATTCATCCACTGATTAAAACTTTTCAGATCATATAATAAAATGAAATAAACATTTAAAATACATGTGAAACTTTTAGTCTAATATTTTTAAATACAGGAAATACTTTTTTTCCTGTTGTGCCACAGGAGAGCTGCTTCCTTTACCTGCAACATATATATTTCTTACAAGTCTCTGGACGAAACTACACTGAGAATATACGAAGCACTTCAGTTGTATCTTTGTGATCACAGCACAGGCCTGGGCCCATGATACCGAATGAAGAAGAGTTAACATGTTGACATCTGTTTTAGGCTAAAAATGGAAATTGTGAAGTTCTCTCCTCTTCCAAGAGTTCCCTGGAATGGATCAAAAGGCTTCAAAAGACTTGGCACCAAGGGAACTTCCAGGCAACGTCTACACAGCACAAAACGAAATGGAGACTTGGCATCTTTCTAAATAACTAGGGCTGTGTTGAGTACTGCAAGAAAAGGGGACCATACCTAGCTCTTGGTGACCCGAAAGGCCAAAATAATTCGCAAAGCTCCTGATTTTTCCTTTATGTGGACCTATATACTAATGTCTCATACAGCCTCGACAAAATCTCCTCGCCTTTGGCATGTCTGGATGACGACTAAACATCTCGGCTGGGCCAGGTGCTTTGTGAGACACTGGGGTACCAGTGGCCGAATCTCTCTGATGAGTGAGGCAAAGGTGTCAGAAGTCTGAATTTAGATGTAACCTTCCCAAACTTCTACCTTTTTTTTTTTCTCCCCACACCAAATCAACTTTGCCTATGAAGTTTTGCTTTTTTTGAGGCTGAGTCAAGATGAACTAGCATTTGCGGGTGGAGTGGTTATTTGAGAGCACACCATTCTTTACAAGGGGTCTTTCTGTATGAAGCAGAGGCATTTTTGTTTTGCCCTTTAGTTGGGGTGAGTGCAAAGAATTGACTTGTTTTTCCTCCGAAGTTAAAAGACCAAACCCAGGGACTACCAAGATGCTGGCTTTGTTTATCATTTCCAAGTTGAAATAAAGCATAATGTGAATGCTCAGCACTCTGTCTTTCCCTGATTAAAGTGATCCTGCCCTTTGAATTGCTACACAAGATACTGTTCTGTGGGGCTCACTCGCAAGGCTGTAATAAGTCACAAGAGCTTGGCACCTCGCCCAACAAAACACAAACCCTCCTGAAGTTTGAGCTTTCCCATGGCAACATCACAGTCACCAACACAGCAAACAATCGCTCCAATCCCTACTCCCGCTCCTCTTTTCTAGCTGCCGAGGATACCCTTGCAGCCAGCCTCCTAGACCCGTGCTAATTATCATCCGTGAAAGGAGACAGCGACAGAGATCAAGTTGCCTTCAGTGCCTAACTTAACATGAGATCAAAGGCGGGATAACTACGGAAGCACACGGAAGCTTTACTTATACTTTCACTTTAAAAGAAAAGAGAGAAGCTGGATGTAAAATATATTCCTTAAGGATTCATGTGCCTTGCTGCCCTGATTACCAAGTGGCTCTGGCTCACCCGCAACCTCCATACAAAACTCCCATTCACATTAGCCCAGGCTCTCTCGACAGCAGAGGGGGTGGGGGGTGGGGCGAAGGGGGGGAGATGCCATCTTAAAGCTGCAGCTCCGACACATTCCTGAAACTGCAAAATTGGAACTGTTTCCAAACCTCAGCTGCTTTCTCCAGCGGAATGCTCATTCTGCTCAGATGGGAGGGCCGCCCGGCAGTGAGGGCAGGGTGGCAGCTCCCTATAGCAGAGTAAAGTAGGGCCACTTCCTTTGTGACCACCTCTTTTCAGATTCAAATAACATCCTTGGGGGTGACAGTCTCTTCTCATAAAAAGTGTCTGGGCTCCCACAAATCCCCTACAATGACAATCTCTCCTTGTGTATTAATTTGATTTTTAGTTGACGTATGGCCTGTGAGAGTTCAGGCACAGAACTGATACCAAACCCAAGGGGATGGATGGTCTGTGGCTCATGGGTGGAGAGCACTTTAGTGGGGGGTGGGGAAAGCCAGGAAGAGAGTCCTGGCTTCACGTGGCTTTGAATGCTGATTGTTCCACTCAGAATTACAGTGAAGCCCTGCACATGCTCCTGGAAGATTTTATAATTCTAGACTCAAACCTTATACCATGCTATAGATTACACTGGGGATCCCCCAGCCTCAGAATTAGAATAAAAATTTCAGAGGAAGTTTCATTTCAGCACAGCTACAATTTGGGGAGTTAGTCCATGTCATAAAAGAATTTAAAACACTAATGACAAAGTATGGAAGTAATTATACCAAGATATTTCAAATGATACCCTAAACCAGGAAGGGAAAAAAACCCCACTGATTTGCTAAACAATAGCAGAATTCTGAAATGTAACTGAAGCCTTTTGAACACACATATGGGTGATTGTTGTGTCATTCAAGACTCTACGTGTATTTAAACACTAAGCCCTCCCTTAATCTATTCTAATGACAATTTAAATACTTATCGTATTACTCTAAATTCCGGCATCAACTTTTCACTTACTAAATACTCCGTTATGCTTTATTCTCTATTATCTGAAACCCCACAATCTAACGACGATGTTTTTATCAGTAAGAAACCCACCATAGATATAAAAGTAGTGAACTAAAAAAAACAGCGACATGGCTCAGAGTTGCCCCATCAACCCAGAATGCACTTTCCAAAACTGTTTCCATGGCTAATTCCTACTCCTTTATGTCTAAGTTTAAATTTAAAGAAAGGTGGACTCCGTGGTCAAAGATTACTTGCTATTACAGCATCTTTTGTCATGTTTGCTTCTTTTTAATCTATTTCCTATTAGAATCAAAAGTCCTTGAAGTCAGGAATCATGTACCTAACCTGCTGTCTTGAATACACTGGATATTGAGCAAATATTGGTTGAATGAATGAATCCTTCCTTTATACACGGTGAGCACATGTGCCATATACTTTCTGCTCTGCACACTCCTGTCCAAATCTAATAATGCTTTGACATAAATAAAACAGGACAAAAAAGTCCCTGGTTAAGTTCAGCAAAATAAAGAACTAAAGGGAGAGTGAAAAAGAGAATCAAGAGTCCTGGGTGGCGTTAGCTGGCTGTGTCTTCATCAGTATGTCTCGAAATTTCTGGATGAATGTTTTTGGGTTTTCGGAGGGAATGAACTCCCGCTGAAATGAGTAATCCATTGTGTCTGACATCACACTGAGATCGGGAGTGCTATTGTATTTTCCTGTGAAGTGCTTGACGATGCACTCACACTCAGAGGCCAAGGTTTCAAAACTGCCCTTCAGTTTAACCCTATAGATGTGGTTCTGTAGGAAGACTGCAATAACTGCGTAATTTAAGTTTATCATACATTATTCTGCTCATAATTACAAATGAGTCAGTCTCACCTCCAACCATGGAATCTGCACAGAGGGGTGTATACAACCCCATATCAAGGTTGCTGAGACCATCACAGATGAAGATGATGATGGAGGTGGTGGTGACGGCGGCAATGGTAAGGATGCTGTCTAAGCACTACTGAGCACTGAGCACTGTGACTACAGCTTCTCACTTCATCCTCGCCTGTTAGGCAGGCTCTGTTACATCACCGTTTGATGGGGGGGGGGGATTAATGCCTTAGAATGAAATAATTTCCTTCAATGTGCTTCGTTAACAAATGTAGAGCTTGGATTCTAGTGCCCTTAGCTATTATGCTATTCCACCTCCCAAACGGATGATTTTAAAGACTCTTAATTTCCAAACTTCATATGATGACAGACAGGCAGAACACTTGCTTCTTGATCTTTTAAAAACTAGTGACACATTCAGAGCCAAGAAGTTATAACAGTTTATGCAGTGATTATGTCAAAAAGGAAATTTCACTATAGATATACAGAGAACTGATAAGCAAAGGAGACTCCTCCAGAGAAAGCAGCCCAAACTGTTATTGTTGTGGCAGAAGGTTAATAGTGTTGTGTTTTTGTTTTTTTTTTTAACTAAGTAATCTAAAAATCAGTGTGTGGAAAGTCAAAGTCCCTTAAAGGGGATAAAAATATTGAAGCAACCTTTCAGATTCATTTTGCTGAAGAATTCATCAGGGTTTCCACCATCTCAACAAAGGATTACCTTGGAGGTGACTAGCATATGTCAAATTTCACCCCAGTGTGGCCAGAAATGGAATCATCTTTCAAGTTACCACTCTGTCGCCCATGGGTTGAAAACGTTCAGTACCATGGTAGAAAAGTAAACATTAAAACCCTGTTCAAAAAGCAATTCTAGGATACATTTTCTAAAAATCAAATTACTAAAGCAAGAAACATGTAAGCCTTTTCTTCCTAGTCCTTAGATTGGGAACACCACGGTATCAGTAATCGTGAGACCCTTTCTCATACATAACAGAAAGCACTGGACTAAAAAGCTGACTCTGGTTTGACTCTACCCTCTACCTAAGTCAGTCCAAACCAAGTCACCCCACTCTCTGAGCCTGCTTCCTCGCGTATGGAAAGAGCAGATCTCTTCAGCTCTTCTGATTCCATAGGGTTGCTTTAAGGATCGAATAACAAATGGCTTTGTAAACTATCATGTGCTGTGCAAATGCACAGAATGCTTCTCACACATATTTTTACAACATCATTTATGCAAATATAGAAGCGTGCATTAACCATATGCCAGAAAAGTAGCAGTGGATGACCCAGGAAGCATGTAACAATAATAATGGCCAATATCTATGGAGCCCCAGTTTTGTCCAGGCACTGGGCTGAGCATTTTACATGTTTCATCTCATTTAATTCTCACAAAAACTCTTATGAGTTACTATCCCATTTTATACCTAAGGACACTGTAGCTCAGAGAGATTATATATAAATGTTCAAGAGTTCACAGTAAAATTCAGGTCTGAATAGCTCTTCACCACTCTGTCACGTTTCACTTTATTTATTTTTTTTAATTTTTTTTTATTGAGGTGTCGTTGGCTGACAAGGTTAGTTTCAGGTGCACAGCAAAGCGATTCAGTTACACATATACATACACACATATATATTTTCAGATTCTTTTCATTATGCTTACTTACACTGACTAGGGGTGTGAGAAATCGTGTAAGCCCATTCCTGGCATGCGGCTAAACGATACAGGAAACAAAAGAAGAAGCAGATGAGTGGGAAAAAACGAAAAGAAGCCAGAGAGTCACAACCCGCTTTAATTCCATTTTATGAAATCATTAGAAATCCTTATCAACAAAGACATGTCCACAAAGCATCTTATAAAATCACATGGTGGTTTCTGGAAGTGTTCCAACCTTGAAGGTCAGTCATTGCTGAGCTATGAAGAAGGCACAACTTGCAGCATTCCTCCCGTGGGGATGGCAGCAGCGACAGGCAAGGGACATCGCTCCAGGGTTGGCACTACGGCTGGCTAGCGGCTGGGGAACCTACACTGGATTCTCATAGCTGAGCCCAGCGAAGACCCCTCTTCCTGATTTTCCAAGTTCCGTGCTGAAGTTCAAAAAGACAGTCTTACACACAGAAATGGGGCTACAGGAAAACGCAGGCCAAGTTATACCCAGTGTGCTTACAAGCTTCTGGAATCTAACTCGCTGATTAATAGGGGAGACGATCTCTGTGATACTGAGTTTCGCTCTGAGTCGGGCAATTGAAAGTTGCCTGTATTTGCTTTTCTAAATGATATTCCCCAGATCCTTCTTATGCTTTTTATCTGGAAGCCCTTTTTTTGTACTGTGGTAGTATTTGATTTTAAGAACAAAGATATCTTTTCTTGCCAGTGTAGTATGTACCCATAAAAAAGGAGGTTATAGACACCAGATAAAGGCCTGTGTAACTAGAATGGGTGAATGGCCCATATTTCTCCATCAAGTTCATCATCTCACAAAGGAAAAGTTTAAAGCAAAAGACAGGCTGTCTCAGGCCAAGTCCTTAAGGGCATTTTCTTTTTCAATCATCCAGTGAGAATCCAGGAAGGTGGGCTTTTGTGGATGAGAAGTGATTGCAATTCAGAATTAGGGGGCCTTAAAACATCACCGGATTCATCTTTAAAACTGATTTGTCAGAGACCGCATTGACAATGGCAGGCCTGGAGAGCTCGCCCCACAGGATGTACAAAATGTGTTTCACAGTTTAGTCACTCTTCAAACTAAGTAGGTTAATATGAACAATAGTTGTTAAGCGACATTGTAAAATGAATTTCCCCAACTGAGATCATGAGGGAGAGAGAAGAAAGTAATACTCAGGCCATCTACCTAATTTTTCTTTTTACTGTTGTGGAATATACATAACATAAAATTTACCATTATAATCATTTTTTTAAGTGTACAGCTCCGTGGCATTAAATGCTTTCATCTGGTTGTACAACCATCAACACCGTCCAGCTCCAGTCAGGCCGTTCACGTTTACCTGTTGTGAAAATTAGCCTTTGTGTGCTTTCTTATCAGGAATGAATTTCAGCTCGTTAGGTACTAGATTGTGACAGAGAAATAAACAGCTTAAATGGTATTGGAATCTGAACTAGTCCGTTCTCTTTATTAGAGGTCTGTGAAGTCCCATCTCCTCTTTCATTAGTTACAACTATATGCCCTATTTCTTCAAAAAAACACAGCAGTGGCACCTGAGAAAATAAAAATTTTTAAGACAGTGGGTGTTCAGAGGTGTTAGCACTTAGCAAAACATTTTACATACGTCAACTCAGTAAGCTTCGCAACATCTAATCATCATTATTATCCTAGTTTATGTGTGAAGGGAACTGAGATACAGAGGTCTGATAAACTGTCAAGGCTCCACCAAGTGCAAGGTGCAGAGCCGGGGTGCAGACCCCAAACTGCGAGACTCCTGGGACTAACAGTCGAACTGTAAGAGGTTCACCGAGTTCTCTGCAGTATCCGCATCACCGGGGGAGTTTTTAGACATGCAAATCCTGGTTCCACCCCAGAGCCGCTGAGTCAGAAACTCAGGCTGGAGGGGAGCAGCAGTCGGAGGTCTGACAAGCCCTCCAGGTGATGGAGGGCTAACCATTAAGCGAACCACTGCCTCAGTGCGTTTCCCTTCTTCCAAGCTTCGTTCCTTATCTGCCAAGTCCCACGCCGGTCACACGCAGTCTCCACGTCAGTGCCCCGGCTAAGTCCTGCCTCCCAGAAATTGCCCCAGTCTTCCACCTGCCCTCTCTCCTTCCCCCTTTCTAGCCTGTCTTCCTCCCATTAAGGACTCCTTTCTCCTGCCACTGGTTTTGGCTATTACTTAACAGAAGAGCAACCCTAATAAGTCAGTCCTACTAGGCTTTGGCTCACTCGTTCATTCAGTAAATATTTACAGAGCCCTACAATGTTTCCCGTGCTTTTAGGAAGTGGTCTGGGTGTCTGGGATGCATTCCTGAACACAGGACAAAGACCCCTGGCCCCAGGCAGGTTCTCCTACGTTATTGAAAATGCACATACTTGCGCCTCAGGCCAGACAAGCAGATTTACTAGGCGTGAGACATTGCCTTTTATCAAGCACTCCAGAGTCAGGTGATCTGTAAACCCTGAAAAACTGCTCTGAAATGGTGTGATTAGGAGCAGTAATTCACCCGGTTTTGCCAGGTTTTTATTTCCTTGTTGTCTTCCCACAGTGGGGTCTTTGGGATCAGGGGTGGGACATGAAAAAGGAAAGGGAAAAAAACCGACACAAACCGAGGCAGAACTTTTTTGAAAAGGAAAACTGTCTGAGGTTTCCTGGGACCGGTTCTGCAGAAGAGATCTCGCTTATGATGAGATTTAAAGACGACAACAAATGCCACAAGAAGGCCAAGAGCCGAAGGCAGTCTTGTCGCCCGGGCCCTGCCAGCCAGGCCCAGCAGCTGCCGGCTTGACACGTGTGGCCTACTGGGCCCCGACACAGGCCGTCTCTTCTGATTAGTCCAAAGTCAACACCTTGAACTCTGAGGGCTGGTTTGGAATGATTTTTGTTTACTTTTTTTTTTTTTAAGAGATCTCACAATTTTTTTTTTTTAATTCTTCCACTTGTATTTTGGGAGAGGCGGTAATTAGGTTTATTTATTTATTGAATGGAGGTACTGGGGATTGAACCCAGGACCTCATGCATGCTAAGCATGCGCTCTACCACTGAGCTCTACCCTCCCCCCCCCCCGGAACCATTTTTAAGTCATCTCAATATCCCCCTCTTTCCTAATAAGAACAAGACCAGTGTGTTTAACATTTCCTCATACCATGGATTTTTTTCTCGGGGCCTCACCCACTCCCAGACAATAACAGCATCCTTCCATGAGTTGGCAGCCGGTGCCATATCTGAGGGGTCCAATGAGCATGCTGCCCCGTGGCTCGGCCACCGCCTTCTCTTTGTTTCAACTCCTTCTGCTGAGATAACCTCACACACAGGGAAAATACTGCAAGCCTTTCCTCCCTTTTCTAAGATGCCTCCCCACTTCCTGCCCGGTGCCAAGAACCGTTTCCTGATTCTGTTCAGAAGATCATGGAGAATCATTCTGTACCCAGAGTAAAAGCTCAGGCACCATCCGGTCCACGGGGGAAGCTGCCAGGGAAGCGGCAGGGGCCGGCCAGGCTGCATCCCCACCGGGCTGGAGGCCAGGGGGCTCGTGGAGTCAGCAATCTGAGCTGGAACTGGTGAGCAGCAGCCGGTGAGGAATGTGCTCCCACAACGTAAAAGACCAACACCTGTCCTACTCAAACCTGGCACCAGCTCTAGAGGGTCTCAGGGGGCCCTGGGGTGCTTCTGAGACGCCCGGCACAGGGCCTTGCCTCTAATTTCTGCACCCGGGCCACTTCCCTCAGTTCTAGGGAGTGTACTAAGAAAGAGCTTCTCAGCCAGACAGGTTCTGCCCCCCTCCCCGGGGGACAAGTGGCAACTTCTGACCCTGGTTATGGCACAGCACCATGTGTACCGAAGGTGCTGAGTAAATATTTATTGAAAGGATAAGGGACTACATGGGACTAAGGAATGTTTTGTGGGAGAACATGGTTGTCCTTGTTGTAAACCTCAAAGATTAGCAATGGCATCGCCAAACACGCCCGAAATAACATGTTATGGTCTCCTATGAAATATATTTACATTTCATCTCATTTATTTCACACTTAGACTTTCGCTCAGCCTCCTCCCTCTTGGGATTAGATTTCTCATAAGTTTTTCCATAGAACTACCTTTTATTTATTCTAAAGCTTGTGCTTTTAAACTTTAAAACTGAAACTAACCCTTGTGGCCCAGGATCTGGAGAACGGCCTCCACATGTCTGTTCCTTCCATACACCCTTGAAAGATTTTGTCTCTGAATCACAGCACTTCAGTGTTCTCAGTTTGTCATCACAGAGCGTTCACTCACCCACTCGGACAGTCAGCGTGACTCACTCTCCTCCTTTCTGGTACCCAGAAGGCTCACCAGAGAAGGGAGCAATCTGGCACGTTCCTGAGGACATTTGGCCCAAAGCCGCCCTGTCACCCTGTGCCGGGCCGTGCGTCTCACCCTATGTCAGCATGCACAAAGGGCTGGCTGTGAGGAAGTCTGGGGACACCCTGGTCCCATCGACACAAGCTTCAGTTTTATGTAACCCAACTTCCGGACTCATTTCTTCCCAATGGTCAGATGAGCAGTTAGACTTAGCAGCCAAAAGCTCCATCAACTGTGAGGCACACGTGTTCTAGCACGTGGACACAGACTTGCTCTCGCTTGGGCAATATGTGGGCTTGTGACGTCTCTGAAAAACATAATGAGAGGATCTGTTTCTTATAGGTGAGTGCATCCCTTGTTGTACGTGCCTGCATTTCCTTCCATGGAGTATTCTAGAAGGATGACTTTGTTTGGAAACGGAGGCAACTGTTCCCGCTTCTTCATACACTATCCTCTGGTACAAGCAAGTCAGAATTCCCGTTCGCTCATTCAACAAGTGACCAGTATGCCCAAACACACCAGTGGCCACCCCAGATACACCGGTGAGGAAGAGAGCAAAATAGAGTTACTGTTTTAAGGAGGACAATGGACCAAAATGGGAAAAAAATAAGTAAATTTTTAAAAGACAAGGCAAACTGTAACAAGAGTTGTTAAAAAAAAAAAAAAAACAATGAAAGGGCAAAAATCACAGAAAAACAGGAGAGAAACCTCTTTGGAAGGGATGTTAGGTAAGACCATCACTTAAGTTGAGATCTAAAAAGTAAGTGGGAGCCAGCCAGGACGAGTTACAGAAATCACACAAGAAAGGGCTCTACGGAAGGAACGATCTTGACTCATCTGGAGAGGTCAGTGCCCCACACGTGGCTGAAGCGTCATAAGCAAGGGCAAGGATGGCTTGAGAAATACAGTAGGCACCGCTGGGACAGGACTTCCAAGGCTGGGGAAAGAGTTTGGACTTTATCTGAAGTGCAACAGGAGGCCCCGAAAGACTTTTCAGCAGGGGATGATGTGAACAGTCTCATGGAGGAAGAAGGTAACTTGTGCTGCTGTACTCAGGGTGGACCAGAAGGGAGCTGGGTGAGTTGGCAATGAGGCGGGTTACCGCAGTGGAGGGGAGAGAGGGTACTGACCTGGGTCAAGGCGGTGACCAGACAGGGGGTTCAAGCTGTGTCTTGGAGATGGAATTGAGACAATGATCCAATGGACAGAGAAGGTCAGAGAGCTGGAGACTCCTCTGCTGTTGGGGTTCCACGTGCCCTCCCCACCCGGTGGGCAGTCATGTCATCTCAGGTTAAGCACTCCGTCCCTTGGCTTTCATTATCTTCCCAAGTCCTCCAACTTGTCCTTCAGCTCGAGGCCTGCGTTCCACAGATGCTCCAGGGTGTCCTGTTCCTGCCTGCATTCTTAACCGGCGCCTGCAGAAAGTAGTGGATCGTTCTATCCAGGTCACACGTGAAGCCAACAGATTTTCCCCTGAATGGAAGGCGCACCTTCGCAAATGTCTGCTCTGGTGCCTTCTGAAGCACCCAGAAGGCCTAGAGAGAAGCACTCATGGCTCTCAAACATCTATGGTTCAGTGTTTCCAAAGCTAAAAGAATGCATTTCCTCTCTGATCTCCACAAATGCCTGAAATTTTTTAAACCAAGGTGATTTCAAAACCTTCTAAGACTTGGAGTTACCCCAAAGCCTGTGTCTCCAAACATGGCCTGAGAACCTTCCAGAAAGCTCTCACTTCAGTGCTCCCGAATTCCTGCTGGTGGAGCCCAGCAATGTGACACATTCCCCAGTGACTGCTACGTACAGTCTCGTTTGAGAACCAAAGCCCTCGAAGCTGCAAATATCTTCTCCTGATAAAAACAGTGTGATGTTCTACATTGATTCATTTAGAAAACTGACAGAGTTTAGGGGAAAAAAATGTTTCCGGGACCTTCTTTTTCTACTTGTTTGGTTTTTTTTGTTGTTCAAAGTGCTGGGTGATTTAAATACTCTCACGGGTTGGTATTAGTTCCATTTTCTATATAAATAGGCTTGGATGGGTTAAAAAAAATCATGCCTTGAGGGCACAGTGTCAGGGCCAGAATTCACACTCAGGACTGCCTGACTTCAAGTTCTCTGTTCCTTGCTCCCAGCCCTCTCCACCCTTGGGTGCCTTCAGAGTTCCTTTCTTCTTAAGCTAATCCAGAGGCCATGACTTCCTGGAAACTGGTCATATTTGTTCAAGTCTTCCAATGGTTGAAGGAATTATGCATCATCCATGCATAGATTTCCTGCCCAATGAAGGTAAGGGGAAATTTGGGGGTACATAAAATGCACAGAGTTCCAAATGACTGGGTAATCCCCAAGAATATACTGCACCGTCCTCTACCAAAATACACCTACCTGCTCAATTTGTATGTTCTTTCTGGGAGCTGGCAGTTCCAAGGAGCCCGTCCTTCTCTCTGCCAGTTTCTCCAATGGTATCACTCCAGGAAGGAGAGTGCGAGAGATGCTGAGAGCGGGGCCACCGGCTTCCCAGCCTTGGGAAGGCAGGCGCCTCTGTAACAGGAAGCAGCTGCCTGCTCAGTGCTGGGCCGAAGAAAACCAGAGGCCTCCTAGCTCAGGGGCCCAAGACTGACCGAGAGGGAGGGAAACCCCAGGACTCAGGCCCCTGTGCTGACAGACGACTTATGAGTTAAGTCTATTCGACAGAAACAGCATCACGAGGAAACCGCCAGGTGGACACTGAAACACCTTTAAACATCCAATGGTAAACCCCTGATGATCAAAGGCTTTAACACAAGTTATGAAGCCCAGACTGAGTCATTTCTCCCCGTCTAACACACACTAGAGGCAGGCACAGCTCTGGAAGCGAAGTAATGATGCCTCTTGTTTGGGGCGGCTTCGGTTGGGTTGGAACAGGGGGTCGTGTCTGATAGCGCTTTTGGTAGTAAATCTGTGTGCAGTACACAGAGGCAGTCAGAATGAAGAAAAGGCAGATAAAACCGAGTGATATCTAGGTACCAAATCTTATGATAAGTTCTTTCAGCCATTTACAGCTTACGACTCCAAGAAAGGTGTTCTTGTCATCACCATTTTACAGATGACAAAACAGACTCAGACGAGTCAAACAACATACCCAAGGGAATGCAGGAAGAATGCAGAAGCATATGACTCACGTCTGGGAGGGCCTGACTCCCAAACCTTCATTCTTAAGTAATGCACTTTTACTTCCTCACTTAGCTATCTAAGACAGAGAAGTAATCATTTATGACAGCCAGTTAATAAAAGAATATAATCACAAGAGAGATTACATTGTTACTACATCTTTCAAAAAGTCTACCCTCCTGGCAGATAAAGAATATAGCTACCCTTGTTTCTGCCGAAGCTGGTCAAACGCAAGTCAGCCTGCAACAACAGTCTGAGGTCCATGCCCTTACCATCATCACATTGGCCCACTGATCCATGGAATTTGCTACATGAAAAGCAGAATATAGAACAGAACGTAAGACAAGGGTGAGGCCCTTTGTGTTATTCCCTGCTGTATCCTAAGTGCCTAGAACAGTGCCTGGTACAGAGCTGGCATTCAGTAGATACAGGGGAAATGAATGCATGCTCTAATTTTAGAATAGTCCATGGTACAACCTTCCTTAATATCACAGTAGGGGACATGGCAGCCTGGGCTAGTGTTTACTCATTCATATATGAGATAGCCTCCAAGATGGCTCCCAGCAACACCCACCTCCTCGTACTCACATCCTTGAGTGGGGGTTGGCCCACGGGGTCAACAGAATACGGCAGAAGCCAAGGTGTGTGGCTTCTGTGTTGGTTTTCTCTCTCTCCAGATCACTGCCTCCGGGGAAAGCCAGCTGCCATGACTTGAGAACACACAAACAGCCTATGGAGAGGTAAGGAACCAAGGACTCTGGCCAACAGCCAGCAGGGAATTGAGTCCTGCCAACAACCGTGCTAGTGAATTGGGAACAGATCCTCCATCTTCAGTCAAGCCTTGAAGTGACTGTGGTCCCAGACAATAACTTGACTGCCACCTCATGTGAGACCCTTAGCTAGCACTGCCCAGTTCCTGACCCTTAAAACTGCATGAGACAGGACATACTACTGTTTTTGGTTGCTAAGTTTGGGGGTCATTTGGTACGCATCAGTAGATACCTGATCCAATTAATCTTTTTACCTTCTGAACTTGGAATCTAACTTTTGAGCAAAAATTCATGCTAAGAATGTCTACAGAGAATTCTATGTGTTCAGCTCTGCAAATTCTTCTCCCTCCTAAAAGGTGTTCTTTTGATTCACTACGGTCTCTTTTCCTTGCCACTGACTAAGCAGCTACAGGAGGGCACGGATGCAGAATCGGGGTTGTGTTTAGACTGAAGGAGGTCCAGCTCAGGAAGTAGCACCCACCTCACCCAAGGGCGGGAAGAGACATTCTTACAAACTTTTAAGAAAAATTAAATTAATTTTGATTCTATGTTAATTGTTAAGGAACTAACATTCAATCGTGGAGGAAATACAACCCATAAAATGAAACAATTAGATTGTCATTGTTTACAGATTAAATCTTTTCAGATCTTAATAAGGACAGAGAATTCAATGATCACATCACAGCTCAGACACAGAAGGTTGGCCCTGAGAGAGAATGGGTTGAGATTTTTCTGAACTTCGCAAAGTACCTAGAGTGGTACCTTGCTCAAAAGGTTGTGCAAAGAACACTCATCAGTGAAAATCACCAGCTTGTCCTGCAGAAGCTACAGGGGGCTTTCCAGGATGGTTCAGGGAGAAAGCACTGACGCCTCTTCCACCAAAGTGGTGTTATGAGTTACGATACATCATGAAGTACTTGTCGTTCAACAAAGGGAAATGGAGTGAAGTGGAATTGACTCCTTGTTACAGGGATTGGCTTACGTCACCTGTCAATTAATGCCCCACAGCAAACCTAATGATGAAATACAATCAGAAGTCTGATGACACACTGGGAGGTTGGGACACGGGAGTCAGTACGAAAGGTACCACTTAGACTGTCACCACAGCTCTGGTCAGCTGACTGAAGAGTATAATTTTGAGATCATTTTCTAGCCCTCTGGTACACCCAAGCACATGGCAACTCGAGAAGGAAGCACATTTCACTGATGCTGGACATGACTCTGGTAGGACGCCCTGTCTCATACCTGAGCAGATCTAACTGCCAGGAGCAGGGCAGACAATGCCCACTGCGGAGCTGGCTCTGTTTCTCCACTCTCCCCCCACCCACCTTCTTCTGGCATGGAGACACTGTCTTGTGAATTTCTGGGTTTACGTACCGTGATAGTCTTCAACTCACTATTACTTTAAGAAGATGGAGACAGGAAGAGTTTGTGATGTATGTGTGTGTGTGTGTTATACTGAATGACTGTCCACCAGGAACAGAAGGGTCTCGTCTTTGAAAGCACTGGAAAAAGGGAGAGATTTAAAAGCCAAAGCGGAAAACATGGCAGTAAGGCAACATATTACATGACAAGGAGCAAGGAAGCCAAGGTCTTCAGAGCCCAGCCATGGGCAGGAGTGGGAGCCAACATGAGGAATCCGTGTGCTACGGGTGCAGGAGCTCATCCCCCAGGATGTGGGGAGGAAATGACCTCTAAAAGCAGCCTGAGGGGTAAGAACAACGCTGAGGGATGGTGCCTCAGGATCCGTGCAGAAAAGACACGCTGATTGGCTTGCTAGGTCTCCAGGCCAACGTACCCCCACGCCACAGAGCTGCCCTCTGGGCATGTGACTCCTGAGACTCACACGCTCACTGGAGATCTTTTTATTCCCTCCACCTCAGGAATGTGCTCAATCTCCGAAGCACAGTTGCCCTCCTCTGTTGCAGAAGGGTTTCAAGAGAGGCTAAACCCTCCTGGAAAGCTTGTATTTCTCTTGTGATGGAGTCCAAGAATTTGCCTAACGTTACTTTTAGACTCTTAAATCACGGGAGGAAGATGGCAAAGTTCAAACTCTCCTGAACGCTTAAATTCCTGAGGCTCCTGCTTTTAGGGTTGAAAGTCACAAACTCCTCAAAAGATTAAATACGTTTTGTTATACTTGCTGAAATTCCTTCCAGAGAGAGAAGAGATAGACATATTTGTGATACTTTTTCCTTCCCCAAATTTGTGGATATTACTTGTTACGTAGTATCTAGACATCAGTGATACCTCTGAGCGTGTGCACACCGGCGAGGCTTTGGGACATTATTTATGTCTCCTGATGGGACCAGTAAAGTCTGGAGAATTCAGAGTGTGCAGGAAATAAGCCTATAGAATGCTTTCATTCCAAATACAGACGATTTTAAAGGCAGAAGCAATTCACTCAGTGTACTGAACTGCCTTTCTTTGAGCTGCTCTGGTCAATCACATAAACGTATGTAGCAACCATTCTTTACTCCATGCAAGTTTGATGGGCATGTGTCAAAGCAAAAGGACCTAGCAGTTCCATTTCTCCCTCCCCTCCAATTACCAATATGACTGGACCATCAAATGAAGTGACTGAATGCCAAATTTCCCTTTTTTCAGATCGCACAGTTTTGAGTTAGATGAGTGGAAAAATAGTCCCGAAGTCTGAGCTTTTTTTTTTTTTTTTTTTTTTAATATAACAACTTTTCAACAGCTAAACCGCTTTTGGTAAATATGAGTAAGGAAAGCGAGCTCCCAGGCACAGCACATGTTTACAACTAAGCTAAAGGCTCTTAAAAATAGGGTGTTTGATGGTCCACTGCCAAAATACGAACTTGAGCAGCCTGGAGTGCACAGCTAATATTAAAGAGTCAGTGTTGCTATGAAAATCCCCGACACGAAGCTCCAATTCAGCTCTATCCTTTTCACCAAGAAGTTCCCCAGCATGACACGGAGACATAAATTCGGAGTCAGAGGTCAAGGTCGGAGGGAGGGAAGGCTCAAAATGGCAGGAGGTCGCTTAAAAAACAAAGGAAGACACTGCTGGACGGGGCTCACAACTCCACTGCAAAACAGAACAAAGAGGGCTGCTACCTGAGGGCTGCTTGCTGTTGGGAAAGAAGGAAATGTTTAGATAGATAACAAAACAGATAACGAAAGCCTAGGGTGAAGGAAATATGTGAGGCATGAAGAAAGCTCCGTGCGCTTTCTGTTCAGATTCCTGAAACCAGAATGGACGACATACAAAGAAAGGACGCATTCAGATCCCCTCCAACCCGGCTGCTCTGTGTAAAGAATCATGCTGCCCTTGGCTCGCTGGCCTCTTCTTCCTACCACCACGAGCCTCGGCTTCAGGTTTTCTGGCCCTGGGAACCCTCGGAGATCCTGACAAAGCTGTGGAATGGGTGATGCCATCACACACAAGTCTGCATTCAATTCATGGATTTCACAAACTCAAGACACTACATCTTTTATCGTCTAGGGGCAAAGGAGGGTACTGATAAAATAAAAATACTTTCCAAGAGACCACAGAACCACTCCATTCCCAGCGCCTAGTGTGGGATGAACATAATAATATAGGTCAATACAAATTTGCTAAGAATGGTTTTAAAAGCAATTGTAGCAGGATTTGATTCCCAAAAGGAATTTCTCACTCACATTTAGGGCATGATTTGCCCATTTCTACATTGTTTCTGTCTCCGCCTCGACCCCAGATGGATTTCCTTCAGAATACTGACCATGGAGCAATGGTATCTTCAGAACTTCCATGTCACAGGGGGCTTAGGGGGTAAGCTGGTTGCTAGTCAGGTCTGAGCTTGCACCACACCTTACAAAATACTGGAAAAAGCCTCAGTCACCTTATCTGAGCTCTCAGAGAATAGAGGGCACGATGTCTTCAAGGAACTCACCTGTCTTCAAGACACTTACAATGAACTCATGTAAATCTAAGTTTACTCTACAAATGGATGTAAGATCCACTCACAGCGTGATCAGGTCTGGTACTTTTCTCCATGGGAAAACCTAAAATTTCACCAGAAGTCAATATTCAAGATCCTCCAGGTTTGGATTCCTGAGTCCTGAAGAGTCTGCCCCAAGGGCTGACAACCACGCTGCCTTCTCTCTGCCCAGCACAGGTATCAATAATAAACCACCATGGCCCTCTTCCCCGCCCCCCCCCCCCCCCCCCCCCCCCCCCGCAGCTTGGATACCGCCTTGGAATTCTCTACACAGCCCTTCAGGTGACTACCACCAACCTCCCCTGGCTGCAAGTTGAAACACATTTGCCATTCATGGATCCTACATGTTCAAGCATTTCCTACCTCTTAAAAAACAGGAGAATGGCAACTGTCTCAAAGAGTAATCTGTGGCCCGTAGGCATTCATTCAGAATTCTGTCTGCATTTTAGACGAGTCAGTTCTAATTGTTATTGACTTTCAAATGCCTCAGGTTCACGTGGCTTCCAAAGTCAGGCCTGGATCATGTGTGAGCTGGAGTCCCTTATTGCCTGTGTAATTACCTTCTCCTAGATGCAGTTGGACACCATGACTGGACACATGGGCAGTGGCATCATCTGCTGTGTTCAAACCCCAGCTCCACTACGCATGACTGAGTGACCCGGCACATCCTTGCACCTCACACCTCAACTTCCTCATCTGTGAAGTGGAAATAAGATCATACCTACCTACTTCATCGTGTGATTGTGAGGGACCATGGGTTAAAACTCAAAAAAAAACACTTAGAAGAGTGCCTGACATGTTAAACACTTAATAAGTGTGATAAAAAAAAAAATGTTGAACCAAAAGAACACGTTAAAGATCAGTGTTTCACAGCTGGTACACGGAACATACAGCCACAGAAATAGAAAGGGTTGGGGTCCTTTAAAAATTCATGCTCACCCCAGTTCAGTTCAACAAACATTTACCAAACACTTGCTTACTAGATGTCCAATACTATTGTAATAGCAAAAATACAAAGATGAATAAGACACTTCTCTACCTCGAAGCAAAATCCTAACAGTTATGAACCTCTATACTTTCTCCAGATAATGAGAAAACACCATCACCATAAAAAATACACTCACTCTGGATCTGAGTGCATTCAAACTCACTTTTCAGCAAAGAGCTGCAGGTCCCTCTCTTAAGCTCCATCTAAGATCTGCATTCCAAAATAAACAACATCAAGGAGAAAAACTTGGACCAGTCTTGGTTTCAGAGATGAATCTGCTTCTTTGATTCAGGACCAAGCTTCTCTTCATAACAACCTTGCAGTTCTCTCCCCCCAGACCTGCGGGTTGACTCACTAGACTCCTAACAGAGGTAGCAAAGAGGTAGCCTTTCATAAATTAAAAACTTTTCTCACCTTGACTTGTATTCTTACAAATTAATGAATTAAAACAAACACACACAC
The DNA here is from genome assembly GCF_036321535.1 of Camelus dromedarius. Classification (NCBI taxonomy): domain Eukaryota; kingdom Metazoa; phylum Chordata; class Mammalia; order Artiodactyla; family Camelidae; genus Camelus; species Camelus dromedarius. Next base: position 65,422,580 of record NC_087447.1, read on the forward strand.
ACACACACACATACACACACACAACTCTTTTTCTGGTCTCCCTTAATCTAGATTTGATGTGCCCTGAGTGTCTGACATCCTCATTCCATTCATGATTGTCATTCTTTCTAGGAGAGTCATTGCTTCAAAATATGTGTGGGTGTGCTTCTGGGAGCTCAAGACAGTCAATGTCCTCATCTTAGATGCAAATTCAGCGGTGCTGTGGGGCCCAGCTACCCCACTCTGCCAGCTGTTTGCCCTGCACCGTCAGGACAGTGGCTCTGCTCACCGGCAGAGTTAGTGCAGGCCAGTCTGAACCTCTTACCAGTCTCTAAAATGGGTGTAATAATACCCCAGAGAATAAACTTGTGTGTACACATTAGGTAAACTGCAAATTTGCCATTCAAAAGTACGATATTATTAGCACTTCTCAGCTGCTCCGACTCTGTTTCGCATCCGTAGGATAAAAAACCTACACTACACTCACCTTATTTACAGCACAGGGCTTCAGTGAGGACTGTATGGCTTGGCTCCATGCAGGAGCATACTGTGACCACTGCAAATGCCAGTTACTGCTTCTGCCTGCCTCCTGAGGGCCTGCTAATCCTCCATCTCCTTATGGCCCTGGTGCTAATTTCCTGAACGCTTTCTGTTTCTATAACTAATGACAGACAGTCTGCTTTTCTCAAAAGGAGCCTTTCGGCCATTTCTCTTTAATTCTCAAACCTCAGTGACTTCGAACAAAATGATCACGATAGCTCCAGGGCACAGAAAGTGCTGACATGGCCCCGCCTCCTCCCTAGAAGCATCAGAACCAGCATCTTGCACAGACAGGCCAGAGTAGCACGTGGCCTGGACCAGGAGGACCACTGTGCGGGCAGCTGTCCAAGCTCAGAGCAGGCACTAGCAAAGCAGCCCATCTTCTAGCTCTGAGGGTAACTATGTGTTTAGGGTCTCCACTTTCCCCTTCCCAGAGTGTGTGCTTCCTGGTAATCAACCCCAGTCAATCTCCAGTCAGCCACCTCAAGGAACGAAGAGCCATGCATGACTGTATCACTAGTTAAACTGACCTCATTCCTTTTTTTACTCTCTGTCCCTACCCCTGTTCCCTCTAAAATATGAACTCCGTCCAACAAGAACTTTGTCTCTCCTGTGTGGTCCAAAGGCCCGACACAGGACCTAGCATACAGTAGGCACTCAATATATGTAACCTCTATTCCATCATCCTTTTCTTTGTACCAGTATTTTCTACTCAAGAGATACTGGACTTGAGAATTTCAATCTGGGAAAAATCTTAAGAGATCATCACGGCCCTGTGTCTTTCAAATGGTTGTAGCACTGGACCATGGCCCATGTTTTTAATCATGTATCTTTATATATATATATATAGAGAGAGAGAGAGAGAGAGAGCGAGAGAGAGATGTACCTTTATATATGTTATACATAATACATATACACTTACACCTTAGTATAATTAAAAACTAGTGTTTACATAAAGTTATTTATGCTTTAGTGTGATTAAAAAATTAGTGCTATATATATATATACACACATATATACATAATATACACATAAGTAAACAGGAAGTGGAGACAGCGGAGGCCCACCACCTGTTCCTCCATCTCTCTTTCCCACTTCCATCCCTGAAAGATTCATAAAATATCTCTAGTTTAAAAGCTACTGATCTAGTCATTCACTCAACAAGTACTTATTGTAGATCCCAAATGTTCTAGGAACTGCCAGGGGCTGGGGATACAAGACTGACAAGGTCCCTGGTCCCACGGAGCTTACATTCCAGTGGGGACAGACAGGAAATGCACAAATAAGGAATCAGTGTAAATCCAGACAGTGATAAAAGTTATGAAGACAATAAAAGCTCTGTAATGCAATAAGTGATCGGGGAGAGGAGAGAAAAGAGACTAATCATGTATGTCTGCATTAGTTAGGGGAGCCGCGTGGGGGGGGGGGGTGTCTCTCCAAGGAGGTGATACCTGAGCCAAATCCCGTGTGTGAAGAGTAATCCATCCAAGCACAGCGGTGCAGAATCCAAATCTTTGGGGTTGCAGATGGGGAAACTAAGAAGCAAAGGAGGACTGACTGGTCCCAAGGTCGCCCTGTTAGTGAGCCATGAAGCTTGGACCAGAAAGGAGGTCTCCAGTCACTCCACACTTACCATTATGATACAGTGTTCTCTCTCCTAGTTTCTGCAATTTGGCTTACTCTTTTCTGGAGCAATTTCCTTTAAAGGTGACCTTTTCCATACTCTTTAATGCATTTCTTCACTTTTATTTTCTCTGTAAGTCACCCACATAATCAACCTGTGTCTATACACATACTAATAGTAGCATACTATATATACTAAAAATAACCATGGTAGACAAACGGGGTGTGTGTGTGTATGTAATGGGGATTTGGGGTACATTTGCTAAGCAAAAGTAAGACCCAATCTATTGGGAAAAGAAAGGGAACTCAACTTTCTTTCTTTTTTTTTTTTCCATTTTTTTTTTCAACTTTCTTTATCTTAGTATTTTTAAAAAGAAAAGAAATGTTACATAGCATAGTATCAAGCCTTTTCATCTAAAAATAAAAAAAAAAAAATCTTAGAAGAAAAGCTAAGGAGTTTAGAAGTTACTAGGGAAAAAAAAAAAAAAAAGGCACCAACTTCCTGGCTTTCATGTAACAGTGAAGCTGAGTGTGTCTACCTTTTGAAACAGAATAAATGACAACCACAACCAAACGCCCCTTCTGGCTTCCTGCTGGTTACATCTTGCTTTGTGAAAGAAGACACACTGGGCTGAACTGGAGCCAGCGATGTGATCCACGGAACCCCAAGATTCTAGGAGTTGTAAAAATGCAATTTGAAGAGCTGTGCTCCAACTAAATCAGGAAAGAGGGAGGGAGGGGGCTGTGCTATCAAAGAAATTCTCTAGATGGAATATTTGGTTGGGTACACTTTCCTTTGTTGGTTGGTTTGGAGCAGATCCTGTGCGTTTCTTTTTTCCAGTTCTATTAAATCCTTACACAGATCTGAGTTTTAAGGGCTTAGGCTGCCCCTGGGAAATAAGTGATTACACTCTCTGTTTAGGGTTTCAGTGATAAGGGGAAAAAAAAAAAAAGGCAGTGGATTGAATTCCCCTCCCCCAGGCCAATTTCTTAGTGACTCTCTTTCTCCTTGTTTCCCTTTAAAGCAGAAACATGTTTAAAAAATGAAATGGTGACATATAAAAAAATCCCATCCATTAATGTGCACTTCTCAATTGTTATACGTATATGAAAGAGAGGCAAACAGATGGGGAGCCTGATGTACACGGCCAGGACACCGGGCAATTCCTGAGGAAGGAAGGCTCTACAGTTCACATTTTATATTTCATGTAATTATTTCACAGGAGTACTGGAGTGGAAAACTTCTTTATCTAGAAAAATGTCACAAGTGTTAAGTGGGAGGAGCTGGGAGAAAAATCAGTGCTTCCCGCAGAAGTAAATGTAATAAATCAAACCCTAGTCCTACAACCGAGCTCCTGATCCTGGACCCCTAAACCCCATCAAATAGGCTCAGATAATGAGTGACTTGTTCCTGACTTCTAGGAAGGGGGATAAGCAATTCTGTGCGTTCTCCCTTCGCCACATCTGGACCTTGTTCCCAAGATTACTTCAGACCCTCCTCATGGGCACTTCCTCTATTTATTTATTTTTTAATTTGCATTCTTTTTTTATTGAAGTCTAGTCAGCTTACAATGTTGTGTCAGTTTCTGGTGTACAGCATAATGTTTCAGTCACACGTATACACACATATATTCATTTTCAGATTCTTTTTCATTATAGGTTACAAGATACTGAATGTAGTTCCCTGTGCTCTACAGTAGAAACTTGTTGTGTATCTATTTTATATATAGTAGTTAGTATCTGCAAATCTCCAACTCCCGATTTATCCCTTCCACTTCCTTTAAAAAACAAAACAAAACAGTCCCACCCTGGTCACCTCTCCTCTCCATTCTTCCTAACAGATCTATTTAAGGAGAGACTGAAGGTTGAAAAACAAGACCAAAGTATCAGGGAACGTATTCACAGGGTACCAGCCCAAAAGGGGCCTCAGAGCTGAGCCAGGTCACTCTGCAAGTGCCCCTTGTTGGTTTTCCCAGAAGGACAGTAAGCACCAGGGAGGTGAAAAGACTAAGTTGCTACTAGCTGGTATCAGTGGCAGCACGAGGACCTTCACCATCCAATTCCCCAGCCAGGACGCTCTGTGATCACTAATAAGTAAAGAAAGTAGAACAGAGCATCACTGTTCCCTCCCTCTTTACTTATCATTGATCGTGAAGTGTCAGATGGAAAAAAATGAGACACTTACAGTCATTTGCTACCAAAACAAACAACAACAGCGACAGGCATTAGAAACTCTGCTTTTCAAGACAACATGCTTACTCCCCACCCCCCCCACCCCCGAACTCGCCAGCAAAGTCTTCTGTGACCTAGAAGATCGAAGGCAATTACATTGCCCATATATATTTGCTATGCTGTTTGACTCTCCCAAGGGCAGCATAACAGTACAAGGGGAGTGACATCTTTATGAGGTTAACCCTTTCCTATTCTCAGGGTAGACTACCGAAGGCAGATGTGTTCCCTGGAGCGGAACAAGAACGCTGGAAATTTGGTAGTTAGGAGGAATGCCAGGACCAGGCCATCATCCAGGAGGGAAAAAATAAACTGTAGCTCAGAGAAATAGTGAGCTGGGGAAGCCTATGAGAAGGTTGTCGCACATGAAGTGCAAGCGAGGTGATGGGGGTCGGGGCTCGAACTACCATACAGCGAGGAGACAAGGCAAAGCAAGGAAACTCACGCGTGTTAAGCTCCACCACGTGCCTGACAACATGCTAGGTTCCTTCACGTATTGCCTCATTTAATCCTCACCACCTTTTGACATAGTTTCTATTATCACGAAAAGCAGAAAGCGAGCCTCCAAGATGTTAAGTAACCAGTCCTGGAGTCACACTCCAGAAGAGAAGGGACAGCCTTCCGTGCTAAGGTTTTCTGGCTCTGATTCAGTTACGCTCTGCTAAGCTACAGACCACCCCCAAAACTTAGTCGCTTAAAACAGTTAGGCAGTACTTCCCATGATTCTCTAGGGGGCTGGGCAGTTTCACCGGCGCTCACCCACTGTCCTGGCTGCGCTGGGTTGGAGGACAGGTTGGTCCAAGATGGCCTCACTCTCGTGTTGGTGGTTGGTACTGGTTAGAGGCAGGGGCACCTTGGTTCTCGACATGCAGAGGCTCATCCTCCAGTTGGCCAGACCAGCTTCTTTATAAGGTGATCTCAGTGTTTCAAGAGGACTTTTTTTAAACCATGTCATTGAGATATGATTGACATACAAACACCCAGGTATGCACCCAAGAAACCATCACCACCATCAAGGCCAAAAACATATCCATCACTTCCCCAAGTTCTCTCGCGCCCTCTTTATTTTTATTTACTTATTTGTTTGTTTTGCTTGTTTGTTTATGGTAAAAACACTTAAGATTTACCCGCTAAACAAATTCTCAGTCCAAGAGGGCTTCTTAAACCCCATCCTCACAAGTGACAGCACAATGCCATTTCTGCCCCATATTCTTGGCTAAAACAAATCACAAGGCTATTCAAGATTCAAGGGGAGAAACAGCACCTACTTTTCAATGGGAGGAGTGGTCCAGCCCCCTTACAAAGGGGCACGTGAGATGCAAGGAATCGCTGTGATCATCTGAAACACAGTCTACTGGAGGCTGTAAACTCCATGTCCCTTCTACCATCAAAACTGTAATAGAAATTCTCCCTTGCCCCCAACTGTACTTTTCATAGATTTACTGAAAGTTCTGAACAACAGGCTGACGTTTTATAACCTGGAAGAGACGTCAGAACACTTGGGTTCTAGTTCTACCTCCACCACTATGGAAACTGGGAGAATTTTCTTTTAAATGGGCTTTAATTTTTTCATCTAGGAGAAAAGGGTTTGGTCTGTTTTCTCTCTAAGGGCTCATGAGACTGTATAAATGGACAGAATAGTGTCTGTTTTTAGATCAATATGAACTAGCCCTCTTGGGGGATGGGCAGGATAGAGATGAGACAGGGCTAGAAATGAGATGGCTTCTATTTGCCACACACTCCCTCTTTCATTGCTGTGGGTTCAGAATTTGGGCGGCAGCGAGCCAAGGAAACGCCTTCCCATGGGTGATTGAAATCTCCCGCGATCTGGGTGCTGCGCTGACCATTTCTGTCCATTGGATGCTAAGCTGGCACGGGTCCCCGGGCATTATACCAAGGATTAGCGTACAAGTCCTTGCCTGTAGGGCTTCTAGACCTGGTTAGACAAAACAATTCCCATGCAGCACACACTCACCCCAGCTAAGCCGACAGTGGAGGTGAAGGGGCCCTGGAGCCGGCCCCTTCCTGAGGGAGCTGGGAGCTGTCTCAGAAAAGATATTGTTGCCTCTTCTATGAAAGATCAGGTTCCCAAGGAGAAAACTCATGTTTAATTTAGCACAAAGACAGCTCAGAATCTCTCTCTGGGGGACTGAGCCTGCAAACAGATCCACATGCAAAGAATCTAAGCAAGAAAAGGAAGCTCTCTTTGGTGCAATGGCCACAGGACTTGGGTGCGAACTTTCCCGAACCTTTGCCTCTGCCCGGTGTTTCTGTCAGGAGGATCGCTGGTCCCTCCAGTTTACCCTCAGGTCTGTGACCCTGCACTTGTTCAACGCTTCTGTGAAACAGCCCCGTAGGGTGATCCCACCAGCACATACCTTTTGCTGACTGCAATCACACAGTGCAGCGTGGCAACCTGCTGTGCGAGTCTTAGCTGGTTTAGCAAGCATCGGCCCACTTAGGTGCACAACAGCAACAAAAAATTAGTTTCTCAGCTGCTCAGCCAGAGAATGCTTTTATTTTTACATAATTTAGACTCCAGAGACCTCCAGAAATGAGCAGTGCACACAGAAGGATGGCAATCATCATTCCAAAGACACAGTACAGTACACATTGTATTCAATTAAGCCACTTCTTTGCACTCTGGTTACCATGACTCTAAAAGATTATACTGTGTAGCCAACAAACTCCTGGTAAGTTATTAGCAGTTGAAGCAAACTTTTGCCTTAAGTAAATTTTGAGGGGGGGGGGGAGAAAAGAAAAGAAAAAGACATGTAATTAACTTTCTGTTCAAATCCTTCAGAACTACCTGAAAAGACATCTGTTATTCAGTGGGGAATTCAAAGTGTTGGGTTTCATGTGGGTGAGAGTTATTAGTGCGCTGGAAAAGCTCCACAGAGAAAAGTCAACCATATTTCTGACAAAAGAGAATTTCTCTTTTAAATTTAATATTATCCCTTTCTTTTCAAGTTCTTCTGTTTCTTTTCTTCTTTGAAGTTTCTTTTTGGGGTGGGGTAACTAGGTTTATTTACTTATTCATGTTTAGAGGAGGCACTGGGGATTCAACCCAGGACCTCGTCCATGTTAAGCATGCGCTCTACCACTTGAGCTATACCCTCCCTTCAAAAGAGAACTTTTAAAATGACAGTGTTAATGATTCCATATTAATGGAGGAAACTGCCCTGACTCAGGAAGCAAGAACACTGTTAAACACAAAACAAAACAAACTCAACATAAATTTGATTCTACAGTTCCTAAGAATAGTATATTTCAAGCGAAAGAGGGGGATGTAAGTTGAAATGCTGGGGAATAAACAAACAAACAAAGTTGTGACTACATTCTTTGCTCTGAGTTGGAACCAGTAAATCCATCCTTGGCCAAACATCATCTGCCAAGAATAAGACTATTCTCATTCTAATCCTGTCACTTCTTCATAGAAACTTCGTGCTTTTGATGAAGAATTATCACCAGGAAAACTTGCTTTGAAGCCTTGGCAACATTGTCCTTGTGTTTCTTATGGAAAGTCACACACGAGGAGGTACTGAGCAAAGAAGAGATTCCAAGCTTAAGAACCACATCAAGGCTTGACATTTTCAACACGCTCCAATCAGGGTTGGGAAAAGGGCAAGTTTGGGTCACCTGCTCGTGTCCAGTTGCACTGAATGAACTAATTTTCTAGCAACTTGAGCTAGGGATGTGGCTTTCAAAGGCATAAACTGAAATCTCTACTGCAGGGAACTTCTAAGTCTTTGTGACTCTGTGACCAGATTCACTCAAGAGTTACTCACGGCTCTGAATTAATAATTCAGAAATAATTCAGAAATTTGGACTATTCAGTCCCAAGGATTCCAGATTCTCAATAGAAACAGCTTAAATTTCTCATTTACCCACACGGCCCACACACCACACTCCCAAGGTAACTAATGGAAACCCTGCCTTGATTCTAGAAGGAGTTAAGGAGTCAAATAAACACTCACTCTAGTCACGTTCTAGCATAGGAGTCTTAGAACCCCAGGAATGGAAGAGATATCAGTTGTTCCTGTGCTGAAGAAGGACACTATTTAACTGATTCCAGAAAAATGTAAATCTACTCCAGATGGCATCCCCATACTAAACTATTTAGGGAAATTGGATACCAGGGTATACTTCACTAACCATTTTAAATAAATATTAGAGAGAAAATCCATACCCTTCCACAAAATATCACTGACACCATTCTGGGGATAGAATCCAGAGCTGGGAAAACCATGAATCTGACATGAGTGTGTCCTTCCCACATTAATAATAACAGTTAAAATGTATTGTGTCTCTTAAAGGAGCCAGGAAATTACCTCATTTACTCACCCACCCTCAGTAGTTAGTTCTATCACTATTGTTCCATTTGACAGGTGAGGAAACCAAGGCAGGAGAGTTTAATTAACTTAACCAAGAGGACACAGTTATTAAGCGGTGGTAGAGCTGTTATCTGGAACCAGGCAGTCTCACCCAAGCCCCAAGCCCCTAAGTTCTCCACTGCCTTGCCTCCTTAAACTAGCTTTAACACTTCAGTTTCCAACCATACCCACACCTGCTTCAGACTGTAAATTCTACGAAGGCAAAGGCTACATCAAATTGCTCATCGTGGATACCTTAATTCTCTGCACGATGATTCTTTATTGAATTAATAGATAACTTCTCCAAACTCCAAAAGCATCCAAGTCCACAATCTTGATAGGAAATTTCAGAACCTTTGCCAAAACTCATTAAGACCTATGGAGGCCATAGTGCATATAAAATACTGTTATTTGCCCATTTCATAGCCATCCCTTTGGCAATTTGGTTGTAGTAGGGCCTAGTTCTCTAGCCTTCTTCAAGCCTGGTAGAGAATACATAAACTTCTCTCTTCATCCCCTTTCTCCAAGGAAACAGAACAGCTTTCATCCTTTCACACCTGTCCCTTAGCTATGTGTAGGAAAGGGTCAGAGCTGACAGCGGTCGGTAGACAGCCCATTAGCTACGGGCAGTCTCTCAGCATCCTGCCTTGAATCAGGGAGATGAGGAGCCACCTACTCCACAGGGAGCCTTCCCTGAGCCCGGTGAGCAGGGACCAAGCAGGGGGAACGTGTCTGACTGACCCTTAGGGCAAGTAACAGATCGGTAACACACCTGCATTACAAAGCCAGGAAGAAAGTAAGTGTATCTCAAAGAGCATCTGAGATCGCAGCTTCTTACACATTTCTGCTCACGATTTTCTTTTCTTCTTCTTTCTTTTTTTTAATGAAAAGAACTTTTCCAAGGTAGTAAACAAGCAAACTCATTCGTTGGGAAGATCAGTTTACACATCAGGAGAAGACACTTTTACCCACGGGGCCATTTTTCTTTGCACCGGGAAGTCTAGCCAGTCTAAGACGAGAGGTGTAGTTGCTTCTGCTTCTTTTAGTTTCTCTTCTGCGTCTAGCTAGCGTGCTTTTAAAACCACCTCCTTGCGATGCCAAAGGCCGTGTCACGCTGTCTATAACTCACAGCGAATGGGAGAAGTGTGTAAATAGCAAGGCATTAAGCAGCTCAGGGGACTTGAAGATAGGTAATACAGAACACTTAGGCAGTGCGCCATGCGAAGAGGCTGCTGGAGGGGAAATGTAATACTTGTCTTCAAGTATATGAAGGATTATTATTGCTTCATAGACGCCGACTTCTTTGAGCCTTCCTTGCTTCTGATCTACTCTTGCCAGAGCTCCAGACCCTCCGGGAAGGGGATCGCCCTCCCCTGTGTCTCTCACGGCTCACACCCCCACCACGGTGTCAGCCAGGCTCCGCGCTCGGTCCCCGAGGTTCACACACACCTGCACGCAGCTACCCCACTCCTCCTTTCCACCTTCTCGCCCTCCTCCCAGGCCTGTGGGTGACCCACACTCTCCATAAAGCGCTGCCTGGCCTAAGTTTGAACCTCTGGCTTCCCAACTACTAACAGCACTCGTGTTTTGAGTGCCTAATATGTGGCAGGCACTATGCTGACTGCTTTGCAAAGAGAACATTAGCTGTACTTTACAGATGAAGATACTGATGCCCCCACAGAATAAAATTACTTCCCCAAGATCCTACAGTGAAGTAGGTGTGAAGTAGGGATCAAACACAAGTCAAACTATAAAATCTAGGCATGAAACTCTTTCATTTACCAAACCTTTATGCCTCTGTCTCCTTGTCTGTAAAATAGCCAAATGTTGCTGATCTATCCTCCTCTTTGTATTTTTAATTTTTTGATTTGTATTTTTGGGGGGCGGTAATTAGTTTTGCTTATTTATTTTTTAAATGGAAGTACTGGGGATTGAACCCAGGGCCTCATGCATGCTAAGCACACACTCTACCACTGAGCTACAGCCTCCTCCCCTCTTTTTTTTTTTTTTTTTTAAGCATTATATAAAATATACAATAAAAGTGCCTTGACATCGTAGGCACTTTTCCTGTCCCCCTCTCTCTCTGGTTTTCTGTATCAGTTTTGGTCCATTCTACCTAGTTAGTCCTTTTGCCAGTTACCTTATCAATGTGGTCCTGATGTGCCCACTAGACTGTAAGTAAGAAGGGACCATGTCTTTAGCTGTATTTCTCTCTATTCTCCCACAGGCCCTGTTAAAGTGGGAGGGAAATTATCACGAAAATGCAGAAGAAAGAATTTAGAATTGTTTTCATTAAGTGTAATCCTGCCTATGAACCTACAAAGGGTCTGGACTGGAGCACAAGGAAGTGGCGGAACCCACTTGGAAGGGTTTAGCCACCACGCACAGCAGACAGAACACGATGATTTTTCTCAGATTCCCTTCTAGGCTTTTCAAGATGAAATAGCAGCGCTAAAAAAAACACACACACAACAACAATAAAAACAAAATCAGCCAGTCAGGGCCACTCTTCTTAGTCATACTGAATTGTTAAGCTTAAGAACATTTGAAAACCTGTGTTTGTCTTGATCCTTAACAAAAGGTTTCCCGGCGTAAGGAAGCCATGCAGCATTAAACTTTAAGGTTTGGAAAACTTTGATAAATATCACCTAGCAACGGCATTATTTCAAAGAAAGTAGATGGCCCTCTATAAACAAACGTTGACCTAAACTAAGCAAGACATCTCGGTTGACATAATAACACGACTTTACTGTCAAAACAAGCTTTCTGTCCATTTTTGATAAAGGATCGCACCAACTTCTCTCTCTACTTGAACTCTTTTGCCTCTGTAAGATCTTATATTTACTGGAAAGAAGTAATAGGAAGGTCCTGGGTAGATAAGAACTCTCCCTTTATTACTTTGTTCTGGAAAACAGAACAAAAATAGGTCAGTTCTCAAGGAAATGATGGCTGCATATATAAATAATGCAAACACTCCTATCCCGGTCCCACGGAAGATGCTCATCACACAGACAGCTACAGACACCCAGATCTGGCCAACGAATCATTTCTGTTCTTGCCACCCTGCAACTACCCGCCCCACAGCCCTCAAATTTTAAATTGTCAATTGGAAACTTGATTATTATCAGTTAAAAATAACCAGGGAACTCTGGCAATGATTTAACTTGTTTGACTTTCTTAAGCTAACAATTAACATTTTAGACTATTGTTGACAAAATATTGAACTTTCCCATGCCATGTGTGCAAACTGCTTTTCTAATACTGCTGACACACTCCAGCGGAGACACCTTTCAAAACTGCTCCGGTCCACGCAGGAGCCTGTAAAAGGCCCTAAACACTTTTACACCGCGGCACATTTTAACGAGGATTTCCTGGGACCTTCAGGAACACTGAAGTACACGGATAGCTCAGTCTTATCTTGACAGCACTGCATTTGAAATACCAATCCCTCTATTTACAATAAAAGCTATTTCACCATTTAAAACAGACAACTGAAAGCTTAAGTACACTTTTAATCCCTGGCAAAACCGGTATGAGGATTCATTGTTTAGCAGTTTATTATTAGTAATACTAGTAATAATGCCTTGCATTTCTGCGGTGCTTAATTTTTTTTTTTCTAAAGCCTATTCAGAAACACATTCATTTGCTTTCTCAACAAGCCAGGGCAGCATTATTATTCTGTTTTTACGGACGACTGCTAAGTAACTTGTCCCAGGTCACCCCAGCTGGTTCGTGATCAAGCAGGCACGGACCCGGGGATGCAGACTCTTCGTCTGATCTGCTTCTTTCCCTCCACACTACATTAGAGAAAAGATAATCTCTGAAGCCAAAGATGACTTGGAACCACTTATCTATCCATCCTAGCAACACAGTCGAAGCAACAGAAAAAGAGCTTGTCTCAGGCAAAAGGGAAAGATTAATAATGCACCATGGAAGCTCTAAACCTTTCTGGTCCATGGACCAGCAATTATTCAGTTTCACAGTTCATTCAAAGATTCAAACATACTTCACCAGAAAATGATTTAGTGCCTAAAGCCTGCTCCAAGTGGTTGGAAATGCAGATCTGCTTAAAGCCCTCTGAAAGGCCCTGTTCCTACAGTCTCTGCAGTAATGGGGCTTCCCCTGAACTTGGACTTGAGCTAAATGAAGAAACTGGCTGACTAAGGGCTGCAGAATTAGGCTCTCAAAGTGGACAGAATTAGAACTGGCTTAGAGGTTATTCTTGCATTGTTCACGCAACTTTGGCTATTGGAAATCTCAGACATGATAAATTTCTTGCAGTACAGCACCTCTCAAAGTCAACACTCTCCCACAGAACAGAAGTTCTCCTCTCACCTCATTCAGATATTTCTGACGATACACAAGGCACGGTACTAGCAGGTATGCAGGACACAGTTTCCATCCGAGGACACAGTCAGGGCATATGCTATTTTAGGTGATCAATAGTCTCTCCCTTTCTCCAAAGGACATTTATGGCCACTTATGGAATACGAATTAACTATTAAAGGGATACCTTCAACACACCTGGACAGAAATAAATCTGGTTACGGACACATTATTCCAAAAGAATTCTGACACTCCTTCTGTGCAGAGGCCCCCTTCAGTGAATGGTGTTTCTGAAAATAAGGGGAGCCCGAGCAAAGTGAGACCTGCAAATCTAACGGGCTCAGTGAATCACCACTCCTGAATGCCCAGGCCTCCCTTCGGACACAATGTTATCAGGTCAATACAGTACTTGCATCACCATCTCTGAGTACCATGCTGAGTAACAAAGCGCCAAATTTAGAAACTAAAATGGAGAAGGGAATTTCCAATAACTGGAATAGGGGTGTTGGGTCAACCCTGGCCACGGCACACGTTCGCAATGGAAAGCCACCATTAGCAATAACTTGCACATTGTCCTCCCAACTCTCACTGCATCGCTCATCATCACTGCACTCAGGGAGGCAGCTCCTCTAAAGGGAGGTTTCAGGAGATGACTGGTAACTCAGAGAGAGAAAACAGACCCCTCCTAGACCAGGAGTGGTCTTGTAGCCACCTCTGGCTTCTGCAGCTGTGAGTCTCCAGTCGGGAAAGGCCAGGCGCCGCGCTCGCCCTCCCTCCCAGCGTGGATACAGCCACCGTAAAGTTACAATAACCACTGCAGTCGGTTTCATTTCACATCCCAAAACCCCCAAGAAGAGGAGGCAGCCTCGTCTTCCTTCCAAATTCGAGAAAGGCAAAAACCACAAGAACGAGGCCATAAACAGACACCTTCCTGGCAGAGGCTGGGATGTGATGGCTATGTCTGCTCTTGGCACCCAGGACAGAGATCAGTCTTCTCCTCTGAGAAGGGCTGGGCGCCTGGTTCCCTGTATCATCCCCAGAAACACTTACCAGGAGACGGCGGAGCACACAAAGCCGTATTATTGGGAGACTTGCAGACAGATTATAAATTGACTGGGGACAATCAAGGCATTTAGACACTTTTGGCTGCAGATGCCAGTGACACACACGCACATACAAACCTCATTCTTCTCTCCATTCGAGTGATTCTTTTCCAGCCCCTCCCCCCTTCACCTCAGCATCTCTGTTTCAGGAAACAAACTCCCCTTGCTGTCCTAGGGAGTTCCAGGGAGAGGTGGGGATACAGCAGGTGGGAGGGAAAGGAAATCAGGCCTTGAAGCGCTGATAGAACCCCACAGGCTAACTGTATCCAAGCATAAAACAGCAAACACTGGGCAGTTTAACTGTTAGTTATTTTTCATCTGGAGTTGGCGCCAGGAAGTTGCAGTTCTAGGCGTCCCAAGCCAAATGTGTGTGTGGTGGGACAGAGGAGGATCAGTCTAGCCCCCGGAGTTTCTGGAGCCTTCACCACCACAGACCCAGGCCAGGGATAAGGAGGAGCCGCCAAGCGGCATCCATGTGGGCCTGGCTGGAGGACGGCCTCTCCCTACGGCTCCTTCTCCAGCTCCCTCGGAGGCTTCTGGAGGCCGTTTAGGCTTGCCTGGCCGTTTCCTGTGGCTGACTTTCATCAGGGCTTGCTTGGGCAAACTGGAGCGGCGCTGTCAGCAGACACGGGACTTCCGAAGCCCCGCAGAACTCAGAAATTGGAGGAAACTTCCAGGGCTGCAGGGCAGGGCTCCACCTTCTACCCAGAGGCCACGGCCACAGCCCAGCAGCTTGGCGGGGGTTGTGGGGGGGAGAAGCCAGTGCACGGCAGGCAGTCACCTGACCAGGACTGGCCCCAGGAACCAATGATTCGAGGGCTGCTCCCTCTGGGATGGGGTGTGTCCATGCCTCTGAGGAAGAACTTCCAGCCAGAAACTTAATCACAACTTTCAGGTCTGAGGTCCTGTCACCAGGAGTGGCTGAAGACAAGGTACTTTCTAGGATGACAGCATGGAAATAGCCCCCTTGCGCCTGCCCACTTTAATGCATGTTGTAAGTCAGCACTGCCTGATCATAGCGCCTGAGAAAAGCAGCTGGGTGGGGGCACTGGGGGCGTCTAGAGGAAATCAGGGCCTCTTAAAAACATGCCCTCACCAGGCTTTGGGGTAGTTCCCCCAAATTTGGTTTTTGAGTGAGGGGACCCTCAGGGAACTTCATCTGTTAGATTACCATTTACATTCTCTTCACCCAAGGACAAGGGGCCACTTCAAAGAGGGGAGAGGAAATGGGACAAGAAGGAAAAAGCCTGGATAAAGGGCAGCTGGACTGCTCAGTGCTTTCAGGCTCAGCACAGCTTGCTGGGCCTAGTCAGTGCTGGCCAGCCAACGCAGGAGGCTCCCTGAGACAAGGCCTTCCTCAGGGGCTCAGATCTTGCCGCTTGTAGCCAACCCTTCTACAAGCTGTGGGCCCCAGGGAGCCTCTGGAAAACGCAAGTTTCTGACCACTTAAGGAATATTCTTCAAGGCAAGGAAAACTCATGAATGAGCACCCGCAGAACTTGACAAGAAAGAGCAGAACACTGCACAAATGACACACCTAATGGCCTCTGAGGTCATCAGGTGGCATCTTGGCCCTTTTCACTGCCGTCCACCCTACATCAGGCCGAGGAAAGCTCCACCCTCACTAAAGGCCACATGACCACAGCCAGAATCAAGAGAAAACCAGGTGCCTTACCGCGATCAGGGCTGAGTTCCTCTGGTCCCCGGGGGTCGAAGCCGGTGGCTGCTGCTCCCCTTCGATCCCACTGATCCCACTGCTGCCACCATTATTGCTGCTGTCCAGCAGGTGCTGCTGGTGGTGATGGTGGTAGTCTGGCGGGGGCGGCGGGGCTGCTTGCGTGGCCGCTTGGGAGGCTGTGGGAGGTGCGGCAGGTGGTGGTGGAGGGGCTGTCGTCGTGGTGGCCGCGGTGGCAGTGGCCTTGGAGTGTTTGCCGGCCTTCCTCGCCCCCTGGCCATGCTGTACAAGGCTCAGGAGCTGCAAGGTGCTCTCTCTTTCCCTATCTGAGCTCTCAGCCCTACCACGTTCATAGCGTCCTTCACAGCTCAGGTGGTGCTGGCGGCAAACGGCGATTCGAGCCCGAAGGCGCTCCACGATGGCACTGTGCACTCTCGGGGTGACAGAGCCCCCTCCAAGGAGCCCCGCCCCAGGGGCCCCCCCTAACCCTCCGGTGGGGGCCTGCGGGGGCGCTGTGTCCCCCATCTTACTGGACACAATGATTGCTGCCTCCGGGATGGTGAAGTGGAAGGAGGCTATTGCTGGTTACTGCAGGCAAGTCTGCTTTTGACAATGTGCGCTCAGTGTTCAGGGCCACATGAACAGAGGTCTTCAGAGATTGAGGGGGGAGTCGTGGAGAAGGTATGGGGGAAGGGAGTTAGTGAAAAAGAGGGTGCGGAGAAAGAACAGAAACCAATTGCAGAGGATAAGTTGGAAACAAACCCCAATCAACTTAGTCTAATTGCATTTGACAGCTCTGGAGAAGTTGGACAGAGTTAGTGGGGTTTTTTTTCCCCCAGCAAGCCGACAAGAGCCACTAGGTACTTCGTAAACACACGATCTGTGGGTTAGAGCAAGAATTCAGGGATTGTCAAGGGAGAGAGAGAAACAGACAGCAACAGGAATTGAGAGAGAGGGTAATGGAGAGCTGGATTCCCCCTTACGTAGTTGTTTCTGAAGATTCTTTATGGGGATGTTTCTGCAAAGAAACACATTTCCACCATGCTCGATGGAACCCCCAGCCTTTACTTTTCCTCAGGTTTAAAAAAAAAAAAAAGTGCTGTTTCAGAAGCTTTTTTGAAGTCAATGTTCAAAACGTACAAAAATCCAGAGAGACTGTCTTTTGGTTTTTAATTTTTCCTCCCTTTCCCTTTGCTCCGGTGTTTTCTCCTGGGGGGGGGGGGGTGCTGTAGGATGTCTTCTCTCCAAAGAGGGAGACAGCTTTTCAATTGTTAATGTCAGTAACTGGACTTTTGGACCATGCTTTTTTCTTCAGCTAATCCAATCACCGGTAAAAGCCTCATTCCCTGTAAGGTTTCCCAGCTTTAAATGCAAGCAGTCTGAAGTCACTAGCCACTGAGAGAGAGCCTTCAACACATTTTTCTTTTTCTTTCCCGCTTACGTTTCTATTCCTCACCCCCGGCTCTATTCTAACACAGTATCAAGAGAGACAAACTCTTCCGAGAGTAATTTACAAACGATGGTCAAACTTACAAACTTCCAGCAAATTGCACCGAGTCATGTCCAGCCACTTTTCTGTCCACTTTTGTACATTCCATCCCCGGCCAGTGGATCTGAGGGTCTGGACTCGCAATAAGCAATGTGGTTCTATCTCTTGGATGGCTCCGCGTTAGAGATGGAAAAGAAAGTAGCTTGTCTTTTCCTTTCTCTTTCCCGTCTGTTGTTCGCCGCTTTGCTGACACTGGCTCCCCTGCCCGGAGTCACGGCGCTACACAGGCTTTCATTGTGCTCCGATAGGAGAGGGAGAGAAAGAGAGAGAGTGAGACAGAGGGAGAAAGAGAGAGCCAGCGAGCTGCAGAGGGGGTGGGGGGGGCCGGGGGGCGGGGGGAGAGCTCGCCCGAGGCTCCCTGGTGGAAGGCGGGTGCCACTGCACGGGCGAGCGGCCGCAGCCGGCGCCGGGGAAAGGGGAACGCAGAGGGCCTCCCAGCGGCTGAAGAGGTGAATCCCAAAGCCTGCGCGTCTCGGCGGCGCGCGCAGCTCGGCCTCCTACTTGGCTCCGCGGGGAAGGCTGGGGAAATTCCCCAGCCTCTACCCGACTACTTCACCGGCTCGAAATGTTTCAGAAATTCCCGGCCAGGGAATGTATTTTCCCTCCCAGACCTCCGTTACGCCCCCCTGAGGATGTCGTTTTCATTTTTCAATCAGTTGTCAAAGACACCCCTGAGCACCCTAGTGAGAGCTGGGTGAGCACTGGGAGATGCTCATTAGTGTCACAGGGAGACGTAGGGTGTGTGCGTGCTGAGGGCGGGGGGAGGGGGGAGAGAAGAGGCAATCACATCATTAGCTGCTAAAGGGACAGCAGGTGTCTCTACCTGCCCGCCTGTTTTGTATGTCTCTGGCTAAGTCAATCTGGATGATCACAAGCAAAGCAGTAGGAATAAATACAGTATTTTGCTAAGATGATATTGCCAATATCAGTTCTAGGAAAGAAAAAAAAATGTCTTTGAAAAGGCAAGGCTGCGTATGACAAGCTAAATGCAAGATCTGAGGTCTGCACAGCTGTCTGGTTTACATGTATAATGAGGAAAATGATTATGTAGTAGCCGAGAAGTTTAATAACACAAATCAAATAGATCTGACACAGATGGTTGTCCCCTCATCTTCAGATAACCTCTACCTTTAAGATCTCAAGATGTATACTGGAGTCTGCTTATTATTATCAATTACGGAGAATCAATTAAAGTGAGCACAATACTGGTATAGTCAGTGTAACAGAACACATCTGACTCCGTATTAGATCTGTTCCTTTGGCTTTAACCCTGTGCCCTGTTTCCTAGGCTTAGTCTTGCTAGCTCTGTACCTTTTTTAAAAAATGTTACCTTTAGCCTGAAATATACAGGAGAGCCTATTCTCCAGGCTCCGACCTCTAAGGATATCAACACTTCCGCACTTATATAAAGACAACAAGTTGCAGGATAGAAAATAATGTTTGTCTTGTTACAGGTTTTACAGGGGCACCATGACCTGATCCACGGGAACAGCTGCAAGATCAAAGAATTCCTACAGCAAGAAGTTTGCAACAACCAACAACACCCTCTCCCTTTTTTAGTATAAAAGGAGCCTTAATTCTGACTTGGGGAAGATGATTCTCTAAGACATTACTCTGCCATCTTCTGAGCTGAATAAAGTCGCTATTCCTTGCCCCAATACCTCGTCTCCCAATTTATTGGCCTGTTGTGCGGTGGGCAGAACGAGCTTAGACTCGGTAACATCAAGACCATAAGTATTCTGTGTATCCTAACGTGGAAGTCACTTGGATTTCAGTTCTCAAGCTATGGGGCTTTGTTAATTTAAACCAACTCTGGCATTTCAGTAACACCATCCTGCTTCAAACTGAGCTGTGGACAGAAGTGAATGGGTAAAATCAATGCAAACATTTTAAGACTGGCTTAATCTATAATTTAATTCTCGATAGGCTGGCCTACATCGGTCCATTTTATTTTCACAAATCCTGGAATGTCAGTTTGAAGTTGGGGACCAAGTGCACTCTAATGGAATATAACTGTTTTACTTTTCATTAGAACACACTTCTATCAGTCCCTTCCAAGGCTAAGTTCCTCACCGCTCATAAAGAAAGGCAGAAATTTATCTTTTTTATGTACACAACTTTGAATGGAGAACTCTCTAGTTAGGTGTTATTTAAATGTGGAGTTTTGATCATTATAAAATGTTCAAATATAAATGGGATTTTTTAAGTTTATTCATTAAGCATTATCTTATATTGGTGCTTTATATTCAGCAGTCATACTTGATAAAAGAGAAAAAATTAATATTTAAATTTAAAACTTACTGTTCACTCTAATAGTCCTGTAGTAGCATTCGTTTTGATTAATAACAAAGTCCTTAGTCAAAATCTGCTGTTCCCAAATGACATAAAGTCAGATACCTATGCTAGATAGGGACACACCTTAAAAACTTGTCAAGCAAGAATTTAATACATTGTCATACTATATTCTAGTTGTGTAGGACACGCCTCTACAGTGTCTTTTGTACACATTCACCCTTTACAGCCATTTAATTTCAAGCTGACGTCATTATCATCCACATCCTCATTTCTACTCACATCAGTTACTATTTACTCACAGTCACTTTTTCAGGAACAGCACTTCACATGTATTTCCCTTAATCCACAAATAATCCTGAAGGATAGGTATTATTAATCTCATTTATAAATGAGGAAACTGAGGCTCATGGAAATTAAACTATTTGTTCCGGTTCATATAACTAGGAAGTAACAGATCAGGACTTGAACTCAAGGCTGATTTCAAAGCTATGCTCTCTTAACCACTGGGTTTGCTGCCTCAGTATCAAGTGTGAAAAGAGTTACAGGGAAGCCAGACTATCCCCA
Organism: Camelus dromedarius; assembly: GCF_036321535.1. NCBI lineage: Eukaryota > Metazoa > Chordata > Mammalia > Artiodactyla > Camelidae > Camelus > Camelus dromedarius. The sequence goes on from NC_087447.1 coordinate 65,442,836, forward strand.
AAATAGCTCAAGGGCTGCAATTACACCTCAATCAACATGCTGGCGTCTAAGCAAGTCCCATAATGCCTCCAAGAAATGAGTAGTGAATAGAACTACTCATCTGAATATGAGAGCAGACAAGTGAGAAAATATGGTCAATTACATCCAGCTACCAATAAAATAAACATTTCTTTTTTCCTTGTCTTTCCCTTTTTATGGAACTGTGCACTCTTATAACCCTAAAGCTTCTGCATACCCCTATGATTTTTTCAAGCATTTATTCCTTTTTATTTGTCTATTTGTCTTCCTCATCATCCCTACTATTCACAGCTAACACAAAGCATTTAACACTCCAGTAATAAATGCCATCTAAAAAGTGCGTAGACATGTGAGATTTATAAGTTTACAAACCATTTTTTGCATTATATAACATCAATATTGATGATGATAAAATAATACAGTATGTCATAATACCTGTGAAAGTTAATTCTGCTTTTTCAACATTTCTATTTTCTTCTAGACTTCTTGCTTTTGGCCCCGTGATCCATGCAAATTCTCATTTCCCAAGAGCCTGTCTCTTTGCCACTCTTTCGGTGTTATCATGTACATAAAAGCCTCTTGTGCTCTCCAAACACCCACTGAAGATGCTTGTTCGGTTGCAGTGACCTCAGACATCAGCAGAACTCGCGATTAGCATCTCCTGATCAACGGTCAGAATGCTGTTCTAACAGGAAAGATGCTTCAAACCAGCAAGATACCTGACCTAGGAACTGGGTCAGCTGCCATTGTAGGTCCCTAAAATCATGAGTACCTTCATTTTTACAAATTAAATGCATGCTGTGAAAAGAACAAATTAATTTTTGAAACTCTCCAGCTGGAATTCTCACTCTTCAGCTGTCTCAAGCTCGTCTGTAGTGTCACATACCATCACTTCAGCCTCAGCTTTCAATCGTGGCTTCATAGGGTTAAGGATGATTTCCATATGCCCATGAAATAATAATAATACAGATATGTGACTGAAATTTCTATTTCACACTTAAAAAAAAAAAAAAAAAAGGTGTGCACTCCTCACAGGAAACAGCACCAGTGTGCTCACAACTTTGTAAGCTTCTCCTACCTGTTCTGTTTACAATCATCATGGCGTAATTATGGAAAATGAATTGCAAAAAATATTCAGCATTCTCTAGGTAAGGACTTAATAAAATGTAGTTTTTAATGTAGACACTACATACATACTGAAGTCCATGCCGTGAACCCCATAATAGGGGATGCCAGGTTCAACCAAAACTTGAAGTAAGAAACAAGTACCTAAAATTCCACCGGAAAATAGATACCACTAGAACACCATTTTTAAGAATTAAAGATACAGAATAGACAAGGTCCATTGGATCACTCCAAAGCCATTTTACTTTTATTATGTTACGGGAAAATTTAGAGGTGCAAAGCAATGCAGATGCCAAAATACGCTTTTAAACTATTTTTGGCTGAATTTGTCTCTTTGAGATCTTCTAATCCTAACAAATACTTCTATGGGAAAAGTTCTGGATAAAAATAAATAAAATACATCTTAATTATTAACACAGACAAAATTGGATAGAAAAAAGAAAGAACATTATGAAGCATGAAAATACATGTCATGAAATTATTCCTGAATGTGAGGGTTGGAAGACTCTGCAGACCTGAAATCTATTTGTAAGGGGAACTTCAGAAAAGAAAAAAAAACAAAAAACAAAAAACACTCCTCTACTTCGAATGGGTAAACTAACAGTTTGATTCTGAGGCAAGGGAACTGAACTGTATGAAACACTGAGGTTTCTTCCATGGCCCACTGATTTAGATAATGATAGTAGTAAAAAATATATTCGTGAAGATCGTTTAACACTGCAAAAGGGTAATAAACAGCTCTGGGCAGGGATGCAGCAGTAAATACACAGAGATGTTAGTCTAAATACATTTAAATACAGTGTTTTTCTACTAAACTGACAGGACATAAACAGCTTATTCACTTGATAGTCATCTGTTATAAAGGCATTGTTATATAACTTTAAAATACACTTAATTAAAAATTATTAAGCTTATGTTTCCTATGTACAGCAGATAAAAGCTTTATTAAACGGTAGAGTGCCGTCTCATGGAAATTCCGATGAACATATGTTACACACAAGATATTTTGCCATGAAGATATACATAAAATATACAAATATGTCACATGATACAGAGAAATAAGACTCATGATCTTCACATTTACAGGAATTTATAAAATCTTCTCTGAAGGAAATGTGTTACAATTCAGTCAAACTTCTCATCTTGAAAGTAATCCGCAAAATTGAGATATTCTTGAAGTTGACCATATTTCTGTGTATACAATAAAAAAGCTAGTTATTTTACTCAAAGCGATGAAGATAAACTAGGCCTTTTCAATCTACTGACACAAATAGGAACAAGTTTATCTCATGGAAATTGTGAACAAAATTCTTTTTATCATAAACAGGGACTCAAAACTTCAAATAAGCATTTCTAATTCAGATAAAGCATTGGAAAGAGATCAAAAATGAACATTAACTTCATAACTTTCTTATAAATTGTAATTTTTCTATTATATTGATAGTAGAAGTATAACAACTTCAATAATTTATTCAACAAAAATTTGTTGAACACACAGCACATCTCAAATATTCTACTAATGACTGTCTAGGTACCAAAAATAATTGCTTTCCCTGCCCCTACGGAGGACAGAGTTCAGCAGTGACAACCAGTTACAAGTGCCAAAAGGAAGTATAGACACTGTCATGAGGATTCAGAGGAGAGGTTATCGTTAGCTGAGGTGGCCAGGGAGAGTGGCCTTTAAGCTGTCCTGGGGACAAAGGTTTGCAGGCAAAGATTTGGTGGAGAGTTTTCTCTAGGAGATGAAGGCCCGCACAACAACAACAAGACAGGGAAGTATGGGGTTTGACTGCGATCTGAGGCTCTCTAGGGGAGCAGAGAGAGAAGACTGAGCCAAAGACGCTGTGGTCAGAGAATTAAAAGCATGAAAAGCTAGGTTCCAGGGTTCAGCAATAATGTGACAGGCAATGGGAAGCCGCCAAAGGTCTTAAGGCAGGAGAGGGACATGATCTGAGGGGTATTAAAAAAAAAAAAAAGAGGTAAACATCCATTCCAGACTGGTATGGTGACTAGTTATGAGTTTACCATAATAATTTAGGTCATGAGGGCCTGAATTTGAGTGACAGCAATGAAGATGGCGAGGACAGAGCAGAGCAGGACAGGAGAAGAGAGGAGGCAGGATGATTTGGAGATTTCAAGGCTGACAGAGTGCGAGGTGCTTCCTTCAGGTGAGGAGAGGGACTGGCTTCTGAGCTCTGCTTCTACTCCCAGTGGGATGAGAGATGGTCCTGACAGCTCTGACTTCTATGGCGACAGGGACTTAGGGAAGGGTATGTGAAGAGTGTGTTTTCTTTCTAGAAAGGGGCCATGAAACCTTTCCTTCCACCAAAGACCTCTGACTAGACCACCTTGTCTGGAAAGAATGAAGAAGGGAACAGGAGGGGAGATAACCTGTGGACGACTCAAGGGTTCTGCGGGCAAAGTGCTCCAGCTTCTACGATGTGAGTAAAGTATCCCAGCCTTAGAAACCTATACCTTAAAAGTTTGACCGCTTTTGTGCTTTTTATGTTACCTTTCTTTATATTCTTTTTTTTTCTTATTTATTGAATTTCTTATGGAAAATTACAATCTATCCCCGCTACACAAAGAAAAGGAAGGAAGACGCCTCTTTGTTTTTATTACTAACAGCAGCTGATGTGAACTGGCCACTTTCTAATTGCTAGGCCCTATACAAAATGCTTAAAATGTGTTAGTAATTTAATCTCCTCAGTCAAAACCCTAATTATTACTATTGTGTTAGTTCCTGTTTTACCAAAGAGAAAACTTAGGCTTAGAGAAATAAAGTAACTTGCCACCAAATTCTACCACCAGAAAATATTTAAATCTGTGTTTTTAACCATTATAAGCCATTTCTGAGTTTGAAAGGGTGGGAGTGGGTGTGGCCTTAGCGTATAAAAAGAAAAACTAAACTAAAGGTAAAGCGAAACTCAGAGAGAAGGCAGGCAGTAATACCTGCCCATCCTCTCCACCTAAAGTTTCTGCTTCAGTCATTCTTCTTCACTAAAAATGTGTAGAGTTTGGATATTATGTCAACCCCTTAGCCTGCCAGCTGGACCTAGTGATGAAAACAGCTGAGATGTAGGAATGGAGTGTGAGGAAACAGGTCAGATCATACAAGAGTTTGGAGTCTTCTACTGAGAAGCAGCAGTTAGACCTGAAGAAAGGATGGGTTTGCCAAAGGGGGGAGATGAGAGAGGCTCAGGACCAAATCTAGCACAACAGGTACTTCTAAGCAGTGGTCCTCAATCTTCAATTTGCTTCAGAATCACTCAATTTGTTAAACATCGGGTGATTTAACACCCCCAAGGGTTCTCATTCAAAAGGTCTGCAGTGAGGCCAGGGATTGTTCATTTTTCACAAGCATCTAGGTGATTCTGACATAGGTCGTTTAGGACCATGTTTTGAAAAATAACAGTTTAAGGGGTGGAACAAAAGGAAAATGGGAAAAAAATGTTTGAAGCAGGGGAAAGAGAACAAGTGAGGAGCGTTTTAGGAAGGGGCAGGATATGCAACTATAATTTAAAATTCTTATTTATATAACAATTTTTGTGTAATACATTTAAAATTTACTTTAAATACAACTGTAAAACTGAAACTTGCTTCTATTGACACCCACCCCATCCCCCAAAATCCTGTCTGCAACTGCCCTGGAAACCCCATCATCGCATGCACTGTCTTCTTAAAGAAAAAGCATTTGTTAGAATTTTGCCAGTGGCATACGGTAGTGTGTTCTTCAGCTCTAATTTAGCATGTGACATATATTCCTATTACATTTATTATATATGTTGGTTTTATTATAATTTTCTTATCATTTGTTCTTTTCTTACACTTGAATTGCTCCTACCCTTAGTTTAAAAACAGATCTCCTTGTTCAGCTGTTGAGAGGAAGAAGAAGAATGAAGTCAGTCTAGTTGGCAGGTCTTTGGGAAGAAATGCTGAGGTACCCTGAGATAATGGAGGGAAAAGGCTTGGAGGAAGGGGAGGCAGGTAAGGGAAAAAGCAAGGTGTGAAACACAAGCCCGATGAGGAGAGACAGGGACAAACAGCCTGTGCAAGGTGAAGGAAGGGGTTCACATAATAACTGGGAGAACAGAAAGAGCCAAGGATATGGCCACTCAAGCAGCACTGAGCCCAGCCCTTGGAAAGGGCCAGAGTAACTGCGGCCAAGAGGAAGGCTCGCGTCACAGGAACAACGCAGCGTGTGGCTCAGAGACACACACCCCGACGGGTGGGCAGAGTGATGCTGGGAGCGTCGGAGCACTTGAGAGATTCTAAAATTTAATCACAGCACAAAAAGCTGCCTATGGATTTATACTGGCTATAAACTTCTGTAGTTTCTAGGAAATCTTTTGAGAATGTCTACAGACAAATATTTTTAAAGTAGGAGGGATCTCAAAAAGACAATGAAGCTCTTTGGTATTTTATGTGACAAAAAAATGTGCTTATTGCCCTAAACGTGCACCATCCTGAAATACCTCAATGCCCAATGCTAAGTGTTATTCTTTAAGCATAACATGACACTCAGCTTTCTTAAGAGTATTTTTCTTATTCCAGGTCCCTTCTATTGTCACAAACCTTGTTAAGCCTTCTCTAGGGTACTTAATTTGGAAAGGCTTTTACTTTTTTCTGAAGGAAGTTTAATGTTCTTCTCCCGTATATAATATTGTTATATAATATTCGCAGTACAAGCACAGTGATTTTGCTACACCTAGTACATAATTTTTTTTTAATGTGGTGTCCCGGTAGGTCTTTCAACTCCACTGGAGGGTTGGCAACACTTAAATGCATCAATAAAAGCACTTAAGAATGTCATGTCATCGAGGAAAATGAAGACGGGACGTACTGGGTAAGTGATGGCTCTTCCCCAAGGCAAATGAAAAAGCACAGAGGAAGGAAAGGGAGGAAGGACTGGGAGTGAGAGAAGTAGAAGCAAAGCAAAAGGTAAAAAGCTGAAGAGAGTAGAATGAGGGCAAGACGACTTAAGGGTCAAGATGTGGGGGGCAGGCAAGGCAATCCCTGGGTGGTGGTTTGTGGTGGGAGGATAACTGTCAAAGGGGAACCCCGTCTTGGTGTCCCTGTCCCACCAGGGGACCTCTGGGGAGCACATGAGGTCCTAAGAAGTTCCTGTTTCCTTGTTCTCGTTTTCTTTCCCTTCACCCCTAAGTTTACTCTCTGAGCTCTCTTCTGTTTTTATTTTCCTCTTTTACAAATTTCCTATGATATGAATAACCCAGGCAATAGATCTCAAGTCAGGCTTTTTTTTTTTTTTTAAGATTAAATATACTGTTGATCTGAGTTGCCTGAAAATCTAGTGTCTGTTCTCTCTTATACATTCACGTAACTAGACTTGTTTTAGAAGCTTGCAGTCATATTAATATTCTTCCCATGTACCATAACAATTCTAAAAGCTCTGTGAGCAGACCAGAGCTTCTGAGCTGCCAGCAGATCTTCGGGAATCCAGTGCACTCTTCAAAACCCCCACTTTATCCCTGACATCAAATTTAGTGATCAACAGGATATGGGGGAATCAAAATCAGTGCCGTGGCCTGAAACCTCTGCATTCCCCTTGATCTTCAGTTACAGTGCTTGCTGCCCAGTCCCATGTCCTCAAGAAGAGGATGTGGGTGGTATTAGACTGGCAGCCGAGATCCTTTCCTCAGATTGGCACCAGGTGCTTCTTCACTCTCAGGTCACAAGAACTGTTCTAAAGATAGGAAGCAGACAAGCAGAGGTGAGTCCTGTACTTTGTCAAAGAAAATAAGGGGACAATATATATGTCAGGAAAACCACACATATAAAAGTGAAAGGACAAAGGTCCTTCATTAAAGGACAGTATTCTTGCTGATTAAAATTTATCCCAAGAGCAGAGTGAATGCTTAGACCATCAGGGCACCTACTCGGGGCAGGACAATGATAAGCATGAAAGGAATGGGTGGAAGAAGAGAAAATACAAAGACAGGGAGAGAAGGAGAGGTTCTCTCTTAAATTGCACTGTTTTCTACTCTAATCATTTGTATCCTTTTGCTGATCAAAATCAGGCTCCAGAATCTACTGAATGAAATGGCTCTCCCATATTCACCTTACCTCCTCAATCCAGCCACTTTCCTTTGACTGATTGAAAATTCTTTCCACTGTTTCTTTAACTTGTTCATCCTCCACTTCTTCTGTCTTTGCAATGGAGCAACATTCCTGGTACAGCTTGAATTTAAAATGTTTCAGTTTATGATAAATTCTGGTACGATCAGCACAAATTCTGCCCACAGTAAACACCTAAACCAAGAAACAAACATCATCTGATATATGAAGTGAATATATAGTAATGAGTGTACAGCCTTTCTGGTTTTTTTAAAAGTAGAATCTAAAAAATTCATTACTTTAAAAAAATTTATATGATGAGTCCTTTATCTTCTCTTATTTACACATCTCAACTTAACAAAAACTGAGCACCTGCTATGTTTCAAGTATTGGGCTAAGCACTGGAAATATATAAGTAAAAGATGTACCACCTGTATTCAGGGAATTTACAGTCCTGGGAGAAAAGCAAATGATTACAAAACAATGTGCCAAATGCTATGCACGAGATGCAATCAAGGTACAGAGAAGGGACAATTAACCCAATCTTAAAAGGAGGAGGGTCTTCAATTAGGTGATGCTGGAACAAAGTCTTTAGAAAACAGTTAACCAAGTTTGGGAAGGAGGAGAAAAATGGCTTGCAAGGCAAAAGGATGGGCACACCCAAAATCAAGAGAAACATGCAAGCTATCGTGTGTATACACAGGGTCCTGAGGTAAAAACGCCTGGGTTATGATCATTTTCTAGCTTACAAGCAACAGGTAAACTGAAACAAATTCTCATACCAACACGAAATACTGGTAGTTTTTAATTAAATACTCTTTTCCAAAAATATTCTGCAAAGTAAAAAAAATACTTGTGTTTAACCATATTTGTTTCCTTAATGAGTCTGATGTGATTATAACACATTAATATTTTATTGTTAGAAAATTACAGAAAGTTTGATTTTTATGTTTATATGGACTTCTAGGAGTCTATGATTAAGAATACTCTTCTTGTGTAATCAACTGTTCTCTTCCAGAATGTTTTGAATGTATACTTTGTTATATACACACCTATAGCTAAATCAGGAAAGCAGTGTCACTGTATTGACCAAATTATATACAAATGTACCTACATTATTTCACTCATTGTAGAAAATGCATCAGAAAGGGCTCCGAACATTATAACATGATCAGTCTTATTCTCACGGAGTAACCTGAGGACACAGATGAACTTCTTGCTAACTTACATATTTGTCTCTGTGTCTACATGCAGAATGGGTTATGCTCTCATGAATTCAGTACAAGTGATACAGTCACACTAATGACCAATGTAACTTGTATTCTATCTGGAAAAAAACTGCACTGTTTTTCTGAAGCCACACTGTAAGGGATCACACAGGAGATGAGTTCAATAAACAACACGAGAATACATTGGCAAAAACAAAAGTTAAATATGATGATCAGCAACAGTCAGGTTTGATGCACCGTGTTGTGAAGATGGTATTTGGGATTTCTTAACAATCTTTCTTAAAATCTCTAAAAGCTGAAGAAAAGCATGCTCAGATTTCTGTTCATGCTCTGCGAAAACCTTTCTGTTTTTTCCAGATCATCCGACATAGTCAGGTATTACTGTACCTTGCTTGCTTTAAGTATCTTTCTCGCTGCAACATTATCATCAAACCAGTCATATCAATTACAGTTCACCTGCCAAAACCGCCCACTTTGAGTAAAAAAACACCACACAGTTGCAGTGGACAGTAGGGGCACCCTGTGTGTCTCCTTTTCTGCCATCAGAACAGATTAAGTCTCCCATGGCTGTTTTGGATAAAATACAGTAGGACAATCATATCATTTTTTTTATTTCTATCACACTGCATTCTACATTTCCACAAAACAAGAGGAATTTATCTGTATAGAATTCTTAAGCTGGGAAAAGAGGGAAGGAGAGGTGTTTAAAAATCCCTATTTTTTTTCCTGGATGAAACAAAAATATCCATTGAAAATAATAATCATGATAATGTACTTCTTTCCAGTTCTAATTCCTACCCTCTTGGCATCTACTTATACTTATGTAGGTCAATAAACCCAAAACTACCTTTAGAATATTCTCACACTATTTTTCTCCTGAATATGTGATTACATTTTATATGGAAGAGCCTAAACCTGTTAGTAAGGCTTCAGAGAAAACAGGAAATGTGTATAGTAGCTGTAATACTGCAAGTGGACCTCTCCTCTCCCCCTACCCATTCTGGTGTATTGTCATAGCTCACTCTACCGTATGAAGTACATACAGTGCGTATCACACAGCACAGCAGACACTGTAGGATTCCATTTATGTGAAGTACTAAAATAAGTGAAATTAATCTATGCTGTTACAACAGTGTCCTTAAATGTCCAGAAATGTATTCAGAGAGTACTTTCAATTAATTAATTGCATTTCTGGACACTATTCTAACAAGATAGACAGTATTAAAAAAATTGCCCGAGAGAGAGAGAGAAATGATAAGTTCTTTGATGATTATCTCAAAGCAGATAAGCAAAGTGATATAGAAATGATTACTAACCCACTATGCAGGGTTAGCACAGTTCTATGAACTGATAAACCTGAGAGTAACTGAGTCATCTCAAATATCAGTGTGAACTATATTATGTGATCCTACATATCCAAAGATATAATTGGAAACCAAGCTAAAAACTCTCACCAAATTCTCCTAGAGCAGAAGATGGTGAATTGCAAAGCAATAGAAGTAATCTGATTTGTAATTTATTAGATACAGCTTGTGAAAATTAAATTAGCCCTGGTTAGCAAACTAAGGCAATGAAATATAACACAACATGCATTATGCACATTGGCAACATCCAGCTAACTGTAGGTTAGCGTTTTGAGGTATTCCTCTAGGCCCTCATTTATATACGGAGGAGCAGCCAGCTCCTTAAGGAAAATGAAGTATAGAGAAAAAAGTAAAACGATTCTCAAGTAAAGAGGAAGGATGGGAAGCAATTGGATTTTCTGTCCCTCGGTCTCTAGAAACATTTAGTGCAATAGGCTGAGTCAAAGGTTTCTGTTTCCTCTTGGTCTGTTTCTTGCATGGACACATTACACACAGCCACTTGCCTCAAAATTACTGCCTGTTCCTATTGGATCTTAAGCATCTTGAAGAGTCTGGACAGACTCTGGGCAAACCTGAAAAACTGACTGCTGTCAGCCCTCCTAACTGCCTCTCAGATTTCACATCTCTTTGCTCCATGTGACTTTCTTCTCATCTATGCCCTCAGACTTCATCACAACCTGGTGGTCCAAGGCCTCTCATCTCAGTACCCTACCCAAGACGGCTGTAACTAAACTTACAGTCATCTCTCAGTATTCCTGGGGATTGGTCCTCGGACCCTCCCTGATACCAAAATCTGCAGATGTTCAAGTCCTAGTCCGGCCTCCATATCTATGGAATCCTCTCCAAGGATTCTACCAAGTGAAGATGTAAACACAGTTAACCCTTGAACAACACAAGTTTGAACTGCGCTGGTCCACTTTAGATGTGGATTTTTTTTCAGTAAATATACAGTCAGTCATCCGTATCGGCAGATGGGGAATCACGGAGGGCCACCTGTGGGACTTGAGCATCTGTGGATTTTGGTGTCTGCAGTGGGTCCTGGAACCAATACCCCGTGGTTACCGAGGGACAGCTGCCTGGGTTGGCTGAATCCGCAGATGAGGTAACTGCCCTCCCCCACAATGTGAAGAGCCAACTATATAATTATTTAAAGAAATCTGAATATAAGTGGACCTGGGCAGTTCAAACCCCTGTGGTTCAAGTACTCTCTCCCACTAATTCCACTTTCCATTAAAGCATCTTTTAAAGAAGCTTATCTTAGGTAAGGAAGGACAAAAGTTCCATCATTAAAAAGTTCACTACAGTCGTTCTTTTAAAGTATTATTTTCACCTTAAAAGAGAAACCTAGTTAACCCCCAAGGAATCTCAATTTTACATAACTACGAGCAGCAACACAAAATGGAGAATTAATTTTCAAAATAACCTGAGGGTGGATGTGGGGTGGTCGCGATCTCTTTAACGCCTTGGATTAAAAACAGGTTTGTTGTTTTCTCTCTTCCTTTTCTTTGTCCTTTCCCTTCCCCCTTTCCTTTCCTTTCCATACATGCACTGACATTGTGGTTCAGTACGATATAAAATAGATTTTAGTAAGTGATTCTTCCCTTTAAGGAAAAAATTACTGAAAAATATTAAATATTAATATTAAAGAATTTCAACCACACTATCTTAATAAACACAATAGCGAGCTGAATGTTCGTGTGCAGCTATACATACACACACACACTTACACAGACGCGTGGACGGTACATATCCCTCTGATTTCACTTTCACCTAGCGTGATTTCATGCGATTCATACATATTATTTCAGTGGTTCTATCATATTCTGTCACAAATGGTGGTACATATAGCTAATTAGATCACTACTCTAATTTTTTTGAATTATTTCCAATTTTTGTGTTATAACAATGCTTCAATGAACTTCATGATTATGTCATTTGTTTTCATTTAACTGCTTTGCCTAGGACAAATGAACAGGCACTGAACATGGATAGCATTGTAACTCTGGCTATACAGAATTTATACAATAGCAATCCAGGATTCTAAAAAGATACGTCACATCCTTTCTTTCTCTAGGAAGAATCTTACTGTCCATGAAACTGCTAGTTTCAAGGCAACCTTGATGGAACTGCATTCTATCATTTGACTTAAAAATGCTGCGCTACTTTAAGAGCTCTCAGCTGGCATCTTAAGGTATTAACTGTATGCCATTAAATGCAGAATAGTCATTTGTCAATATATTTGTTAACTTTTATGTTCTGCCATTGTGCAACTGGTGTATTCATGTTCTTTGCTTTTATTTATGAACTCTCTCTTAATTTTTTGGATATTTGAATTAATTATTTTATACAGAATCTTTATTCCTTCACAGGAATGTCAGAATTCCAGAAATGGTTTCCCAGCTCACTTCCCTCTCCGGGATTAGCTGTGGACAGCAAAAAGAATAGATGTACGGCAATATTCCTGATCTACACAACAGCACATGATCCTTAAAGTAGTAAGTCACTTTTATTAGGATTCTAGGTATCTTATTTAAAAAATCATAGGTCAGTTTGTAAACAGTGGGGAAGTTTGCATATGACTATGTTGGGAAAAGAAATGTGTATTCATAGTAACTTGCCAAATAAAACATCGAAGACTAATTCTGAATTCATTATCCCCATAAGAATTTTCTATGTGATTCTTGCAACCCAGATTGTTCAATGGGATCTGCTCAGTTGTTGCCCAGGAGAACTGAGGAACTTCAACTACCCAACCTAGTGGAATTCAGATAAACAGTGTATTTCTATCTTAATAATAGACTGGCAATATTTAGATGCAACTTCGCTTCTCTAACTAGCCCCCCAAACTCATACCCCCTTTATGGGTAAAGACTCACCAGAGGAAGCTCTCAATATTTCTATTTTTGCATTTATAAATGCAATACTTTTATAAAGATTAAAAAATAAAAAATAAAGATTAAAATAAAGATTAAAAATTAAAAAAGTGCATCTGCACTTTTTCTCTCTTCACATTGTACTGCTCTGTTCTTGTTTATCAAATATTTTTCTTCAAATATTTCCAATATTTTCCTCTGTTTTGTCTCTTCACTCAAAATTAACAGCACCTTAAGTATATGGTGATTGCTCTAGGCTCTGACACGACACCCTTCCTATATGGTCTAGGTTGAAGCACAGGTTTCCTTCAATTCTCACATTGGGGTGGACGAGGCATCTTTAATTGTTTGCAGATTGTCAGTTTGGTAGATTATCTTCCCTAAAATTTCCTTTGGGGTCAAATTTGCCTTTGGACTCAAAAGGGACTTCTGCTTCCCCTGCCCCAGTTGTCTCCTTTTCCATCCTCATCCTATCCCCTCTGCTGCCCCAGCAGTTTGGATGATGTGTACTTAGACAATACTTGCTGACTTCTCTATCTGACTGAATCTGCTGGGTAATACAGGTTTTCACATTCAAAACCTGGACACTCTTCCCTTGTACTCTTTTCTCTTCTCCTAGTGCTTCGTCCGTCTGTGAAAATAACACGGTTATTTGTGCAGGCTTATTTAGTGAACAATTCTAAACGCTGAAAACTAAAAAGGGGGGGGGAGTACCTGCTTATCATGTGACATGAAGTCATCTGTTTCCATAGTCCTGGTGTTATACAACTTTCCTGACAGATGCACTGAATATTTACAGTGGCGATGCAGTCCACAAGCCTGGCAGGAACAGTTCTCAGGATTCTTCAGATGAATACTCACATTAGAATAATTTTCTACCCGCTCCTGAAAATAATTTAAAAATGTAATGAAGTTTTAAAGGATAAGAAAAGCAACAATGAGTAAAACATAAAAAGAGCCCAACCAAATTAAAACCAAGATTAGGAATTACAATAATGGGACAACATGTAGGAGCAAAACACACGCACCTTAGCACTGAGTGCATAGTAGATGTTTGACAAGATATATTTAAATGCAAAAGAAAAATTTATAATTTAGACTATTAAATGAAAAGAAACCAGATTAGGAAAAAATTAATTTCATATCCCTCAAATTTCTGTGTCACTAATTAGCAGTGCTCTTCACAGGTTTTAATTTACTTCTCGTCCCTCCTCTCATCTCTAGATGTAATAATTAGTTAAAATAGGAAAGGAGCAGAAAAAAAAAATCCAGGATAATATAATAAAAAGATGAATTCATTTAGGTTAGTAAAACATTGAGAAAAACAAAATCACGTTCAGCCTCCATTATATATTTTCCACCAAACATTCCAGAAATAATTTCATTCTCCTATGGTTACTTACTAAAGTACTATGAAAATAAACAAGTTTGAACTAGGATTGCTAGATGGCCAGTATTGATATGGCCAGTCTAATAGCTGAGTTAGCAAAGAGCAAACAAACAGAAAATATGTAGCATTCATGAATAAGTTTTATTAAGTTGTGAAATTACTTGTGCTGGGGCTATTTTTGCTTATGCTCTAGGTCTGGGCTAGATCCACTGTTCTAATCAGTAGCATGCACAAGTTTACCACGATATTCAAAATGCATACAGTGAGCACATTAGCCGGGTTACAATCCACGCTACTGGGTGATTTAAGTGCTAGGAGGACTGTAAGGAACTTGAATGTCTACTATCTTGCCATCCTTCCTCTTGCTAGTCATTAGAAGATAGAATGTTAGAAGTACGGAGGGAAAAAAAAAAAGCCTGGAAATCATATAGTACAGCTCCTGCTCTTAGATGAAGTAGAAACCCAGGGGATAACATGGAATCAAATAAATCTTATAAATTAAAAAGATGCTTCCCCCAAATTGGTAGAATTACAAAATCTTCAGGTGGAGAAGGATGTCAAGGCCTACACAGGCCAGTGTTTACCCAATTGTGTTACAGAAACCAGTATCCCAGCAGGTGGTAATCGATATTTCATGGAAAGGAGCCTCAGAGTAAAACACAAATTTGGAAAATATTACATTCTAACTTGCCCCTTTGAAGATTTACAGTATTAATTCACATATTAATGCTCCTTGAAAAGTCCTCTAGTTAAGTTACACCTACTGTTTCTCAACCTTCTTTAACAATGGAACTCCCTTTCCTGAAATAGTTAACATCCTGTGAGACAATCCCCTCATTTTAACAGATGGGCTAAACCCTAGAGATGCTCTAAAGTTATCATCATTTAGAAATACTTAATGATTGCACTACAGACATAACTCTTACAGGACAGATACAACAAGTGTGAATAGTTAAAACAGTAACAGCCTTTGGAAGAGGTGAGAAACAAGCTGATTATTTAACAAAGAAAAATGCCAATAATTTAGAAGGTTATTCAGTCTGACTGGATATTGAAATCCTGAGAGGGCTCCCCCTCCCTCACCAGAGATCCCAAAACAAATAAAATTGTATACCTTATATTGCTCTTTCCAACGACTTCTAGAAACTAAGCTCTCTAGACGAGGCTGAACAAAGCGATCATCCAAATAGTGAAGAGACGTCAACATATCTTGTGCGTATGACTTTTGCCTGGTGCCATCTGTTCAGGGACAGGACAACAACAGTAAGAACAATCACTCTGCCATTATGAAAGATTTAAGTAATTGGAGAGTTAAAGAGTGCTTCCCACAGTTTTAGGAAGATACTTGGTTGGTTAGAAACATTTAAAATTTAAAAAAATTAAAAATTATGAAGTTGAAAAAGAAAATCATTCCATCAGAGCAGTAGGGAAAGGGGGGAGTCACACAGATCCCCTAACTGTTCCTTGAACACATTAAACTTACTCTTTCCTAAGGGTCTACTTGCCGTGCTCTCTGCTAGATCCACGCATTAATTCCTCCCGTCACTTCGTGCAGGTTTCTATTCAAAAGTTACCTCTAGAGAGACCTCTGACCAATCTAACACTGACTTTCCTTTATTACTCTTGATCTCCTTACCCTATTTATATTTTTTTCAAGAATTAATCCCTAGCTTAAATCATATTATGTTTGTTTACTCATTAATTGTCTCTCCCATTAGACTTGAAGCAGCATGAGGTAGGAATCTTCTATGTCACAGTCATTGCCATATTCCTAGCCCTTGAATAATGCCTGGCCCTTAATAGACACTCAACAAATATTTGTCCAATAAATTTTGAATGAAATCTGACTTTGGCACTTAGGTTGATATTCAACACAACATATTTATAGTCTGCATGAAGAGTCAGATTCTGTGCTAGATGTAAAGTACACAAAAAGTATTCCTCTCACACTCGTGGAAGGGAGGGAGGCAGCAGGATATTTTCAACACAGTCTGCAAAGTGCACACGCATCAGTACCACCATGCTCAGGATAATGAGAGCACAAGTGAGGGAGTGACAACTACTACTTGACTAGGCCATAGATGGCTTTCATAGTGGAAATGATTTCACATTCACCTGGAAAAATCTAGGGTAGAAAGGGATTACATTCTACAAGCATATTCTAAAGGCACAAAAGCCTAAAAAAGCATATAAATTTTGGTGAAATTCAAGCAGATTAGGCTGGGACAACCCCCTGGTGTTGAATGATCCTGCTGTTTTATTAGTATATGTCCTATATCCTCAAGCTCACTGTGGACTCTTGAAAGGCAAGGGATTTAATTTTTTTGTACTTTCACATAACACAAATGACAAGTACTAACACATTTTTTATATGAATGGACTTTTGGTGTAGTCAATCCCAGAGGGAACAACTGGCCTTAAGAATGGTCTCCTTGGTTTAAACACACACAAACACACACACACACACACACACACACACACACACACACACACGTATATACATATAAAACAATGAGGTGGTTTAAAAACTGTAAAAAAATAAGCCCTGATTGCTCCATTCATATTATTTACTTACCATATAATGTTCCCAGAAAAGATTCATCTAAAGCATTGATCAGAAGAGCCTTCACAACTCTTTCAAAGTGAGTATAGTGGTCACTAAAAGAATCTGAAATTAATTGTAAATAAACATGAGAATCTGGTAGACAAAACAACTCCTTGAACACACTAGCTTCCTTTCTCCAGGGCTAAGAAATTAACACTATAAAAAGGAGAAATCACTTATGTATCCTAATTTCATAGCTGGCTTGGTAACTTGTTTAGTCACTGAGAAAAATCTCCATTTTCCAGATTTACTGGCTTCTAATTCAAAGTTTCTAGTCATTATTTCAAATAATTTTCACTTTCCAAACTTATTAAGGGGAAACCACTCAGGGAATACTAAGAGATATGTTGTGGGGAAAAAAAAAATCAAAATCATCCCCTGTGCACTGAAGTTTAATTATCGACTTGATAATTAGAGTGAGAGAGCAGAGAAAAAAACCTCTAGAGGCAGACTGTCCAATACGTGAATGAAACTCCGTTCTTATTCCTTATCTCTAAAATGTGTTACATATGAAATTGTCCAGGAAACTGCTACCCTAGCCAGAATCCCAATGGCTATAAAAACTCAAATTCCTTTTCTGCTGCCACAGATTGAGGATTTTCCACAACAATTTAGCAAAGTTATGCCTTCCCTTTCTCATACCAAATATGAGAGGCTACTTTCCCACTAACCCAGTCTGGTCCAAGGAATCATCTGCTGTGGGGCGCTAGGCAATAAGAGAGAAGGTCCCTACTATTTCCCATTGCTCTTGGGTCGAGGTTGGCTATGGTTGTGGAAATGTTCTCTATCAAACATGACCCCTTCTTGATCCAAATGGTCAGCACAGAACATCTGTCCCTGCTCTGGGCACCTGTGAAGACATATTAAGGGCTGCCTGAGTATTTCAGGAAAAGTGGAAGATTCTTAAAAAAGGATTAAAGTAAAAAAAAAAAAAAAAAAAAAAAAGACCTATTATTAGCATCCATGAGTGAATTTTGACTTTGCTTTCAACTGACATAAAACAGAGATGGAATTTAACATGAAGTCATCTTTTTATTTATCTTTTAGTTACTAAAAGGGCTGTATAAATCTTATTTTAGACTCTAGGGAAAAATTTTAATAGGCATCTATTTTAAATAAAACACCTTATTGAGGTACCAAAGTGGCTAAAATAAAGCAGTAACAAAACTACTTGACAATAGCAGATAATCTGCAGTGGGCCCTTAGAGTTCAGAGGGCCCATGATCAATTGAAAATTGCAAAAACTAATCATAGCCATTTATGAATATAACTGGAAAATGAAATAGTAGTTCAACAGTATTCAACTTTGATTAGACTTCCATCAACTTCTGGATATAAAATCAAATTCATCCCTTCTGCACCTGAGTTTGATATCAAACAAATTGAAATAGAATTTTAAACTTTTATTCCACTGAATTTATCAGTCTGAATGTGCTAATGCCCAATGTTGCCCACCTGCTGTAGAGTTTTGGGAACTGATGCTTTATTAGGGCAAAGACCCTAATAGTGTTTCTTTAGGATTCGGAGTCAAAGGCAAGGGCAGAGAATCAGAGTCATCTGGAGAGATTTTTCCCTAACCACAGAATCCTCCTGCTGATGAGTGTCAGAATCTCCTCCTAGAGAGTCAGGAAGAAGGCTGCAGTTTCATCGTGTTTGAGTGCATGGGTGGGTGGTGGTGGAATTATGCTCCTGGCATCTCAAATTATTGAGCAAGTGTAGGCCAGGCATCATTTTATACACTTGCATGCATTTGCTTTATTTCTCACAACAAGTCTATCGGGTACTGTCATGACCCTTGGTTTATTTCTGCTTGAGGAAACAGATACAAAGAGGATGAAAAACTTCCCTAAGATCACACAGCTAGTTACGTGCTGGAACCAAGGCTGGGCCCCAGTCTGACTTCAGATTTCATGCTACAATCCCCTACATAGATGCTGTACTGCATGGAAGTTAGACTTGATACTATCACACCTCAGAATATGGAATTTTACAATTGGATGGGAAATTGGAGAAAATAAAAATCAAACCCCTCATCTTAAGATTAATAAAAATGACACTCACAATGATGAGATAACTTATCCAAGGTTACACAACTAGATAGAGGCAGAGTCAGGACGAGAGCTCAGACTTCCTCCAGAACTTTTGTCCTTCCTTTAATTCCTATATATTGGATGCACTTCTGTCAAATATCTTAGAAACATTGTTTAAAACTCCCCTCCATGATTATAAAAATTGCAAAAGTATACAGGAGAAAACCAACAATATTTGGGTTTATGCATAACTTGACTTTTTCCAAGGTAGCTAATCAGTTTCCCCACGCCAAATCAGTGGAGAGTTAAGTCATTTTCTGAGCATCCTTTATCATGTACGTCACATACATGCCAAGCTTTCGCTTCAGCACCATCTACCCTTCCGGCTGACCTGGCTGTCATTCTCATGTCAGTACTACACTGCTTTACTTCCTGCAACTTTATAACTTTTTATATCTGGTGGGGCAAGTCCTTCCACTTTATTTTTTGTTTTCAGATTTTATTGATTCTCATCTATTTGTTCTTCCAAGTGAACTTTAGGCTTGTCTTTGCAAAGCTGAATCAAAAAAATTAATTTCAGAAGATATAACTTCTTGTACAATTTATTACCTCCCAGAGACATACTTCCCTCTCCTTTTATTCATGTTTCCTTTACTATTTCACCGTAAAATTTATTCTTGTACCTAGAGAGTCATGCTTTTTCTTATAAGATTTAGCCCAGTAACTATGTTATTTGCTGGTGTAAATGGAATTTTCCCTCATTATATCTTCTGAACAATTATTCACAGTGTATAAGAGAACTATTGAGCTTTGATATTTACTGTGAATCTGATCATTTTTCTGAGATCTTTTTCTAAGAAAAATAAGCCACCTGGAACATTATAGAGCTGGAGAGAGCGACACCATTCGGGAATTCCTGGGCACTGACTGCTTTCTCCTCCAACCCCGAGAAGATGCAGGCTTGCTAGTGCTAAGTTCATTTCAAGAACCAAGAGAATGTTTCTCTCTTAGGCAGAAGCACATGGATTGTTGGGGTACTTTCTTCTGGAATGGAGGTGTAAGTGCAGTGTAAGGGAGCAGCGGCAGAGCAAGAAAGGGACCCCCTTTTCTATTCCAACAAGTGCCCCCAACCCCACACAGAGAAAAAAAAGAACTTAAGAAAAATATGGAAATAGATGCTGTATTTACTCCCGCTCTCAATATTTTCACATCCTCTGTCTTGACTTTTATATCCTTGCTTAAATAAGTCAGAAACTGATAGCTGTGTATATATTATCATATTATGCTCAATAATAAATGTGTTTTCCTTTTCAATAGTTATATTTCTTGTTTTACTTTCATGTCTGTTGCATTATTGAAATCAGCTAGAACAAAGTCAGTAGGAAATATTTTTGTCTTGTCCTTTATTTTAAAGAGAATATCTCCAGCGCTTAACTATGATGTCAGAGCTTGGTTTAAAATATTCTTTGTTATGTAAAGGACATATGCTCATATTACTATTTTTTAAGACTTTATAAAAAACCAGATATGGGTATTGAATTTTATCAAATGCCTTTTTAGAATCTGTTGAAATTATTATTTTTTTCTCTTTTGACATAATATGGCACCTAATATTAAACCATTTTTATAGTTCTAAAAAGAATGGTTAGGGGACTTTTTCTTTTCTCTTGGAATTAAAAAAATATTTCCTTCATGTGCCTATTTGAAAATCTTCATCAACTTGGGACGTGAGCCTCTTTGACCTGCGTAAACAGGCGTGTTTGGAAACTCAAGAATATTTTCTTTTCTCATATCTTTGAATTCGTATGTCTTTACATCCAAAAACATGCTATGCCTCTTATTATAGTCAAATCTTTTACATCTCACTAAGATTATATAATTTTCTTCCTTTACATTTCATTTTGTTCTATATTCCCACCCACCTCTCGCTCCCCAGGAATTTGTGAACTAGGGCCTTCATTTCTATCCCTTTATGGATTATCTTCTCCTTCAGAAAGGTTTTCTTTTTCTTTATGCTAGAACTTCTTGGGTTTAACCTATATATCATTAATGAAATTTTCTGTATGGTTAATTCTGTTCTCTACCACTTTCAACAAAAACTTTATTTCTGACTTAATATTTTTCATTTTCTGGCAGTTTATCCTTAGCTAGCTCCCCTTCCCTTCAAACTGTTTTCTCCATATGACTTCCTATTTCTTTTCATAGATTGTAAAACAAATGCTTTATACAACTTTCTTCTGTTTCCTTTAACGAAACATTTTTTTTCATGGGCATCTTCTGCCCGTGAGTCTTCAGGGCAATTTTACCTTTCCCTTTGCTATATGATTTCACTAGTCCTTTTTATTTGTCCTAGAATAAGAAGAGTTCTCAAGAGGAGAGGATTTAATTTTTAACATAAATGGTTGTGGGATTGTTCTTAGTTAAGACTCTGAATGTAGATAGAATGATTGTGTTTAATTACTAGGTGGAGACCAAGTTCACTCAGTCTAGTTTCCAGTATTCTAGCAAGTGTTTTTCTAGCAAAGCACTAATAGACTGAGATGTACTCTTATAATATACTACTTGGTTCCCTGTCACTCTAAACATATGATAGAGTACAGGAAAAATAATGTAATACTTAGTATCTACAAATCTGAAGGCCCTGCAATCTCTCTGTGTATAATATTATCACCATTTGTGAACTACGTATGTCTGAAACACAATGAGCCACTGCTAGTCTATCCCTCTGCTTTCTATGGTAGCTTTTCTGGGAGTTGTAGTCTCAGAATTAAGTATGAATAAATACTGCTAGGGACTGATGAGAAGGGAAAAAGACTATGTCTGCCTTCGAGTGCTTCAACCACGTAGCAGGAGGGAAACTAATCTGTGTTGAGGTGTTACAGCTGCATCTCTCAGAGCCCAATGGCAGACAGTGATAAAGGGACAGAACAGCCTCCTCTGGTAGAACTGTCCTCTTCAAAAAGGTAAAACTGAATATGCCACTGATTGCCTGACTTTGGAGTTATGAAAAGTCTCTCCCAAATTCTGATCACATGTTGAATATGAGTAGTTGTTAGAGTTCTTATACAGGTTGGGGGAGAATGAATCTGGGAATACTAGCCTAATTACAACCTAAACAAGACCACAGAATGGTGTTTGTTTTTCATCATATAGATCATTGCTTTACTGAGCAATAATATAATCAAAAATATATTTTGATTTTCAAATGTAAGAATTAACTTACAGTAACTTTTAAAACATAATCCCTTGGCATATCAAAAACTGCCTATATTTACTTTTACTTATTATATTTATAAATGGCATAATCATTGATAAGCATTGAAATATTAACCAAGTCATAAATTATCTCTAGAATATTTGGGAGTTTTTTCCTCTGAAGTTTTAATAAATCTGGTCACACCTAACATTTTTGTGTCTTGAACTATAAGACCCAGGAGACTTCAGCCAATATGCTTATCTTAATCATTGATTCATCCGACTAACAAATTCCTATAATGTGTCACCAAGTCTAATATGTATTAGGAATACAAAGAGAAACGAAGCTGATAAACCATTTAGGTTATTTTTTGGAAGTGGGGATGCCCATTTGGCTTTCTTTATTGAGCTTTACTTTTTCATATACCATAAAATTCACTCTTTTTGGTGCACAGTTCTATGACCAAAACACAAAGTTGTGTAACCACCATGACAATCAAAAAAAGTTCTACCACCACCCCAAAACTCCCTTATGCTACCTCTCAGTCATTTAGTTTTGCACACATTGAGTCTGAGAGTCTGAAAGACACTCTAATGAAAATATTCAAGAAGACAAAAAATTGGGCCTTAGACTAGGAAGAAATCTGCACTGGAGATACAAGTTTGGGAATTTCTGCCTACAGATTGGGCCAAAGTTATGGGGCAGAGACTTGCCTGAAGCACAAGCAAAATGAAGGTAGTCTGAGAATGGAACCTTTAGAAACATCAATATTTACACAGCAAATGGAAAACGGGGAAAGCAATATTTTAACAGGAAAGGCAAGAAGCTAATGAGAGAACTTTGAAAGTGACAGTGGTCAATGGTTGGTGGCAAAGCACACAGCATTATCAAGTTAACATAAGAACTGAAGAGCATTTTGGCAACTAAAAAGTTATCACTAACTTCAGTGAGAGCAATTTCACTGGACTGATGGGTACAATAGTCTGAGTCCAACACTTTGCAGAGTTACTGGGAAACTTGAACAAAAAGATACGGTTTAGAACAGGGCTAACAGAACATGCCAACTCAAGGGAGGAAAGGAGTTAATATGGTTACAAGTTGAGAAAAGAGAGCTTGTAAGGACAGAACCAGAAGCAGAAGTTGCAAGTAAGAACACATAAGGTAAAATGTACTGCATAAAAGATGAGGTACAGCTCCCCCCGAGGTGAAGATGCCCAGTAGTAGAAGCAAGCACAGAGCTCCTTGGTATTTACCAAAATGAGTTGAAAATTTATGTCCATAGAAAATTTGCACACAAATATTTATAGCAGCTTTATTCATAATTGCCAAAACCTGGAAGCAACCAACATGTCCCTCAATAGGTGAATGGATAAACTGTGATACATCCATACAATGGAATATTATTCAGTGATAAAAAGAAATGAGTTGTCATGCACATTTAAGACATGGAGGAAACTTAAATTCATTATTAAGTGAAAGATGCCAATCTGAAAAGGCTACATGCTGTGTGATTCCAACTGTAAAACATTCTGGCAGAGGCAAAACCATGGAGGCATTAAAAATATCCGTGGTTGCTAGGGGTTCAAGGGTGGGAGGGTGGGAGGGATGAACAGGTGGAGAACAGGGCATTTTTAGGACAGTGAAACTGTTCTGGATGATATTGTAATGGTGGATACCTGATGCATCATTATACGTTTCTCAAACCCATAGAATGTACAACACCAAGAGTGACTCCCCCAGGCAAACTATGAACTACAGTTGATGATGTATCAATATTAGCTTATCAACTGCACCAGATGTAGCAAACTAATGCAAGATATTAGTAACAAGGAAACTGTGTGTGAGGGGTTACATAGGAACCCAGTGTACTTTCCACTCAACTTTTCAGTAAATCTAAAACTGCCCTTAAAACAACAAATAGAAGCATTAAAGTGTAGGGTAGAGAAGGAAGTTAAAATAGCTCCCACGTGCTGGACTTTTATTTTCATTAATTAGCAGGAGTGGTTATGAGTGGGTGTCTCTCAGTAAATATTCTATCATTCTAGATATTAATATCCAGAATGATGGGATACCTCCTAATTGAGTTTCTCTGAGATTCAAATGTCCCGGTAGTAGGTGAGTAGGTGAACCGGTGCCTATTGATATAAGGAAAACAGTCATTAACTTTCAATATATAAACGCCTATCACTGGCATCTCTGTAATTGCTAAATTTCTTGAAATTTGATTAATACCTAAACCTACAATTTTACCTAAATTATGGTATCAAAATTGAACCATGTTACACTTAATTTCAGTAAATATGCCCCTTAAAATTTGGGGGGGGGGACTGCATTCATGAAGAAAAAAAAGTTTTCATCCAACATCCTGTTTCTACCAGAGTTGTAAAACATCATAAAAACTGTCTTTGAATTTATGTATAATTATAGGAATCAGAGCAACAATACATATTTAAAGACATCCTAAATTTTCAGGGTTCTATCACTGACATTTTCATTAACTATATGAAAATATAAAAGATTCTAACTTCTTGATAGGTTTCACTGAGTGACACTTCAAAAGGCCAGATAACACCAGTGGTTCTCAAAGTGTGATCTGTAGACCCCTGGAAGTCTCCAAGTCCATTTAAGGGGATCGGTGAGGTCAGAGCAATGACACTAAGATAATTATGTTTCACCACGTTGACTTTTTCACTGATGGTGCAGAAGTAACTATGGATAAGGCAGCTGACCCCTTGACATAAATCATGGCTTTAGCACCAACTACTAGTAATCATTAAAGTCATCATTGCTCTGCATTCACTTAAAAAACTACTTTTCACTTAAGACTGTCTTTGATGTAGTAAAAACTATTAGTTTTATTAAATTTTGAATCTTGAGTATACATCTTTAGTATTCAGTGGGATGAAATGGGAAGTACGGGTAAAGCAGTTGTGCTGTATACCAAAGTATGATCGACTGTACTTTGAGGAAAAAGCCTCATTTGTCATGTTTACCTGAAACACCACGTTTACTTGAAAGAACTACTGACCAATTATGGTTATTTAGGCATTTGTCAAATATTTTGTCAAAAATGAACAAGGGAAGCTGTCATTTCAAGAACAACTCACACTACTTGATGCCAAAGATAAAAAACAGAGTTCTGAGTAGAAATTAGAATTCTGAACAATTTGTATCCGTTACTGTGGGCCTGACAGCTTCCCAATACCTAAAGAATTTTCTGATGAGATTGGTGGTGATATTAACGAATGTGATTTCTAAAATATTGTATACTGAAATGTGAATTTAGAATTTGGAAGATCTGCATAACCCAGTGAATCAATATTTTCCAAATGACCAATGCATGATGTTACAAAATTATTTATGGGTAAAAGATCCATTCAAATTGCAAGACAGACCAATGGAATGGGCTGTAAGTACTAAAAGTTAATTTATAATATGCTTTTAGATTCCATACTGCAACTAACATTTAAGAAACTATGACTTGTTGAATTTTTGTGTGGTGTCAAATGAGAACACCCAAAGTCATTTTGAAAATGCTTTCAGAACACTCCTCCCTTCTCCAGCTACCTATCTGTATGAAACAAAATTACTTTCATCCACTTTAAACAATAATTACAACAGACTGAATGCAAAAGCAGATATAAGAACCCAGCTGCCTTCTGTGGAGCTAGACATTAAATATATTTATTTAAATGTAAAATTCTCCCCTAAAATAAAATAAAATAAAATAAAATGTAAAATAATGCCATTTTTCTCCTCATTGTTTGGGTAAATAGTTATTTTTCATAAAATGTCATGTAACATGTAATGAGTTTATCACATTACTTATTTTAAGTCAATTAATTAATAAATATATTTAAAATTTCTCTTTTGTAAATTTTCTACAGTGGTATATGCTGATAGATATAACCAACAGAAACAAAAGCTCTTTGGGGTCCTAATAATCTTTAAGAATGTAAAAGGTCCCAAAACCACTGGAACAAACTATTATTAGACAGACAAAATTACTTGAAAATGAAACCATAGTTCCTCATCAATGATTTAGAACATGACAGTAAAAGGCTAATTTAATGGTATGCTATCAGGATTAGATCAAGTCATAAAACATTCTCTTGATATTTAACTTACAAAGAGAATTCTGTTTTACTAATTTCAGCTGTGATGTAGTCAATTTTTCTCCTCGTTGGCTTTCATTCTCTTCATCGCCCTCCTCATCTTGCACTACAAAGTCATCAATAATGTAATCATCTCCATCTTCATCATCTTCATAATCCTCCTCCTCTTCTTCATCATCATTTTCATCGCTGCTTGTGCAGGATTCCTTTTCGGAGTCCTAATTAAATTAAAAAATAACCTTTAGTAAATTGTACCTTTAAAATTGTTAGCATGGATGTGGAATTAAAAGATTAAATTTGAAACAAAAAATGATTTGTAGAAATAAATGTCAGACTTTAACATTAAAAAAATTTTGTTATGTTAAATGTTGAACTTTTGAAATTAGGAAGATTATATACCTTGGCAAGTGATATAAAATGTTTAAAATGGACATTAAGATTATAAGTAGAAGTTAGAAACAGAAAAGACCATGCAAAATGGTCTTTCAATTTTAAAAAAGACTGAAGGAATGAGGCTCATAATAAAATAATACTGGATACAATACTGCAATCAAACATGTTCAAGGATACTTGAATCAAAAATAAATCCTCAAATTATTGCAAAATAGAACAGACTCAGCACTTGGATTTTTCTAAAAACTAAATACTTTAAATAAAAATTTAAAATAGAAACAAAACCAATAAAATATAACACACCTCAAAATCTCTACTACTATTGCGTCTCTGACGAGATCTTTGTTTTGAGAGTTCTTTGAGTTTCTGGAGCTGCTCTTGCTTTTTTGTGGCTGAGGATTTTTCAGGCTTTTTTTGCTCCATCTCCACAGAAGAAGATTCATCTTCAACCACCCTACGCGGACGTTTAATGCCCACTTTTCTAACTAGGATGTCACTGTCGTCACTCTCATCACTGTCATACATCACAGAGGAGACCCTTTTTCTCTTCCCTCGCTTGATGTGTTCTTCTTCCAAATCCTCCTCTATTATTTGTCCAGTGTGTTTGTTGAGATCACCCTCCTCTTGACTTAAATGCATTTCCCGATCTGGTAAGTCAATGTTCCCATGTTTGATTTTGTTCTTTTCTTCTTCATATGTTGAACTGTTGCTGGTGTTAATGAGATGCTTACTGTTGTTTTCTTCGCTTGCGACTTTAATTGAGTTAAGCTTGCTTTCATCTGCTGGCTTTTTATTACTATCAAGCCCCTTGTTAGCATCAGGGTCTTCATCACTGTCAGCACTCTCATCACCATCTACACTTTCATCACTCATGAGCTCATCGCTCTCAAGCTCATCATCACTATCACACAATTGTGAGAGATTACTTCTTCTAGTCCGCCTCCAGTCAACTCGAGATTTCTGTTCACGCTCTTGAGTTTTAGAATTTTTCCTTGTTTCATGTCTTCTAACGTGTACCATTTTCACTTAAGCTTCTACAAAATAAAGTTATTAGGAACATAATAATGACAACCAGATTACAACAGTGAATGCATTTATGGTTCAAACTATATTTATTTGGTATTATAAGATGGTTCACAAAGGTAAAATCACATGAAATATCTGAGTAAAGATGGTAGAACACTTATCAACAAATAGTTTATTGATATTTATGAAATAACTATATGAACATCTATTCTGAATTATGCTGTATGTTGCACCGAAAGAGGGTCATACAAAAACTATGGTCCTGTTCCTCAGAAGATTACTATCCACGCGTAGAACTAAAACATAAAAACATATAGTAATTAAGAAAAATGTAAGGTAGTATTCATTTCATGACCAAATGAGTGATCAAAATAACTGTGATAAAAGTGTAAAGATGCAGGAAGACCAGGACGACAAGTGTTTCACTAATGATTTTATTAAACAGATATGATCTGACAGACCTCTGAAGAATTGGTTATATTCAAACAGAAAGAGTGAAAGAAAAAGAGATTTCAGGCAGGAAAAAACAGTAAAGTCAAAACTTTGGCACTGAGAAACAACATGGTATGTTTAGTAAATAGATGTGACCAACAAGGTGTGAAAAAACACTTTATGCTGGGAAAAAAAAGTGACACATATAGAAAATTTTGGTGGAATAACCAGAATGATTCCTCCCAACAGCAAAGGAGGATTCTGAACAGAGAAATGATATGAATTACAACATAAAGATCATTTATATGAAAGAAGTTATAAAGTAGTCATTGACATTAAAAAAAAAAGACAACGGTGCAAAACTGAGAGATAACTTGTCCACTAAGATTGCAGCCTCTATATATTTTAGTAAAATGGCAATGGCTTTAAACCATTCAAAGTTAAAGACACAATCTAATCCAACAGAAAATTTACTACAATCCACTAAGACAGTGAGGTGAAAAAACAAAAGTTTCATGACGAAGCAGAGTATGGTACTAGGAAGGAAAACAAATGCTCTAAGTTCCTGATTCAGAAAAGGGTGAACTCCATCAAAATTATCACAAGTACACAGTACAGTGAACAGAGATAAGATAACTAGAAAAACACTAACACACATGTACTTCTGTGGTGACTAAGGAGAACAGAAATATGATCACAATGTCTTGAGACTGACCTCATAATGGGCACCTAAGAACGTATGTATTCAACTGAGTGCTCTCTCTCTCCTTCAAAGAAATCATCTTATGAGGGTGATTGTTCCAGGATTTCCACAATGGCACAGAATAATATGAACATTTTTTATAAACCACAGTATCAAAAATATGAAAATAATCACATTTCATTATCCCAAAGAGAGGTTTAAATATCCATTTTATTCACTTGTCTTAGTTATAAGGGACTGTTAGCTGCTTCCAGAAATGAAATACAGTTTCAAAAGATGAAGATTAACTTCCATTAAAGATATTTTTCAAATGTGCTGCAAACTCTGATCATAATTCCAAAAACAGAATGCCAAAATTTTTTTGACCCATGGCAGTATTACTGAAGTAAGTTTACGGCTTCCCAACATGATTACTTTTTTTTGGTGATGGGGAGATACTACCCATTTGATTGTATGCTTCTGTTATGTTTATACGGTAATGTGAATGCTACTATAATATTAACTCATATAAAATCAGAACAACAACAGTTGTTAAGATTATACACCAGAAACTATAATGTAGGCGACCTTATGACAGTAACTGCTACAAGATATATTCAATATTGTTAACAGGAATCTAACAAATCCTAGTCCATAGACCAGATATTCTGCTATTTGTAGTTTCACTTAGGTTCTATCTTACAGAAGGTTTGTTTATATTAAAATCAGCTAAGAATAAAACTGTGTAGTCAAAATTACTTTTTTAAGATCTCTATGTTACTTTTCAAAGAATGGTTTTTTATACACCATATTGCTTCAAAATATGTCCACTCAGTTTCTCTTCCAGGTTTTAAACAGATTATTGCTGGTTTTTTTTTCTTTTTATTAAGCACCAGATAAACTAGGATCACTATATTTTGAAGCCATGTATCACAAAGAAGTATTTTTAAAGCACACGTAGTTATAAATTTGCATAAGTTAACTGTGCCCATGCTTCATACTGTAAGGTAAGGTTTTTAAATAAATGCCTGAATTGGGGGAAATAATGAAAAAGATGTTTATGAAAACAAATGACAAATATGGCTTCAGTAGATACACTAAAGTATGGACAGCAGGGACATTAAAGTGAAAGATGATTTTATTAGTTTGATACATACTGAATGATCATCTTACAAAACTGCACCATGTGCAAAAGACAGTTATTTATCATATCAATAGGCAATTCCTACCACAATGGTAGAAATGATTAAGAATGTCACACTATGCAAATACCTGTGACTGCACAGAGTTAGACTATTAAAAATCTACATATGTATAGTAACTTTCAGTGTATTTTCAAACTTTCAGTGCCTTTTTAAATTTCAAATTTTCAAATGTATTTTAAAATCCTGACAATGATCCTAGAAGGAAGATATTCTCTCTCTTCATTTATAAAAATCAAAGCCAAGGACACAGAGTTTAAATCACTTACTGAAGATCACACAGCTCATTAGTGACAGAGCAGGGATTAGAAACCAGGTGTCCTGATTCCTGGTCCAGTGCTACACAATCACCGCTGCCTTCATTATATTTGTACAGGGTAGGAAAAATTAACGTCTTTAAAAAAGTCATTATTTTATCTCTCATTCATGCTAAATTTTAGTTTCAGAAAATAATCATTAAAATAGTTTAAGAGTTTACAAATATACTTTTTAAATTTTGTAACTGAATTTTAGTGCACATGAGTTAGGCCAGAAACTTCTGGAAATAATTTATCCATTGGCAAGAAGAGAATGTGTACAGGAGATGAAAATTTGCAGACTTCCCTCTACCACCTTACTGATGACAGTGATTACAAAATTTAAGGATTTCTCCATTGAGTTGAAAAGTAAACATTTCAAAGAAAAGGCAGTCTCTGATGAGAAAAAATTTATTTTGGAAACTGCAGTACTGAACATTTGAGGAGGCAAATTTAATTTAAACAAATCAGGTTTCATTTGACCAACTGCCAGATTTCCAGGGTCTCTCTCATATTTCAAAATTGCTGTTTATATCAATAATGTCAAAACTCTGTCATTGAAAAAATAAGATAATTTGAATATGGTTGGCTCCTCTTTTTAAATTGTGGATACTTTTACTATGTGACCTGGGGAGGGAAGGATAACAGATGGCAAAGGAGCATGAACTGAACCAGAGGAGACAAATGAGAAGGTAAAGCTAGGGTGATGGATAAGACAGCTCTCTAGCGTTGGAATTCACTCAGAAAAGAATCCATGCAAATGAGCGAAATTCCTATTTAAGCTTATCATACACTCAATTTTTTTAAATGAGAGTTTAATTAAGCTTCTCTAATGATACCTTACCTTTAGGTAAAGAGAAAAACACAGATTCCAAACAAAAAGCGTTAAATAGGTGAATGAAGATGATCAATACCATCACATTTTTGTGCTTTATGGTGAAAATCATGTACGACGCACATACACAGCTACCTTGTCTGGGAAAGAATATAAAGGCGACAATCCATTGGGCTTGTGCTCTTTCTCTAACACACTAACTCTACAACTAAAAAGGGTACTCTGGTGACGCCTGAATTTTCCATCAGAAGAAACAGCCTTTATTCTAGACTTTGAGGTTAATTCATCCTCAAGAAAGGATTCATTCTAGGAATCGTGGGCTTGCCCCATAAACAATGTAGGTGGTACTTTACACTTAAAAATTTGAAGGGCAGTGGAAACCCAGCCATTACTTGAAATTCCACCAGAAGGGATGCATCCTATTTGTAAAACATTACTCCTCTTGATGTTTCCTTTTACATGTCAGTTTGGAGAGGAAATCTTAATTAACCAAAGAAATAGTCATTGAATGTATACTACGCCAGCACATGCTCAGAGCTGTGGCGTTACTAGAAGAAATCAGCAACACAGTCTCTGCTCCCAAGGAGCTCACAATCTGATGAAATTACTAGGGACACCAAAACAAGGCAGCATAACACATGATTTAAGGGCTACAGAATATGATTCTTTTTATGCTCTTATCACAATGCTGTGAATCAATTTATCATAGTTCTTCCATTGGCTGGTAAACAGGGCAGCACAACACGACAGAAATAGGGAATAGGAAAATATGAAGGAACAATAATATAAAGAGAGGAAAGCCAACGTCCCCCACTTAGAATCAAGGTTTAGTACTCCACAATTCGCATGGAGTGGCTCCTGACAGCTTGGCATCCTGGACAACTACAGCATTCATTAAAATCTGTAACACTGAAGGTGGTTCGCTAAATTCAGCAGGGATGGATGGCCGAGGAAGGAACAGATCCTCTCGGGAGTTAACCCCAGAGTCATTTTCATGATTACAAACCTGGCTCCTTGGCGGGACGCAGACACTGTCCGCCGGTCCGCTACTCTGTACCCAGAAGGGAGGGGCACCGTAGCTAGGAAACGGGGCCCTTCAACGGAGCTCCCCGATGACGCGCGCAGGACGACACAAACACCCGGACCTTAGAGCAGCCTCGGACCCCAGAAAACAAACCAGGATCTGGAAGGGCCAGAAACCCGCGAAATCATCACCCGCGCTCCGCGCGCCAGCCCTGCCCACTTCCCCTTCGCGGCAGGAACTGGCACCTCCCTCCACCGCCCCACTGCAGCTTCGCCCGGGCCGCGCGCGAGTGGAGCGGAGCGCCGAGGGGAGCCGTCCCGCCCACCCCGGGAGCGCCCGAGGGAATTTTTCCTCCCCGGCCGCGGGGAGGCGCGGCTTCCCCCGCGCCTCTAATAAGCCATTAGCAGCCCGAGAGAGAGCGAGTCCCCGCCCCGACCGGGCCCCGCGCCGCCCCCGCGCCCTCACCTTTCAAACCTCCTCCGCCTCCGCCTCCGCCTCTGCCTCCGCCCCAGGTACCGGGTCCAGACTCGCGACGCTCCTCCTTCTTCCGGGGACCAAGGGAAGTCCCGCCTCTGGGAGGGGCAGGGGCGGGGCCTGGTCGGCCGCGGGAGGGGGCGTCTTCCGGGAGCGTGCGCTGGGGGAGGAGCGGTCGCCGCGCGTTAGGCAGGGAGCGGTGCGGGGTCCCGGCTCCAAGCGAGGTGGGAGAGGCGCTCGGTGGGCTGTGAGGGTCCGGGAGGACTGTGCAGGCTGAGCGCAACGCGGGGAAGTGCGGCTGGCGGCTGGGGAAGGAGTCACACGCACCCGTCCCCCTGGGGAAGGGGCCAGTCCCCGGCTCCCTGGCTCTTCCGCTCTCTGCCGTAACTTCGGGGTGTGGCAGGGGTTAGTGACGGCCGTTGACCTGGGGTCTGGGCGTAAAGGAGGCTTGTGGTCGCGATGGGGTTATAGTCTTTCTCGCGGCCACCGGGGGAGTGAGACAAATGTTTGTAATCCGGATTATCCGCGGTGACTTGGGGCCTCCTCTACTGCCCATCTGAAGTTAAAGGCCTTTTCTGTCCAACTTCCTCCCCCCGCACCGACCTCTGCCGTCTCTTTGCCAGCCAAGCCCAGCCGGGGACGGGGTCGGGGCCACCAGGTTCCTGGTAAGGTTGAAAGACGGGGTGTGTAAGACTGGGTTACAGTGAGTCTGTGAGAGAGAAAGCAGGATCTTCTGGACTGCTTCAGTGTGAGTGTGGGCTTGACTCCCTGAGTCCCCGGGCCACACCATGTCAGGGAAACGGAAGCGGGTGGTGCTGACTATTAAAGATAAGCTTGATATAATAAAGAAACTTGAAGATGGAGGTTCTTCCAAACAACTGGCAGTGATTTATGGAATTGGGGAGACAACAGTTCGAGATATAAGAAAAAATAAGGAAAAGATTATAACTTATGCAAGCAGTTCTGATTCCACAAGTCTTCTGGCCAAGAGGAAATCTATGAAGCCATCTATGTATGAGGAATTGGACAGAGCCATGCTGGAATGGTTCAACCAGCAAAGAGCAAAAGGGAATCCTGTGTCTGGACCGATTTGTGCTAAAAGGGCAGAGTTCTTCTTTTATGCTTTGGGAATGGATGGTGATTTTAACCCCTCTGCCGGTTGGTTGACTCGTTTTAAGCAGCGGCACAGCATTAGAGAGATTAACATTAGAAATGAAAGGATTCATGGGGATGAGACTGCCGTGGAGGATTTTTGTAACAACTTTCGAGACTTTATTGAACGAGAGAATTTGCAGCCTGAACAAATCTACAATGCTGATGAAACTGGACTGTTTTGGAAATGCCTACCTTCCAGGACTTCAGTAATCAAAGGTAAATGCACAGTCTCTGGGCACAAGTCAATTGAAGAAAGAGTCACTGTGATGTGTTGTGCCAATGCAACAGGTTTACACAAACTTAAACTTTGTGTTGTGGGGAAAGCAAGGAAACCTCGCTCCTTCAAGTCAACTGATACCTCAAACCTGCCAGTCTCTTATTTCAGCCAAAAAGGTGCATGGATGGATCTTTCCATTTTCCGACAGTGGTTTGATAAGATCTTTGTGCCACAAGTTCGAGAGCACTTAAGATCCAAAGGCTTGCAGGAAAAGGCTGTGCTCCTGTTGGATAATTCACCAACACATCCAAATGAGAACGTCCTGAGGTCAGATGATGGCCAAATATTTGCTAAATATTTACCACCTAACGTGGCTTCTTTGATTCAGCCCTCGGATCAGGGAGTTGTAGCCACAATGAAGAGAAACTACCGGGCAGGTCTTCTCCAGAACAACTTGGAAGAAGGTAACGACCTGAAATCATTCTGGAAGAAGCTAACTCTGCTGGATGCACTTTATGAAGTAGCAATGGCGTGGAATTTAGTAAAGCCAGTTACCATTAGCAGAGCATGGAAGAAGATTCTCCCTACCATTGAGGAGAAAGAAGGCCTGGACTTTGATGAAGAAGATATCTCAGTGGCTGCTGTGGCTACCATTTTACAACACACCAAAGGATTGGAAAATGTGACTACTGAGAACATTGAAAAGTGGCTTGAAGTTGACAGTACTGAACCAGGCTATGAAGTATTAAGTGACAGTGAAATCATCCGAAGAGCACAAGGCCAGACAGACGAATCCAGTGAAAATGAGGAGGAGGAGATAGAACTGATCCCGGAGAGACATGTTAATCATGCAGCTGCTCTCCAATGGACTGAAAATTTATTGGATTATCTAGAACAACAAGGGGATATGATTCTGCCTGATAGACTGGTGATACGTAAACTTCGAGCCACCATAAGAAATAAACAGAAGATGACAAACTCAAGTCAATGATGGCATATCAGCATTACCATTGTTTTGGTAATTGTTTGTAACTCTTAACCTCTTTGCAACATGGCTTCGTTCTCTCTGTGTTCTGAATTCTCAGACACAGTCCTGTGAAATACAGATACAAAAATGTATCTGAATTGGTTTGAGGATTATGTGTTTTGCAGCATCTGTCTCTTGTCCCTTTATTTGTGTGGATAATTGGAAGCTGATTCTGTACAGGTATAAATTACACACACATATGCATTCACTTTTATAGATCTGCAATTACCCCTTCCATTACAGTGGCATTCCCTAAATTTTCTAGCAGAAGTTACAGGTAGGTGAACAGTTTGAGCACTTCCCTGAAATCTTTTGTTTGCTCTGTGAGGGCTGCCACAGTAATCTTTTCTTGTTCTTGTGCTAACCAAATTAAATTACCTGTTTTGCATCTTTATATACACTGATGGAATGAGAAGTATCTACATTGTTAGATTTCAGGGTAATCTGTAATGATTCAAAATGAAGTTCTGAATGAAGAGGAAAGAATGATGAATGAATTATGAAAATAACTTAGAAATCATACTTTTCTTACATTTGTTTGTGTGGCAAGAGGAGGGGATTTTTCTAGAAATGAACTATAATATAGGGAGTGATTGCTGAATTAGTGAGAAAAATATTGGAAAACTGATGTATAAGATCATGATCTATTCATTTGTAGAAAACTGGGAGTTGAAAATCCGGGGAACTTTAGGTTATTTATACAAAGGGAATAAGTAGCCTTGTTTTAGTTGGGTCTTTTTATTATGTTATTAATTGGGTAACAGTATAGGCTTATTATTTATTCATCTAATTATAGTACAGATTTTGTAACTTTACATGTGGTGATGTCAGCTCCCACCCTGTATGTGGGGGAACATCTTGGGTATTTGTAAGTTTTTTTAATATGTACTT
This sequence comes from Camelus dromedarius, assembly GCF_036321535.1. Lineage (NCBI taxonomy): Eukaryota > Metazoa > Chordata > Mammalia > Artiodactyla > Camelidae > Camelus > Camelus dromedarius. The sequence goes on from NC_087447.1 coordinate 65,478,510, forward strand.
GAAAATATCTATAATTTGAAAAAGTTTGTCATGCTTTTATTTGATGTGAAAAGAAGAAGAAATTAAAATAATAAAGTTTTTATTTTTAATAAGCCATAAATTATGACCTGTTTTATGAAGAAAGCAGAAATAATTATGGAGAGTACCAGAGTCAAAGGAATCTCATCATTTATTATTTTGACACTTGTGAAAAGGTTTTCTTCTAGAATTGGTTTGTCAGAATTTTGATAAACTTAGTAATTATGTTTACTCAAGACATTGAAAAGATTTACCTACATGAATGTTAATTTCATTCATAATTTAAAAGCAACGTGTCTGTATGTTATTTCACGTTTTGGCCCTAAATTTAAAAAAAAATTCTCTTATGAGTCATTTTTTTTTAAAGGTTTAACTTTTTCATTGAAATACTTTGCATTTTACAGTGACTTTCTTAGAATTCTAAAACTTCAGAAAGATTTGTAGCTTTCCATAATTTTCTGTTATCTTAATGATGTGTCTAGATTTTTAAAAAAGATTTATTTGTGACAAGAACTGTTTAAAAATTGTTGCATGAATTGCCTCAGTGCATAGGGAAAAAAAGCATCAGAAGTTAACATCCATATTGAATCAGATTATTATGTATTCATAAATTAAATTATATGTAAAATGATTTATCTAAAATGAAAATATGTACTAAACAGCTTCTTGGAATTTCTCTGAATTTGCTCACTGTTTTTAAAATTAACCTTGTTAATGAAATTCAGCTGTATCATTGCCACCTAGTGGTAAAATTAACATTACTGTTAAGTTGTGTGGTTTTAAACTTTAATATCTAGTAAAAGGTTCACTGTTTTGTGGCCTTGAGTGTGAATATTGTGACTTTCTCTATCCTATGGGAGACTGCTCTTCTTTGGTTTATGGCTGACTGCTGTTTTCCAAAAGCTGCCAACAATAGTAGGCTAAAAGTTCTATTTTGGATCCTTCTATCCGTAAACATAATTGTAAAAGCTGCCAGTTAATTGAATACCATGTTGTGTTCTAAGCAGTGTATTTAAATCATATGACCCTCAAATTATGAATTAGGTGGAAGTAATGATGCTCTGCTCATACTCTTAATTGCTGAAGATCACTTGACTACAGGTAAGAATTTAAACCCAAGTATTTGACACCAGAAGGCCACACTTACTTTATGCAACCTAAACTAACATCTTAACCTTTTTGATCTTCAACATTTATTCCTCCCTTCCACCACCACCTGCCACAGGTGTCTCAGTTTACTTACCTATCTTCCAATGCATCGGGGGCAGCAATTGCCCTTTCCTTTTACCCTTTTAGAGGTTGGTCTTCCTCTTTGACTACTCTGCAGTGTCTCCAGTCCCCTATTTATCCACAGCCTAATAGCATTTGAAATTGGGATTGTCTGTTTTCTGCTTTCCGGTTAGCCATGCTCAGTAAGGATCCCATCTCACTTCAACAAATTAAAACCCACCATTGGGAAAAACAATTCATGTAAACGTTTCTCTCTAGTTTACAAGATAATCTCAAGGAGAAAGAGTTGGCACAGTGTAGCACTAACACAAAAGTCTTACTAGCCCAAGTTATTGGAAACCACCACCCCCGAAGGCATATGAGCATGTATACACTCAGATCCACACAGATCAAAGGGAGAAAAAGTTAAGCCCCCAAATGAGAGGTGGGAAAGAGGATGAGGGTTTGGTTCAGATAGAAGAGGGGGTGGTTAGATGAGTAGAAGAAAAAAGGGAAATGTGGTCTGTAGTGAGGTTTGTTTTGTTACGTGCAACTCAGCATCGCAGTCCTAGGTTTACCAGGATGTGCTGCTCACTTGTGGATTCTCCTTATAACCTCTGCTCTTCTCCTTTTCACCTGTGAAATGTTAAGAAGTCAGTACCAGGTTGAATGCATTTGATCAATAGTTGGGCCCTTTTGATGGATGATACCAGAAGCTGTTTGGGTACTGTATCTGCCCCAAAGTCATAAATTCTTGGTTTCCAATTCCTATCCCTTCAATGCCCCCACCAGAGGCTGTGTTTGGCTTTCTATTGTGCCGTTAAGAAATTAGCCATGGGGTCACGTTCTCATCAATCTTAACTGATTCTCCCAATGATGAACCTTGATATATCTCTCAGAAAACCAACTGTGCACCACAATGTTCCTCTAAACCTGTGCACCTAGTAGCCAAAAGTGCTGTGAGAGTAGGATTACCTGCAGGGGATGATGCAGGAATTTAGAAACTTGTTTCTTACAAGAGATTTGGGTTGAGGGCCAGAAAGCAGGGCAGTAGATGGGTGAAGGGAATGGAATTCCTTGCTAGGTTTAAATTCAGTGAATCAAAAGTTCATTGAGTTTTACTACATATGTGTAAGGCTACTGGGGGTGACGAGTTTAGGAAAATATAAAGGGGGAAAGTGATTCGTGTCCTTCAGGATCTTGAAGTCAAGGTGGAAAAAACATTTAGGGAAAACAAAGCTATCTGGTTTCATTGTAAGCTTGTATAAAACAGTCAACATAATGTGATGTGGATTATGTTGCTTATTATTTCCTTCAGTGGCTTCTACTCTGTATTCCTTGTACATTTTAAGCTTTTCTTTGTTTATGGTTTTTACTGCTCCTGAGTGACTTCTTCCATTTCCATTACCTGAATGCTTATGATCCCAGATCTGCCTCTAGTCACACTGTGTTCAGAGATCCAGATTCGTATCTTCAGTTGAGAAGCGGGATTTCGCTTCTGGGAGGGAAATTTAAATGGTTGCTTTGCTTCCCATCTATAGTAAACTATCCGTTTGTATCCTGATGTCAGAGCCAACTAGATGGACTAAGAAGTTCAAATTTTTTAACAACTCCAAATTAGGCTAATCTATATTGGTCTGAAATAGCAAAGTAGATAATTATCTTTCCTTATCCTATTTGTTTAAATAATTAATGCTTACGTCAATGAGAATAAAGCATCTCCGCTTAACTTGCTCTCAGAAGTCCTAACCATGTGATCTCGGGTGAGTGTCTAAATCTGTCTGAATCTCCCTGTCTCTCAAAGGGGGATAATAATACAGATTGTTAAGAAGATTAAACATTAATAATGTACAACTCTTTGTGAACTAATATGTTTTATATTATTCATGGAAAGGATTAAAGGACTTGAGAGCATCAAAGATGAAGAGTGGGAGAGTAAGATAATTGAAATAATAGGAGTTTCTGGTTGAAAGGAGGAAATATAGAGGCCAAGATTTGCAACTTAGGTATTCAAAACGTATTCAGTCAATGTATACAATCAGGCTCTGTCACTCCTTTTTTAATGCTTTAAACTTATTTGTACATTTGAAAAGAGTGTATATAGTATACCTCAGAGATATTGTGAGTTTGGTCCCAGACCACTGCAATAAAGGAAATACTGCAATAAAGCAAGTCACACAAATTTTTTGGTTTCCTGCTGCATATAAAAGTTATATTTACACTCTGCTGTAGTCTATTAAGTGTGCAATAGCATTTTATCTAAAAGAACAATGTATATACTTTAATTAAATTTTTTTAAAAAATGCTAGACAATCATCTAGGCCTTCGACAAGCCATCTTTTTGCAATAACAACGTCAAAGATCACTGAGTAGCCTTTATAGATTGGCTTTTTTTACTTAGAAATATGCATTTGACATTCCTCCATGTCTTTTCATTGCTTGATAGTTCATTTCTTCTTATCACTGAATAATATTCTGAAGTATGGATGTACCACAGTTTATACATTCATCCATTGAAGGACATCTTGATTGCTTCCAGTTTTGGGTAGTTATGAATAAAGCCACTAGAAACATTTGTATGCAGGTTTTTATGTGCACACAAATTTTCAGTTCATTTGGGTAAATATCTAGGAGTGCAACTGCTAAATCATATGGTAAGATCATGCTTAGCTTTATGAAGGAATTGCCAAACTGTTTTCCAAAGTAGTTGTACCATTTTGCATTCAGACCAACCATGAATGAGTTCCTGTTTCTCTGCCCTCATTGGTATTTGGTGGTAGCAGAGAAGATTTAGCCACTCTAATGTAGTGATCTCATTGTTTTAATTTATAATTCCCTAGTGATATTTGATATTGTCTTTTAATATGCTTATTTGCCATCTATATGCTTTCTGTGGTGAGCTGTGTGTTTCATTCTTTTGCCCATGTTTTAATTGGGTTATTTGTTTTCTTATTGTTGGGTTTTAAGAGTTCTTAATTGGTATTTTGGATACCAATTCCTTTATCAGATACGTGTTTTGCACATATTTTCTCATAGTCTGTGGCTTTTCATTTCTGAACAATGTCTTTTGCAGAGCAGAAATTTTAATTTTTAATTAAATCTAATTTACTAATGTTTTCTTTCATGAATCATATTCTTGCTGTTGTATCTAAAAAAGTCTTCACCAAACCCAAGGTCACCTAAATTTTTTACTATATTATCTAATAGAAGTTTTATAGTTTTACATTTTACATTTAAGTTTGTAAAGCATTCTGAGTTATTTTTTGTGTGTAAAGGAGGTAAAGACTTTCTCTAAATTCATTTCTTTGTGAATATCTGGTGGGTTCAGCATCATTTGTTGAAAAGACTGTCCTGTCCCTACAGAATTGTCTTTCCTCCTTTGTCAAAGATCAGTTGACTCTGTTTGTGTAGGTCTGTCTGGGCTCCCTATTCTTTTCCATCAATCTATCTGTCTGTTCTTTTGCCAGCACCACACTGTTTTGATTACTGTAGCTTTATAGTAAGTCTTGTGGTGTTAATTCTCTTTCTGTACTTCCACCTCAGTGTCATGCTGGCTAGTCTGGGTCGTTTGCCTCTGCATAAATATGGTAGAATCAGTTTGTCAATATCCATAAGATAACTTGCTGGGGTATTGATTGAGACTTCACGGAATCTGCAGATCAAGTTGGAAAGAACTGACGTCTTGATGATAATTGAGTCTTCCTTTTTTTTTTTTTTGGCCTGTCCATTTATTTATTGTTTATTTATTTATTTATTTTAACACTTTTATTGTGGTATGGTACAGTAAACTACGCATATTTCAGGTGTGCACTTTGATGAATTTTGATATATGTATACATGAGTCTTCCTGTTCTTGAACATTTATTTAGATCTTTTTTGATTTCCTTTATTGGAGTTTTGTAGTTTTCCTCAGATAGATCTTGTACATGTTTTACTGCATTTATACCTAAGTATTTCTTTCTTTCTTTCTTTCTTTTTGGTTGGTGCTAACGTATATGGTATTGTGTTTCTAATTTCAAATACCAACTATTCATTGTTGGTGTATAGGAAAACAATTAATTTTTGTATATTAACCTTGTCTACTGCAATCTTCTACAATTATTTATTTGTTCCAATATTTTTGTTGATTCTTTCAGATTTTGTACATAAACAACCATATCGTCTGTGAACAAATGCAATTTTATTTCTTCCTATCCAATCTGTATGCTACTATTTCTGTTTCTTGTTTTATTGTGTTAACTAGAACTTTCAGTATGATGTTGAATAGAAGTGGGGACATGGTTACTTTTTAAAAAGAAAAAGCTTTATTATTTCATGAATTTGATAGTGGAGTTAGGCAATTTAGTTTCACATTAGGTAAGACTATAAATACTTGATCAATAGGTAACCAGACCTCTTGTAAAAAAAGAATTTGCAGAGAAAACCAATTAAAATTCTCCCTACAAACAGTGATTTCTGACTGACATAGTGGATCAAAATGAGATTTTTCTCTGCTACTTAAGTCAATGTCCATGAAGCACATAAATCAATAGGAGACCCATCTTGTATCAAGTACAAGGCATCTGGAAGACTAACAAATACATAGGTATAAACACACACACGCTATGGCACATATAAAACGTAAAATGATTTCCTACTTCTTAATTCAGTTCAATAATAATAGCTAATTTTAAGAAGCAAACATTTAATAGATTCTAGAGAGAAATAGAAGTAAGAAAAAAGAGGGAAAAGAAAAATGTTTGAGCATGATTGTGGACTACCTGCATTCTTTGCTGTAGTAAGATTTTTTTTAATGGAAAAATAGAATAGATAAGGAAGAATAGAAACAAAGGTTAGCATGCCCAACATGTCCATAAGACAAATGGAGATACACATTTATTTGATACTGGGGTTGTAATCATGAGCTAGACACAATTTAATGGGAGAGATAATTACAGTAACATACAGTATCACCACATGGGAACCATGCATGTAGAACAACAGAGCAACAGAGGAAAAGGACAATGAATGCCTGGAACATAACACGCACAGACCACCACCACCACCACCACCACCACCACCCAGAGTGAAGGGCATACAAAAAACAGACGTGTACAGCCAGCAGAGACAAAGACATAACACACACTCCACTGACACATTTTAACTGAAAGTCATTATTATAATTTTGTTATATAGATGGTTTTGATTCTAACTTCATTTGAATCTGTAAATGATCTTGCAATCTTAATTTTTGACTAAGAAAGTACACATTAAGCCCTATGAATAAAGTTCTGCTTAAAGGAAAAAAGGAAATTTTAAATGGAGTAACATCCCCATCTTGTGGTGTTTCAAAATATTGACTCTTTTTTAATGGCTGATGAATGATTTTAAGCAAAATAGATTAGGAGTTTGGGATTAGCATATACACACTACTATATATAAAATAGATGAACAACAAGGTCCTACTGTGTAGCACAGGGAAATATATTCACTGTCTTGTAAGAACTAATAATGGATGAGAATCAGAAAAAGAATATATATATAAGCATATATAGTATGTATAACTGAATCACTTTACTGTACACCTGAAACTAACACAACATTGTAAGTCAACTATAATTCAATTAAAATAAAGAAAAATAAAGAAAAAAAGAACACAGGAATAAACCTGACAAAAATGTTCAAGTTCCTCTTGAAGAGAACTACAAAATAAGCATAGGAACATAAGAGACCCTGACTAAGTGGATATTCTTGGTTGCAAAAATATAATATTGTAAAGACGTAAATCCTCCTCAGGTTAATCTAAAAATGGAATGCAATTCTCGTTGAAATTCCAACTTTCCAAGTGGCTCTAAAGTTAGTTTTGATAAGCAAATGTTAGAGGAGAGAGCTAAAACTTGTTTTTGAAAAAGAAAAAAGAAATGGGTAAACACAAACTATACAATTAAAATTAAATTGGCTGATGTTGGCAGAGGAGGAGGAAGACAATGAGACTAAAATCCAGAAACAGAACAAGTTAATGTATAAGAATTTTATATACAATGAGATATAAATCAGTGAGGAAAAAATGAATTAGACAAAAACTGATTTTGTAAGACTTTTATTAAAAATTTAGATTCTTACCTCATTTCATACACCATACAATGTTCAGATGGATCAAAGTTTTAGCTGTTAAAAATTAAAATAATAGACAATGAAATTACTGGAATAAAATAAATGAATAGCTAAATAATCTTAGAAGGGTAGACTTATCTAAGTGTGACTTCAAAAACAGAAACCTGTAAGCAAAGCTTGGTTGATTTTATTACATAATAATTAATATTGGTTGAGTAAATGTAAAAAAAAACTGAACTTTTTGGAAAGAGAAATGAGTGGTGAAAAATTGAGACATGTATAGGAGGCCATCTTATTTTTAATGTCTCCTATATAAGAGATAGCTTACAAATCTACAAGAAAATGATACATATGTGAAAAATGGGAAGGGAAACTCTAATTTAGAAAAAGTTAAATAAAAGGAAACGGCCAAAAGATATCACCAGGCAATTCGTAAAATAAGTTAAACTATTGCCCTACAACAAAAAAAAAGTTCAACTTTGTAAGTAATCAGATAGAACATTACATGAAAATATATGAAATGGTGTGAAAAAAGTGAGAATCCATATTTTTATGTAACAGATTATACAAGATTAGAGATTAAGTAATGTCCCTTATTGTCAAAAGTGCTGAAATAGGGGTAAATTGGATGAAACTTTCTCCAAGTCATTTTAGCAATGTTTATTTTTTTTAATTAGAAATTTGCATAACTTCCAGTGTAGTAATTCCGCCTTTAGGAATTGATCCCAAGGAAAGAATCATGGATGTGTGCTAAGGTTGTGCTACAAAGATACTGTGTATAAGAATAGAAAATAACAAGCAATCTGCTTAACAATAGGGGTCTGGTTATGCAATTAATTTTGATATTCTACGTGACCATTAAGTGACTGTAGAAGACTCTTTATTGGCAAAGAAAAAAAATTATTTTATCATGAGAAAATGAATCACAAAAGTTTGTAATCGTTGTTCTTACTTCTGTGTTTAAAAATGCACATTTCCCCTACAACAGTAGGGGGAAGGTTTATAATAAGATGTCTGTAGTAATATTTAGGTGGTGGGCTTAATGATAAAGCCTTTTCTCTTTGCATAGATATATTTTCAAAAGTTTTTAAAAGAAGGTTGAAAATTCATGGCAGTAAGACTCAGCAGCAGTTACTGAGAGAAAAGGCATTGGTTTCCGGAGCAAGTTGTGGACAGGCAGGCAATTTCTCCTTTTGTCATCTCAGAGCTGAACCCTCACGCTGGGCTCTGTGCTTGGGAAAAGCTTCCTGTTTGGAGATACTGCTTTGGTGAAGGAGAGCGTATCATGCCCTGAGCTTCAGAAGTGAAGTTAGTTCTGTGATCTTTGAAACATTGTAGGGAATCATAGTAGCTGAGAAAGAACTGTCAAGTCAAGAGTTGCAAAGCATTTATCTCTTGCAAGAGACTCTGATTGGAACACATGTTTGCTGCAGAACATTTTTTTCTTCTGGAAAAGCCACCTTGTATATATACAAATATAAAACAGAGAACATAATGAGAAAATAGAAATGTTTGAAAAATGGCAAATAAACTCTTCTAAGGATTAAATTGCTCTTTAGGGTAATGCAAAAACTTGTCTCTTATGTTGCAGGCAGAGTTCTTTGTATATTATGTTTCTTTTGGAGAGATTTCTAAATGTATATTTAAATTACATACAGGCGAGTGTGGGTGTCAATGTGCTTATGTTTATCCCTTCATTTGTTTATTTATTTGTATGTTGATATTTGAGTGTTATTTTAGAGATGTTGGGAATTTAGGCCAAAATATATTGCAGGGATGATGCAGTAGAGGAAGGACCATAAAACAGAACTAAACTAGTTTGTAAATGTTCGACCTGGACTGAACTATTAAAACACTTCACATGACGGAGAAATGTTAAAAATGGAAATCACTGTCCTTTTTACTGTTTGGGAAAGTGATATTTAAGGAAACAATCTTTTGCTTCTGTGTACATGTTACTTGAGCTGCAGTTGGAGGTAGCTGGGGTGAGATTGCCCATGGGGTCATAGCTGGACCCACTAGCATGGGGACCACGTGGACTTTGTCCTGAAGGAGGTGGATTTTCCTACTGCAAGTTCTCTGGAATAGGAAATGAGGATGAACACGTGGCCTCAGGTTTGGTTAAACAAGGAACTCCTTCCTTTATGAGTGGCCTCTTGAATCTACTCTGGATATTCTTGTAGGCACATCCCATGGTGCTTGGAAGTTTTCTTTGCCACAAGGAGGCAGGCTAGGGCATTGAGGCTCCTACAAAAGCCCAGTGAGAATAATAGAGGGAGCCTGGATTTGTGTAAAGTAGCCTAAGTTAAGGTGAATTTAAAAATGTGGTATTCCCTTCACTTATTCCTGTCTTCAGTAAAGTTCAGATGCAGAACCTGGCTTGGTTTCTGGTATAGAGAATTAATCATATTTGAATCCATGCTCATCATGGATTGGAGAGAGCAGCAAATCTGCTTGAATCTGTCTTCCAGAAAATCTGATTTAATTGGCCTGGAGTGCCAATATTTTTAAAGGGTACCTCAAGTGATTCTAATGTGCAGCCAAACTGACAACTGCTGTTTTAGAGTTGTAACCGAGAGGACCCTGTGGGGCTTTCCCAGGACAGACGCCTCCCCTGTGTCCTCTGCTGCACCTCCTCTCTGAAGTACCCAGATAATAGGACCTCATGTATAGTTCCTGAGGTTTTCAGAAGCTGAAAACCACGACAAAAGGGAAGAAATTAACTACTTGATGATCGAGAGCTCGTGGCTCCCAGACCTCCTGGCCCCTAGGGGTTGATGGTGTTGACCGCCCTGTTACCTCCACATCAGCCAATCAGGATTGCGCACGAGCTGATCACGTACCCTGTGAGCTCCCCCCTCCCTCACCTGGCCTTTAAATATCTATTGCTGAGCCCCTCCGAGGAGCGTGGGGTTCTCTTGGGCATGCGCCATCTCTCATCCTCCTTGCTCGGCCCTGCAGTCAGTCAACCTTTCGCTGCCCCAAACTCCTACGTTTCAGTTTGTTTGGTCTCGTGGTACTTTGGGCACAGGAATGTGCCTTTGGTAACAATTTTGGTCTGTGCCCATGGCCGGTCGAGCCCCTTCCCTGGGTCCCAGCGGCTGCTCGAGCGCACTTGGCTCTGGGGAACCGAGACAGACGCCGGCGGCCCCACGGCAGGAGAAACGGCCGGAGCTACTGTTCGCATTTGGAGTCGCCTGGGGGTGAGTAGCTCCAGCTCGAGGCGGCTGGGAATCCTTTCCGCTCCTTCTGGGCTCATTCCCACCAGGAAGGGAGCCACCCTGGGCTCACTGAGAGCCCCTCTGGGTCCGTTCTCTTTCAGGAGCTGGGCCCACCTGTTTGGAGGCCTCCATCTGGGAGCAGCAGTGGAGTTCTGACGCCACCCCCTCTGATTGTCTTATCTGTGCGACCGTGGCTTGTTTGTTGTTTGTGTTTTTCTGTGTATGGTTTTGGGGTGAGCCACTCCAGCTTGTGCAGAATAGAAAATTCTACCCACTCCATCTGGGCTCTTTCCGTTACCCCAAAAGGTAAAGACCCCAATTCTTGTCATACCCCAAAGACAAGTTTGCAGTCAGAAGAAGGTGTGCTGTATGGAAAATGATTTTAAAAGATTGATTTCAAAGGAAAGGACAAGGACACCTCCAAGAACAGGAGGCGGGCTGATCGGAGGGAGGAAAAACGGTGGGTTTTGTCTCCCCTTCTCTTATGTCATCACTTAGAGGTGGTCTCCTGATTGATTGACAGCTCTGGTCCCTGGAGTGCTTAGGCATGTTTGGCCCCTTTTGCGCATGTCCTTACCCAGTGTGTACACAGAAGAACCCTTGGGTGGGGGGTGGGAGCCTAAACCGCAGTGTTAATTATAGTACACTGAACACTGGGTCCTGTCTGGTTAGGCCCTTTCTGCTACCGTGCTGTCGTGGCTGTTGAGTTTTAACCAGTTTTTTTGCTGGCACTCACTTAGAAGAAGTCACTTTAGGCTGGAGGCAGGCATAACGCCATCTTTCGGACCATCCTCCCTCTCCTCCACCTGTCTGCCCGGTGCCCCCATTTTCTAACTACCTAACACTTCCCTTGCAGAGAGTGAGCCATTCTGGGCTCACTGCAAGCCACTCTGGGTCTGTTCTCTTATTGAGAGCTGGACCCATCTGTTTGGAGGCCTCTGTGTGGGAGTGGGAGTGGAAGTGGAAACTTTGGGGCTACACCTTATCTGATCTTTGTTTGACATGTTTGTTGCTTGCACGTGTGTTCGTATCAGTACTTACAATGGCCAGTTGAGACATCTTTGAGTAGTAGGGCTCACATGTGATGACACCAGGGTGTCCTTCCCTATTGCGCTGGCCTCCCTGTGGTGGAGCGTTGGGTCCGGACTTCTCCTTTCTGGCCTTGCGCTTTCATTCCTCTTCAGCTCTGATGGGGCACTGGTTGGGGTTCTCCCCTTTTGGGCTGACAAGGCACTGGTTAGGAATTTCCCTTTGGGGGCTAGGGAATTGTGACCCTGAGAGACCGTTTTGAATTGTTGTTTGCTTGATATTTGATAACATCGGCTATGAATAATCAAATAGAGATGATCAGAGCTCTGTGCCATCTTATATTTAGTTCTCTTAGAGTATATTTTGCAAAACTGGGAGATCTTCAGCTATGCTCCTATAAATGAAAGAAAATGAAATTTTTATTGTAACACTGTGTGACCTCAGTGCTCCCTGAGGTCTGGAGGGCAATGGCCCAAATGGCTCTGCTGTTATATCAAAGCGGGCCTTTTGCAGTTTGGCTTTTATCTTGAGTGTGTGTGTGTGTGTATCTTGGTACCAAATCCTGTTCTCTCTTCCTAGTTTTACTGAAAATAGGCATGTGAATGTGAGTACTGTATATATATCATTGTCTATTACTGTTATTTTTTTAAACTGAAGTCGATATTTGGGAACTGGAAAAAAAAATCCCTGAAAATAGCCAAGATGATTGGGTTTTGCATAAACCATCAGAGGAAGAATTTTTATTTCTCTTCCTGTGCTGTTGAGATGTAAATGAGCTACCTGGGCTCTCAAGGAAAAGGAAAAAGGACCTTTCCTGGCCTCAGGGTGTGTGGGGCACGGAAACTTGCCTTCTGCTACAGCGGCTACTGTGGGAGAAGGGGCAGCAGAGTGTGTCCCAACCAGGGCCCTTCTCCTCTGAGGAGGAGGGAGAATAATTCTCAGATCTGCCTCCCCGAACATGAGGGGCTTGGGATATTTATGGGATAAGCAAGGTGGTCTTAGGTGTGGAGAAAGGTGATTGGAGGCAGAGGAAAAGGTAAGGCCATTGTGTTTTGCACCAAGGCATCTGGATGATATGTTTTTGTATATTCAAGATGGAAGCATTTATGTGATCTGAGGTTAGAATTTTCCAGTCCCCTGATGTCAACAGGCCATTCCTGGGACACCTGCACAGGCCCCCTTTTAGGGTTGGTGGTCCCACCTGGCCCCACCGTGCTCACACTGGGCAGGAGCTGACTCCAAGTCCCTGTAAAATAATTGGGCTGCATGCAACTAGGAAGGCAATTTACAGGCAAGGGAGTTTTAACAAGACGTTCCCATATCTGTTGTTCTGTAAGACAAGTTCAAGGATTTCTGCTAATTATCAGCTTCTGTTAACTGTACAGGGTATGGTTTTAGCAGTAGCTCCAAGGTGATTCAGTAGTTACCTAATTGTTGGCAGCAGAATCGTGAATCCGGGGGATCCATGGTTAGAAGGATAATTGCGGTCCAGACTTAAACAAGAGCAAGAGCCAGGCACTAACAGGAGTGTGCAAATGCCGTGCTTCCTGGTGGAGGGTATTTCAAGGAGCGGGAAACTGAGATCTTGCTGCTGTGCAAGCTGGGGCTATGATGACCCTGACCTTTCAGGTCCTGTCACAGGGAAGAGCAAATCCGGCTCTGCATTGGGTCTGCTTCTTTTACTTTAAGCTTTGTGTTCTATTGCTTTTGCTACAAGTTAATCACTACGAAGGGATGTTGCCTATAGCTTAAGGTATACATGATGGCCCGTCTCCGGGAACCCTGCCTCCCAGGCCTGAGGTTAAGCTAAAATACCTTTGTTTAGCTCACAGGAAATATCTTGACAAGGCCCACCTGTGAATGGCTGGGGAAAAGAAATTCACACATCCCCTCTGTAGTCTGGCCAGAACCAGGAAATATTTGCAACAACTTATCCCCCTTTTTTACGTTATCCCTCATCTCCACCTTTTTGTACTGTGAAAGAAACTAGCATCCAAACCCTGGCAACATAGCTCTTTGGGACACTAGTCCACCATCTTCTTGGTCTGGTGACTGTCTGAGTAAGGTCGCTGTTCCTTGCTTCAACAACTAATTTCTCAGTTCATTGACCTGTCATGCGGCAAACCATATGAGCTTGGACTCAGTAACAGTTATGTAACAATTCCTATGAAGGACAGCCTTCAGATGGAAATATTTAAGTTTAAGGGGTCTGAAGTCACATGATGTCAAAAATATTTATGACTGTATTTGATGGCTATTAAAGATAGTTCCCACATTTGTAATGTATGAATGAGTAAGAAAGAAAAGAAAGTCTGAGAACCTTTCCATATAAAAGGATATAAAGAGATGTAAGAGCTGATGGACTGGAAAACAAATTGTTATGAAGCCTATCATTGGGATAAATGATGACCTTTGAATCTGCAAAGTGGATTAGATAACAGTGTTGTATTCATGTTAAATTTCTTGATTTTGTTAATTACATTCTAGATCTGAAAGAGAATGTCCTTATTCTTAGCAAAAACACATGAGAGTATTTAGGAGTGGGGGCATAATGTCTCCAACTTAAGCTCATGTGGTTTAAATAAATGGCGCATACATACAAAAGTACATGTAGGGAGAATAAAAGCAAATGAGGCAAAATGTAGCAATTGATGAATCTGGATAATTGCTATATCAGAATTCATTTTACTATTCTTGTAATTTTTCTGTAGGTTTGAATTTATATGTTTAAAATGTTACCAAAAGGAAAAAAAAAAAAAAAAGAACTGGCATGAGAAGAATCCAAGAGAATTTGAGGCAAAGAAGCTTTGGCTCCTCCCAGGGAAGTGCCAGTTGTAGGCTGGTAGCACTGCCGTCAGCCCCTCTCATCTCCCCGTCCCTCCTCAGAGGCAGAAGGGCAGTCCCAAAGGCCCAGCTGCACTCCGAGTCAGTTCTCGCCATCTCTCCTGAGGCTAAATTGCAAAAACGCGGCTTATATTCTGCCAGCTACTTAATCTCTCTTTCTCATTTCAAACTGCAATATATCCTTTTAAAAAATCATACCAAAACCTCCCCCAAAGCCAAATGGCATATGCAGCTCTGCTTCTGGGAGCTCAGTGCTCTAGGGAAGGGAAGGTTGTCCCTGATCATCAAGGAAGTGTTACATCATGTGCCAAACACTGCTTAGGAACCCGGAAGTGTGCAAAACTGCCATATTTCTAGTTAGTTGTCATCCCAATATGGAATCACCTTGTGCCCAGATTCGTTCATTTGGGATCAACTTCAGTGGTTGTCACTGCTTTATTGCGGGTTTTCTGCCTCAGTGGTGAGCTGGGGCTGCTGCACTTCAGAGGTCACCCCGATTAACTCTCGGTGCATCAGCTCCAGCTGTTTGTCCCTCAGTCACCAGGTCTCACGTCTACAAAGTGCGCCTTCACCAGCAAGGCTGTATGAGGAGTGGTTATGCATGAGGGTCCCAGTGCCAGGTGTTCTGGGTTCAAATCCCAGCTCTTCTGCTTACTAACTAAAACCACTTAATGTCCTGTGCTTTAGTTTCCTACCTTACGAGGTGCCCTCCTAGTATGACTGGCAGGTAATAAGCACTTACTATGTTAGATATTATTTCATGTACCCCCACCTCCTGTGCTGAGGGCTAAGCCTATTAATACACGTCTTGAGTCCTTGGGCTCAAGAACTGGCAGAACTGGGTCTGTAGATGTGGTTCCTCTTACTTTAAAAATATGTCCAGAATCTAACCACTTACCCCCATCACCTCCACCTCTGCCACCACCACCACCATCACCACTGCCACCACCAGCATCACCATCATCATCACTGCCACCGTCACCATCCCCACTGCCACCACTGCCACCACACCATTCCCACCATCACCACCACCGTCACCATCATCACCATTATACCACTGCCACCATGGTCACCACCACCATCACCATAACCATCATCACTGCCATCACCACCACCACTGTCATCATCATCACCACTGCCACGACACCATCCCCACCATCCCCACCACCGCCACCATGATCGCCACTGCCACCACGGTCACCACCACCATTTTGCTCCCCACCACCTGCCTGCCCTGCATAATTGAAATGGCCTCTTAACCGGCCTTCCTGCTTCTGCCCTTGCTCCCCTACAGTCTTGTCCTTTATATAACAGCCAGTGTGATCCTTTAAATGTGAGTCTGGTCATTGTCCTTCCTCCGCTCAGAACCCTGCAGTGATTTTGCATTTTATTCAGTGTGAAAAATGAAAACCTTTATGATGGCCAGAGCCCCTTCATCATCTGGTGCCCCATTAACTGTCTGACTTTTCTCCCGCTCGCTTGGCTCCTGCCACGCTGGCCTCTCTGCTGTTTCTCAGACATGCCCAGGCCTACCTGCACCTCAAGTTCTTTGCAAGGGTTGTTTCCTGTGTCAGAAACGCTCTCCCCTCGGATGTGTGTCATCTCCTTACGTCTTTGATCATATATCTCCTCAGAAAGGTTCACCTTGACTGTCTCCTCTCAGGCTCTTGATCTCCCTTAACTTGTGCTGCCTTTTCTTTGTCCACAGTCCGTATCATAAGTCCTACACATGATACATTTTGCTTGTCTAACACAGCTATTAGTTTCTGTTTCCCTGTGCTAGCATATTAGCACCGTGGCAGGGATATTGGTCTGTGCTGTTCTCTGATGTCTCAAGTGCCTAGAACAGCACCTGACGCTTTGTAGGGGCTCAGGAACTACAGCTGACCCTTGAACAACATGCGGGGTGAGGAACGAGGGCGTGGACCCTCCACGCACTCGGAAACCTGCAGGCCCTTTACGCCTGTGGTTTCCCAGTATCTGCGGTTCTGTAAACCAGGCTCAATCAATGCTGGTTCATGTAGACTGAACCGTTTACTAATGAAAAAAAATCCTTTTCTAAGTGAACCTGCACAGTTCAAACCTGTGTTGTTCAAGGTCAACTGTATTTTTGGAATTAAAGAATAAATGACAAACGTTTGTTTAGGTCTTCTGCCCATTTTTGAATTGGTTTATTTGGTTTTTTGTTGTTGTTGTTGTTATTGAGTTGTATGAGCTGTTTGTATATTCTGGAAACTAAGCCCTTGTCAGTTGCACCGTTTACAAATATTATCTCCTATTCTTTAGGTTGTCTTTTGCTTTATTTATGGTTTCCTTTGCTGTGCAAAGGCTTATAAGTTTTTTCTTTTAAATTTTTAATTGAAGCGCAGTTGATTTACAATGTCAGTTTCAGGTGTACAGCAAAGTGATTCAGTTATGCATATACATACATATATTTTCTTTTCAAATTCTTTTCCATTATATGTTATTATAAGAAGTTGAATAGAGTTCTCTGTGCTATGCAATAGGTCCCTGTTGTTTATCTGTTTTATCATATGCAGTAACGTGTATCTGTTAGTCCCCAATCCCCAATTTATCCCTCCCCACCCTTTCCTTCTTGGTAACCATAGTTTGTTTTCTATGTCCATGAGTCTGTTTTTGGTTTGTAAATAGAATTTGTTATCTTTTTTTTTTAGATTTCACATATAAGTGATACCATATTTGTCTTTCTCTGTCTGACTTACTTCACTTATGATAATCTCCATCCATGGTAATGCAAAAGGCATTATTTCATTCTTTTTTATGGCTGAGTAGTATTCTATTGTATAAATATACCACATCTTTATCCAGTCATTTGTTGATAAACATTTAGGTTGTTTCCATGTCCTGGCTATTGTAAATAGTGCTGCTAAGAACATTGGGGTGCATGTGTCTTTTTGAATTAAGAGTATTTTTTGGATTTATGCCCAGGAGTGGGATTGCTGGATCATATAGTAAGTCTATTTTTAGTTTTTTAAGGAATCTTCAGACTGTCCTCCATAGTGGTTGCACCAATTTACATTCCCACCAACAGTGTAGGAGGGTTCCTTTTTTCTCCACCCCCTCTCCAGCATTTATTATTTGCAGACATTTTAATGATGCCATTCTGACTGGTTGAGGTGATACCTCACTGTAGTTTTGATTGCGTTTCTCTAATAATTAGCGATATTGAGCATCTTTTAAGGTACTTGTTGGTCATCTGGATGTCTTCTTTAGAGAAATGTCTGTTTAGGTTTTCTGCCCATTTTTTGATTGGGTTGTTTGTTTTTTGATATTAAGTTGTATGTGCTGTTTATATATTTTGGAAATTAGTCCCTCATCAGTTGTGTCATTTGCAAATATTTTCTCCCATCCTGTAGGTTGTCTTTTTGTTTTGTTTATGGTTTCTTTAGCTATGCAAAAGCAAAGCTTGTTAGTTCAATTAGGTCCCATTTGTTTATTTTTGCTTTTATTTCTGTTGTGTTTGTAGACTGCCCTAGGGGAACATTGCTATGATTTATGTCAGAGAATGTTTTCCCTCTCTTCTCTTCTAGGCGGTTTATGATGTCTTGTCTTATGTTTAAGTCTTCAAACCATTCTGAGTTTATGTTTGTGTGTGGAGTGAGGGTGTGTTCGAACTTCACCGATTTACACGCTGCTGTCCAGCTTTCCCAACACCACTTGCTGAAGAGACTGTCTTTTCTTCATTCTATATTCTTGCCTTTTGTGTGAAAGATTCATTGACTGTAGGTGTGTGGGTTTATTTCTGGGCTCTGTGACACTTCTCCAGTGAAGATACACAAATGGCCAATAGACATATGAAAAAATGCTCAGTATCATTAATTATCAGAGGAATATGCAAATCAAAACTACTATGAGATATCACCTTACAGTGGTCAGAATGGCCATGATTCAAAAGTCCATAAACAATAAATGCTGGAGAGGTATGGAGAAAAGGGAACCCTCCTACACTGTTGGTGGGAATGTATAAATGAATTAGTATACTGTACACCAGAAACTAACACAGCATTGTAAATTAACTATACTTCAATGAAAAAAAAAAAAAAAAGAATAGTTGTGCTGGGGAAGCCAAAGACAGAGAGAGATGGATGTGGTGACAGTTTAAAAGCTGGTGTAACATTACGGCTAACGCAGAATTTTAAATAAGAAAAGCATGAGTCGAAGGAGCTGAATGCTGCAACGTTCAATTACAGTAATCAAAGTACCATCCGAATCTGCTGATTTTAAATGAATCTTTTCAGGTATATGCAGATATATAAGTAGTAATCTAGTGCTCTACTCTGTCTGATTATAGATGTCAAATAAATACATTTTGATTGACTCACTGTCAGCTCCAGAATTCTCAAAACTCAGGTGCACCTTTGAGGCAAACTTTAATAATCTCCACAGTTCAGCAGGCGAGGAAAGGGAAGAGGCTGGGACTGAAGGCTGATCGGGGATCTGAATTATAGTTTCCACCCAAGAAGACGTGGTAGACAGACCACATTTGGGCTTTGGGTTCCTACAGATGTGAGTTTGAGTTCCAGTTCTGACATTTTGCATCTCTGTGTTTTGCACCTTGAGCCTTCAACCTCCTCCGCTGCAAAGTCGGGGAAAGTAATACTGACCTAGTAATATTATCCTAAAAATTAGAAATAATTTGGTGAAAGAGTTTAATAAATAGTAGACATTGTTACCTTGTTATTATTGTAGTTGAATGTACATGGATAACTTAGGACTGGTTTAGATTTAAATTAGTATTTAACTGCTATATAGGCTGAATTATGCTGCCCGCATTCATATGTTAATGTCCCATCCCCCAGTGTGACTGTTTGGAGGTGGGGCCTATAAGGAGGTAACTAGGGTTAAATGAAGTCATAAGGATGGGGTCCTGATCCGATGGGATTGGTGCCCTTGTAAGAGGAAACCGCAGAGAATCTGCTCTCACTCACTCTCTCTCTTCCACGTGAGGATGCAGGGAGAATGAGGCCTCCAACAAGTTGGGAAGAGAGCTCTTATCAGAAACCGAAAAGGCTGGCATCCAGATCGTGAACTTCCCAGCCTGCAGCACCATGAGGAGTAAACTGCTGTTTCAGGCTCCCAGGCTCTGGCGCTCTGTTACAGCCGCCGGAGCTGACTGAGACAACGTCTGGTGAGGCTTCACAGAGGGAGGTTTAAGTGAACCCTCAGTTTGTAGGCAGCATCTGGAAGGACACCGGGCAGGTTCTACAGCCTGGTGACAGGGTGATCTCGAGGCCTGTGACTTGGAAGGGCTTCTGCAAGTGGCTTGGGTTCCAGGATTCCGGACTGCTGCTCAGGAGCTGAGCTGGAAGCCTGGCAATGAGCTGGGCACTCGGCCCGTGGGAAGGGAGCCCAGCCCTCCCGTACTCAGACTCACTCCAGACTCCAGATGGTGCTTCGTTCTCTGTTCATGTCTTCCCGATGGATAGGACAAAACTGAGCCTACAGATGCAGGACACTAGTGCCCAGAGCTGATTAGGACCACGGAGGGTGAGGGCTGGCCCATCATCTCTGGCTGTGAAGTGCTCATCCCCACTAGACCTTAAAACCTACCACCACTGAACGTTACAATGTGGGTGGTTTTATAATCATAGGTGCATGTTGGTTACCATTTAAAAATATTTCATATATAATTAATAGAACTGAAAGCGGTTGTCCAGCTATATCTAATGGAGTAAATTCTCTAAAATATCACTGAGAGATTCACACAAGCTTTCTCATGATTACTTCCTGGTCAATCCTATCAAGTGACTGTCCTTTACTCGAGGTCTGGGTTGTGGTTCTCAATGCGTCTTTATTTTTCACTGTCAGTGTATTGATCGTCAGCATTGATAATATTTCCTGCCGCTCCAGAGATTTATCCTCCAAATTGGGTATTGTCATTTCCCTTGCTTGGGTGGCCAGAATATCCGAATTCACCCTAATTGGAATTGACTGTTCTGGGTTGACAAAAGAGCCCTGTAGGCGAAGCCACGAATTGCATGAGGAGTAAGTTGTAGTATTCTCGAGAGTCAATACTCTTCCATTTGGTTTATGACAATTCAGAAAGTTCCATAAAACCTTTTAAAGGGGTCATTCTGAAAAATTTTCGAAGTATAAAGTACACACATGTAAGATATATTGACTACAAGATGAAGAGTCACTTAAACCCATTCTGGTCAACATCCTTTTAATGTAGGAGGTTTAAACTCTCCAACTATATTCAGTGTAGAAATTGTCTAATAAAAATAAGTCATATTGCAAAGCATGGAGGAATATCAGGATGAAGAAAGCATTGTCCTTGGCTCTTGGCTTAGTAGGTGTGAGAGGCAAGTTGCAAAGAAAATACAATGTCGTGTGAAATCTGTGAAGGGAGACGGAAATCCACAGGCACAGAGGAGCAACCTGGGAAGTGTTACGGAAGTTTTCTTAAATGTGTGATACTTCAGCTCACTGTTGAAAGACAAATGGAAATGGTGGAAGGGGGAAGACCAGAAGAAGAGTGAGACGCTGCAGACGGAAGGAGCGGCGTGTTCAAAGTTCTGAGAAAGCAGGTGTTTTTGTAGGAACTTTATGAGAGTGAAGTCGTGCAGCTGATGAGGCTGTGGCCAGGCAATGAAAAATCGCATTTCAGGACATTTGGATGAAGGGGCATGATGTGTTCATAAAAAGTGAAGCGTTGTGATTATTTTTACACTTTAGAAATTTCACTGAAGAATAATGATAATATCTACCTATCTTTTCTCATTTAATCCTCATCTTACTCTTGTGTCCAGCTGAGTATTTGTGATATATTGGATTCTACTAAAAAAGATAGGACTTTTGTGCTGTCTCCTTATTTATATTTCATAAATTTTATCTATATTCAATCTTTAATTATTCACAGTAGGCAATAATGACAAGACAGATGCTGTACTAACTTGAGTAACTGTCCTGTCTATCCATTTATTAGCCTGAATATTGCTGGTTAAGTGGGAACACGTTCAAAAGAAATTATTTAGCTCTTGAGAACCGAAACTGGCAATATGTCTTGTCTCTTGATGTTGAACAGTACTGCAACTGGGCATTGTTTCCTGTTCTTATGTTAATCAGTGCCGGGACCAGGTGAAAAAAAAAAATAACTTAGTTATTTGCTTCGAGAAATGCCTGCTCATGGGAGGAAGGAAAATCAATTAAAGAAAAAGAAATCTCTGAAATCGCTTACTGATTAGGACTAATAGCTCACGCATCAAGACTTGCTTCAAGACCCCTGCCTCAATGTGTCTGCCAGTCCAGAACTATTCGTGGTGATAATGATGATGATGATGATGATGATGATGATAATAATAATAATACAATAATAATAATACTCTGATCAATCTCAGTTTCCCACTTCAAGACCACCTTAAAACTACTCAGCCAAGACCCTAAAACTCTACAAGTGCTCCACCCGAATTTCTCATTTTGAGACATCAGTAAGATTCTCTCAAGGTGGTGTTCTCTGTTACTGGTCCACAGATTTTATCGGGAGTCAATACTATTCTGCTAAAAGCTAGCTTTGCCGTCCTACTGCTAGAGCACATCTTCCTCTCCGGTATTCTAATGAAGTTACTGCAGCCACATTGCTCATAAGACAGTATTTGAAGACTTGATGAGGGATGCTGTGTAGATGAGAGCATAAATTAACTAAGTCATTTACTTTTTGCAGACACAGTTTTATCAAATACCATGAGGTAATAGCTGGTGGCAGAGAGAGAGAGTCAAGATTTTGAGTGGTGGTTGGGGTGGGGGGAGTTCATCCATCTGCCAAAGTAAAGCAGTTCATTCTCCGAACTGTGCTAAGCCCAGCTGTCATTCTAAAAAGGAGTATAAGAAATTGTTTACATGAAGTTGCTCAGTACTTCTCTGCGGCTCTTCATTGCTCTGATGATAAAGTCCCACCTTATGGCTTCTGATGCCTTTTGTGATCTGACTCATGCTTACTCCTCCATTTATCTTATGTATCCGCACCCCACCCCGCCCCTGATATCCTTCCATCCACACAGATTCATTTGCAAACACACGGGGTGCTCAGTTGCCTCTGGGCCTTTGCACATGCTTTTCTCGCTGTTTGGACCAAGTTTGTCCACATTTAACCAGTTAACCCCTACACTTCTTTCCTTTCTCAGCTCAATTATTTGCTGTTCCTGGGATAGTTTTCTGAACTTTTAAGATTGTACTAGGTTCTCCTCTTATATAACCTCACAATGTGCTGTGATTTTCTTATTCTAGTACTTATTATACTGTATTATAATTAGAGTTTGCCTGGCTGTCTCTCATCCACTCCATCCAGGAAGCTCCTTGAGAAAGAGATCGTATATTATGTATTTTTAATGTTTTCTCCATCTAGCAGACAGCACAGCAGATACTTAATAAATATTTGTTGAGTAAATGAGTAAACACTTGCTCTGCTGCCTTCAATGATCTCCCGAAATTCCACCTTCTCTTACTCACCAGTCTCTCTGCTGCATTGTTCTCAAGTCCATTTCCCTGTGGACACTATGCCTGACCTGAAACTTTTGAAATTTTATTTCGTATGCTGATTTTGCTGTAGTGAAGCACTTTTTTCCCCCCTTCCCTTCATTGATTTTATGTGCCAGAAGGATACTTGAATTCTAGCTGATCAGAGGGCCTGAACTAGGAGCCAAAGAGCAAATTTTAAAGGTGCAAGCATGGCTACCTATCAGTTTCAGGTGCCCTACCTCGTTTAATTTTTGTTCCCCTGTTGCACACATTTCACTTTTTACACACTGGAATGTCCTCCTCCTGAATATGCAGGTCTTTGGTTTTCTCCCTGTGCATGAGCTTAACCCTTAGGGTGCAGCGTTGTCCCGCAACCTTGCTTCCTGACGTCAGCAGCCTAGGTCCTGTGGTCCTCCATCTCGTGCTCTCTGCCTGCCACCTCCACACCCTTCTCCCTTCCACCCACGGGGTTACTTTCCATTAAATTATTGTGACTGCCTGAATTTGTCCAAGCCATCAGTGCCACTGAGGCATGTTCCTGTGTGTTTCTAGAGCATCAACAATGTAATAGGGAGAAACAAATCTATTCCTTTGGCTCTAACCCTGTGCTCTGTTTCCTGGGCTTATGCCGGAGGTCATGCTGGTTCTGCACTTTTTGTGAAAGAATGTTGCCTGCAGCCTGAATATACAGGATACCTCATTCTTAAGATTCTGATCTTTAAAGGTATATCACTTTTCCATTTATAAAAAGATTAAAAAAAAGTTGCAGAACAGAGAATAACATTTGTCTTGTTGGGGTTCATAGGAACATCCTGACCTGACCCATGTGGACAGCTACAAGAACAAAGGGTTCTGACACCAAGAACTTTGCAACAACCAACCACACACCCTCCCCTTTTTGGTATAAAAGTAGCCTGAATTCTGCCTTGGGGAAGATGGTTCTCTAGGGCATCAGTCCCCCATCTTCTCGGTCTGCTGCTTTCCAAATAAAGCCATTATTCCTTGCCCCAACACCCTGTATCCTGATTTATTGGCGTGTCATGTGGTGAGCAGGAGTTTGGACTTGGTAGCAGGAAGTCTGTGCCAGAGCTAAATCAAGGCTGTGAAGGAAACTGAGCAGACCTGACGTGGGGCAGGGTCAGTTCCTGAGCTGCCAGTCATCTTGGGCAGACTGCGCGTCGCAGCACCATCCTGACGGCAAAGAACACAAATGTGGGGCTGGGGAGTACCAGGAAGTCCCCTCGCCTCAAAATGCCTTGTTCACCTGCTGTCAAATTCCTCATAATCACTGCTCAAAGACGATCATTTATTTAAAAAATCTTTCAAAAAAAGTAAGTATCACAGGAAAAAGATAACACAACTTTCTGTTTATGGTGCCCACTATCACTTTGGTGGAAATAGTTTTATAAAGATGGAAGAGAGCCTGGGTGTCAGATCCAGCTTTGAGGAACTGAGCCTAGAGCAGAGCTCCGCAGGGGAGACAGGTATGCAAAGGCAAATTCCCGGTGCTTTGATGCAGATGCCGTGCGATTTATACCGGCTCCCAGTCCCATTCCCCATCCAGGACCTCAGACTGCTCTTCGAGGTTCTCGTCTTCCCTCCAGTGTCTGTAGGGGATTCTCTAGAAATTTCTGTATCAGTTCTTTTTCTGTCGGTGCCATCATTTCTTTGTCTCCCTGGTTGCCTGGTTTTGGAATCCTCACCTCCGCTCTGTCCAAGGCTACCGCAGTCTGCTGATTGCTTCCTGCAGTCATGGGAGCTCTGGCGTATGTCGTATTTGTGCTCTTCGCACGACGCTGGACTGTGATGCAGCACAGCTAAGGCAAGGGTTTAACATTTGATGAGGCTTTAGAAACTGCTGTGGGATAAAGAAGGAAGTGGCAACTCAGAGAGCAACTTATGGTTGCTAAAATGCAGCCACTCTTGGAACCCCCAGACTCAGCTCCATCCTTGTTGGTTCCTGTGTTGGATACTCCTAGTGTCCATCATATTTGGATTTCCTCTCCTTTTGGGCCGTCAGAATACATTTTTAGCCCCCTTGCAGTTGGGTAAGCCCACGAGATTGGTTCTGGTCAATGGCTTGTGAATGGAAGCAGGGGCACCTCAGGGTGTGTGTGTTGGTGGGTGCGGGTCCCAGGCAAAATTTATTTATAAGGCCCCTGACTATATAAACAATTTGGTCTAAATGTATATTATACCATCTGTGAGGTCATGTAAGGTATAGTTATTTTTCAATGAAGATTTAGAATAGTTGTTATAGAAGAGAGATCAGGCATTTGATCATTACTCAATCAGTACAAATAAAGATTTGTTTTTGTAGCGTCCAGGCACCATCTCTTTTCATTCAGGATCAAGAGTTATCTTTTTGACTTCTTTATTATCAAAGCACATCATTTCTGGCTAATTGCATATCTCCCACGGGAGAAAAAGACGGCCCCATTGTTACTGCTCACAATGCCAGGGCTCTTTGGAACCTGTTTGTATTGAAACAATAGAGATCTTCCTGCCTCTGTGGTTCTGTAATTCCGTGCGTTTCCTGCTGGGTACATCGTCCCTCCTGACACCACATTATCCCTCCTGCCCTCCCCAGTACTGGCTTCCAGTGATTCTCTCAGAGGTTCTCATTGTGCTTTTTAGGATGATGACCACACGTGCAAACCTTGCCCATGTATGAAGGGAAATGTGAGTGATAATTCATTTTTGGTCATGTTAAGTGTGCTGTTTAAAATTTTACGGTGTAAGTAGATTTGCAACACATCTTCCAGCCATGTCTTCTCTTAAACTTCTCAGGCTGTACTCCCTGCGTCCCTGGAACGTGATCTCTTTCAGCATTGACTGCATCCCTGAATCCCACATGCTGCCACCAGTAGGGAGGAGAGGCTCTCAGGCAGAGAAGGGCGGTCCCATTCACACTGGGGATGTCTGGTTCCTTGTCTGGCTCTGCTTAAGACAGACTTAGGGGAATATGCTGTCACTGCAGTAACTGGAGGCAAGAGAAAACATTATTGGAAATGCACTGAGGACCAATGATCTAAACTTTCACGATAGGCAACCCCCCTCCTCCCAAGACCGTCTGCCACGCGGTGCCATCTGTGCCACACAGCAGCACAGGGAGGTGGAGTAAAGGGTGCCTGCTGCCACCCTCGGGTGCTTTAGACTGGAGATGGCGTGAATTAAACACAGACAGCTGAGAGCTGACATAGGGCCCCAAACATGGTTTAAGCCCAAGGGATGGGGGGAGGCCAGATGGTAGCTCAGAACATAGAACTCGTTTTGTGTCCAGTGTGATTGAGAATCATCCCAGATGGACGTTCATTACCATTCTGCCAGGCCAATCCTGGGTAATCCTACAAAAGAATATCATGCTGGCCAGCAGGCACGATCTGCTTCCCCAGGCTGCCCTCCTGGAACCAGATCCAGACACGTGGTACCAGGGTGCCTCTGCAGGCACAAGTCTCAGGGCTCCTGGGGGCATCTGGTTGACTTCATGCATGGGATGGAGGGTCAGAGAGTTCCAAGGGGAGAAGTGAGGGCTGGGACCCATGCAGGTCCTGGCCTGAGCTGGGGTACTTCTTCTGGACTGCACTGCCAGTCCCCGCAAGCCCCAGGCACTGACATAGCGCTCCAGATTTCAGAGCTCCCTCAGGTGTGGCCCATGTCAAAGAAAGAGCAGTCCTGAGTGGAAGTGACATGAGTCACTCCTGGACTGAGATGTAGAAAAGCCCACGTGCTTTGCTGTTTTTCTGCTGCAGCAATAAGGAAGCCGCATGTTCCAAGTGGTATAGTTAATGGTGGGGACTCCGTCAGCCTGCAGTCTTGAGCGTGTGGAGCAGAGCTTCTTGCTGATCTGACACATAACATGAGTGAGAAATAAGCTATTTTTATTTTAACCCTGTGAGGTTTTTAGTTACCACAAGAAAACCTAGTCTTTCCTGACTAACACAGATCCTGGACACGGTGCTGGCTCTCCAGCCACGGGCCAGACTCCTTATGTAACAGTTCCTACTTTACAAGGGTGACCTGAAGTAAACACGTGTGCAGCTCAGAAAGGGAAACATTAGCTTTTATTTTTATGACTACTGGTGTTCGTTCTTGTGTACAGGACTAACTTAACAGTGAGACATCCGTCAGAAAGTATGTATTTCCTGTAAGTCAGGCCCCAACCGTAACTGAGAATTCCGTCAACTGACCAGATCAAGACCTGCCCTTTGTGGCCTCTTTTCTTGTCCCAGAACTACTTCTTCCCCAATGACAGACAGTGAAAACTTTCATTCCTACTAGTGAGAAAATTCCACCCTTCGTTCTTAAGGGGATAACCTCTCACTGTGGTCCAAATGGGACCACAATAATTTAATGTAAAGAGAGTTTATTGCAATCTGATCCATCAGTTGTGGGGTACATCACAATACTTTGTAATAACAACTGTAAACATCGGTTGAGTGCTATGGTTTGCCTGGCAACATCCTAAGTGTTTTAAATATAACTCCTGCCAACATGCTTGTACGACCTTAGCATAGCTTTCACTATGCCTGTTGTAAAGAACTGAGATACAGAGAGGCTAATTACTTTGTTCAAAGTCACGGAACTACCAAGTGTTTGACTCCGTTTGGACGTGGCCAGTCTGGTTTCAGAGTCTCTTGGCCACCTCACTCTGCCTCTGCTTATTCTGATAATATGTTAACCTCAGGCATGAGCCTCACTTATTCTTCCTTCCTTCCTCCCCCCCTCCCTCTTTCCCTTCCTCTTTCTCTCTCCCTCTCCCTCCTTCCTCCTCCCTCCCTCCCTCCCTTTCTTAATAGCTGTGCTTCTAGAAGCTGTTGCAGGTGAGAGGTGATGCCTGCACCATCATCCCGTGGTCTTCTGGATCTCCGTTTCAGGATTCAGAATTCTCAAGAACATACATACACACACAAATTTCCTCAAAAGCAGTGGGTGAGTGATGCTTTTTTGAGGTCGAAGGAAACTTTATTGCAAGGCAGTGTTCAAGTCTTCAATCATTTATCCAGGAGGTATTTAGTGCCTACGTACTAAACGCCAGGCATCCTGCCAGGCGCCTGTGAACAAGGCAGTCTCGTTCCTGAAGGAGCTCACAATCCTTGCAGCGTTCTAACAAGTTTTGGCAACTCCTGCCACCCAAGTTTAGGATACTCTGCCACAGTTAATAATTTTCTTGAATGATCCACATTCTGTCCATGGCTATTTGTTCACAGTAAATTGTCCAGAGTAAAGAATGAGCTGTGAATAAAACTCTGCCAGTGGGAACTGGTGAGGGGAGAGGAATGACCCAAATGGAGGAGAAGGGGCATTTCTGGGGTCGAGGGAGCTTTGCGGCCAGGACTTCACGTGGTGTTGGCCAGCCTCTGTGCAAGGCAGGACAGAAGCCCCCGCTCTGGTTTGGCAGGTAAGGAGGAAACAAACAAAAATAAACATAATCCCAAGGCAGCGAGTGAGACTTTAGCTCCCTAGGAAGTTAGTCACCTCAGCCAGTAAGTTGGAGGGACTAGCATCAAATTTCTTGTCAAAAAGACTGGCATGGAGGCTTCTAGAAACTGTCCTGGAGACTCCGCGGACTTCAGCGCTAGGGGGCGGGGACCTTTGTCACCTGAAGGGGGGTTCCCTCGGAGTTTATGCGGTGCCAGGTCAGCGGCTGAGGGCCAGGCGCTCACAGAGGACCCCGTGGATCTGCCTTCACACAGCACTTCCCTCCTCGCACCACAGGCGGGTACCAAGCGCCTTAAAAGGGACATTGGGGTGCAGATGGAGGATAGAGAAAGCTCACAAATGTTCAGATGAGGCTAAATTATGTTTTAATGTCATCTTATTTCCAAGTTGTACCTCCTAGCAGATGTGGCCTTGAGAAAAACATCCATCAAATATGACTCTACATCCTCTTGAATGATAATCTCTAAAGAGACGGGGTGCGTATCTCTCAGCTTCCTTTGTGGCTGCACCCAGTGCCTTACTCTCTGCTGGCTCCGACAACGCCAGCACACTTCTGATTTCAGCAGAGAGGTGCTGTTGCCCTCCCTGGACCTCTGCACGGAGCACAGATCTTTGGTGAAAAGAAGGCGATGTGAAATAGGCCCTCATTTTGATCCTTATCTTTGGTATAACTGCTGTCTATTTATTATCAAGTGTTTTGCATCACCAGCGTATTTGAAGGGCTGACTCTTAAATATGCTTCAAGGAAAATAAAACTGCACGATTAAAAAAAAAATCAGAGAAATTTAAATAGATGGCTAAACTCGTGAAAGGCAGAGGCTGAGTGGCTACATAGAATTCAAATGATTCTCTTTGCAGGATAAAGGAAAGTCTTTCCTTCCTGAAATGAGAGCGGTTGGGGGAGGGGGGAGCATTTATTTCTTGGCGATTAGTGTTTCATGAATTGGAGCACAGGCGAGAGGCATAATTCTAGCAAACGGAAATTGGGTGACTGTGGGCAGAAGAGACACAGGGGAGGTTCTTGAAAGGGAGAGAAAGCACTCCAGCTGTTCATGCTTTGTAAAAAAAAAAAAAAAGGATTGAAGTGGTGCAAACTGGTTCAGAGGATGCACACTGTAGCTTTAGACAGAAATGTATGAAATTCCTGGCTCTACTTTCTATCTCACTGATCTGTGCCAAGCTACTTGACTTATTTAAGATTAATTATTTAAAAGTATGTAAATACTCAAATACTGTTTTTGAAATAGGATGATCATTCTTGTTGCCTTAGATTGTGTGATGATTTAAGGAAATAATGAACTAAGCTTGGCACAAAGCAAGTGCTGAACAAAGAGGAGCCCTTGAGCCTTTCCAATGTTGATGATCATCCCATTAACAAGTGAACACAGACGTCTTAGTGTTCGGGCTAAGGCAGGAGTGAGAAGTATTTTGCATAATTATGCCGGGAAGGTACGCCAAAGGAAGATGCACGTAGATGTTCTGACCCAGGTATGGTGCGAGACAGGAACTCTTTCTTGCTAGACTAGATCTTGAAAAAAATGTGATGCTAGAGCTGCAGCAGCCATCTTGTTGCCATGAGGGAGAAGCCTGGAATAGCTAGGAATAGCTCTGAGGAGCAGAGGAGGAAAGGCAATATAGTGAAAGAAAAATCAAAAGATAGAGAGACTCTTGCTCCAGAAAATATCATTTGATCTGTGAGTCCAGCCATGCCTAACGTTGGCAATACCCTTGGATTTTCTAATTCGTGAGCTGATGCTTTGAGTTTGAGCTTCTTTGAGTTTTCTGATAACTTGCAACGATTTAAAGAAATAAAGAGTCAAATTTTTTCCTATCTTGGATGTAGACAGTGTGAATGAAAAACATTGCCAGCCATATTAGTAAACAAAGGATGCTGTGACCATCAAGTCATCAGCCACTGCTGCCACCCCGAACAGTGAGCAGAGGGAACTCAGGATGCAGACAAGCAGGCAGCCCAGCTTCTGCAGCCACCCCCAACTGTGCACCCTGAGGGAACTCAGGATGGGAAAGCACAGGATACTGGCCCTGGATAGCTAGGAGCACATCAAAGGAATGACTTCAATGAACCCAGAACTTTGCACCTTTCTACACAAAGAAAAGCACAAAATTCCTTAACTTGAGATATCTGGTTTTCTTTAGTTAACAGTAATCTTTTGATGTTCCGACTACCTGGTCTTTGTGGCAAAACTCTTATACATCCTGGCTCCTCCCCTGCCTCTTTGGAACAGTCTCTTAGAGCCATCTGAGAGGCTGCCTCCCGGGCTCGAGTCTTCAAAACTCTGCTGAATAAAACATAGCTTCCAACTTTTAGGTTGTGTATTTTTTTCATTCGATAGCATGGTGCTTGGATCTGTATTAAATGCCAACCATGAGGCAAAAAGCTTGAGGGAAAGGCTAGGAGAAACTCTGGCATCCTTGTCTGGACCTTATGGAGCCATAGAAATAATGCCAACTTCACTTCTTGTATTTGTTTGCTAGGGCGGCCATACAAAGTGATACAGACGGGGTGGTTTAAACAGCAGAAATATATTTTCTTGGAATTCTGGAGGTTAGAAGTCCGAGATCAAGGCCTGAGCAGAGCTGATTTCTTCTAAGACCTTCTCCTTGGCTTGTAGGTGGCTGTCTTCTTCTCATTTCTTCTCATTTCTTCACATGGTCTTCCCTCTGTGTGTTTCTGTGCCCTAAACTCCTGTCCTTATAAGGACACCAGTCATGCTGGTGTGGAGTCCACACTGATGACCTCATTTCAACTTTAAAGATCTTACCTCCAAATACAGGCCCATTCTGAGGTACTGGGGACGCTGTTAGAACTGTAACATATGAATTTTTGGGAAAAACAATTCATAGTACTTTTGTTGCCGAAAAGCAACACTGACAATAGTAATCATATTTTGGATTATGTTGTTAATATTTTAGCACCTAAATGAAATCGTTAAAAACTGGACGGAAGAAGTTCATTTTAATTTCTCTTTCTGCAAATATATTTCTTTCGGCATATTAGGAGTCAGGCTATGATCTCCTGTTTTGGTAAAACTTGTAATTCTCAAGAGAAAAGCATTTGCAGACAAAAGGTGCCTTGCTCCTGAGTTCAGGGGACACAGATTATGGTTCTCTTTAATTTTTTTTTTTTTTAAGATTGACTTTTCCAGAACTCCAGGAAATAAATTTAGGGCTTTCATAGCTTAGAGAGACCACAGGAGAAAGAGACATTTTTAAAAAAGCAACATGGACTAGGTTTCATAAGAGCAAGATCCCATTCAGACAGTTGGAGGTCTAACCAAGAGGATTAATGATCGCTCCTGCCAATACCAGAGCACTTCCTCATTCCAGAACCCCCCCACCCCCAAAAGCCATCCCCACATCTCTCCAAGACTACATCACTATGCTTAGTTCTAAAATTTGAGCTGGTAACTGCAAATGTTAACATTGTAAACCACACAGTAGACACATTGCCTTTTTTGGTAGCTTAGAGGGCCGGTGAGCAAACCAACTACATCTCTTCAGAGAATGAAACAAAACAATGTAAGCTGGATTCCAGGTCTGCTAGGTGAAAAAAGAAATACATGTCTAAGTGCTGAAAAGGAAAGTCAGGCTTTAAAATACTGACCGTGACTTGCTTTCTCATAGTTTTTCATTTCTCCAAGAAGCAATCTTATTTGAAATGAGATTTGAGTAATAAAAGCATGGTGTTCAAAAATTATTCATACAGATACAATCAAGCCTTAATGAATTTTTTCTTCCAAGGTTGTAATATAAGGCCTGATCCTATATTTCTGCATGCACTGAATGCCTATGTCTTTTTAATGAAATTTTAGTTTGAATGGGAAATCTGGCTGGACCGGAATAGAAATGAAACAGCTTTTTCACCACCTGCATTTGTCCGACAGAGGGCACTTGGAACTCACACATAAAGGGCGGCGGCAGAAACGGCATTTAAAATGTCTGTTTCATTGCCATGGTGATTCTTAATTAACATATAGCATCAGGTTTTCACTGACACCAGTAAAATGAGGTGACGCTGACCTTGACTAATAAAATGTGTAATCATTTTGGAAATATCGGGAGTTAGAAACTTGCTAGATATTTCTTCTTGGTGATTACGTTGGCCGGTAATCAATAAAAACAAAAATCTACATTGCAGATTACTCCAGCTCCATCTCCAGGGTAAAAATTTTATTTCTTCTTAAAAATAAAATCGAGCATACTTTTGTGAGAGCTTTGATGAAATCACAACTTTTATTACTACGTGAGGAGTATTGAATTGCCTGATACTTCTCAATAGCAAATAAACAAGTTTCAGACACAGGGGAAAGGAGGTTTAAAATGTTATTGACATAGTTCTAGAATTCTACTTTTAAAATTTCAGGGTCCAGACCAAGAAGCAAAATGAGGAAACGGAAATTCTCGGGACTCTTGTTCTGGTTCCAGGTGAAAAGCTCTGACTTACCACCAGAGGGCACTCTGCCCCCTCTTATCTTTCTGAAGGCTTCAGCCCGGCAGGGCGCTGCTTCCAATGGAAACACTGTATTTACAAACGCTCATGATTTGTTTAGGAATAATCAGAAGCACCCCCGCGATTCTGGGCAGATTTTTTTCCCCTCTAATGCTCCTGTTGATTGTGATGCAAAGTGCTTTACTGTATCAAATGTAAGTTGGAAGAATTCAGCAAATCCGGTTTGCCTGTGCAACCGAACATAAAATGTATTTCACCATTACAAACTTTTTATGGTCATAAAATACACACACTATGAGATTAAGAAACTTTCTGCTTTTCCTCTCATGTTTTCCAGAAGCAATTCTGCATCTCGATCACTTTGGTCCTAGATCTTTGTGTGACGTTTCACAGCACACAGACAAACAGTTCATTGGTTTCTTTTTCTTTTTCTTTTTTTTTTTTTTCTTTCTTTTTCTTTTTCTCCCCAGAATGGTGAGTATATAAGTGATCTCATAAAAATCCGGGTCATGGTACCAATTTTCTGGACTCGATCTGGTATATCCCCACCGCTGAGGTTTTACAACTCTGGTTTCTCAGTAGGGCATGTGGTAGATGGTATTATTATTGGGAAAAATTTACTCCACCCTCTTCCCAGCAGGACAAAAATACTTCCCCACTCCGCCAGTGCTGAGCTTGGTCAATGGGTTGTGAGAAGTAACTATGCTCCGTTCAAGCAAACGCTTTAAATGTGACTTAATACCCCTTGCTCTTCCTTCCTGTCTCGAGAATGCGTATGTTTTGCACGGTGGCTGCTCCTGCAGCCTGGGTCCCTGAATGTGAGGATGTCTGGAATGGAGTCAAAGTGTTCAGGGCCAAGTGACACCTGCTGACATGTACCATCAGCAAGAAACATGGAGTTTTGGGGGCTGCTTTTTGTGCAGCAAGCTGTAAAAGTTGATATGAGGAGTGGGGTGCCGTTGTATAAAAATAAAAATTGGTGGGCAGTTGCTTCAGGATAAAGCTGTAGATGGTGAAAAGACTGTGGAAGGAAACTGTAAAGAGTGACGATCTTGCAGCGGTAACTTGGGAGGCAAAGTGGACCTGGTGAGCTTCCGCTTTGGCTGCCAAGGTATTTAAACAGAAGGGTGCAAGTGTGAGTTAGTTGTTATTAGCTGGGTTTGATGGGATATTTAACACATGAAATAAATCTGGAAAATAACTGGCCTGTTTGCAGGACAGGATGAAAGAGAAAACAGCCTCAAACTTTATTTCAGGGTGGAAAAATGGGACTGTTTTTCATCTTCAACTGGTGAAAGATGAAATGGAGAAATACTTTGAGCCAAAACCACTGATTAAGACATTGGCTGAGATGAAATTACGAGAGTGGCCACAATTCCTAAAGACATGATTCTTCAAGAGCTGGCCAGGCTCACAGTGCCCTTAAGCAAGTCTAGAGAAAAACTTATGTCTCCCAAAGAATTGTGGTGGAGGCTGCCGCACACGGAAATGGGATCAAAGGGTGGAGTAGCTAATGAAATCTTTGTAAGTGTTGTACTGCCGAAAGCACTGTCCTGCTCAATTAAACAAGATTGTGGCGTTTTGAGGCTCTTTGGGCAAGAAGCAGGCTGAGAAAGCTCTTTGTCTCCTCGGGATGGGCTGGTCTCCAGGGCCCTACTTACGTGGGCATCCAGCAGGGTCAGTGGAAAGCTGTCCTAGACAGTGGAGTCAAGAGCTCTGGAGGATGACGGACTGGGGCGCCACCCACAGGGAGCAGGACTGGAGCTTATTCAAGGACCATTCCCTGCCCTTGGACAGGACTCATGACATTTGCCCAGCAGAATCTCAGAATTGCTGTGTACCAGCAATAGCTCAGTCCTTCTCGTCTTTCCTCTTGATGAATGTCAGTGTTTAATGCAGTTGCTCTGTCCCAGTCCCACCACTTCATGTGGGTGTGTGTGGGCTGTTTTGTACCGGATTTAGAGACGACTGTGAGATCTTCAACTTAGCCCCTGATGCTGTAATGGGGTGAGACTTTCTGGGTATATTTCTTGGAAACAGGTGAGTAAGAAAGGGAGGAAAGCAAATATCCATGAAAGGTGGTCTGTGATAGATTGGATGATTGCTTTCAAATATTTCTTCCCCTCCCTTGTCCTGGGCAGAGAGTGTTTTCCTGCTCCATTGATGTTGGTCTACTCCGTGTGGCTATTTTTGACTCATGGAATGTGAGCCAGTAAGACAAATGCTGTGTTTGAGCAGAAGCTTCAGATGAGATTGCCTCTTGTTCTTAGCCTCTGTCCTAAAAATGAGCCTCTCTCATGTAGGGATGAGCCTTAATCAGAGGCGCTCGAATGACAGAAGGACACGAGGGGCGGAGCCGTAGCCCCAGCCACTCCCTACGTGATGTAGACACATGAGCAGGAAGGAAACGCTTGCTGTTGCAAGCCACTGAGGCTTTGGGGTGATGCTTCACAGCGAGCTGACCAACGCAAGACATGAGACCTCGTCTGAGGTAGCTTTTGCAGTCTTGTTCAAAAGCAATAGGAACATACAAATACGCTTTGTCTTTTAAAAAGCAATCATTTTAATTATGGCATTCCAAAAAAATCTCAGCTTACATGCCACACAAAATGAAATGTATTTTTCCTTATTAAAATGAAGCAAACATCTGCTGATACTAAAAACGCCAAGGTAGTATGTTTCCAATGGAAAGGCAGTTCTGTAAGACGATAAAAAATGACTGGTTTATTTAGTAGGATGCTCTGAATTATCCTTAGAGAAATAATGAGTCAGATCAAGCCATTTGTAGTGTCCTTCCCTAGAGTGAGCTGGACTCTTTCGAACACCCCACGTGGATGATTGACATAACGTGTACTACTGAGAAATGTCTGCTTCTGTTTCTCAGATCAGTGCCCAGCCAGTGATTTTCCAACTTGGCTGCGTGTCTCTCTAGAGTGGAGGATGATTTAGGACTACATCTCACATGATACGATGCTAGTAGTGAAGAAACAACGTTTGCTAGCCGTTTCCTTCCATGAGAGTGAACTCAAGATTCTCCCTGTAGTAATGCTAGGCTAGCTGCCATCGAAAGATGCTTTCTTATGTGAGAGACTAAAGGGTGGAGTTACAAGGAGCACCCCAGGAACCTCACAAAATCTCAGCTGGACTTTGTGTTTTAGGTCAGAACATAAGCTGCGTTTGGAAACGTGTTCCATATGCAAGCCTCATCGGTTGAATGAATGTGTTGTAAGGGCGAGGTCGAAATCTTTTGAACCCCTGTAAGGACTGGTGTGGCTTCTGGTGGAGATAAATCAAAGACCAGAGGAAGAGGGTCAGTTAGTAGGCGGCCTCAAAGATTCTTCTGCTCAAAATATTTTCACACCTCAATTTTTCTATTTGGGGCAATACAAATCGTCTTCTAAAATGCAAACACCCACCAGGAAGGGTATATTTTTACCTTTTCTCACGCCAGAGGGAATAATTTCCCGAGAGGTCAGGAAGTCCAGGGAGGGGGATCTTTCTGGAGCTGGAAGTGTTAAGGTGTAGGGAAGCCCTGGGGGAGGTGACGGGAGAAGAGCTAGGCCTGGCCCCAGCCGGAGCTCTGTGCCACCTCGGCCCCGTGCTGGGCGCTCAGCAGATAGGAGTGGATAAACGGACGGGTCACGTCCATGAGAGGCTGGGTGCCCGCGAACACTCAGGCCTTGGAAACCCCGGCAGAACTTGCCTTGCCTCACAGCCTGCTGTTCTCTTGTACGCAATCCCCCCAGCCGCTCCCCCAGTAGGACTTCTGCCTGGATTGCACTTTGCATTCCATCAGCCCTAAATACTTGTTGCTCTTTTGACATGCATCCCCAACGTCTCCACCTTCATGATGCCTGGTCGATTAAGCTCCCAGCTTACCACCGGGTTCTCACTCTCCTGGGTCCTTCTCACCCGGCACTGTCGTCATCCGCTTGGGTGCTGTGGGTGTTCCAAAGACAAGGTCCAAAATTTATGTGTCTTTGCTGCCCTAGGCCCTTTACCTGAGCATCTTAACACATAATGGATGTTCAATAGAAGTTTACTCTTGGGCTGGAGAGAAGAGGAAAGAGGGAATCAGAAAAGTTATAATCAAAAATGGCAGCAGACAGCTTTCAAGACAAACTTCATCCATGGTGACATTTTCCCGATGGTGACAGCTGGGCCAAGTGCCTCTGAGAATCACTTTGCTTGTAGTTGTTGGCACGTGATAATGGTCCTAGACAGATTTCAGTGCTGCATCTGCCTCATATTAGATGTTTGGTTGTGGCTGCTGGTGGGCATGTGATCCGCAGTCCTTTCCACGCTGCCCACCTTGTCTTTGACTTGCAGACCTAGCAGTTGTGCAGAGAGCTGGTGGCTGCTTGGAGTCCTGCTTTTTCACTCACATTTTGGAACAAAAAAAGCTCTCTCTCTCTGACTTTTGCCTGCCAGATTGGCTGCAGAAAGTGTTATGGACGTTTCCCAGGTTTTTTCTTTCTTTTTTTTTTTTTTTTTTTTCTGCTCAAAGCTGTGCTTTCTTTTTTATGGTGCATTTCCTTTGTTTTGACCTGCTTGTGGTCACCCCTACTTTGGCTTGTAAAACAGCATTGTTTGGGGACCCTGCTGTCATGCATCCTCTGAGTGTATCCTCTGCCCGGTGATGCTGGTGGCAGAAGACTTTGCATCTTTGCCAGCTACACTAGTTTTGCTGTTGTGCTGTAAAGGTGCCATTCTTTCTTTCTTTATTGGAGAGTGTATGGTGGATATATGTTTGTGAAGAGGGAGGAAGAGCAAGACAGAGAGACAGAGGAGAGAAAAGATGGAGAGGGGGAAGGAAGAGAGAGGGATGAGGGACCTGGGTTGGGGAGAGAGAGGGAGAGAGAGAGAATAAACTGTGAAGTCAGTGGACAGAGTGCCTCTCTGCCTCGTATGGGAATTTTCTGCCTCTGGTTGGTACTTCCACGTTCCTGCCATGCACGCTGTTCCTTGGTTTTCCACAATGTCCTGCCTCACCGGATAGCACCGGTACTATTAAAGATTGTTGCCATTTACTGAACACCTACTTGGGCAAGCACCACGGTTGTCTTTTGCCTAACTGTCACATGAGCATCACAGTGTAGGACCAGTCCTGGGTTCAACACTCCTTCTTCCTCAGGCTGGAAAGTAGTGGGTAAACCAGAAGCGCTATCCTCAGCAACCGTGGTACTTAGTATATGACCTAACTCTTCCCACTGACCTAACACTCCCACCCGTTCACATGACTGTTCTCCCTAAAGGTTCTGAGGGAGAGCGGAACAGGCAGAGGTCCTTGCAGATGCTCCTGGATAATTGGGTCGAGAATTTCATAGATGATATTTGCCTTTCAATCTGGAATAAATATCAGGAACAAAAAGGGAAGCAGAGAAGCAGGGATCTGGATCCTGGCTCTGCTGCTGGAGGCTGCAGGTTCTGAGTGAGTCAGCCCACGGCTCTGAGGCTCCCTTTCCTCCCGTGTACTTTGACCAGTGGGCTCTAAGGGCAGTGTTCTATTCGGAGGGACTTTGCAGTAAAGACCACCCTGAGTTCTTCTTAATGGTGCCTGGAAGCCAGGTGGGATTCTGTGCACATGACGTTCTCCATCACAACTTATTTCTGCTTGGGGTTGACACCACCGTCAGCTCTCACTCTAGTCTACTTGGATAGAGAGAATCAGGCAAACTGGGATTTGAAGGAATTTTTTTTTTTAATTTTAAAATCTAATCCAATGATTTCTAATCTGGGGCATGCATTAAAATCATTTTTCAAGCTGTAAAATGACAGATTCTTAGAGGCCCATACCACGCGATCCTTATTGTGTGGGGCTTGGGTGGTGGCCGGGTCCAACAAGTGATTCTGGAGTGCAATGGGGTAGAAAACCATAAATTTAATTTACTTCTCATGATACGCAATACCTTCTTGCTTGATTTGATTCTCTGTTTCTTCATCGTTGTGTGTCTGGGAAGTATGCAGAAAGCAGAGCATGAGGGTTATTTTCTGCTCAGTTCCACGAAGCAAGTCAGTGACTGGGCATTGCGTTTAGGGACGCACTAAGTCTTCCAGCTTGTCGGAATAGCCCGCTGTGTTGATTTGTCAATATATTTTCTTTCCAAGAGATACTTCACCTCTTCCTGTGCCTCTTCCTAGGTGCTAATGAGGACGTAGATGCTCCTGGATAATTGGGTCAAGAATTTCATAAATGATACTCGTCTTTCAGTCTAGAGTAAATACCAGGAACAAAAAGGGAAGCAGAGAAGCAGGGATCTGGATCCTAGCCCTGCTGCTGGAGGCTGCAGGTTTTGAGTGAGTCAGCCCACGGCTCTGAGGCTCCCTTTCCTCCTGTGTACTTTGACTAATGGACCCTAAGAACCCTTTTAGGACCCCAGGCTCTCACAGCGCCTTCCAGTCTCCTTTTTGCCCTCCTGACCATGGATTCTGAGGAGTCATGGAAATGACCCCAGCCTCTGTTATTTCCTTTCTCTGGATTCCTGCTACACTCAGAAGCCTCTATAGTGAGGAATAGCTATATTCTGTGGGGTTGATCTCTATGTCCCTGAATTTGTCTTTTAAAAGATTCCAAGACACGTGAGACGCAGAATCATTCCATTCATCTGTACCACACCTTCCCCACAATCGAAACTGTACTGTTGAACATATGTAAGAAGAAACTACATACAAAGGATCACAGGCTTTTACAGTTGGAAACAAACCGCTTTAGAGATTCTGCCCGTTTAATTACACCTATGAGGAAGCGAAGGCTAAGAGCTGATAACCCCTCACGGAGGCGGCTGGTGGCAGAATGAAGGCTGTCATCAGGTTTGCTGACCTCCAGGGCAAGGGTATTTTCTTAGGCGCACATCTTTGGCTGGTTAACTAGAAGACGCTGGATTAACACCAACAAAAGTGGCCATATCTTAATGACTCATTATGAATTTCTCCAGTCTGCATAGTGGAACAGTTTCACCCTTTTATATTACAGTTTCTTTCTTTGTTTATCACTTTAAGAACAACTTAAAATGCCGTAGAGATAATATCTAGATGGTCTGAAAACTGGCATATATGATCATCATTAAGGAGAGAGGCACATGCTGGTGCCATGACTCTATTTTTAGATAAGGAAAAATAGTTCAAGGTCATGAAAGGCTTTTGGAAGTCAGGGTAGAAAAACCAGCTTTATCTTCAGGATTCAGCAGCACACATTTTACAAATGAAGAAATGATGTGATTAACATTTTTCTTGCTTAAAGTTAAAAATAGAGAGTGTTGACTTCAGTCATCAGTTTGTTGTCGGGCATGGAGGTGAGGGGACGTGGCTTCAGCAAGGCCAGCTGGTTCTCAATCAGATCTCACTAGGTAAGCACCGTTCTCTGCCCCCTGGGTTCTGGGCTGTCCCTTAACTGCTGGACTGGTACACTCTCAGATTATTTCAACCTTGTATTTTTTTTTTTTTAAGTTGCTAGCCTTGGTCTATAAATAGATTCTTGAGAATCTCAAGTTCTAATAATAACTGATCATTTCTTTCTCCCGAGAAATTAAGCCATTCTATGGCCACTATTAAAATCACTTAAAATTAATTATTGTCCCTGAAATTT
The DNA here is from genome assembly GCF_036321535.1 of Camelus dromedarius. Lineage (NCBI taxonomy): Eukaryota > Metazoa > Chordata > Mammalia > Artiodactyla > Camelidae > Camelus > Camelus dromedarius. The sequence goes on from NC_087447.1 coordinate 65,518,900, forward strand.
GTCCTCCTATTTTATAAGCTGGTAGAGCTGCTCTCTTAACTTATGTACACTTCTGATATTACTTTATGCCACTGGTTCCCAACCAGGGACGGGTTTGCCTTCCAAGGGACATTCGACAATCTCTGGAGACACTTTTTGGCTGTCACAGCGGGTGAGGCAGGGGTGTGCACACCACAGGCATCTAGTGGGTGGAGGTCAGAGACACTGCCCGAAACCCTCCAGGGCACAGGACAGCACCTCACAGCAAAGAATTGTTGGGCCCCAAATGTCAATAGTGTTAAGGTTGAGTGACCTTGCTTTACAATATAGATTTACATAAAGATACCACCTTATCTACATAGATAAGAATCACAACTGATCATTTAAACCTCCATGCATTAATCTGCACCAAATAATGAGTGTCTGATACCGTGTTAATCTTGCTTGTCACAACACCTTCATTTGTCAAGGTTATGAACTGATGTTTTGCTGTGGAAGGTGTATGACCCCTGTTCTCCTTGTCAAAGATAAAATGAGTATGAAGGAATTTGTCAGCAACCCCAATTTGAGGTGTGTCAGCATCCCCTGGTTGAAATTTTCAAAATTTAAGTCCTAGTAAAACGGAATGTTGCAACTAGTCATCATCAAAGCTTCGTAAACGGTGTCTTAGCCCTGGATCTCCAAGACGGGCTTGCCACAACACGCCAATACTTTCATTTAGTCATTACTGCTGCAAGACTTCAATGCTAATTCCATTTTTAGTTACTGTTTATAGCAACTATTAATGGAGAGATGAGCGAGAAAGAACTTTTTTTTTTTTAAAGCTAAAATCTAGTCAGTGGCTCAGTGGCTGTAATTCCCGGGGCACTGTGCGCCTTTAAATGTAATTTCAAAACAGGCTGTAATGGCAAATTAGTTTCTTTCTATTAGTTAAGTGATTATACACCAATCAGAACTGAATACACATGCTATTAAGTTTATAATTATATTTGAGAATTTCACAGTCCACTTCATCTTCCTTTAGGTCTCCTTGAGCGCTCCCTGACGCTCACATTTCATCTGGAAGGGAGTATTTTGCAAAATGTTTAAGCATGGTTATCTTGGTTGAGAATATTTCAAGTCAGGCTCAATGGTGAATCCAGTGGCTGATAAGTTTTCAAGGTCTCCAGGACTCAGACTCCAGTCAGAATCCAGGTTAATAGTGAGTGAAATTTACTGTTGATAACAATTTCTGGTGCAGGGGCAGTGACTTGGCTGCCTCTGTCCATTTCTTAGGGGACAGGGCTTTGAATCCCTGCCATCCTCGTCATAACAAAGACCACACATTAAATGAGCTACGTCTCATGTGGCGGCCAGGGGTACAGGAAACCCCTGCGACGTTACACAGATAGCTAGAAAGGGCTTGGATGTTGCTATTTTTCTTGGTCCAAATTGTGGCAAAACAGTATTTCTTTCCTTAAATTTCTTTTTTTTTTTTTTTTAATTTCATTTTCGGTTGAAGTGTAGTTGATTTACAATGTTAGTTTCAGGTGTATAGCAAAGCGATTCAGTTATACATGTTCATACATATATATTATCTCTTTTCATTTTCTTTCCTGGGTGTCAGCAAAAAGTCACTGTAGCATGATGGTGACCATGCTGAAAGCTCTGAAGTCAGACAGACCCGTGTTCAGAGCCAAGCTCTGGGCTGTACCAGCACGTGATCTTGGAATGTTGCTTAACTTCTCTGAGCCTGGGTTTCCTTGTTTATTTAATAGTAAACTACCGGGTCTAGTCAACAGCAGAGACTCTAAAATCAGACGGTGCACTTTTAATTTCAGGCACATCTCAGAGATATTGCAGGTTTAGTTCCAGACCACTGGATATTGCAATAAAGTGAGTCACATGAATTTTTGGGTTTCCCAGTGCATATAACTGTAATGGTTAGGTTATATTATAGTCTGTTAATTGTGCAGCAGCATTGTGTCTAAAAAAAGTACACACCTTACTTAAAAAAAATACTTTATGGCTAAAAAGTGCTGAGCAACTATGTAAATAAATCTATATAAAATATATATAATAAATCTTATCTATAAATAAGATCAAAGATCACTTATCATAGATTATCATAAATAATGGAATAATAATAAAAATGAAATATTGAGAGAATTAATAAAATGTGACACAGAGACATGAAGTGAGCAAATGCTGTTGGAAAAATGGCACTGACAGACTTCATCCACAGAGTTGCACAAACCTTCAATTTGTAAAAAAAAAAAAAAAAAAAAACCCACCATATCTGGGAAGCACAATAAAGCATAATGTGAGGAGATAAGTCTGTACCTGTCCCCTGCCTGGTGCAGCATTAGGCAAGTGCCTTAGCCATGCTAGGCTCCAATTTGCCCATTGAAAAATAGGATTGAACTCAGCCATAAAAAGAATAAAATAATGCCATCTGCAGCTACATGGATGGACCTAGAGATCGTCATTCTAAGTGAACTAAGCTAGAAAGAGAAAGAAAAATACCATGTGCTATCAGTCATATGTGGAATCTAATAATAAAAAGAAAAAAAGGACACTATGAACTCATCTATAAAACAGAAACAGACATAGTAAACAATCTTATGGTTACCAGGGGAAGAGGGGGTGGGAAGGGATAAATTTGGGAGTTTGATATTTGCAAATGTTAGCCACTACATATAAAAATAGATTTAAAAAACCAGGTTTCTTCTGTATAGCATAGGGAACTATATTTAATATCTTGTAATAACCTTAAATGAAAAAGAATATATGTAGGTATATGCATGACTGGGACATTGTGCTGTACACCAGAAACTGATGCATTGTAATTGACTGTACTTGGATTAAAAAAAAGAAAAAAAAAGAAAAAGAAGATTAAATATTATCATGTTTTAGAAACTCACAGCACAATTTGTCGCCCATGACAGGTGGTCAGTGAGTGAAATGGGTCGTCATCACCACCATCATCATCATCAACAGCAAGTGCTCCATCATGAGAAGCATTTAATCAGAGGCTGATTGGCTACTTTTAGGTTAGCGTCTAGTATATCCATTCAGACAGTATTGGTTTGACTCAGATCACCTCTTTTGTGGTTCTGTGAATAATACTCCAATGGTAGAACTGTGGCAACTGGGTAGAAGAGAGTTTTTAGGCCAGGGCACCTTCCCACCAGGGGAGGAGTTGCCTCTTCTGGGTATGTGTCCATGAAACTGACACCTGAGCATCCCACTTAGCTTTGCGTTCCCAAGTTTACAGGATTTCAAAATTGTAGCTGCTCTCTTTTGAATCATCTCCCAATTCTCTACACATCTCCCTTGCATTGATTTACATAGTACAGAAATTTCGCATGGATTCTTCACATTATTGCTTCTCTTGTTCTGGCATCCCAAAGAATACAGTCCATTTTTCCCCACTAATAACCGAACCATCCCTGAGACCTGTTTAGCTTGAGGTCAGCTATGTCTGTGACTCTCTCTTTGTGGTTCCATGATGTCAGCTCTTTCTCATCTCGAATTTTTGCACTTTGCTTTTCATTTTAAAATGCACTTTTGCACTTTTTGAAAGTCATTATTTTTATTTCTGACTCCTTCTCCTGTCAGGTCATTTGGAAATCTAATTTTATCTTTCAGGGTGAATGACTCACCCTCCTCTTCCACCCGTGGTGGCCACGTGTCTGTGGATGTAACGAAGACCACTTTCCTCCCCAAATGAAGGATGAAAGAAAATGTTAAATAGCTTCAGGCCTAGGATGGTCTTCTGCATGAATTTTAGATAAAAAATTTCAGGCACATATGCAATAATTTGCTTAAATCAACTAAAGCAAACAAATGAAATACTTTTATGAGCTACGGGGATTACTTATGCAACTAAAATAAAGAAGTTTATAGACACTAGTTGACAACTGAACATTTCTGGTGGGCAGATTTGGACTAGTCTTTTGAAACAGAGTAAGGATATTTTCAATGACACTTTATGTCAGTAAAAATTACTTAACCAGGAGCTTTTCCATATGAAACATAGCAGAGAAATGGAAAATCATCCTCAGAGAGTCTCAAACAGAGTCCCCTGGGGTCCAGATTGCAAGCATTTTACTCTTGGGAATTGGGAAGCTCTGAAATGACCCAAAGTCAGGCTCTGTTTCTTTTTCCTTTTCACGTACTATATTAACCATGTTTTTATTGTCTGTATTCTGATGCTCTGACAATTGGGGCCCCGCTGACCCTGGAGGGATTGCCCCACCTGGGTTTGCCACTTCCTAGGGCTAGTAAACCCCTTGCCTGTAAGTGTGCTTTCCAAGTGCAAACCAACCCATCCAGAGTGCACACCTCCAACCACTTTCTGTATCTAACTCTCACTATCCACCTTCCCTCATTACCCCAGAACCAGGTATACGGGACAACTGAGGACAGCCCCTGTGCCTCAAATTGTGCTAAATTATTCAAATAGCCAAGCCCAAGGCTGCTTGCCCTGCCACGCTTGCTTCTGCCTGCAAAGACCTCAACACAGGCTCTTTCCCACCATTTCTCGCTCTCCCCTCCTGACCGACCCTGGTGCTTCCCTGTGTGTCCCTGTGTGGTGTGGCGTGCCCTCTACCTGCGACCTGTGAGTAATGATCTCCCTTTTCAGCAGTAATCATCTCCTGATCTGTTGGCCTTACCACACCTAAATAATAATAAAACCTATGAAAACACATACTTCTGAAAAGTTTGGCTTTCTAGTTCCCTAAATTACAGCAGGTGTAGGAGCCACAGGTTGGAGTTGAAGGGAGATTCTAGAGTCACGTGTGTTGGTGGTACTATGAGATGCCACTTCTTGTTGTTTGAGTAAACGCCTTCTTGCCCAGTTATATGAAGAATGTGTAAGCAGAACCAAACTTTGACTGAGTTGAGAACAAGGTAAGATGTGCTTCTGTCTGGTTTATTTTTATCTATTTTTCTTTGCACTTCCATCCCTCATCTGTTGCCTCCAACCTCACATTTTGAACCCTTTCTGTGTGTGTGCCCTGCCCTTGGCTGAACAGAATCTCATTCCCATTTTGGAAAGGACGCTAATGATGGTCACAACAACAACAGCAATGCAAAAACTAATTTTTAAAAAACCGCTGTAAGACAAACTCTGTATGAAGTGCTTTGTGTTTGTTATTTTGAACCTTGCATCAGACCCTAAAATATTGACTTTTGTTAGCTCCTTGTATAGATGAACAGACATTTGTGGAGGGCACATAACTTGTGCCAGATCACCAACCAGACTCCCACAGAACCTGGATTCTGACGTGCACTGTGTAAATCGTCTCTTATCGTTCCTGCCCTGTTCACTGCAGCTTTCACATGAATATACTCTTCTAGTAGTAGCTTTAAAAGGACAAGGATGCACTAATGTCTGGATGTCATGTCATTTTGTGCCAGAAATGCAATGACCTCCCCCTGTGGAGAATTCATTAATTCCTCCTTCTCACTTTGAAAGCACGTAGCTTACATTTCAAGTCACACAGATCGCAGCCATGATTGTAGTAGTGGTAGGTGTATGTGCCTTATCAGTTCAACTAGCCTGTGGGCCACATGGAAGCAGAAACTGTGCCTGGTCTTTGTAGTGGTCACAGCACTCAGCTCAAGGCCTTGACCCTATTAAGTGTACAATAAACATTTGTTGAATTGATTTGAATTGAGGATCAAATGCATTAATGTTTGTTAAACCCATTTGTAAGGCACTAGCCACACCAGAGAAAAACTGATTATTTGAGTCATGGCATGTAGAGAAGAAAGAGGGACAGAGTGGGGGGGGGGGGCCCTTTCCAGATTCTTGCAAGTCTTTTGTAAAGAAAAGTCATCAACGGGGGAGGGTATAGCTCAGCGGTAGAGTGCCTGCTTAGCATGTGTGAGGTCCTGGGTTCAATCCCCAGTACCTCCATTAAAAAAAAAGTGATAGCCCCTAACGTCCTCTCTCTGTTCCCATAGAACAGCACAGACAGAAAGATCCCAGATGGAGATCCTGACCCTTAGGATGTGGAGCTACTGAGATGAGATATTGGGAGGTAATCCCTACATGGAGAGTAAAACAAGAAAAGTATATATATATATAGGGAACAGAGCATTCTGGAGATTATAGCTTTTCATGAGCTGCATAAATACGTAGTGGAATTTTAACTTAAAGTGAAATTTTGCTAGTCACCCCTAGAGCAGACTTAACTAAATTTCCATGGAAAACTTTAAGAAGGTGAAGGAAAAAAGATGAAATGCTATAGCAACATTGAAAGCAAAGACTCAGAAAAGAAAATTTCCAAGATCTGGGAGCCAGTTACTCCAAGAGGATAACTGTGCTTCCACAAGTTAGTCGGATTCAGTGACAAATGAGAGAACACTCTAACAGTGCCTAAAACATAAGGACATTTATTGTTTAAGAAACAGCCTGAAGTTAGGTGGCCTCTGTATGCTTCGATTGCCTGACTTCCGCAGAAATCAGCATCTTTCATTTATTCTTATGCTGTTCTTAACGTGTTGGCAGTTTGCCCTCAGGTTTTCATCTTGTTGCACCAGGATAGCTGCCACAGCTCCAAAAATTTCATTCTAATTCTACAGTATCTCAGGTAGGAAAGAAGGGGGGAAGGGACACAAAAATAAACTGTTTCCTTACATGCTTCCCTTCTATTAGGAAGGGAAGATCCTCCCTGCCCCAAGCCTTCAGTAGACCTCCATTTGCATCACATGAGCACTCCCTGGCTCATTCAGTTTCAGAGGTAAATAGAACAGCGATGACCAATAATTAGTCTAGGGATGAGCGCACTGTCACACATGCCCGCCTGCACATGGAATCAAGGCTCTTTTAGCAACGAAGGATGGGGAAATGGCTGCTGTATCCACAGCCAACAGTGTCGGTCATAAAACTGGGCTGAGAAAAGAATTTTACCTGTTACCCGCTTTGCCTCATAAAACATAGCAGCCCCATGTAACTAGGAGAGCGTTAGAAGATACTTCTTCCTCATCTCAATATCTGGACGGAGATCCTGGCTCAGTGCCCATCACAGAACTAAGCCGTGGTCCTGCTCTTCGCAGGGTATGCTGTTTGAGACTGTCAGTTCTCTGATTCACCCATATTTCTGAACTCCTAGGCACCATTTTCTACATTTTTAAAAAAGACCACAACTTCAAAAAGATAACAAAGCATGGTGTAGGAGAAGCTAGCAATGGTCTCTTATATTCTTGTAAGTATAGTGTCCACAAATAAAAGATTTGCCTTTGGGACTACAAATTGATGGGGAACAGTGCATTTTGGAGATTATAGCTTTTCATGAGCTGCATTGCTTCAGAGTACTGGAGCATTAAACCTGTGGGGTTATCTGGAGTTCTATTTTCTGTTTATTGAAACGAACAGCTCTATGGATGAAGGCATTCTACACCCTGGAAATTGAATACATTTGGGAGCATATGAACATGTCTGGCATTAATATTTGAGAAGGCAGTTTGACCAAAGAAAACATAAATTAATAGTGAACTAATACGGGGACACCTGCTCATCTTTTCTGTGGTTAATGATTTCTTCTTACGTGAGTAAACATGCAGGGCTTATATGCAATTATTACAAAGCAAAGGAAACATCATATTGAAATTTGGAAACAGTGTATCTTTTAATATGATTACTCCAGATAAGAAGAGAATAATTTTAAAATGCTTTTGCTCTGCAGGATATAGTACTTGATACAGAGTAGTCGCAAGGTGAGAACGGTTGAGACAATAAAATGAGATACAAATAAAAATGGATGATGTGAGGAAGAATTGCAAGGAAGCATCTTAATATCATCTCTACGGGCAAAGCTTGGTGCCCCTGGACTTCTCTCAGGGATCCTCCTCTGCTTCCTCACATTGGTTAACACTAGGATGCATATTTTTATACCTGCTGCTACAACACTTCTAGATCAGTGGTTCTCAAACCAGCAGAATCACCTGAAAATATAGGTGATTTTCTTTTAGTACAAATTCCTGGTCCTCCTCTCCAGGGATTCTGATTCAGTAGTGTGGAATGAGACCTGATAATCTGCATTAAAATTACAAAGTTTCGTTTCTTACTGATGTCACACCGTCCGTCTTGGGTGGGTGAGGTGTGATCGCATTCCAGGATCTAGGCTGTCAGAGCAGTCACTGCTTGGGGCAGCAGCAGTCATCATGGAAGAGGGAAAAATGGCCTTTGGGTAGGCATGCCTTGGCTGTTAAATATTCTGGCCCGTAGGTCACTTGTGTTAGTGTTACTTTTATTCACAACTCATTTGCCAGATCAAGTTTCATAGCCTCATCCAACCAGAAGGAAGCCAGGAAGGAGTGTAATTCTCCTTGTGATTGGAAGGTGTGAGGCTAGAAATGTAAAGTGAATATGGCTCAAAACAATCACATTCTGCCTATTTGGTCTCATGTATTTGGCTCATTCTACCCTGCAAGCAACCTACACTCTTTCCCCGTGGGAGAAAATTTAAGTTTTATCCAGTTGTAATGTAATGTAGCATAACATAACGTGAGCTTCAGTCATCCTCAAGGATTTTCTGATGATTCTTGGTGGTTTCCAAATCGTGGAAGCCAGGGTGAAGGCCACAGTGAGTTCTTCACTAGGCACAGGTGTGGCTGATCTTAATCCACAGATTCTGAGCTAAGAAGATTACTTTTCTGTTCTCCAAGCTTAGTGGACAATGGTCGAGCAGGACAACCAGAATAAACATTCTCGTTTGGTAACAGGAAGAAAGGAAAACTCACAGAAGTCACTGATTCATAGCAATTCGTAGAGTCTGTTATTAGGCAGGCTTTGCAAGGGCCTGCGACCCTGACTGTTGGCCTCAGCCCTGGTTCTGGCTGTTAGGATGGGCTCCCCAGTCCATGGTTCTCCAGGCCCTTGGCTCTGACCTCACTGAGGCTCTTTCCATTATTCTCTTTGACTTTGTCTGAAAATGAGAATTAGAGAATATGCTTTTCCTTTGGTTCAGTTGCTTTTTTGTGCTTCCTTCACACAGAAGGTTAAGAGTCTGAGTCATTCTTGAAAATGTCAATGGTTTCTTCTCTCCTCTCTCTTCTAACTCCCTTTTCCCTGCTCTTCCTTCGCAAGTTCCTGATTTATTTAACTTACAGGTGTTTTAAAAACTCAGGCTTCTTGTTTATTTGATTCCAGTCCCCTCCGTTTGCCAGTAGGCATACTCTATGCATATATAAAGGGAGAGCCATGCTTCAGGCATTTTTTTTTCCTCCGTGAACAATTTTGACAAATTGAAAGGATTTACTGGGTGTCTTAATCCATTCAGAGATTTTTACCAATGAGTATAAGGACTTACCCTTGATTTAACTCTTGCTATTTGATGGTTTTAATTTTTCCTAATTGGGATTGAGAAACACTTGCCCCTTCTAACTCTATGAGTCCCTGAATGTGTAGACTCTCTTCCCTGTTATTTCTGCTGACAACTGGACCAGCTCTTTTCTGAACCTACCCTTTTCTTTCAATAATTTGCAAAGTGCAACAGACAGTAACTGGAATGCATCGCTAACTTCCCATCTCTCCTGGAGAAACACAAGTTCATTAGGTGTGGGATCTGTCTTACAAATTATTGCATTCAATGTTGTGGTGGTAAATGTTTAATAGCCAGCTCTCCAGGAGAAAAAATATGGTATGATTTGTAGTGCTTCCCAATTTCAGTGGTGTCAATTCTCCCACTGTGGCAGAGTCAGTTACCAATATGACGTTATACCACCTGGAGTTGGGAAGAGATGCTCACAGTTCTCTCCTGGACACTGTCTTGGACACAGTCAGCCCCAGCACACTGCGGGTTGCAGGTGACTGCCTGATGCGGAGTGCCATCCTCCAGTGCCTCTCACAACATGCTGCCTAGCCCTACGCCAATGCCGTATATTTTAGATTATTTTTAGAGTTACCTCTCCACTTCTAGGTACCAACTTCTGTATTGGTTCGAATAGGCTGGGTTATGCTGCAGTAGGCGACAAAGCCAAAATCTCAGTGGCTTAAGGCCAGAAAGATTTATTTCTCACTCACACTACTATGCCCACCCCAGTATTTTGAGACCAAAACCAAGGCACGATCACCTGGAACATTGCGAGCCAGCCTGGTAGAGGGGGAACGAGAGAGCTGTGGAGGGTGTGAACTGGCAACTAAATGAACTGTCCTCTGAGGTAACGGGCACACTTTGGTTCACAACTCATTGGCTGGGCTTAGTGACAAAACCACAAAAGAGGAAAATAAGGAGAAAGCACGTGTGAACCTACAGAGACCCGGAGCAGAGAACGGAAGATACTCTGTGGTCAACACTCATGGCTATCACAGCTTTGTGACGGTACAGACGCCGTGAGCCACACAGTGTATGCAATTTTCCAAGCAATGTGAGAAATATTTCCTCGTTTTTCCCAAGTCTTATATAGATTTTAACCAATAAAGACTAACAAAATACAAAGTGGCAGTTATTATCTTTTACCAAGCTCTTCATATAATGATCCAACAAAGATTTTGATTATTCCTGTGGTAATTCTGCCTAAAATCATACATAAAATCATACATAAAGTATGACATCTAATAGTTAAAAACATGTAAACATGTCAAATGCCATAAGAAAGCAATCATGAAAATTGCTATCATTGAAATCTCTGAATGATGGATTTCTGTTTTTTAAATGGATTTCTGTTTTTAAAAAAAATTTACTTTTTTCAAATTTTACATTGTATTCGTAAAATTTCAAATTTTATATTTTGTACATGCAAACATGTACTTCATACATCATGAGAAAAAATGAGATACTAAAACATTTATATAATTTGCATAATCTACTTTAATATAGTGATGCAAAAATGGAATCACAGAGTTGAAAAGCCTGGATGGAAGTACATCAAAACATGTTGTGTTTGTTCTGGGTGATAGGATTAGGTATGATATTTAAAAAATATTTTTTCTTTTCCTTTTTCAGATTTCCTATAATGTTTATAATAATTTCAAAGTGTTGTTATTATATTATCATTGTTTTTAAGTTATTGATTTATTGTTATAATAATTAAAAATGATAAATAGGGCACCTTCTCCTTTATTATTCCTCATCCTTGTAATTCATTGTGTTTTCATTACGGCAATTGTGACCAAAGTCTCATTAAAATTTTTCTTTTTCTTTGGTGTTTCTACCATTATAATGTCTTTATTTAGCATCTCTCATTTACAATGGCCTATCTCCCCCTCTCTCTCTCCTCTTCTATTTGTGCTCCTTTGGAAAAGCTTAGACCAAGTCAGGAGGATGGGCTGGCTACTGAGTGTCAAGACTTGAGTCTTTTTGTTTTTAATTGAGGTGTAATTGATGTAACATTATGTAAAACATAATGATTCCATATTTGTATATATTGCAACATGATCACCACAATAAATCTAGTTGACATCCATCACCTTACATAGTTACAAAACATCTTTTTCTTGTAATGAAGACTTTTAAGATCCATTCTCTTAGCAACTTTCAAATGTGCAAAATGGTACTACTGACTACAGTTACTATGCTGTGTGTTACAGCCCCATGAATTATCTATTTTACAGCTGGAAGTTGGTACCTCCTGCCTCATTTCACCTGTTCCTCCCACCCTCCTCACTTCCTCTGGCAACCACCAATGTGTTCTCTGTATCTGTGAGCTTGTTTTTTGTTTGTTTGTTTGTTTGTTTGTTTGTTTTGTTTTTTAGATTCCACATATAAGTGAGATTATGTGGTATTTTTCTTCCTCTGTCTGACTTATTTCACTTAGCACAATGTTCTCCGAGTTCATCCATGTTGTCATGAATGGCAAGATTTTATTTTTTTTTAGCTGAATAATATACCACTGTGTGTGTGTGTGTGTGTGTGTGTGTGTGTGTGTTTGTGTGCACACGCGTACATATGCCACATCTTCTTTATCAAGTCATCCATCAATAGATACTTAGATTGTTTCCATGTCTTGGCTATTGTGAATAGGGCTGCAATGAACATGGGGTTGCATGTATCTTTTCAAATTAGTGTTCTCAGTCAACACCTAGATTCAGGCTATTTGGGAATCCAGCCCCTAGACAAAAGCTTTTAAAGTATGAAAATGTATGTAGTTTGTGGGATTGCAAGAGTAAGCCTTCCTGGTCACCAGGGCCAGGCTGTGTGGATGTGTCCCCTGGATGGTAGTCATAAAAGTCAGGCTCCAGATGAGTGTATATTTTCTTTCCTGGGAGGTCCTGGTGAGCTGGAGTGAGCAGAGGGACAGAGCAGGGACAGCACCCACCCCGCTATGTTCCCTGTGGGCCCCTAGTTATGTGTCAGAACTGAAGCCTGCCTTAAGCCATAGCTCCAGACAAGCAAAAACCTCTTTCACAGAAAGAGTAGACGTGTGTTTCAGTCGCTGTGCGTGGTAGCCTGCCAGGAACTGTCTCTCTGATCATTACAGCCCCGTGGGACCCAGGAATGCAAGGCCCCGTGGCTGCCACAGCCAGGGATCAAGGCGTGTCCCCTGGGCAGCAGCCAGCTGTGGAATCAGAGCGCCAGACGTAAAAGCCAGGCCCCCGTTGTGTGTGCGAGCTCCCCTCCAGGAGATGCTGGCATCCTGCTACACAGCAGAGGGGGAGCCTGCAGAGAGTCCCTGTTCTCTGAGGTCTCTGGACAGGATTACAGTCAGTCCTTGGATGTGCGTTTAACTAGAAGCCTGCCCCTTGGGCTGCAGCTGTGACGGTCAGCTAACAGGCTCCTTTCACAGGAAGTCTGAGCTCCAGTGTCTGTTGTCTCCTGCTGTGTCCTCGGGGTGGTAGCTGTTTGAGTTCTTTCTCCATTGGTTACTGTCCCGTGGGACCTGTGAGCTTAAGCCCCACTGGCTGCCAGAGTCGGGCCATGTAAAGGTGTCCCCTGATAGCAGCTGCAAAAATTGGGGTGCCAGACAAGGCTATAAATTCCTTTTGGGGAGACTCCAGAGAGCTGGAGTGAGACAGAAGGAGAGCCCAAAGACTGTGTCCACTGGTCTCTATTCCTGACAGCAAATTCCCAGGCCACTAGATGTGCGTCAGACCAGAAGCCTGCCCTTCAGGCCAAAGGTCCTGCACAGGCGAATAGGCCTGTTTCACAGAAAGACCGAGCCTGCGTTCCAGTCTGCCGTCTGTGCAGTGCCCTGTTGGTGGTAGCCTGCCAAGAACTGTGCCTACAATTGCTACAGTCCCGTGGGGCCCAGGAATGCAAGTTCCCCTGGTCTCTGGGGCCAAGCAATCAAAGGGCATCCTGGGGTGGAAGCTGGAAAAATCACGGCCCCAGATATGCATAAAGGCTCCCTTTCAGGAGATGCTGGTTGTTAGCGCAATGTGGCCTGCTGGCTGTAGCAAGGCAGAGGGGAAGTACAAAGATCACACCCACAGGAAAAAGACAAAAATAAGAGAAAAATAAAAGGCCTAGAATTAAAGAGAGAGAGAGAGAGAGAGGTGGTGCCCACCAGCTAGAGCAACACAGAGGGAGAGTGTGAAGTTGGCGCTCTCCAGTCTTAGTCCCCAGAGAGCTTTCCAACAAGCTCCTGGAATGCGAATGTTAAATTAGATGCTTTCCTCTCAGGCCAATGCTTTGATATTAGCAAATGAGCTTCTTTGTAACAGGGAAGAATGGATCTGACTCCGTATTAGATCTGTTCTTTTAGCTCTAACCCTGTGCTCTGTTTCCTGGGCTGGTCATGCTGGAGCCTGAAATCTGACTTGGCTAAGATGGTTCTCTAGGGCATTGGTCTCCAGTCTTCTCCACCTGCTGGCTTTTCCAAATAAAGTTGTAATTTTTTACCCCAACAACTTGCCTCTGGATTTATTGGCCTGTCGTGTGTTGAGCAGTACAAGCTTGGCCTCAGTAACACTTCCACTTAAGGTCTGGGTGTGGTCAGCTGCCTCCGACCGGCCGCGGGTTGGGCGAATCAGAGTGCAAGAGCCCTTTAAGAGCCATTTCTCAGATCCTGCAGTCTTGTGGGTCTTGTGTTTGGGAGCCCTGCTGACTTTCCTAGATGTTTTGGGGGCTTGTCTCTCAGGGGCAGGGCTTATAGCTTGGGGTGCCTGATGTGAGGTTCAAATGCGCTCCTCCTTGGAGAGAAACCCCAGGTGTTGAGTTCTCTCCAGATTGCGGGGCACGGTGCTGGGAGTGGGTTTATGATGAGCTTGTGTCCCAGCCTCTTCTACCCTCTTTGATGTGTTTTTTTCTTGTTCATCTGATGTGTAGTCATTGCTGAGCCACCCTTTAGGCTTTTTTCAGAGGAAATTTCTCCATAAGTAGCTGGAGGCTCAAGTATCTGTGGGAAGAGGTGGGTTCAGGACTTTCTGATGTCGCCGTCTCGAACCGGAACCTCCACGACTCAGGTCTTGATTCTAATATACAAAGAACTGTTTCAACAGTTAAAAAATGGTGAAAGACTTGAACAGAAACTTTACCAAACAGGATATATAGACAGCAAACAAGGACAGGTGTTCAACAACATTAGCTAACAAGGAAATGCAAATGAAAACGATGTTGAGATACCACGATGCCCCTATTAGAAGAACTAAAATTAAATATGCCGGCGGTACCAAGTCCTGACAAAGATGTCGAGCATCTGGAATTCTCATATACTGGGGAGGTGGTAGAAAGAATAAAATGACCCAGATCAAACAGAGAGGATTTCTGTAGAAACACCTGCCAGTCATTTCTTTCCACACTGGTATTGATTTTCAGTATGAGACTTATCACCATGTAGAATCAAGTGTCCACTGATGTTCATTTGCTCCATGGAGTTCTCTCCCCATCAGAATATCAGCTCCATGAGAGCAGGTTCCTCATTTGTCTTGTTCCCCGTTGTCTTCTCAGCACATAGATCAGTGCCTGGCACATAGTAGGCACTCAGATGTTACTTGTTCAATGAATGAATGCTGGGCAATAGACTCTGGTCTACTTTAATCAGGAAAAATGGCTACCCGCCCCCCACAAATACAAAGAGCAACTGCATCTGTAGGCAAGACCTGATTCTTCCCAGAACTTAATGGTCAAAGAAGCCACATCATACATCAAATCTGGAGCACTACCAAAGGCCTGAAAAGAGAAGGTAGAACGCTCTGTCAAGAGGGAGTTTTCCAAGTGCACAGTAATTCAGGAAACAATTTGTAAAACTGAACGAGAGAGCGGAATGTTCCTTTCCTGACTTCACGTGGTCAGGCTGGAGTTCAACGCGCAGTCGGAGCAAACAGTCCTGCTGTCCCCAGCGTCTCTGCTGGTATCGTCTCTGTGATAAGGTTGCCTCTCTGGATGTTATGTCGATTCTCCGACGTCTGCTTTCCTACCCTACAGAATCACTGTGTATGTGTGGGTCCTTTCGGAAGCTCCCAGAGAGGCTACTGTCCTGTTTAACCAATTACAGTGTCACTTCAGGACACCGCTCACTCCCCTGCTTTAGAAATAAAAATGCCTGGGGGCTTCAGTGAACAACGCAGCATCCTGGATAATGGGCAGGTTCTTTAAGAAAAGCAAACTTGAGAGTAACGGGGGAGGTGGCTTAAAAGAGAACACTTTAAATATGTCAGAGACAGGAAAAGTTATTAGAACAAAAGTTGTGTCCAGAGGGTCATGTCAGGATCAGCATAATCCTAAAAGTTTTCTAAAAGTTTCAGTTAGTGAGGTTTTAGAATATTTTATCCTCAGGAAAAAGCTACTCCATAAAGCCTAGCCTTTTCATCTCACTGTGGCCGTGTGGGGATGGCTTACTCTAGGCGTCCTTCTCCGGAGCTGGGAAGAAACAGGCTAGCTTTGCCTCTGGTGTTCCCGGTCCATATGTCACGTGTCCCCTTGTGAGAAAACCGTTCCCTTTGGGGAGGGAAACGGACACTACGATGATTTACACTAGAATATACTTACATGTGCTCCCACGCCATGCTTCCAGGGGAGCCTCCCCATCCGCTCTGTCTCAGATTGCTCCCCACTGACATTCCAAACCCCTCTCTCTTTCTCCATTTCTCTCCTTTGCTTACCATTATCTAAAAAATAGAAAAAAAATTACTTATTCATTGCTTGTCTACTCCCCAACCCACCCAGCATATAAATTCCATAATGGTAGGTATTCATGTCTGTTTAATTCACAGCTTTATTCCCCAGTGTCTAGAACAGTATTTGGCACATGGCAGGCACTCATTTAGTATTTTCTGAATGAATAAATTAATTTATACATTGAATTGGCGTAGTCCTGCCGAGCTGCTTCATAGGTTCCATGAGCTTGTTAAAATGAGGCTGCTATTATTGAAAATTTGTCTACTAGGGATTTGCCTGCCTCCCTTACAATTCATAATGTAAGGCTCATGATGGCAGCACTTTGAAAATTTTTGGAACATAAGCCAGCAGGAGGTACTTTTTGAAATGAATGAATGAATGTACAAAATTATTTTTGAAACTCCTCTTTTAGAACTGTATTCAGAACCAGTCTAAGGTCTAGATAAGAAAATTAACTGAATGATTTCACATCCACATGTTCCTTTTGACCTGAAGTTGTCAGACTTAGTGAGTTGCTGCAAGAGAAAATAAAGCTCACGTTATAACTTTACTTATGGACAGTCTTTTGAATGCCTGATTATGGGCAATAAAAGATGAGAAAGGTGAACAAACACACCTAAATCCCGTCAGGTGACAGTCTCATAAAATGTGAGTTCAATTTAATATCCAGGGGACTATTTGGGTGATAGGCATTCGGCAAGCCGCTGTCTTATATTTTGCTGTGGTTTGTAGCACAGACTAGCTGAGATCCTTTACAAACCCTGGGGAAGAGTACAAACATGAGATATTAGAAATCCTTAATGATGTCTCCTGAGTTTATTCTGTTTGAAGTCTGATTGCCAAAATTATCCCTACCTCTAACATTGAATGGTCTTTTATTTTTAACTAACCTATCAGGAATGTGAAGGAGGCGTAAGCCACTTTGGAGATCTAACCACCATGATTCATTTGACTTCTGCTCACTGCTGATACCCGCACCTTTGTATTTCATGGTTTCTAAATTCAAAGTCCTGTAATATCCAGATGTGGTCGACTGCTTTCACGACCAAATGATAAACAGCACTGTCCCTTACAGTTAGATAGCAACACCAAAGAACAGTCCACTCAGCAGGAAATCAAGAGATTTATATTAAGCAGGAAAGTCGTATTAATCTTGTCTAGGTATCCCTGGTGTCGGAAACTTATTTGTGGAAAAAGTAAAAAGTGTTCTATGAAGGAAGTGGCTTACACCACAGCCTGGAAGGAGAACAGGATCAAAATAGGGTCAGAGACTGTGTATATAATTTAGAACTAGTTCTGGAAAACAATATATAATGGAAAACACAGCATCGCATCTCACAACCCCATTACAGTTTTGCCGATCAAAAGGTAGGTATGCAATTCTGGAGTGTTTCACAATCTTAGAAAGAAGTTTTTGTTAAAGATACAATGTCATCAAATGATAAAAGGGTTCTTTCTATAAGTTTTTTTAGAATATTATACTTTTAAAATGCCATGGTCAATAGAAATAAAAGCAAAAATAAACAAATGGGACCTAATTAAACTTATAAGCTTTTGCACAGCAAAGGAAACTATAAGCAAAACAAAAAGACAACCTATGGAATGGGAGAAAATATTTGCAAAAGATGAGACTGGCAAGGGCTTAATTTCCAGAGTACATAAACAGCTCGTACAACTTAATAAGAAAAAATAAACAACCCAATCCAAAAATGGGCAGAAGACCTAAACAAGCAATTCTCCAGTGAAGATGTAAAAATGGCCAATAGAAACATGAAAAAATGCTCAATATCACTGCTTTTCAGAGAAATGCAAGTCAAAGCTACAATGAGGTATCACCTCACACCAGTCAGAATGGCCAATATTCAAAAGTCCACAAATGATAAATGCTGGAGAGGGTGTGGAGAAAAGGGAACCCTCCTACACTATTGGTAGGAATGTAGTTTGGTGTAGCTGTTATGGAAAACAATAGGGAGATTCCTCAGAAGACTAAAAATAGACTTACCACATGATCCAGCAATCTCACTGCTGGGCATATATCCAGAGGGAACCTTAATTCAAAAAGATACATGCCCCCAATATTCATAGCAGCACTGTTTACAATAGCCAGACATGGAAGCAACCTAAATCTCCATTAACAGATGACTGAATAAAGAACTTTTGGTATATTTATACAATGGAATACTACTCAACAATAAAAAAGAATAAAACAATGCCATTTGCAGCTACATGGATGGACCTGGAGATTGTCCTTCTATATGAAGTAAGCTAGAAAGAGAAAGAAAAATACCATATGATATCACTTATATGTGGAATCTAAAAAAAAAGAGAAACAAAATTATTTACAAAACAGAAACAGACTCACAGACATAGAAAACAAACTTACGGTTACCAGGGGGAAGGGGGTAAGAAGGAATAAATTGGGAGTTTGAGATTTGCAGATACTAATATATATATAAAATAGGTAAACAAGTTTATACTGTATAGCATAGGGAACTATATTCAATATCTTGTAGTAACTTATGGTAACAAAGAATATGAAAATGAATATATATATGCATATATATGACTGAAGCATTGTGCTGTACACCAGAAACTAACATAGCATTGTAAAGTGACTATACTTCAAAAGAAAAATATATATATATATACAAAAAAATGCCATGGTGATGCAAGTGTTCAGACTACTACTTGGTTCTCTGCTGCTGAGAATAGTTTTCTAACATTGCTGCTCCTGGTTGTCGTGGATCTGAGGATGTTGTGGCATAATGATCTAATATATAGGTCAGTGTTTTGAACAGGCAAGGAGTTCTATATAAACATGACATTTTCCTCATTTTCATTTTAGTATACATTTATATATATATAATATATATATATATATATATATAATATATATATCATTTCCTTCTCATGTAATTTTAAGCCTGAAAAATATATTTGATCTTTATTTTGGCAAGCATACTCAGGAAGTAGATCACAGGGTGCTGATGAGATAAGAAACTTTCTGCTTGGTTAATGAGGGTATCTAATGGTCTTTGTTATCATCTTGATATATTTAAATTGATCTTTTCTAAAAATAATGCATTAACAGCACTTGCTGTAGCTGAAATTCAAGCAGCAACCAATAGCAGCATAGACAATTTCTGAGGCACCTTTTCTCATATTGTAACTCAAAAGTCAACTTTTAAATCATGCTCTTTGGATTATTTCCTCTTCTTTTTTTTTTTTTTTTTCCCTTGGCTATTAAGTGCTTGTAAGATATCTCTCTAGGTCAAGATATCTTGATTAATCTTCCTTTTACAAATTAAATCTCTGCAGATCGCTCCACACCGTAATCCATCAGTTAACTTGATGCTGCTCTGTTTTGTGTGCTGCTACTTATGTGTTGTCTAAATCCCTTATTTCTTTGACTTTTTCCTTCCTATTATTTGATTAAACACTCTCTTTTTCTCCTCCCCTTCACGCTGTTTAGCTTTTATAATCAGCGTGTATCTCTCTTCCTCATGTAAATTTCTGGAAGTGCTAGCGGACAGTAGAGAGGCAGGATTTAGAGAAACACAAGGATCAAGGGCTCTAAGAGAGTGAGAAATACATGAAACACACAAACAGGGTCATGGGAGGAGATTAATGAAGCTGTGGGCGGGATTAAAATAACCCACACAGGATCCTGCAGGAGCCTCCGTTAGGACAAGTTACCACCTCTAAAACCTAGTGTCAGGAGAAGCTAGTAACGTGGAAAGGGTCAGCTGAAGGAGCAGCAGACTCAGATGAGGGACGTTGCCAACTACTTACCTTATCAGGAGGGAGCTGGTGAATAAATACCCCAACTTCATTCTTCGTCACTCCCTGATCTCCTAAAATGCAAGTTCTACAAGGAGAGAAACTTGTTTGTCTCATTTACCTATATACCTTGCAAAAATAGTACCAGGCATGCAGGAGGTGCCCAATAAATTTCGTTTAATAAACAAACAGATGAATCAATGAGTGAAGAATGGATGGATGAGTGGAACAGACTAGAGGACTCATAATGGGTTCCTTAGTTGGTCTCTTGAAAATCAAAAAGGAAATTCCACTTTCTTTGCCTTACTAATGCATATGGATGCCATGAGATCTCGTTATTTTATTTTTAGAAAAAATGATGAGAACATTGTACCAGAGGACCCTCATTGGGACTTTGAATTGAACACATTACTTAGCAAATGCTAACATGGGAACTTGAGGATATTCAGTGAACCTGCTGACGTTAACATATTAATGCAATTGAAACCAGCAGAGAAGCAACTATCTATTAACCTTACTGTTGTGGGGTCTAAAAAGGCTAAAAACCCACCACTGGGTTTTGTAACCTGTAAAATAAATCAAAATATAACATTGGTTAACCTCAAAAACCTTTTGATTACCTCCTAGGAGTTAATTTTCTTGACTCCAGCATAGTGTGGTAGAAAAAACTTGTGTCTTGAATTAAGCACAACTCTGCCAAACTCTTGCTCTGTTATTTACTATTTACGTAACGTGAGAAGTTTACCTAAAGCTTCTAAAAAAAAAACCTCAATTTTATCATTTGTTAGTTTAAGATAATGTCATTTGTTTTTAAATATTGTGCCAAAAATTTAATAAGATGTGTTTGCAGTGTCTTGCACATGGTGTTTGTTCTATATATGCACGTGTACTGCTTTCCTTCAAGTTCATTGGTTTTATTTATTCTCTTATTTCTGTTTGATTTTACAAGTTTTTGGAAAACGCTTGATGTTATTATGTAGTTGATTAACTTTGAATCAATTTCGACAACCTCTATCAAAAAAAAGGAAAAAGAAAAATGGCATGCTTTTGTGTAACTCGAGTCCCCTTTTCCATTTATTTTTTGCGTACCTGAGATCCACAAATAGTCTTCATCCTGAGATAGCGATAGCCACAAAACCCAATTTAAAAATGGAAATAAAGATAAATAAATTATTAGAGTTCATAGAAATCTTCATTCCTGCGTGCAAATGGCAGTATTCAGCAGGAGTCCTAGAATTCTCATACAGAGAATCTGAATATTTCCGTATTATTGTTACATTCTATTTTTTCTGCTGTAAAAGGAAACATAACCAATTTTTGAGTTCTTTTATTCTTAGTAGAATTCGATCATTCAACAACATTGGTTTGTGACATTCAGTGAAACAGTAGTAGCTTCTGTGGCTTTTACTCCATAAAGGGTCAGACTCAGCATTGTGTTAGGATAAGTTAACGGCTCATTGGAAGGCAAATTATTTCTTTGTAGGCTCTGGGGCACCATTCAGTTTTCTGAAAGAGGTAACAGGTAAATGAGGCTCTAAAAGAGCAAATGTACACTGTATCAGCAGGCTCTTTACAAACAAATGATTTATTCCTGCCAGTGTTTAGAGAATAAGTCTTTTAAGTTCTCCATACATAAACTCCATTCATTTTGAACACACACACATACACACACATACACACACAGCAATCTCTTTTTCATTAATCGGTTTATAAGAATTATTTTTTGGAAAGCTTTTTCTATCTAAACTTCAAATTGTGATACAGTGTGGTTCATCCCTTGAAGCTAAGCTACGGACCCCTCAGAATTCAGGTGTGTCCTGACTTGCCTCCAAGGCTCATGGGATGTCCTCCTAGCAACAGGGATTGAAGACTCCCTCTGGGAAAGACCTCGTCTTAAGGGAAGAAAGAATCCAAGTACATGAGCTTAGCCCAAGGATAGAACTAGCGTCCATTTACCAGAGAGGTTAAGGACCTCGGGGTAGAGGAATGGTATTGGAGATTAGGGATGAGACAGACTCAGAACTGATTTTGGGGGCTAGAGGAGAGCAGAAGTCCAGGTGTCTCACGAGCGAGCAATACCTTCCTCTAGGAGGGTGAGCTGCAGACCAGAATTATTAAGGGCTTTTGTGATGTTATTCAAGGCATTCTACTGATCTGACATAAGACTGTGAATTATTACATGCCGTTTTACTTGTCATGTTGAGTTTCTGATAAAAGAAAAGGCATTTGCCCCCATCTTAGGCAGGTTTGAACCTGTAGATCGTAGGAACTGAATGGTGCTGGTGCAGACAGAATCCATAACTGATGGTCCTAGTCAGTCGCTTGGGTGGATGAGGAAGGAAACAGAGAAGCACGAAAGATAGTATTTCTTTTGAAGCAGGAAAGATTTGCCCATTTCCCTGTTTTATATTTGCCTAATCTTTAAAATTAATGACATACAAACGATCTACATTTTGTAATATCACTCAATGTAAACACTTTGTATTTAAGAAGGCTTATTTTTTTGCGGTAGAATATTTAAGATTTGCTTGCTAAAATTGAAAAAAAATTTAAACAAACCTTTAGCTTCAGTGAAACAAAATAATTGTGGAAGCCACCAAAACATGTAGCAAGCAGAGCGGAACTCTCTGAGTAAACCCAAGGTATGGAGAAAACATGACTTATTGCAAATACTGCTCCAGTTGACACATTCTAATCTCCTCAGACTGATCTATCAGTGTATGAACTTCCTATCAGCCTTTTTACAATCTCAGAATCATTTCCCCAGAAACAATGAAAAAAGAATGTTTGCAAATGTCTATACATCTCTATATTACGTATATAGATTGTCTAACCTCTTGAGACGTACTTACTGGAAAAATCTTTTCAGAAAGCAGGTCATTCCCTTCTTTAAGCTGTTTGAAGAACATTGTCCCTGGATTTCAAATCCCACAAAATATATTTCCTTTGCTACACAGCAAGTGCTTTGTTTTTCAGGGTTTCCGTGAAGCTATTATGAGTCTGACATAAGACGCATGTGAAATGTTCAGATGTTTGGCAGATATAATGTAACTATCATGATTGAGACCAACCAAGAAACTCATTGTTCAGTCCTCTTCAGTCCCCTATTTGAAGCATTTTGACCTACATCATCAATTTAGAATTATACAGCATCACGCTGAATTTCACTAAGGGTTACCAAGTTCATGAGTGGGTCCAGAAAGAATTCTTTGCAATTTTTCTTTACTAGAAGTAAAGGTTACACGTATCTTTTCTAGTAATGTTTTTTCAAGCTACCAGAAGTAAAGGGAAAACTTTTGTGAGCTAGCACTTTCCATACAACAAATAGTCGACTCAATGAAAGAAAAAAAATATTAGGAGTGGATTTACTGTGCAGCTAATTAATGAAATTTAGCAATGTATTTATATGGTCATATGTTTTTAAAAAATTTGCAAACACTGTACTTTCTAAGAGCAATCAGTTAAAATCTAATTGCTGTCTCTTTGCCCTCTGATTTTCCCCTTCATCACCCTCATGTCAGTGACACTTTTTGGAATCTAAGAGGAAATGGAATTGCAAACACATTTAGTTTGGGTTTGATGGGATGTTGACATGGTTTACAGTCACTTCTCAGTATAGATAAATTATTGCTAGATGTCACTGCAGGCATGATGTTCAGTCTACTGTTGCCCCCTGAGCCAACTTACCCAGCATTAGGTTGGGAAAATCTGTGCTAGTGATCTCATGGTGATGAGAAAGTTCCTGACAGTCCTTGGTATCAGGAATGTGAAAGTAGCAGAGAAGACACAGCATTTTAAAAGTAGAAACTAGAAGCTATCTTGGGGAGAATTTTCCCAAACACCAGAATGTGTAAAATCTTACGTAGAGGATTCAGCTCTCACTGATGCCTGGTCAAAATGGCTCTCTGTTTAGTAATCCATTTGATAATGAAATATAGGTATCCCCTGCTTTCTGAAAGTTCACTTTATGCCTCCTTGCTTTCACGAAGAACTACATTAGTACCCCTGTTTTTGCTAAGTGAAAGAAATCTGAAGAGGATTTTTGCTTTTATGAAAAAAGATGATTGCTTCTTTGCTATACATCATTTTGGCTTAAGAAAGTTGTCATAGGACCGTCCTACTTCAGATAGTGGGGGAAACCTGTATTTAATTATAAGGGTACCATGCTTAAAAATGTTTAAATGAGAATTTCATAAAATAGAATTTATCAGAATTCATAAAGGCACAAAGCAGGTAGCATTACTACAGTGAGCACGTCTGAAACAGCTCATATATGAAAGAAGCATGGTGGAGATGTCCTCTAAATTAGATAGCTTCTTAAAAGGTCACATGACATCATCAATAGTGAGTGATGGTGAAGATTTCATAAACCATAAATAATAAAATCAAATTTTAGCCAACCAGGCTAGAGGGAAAATGGAAGGCTCTTTTCATTCTTGCTATGGAAAATATTACAAAATCATTATTCTATGAAGAATTAATTAAGGAGTACACAGCCAAAAATCTAGGGGAAAATGTGCTCTAAGTGCGTATCAGTTAATTAATAAAAATGTCCTCTTGTTTTTTCTTATTTTGTATCGTTTGTAGTTTGTCAGTGTTTTTAGTGTCTGAAATTTGTGGTGGTTTCGTTCCTCATTCTAAATAAGTGGTAGCTGTTAACCTGATTTTGTACTTTTTATTAAGGAGGCTACCCAAATTCTATAAGCTTCTGGTCCCCCCGTATCTGAAGTGCCTCCGTAGATGCAAATTGTCTTAAAGTTTTACAAATGAACTTCATGGAGGTGTAATTTGGATACAATAAAATGCATGCATTTTATGTGTAGAGTTTGATGATGTTTGACAAATGCAAATCGCCATGTAGTCACCACCACAATCAGGATATAGAATATTTTATTCACCTCCAAATGTGCCCTAGTGTCCCTTCTCAGTCAATACCACTCTTCACTCCCAGCTCTAGGCAACCACTGATCTGATTTCTACCACTGTAGATTAGACGTGTCTTTCCCAAAGTTTCATATGCATTGAATTATACAGTATGTATTCTTTTGTGTCTGGCTTCTTTTGCTCAGCTTAACATTCTGGATAGTCACCCACGATGCTACAAGAATCAATAGGTAATTCCGTCTTATTGCTGAGTAGTACTCCTTGACAGACATTTGGGTTATGCCCAGTTTTTGTCTATTATGGATAAAGTGCTATTCATGTACATGTCTTTAGGTGGACATATGTTTTTAAATTCTCTTGAGTAAATAACTAGGAGTGGAACTGCTGGGTCATCTGCTCAGTATTATATACACATAAAATTTTAACTTTCAATTATTTTGAGATGCTCATTAAGACCTAGTTCAAATTTTTATTTATCCATTCAGCAAATACTTACTTGTATTTGAATGCACTGTGCAAGACACCAGGCAATCATAGATGAATACAACACAAACCCTACCTAAAGCACGCAGGGAAAAAAATGCAAGAATTTTAGAGGAGGAATTTCTCAGGATTGGTGGTCAGGAAAGACATAAGTTGGATCTTACAGGAGATTTGGGAGGCCATCAAGCAGGCATTGGGTGAGGACACAGTCATCGGAAGAATTTCCATGTGCAAAGGCATAGAATATGGGTATACCATATAGCATGGTACATCTGGGAAACTGACAGTGCTGTGGTATTAGAGGGAAGGGAAGAGTATTTGATGAAGACAGAGAAGAAGGTTGGGCAGATCAAGGAAAATCCTGAGTGCTGTAATCACTTCTTTCCTGTGATTGCATAACATTTGGGGCACAATTCTCTTTAACATATTGTATGATCTTTATGTATCCATCCCCTCTGCTAGTTCCCTAGGTGGTATCTTTGCTATCTTCAGTGCATAACACAATGCTTGGCACTTACTAGGGCCTTAGAAAATTAGAGTTTATGCAAGACTGAATAACAAATGAGAACGCATGGAACAATTTGCATTCTCTGTCCTTGAACACATTCAGAAAATCTTCTTTACCAAAGACCTATGAAACATCTTTCGTGAAGACACATTAGAAACATATTTATTTCTCCACTGAAGCAAGGTCACACATATAATCTTCTTATGAACTTGGTTTATCAATTTCAACTGTCTTTATAATCAATACTGATTTTATGGCCTCATTGACTTTGGAGTGATTTGCATGGATGGCCGGGATAGTTGAAATGAATGAATCAACTGTGCTGCAGTTTCCTTAATTTTGTGGTAAAACTGTCCTTAAAACTTAGCACCGAAGAAAAATTTTTTTTGCTTGGAAGAAGATAGAAATATTTGTAAAGCATGAGCTCTCCATTCTTTTGGCCATAAATTGATGCTGTATTTTCTAATGAGTGTTTTCATTTGTTTCAGAACTCATGAAAATTCTATTATCTTTATGATCTTCATTTATGCAGGCTTAAACAAGCAGAGTCCAACCTTATTTACCAAAAGTGTAAGTTTTGGCAATTTCTTTTAATAATAAATTATATTTATTTCATAGCTCATTCATTTTGGTAAGGACAAAATAAATACAGAGTGTGAGTGAAAGGTAGTCTGAAAAATAAGGAAAACAATTTAGAAAAACAGAATGAGACGAGGACCAATAAAGGAGATTTGGGATGTTCTGAATTCTTTTTTTTTTTTAATTGAAGCATAGTCAGTTTACAATGTTGTGTCAGTTTCTGGTGCACAGCATAATACTTGTCATATATATACATACATATATTTGTTTTCATATTTTTTTTCATCATAGGTTACTGCAAGACATTGAATATAGTTCCCTGTGCTATACAGTACAAACTTGTTGTTTACCTATTTTACATATAGTAGTTAGTATCTGCAAATCTAGAGCTCCCAATTTATCCCTTCCCACCTCCTTTCCCTCCTGGTAACCATAAGTTTATTTTCTGTCTGTGAGTTCGTTTCTGTTTTGTAAATAAGTTCATTGATCTTTTTTTCAGATTCCACATAAAAGTGATATCATATGGTATTTTTCTTTCTCTTTCTGGCTTACTTCACTTAGAAGGACAATCTCCAGGTCCATCCATGTTGCTGCAAATGATGTATTTTATTATTTTTTATGGCTGAGTAATATTACATTGTATATATATTACATCCTCTTTATCCAGTCATCTGTCCATGAACATTTAGGTTGCTTCCATGTCTTGGCTATTGTAAACAGTGCTGCTATGAACATTGGGGTGCATGTATCTTTTTGAATTAAGGTTCCCTCTGGATATATGCCCTAGAATGGGATTGCTGGATCATACGGTAAGTCTATTTTTAGTTTGGAGCAACCATTAGTCACCTAAATAGAGAGACTTTTGAGAGTTTTGAAAGAGGCAGAGCAAATAGTTATGCCAGAATAATAGGGTGGTATGTGAACTGTCCCAGCTAAACAGAGAAGGATGGTCACTCTAGTTTAAGTACTCTTTCCAAATCCTTTTGTTTCAGATTGTTATCACTTCTTATCACTGGCATATAAAATGCTCATTAGTAGACCTAGTATTATCTCTAGCTCTTTAACTTTTTTAAAGCTCCCTCCAGAAACTTTTCTGAATGGATGGCAATTGTAGGAAGAAATTATTTTTCAAATTGCTATGAAAGCATTAAGGCAGGTATTGACCTCAGGGGACAGTTGACATGAAAGGATAAGAATCAGCTTATGGCTGAGTGTGTTTTCATTAAATTATACTCTCTTGGTTGTGAAGGAGGGACATCTCAATCTTTCTCAGCTATGTACGCACTCATTCTTTAATGTTGCTTACTATAAACATTGACTGTGGTCCACAGGTCCTCTCCGGGCTGCTGGGAGTACAGTGGGGCACCAGGTATAGTCACTGATCCTAAGGGACTAAGAGTGGAGATGGACAGTGAGGTAAATATTCGTGAGAATAATTTTTTCGGGTGTGATTCTGAAGTCGCTTCTTGGGAAAAGTTCCAAAAATAATTTAACAGTGTCTGCATAGCTGAATTAAATGTGGACAATTCCAAAGGATGATTAGGAAAAACATGCCTATTTAGGTGCATAAGTTCTCTTATGCTTGCTGTTTGACTTAATTAACAATGTTTATCTTTTCTATTTTCCTAATTTCCAAACATAAATTAGCTTGTTTTGGGAAAGCCTTTTGATATTCCTTGGCATTTTTCTGTAGTTTGAACTCAATTTGTAATCTTGATCTTGCTTGTGAAGTATTTAAAAAATAAGTCTTAGAATCACTTTTTTAAAAAGCAATTTGAGTTTTATTGATCTGCAGAGCTTGAGTTTAGAATACACAGATAGGCCCTAAAATGCATTTTGGTAATAAATGTTTCAAAATTAGATGGCTTGAGAGTTATTAAAGACAAAATTGAGTTTTAGAATAAATCTGTTGTGAGATTAAGAAGGCAATTGTAATATTTTGGCTTTGTATCTTTGGTGAGAATGCACTTTTTGCGTTGTTCTTCTATCTTGTTCAGTTTTGTACAAAAATTAAAGCATATTGATGTTTTAGTCATTCAGCACACACTTATGGAAAATGAGTACTTTGGTAGATGAAGAGGATATGAATATAAATAAGACAGAGTCCTCCTTTTAGATCAAACTCTATGAGAGAATAAGACACTCAAAGAAATAACTGGGGTAGAGCAATTTACCAGCCAATATAACGGTTAAATGGGGGACTCAAGTGTCTTCAAGTCGCAGGTCTGCCAAGCCATGTAACTCTGTATTTTATTTAACCTCCTCTTACTTCATTTATCTTTACATTGTGTGTTTTACTAGTCCCTACTTCACGGGGTGACCGGGAACATTAAATGATTCATAAAAGCGGGTAGCCCGACGCCGGGTACTCCAAAGTGCTCAGAGAAGACTAAGGATTCTGAGACCATCACCGCGCACAGTTAGGTTTCACCTGAGGGAGCGGTCAACTGTACCTGAAAGGTGGCTTTAAGAAACAGTTCATAAAAGGAGAAGATGTTTAATGTCCTAAATCTATTAGACGAGGATCGCCATTGCTTTTAGGACCAAATATTCATGAAACAGCTTGATGATGCTATTCAGCATCCTTCTTGGAGATTCTGAAATATGAAGCTGTCCAGGGAACTCTCTCTGATCTGCTTTTCTCTAAGTGATCGCACCACTTTTCCTGCAGTCACCTCTCTCTAGAGGTACTGTGTTCCCCAGGTACCCAGCGATTCCTAACAAATGAGTAGCTAAGGACACAGACTTTGACCTTCCTTGGAATAAGGCATACACACAGGGAGAAGGAGGGGCAAGGAGATCAAGACATCTTACTAATGGCAAAGGAGAAAGTTTATAGAGTTTGCAGGATGTTGATCAGTTTGATCTCAGCACCATCCCTGCCAGTTCCCTGTTTTGATGTGATCGCTGCAAACTGCATTTCTCAGGCCTGTACTGCTTTCCAGTAAGACTCTTTTGGGAAGCACTGGTGAAGGCCAACATCAACTTGTAAAGGTGTTAGGAGTCGTAATATACAGCTGTTGTAGGTGATGGCATGGTACGACTTCTTGACAGGTATTGTTTATAATAGACAAATACTTTCAAAGCAATTAGGCAAGCAAGATGATCTGATTTGTGGTGTTCTAGTAGTTGGAATACTACTAAGGCTGCCTTCACGCAGCCTTGGACTGCGTGAAGGCAGCCTTAGTAGTTGGAAAAGTTGTTTCACAGCTCTCCTCTCCTTTACTTCTTCTATAAAGCCAGGGGCAAGAGGACATCTTGCTCCTTTGTATTCCCCTTAGTGCTTAGCACAGAGCTTCAGAAATAGTAGGATCTCAATGTTTTTGTTAAATTGAAGTCAGAACTATTCATCTGTACATGTACTGGCCTTTTACCTGTTTCTTTATTCACAAGGCAGGAGAGAAGAAGTCAGGGAGGACTGCCTATGAGCTGATTGTGTAGTAGGGAAGGAAAAACTCAATCAGTTTGCTGGTTGTCTTATTTTTATTTGATTCAAATACATGTCATTGCTACTTTTCTTATAACTACTGTGGTAGCCCAGTGGATAATTCATCCTTGGTGGCAACTTTATCTATACCATTTACTCCTCCAGTGTCTAGACCTCCAATTACCAATTTGTACCTTTGCCTTTCCTATCCCTACCTCAGGCTCTGCTCACAACCAGCTTTCTTTTTCAGTCTCTCAATAGTATTGAGAGACTGAAAAAGGATTTCATTTTTCTTTGATTTTGCCTAGACAGGTCCCTCATCTTCCTTAAATGCCATCTCCTCCATGATCTTTCTCAAATGTTCCATTACAAGAATTAATTGCTTTATGGTTTGTATCTTTTTAAGAACTTACCGCACTGAATTTCAATGTGTGATGTTCTAGATTGTGAGCATCTTGAGAGGGGGCCATTTTTATTAATCTTTTTATCTTCGATACCTGGCACTTTGCCTATTTAATGTTCAGTGAATGAATATTGAATTACTAGTTCATTCGGTCTTGTCTTATATTTGATAATTTGTATTTCTACCTCATTTACTAGATGTGAGCTCTTTGAAGACGGAGTACTAGGAAAAGTAACTCTTTCACTTAATTCTGTTCTGGATTCTGGATTGCCACAATGTCGCCTGGTAATATATTACCTGGTAATATTAGGAGTTCAGCGAACTTTGGTTGAATTTGGAAAAGTTAGGGAGCTTAATCCTGGAAGAGAGTTAAGAAAATGGTCCAGTGTGAAATAACAGAAACTATTTATATTGGTCTCTGCCTCCACTTCCTGGTACAGAGCTCATAAAAGTCCTTGTAATTTCCTATGAGATAAGGGCATTAGGAGCATGTTCTGTGCCTAATATTTGGTCTTGACTCTGGTCCCTGACACAGTTTCTTAACCATTTGGAATTTTCTGGGTGATAGAAGTGTCTTTTGTTCTAATGAGGTGTTGGTTGGTGGGCTCCTGGTTGGGGGCTGGTTATCAGGAAGATCAAGCCATCATTAGAAGGTTGGAACTTTCAGCCTCACCCTCCATCCTGAGGAGTAGGGAGAATGGCTGGAGATTGAGTTAATGATCAATCATGCCTACCTGGTGAAGCCTCCATAAAAATCCCCAAAGCATGCGGTTTGGAGAGCTTCCAGGCTGGTGAACACATCCATGTGCTGGGAAGATGACGTACACTGACTCCATGAGGACAGACTCTCCTGTGCTCAAGACCCTTCTGGGTCTTGTCCTGTGTATCTCTTTACCTGGCTGTTCATCCATATCCTTTACAATATTCTTTATTATGTAATAAACTAGTAAGTGTAAGTAAGTAAGCAAATGAGCAAACTCCAGGAGGGGTTCATGAGAACACTGATTTATAGCTGGTCAGTCAAAAGTGCAGATGACAACATGGGACTTGGGCTTGGCATCTGAAATGGGAGGAGCCTTGTGCGACGGACCCCTTAAGTTGTGGGATCTGACACTAAATTCAGGTAGATAGTGTCCAAACTGAATTGAGGTGTAGGACACACAGCAATTGTTTGAAAATTGGTTGATGTGGGGAAACAAAACCACACATTGATGTCAGAAGTATTGTGAGTGTGAGAGTCAAGGAAAACACAGGAGTGTTTTTCGAAGACATCCAGGACATTTATTGTTCAGCCCTTGGAAATCAAAACTATTTTTGAGAAGATGCTTCAGAAAGACTGTAAATCAAGAACTGTACTGACCAATTATGGTTTCAACTGTATAAACAGAGTAATCTGGAGATATTAAAAAAATGAGGACTGACATTTGTATAAGCTTAAGACCAGACAACATTGTGTGACATTTACTTTTAGGTTATTGATCATTTGAGCATCACCTAGACATGTATATATAAAATAATTCTCAATTATGGAGCCTAAGCAAAAGCTTGCAGGAGCATCCATATCCATTGTCCACTTGATGTAGATTCCCAGGTCACAGAGTGTGGTGACAAAGAGCAGAGGGCAAACATGAGATAGCTAGTGTAGGCACTAATTCTGGGGACTAGATCCTAGAATATTGTTAGCTATATATTTTCCCTTGTTCCCAGGATAAGGACAGACATTTGAATGGGAACATAAGATAGCTTTTTCCTTGGATGACCCAGGTACTAATTATCACAGGATCGTAGTCTCTTGATGAGTCATAACTGGGTGTGAAGTTATTCCCCCAAATTTCTTAGGAGACCCTACTTATTACAGAAATGCACTCATAATCCTCAATATATTAACTGTCAGCAATGAATTAGAGTTAGCTTATGTAATTTGTTCTTTTGGATTGATAAGTTTGGTGAGCAAACAGAAAAGGACTAGAGTAATCAGCAGCTGGAACTGGAGGTAGACATTGAAGACTTCCTTTACCCTTGTAGTTTAGAGATGGGTGTGCTGGCTTCTCCACTATAGTTTCCCAATGCCACTCACTTTGATTTGTATGAGGGTTTGGAGAAGACCAGTCACATCACACCAATGCTTTCTCTTTTTAACTCCAACTCTGTAACTTATTCTGAGATAATTTATTTTCTATCCCTTTGATCATTTTCCCTGCTCTTCTTTGGACTGTTTCCAGTTTCTCCACATTCTTTCAAATATAGCTTAACTACTACAAAGGGCTATTCTGGAAAATCATTACTTGAAGGAAGATTGTTAAAGCATTTAAAAGTTTAAAAATGGCTACATAAATGTTAAAAAATGAAATGTTCCTGTCTAATAATGCTGATAGTGGAATTGTAGTAAATTAAATTACTTCAGGTCAGAGCAAAAACCTTGAATGAGAGTCAAACATATAAGGACCTGAGAAAGAAACCTTTTGTTAAGAGAAAGTGATTGCAAAGAGCCAAAAATAAAACTAAGGAGAGAGAACTTTCACTTGTACCAGTCACCAAAAATTCTCTTCTAAGATGAGGATCTCACTCTTTGGTTCAGGAAGTTGAGATACTAAAGTGAACACAGATCTCAAAGGAGCCCAGATACTTTGTTATATTAGGGGGGGAAAAAAGGAAAATTCGTAAGATTCTCCATGGAGAAAGTTCATGTTACTGTTTTATTAGAAGAAGGAAAACTAACAAGTTATCGAAGTATTTTATATTGCAAGCAGTGTCCTGGCTGCTTTATACAATTTATTCCATTTTTAAAATCAATGATAAGACATAGAGCATTATTATCCCTTTTTTGCTTGATTAAGATACTGACTTAGATTTGAATCCAACTTGTCTTGACCCTAAGGCCCGTTTTCCACTACATGATACTGTAAGTAATTTTCTAGTAAAAAATTAATGTGCCAGGAAAGTTCTACATTTTAATGTATAGAGTATTTTTGTTTGTTTTGTAGGTCAAAGTTTTGACAACCCATTTGTGAATTTGTGAGCTTATGATGTTCCATAACTAAAGAAAATAATCTTCAAAATCATTACTTTATCTGTTGATTCAATGGCATTAAATACATCTCTGCCGAGAAATAGATATTTTTTAAAAAGAGAAACTCTTGAGGAGTTTCTGATACATCAGAGTAGGAAGATATGACAGCAGATGGAAAAATTCTAATTTTGCCTAAGCAAGTTGGTAAGATTTTTTTATTGGTGGACATACACATTTACATTGATCTTATCCCAATTTTCTCCTCAAATGTAATTAAATCTACTTGTAATATTTCTAACACAGGTAGCCTGACATAATAAGCATCTCATTTCTTGGTTTGGACCAACAGGATTTAATTGGAGAACGCATTCTGCCCTCTAACTGTGGAGCAGTAAAAGATTCACAGTGTTTCTTTTTACAGGTTAATGTCACTTTTTTGAGTTTTGAATGTGTTTATCAATCCCTTGTTTCATTAAATGTAGTTGATGGACCAGCTTAAACATTGCTGCCTTGTCCAACCTGTCACTGTAAAAAACATCTAATTTGACAATTTGACAAATTAGCATTTATTGAATACTTATTGAATGCCTGATACGCTACTAAGCACTTTTCATATGTTACTTCAATGTTAAACTCAGTTTTATAGACTGAAAAAGTTTTTCTGCCTTAAATGAGATCCTATATAAATTTGAAATTAATTAATTCATTATTGATTTTATAAAACAGACGTTTTCAAGAACCAACCACGTGCTAGTCAGTGTGCTGGATACTTCAAATATACATGTGTGTTGGGAGAAAAACATATATACACACACACTCTGAGAAAATATATGGCAACCCAGAACAGAAAACACCAAAGGGATCTTGGGGAGACAGTACTAGAGTTGTACCTTAGAGCTGTAAGGCAGATGCTTTGGAACTGGTAGCTGAGTGTGTCTTCTAAGAAAAACTTGGAGAATTTTGAGTCCCTGTATACAGGATTTTTGAATACCCTAGCTTTTATAATTATTGCATCATAATAGAACTTGTGTGCAAGTATCCTTGCCCATTTACTCTTGAGTCTTGTACTGTGTGCATCCTGTTTCAACTAATGGCCTTGGACAAGAGAGCTGGAGCAGTCAACTGAAGGAGCATCAGTGAAGCCAGGCTGCGTGTCTGCAGCCAGGCAGTACGCACCTATGTTGTAGTCCTGGAAAACTTGTCTTTTGTACATCTTTCTTATTTCTCTTAACTTGTATATTTTTACGTAAAAACTCTTTGGTGATTTTGTCCCAGGGGGCTAGACATGTTAATACAAATTAAAGGAATTTTATGCCATCATTTTGTCATGGAAAAAAAATCTGAAATTACTGGAAAAAAATAGTTATTCAGATAAGTATTAGTTGAGTATCTAATAATGTTATATAGTATTTTCATTATTATTCAGGTAGAAATATTTTCTAATTTTCTATTTTCTTTGTGAATTAAACTCTTTAGTTGTGTATGGAACTTTTTATTTCTATAACTATTTTTGCTTCAAAGTCTATTATATCTGATAATACAAACTTATTTTGGTAAAAAATTTAACTTGCATATATTTTCCATCCTTCCATATAAAAATTTCCTGTTTTTCAGGTTTTTTATGACTCTTGAAATGGAATATAGCTACCAATTCTTTAAATGCAGTAGATAATCTTTATCTTTTAATTGAAGTGATTAAAAGTGTTGGTATTACGGATCTATTTGGATTTTTTCTAAAATCTTGTTTTGTCTTATTTCTTCTTTCCCCCTTTAACATTTTTTTCTTTTTTTTTCTGTCTTTCTTTCTTTTTCTTTTTAGTAGGCAATTTTTTTCTTCTGGTCTTTTCTTTTTCCTCATTACAACTCCCTGCCTCACTTGTTTGGATGTTATTCTTCCCACATTTATTTACTTATTTCTTGGCAAATTCTGAAGTAAATCAAGATCTTTACCCTATTTCCAAGCAAAGCGTTGAAATACTTAGGTCACTACTCTCCCAATACATGTGCCTTAAATATGTCCAATATATGTGTCAAGTCCTTTAGTTAGGTTGATTCTGTTTCCCCTGTCTACCTCATAAATTAGACATTATTACTGTTCTACATGGCCACGTTAGTTTGGATTTACCCATGTAGTTATCAGATCTTTGCACTTTATTTCTTGTATTTCAGATCTCAAATTTAGAATTATTTTCCTTCTGTCTGAATAACACCCTTTAGAATTTCTTTTTAGTGAGGACGGTCGTTAAGTTCATTTAGTTTAGTTGGTGTGAAAAATGCCCTCATTTCTTCGTTCTAAAAAAATGGTTTAGTTTGGCATAGAATTCCAGCTAGAGAGTTATTTTATCTCAGCATAGTGAAGTGTTTTTTTTCCCCCACTAACTACCAGCTTCTATTGCTAATTTTGAAAAGTCAGGATAACTTAAGTAGAGCTATTGTGGTGAGTGTCGGAATACGAGGTCTCTGTTTACTGGCTGATGGGACAGGAGGAGGTGGGCTGCCAGTTTCCTATGCCTAAAGGGCACTAGAGGAAATGTCTGCAATGCACTTTCCTTGGGATTTCATAGCCTATGCACGTAGAGATCTCCATTCACCTATGCAGCTTCCCCTTCACTCCATCAAGGCCACACCCACTGCTTCAGCATCCTTGCTCTGAGCCCCTGTAATGTTAGTTCTCAGATTCTCTTCCAGCCCAGGGCAGAGAAAATCCCATACCAGGCCTTTCTGTAGGGACACTCAGAGAGCCTGAGACCCTACTGCATGCTCCAAGCCCAGCCTCCCTACTGGCCCCAGACACTCAGAAGAGTTTGAAGGCTCAGAGAGGCTGTTCACAACTCAAAGTGTCAATATTCCAGAATCCTGGAATCCAGTACTGTTTAGAAGAATTGGAGGAAGACTTCAGGAGGGCCTTTTGATTTGTGAAACAGCTTGTCTGCAGATAGACGTTAATTCTGATAAAATACAAATTCCTTCAGAGTGAGCACCTCCCTGATTTCCAAATAAAACGTATGGTTGTTGTTTTGGGTTGTGAGTATGTATGAGACTGTATTTATTCTACAGAAGGATATTTTCTGTTTCTGAAGTTTTATTGTACTTGCCTATAAAATCTTTTAGTGCTTATCTTTAAGATAATGTAAAAATTATATTAAAATCTATAAAATGTTTGTTGAGGGGCAGTGTAAAAAAGGGGTTTTATGGCCATTCAGAGTCAACTCCTTATGCACGACTGTCTTTTATCAGCTGAGTGATATTGGACAAGTTCCATCTACCCCGGTCCTTGTTTATAAAATGGAAATAGCAATAAGCCACCTCCCGGAGTCTTTGTGAAGATTAAAGGAACAGACTCTGTTCCCCAGTTCTGCACGGAAGGGGCTTGGAAGTCCCCATTCTGTCCTAACAACCCATCACAAAAGCTGACTGACTGAAAAATTAACAGTTCTTATTTGATCCATAAGAGAGGCAAGGAGACAGGATCCCTGGCCCTCAAGATTGGAGACACAGAGAGGAGAATACAGGGAGTCACAGCTTCCCTGAGCAGAAACCTCCCTTGAACCAGTGCAGGGATAGGAAGACCTGAGCTGTAACTGACAAGTTGCTGAAAGCTCAGGGTCAAGAAGCCTGAGAATTAAAAACTCCTGGGGGACCCAGGATTAGGGCAGCTCCTATACTTTTGTGAAGAAACCAGATTTTCATAGTAAATATCAGAGAAAAATCCCCTCATGCTTCTAGCAGAGGGAGGGAAAAAGGAACTAATTCGAAATACGCCAGACCATTATTTTCTTCTTAACAAGGCCTGCCTGTAGGGGAAACTAGTTACCTAGAGCCTAACCTGCTGGGGTATTACCAGAGCCTAACTGACCTGGGAGAAAGGCAATGTAAGTCCAGCCCATTCAAGCCATCCTCTTCTACCTACGTCAGGGAGGGAAACAAGGACAAGAACACGTGTGGAATTCACAGTGCCGAGGAACAGGCTCACTAGAGGGCTGAGACCTAATCATAGGACCATAGAATGCTGAACCTTCCATACCTCAGCATCACATTTCAAAAGGCATATTTATATTAGTTCCTTTTACCCAGTGCACTGTGTCTGGCTATTGAGAAAAAAAATCGTATGGATACTAAAAAGCAAAACTACCCCAAAAATCCCCCCACGATTTGAACAGACAGAGCAAGCATAAGAATCAGGGATGTTGGAATGATCAGACTGAGAATTTAAAACACCTATGATTACTATGCTAAGGGATCTCATGGATAAAGTAGACAGCATGCAAGAACAGATGGACAATGTAAGCAGAGAGATGGAAATCCTAAGTAAAAACCAAAAAGAAATGCTACAGCTCAAGAATGGTGTAACAGAAATGGAGAGTACCTCAGTGGTCTAACTGGCAGACTGGGCACACCTGAGGAAAGACTCTCTGTGCTTGAGGATGTCTCAGTAGAAACCACCAAAGACTTACCTATGGAGGAACAAAGATAAAAATTACATCTGACTTATCCTCAGAAACCATGCAAGCAAGAATAGAGAGGAGGGAAGTATTCAAAGTGTTGAGAGAAAATAACCACTGACCCAGAATTCTGTATGCTCTGAAATCATCCTTCAAACGTGAAGGAGAAATAAAAACTTTCTCAAAGAGAAATTGAAAGAATGTGTTGCTGCTAGAGCTGCCTTGCCAGACATGTTAAAAGAATTTCTTTAGAGAGAAGAAATATAATATAGGTCAGTAACTTGGAACTACATAGAGAAAGGAAGAACACTGGAAAAGGAATACATGCAAGTAAGAGAAAAACTTTTATTTTTCCTATTCTTAATCAATGTAATGAAAAAATCTGTTCAATAACAACAGCAAGAGTGTGTTTGATTATATATATGCTTATGTATTCATATGTATCAGTGAAATGAATGACCTCAATGATGCAAAGGATGAGAGGGAGGAATTAGGGTTATTTTGATATTACAAGGTACTCCCAATACCCATGAAGCAGTATAGTGTTATTTGACAGTGGACTTGGATTAACTGTTAATGTATATTGTAAATTCTAGGGCAACCACTAAAAACATAAAAAAAAAAGTAAAATTGATATGCTAATATAGGAGAGAAAAGGGAATGATATAAAATGCTCAATTAAAACCACAAAAGGCAGAAAGATAGTGGAAGACAAAGATAGAAAAGAACAAGGGCAACAAATAGAAAACAACAACAAATATGGTAGATGTAAATCTGACTAAATCAATAATCCTTTTATTTTTCATGTTTTTTTATTGAAACATATTTGGCATAAAACTGTATAAATTTAAAGTGTACATGTTAATTTGATATATTTATATACTGTAATATGATTGCCATGTAGCAATAATTAGCACTTCTGTAACATTACATAATTATCCTTTCTTTTTAGTGGTTGGTATAATTAAGTTCTGGTTTCTTAGCAAGTTTGATGGCTATAGTACACTATTGTTTTCTATGTTCACTGTACTGTACGTTAGATCTCTAGGGCTACTTACAACCTGATGCAAGTTTGCACCCTTAAACAACTTCTGTCCTGTTTCCCGCACCCCCATTCACTGGTAACCACCATTTCACTCCATGTTTTTATGAGTTAGGCTTTTTTTAGATTCCGTATATAAGTGATATCATACAGTACTTGTCTTCGTCTGATTTTTTTTTCATTTAGCATAATGTGCTCAAGTTCCACCCATGTTGTCACAAATAGAAGGATGTCCTCTCTAATGGTTGAGTAATATTCCATTTATTCATCCATTGATGGGCACTTAGGTTGATTCTGTACCTTGGCCGTTGTGAATAATACTCCAGTAAACATGGATGTGCATGGGGAAGGATACCCCTTTGACATCCTGTTTTCATTTCCTTGAGGCAGGTACCCAGGAATGGAATTGATGGATCATATAGTAGACCTATTTTTAATTTTTGAAGAATCTCCATATTATTTTC
Source organism: Camelus dromedarius (assembly GCF_036321535.1). Classification (NCBI taxonomy): domain Eukaryota; kingdom Metazoa; phylum Chordata; class Mammalia; order Artiodactyla; family Camelidae; genus Camelus; species Camelus dromedarius. The sequence goes on from NC_087447.1 coordinate 65,557,893, forward strand.
CATAGTAATTAAGCCTATTTACATTTCCAGCAACAATGTGTAAGGGTACCATTTTCTCAACATCTTCAGCACTTGCTATCGCTTGTCCATGTGATGATAGCTATTCTAATAGATGTGAAGCGATAAATCATTGTGGATTTGATTTTTATTTCCCCGATGATTACTGATGTTGAGCATCTTTTCAAGTATCTGTTGGCCATTTGGATGTCTTCTTTGGAAAAATGTCTACTTAGTTCTGCCCAGTTTTAAATTGAATTTTTTGTTACTGAGTTTTTTGTGTTCTTTATATATTTTGGATATTAATCTCTTATCTGATACAAGGCTTGCAAAAATTTTCTCCCATTCTGTAGTTGGGCTTTTTATTTTGGTGGTGGTTCCCTTTGCTGTACAGAAGCTTTTAAGTTTGATGCAGTACCACTTGTTGTTTTGTTGTTTATACTCTTGGTGTCATTTCCAAAAATCATTGCCAAGACTAATATCAGTGAGCTTCTTCCCTACATTTTCTTCTAAGACTTTTATGATATCAGGACTTACATTTAACTTTCTTTTTTTTTTTAACATTTTTTATTGATTTATAATCATTTTACAATGTTGTGTCAAATTCCAGTGTTCAGCACAATTTTTCAGTTATTCATGGACATATACACACTCATTGTTACATTTTTTTCTCTGTGAGTTATCATAACATTTTGTGTATATTTCCCTGTGCTATACAGTGTAGTCTATTCTACAATTTTGAAATCCCAGTCTATCCCTTCCCACCCTCCACCCCCCTGGTAACCACAAGTCTGTATTCTCTGTCTGTGAGTCTCTTTCTGTCCTTTATTTACGCTTTGTTTTTGTTTGTTTGTTTGTTTTTGTTTTTGTTTTTTAGATTCCACATATGAGCGATCTCATATGGTATTTTTCTTTCTCTTTCTGGCTTACTTCACTTAGAATGACATTCTCCAGGAGCATCCATGTTGCTGCAAATGGCATTATGTTGTCGGTTTTTATGGCTGAGTAGTATTCCATTGTATAAATATACCACCTCTTCTTTATCCAGTCACCTGTTGATGGATATTTAGGCTGTTTCCATGTTTTGGCTATTGTAAATAGTGCTGCTATGAACATTGGGGTGCAGGTGTCATCCTGAAGTAGATTTCCTTCTGGATACAAGCCCAGGAGTGGGATTCCTGGGTCATATGGTAAGTCTATTCCTAGTCTTTTGAGGAATCTCCACACTGTTTTCCATTACATTTAACTCTTTCATTCATTTTGAATTAATTTTTGTGAGTGGTACAAGATAGGGGTACGATTTCATTGTTCAGCATCTGTTTATCCAGTTTTCCCAACACTATTTGTTGAAGACACTATCATTTCCCCCTGGGTGTTCTTAGCTTCTGAGTCAAATACTTGTTGACTATATATGAGGGGTTTAATTCTGGGCTCTGTATTTTGTTCCATTGGTTTACAAGTCTATTTTTGTGTCAGTAACGTATATAAAAAGAAATTGATTCTCTTCTTGGGAAACAACAAACTTGTGTTAAGCAAGTATTTTTGAGCACCTACAAAGTGTCAGATCTTGTGATACATGCTGGGTGATACAAAAACTAAAAACATCCCCTCTTTCAAGAATACATATAGTCAGATGAAAAGGGAACCACATAAAGAAGTAATTCCAATAAATTTTAGTAAAAGCATTGATATAGCTATGCACAGAGAAATGTAGGAGGTTTGAAGAAGAGTCCCTTAACTCAGTTTTCAAAGCTAGGTTAATTTTCAGGGATGAGTTGCACTGAGCCTGGTGAATCTGTGTTTTGGTGACACATTGTCTTACTACCTTAAGAACATTTGTCCTGTGTTACCAATGTTAACTTACTTGTTGGGAGGTAAATATCTATTATGTTCACTACTCCATTTCCAGGCAAAACACCAGGCGTATACTGCTCTAGGATATGAGGGAAAGTGATGAAATAAACATGATTCTTGTCCTCAAGGAACTCAAAGACCTGTGGGAAGTAGACATACAAGAAAAAGGCATGAAAAAGTGTTAAAATAAACTGAGGTTCAGAGAATATTCTTTTCGATTGCAACAAATATTAAAAAGGACTAAGATGCAGTTCTTCTGGCTCTCAGTCGAGGGCTGCTCTTTGATGTTCCTTGTAGTGTAACTGGGCCCTCAGGGTTTCCCTGATCAGCACAGATCCTCTGTATTCAGGTATGTCTCCAGCTTGTAGGAGCTTCAGTATCCTGAGGTCAGGAGCCAGGCCCTGGATGGCAAGTGACTGAGAAGTGTGAGAGAAATCAACTTTGTAGTACAATGACTAATCCCTTTACAACACACATGGCTCAAACACACAGGGTAAAACCAACCACAAAATTATTATAAAGTCATCAACTTTCTTATTTACCCTGCTAGTCCTATTTCTTGGGTACTGAGGGCAAGAATTGCAACTTTTCACTTTCAAATGCTTTGGAGACTATTCTAAAGGGGGCAATACTTGATGGAGAGTTTCCTTATGTGCTTAGTGAAGTTTTGCTGGAACCGAGAACACCATCTATCTTGTGTGAATAATGATTCCAGGGAGAAATAATCTCAGAACCGCAGAGCTACAAACATTCAGAGTTGGAGGTGTTTAAAGGTTATCCAGTTTAACCACTCACTCGATGCTTTAGGTCAAGTTTCTAGGATGACATTTCAGGTCTTCCACAGACCGGCCCCAACCAACTCCATCCAGTGTATTGTTCATACACTTCCCCTTAGAAAAGGCCAGAGTAAAATGTCCATTTTAAAGTAATTCCTGGCATGTTTACGTGCTCATGCAAGTTACCATCTTATCTCATCAGTATACCCGTATCAGTGAGTGAACAAAGAATTTCATTTGCATTTATATTATCTGAAAATGTCACTTTCAAATGTAAGTAGGCATATATCTATAATGAAATGAAAAATCTCCCTTATGCTTTACGTTTTGAAATTCCCATGAGTCACTTGGGAGTATAAGTGTAAATTTATTATTGCAAGAGAGAAATGTAAAAATTATTGACTGGGAAAGCTGCTATTTTTTTGTGTGTAAACACTGAATATTAAGGATATTCAAATAATAAAATATTTAGGGAAATTGGACTGATTATTATACTTAGGGAAATGGATTGATTATTATGGAAACTCTAAAAGAGTAGATTAGCTAATTTTAGGAAAAACATTATACCTTTTTTTTGTTCCCCAAATATGTATTGAAATGAAGTCATAAGGTAGAAAAATGGAAAACAGATTGTGATACAATTCTATTCTTAATCAAAATATTTGATATTAAAAATTGTATTTAATTTTAAGTTATTTAATATTATTTAGGTTTCAGTGACTTACCTAAATCTAGTGGTCAATTCAGTTCTCATATTACTTGGAGCATTAGAATTTGATAAAGTTGATTATGACTTCTTGAAATATTTTCTTCACTTGGATTTCAGGACGCCTTCCATTTTCCCTCCTTTTGCTATTATGAATAAAGTAGCAATTAACTTGTTTACAGACCTAAGTTTTCAATTTTCCAGCAAATAACCCAGAGTGGAGTTGCTAGATCATAGGTGTATGTACACTTTTCTTTAAAACCTGCTGGACAGTTTTCCCAAGAGATTGTACCATTGGGTCCATTAGATCTAACTGTTTCACATTCTTTTGTTATAGTCAGTCATTTTAATGGTAACCATTCTAGTGGGTCTGTAGTAGCATCTCATGGTTTTAATTTATATTTCATAATGAATTATAATATGAAACATTTTCATTTGAATATCATCTTTTATTTGTATGCCCAGTTTTAAAAACTACCTGTCCAAATTCTTTTGCCCATTTTTCATTGGCTTGTCAGTCTTTTTTGTTACTGATTCGTAAGTTAGGTTGTTGAGTTTATGCACTGTGGATATTTTCTCCCAATCTGAGTTTTCTTTCTTTTTTTCTCTTAACAGTATCTATTGATGAACAGAAGTTTTTAATTTTTCCAGTGTACAGTTTATGCCTTTTTTCTGTTTAGTGCTGTTTATATTTGATTTAAGAAATCCTTGCCCACCTCTCCCACCTACTACTGAATTCTGTTCTGTTCTGTTGTTCTGCTTTTCCATACTTATGCCTGTCTGACACCATCTTAATTGCTGTAGTTTTATAGCAACTATTAGAATAAAGCAGTGTATTTCCTTCAACTGTGTTCTTCTTCCTCAAGATTGCTTCACCTATTCTAGGTTCTTTGCATTTCTATATAAATTTTAGTATGACGACAATTTCCACAAAAAGCCTGTTGGGATTTTGAGTGGGATTGCATTGAATCTATAGATCAATATTAAGACAAAGAATAACAAAGACTATAATAATTCTTCTAACTTATTGCTATGGCATGTCTCCTTTATTTAGGTTTCTCACTGTTTCTCTCAGCAATATTCTGTAATGTTCTGTAGTTTTCTACATAGAAGTCTTCTATGTCTTTTGTTAAGTTTATTGCCAGGTGTTTTGGATATTTTTTTCCTGCTACTATAAAATGTATTGATTTACAAATGTTTCAATCTACAGTATTTGTTGTTATTATAAACAAATACAATGATAGTATTAACCTTGTATCCTAAGACTTGGTAAAATTCATGTATTAGATTTTGTAGTTTTTTTAAAAATAGAATCCTCTTAATGTTTTAGGTTTACATTTGTTTAATTTGCAAATGATGACAGTTTTACTTTTTCTTTTACAATTTTCCTGACTTTTATTTAAAATTGTTCCCTTATTATATCAGTTAGAACCCCAGTAAAAAGTGAACAGAAATGCTGAGAGCAGACATACTTGTCCTTTTTTGTGACCTTAGTGACAAACTGTTTAATATTTTAATATTGTGAAGTTTGCTGTAGTTTTTTTGTAGACGTCTTCTATCAAATTGAGGATATTTCCTTCTATTTCTAGTTTTCTAAGAGTTTTATTTTTTAAGAAGCATTGTTGGATTTTGACTAGTCCTTTTATTGCATTTACTGAGATAATGTAGTTCTTCCCTTTGAATTATTGGAATTACTCCCCCTTTTCCTGTTGTATCCCTTTTAACATACTTTTTGATTGATTTGCTAATATTTTATTAAATATTTTCACGTTTATGTTTATGAAAGACATTGGATTGCCATTTTCTTTTTCTGTAATGTCATTGTCAGGTTTTGAAGTATTACTGGTTTCAAAACAGGTTGGAAAAGGGTGGGAAGGGACAGACTGGGAGTTCAAAATTTGTAGATACTGACAGGCATATGTAGAATAGATAAACAAGATTATACTGTACAGCACAGGGAAATATATACAAGATCTTGAGGTAGCTCACAGCGAAAAAGAATGTGACAATGAATATATATATGTATGTTCATGTATAACTGAAAAATAGTGCTCTGCACTGGAATTTGACACAACATTGTAAACTGTAACTCAGAAACAATGTTTAAAACAAACAAACAAAACAGGTTGGAAAATGTTTCCTCTTTATCTGTTCTCTAAAAGTGTGTGGGTGGTACTGGTATTTTTTTCCTTTAATGTTTGATAGAATTCATCAGTGAAGCCATCCAGTCAGGAGCTTCCTTTACAGATTTTTTTTTTTTTCGTCTGCAAAAAGCGTTATTGTTTTCATTTGATCCAAGACTTGGGAGAGGGCTCCAGGGTGGTTAAAAAGCTGCCTGGTGACTGCAGAGAGGCTTCAGGTTAAAGCCCTGACCCCAGTAGAGCTCCACAAAGGCCGCTGGGTTCCAGAGGCTTCTAGTCGTGCGTGGGGCTGCGTGGGGCTGGGGGGGGGCTGCGTGGCGCTGCGTGGGGGGGCTGCGCGTGGGGCTGCGTGAGGGCGCGAGGGGCTGCGTGGGGGGGGTGCGTGGGGCTGCGCGGGGGCGCGTGGGGCTGCGTGGGGGGGTGCGTGGGGCTGCGCGGGGGCGCGTGGAGGCGCGTGGGGCTGCGTGGGGCTGCGCCTGTGGAATTGGTGCCCCGCCCAGCCCAGCCGGAGGCCCAGGGCACGCAGATCCCGAAGGGCCTGGTTCAGGGTCTTCTCCGTGAGACTGGCTGCTCCCACAGCGTCCTGGGTTCCCCCCTCTCGTCCTGAGGCGGATTCTGCACGACCTGGAGGAGGGTGAGGCTGCTACGCTTTTCAAGAGACGCGTGGCAACCTCGCGCTTCTCCCGGCCGGTTAGCGGGAAAAGCGGCCCACGGCCTCCGGAGCTGCGTCCTCGTGGTGAAGTAGGAGCCCGGAGAGAGGTAGGTGCAGCAGGCTCCCAGAGCCATGTTGACGAGGCCGACGGCGGCCTCCACCTCGGTGGGTAATTCTGACGAATCTGGGAGCTCATGGTTAGCGGGTAATAAGGAGTTAAGCTCAAAAAAAAAAAAAAAAAAAAAGGTGTTGGCTGGGCCAGAGGCCGAGGATAGCAGGGTGGCTGGTTGTGAAGGCTGCCACTGGAGGAAGAGTGAAGGGTGAAGGGTGGTGGGAGGCTGGAGCAAGGGGCGTCCCTGGGCCTGTTCTGTCCAAACACTGGTGAAGCAAGAGACAGATCCGAGGGACCGCCGGGCCCGCTGCTCAGGAAGTTTTAAAATGATTGGTTTAATTTCTTTATCAAAGAAAATGCTTTATAGGTTATCTATTTCTTCTTGTTTTATTTTTGGTAAGTAACGTGTTTCAGGGAACTCGTCCATTTAACATACTTCATCAAATGTATTGGTCTAAAGGTGGTAACTGTATTTCCTTATTACCTTTTAATGTCTAAGATCTGTGTTGATAAACCAGTTTTCATTCTCGGTATTGGTAGTGCGTGTTTCACTTATTTTAAACGTGATCAGAATTGCTAGGGATTTATCAATTTTACAATCTTAGCAAAAAGCTGAATTTTGTCACTGATTTCCCTTTATTGTTTGTTTTCTGTTTTATTAATCTTTATTATTCTTAAAATTTTTATCTATTTCATTATTCTATTCCTTCTATTTACCTTAGGTTACTTTATTCTTTTTTTTTTCCTGTAGCTTCTTATGGCCATGCCATTAGTGGCATCTCATAAAATTTGACGAATTGTTTTTGTTATAATTAAGTTCAAAATGTTTTCTAAATTCACTTGTGGTATCTTTGTTGACCTCTAGGTTACTAAGACGTGTGTGCTTAATTTCCAAGTATTTGGAGATTTTCTAGATGCATTCTTGTTGAGTTCTAATTAAACTTCTTTGTGGTCAAATATACTTTGTATGATTTAAGTACTTAAAGAATTTTTGAGGCTTATTTTATGACTCATCATGTGGCCTGTCTGGGTGTGTTGTATTATTATTTGATTAGGACACATTGGTTGATAGTGTTATTCAAAATTTTCTTTAAATGTGTGTTGATTACTTGGTCTAGTTGTTTTATCAGTCACTGATAGAGTAATTTTAAAGTCTCCAACCAATTGTGGATCTTTTTCTCCTTTTAATTTTGTTAGCTTCTATTTTGTTTACGTGGATGCTGTTTTAGGTTCTTACGCATTAAGAATTGCTGTTTTCTTGACAAATTAACCATTTTATTATTATGAAATGCCTTCCCTTGCCTTGGGAAATATTCTTTGTTTTGAAGTCTCCCCTCTGGTATTAATTGAATCATACCAATTTTCTTTTAATTAGTGTTTTTAATGGTATATATATTTACATCTTTTTTCTTTTAACCCATTTGTGTCTTTATACTTTATACAGTATTCAGTTGAGTCCTTAAAAAATCCATTCTGAAAATATCTGCCTTCTAGTTTAATGTATATGGCTGGGTTTAAGCCCGTCACCTTGCTTTAGTGTCCTATTTGTCACTCCCCCCCCCCCTTCAGGTTTTTCAGGTTTTTATTTCCACCAGTCCTCCCTCTGGGCCTTCCCGTTTTAGAACGATGTTTTATATGCTCCCTGCTCCTGGCCCGTGTAGGTTTTGAGCATATCATACAACAGTCACTGAACCACTGGGCAACGAAGCTGGGGTGCTGGAAGGAAAGCAGTTTTGCCCCTTACATTTCTCTCAAAATGTAGCATTTATCTAAGACGTGTCCTGTGACCAAGGTCAGCTTTTTACAGTCCTCTTTCACCAGTAGGGTAGCTTTATACTGGACCGCTATTTTAAGCAATGGCTTTGGCTCTGGAACCCCGCCATGTGTGGGAGCACCTTTATTCCCAATCCCCTTCTGAGGTTAAATTCCATTGCCTGCTTTGAGATACGGAGCCCAGGAAGCTGTCTTTACCCCTAACTACTGCTTTTTATTTCTGATACTTTTCAAGTACACAGAGGTATTAGTGTTGTGTTTGAGAATGGCTACATCTTTGTAACGTTTCATTTTAAATTTTATCAATTCTTTTGGAATATCATTTGGAGTCAGCTGAATATGTGTAGGTTTGGCATGTGTGTGTGTGTGCGCTGTGTGCGTGTCTACGTGCTTGTGTGTTTGTGACACTCACAGAGAATTTACCATGCAATCTTGACTAGAAATCTTGTTGCTTTATAAGATAGGGATAATAATATTTCATTTATAAGCTCATTGCATGCTTTAAATGATATAAGGCATGTCGTGTATTTGGCAAGATGCCTGGCATATAAAAAGACTCAGTAAATATTATGGAGCATTTTACTATGAAATACAGTCGGTTAGTTTATTGCAAAATGGTAGATAAGGAGGAGTTAAACATTGCTTCAGGCCCTGAAAACTGCATTTGAAATATATGTTTTTGAGACAACCTCTTTCTGAGGGTAGAAAGTGTGGGTGGAGGTTCTCGCTTTGGTCTCTGAATGTTTTGGGAAGAAATACTAATCTCCTGGACAGCCATTAGTGAAAAGTAGTGTTAGGAGACAGTTCTCCGTGGTATTTTGTGTTTCTCCACATTTGCACAGTGAGTCTCTGGTTCCCCTTTATTCTGATCTTTTCAAGGATATTTGCCCAGCATACTGCAGACAGCTATACAAACTGCTGTCTAATATCAGCTCAATTCAGATAGAGAATTTCTGAATTCTCCTTGATTAATTTTTCATGTACCTCACCCTAATGTTCCAGGCTTTCCCAGGTCCCACCAGATGATAGAAAAAAACAATATCCATAGGGACTGCTGGGTGGAAAGTGGCCCAGTGTTAAGCTCAAAGCCATGTGCTGCTGTGCCCTGGCCTGGCAGCAGAGTTCTTGCCGATCTGGATATTACCCGCCGGAGCACTGTGGTCTCTTCTGAGCTCAGCCTTCTGTGGAAGTAAATCTGCAGAGGCCATGAAAACATTATTTGTCCCAAGTAAGCAGCCTGGTTCCCTAGGATTTCTTTTGTGGTTCCCTTTACTTCCCCAAACTCCTGTACATCTGCAGATGGTTTTAAGACATAGGGATGCAGTGGACACTGGGGCCCTCTCCCCAACATCCATTCCGTGCTGCCTCCACTGTGGAACAGCTGTGTGGTTTGGTTGGGATGATACTAAGCTGCTTCTTACCTTCTTGGTCTTCTCCTAAATAGCCCGTGTATATTTCTGCGTCAGTCCCAGCATATCAGATCTCTTTGATTTGAAACCTCTAGGGGCTCAGAATTCTAAAAATCACTGTCCTCTCTTTTTAATACATCTTATTGTGACAAAAGCTCTCAGAGCTGTCTCTTGTGTGCAGCTGTCTCTTATTTGAAATGTTTGCTTGATACTATTTCTCTACCTCTGGTTCAGCAATAATTTCATAGAAACATTAGTTGTCAATTCTCCATTCTCACTCTCTTTGACACCCCTCCCTCCAGCCTTGACTTCCTGGTGATGAGAGGTGCAGTGAAGAACCACTGGCAGACAGATGATGTATTATTTTTTTTTCGCTCTCACCTTACAACGATCACTGAACCCGTTTTCCTAGGTGAAAGTGGAGCTGCCTCTGCAGGCAATTAAGTTGTCTTAACCAAACAAGTGCAGCGACTGAAGTTTCCACACGGCACAGTGTTTCACGTTTACTGCTTCTGGGGCATGAGAAAAATCACACTTTAAAGCAATACAAAATGAGTTTTATAGAACTGGCAGGAATTTAATATTGTCTAGAAAATCAAGTAGGGTAAACTATTGAGAAATCAAGAATAAATGAGTGTAAGAGAAAATTATGTGGTAGAATAGGGAAGGAGAAATGAAAATAAGAGCAAATAAGTCCTTTTACGAGTGATGAAGAAAGGAGGACATTCCAAGATAACGACTGTGTTCTCTAAACACAGATTCTCCTTAGGACATCAGTTTGGACAGTAAGGACAGTCAGAATTCTGCACCCTAATTATAAAATGTGTTTTATTTTTATTTCTTTAGGGGACTTTTTGTTCCTTTACAATAATATCTTAGAAACGTAATTTTAGCAAGAACTTACTCTTCATTTTTACATATGCGGTAAATGACCTTAACAATGTTAATGTATTGTTGTTTTTGAGCCTGAAAGTGTGTCTCTCAAAGTTGATAGGTTACATTTAGGAAACTGATGATACAAAGAAGCTGGCACATGACATAGAAGCTAAATCAAGCCCACCACTATGCGTTTTCTTTTCCAAATACTGAATGATAACTGGTTTACTTAAGAGACAGCTCTCTAGTCATTTTTGTCAATTTTCTGAATGATGACACAGACGTAAATTGCATCTGTTCTTATTTATTGAAACTGGCAGAAGAATAAATGTCAGTTTGTACCAAAAAATGTCCAAACAAGTCATCCTTTCTGGAGATCTTACTACATAATGATTATAAATACATACTTCAAGTTCGATGACCTTGAAGGAATTCTTGGTAAGATTAGCAAGGGGGAGGAAGGTTGCCAAACAAATAGACATTATGAGGAGATTTATAGGCACCTAAGGATGAACATTCTTGGCACTCCTTAGTCAAACTGTTACACAGGATCAAGAAACAACAAAATTGTGGGTAGCGAATAGTGTATTCCAAATTTAACATTCCAAGAAGGAGCAAAAGAACCTTGTAAATGGCTTACAAAAGGAGGAGAAAGATTGAGGGACAAATGAACTGTAATAGAATATAAATGGATTTTGAGAATGTTGGGCAGAAAATTTCCATTGTTACCCATTATGAAGTTAGCATTTTATGACAATAGAACTAATTTTATTTTAAAAAAAGATGTTTCCTCTCTTCTGAAAGTAAATATTTATTTTGAAAAATTAGAATTTAAAACACTGGTAAAATAACAATAAAATCTGAGCCTTAACAATATCTGATGGTGTGGGAATCCTGAGTTGACCCTGGAGAATAATTAACGCATGAGAACTAGCAGTATCTAGGAAGATCAGGAAGATTTGCAAGCCAGTGTAGGAAAGGGCTGCAGAATGAGGTAGTAGGACCAGGAAAGAGTTTCAAGACAGAGTTTTCAGGTTGGAGTGAAAGCTCTGCTGATTACTCACTGTATATTTTTACATTAGACAAGCCCGTTAACATCCTGAGTCTCAGGTTCACTATGTGTGAGTGTGATAACTATATCACTTTTCCGACCTCCCAGAATTACTGGTAAAAGTCATTTTTTGTCTGCAGCAGGGACCATGGTTCATTGATCCCAGGCATTTTTAACCATCCCTCCTCTGTGGATGCCCTTTCTTCCTTCTTTATTCAGAATAGACTCTGTCGTGATGATAACTTCCTTTTGTATGCTCTCAACTCCTTTCCTCCTCTTGCTCCTTCCAGTTTGTTTGGCAACATCACCAGCCTGGTTAAATTGAACTCTCGACACACTTTGCACCTGCATACGTGAAAGTGAATGTAGCTGGGGAAACACAAAGTCGTGAAGAGGGATTTCTGTTTCATGTTGTCCACTGATTTCAAGTAGGCTTTAAGTGTTTCTATGATGATCATACTGGATTCTAATTTTATTTCCTGTTAGATTTGGAACTAAGGTTATGTTAATGTCATAAAGTGTCAACTTTGAAAAAAGCAATGTTCTTTCATTTTCTATTGTCTTTAAGAGTTTCTCTATGATGGGAATTATTTGCTCTTTGATATTTGGTAGAATTCATCTGTAAAATTGGACTTTGTGTGTAGATTTTGAACTATCAATTTATATTTTAAAATTATTTGAGACCTTTTCAAGTTTTATATTTTTTCTTAAATTCAGTTTTGTAAGTGTCATTTTTCTAGGAAGTGATGAATTTCAGTTGTATGTTCAATTTGGATAGCGTAAAGTTGTGCATAGTATTCTTATTTGTTTAAATACCTACTCTATTTGTTAATATGTCTCTTAATTCCTTTCTAATATTCTATAATTTTATCTTATATTTTATTTTTCATGACCAGTTTTTCCAGATTGACTATTTTATGTGTCTTCAAATACTCAATAATAACATTGCTCTCATGTTTCAAAAAATGTTTCTTTAAAAACTTAATTTTAATTTTTATCTTTATTTCCTTCATTAAATTCTGCTTTTTTTTTTTTAATAACTTAGGGTTAATGTTTGACTCTCTGATTTTCCATTTTTCATTTTCATTTTCTAATAGATGCATTTAAGGTTATAATTGTTACTCTAAGCACTGCTTTGGCTGTATTCCACTCTAGAAGATATGTATCATATTTAATTGTGTTTTCGAATTTATATTCTGACTTTACCTTTAATCCCTGAGTTTTTAAGGAACACATTAAATTAATATCTCTATTTTAAAAAGTTATTTCTTTAAAAATCAATTTCCAACTTAACTGCATTTATCAGAGAACATGGACTATTTATACTAATTCTCCGACATATGTTGAGATAGTCTGATGGCTCCACATGTGGTCATTTTCTGAAATATTCCAGTGAGCTTGAGAGAAGATGATCACTCTTGGGGGCAGAGTTCCTTATAGTCCATGGATCTAATTTACTAATTGTGCTGCTTGTTTTTTGGTCTTTTACTGTATTGCTTACTGAGAATATATGTAAAAATTTCCCACTTTGAAGGTGGACTTGTCAGTATTTCCCTAATTTTCTGTTAATAGAGCTTTATATATTTTGAAGCTATGCATTATCTTACAATGTTATTAAATGCATTATCTTACTAATTGCACTTTTTATCATTATGCCATGTCCTATTTGTCCTAAAGAATGGTTTCTGTTTTACAATCCATTTTTTTTCTGATAGGAATATAGATTTTCACATTTATTTTGAAACATGTTTTGCTGGTATATTTTTTCTATCTATTACTTTAAATTTTTCTGCATATTTGAATTTCATCTCTTACAAAGTAGAGTTTAAAAATGAAACTAGTTCATTTACATTTACAAATTGTTGGTATGTTTTAAAATGAATTTCTGTAGTTTCATTTATGCTTTCCACTGTCCTGTTTTCTCTTTTACTATTTCTTTATTTCCCCAATTAATTCAGGAGTTTAAAAAATTTTTACATTCTCCGTATTTCATACCTTGTTTTTGTCCTCTGAGCTGTTAAACTCTGCCGTCCTGGATTTCTGTCAGTGGCTTCAGGACAACTGAAGCTTTATTCTAGTCTAACTCCCTCATTCTATTTTGTTTTTATTAATTAGTCATCTCTCTCCCTCCCCACCTCTCTCTATCATCTGCTTATTTTGGTGTTTGAGAATGTCCCTTATGGTTTTGCTAGTTCAGCTCTATTATTTACAAATTTTTTTCTAAGTCATATTTTATTCTGAATTTATAAGTTTTTAGGACTGAGATTTTTTTCAGGGAATATAGTTCTCAATATTATCCCAAATAGAAATATTTTTTAAATAGTTAATTTTTGTTTTTGTAAGACTGATTTTTTTCCTTTTTTGTGCACAGCAGTTGTTTCTATGCTGCATCTCCTGATGTACCTTTCTTGTCTATCATCTGTATTTGGCCACCTTTCTTCGCTTTTCCATAATCCTTTTCTCAGTTGCTGAATCCTATTATTCATCTCACTTACTACTTTTCTACAGTGATTTTTCAGATTCCTTCTTTGTTTCATTTTATTTTCTCTGTGTTGCCAATTTGCCTTTCCCCTAATCCGCTGTATATAATCTCATCATACATCTCCCTCCCTCTCTCACTTTCAGTGAAATCTGCGTTTTCTTTTAGGTTGTTGTTGCTGAAAAATAATTGCAGGTTGATTCTCCTCGAGTACCATCACTCTTTCCTTGGGCGTCTTTTAAATCTTCTCTTTGGAACCCCAGCAGGAAGGGAAGTCTGGATTGGCCATTTGGTCATCATTGGCAAGCAGAGATGAGGAGGATAGGAAGCTGGCACCATAGTCATTGCTGTAATAGAACTCTGTTTTTGCAGCCTTGTATTTGTGTTTATTAATTCATTTATTTTTACCCTGCCTCTGGGCACTTGCTCTGCTAAAGTGGGGGGATTATTCTGTTCCATTGAGAGAATACATTTCTCCATTGTTCTCCTAGATTGTGGTGTCCTGGCCATTTTAGAAAAATTCTGATTAGGAAATACATTCAATTTATAGACTTCCTTTTTGGTGAATGTGGGAGACACTGCTTACTAAGTGTCGATTTATAATGTTGGGTTAATTTCTGGTGTACAGCATAGCAGTAAGTAAGCAGGGAGACACTGCTTACTAAATTACTCACTTAGTATTTATTTAGCCATTCATTCTTATTAACAGAACTCTGATTCTGTTCAGAGTGGTGATAGGTCCAGATAAAACAGCCTCTCTTGTTGCTAGCGGTTGTGGTATGCCTTATTAGATTGAATCATATGCTGTATTTATTTCTGTATGTAAGCATAATTGATTATCAGCAATCTTATGTGACTGAATAATATTTCTGGCCAAGTAGATGTAAATGCAGTCACTGGGTGGAGCTTTTATGAAGGCTATTTTAAAGAAGCTATATTTTGCTTGCTTGTTTTTTCAATCTTCTGTCCTTTGTCCCTTTCCCTCATTTATTCTTCTGTGGTCTCTAACCCAATGACTGGCATTGCAGTTGCACTGATCCTGGATGTTGTTACGTGAGAAAAATAAGCCTCTGTTTAGTCGAGCCCCTGCTCCTCTCCTGCCCTAAATATTGCTTTGGTTGATGATGATCTGTAGCTAAGTAAATGCTTCCAGATAAACTTGGCTGGTTTCCTGTCTACAGGCACTCTCCCTTACCTCTAGTCCTCAGCTCTCCAGATGAAGGGAGAGGGGATTCATTCTTGTATTGAAATGAACTTGTGATACTATTGGAAAGACACGTACTCAGAGAACAACAAAGACAGACTATTTTTGTTGTTATTGTTGTTGTTGTATTTTACTTCTCTGTCCAGACACAGGAGAGGCTTTTACCTGCAGTGATTAGTGCAGAAGAAAGAGTCCCAACCATACCTGCCTATGTCCCAAGCCCTTGGCCATTTAAATCAGAAGATGGAAGAAATTACTCAGATTTCTTTCAGTTACTTTCAGTGATACTTCACTGCTGCCTTTGGGAGAAGAGTTCATGTGGGATTCTATGCACCAAGCCTAAACTAGGGCATGACTGATGTGTTTGGAGATTAATGGAGTAGTATGCATGCAGCTGGCCCTGGTCCTGAATTTAGGGCTGACAGCATGATAATGGCTACTCTTGATGAAGTTCCTACCTTGTGCCAGATATTATGCTAAGCAATTGACAGGTATTAACTGATTTAGTTCTTATAACAATAGCTAGGTACGACTGTTAGCAGTTTCATTTCCCAGATGAAGCAACTGCGACAGTGAGAGATTGACTGATTTGCCCAATGCCCAGTGTCACCCAGTTAGAATAGGGCTGAGCTGGGATGGAACTTTGGCAGCTGGACAGCAGAGTCTGTACCATCATCCATGACCTTTTGGCTGCTCCCTCTGACCCTTGTCTAGAGTTGTCGCCCTGGAATTTTGAAACACGTAAGGAAAGAAGCTGTGATGAGAGAGTTAGGCGAGAAGCAAAGAAAAGGAAACAAACATGAGCTGTTGGAGAGGAAAAGACATTGGGGAAGCTGCCAGGACACAAATATAAGATCTCTCCACCCTGGTGTTCTGATTTTAGTCTAGTTTGATTTGGGAAAAAATGATCCACTTTTACTTCTCTGAGATCTTTCTGTTTCAGGCCGGGATGTATGAAACTTTTCTCTCCCACTGCTATCCTTTCATAAAATATCTGAGGCCTTTCTCTGAGGTTTGGCCCTACCTTGGCTTCTGTGGAACAGCGTGTTGTAGAAGAAAGCCTGGTTCTCTGAAGTTGGACAGGCATGGACTGTATTTTCCCCTGTCTCTTTAGATGTGTCTTGATTCTGCAAAACCATGAGACTGAGGGGGTATGTGGAGTGTAGTAGATCTATTTTTTTTTAATTGAAGTGTAGTTGATATACAGTGTTTCAGGTGTACAGCAAAGTGATTCAGTTTGTGTGTGTGTGTGTGTATGTGTGTATGCATACACACGGGGATGTGTGTATACACCTATTCTTTTTCAGATTCTTTTTCATTATAGCTTATTACAAGATATTGAATATTATTCCCTGTGCTATATGTAAGTCCATGTTGTTGATCTGTTTTATATATAGTAGTGTATATGTTAATCCCAAATTCCTAATTTATCCCTCCCTCACCCCTTTCTCCTATGGTAATTGTAAGTTTGTTTTATATGTCTGTAAATCTATTTCTGTTTTGTAAATAAGTTTATTTGTATCATTTTTTAGATTCCACATATAAATGATGTCATATGATATTTGTCTATCTGATTTACTTCACTTAATACGATAATCTCTAGGTCCATCCATATTGCTGCAAATGGCGTTATTTCACCCTTTTTCTTGGCTGAGTAATATTCCTTTGTATGTATATACCACATCTTTATCCAGTCATCTGTTGATGGACATTTAGGTTGCTTCCATGTCTGACTATTGTAAATAGTGCTGCTGTGAACATGGGGATGCATACACCTTTTTAAATTAGAGTTTTTGTCTTTTCTGGATATATGCCCAGTAGTGAGATTGATGAATCATATGCTAACTCCGTTTTTAGGTTTTTAAGGAACCTCCATACTGGTTTCCATAGTGGCTGCACCAATTTATATTCCAGCCAACAGTGTAGGAGGGTTCCCTTTTCTCTACACTCTCTCCAGCACTTATTATTTGTAGACTTTTTTGATGATGGCCTTTCTGACCGGTGTGAGGTGATACCTCACTGTAGTTTTTATTTGCATTTCTCTAATAGTGTAGTAGATCTTTTTAAAAATGTTTTTGAGGGGAAGAGCTAATTTCTCTTAGCTTAGAAAATGAAAGGAGGTGAATATTATAGGAAAAATTTAGTGTGTGGATTGACTAGTGGAGGAAGAAGGAAACTTTGAGGGCCACATTAATTTGTAAATAACTTTATGCAGAATGATATATGTAGGCTGCTTTAGCAGCATAACTAGAAAACTCCTTACCTCCAAATGGACAAGTACTACTTCAGATATATTTCTATTAGTAGTTCTTTTTAAAAATATTAACTAAAGAAACATTTTATATGAGAACATCTATATTTACTTGCTACAAACCTTGAAACCGTTGGAGACAATATTCATAGCTTTTTTCCTTGTAAGCCAGTAGTATCTCAAAATATACAGACCCATTGAGTGGTGGGATTGGAGGTCAGTGGTTGGGAGATGGGGAGGAGGGGTCTGCAATGGGTTTCCCAGACTCACTGTGCAACACCCCTCCCCCCCCCACACAGCCCTTTGTTTCTTGGGAGTATTTCACCATAATCAGAATAATTTAATCTTGAATTTTCAGTGCAGATAGTCTGTCTAGAAGATGACATAGCAATGGCACAAGCTATTTCTACCGTTCAGTTTGTGAAATGTCTTTAAGCAAATATCCCATTAATACTCTCTAGGTCAGTGACTGCATAATCAAAAAATTTCACTCTGCCATAAAACCTTTATCAAGATTTAATTACCATGAAAGCAGAAAGGCAGGGGTAGTTGAGATCTTTACATTAAATCGTAATTAAAACCCATGTGAGATTATCCACAAATATTTAGGATTTTATTTAATTGAACCCAACATGAAAAAACAAAGCTAATGATGGCAAAGTTCATTATTCAGCTTCTAATTAACAGTCTAATGGTTGCTCAGAAAACTCAGGAAGATTTAAACATATAAACATAGATATATGTAATGTATTTATGTCTGCATTATTTTGTTTTCTTATCTAAGGTATGTGTATAGAGTTCTGTGTGTGTGTGTATGTGTGACATGTTATGTTGTCTTCATGGCAGATTCATTCTTACAAAAAATAGAAATGTTTTTTCAATGAAAATTACATCCAACGTCTTTGAACTTGGCTTATGAAATTTCATATTCTGCTCTTCTGTGGGTTCCATTTTATGCTTTAGAGTCCAAAAACATGAACATAATCCAAAAACATTAAGCTTCCTTGCTTGACTTAGAAAATGGCAGAGTGGTATTCCTAGCAATCAACCCCATAAATTATGACTTACCTTGTGAGTGAAGATGTCCAAAAAACTTCAAAGTAACTTGTGAATTTCTGTGGAAAGTTGTGAAGTCTGCCTTGCTGCCTCATTTTATCCTCTGCTGCACATGCTTGATAGTCAAGTTGAAGAAAACCAACAGATAGTAGCCCAGAGGATGCACGAGGTAAATTGGTTGAACGCTCTGAGACTGAACACTGAACATGCGGCTACGTCAGGTCCAAGGAGAATGAGTTGGAGACTAGAGATACACATTAAGGACCCTGGTGCCTTCTCCATGTGTCTCCTACAACCTCCCCAAGAGCAGGAGATTGTAGGCTCTCTGCTCTTCAGAGTATGTTTAAAACTTTTTTCTGGAGTGTGAAATGACTTTGCTTTTCCTAAATAGATTATGGGTCTCATCATTTAAAATGTTGAAATAGAAGCTTGAGTACAAGTGAAGATACAGACCCAATGAAGTGAAATTGAATAAACTGAGAAAGTGAATACATTAAGCCTTCAAGAAAAATTCAAAGTAACACACAACTGTTGGGGACCAATTTGTAAGGAGTGCTAATCATTCACATTTCAAAGGTTGCTCTCAGCTACTAACATCCTTTCTATGTTAGTTCAGAGTTTCTGACACTTATGTAATAGACAAACCTCCTTTAAATAAAAAGTAAATTTTTGAGTACCCTCATTTGCTTTAGTGTTATTTAATTATGCATAAAAAGAAACTGGCTATAAACTTCTTATACCGATGGCTCATATTTGACTTTGAAAACCAAAACTGTATTTTTATTTTCCATTTTGAAATTTCCAGATTTATGACAACTTTTCAAAATTAACACCAATATATTCTAGGTATGCACTAACTTATTAACTAACAAATTAAATAAAATATAACTATTACATTAAAATTTTTTAAAATGTTAACTTAATTAGTTGGATTAAGTTGATTTTCTGAATGTAAATGACGAACTAAAATGTTCTGGAAAAGGTCCTTCTGAGCTCCACATGTGAGTCTCATCTTCTCCCAGCGCTTTACTAAATCCACATTCTTTTAGAGCACTCAGTGTCATTTGTTCTTCATTTGCCATGAATGTATTTTTTTACACATTCGTTTTTTTCAATTATTTTTTTCCTGCTAGGTTGCAAGAATTACCGTAGCAGTACATAATGCCAAGTACATGTGAGCACAGAAACCAAAACTGTGAGCATACTTGGTTATTAAAGTGTTACTTAAATGATAGAGAACAGCACTGTCCGATAGAACTTACTGCCACAGTGGAAATGCCCTGTATCTGCACCCTCTAACATGGCTACCACAACCACAAACGGCTAACGAGCATTTAAAATATGACTAGTGTGACTGAGGGAGTGAATTTTAGTTTTATTTAATGAATGAATTTACATTTAAATTTAATTAATCCTGATAGAGTGGCTACCATAGGGATTAGTGCATACCTAGAATATATTGGTGTTAATTTTTAAAAATTATAAATTTGGAAATTTCAAAATGGAAAATAAAATGTTATCACCTCATAAAGAACTTTCAGATACTTTAGAACACGCTGACTCTAGTCTGAAAGTCAACTACTGTGGGTGGTTATTTGATCAGTCCTGGACATCACTGTGTCTAGCGGTGTGTGTCCTCACAACTTCATGATCTTTGATCTTAGAGTCTTTGGAAACTTTGATTCAAGAATAAATTTGGTATATTTAAAAGGAATCACCAGAACAATGGTAACTGAGGTTTTCAATTACTACTGAGTTAGAATTCTTAGAAAAGGAATTCTAAGCAGAGAAACCTGAAAAAATTGCTGCATCTCTGAAAAGCACATGCAGAGCCATGCAGTAATAAAGCAATGTGGTCTAGACTACGAGAGCTAGAGGGTTAAACAGTAAAATGTGTGGTATTAGAAAATGACTTAGAACATCTTTTTCCAGCTTTATTGAGATATCCTTTGCACACAACATAGTGTTTGCTTACGGTACACAACGTGATGATTTGATACCTGTGTGTATTGTGAAATGATTACTGCAGTAAGGTTAGTTAGTACACCCATCACCATCTCACATAATTACCATTTATTTTGTAGGGGGGGATATTTAAGATTTTAGCAACTTTCAAGTATGTAATAAAGTATTGTTAACTATATGTATCATGCTGTAAATTAGAGCATTTTTTTAAGTCAACTTTTTTTTTTTTTGTAGTAGGCAATATCCTTTTCAGGCTTCCCCTGCCCTCCATTTAGCCCTAAGGAATACAGGCCCCCAGAAGGAAGTCCATGGCTAACTTCCAAGTCAGACCACTTTATATTGGGAGAGACGATGGGAATTCAGAAGGAGACTTAACAAGGCTTATTCCTGCCTAGGTGTACTACAGGGAACACCTTATGGAGTGCTTAATATGCACAAGGTACAGAGAAAGTAATACTTTCTCAAAAAGATTTACAATTTTGTAGGGAAATAAGTTGTAAATGACCTTCTGTAGTTAAAGATTCAAAAAAATCATATGCCTGGGTCCAAATGTGTGATATGATGACTGGAGTTCAGAAGAGGGAGAAATCTGGGTGTTCTGGAAATGCCAGGTAAGCATCTTATACTCACGTCTCATCCACTCAGAAGACTTACCTTAAATGTTATTTAATCCCATATACCAGGATCCATGCCTTTTACAATTGTTTTTGAGGTGACTGACACAGGGTTAGGCATTTATGAATGGCCAGTCAATAGTGATAAGATGTGAAGGAATAGAACCCAGACCCAGGACATTTTTAGTTTAAGAAGTAAAAGAATCAGGAGAAACAGCAGAAACTAAAAGTCTGTGATAAAATATGAACACAAAAGAAAGAAAGCTGAGAGTTTCTACAAATTGATAGTCTGAATGCTTACATTGGTAAAATAATGGTATTTCCTACTGAAATATGATTTTTGGTATTGTTAGACACACAGTGTTTAATACAAAAGGTCTATAAAATATACAAGAGAGCAGCACTAAAGAAGTTGCCAAATCTATGAACCATTCTGACCGTGAGTGTGTGATGTGTCCTTGACAGTGGCTCCAAACAATGGCCTTGGGAAGGGGATCTACTTGTCTCTATAGTGTGATCTTTAGCTGTGCCTGGACCTCCCTGATTCCCTTTATAAATCTGACATCCTGAGTAGACCCAAATATTTATTGACCAGTTCATGTTCTGGGGGCTTAATATCTCTTGGGAGTAATGAAAAAATGTATGATAAAGGACCTTGAGAACAAACACTAAACACACTCTTTCTACCTAGAAGAATGAAGTGGAGGAGAACTGAGCATCTTCTACGCTGAATGCTTTGATAATTTGAATCTTCAAAGAATACAACAAAAGAGAGACTTAAAACATTAGCAGCAATGCTAAAATGTGAACAAATTAATGCATGCATTCCACTGCAAGCCATCTGACCAGGAACTAGGTTTAATTCTCTGCTTTTAATATCATCACACCTCGACAATTCAAGTCTTAGGAGAAGTAGACACCTACAATGAGATTAGACATGTAAAAGATTTATTGGAGGAAATGCCTGTGAAAGATAAGAGAGGAGGTAGCAAGAGTAGGTAGAGAAAATGTTCAGACTGAAATATAGGTCTGACACCTGAAAAAGGATGGAGGGAAAGAAGGATTGGCTAGGAAGAGACTCAGATTGAAGCTCAGTTCTGAGGAAGGTCCAGCCAGGCCTATGGGAAGAGCTCCTGAGCCAAAATTTCATCCTGCAGGGGGCGCCAGGGTCCTGTTCTACCCTCCAGTGCTCTCAGTCCTTAGCGGGCAGCAAACCTGAGCAAGCACAGCCTGGTGTGAACGCTGCGATGGATCTATAGGTGTAGCGGTTGGAAGCTGTCATTGAGTATCACTCCTTGAAGCAGGTTCTCTTTACGGAGATCTGAGTAGACACCTCCATGGACAACGCAGGCACGTGATACTGGGCTCAATGCAAAATTTTCTTCTGAATTTTCTTTCATGAACTAGAAAATGACATTTCATTCCAGAAAGGATTTGAGAAGATTGATCTCTACCATCATGATTGTTTTAACTCCCTCCTACCGCAAATGTGTTCTTCCTACTCCCTGCACATTCTTTTTCTGAACTTTATGCACAAGTACTAGAGACACTCTCAAGGCACATTTTAATATAGATAAACATTTTTAAACATAAATTGCTCTAAAGTGCTATTAAAATCTTTCTGTAGGCATTAAAGTAAGGTTTAGTAGTTGAAGGACTCAGGGGATGTCCCTCTGAAATGGTCTCACCTGTAAGTATATACTGTAGCAAGAATCCATAGAAACGATGGATGGGGTATAAAGCCAAAGGCAGCCGCCAAGATTTTGACTACAGGGTGGCAAATTCAAGCTGGTCATGTTTACAACACCATGTTTGGCTGGGAATGAGATATTTATCCATTGCTGCTCTTTGTTTGTTGTCGTGAGAGAGTTAGCACATGTAGCAGCATCACTGATTTTGGACAACCAGAGTGGTTGAAAGAAGCTATTTGGATTATTGTGGAGAAAGCTGTTGGCAGGTGTGTGTCCTGAATCAATGAACAAGGTGATAATTATAACACCTGTAACCCAAAGAGCAAAAGTGTAGATGGTGACTTACTGGAGTGGAGGCTGATCATTACAATGGTTTTGGATGAGTCCACGGATGGTTTCTACTTTCTTGTTCTGAATTCACTGGCAAAAGGCATATGGCTCACAAACCATGGCACTATTCTAAATTGTCACTCATCTTTTCCAACTCTGTGTGGACTTGTGTCTGAATTATATTTTCTATCATTCAAGGTTGTTTTTCACATGGCACTTACTATTTGGCACAAGAAGATAAAGCAATGATCTTAACTCATTCTCAGAGGAATGGTCTTAGAAAGAATTTAGTAGAATAAAAAGGTTTGGATAAAAGGTTCTTTTTCATTCCAAAGGCATTTTTTCATTAATTAAACATTATTAAGGAAGATGTAGAATGAAAAGATAAATGTGTCCATGTCTTTGAAAAACACAACTTGGAGACTTTTTTTTTTTTTTTTCTGACAGCTAACAACCAACTAGGGTGGAAAGTGTTGGTTTATACTTCCTGCAGTGAATCCTGACTGATACAGAATCCAAGGTGATTTTATCTCATTTGCTGCTTAAAATTCTTATCTCTGTTTAGTTTTTAGAAAAAAATTTCTTTGCCTAGAAATCTTAGCTAACATTTGAGTGCGTATCATGTAAAGGATACTGTTCTAAGTGCATATAGATTTATTCACTTTAACATCAGAAAATCCTGATGTAGGTACTTTACAGATGAAGAAAATGAAGCATAGAAAGATTTAGTATCTTTCCCAGCATAAAATAGTTAGGAAATGGTGGGGTTAGGATACAGTTTAAGCAGTTTAGCTTCAAAGCTGTAATTGAACCCATTACTCTATGCTGCAGAATGGCCACAGCTCTTGTCAAGAATTAGAACCAGAACCATCTCGATCCTGTTACCCATTGTATATTCCTCTAGACATACCAACTTCCTATCAAGTTGTTTCAGACATTGATGCTTTTGCACAAACTATTCCTTCCCTCAACTTTAATTCGACAATGATTTATTTAGCTCTTGTTTTGTACCACGACAACTCAAGATACTGGGGATTATTACACCTGTTAAAATGACAAATGGAACCTTTCCCTTTATGTAGGTTGCAGACTATAGGGACTTCAAAGCAAATAAAGAGAAGCTATAGAACAGAATGATAGGAGGAAGTAAATAAAGATTAAATTACAATTGTAGTGTTATCATGGGGATTGAAAAGTGTCCAGGAAGCACACATGAGGGGCATAATTTGAGCTTGAAGGATTAGGGGAGGCTGACGGTCTGTACAGATAGCCGAATGCCTGGGATTTTCGACATCTTCCCTACCTGGCTAATTCCTAGGCATCGATCAAGGCTCAGTTTCTTCCTTGAGAATCCAGCCTTTTCCCCAATCTGATTAAGATGCCTTTTATTAAGTCCCCTTAGCAGTTTGAACAGAAAGCTCTTTATTATCTTGCACTCTTATTGCTAGTTATTGCCTGTTTTATTTTTCTCCCAGTAAACTGAACATTTCTTGAGGGCAGTAATTATTACTTGCTTATTTTTGTGTCCACTGTATCTACTACAGTGCTTGCTTCGCATATACCTTCTGTAAATATTTCTTAATGAACGAGGACATGGTTGCAGATGAAGCAAGAAATAGAAAAGTCATCAATTCAAGATGGGCCTTCTATTTCTTGCTAATGATTAAATTCTTTCCTGGATGATCAGAGATCCTTAGAATTGGCAATAAAAATGATTATGTTTCATTCATGTTGTGTCTTGATTCAAACTGGTTTGCAGGGCTGGTTCAAACATCACAATAATGAGGTTACAGTAATAAGTTTCATCTTTGTGTGGAACAATTTGCTTCCTTTATATCTGAAAGCAGAGCTTGCCTGTGCACCATGGCCATTTGATCTGCAGATGTATGACTTTGGTTATAAAGAGAAGCAGTTGAGAAAGCATGTGTGGATCATCCCAAATCAATTTCCTTTCATGGAACAACAGCTGTCATGTATATACCCCAGCAATGGTGAGCCAACAACTTCCCCTTCTCATCTTCAGGGCAGTGTATTATATACAAATGTTCAGGTATTATTTCTCTGTACTATTATATTATGTTTGAAAATAAAGTGATAGACAAGCTTCCAGGGTTGACACATTGTGACAGTGCATATCAATGTCATCATAGACTTAATAAGTTACTTAAATTAATGTGCTACAGTTCCTGAGTTGTCAGAATAATTTTGTGACTTATATGTGTTTTGATAAAATGATTTTCCTTGTTTGTCATCACTTACATGATTATATTGAATTACAAAAGCCTTCCTTATTATGTGACTCTTATCTGAGTAATTTAGCAGAACATACCATTTTCCTTCCATAAACTCAGGGTAGGGCCATACAGTTGTTTTCTTCTGTAAACAGTGGATCTTGAGGTACTTAAAGATTCAAAATATTTAGATAAGTTTCTCTGTAGCATATTTGTAGCAGATACAGTTTTAAAATCAGAAAATTTGGATCCTTTGCATTTGGCAAGAATAACAAAATTACTTACAGTTAATTCTTTGGGTGAAAACACTGTTGTCTATGATTAAAAAGATCTTTTACAGATGCTTTGTAGAAAAATGCCAGTAAAATTAGGACTAAAAGCTGAAGACTTTCCATCTGGCTAGTGTTAAAATATCTTGGGTGTTATTTTAGGAGGAACTTTTGGGGAACGAGTTTCTCCCTAGAAATACTGTACTTTAGATTTCAAAGAACAGAGTGTGAACTTCCCGTCTCAAGCTCAGGCTAATCATGTATCGGACATTCTTAGTTCATGAGGTGATATTGTTCCTGAGGTTATTTTTGGTGACACATATAAGGCTTATAAAGATAAATGTATCCCTGTGCTGTATGTCTGATAAGGAGGTTGAAAAGATTCAATCAGAGATGCGACATGCTGTGACGGACACAGACATTGATTTTTCACTCTCAGTGCACCCAACACAGTTGACTTGCAGGATTCTGTTGAAAAGATGCTTTAAATTGCCCACTAAGGAGATATTCCTCATGATCGTTGGTATTGGAGCATACTTATCCGAAAATAAACAGCATTCTAAGCTTAAGGTGATTTTAAAATTGATGGATAATAAAAGAAGAAAATAAACGCCAGCCAGTTTTTACTGGGCATCACTGTCTCTGATCCTGTTTTAGTGCTCCCAAGAATGACAGCACGGGAGGAGCTCCCAGCCCTCTTGAAACTTATAATTTACTTGGGAAAAGACATTAATTACTATTAATAATTAGTTAATACAGTAGTAACTAATTAATAACTAACAATAAATGATCCACACATACTTAGGCTCATCTGCCATTGTTCCCTTATTTTCCAGATGTAACATACACGTTTTCTTCAATTAGGATACCAGAAAAAAAGAAAGGAAAAAATCTCCTTAATAAGATATATACAGCCTGGGAATAAAAGATTTTTAAACTTGTAAAAATAGTAGAACCTTTTAATTTTATGATGAACTCCAAAGTAAAAGGGGAGAGAGAAGAGTGAATTTAGCTTAAGCTGAGATAAAGCAGAGGGTCCAGTGTCCCAGCATCCTGGACTCAGGAGACATTGTTCTCACCCACTTCAGTGGACACTGAGCATCTGCCGTGGAAGTCTAGGGACTGGAGAACCAATCTGGGGACACCTGTCTTAGATCGTTGCTAAGACAGTTTTTCTTCCTAACAGAGCAGAAGATGCGGTGCCATACGTTTAAAAGCACCTAGGGAGAGGGTGTTACGTTTGTGCGGAGTAGTGCTCTTAGTGAAGGTGCTTTGGGGAAGAAGTCAGTGATGAAGCAGCCTGACTGGTGGAAAATTTCCAATAACAGGTGGGAGAAAGCTCCCTGAATCATGAGTGTCCGGTGACATGGAACCATGCTGTAATTCATCTGGTCTGTGCGTCCCATTGATCCAAGTTGTCTCTCCCTATTCCAACATGGAACCTACGAAGTAATAACAATAGAGATGTATTTATCCCTGTAAAAGGTTGTTTTTTGTTTTGTTTTGTTTTGTTTTGGTTGAAACACACAAAGTTGTCTTCCATGTGAAGTGGAACAGATTTGGGATGGGGTCACGTAAGCTAAGTCTTTTGCAATTATTACTTGATGTTCCCTTTCAAAATTATTTTGGTGATGTTTGACTACCAAAAATCTATCTAAATATCAGCGTTTTAGGTAAGTTATAAAGGAGTAAGTAAAACATCGTGACAATATGCACTTACTCTGAATAATTTTAAGTGAAAGCTCTTAAAATTTTGTTTGTTTTTATTTCTAGAATTGCAGTCTTTTTATTAGTTTCTTTCTAGTTGAATATCCTTGCCACACAGCATTTGGCAGTTTCTGTTGTCTGAAGAATTGAGAAGGCAGTTAGTTTCAAATGCCAACGGTTATTGGAGAATCTGATACAGTGGAGGGAAGACTTTCAGATTTTCCTGTTAGATGCTTTAAAAGATCATAAAATTATGATGATAAAGTTAATCATGTCACTTTAAAGAATACATCTGTGCATTTTATGAGAGAAATTTAGATTCTGGACTTTGTTTCTATATATAAAATATGCATGTGCCCTGACACTGAAAAATGAAATGAGATTAAATAACTGTTGTGTCTGGGGTAACAGTCTCCAGACGTTAAAGCTGAGCTGGGAAGATGATGACTGGGAGATAAGTTCACCTACAGTAGCAAGAAAGGTTTCTCATATTTCAGAGACATTTCTATCCTTAAAAACCTCCTCTTAATAATACAATAAAGCTGGAACTAATGGGCTACCTTAGATTTCCTATAATTGAACAAATCAGCTAAGTGCAGGACTAAATTTCCAGCTCTGTGCAGAAATATCTCCCCTTTGTAACTCAAAGGACATATAATCCTTTCCATGTACTTGACAAGTTGTATATACTATCGTGCTTTTTCCCCCCGAGTCACCCATCACGCCTTCCAGTCCACTAGGAACCCTTACATTCTAACCACGCCAGCAGCCTGGGCTATGAGTTTCCAGGCTCTGGCCCTTGCTCTCTGGATAACTTCTTTTGGCCTCCCTGTTGCTGCTATGGAAGCAGGAGGGGAGAGCACTGCTAGGGCTGTGAAATCCTCTCCTCTTTCAGCAACAGTATCTGGTCAGAGAAAGACAGCTCCGGGAGGGCTGGTTTGCAGTGCCCCGCGACTGGAGTAGGCTCCAGGATGAATCTGCACCGCTGTGAATTCTGAAAGAATGTGTTTTAGTTGGGATCTGCGTCCTTCCACTGTCCTTCTGATATCAATAGTTAATATGACTCATGAATTAAAGAGAGAATATGTCTTAAAATTTTTTACTTATTAATACATTCATTTGATACTTTTCAAATGATCAAATATACTTGGGCTAATTTATTCTACCCTTTTGAAAAGGTGTCCTGTGCTTGGTATGTGAGACACAGTGACAGTCTGGCCCCTGGCCTCTGGATCAGGAATTTGGTTTTCTGTCCCCTGATATGCTGCTCACAACATGCTCAGACACACTTTGGCACATACTAGCCTCTCTCAGTAATTACTTGTTGGTTGACTGACCTACCAGGTAGACAGTCTATAAACAGACATACATAGGTGAGCCCCGAATGGTGAAAGGAGCAGATGCTTCAGCAGCCGCAGGGAGACAGCACCCTGAAGCCCTGGGCTCAGCTGACTCTCCTGCGCTGCTGCCGTCCTGTCACAAGTATAGCTCCTCAGCCTCCTCGGTCCCTGAAGCCATCTTATGTTGGTCTGGGATAAAATAACCGTGTTGAAGATAAAACTCAAACAGCCATTCTGTTTGCTTTTCATTGCCCTTTAATCCAAATCATAAACCTGTTGGGTTCATACATAGTATTTACATGAAAGCATCCACGTGTGGGACGCGTAGTTATCTTCAGCAGTTGCTGGCTGCTTCATCAGCTCGCTGGCTTTGTTGGCTCACTCTGAAAACTAAGTTAGCATCAATGAAGCTAAAATAAAGCAACTAAAAACAAAAAGCAAGACTACAGAAAAACCACAGCTAGCTTAAGACAACACTGATACCATATTGTTAAAGTATTTCCTCAAATTGCAAGTTTTTCCAAATACCTGTGTGTGTACTTTAAGGAAGTCTGTGGCCAGACTTCTTGGTAGAATACTAATTCCAGTTCTTTAGTAAACCTACTGCACTGTGATTTAACTTTAAAAAGTATCAAATTTTAATATCTTATTTAGTGGCCTGCAGGTAAACCATTTTTCCTGTGTAAAAAGGTGAAAGTCTGTAGACTATGTAACTTTATCAATTGTTGAAAGAAACCTGAATAATATATTTTGGATAAATTTGTAGTCCACCCAGTAGGCCTCTCATATGTCAGATGGGGCTGTCCCCCATTTCTGAGTCTTAAACAGAACTATATCTGTGTCTGCTTCCTTGTCTCTTCTGTGTTGATGTCTATATCTTTATCTTAAACAACATCTAGGAAACACTAGGATTATAACCACCTTAAAAATCTGAGCTTAGACTGTCTACACCCTGGTATTAAAAATGAGACAAAATAACGAAAGGATGTATGATAGAGTTAGGAAAATGTCACCCAGATGAAGAAAGGAGAGAGAAGGATTTCCCTAAGCAAGTTGACTTTGAACTTCTGTCATGTAATGGAATACATATCACACCACTTCCTTCTTATTCTGTATGAGCATTTTGAGACTCCTTCATTTTCCCTCTGTGAGAGGTCCCTCCTGCTATTTTATGTCTGCAATGGGGGCTCTCAGTTCTAGGCTCTGAGAGATGTTTTTTCTCTTCATCATATTATTCTTCTTCCCACTTTGCACATGCTGTTGGTGAACAATGGCTGCACTTTAATTGTATTACAAGGTAATAATCCCTTCACAAGTTTATTTTCTACTGAGTTAGGTGTACTCCGGGAAGCACACATCAGATGCTGAGATGTATTGTATGATTACTGTGTAAATCATCCCATGGAAAACACTCTGTGCCTTTGAACTCTGTTTTGGTCAGATTCTGCCCAGGAACAAAGGAACTGTGCGAAGTCTTTTAAGAAGTGAGGGTGTAATTCGGGAAACTAGTTACGCAGTTGTTGGAAACCTGGGAGAGCTAAAAAAAAAAAAATGAGAGATTAGTAACCGCAGGAAGCTGCTGTTATCTAAGTCTGGGAAAACAACAGGGAGGAGACGCTGTTAATCACAACATAGAAATAAGGAGAGGTCACTTCCTCAAAAACTCCAACTGCCTGAGGAAATACCGTCACTTCAGGAGATGCCACTATCTCAGGAGCCAAGAGAGTGCATGAAGGTCCATGGAGGGGGTTGTCAGACATCCTAGTGGGTGCCAGGCAGCTGCTGCTGGGACATTTAAGGGGACACACTTGGGATCACGGAGGTATGCCACGTGGCTTGTTCTGGGAGTGCAGAATCCTGGGTGGAGAGAACGTTCTAGGGCACTGCACTTGGCTCTTTCTGCCATAACTCTTACTCTGGCCAGTTGCCAAGTATATGTATTGAATCCATACATTCAGGAACTATAGAAATGATGTACAATGGTTTTGTAGAAGTACTTTGCTCATTGTGAGACTTGGAC
This sequence comes from Camelus dromedarius, assembly GCF_036321535.1. Lineage (NCBI taxonomy): Eukaryota > Metazoa > Chordata > Mammalia > Artiodactyla > Camelidae > Camelus > Camelus dromedarius. Next base: position 65,588,397 of record NC_087447.1, read on the forward strand.
CAAAACTTTTTATCACCTAACCCCAATAATCCTTCCCTTTACTGCTGAACCTCTCTGATTGGTGCTCATAAATTAGTATCAACCCAGGGCCAGTATCTAATAGTCTTTGAAAGATTCCTTTCCCTGCAGAGTCACCCGGAGTAATAGCATTAGGTCCCTTTAAGGCAAGCTTGGAGTAAAATCTGCACTATACTCTTGGGCAGCGCTGTAGGATTCTTCCTCAAGGGGATCCCATTAAGTTGGGTAACTAAGTAAGAAGCTCTGACTCTACATTACAGTGCCCACTGGAACTAGAGTTTGTTAAGTTATCTGGATTAAGTAATACTTTAGTAAGAATCTCACCAATTTTCTTTCCAGAGATAAGGAGATCAGTTAGCCATTACCAAATGTCTCAGGATCCTAGATCACACCTTCTGATTGCTGCTCTGCTTCTGTTTCCTGTTATGCTAATTTGCCTGTCTTACCACAGGAGTTAAGCACTGGCACTTGGCTTCGTGCAGTCTGAGATTCCACTATTCCGTCACCATCAGCAATCTGGTTACAGTGACAGCATCTCCCACCATCATTCCAGCTTTCAGCTAACAGCCACCACAGAACTTCAGTGTAATGTAAAACTCCCTTTACTAAAATATTTGCCAGTGCCTAGTTGAGCAAGTGTCCTATGGGAGACAAGGTGAGGTGTGCATTTTCAGGTTGTGCTTAATAACACTCCTCCAACATTGTGATCTTTCTAAACCTTTTATTCCTTCTTTTATATTAAATCAGGGAATGGCAGCTCAACTTCACTGAAAGTAGCTCACTGCTGAGCCCATATTTTCATCAAATAAACTATTAGAGGTACTTCTCAACTTTTTGAAGTAATCCATTAAGTCCAGAATCCCTGGAAAGTGGAATGCATACGTATATATATATATGGGAAATATACATATATGTATGTGTATAAGAATTGCTTCAACAAAAAATTTATAAATATATATGTATAATGATATGCTAAGGGTGTTAAAACAAGGATGATGGAATGTAACGTTGGAACAGATTGCTAAATATAGTCAGTCATTCCAGCACTACTTGAGAAGATTATTTTGTTGATGCATATTTTTGAGGTTTTTCGAAGTGTAGGAGTATAAACTATATTTTTTCGAGTCAGACTCTGCATTTATCTTCCTAAGATATGTTGCTGTCTGATCACAGTTACAGAATTGGTACCAGTGAATGAAGGGTGGTGGCCGTGGGTCCTTGAGGAATTTCTTGGTAAGCTGATTAAACCCAGGTGAGGTCACTGCAGTGTCTTTAAGCACTGAAAATCTAATCCTTTCATATAGAAGAAGGCTTGCTTATACTGGTAAAGATACTGTAAATTTAATTTCAAATTAAATATTGAAATATCAGAAATTTTAGGAGTCGTTTCTTAACTTCATTGGGTTGGATATTCAGCCATATTTGTTGTGTAGTTATAAGAAATAAGATTTTTTTTGTAGTTCGAGTTTTTAAATTACTGAATTTATCATTTATTTTTTAAGCTCTCCAAAACAGCTGGAAATAATCGGCAACTTTCCAGTTCCTATGGTCGTGATTGCTATTACAGTGGTGAAGTGCAGTAGCTACCTGGGCTCCCAAAGTCTTGTTCCCAGTGTGTACTCCACTCTACGCACAAGTGTGATAATTCTAAGCTAAGACATGGTGTCATTGCATGTCACAGATTACTAGTGTCCTGTTTACTTTGATAAGGAGATAACACTGCATTCAAGCTCAAAAAAGTAAGCAAGTTAATTCGAGAATCTCCGTTTGTTACTAAGTGCTTATTCGTTAGACTAGTGAGGGTAAGATTCACCTCAGTATCTGTTTCGGAAGAGAGGATTTAATACAGGGAATTTATTACGCAGACATTGGAAGGCTAGAAAAGCCAAAAGGAGAAGATGAAACTAGTAAGTTCCCTAGGCCTGGAGAAACAAAAGGGAGGGCAGAGGTGGGCTTATGAGAGGAAGGGCTGCTGCTGCAGTAACTGGAGCCATGACTGTGGAGGCCACACCTTCAGGAGCTGGGACCATGAAGGAGGTGCCACCACGTGGCAAACTCGGATTTAAAGTGTTTGCCTTTTCCCTCTTTCCCAATTTCCTTCCAGTGCATTCCAGTTGGCAGAAGCCAACTGGAAGCCAGCTAGAAAGGGTGTTTGGGAGATGCAGTTTGCAGACCCTAAGCTGTAATAGTTTGGAGCATAGCATATATGAAATAGTAGAACTGACACATTGCTGAAAGACAGTAGGCAAATAACTAGCACAGACACGTGCTTTCTGGATGTCAATGTCCTCATATAGCCAGCTAGCTGTGATTCATCCTTCAAAACTCAACTCACTCAGGCATTCATTTCTACTTGATACTGTTTCTTCAAGTCTGGAATAAATGGCTCTCCTTTTTGCTCCCACTGAAGCTGGTACTGACAATTCTTATATTTTTTACCCTAGTGATGCCACTTGCAAAATTTTTGCTTCCTCTCCCCATGATTTTATGCTCTGCTCACTTAAAGGTCTAAGTTTCAAAGGGAGGGACACTTCCACCAGGAGATACAACAATGACTTCATTGATCTGAAAGTTAAAGGGGGGAGAGCATAGCTCAGTGGTAGAGTCCACGCTTAGCATGCATGAAGTCTTGGGTTCAATCCCCAGTACCCCCTCTTAAAAATAAATTAAAAAATAAACCTAATTACCTCCTCCCCCTTGGCCCCACCCCTCCAGAAAAAAGAAAAGAAAAGAAAAGAAAGTTGAGTGCTCCCATGCCTCTGAGTCAATAGGCAAAGAAGGGAATTACTGTGCTGGCTGGGATAATTGATGCTGAATACCAAGAGAAATCGAATGACTACTACACACTGAAATTTAAAAAAGGTGTATCTGGAATACATGAGATCCCTTAGGGAATCTCTAAGTATTACCATGCCCTGTGGCTGAGGACAGTGGACAAGTACAACAGCTCAACTCAGGCAGGATGACTAATGGTCCACCTCTTTCAGGAAAGAAGACTTCAGTAATTCCATCAGGTAAAGAACTGTGACCAGCTGATACGCTGGCTGAAGACAAAGGGAATCTAGTGTGGGGAGAGGAAGAAATTAGTTATAAATACCAGCCACAACCAGATGGCCAGTAAGGTAATTGTTATGAGCATTTATTTCTTACTTTGTTATGAGTATATTGGTGTGTGTGTGTGTATATATGTTTATGTATTTTTTCTTTCCACTCTTATTCCCTCTGCTGTGACATAAAGTGCACTGACTTTGCATCACAATATTAAGGTGTCAAACATCAAGAAGGAGAGTAAGCATTACTCTCCTTCGCCGCCTCTTCTGGGGAAGGGCTTAGGAATTTTCAGTTGTGAACAAGATAGTTGTAGCATCAGCTGGAATGATGACCTTGGTTGTTTTTAGTTGGAGATTAAGTATGGCTTAAAGGGTTGCACATAGGTGCTGAGTTGACAAGGGTGGATTTTTTTAAAAGTTGAACTTACTCATTTTATTACTTTTTAAGTTTTTTTTTTTTGCAGGGGGTTATTAGATTTATTATTACTATTTTAAGTGGAGGTACTGGGGATTGAGCCAGTACCTCATGAGTGCTAAGCATATGCTCTACCACTGAGCTATACCATCCACTCTACCAACAGGGGTGGATTTCTGATGGCTAATTTTGAGTGTCGGTTTGACTGGATAACAGAATGCCCAGATATTGGCTACACATTATTTCTGGGTATGTCTCTGAGGGTATTTCTGGATGAAATTAGCATTTGCCATTTGATTTACCATCATAGCCTTAGCTAACGTTACTTTCACATCACATAACTACCATTTCTTTTTTGTCTTAAGAACACTTAAGGTCCACTCTCTTAAGAAGTTTCAAGTTATAAAATACAGCATTAGTAACTATAATCACCATACTATACAGTAGATACCTAGAACTGATTCTTTTTCTAACTGGAAGTTTGTACCTTTTGATCAACATCTCCCAGTTTCTCTCAAACCCCAGCCCTTGGTAACTACCATTCTATTCTCTGTTTTTTTAAGTTTGGCTTTTTAAGATTCTACATATGAATGATATCATACAGTCTTTCTCTGTCTGACTTATTTCTCTTAACATCATGCCCTCAAGTTTCAACTGATGGACGTAGCAAAGCAGTTTGTCCTCCCCAGTGGGAGTGGCATCATATAATCCACTGAGGACCTGAATAGGACAAAATGCCTGATTGCTTGAGCTGGGACATCAGTCTGTCCCCAGCACTCCTCACTCTCAGGGCTTCAGACCGGATCTAGAATCTACGTTATCAGCTTCCCTGGTTCTCAGGGCTTCAAACTTAGACTGAGTTATACCACGATCTTTCCTGAGTCTCCAGGCTGCAGATGGTAGATTGTGGGATTTCTCAACTTCTGTGATAACATAAGCCATTTCCTTACAATAAATTTCTTTAAAAAAATATCTTATTAATGTTGTCTCTCTGGAGAACTCTAATACAGCTTCTAAAAACATTGTATAGTTCTGTAGTGTATTAAGAGCACAATCTTGGATAGTCACGTTGTGAATACTGGGGGAAGGGTTGTGTTCTTACCTTATGTTTAGTACAGACGTAACAGTACATGGGGTATGGGGCTTCGTCAGTTAAGTTGTACTTGCTCTGGTCTGTGTCAACTCCATTAGTTAGTCCTTGTTCACATCTTTTTAATTTTGCTTTTTCATCTCGAGATCTGAAATCCCAGGGGACAATTAATTTTCTCAGACACACACACACACACACACACACACACACAAACACACACACTTTGTCTCCCACTGGATCATCAGTTGTCTGGAATTGTTCCCATTCTTTACCTATCCAAGAGTTTTGTGCCTCCAATTTAATTAAAATCTTCTCAAGAACAAATATTTTGTCTTATGATTTTTTCTTTGTCCTTTGTAACATCTAATGCACAGCTTAGGGCATATTTGGTGCCCTGTATTTGTTGGCTACATCTTTGATAACTACACTCGATGTCCTGTCTGTGTACAATGGAAGTCTTCTTCTTTTGTCGTTCCATTTTAGTATCACAAAAGCAGTATTTTAAAATGTTGTGCATAGGCTGAGTGTAAAGTGTTTCCTCAGCAAAATAAAAGGGTTTCGTGCCCATTTTATTTTGTTTTATTTAATTAAAAAAATTTTTTTTGATAGAGATACTGAGGATTGAACCCAGGACCTTGTACATGCTAAGCAAGCGCTCTACCACTGAACTCTCCCATCCCCCCGCTTCTTGCCCATTTTAATGAAGAGAAAACTTAATTCTCATATTTCCAGATTAAAATAAAATTTAAAAAGACTCTAATCTGAGGTGCCTGTGGGTGCTTGCATTCAGTTTGAGTAAATGTTTTATGTTTGGACATTTTATTTATGGTGTATTTGGATTCATGTTCAGATTTCTGGTTACCACAACATACATTGAATTGTAAAGAAATGAAGAGTTGGAATGTAACATGGTAAATTAAGCTCTGAAATAAAATAGATGGATGTTAATGCTGGGCATTGTTTTTATTAGAGCTGTTAGAACTTCTACACTGAGTAAATCTTTGTCAATGTTAAGATTCAATGGCAATGAGAGATGCTTTGGAAGGTGCTTGTAAGGATAATTTTAATATAATGGTTTTAATTTGTAAAAATAACTACTTTAAAAAGTGATACATGCCCATGATAAAACAATTCGAATTATATAAAAGAGAAAGTAAAGATATATAACTGCATAATTCAGAAAACACCATTATTAACATTCTGACTACTGTCACTCTGAACACATCTCTCTGTATGTATGTGTGTGTATATACATATGATATTTTAACCTGCTTTTTGATGCTGTACATTATTATTGACTATTTCCTATGTCAACAGATTAGGGGAACCTCTCGTATCTAATATCTTACTAATTTTCCATATATTTAATTATAGACATGTAAGTAATTTCCATTTCTTTTCTAGTAAGAACAATTCTATAGAAAACATTTTTGCTCAAATGTAATTTTTCATCTTGTCCTATCCTTAGTTGTGTTTATTCACTTATTCACTCATTCATTCAACAGATAATTATCAGCCCCAAGCATGTGTCAGTCACTGAGATGCAACAGTCTAACAATAATCCAATCAGACAAAAATATCTGTCTTTAGTGGATCAATAGGTTTGCATATTTTATGATGTGATATGCATTCTTAAATTTCCCCCTAGAAATATACTAATGTAGGTATCTACCAATTTATTAGGAAAGCAATTCTAGGTTTTGTTAAATTTCTGAATCTTTCCAAATTTGGTAAGTGAAACATGATCTCTCAGATGTTTATTTACATTTCTTTTATGGACTATCTTTTTTATGGGCATACTGTCCATTTGTATATCTTCTTTTCTATGTTGCATAACCACACATTTATATTAAGGTATTTGAGGTTTTTTCCTTAATGATTAGTAAGGAACCTTGTGCATTATAAATAGCAATCTCCTTTCAGTCATAATACTTGGCAAATATTGTTGAATATGATATGAATGGAATCATACAGTAGGTAATCTTTTAATGACTGGCTTATTTCACTCAACATTGTGGAGTTCGCTTATGTTCTTGTGTTTAGCTGCAGTTTAGGCATTCCCATTGCCATGCATGTTTTTATTGAGTGAAAATTCGGCTCCCTGTTCTAGGGCTGATAGGCATTTCAGTTGTTTCTAGTTTTGGGTTATTACATATAGTCCTGCTAGTAATATTCTTGTATATGTCTTGTGGTTAAATACCTAGAAGTAAAAGCACAGTGTCATAGGAACTTTTAGGGTGAATGTGTATAAAAAGGTTTATTAAGAGTGTATTGGTTCAGTACACTTACCCTATGGTAGAAAAAAGAAAAAAGTTGTTCTTGTCATTTTATCAACTTCTTGTACTAATGGTTGGAATCCTACCTAATTTATGTAATTTAAAATATTCTGTAGACAACAAGTTCAAGAATGCTTTAGAGATAATTCACTTTCTTTATTTAGTACAATTTCAGACTAAATATTATGAATGAGATTTCCAAATTATGGTGCCAAGGTTTAATGAGGTGTAATTATAGGTCCTAAGATATTTATATGAGGAGCAAAAAGCTTACTGTACACCATTAAAGTGTTTTATGTATGATGATGACTGACACAACCCATTATGGAATTTGAATAAGCTTAATTGTCCAGGAAAAATAATTGAAAATAATCCTTTAGATGTCAAAATATAGCAATTTATCATATGATTCTGTCGGTTGTTATTTAATAACCTTCCTGGTTATAGACATGCTTTTTTGGTGGCTCATTAATTATGTCACCAGGAAAACAGTATTTTTTTTTTAGCACTGTTCGAGATGAAACCTTTATTCTCAATGTGTTGAAATATAAATTGTGCAAGAACATTGGCATTAAAATAATCTAACATCAGAGTGACCTGAGTGCTCTGCTAATGAAAGGGTAAAACTGAACATAGACATGAATATTGACAATTTGTCAGGTGTATTTCTGGATGTTCCCATAAAGCTTAATCATATTTTGGGAACCTTCTTTAATTATTATTCCACGTGTCATTCAATTGAGGATAGACCAGTAATAACAACTCTACTTTTAAAGAGTTTGTTGTACCTTACAATGAAAGGTAATTGAGGGGCACGAGGTCAAAGGGAAACAAACCAGCAGGAAAACAATGAACACTTGGGTTAGATTAACACCAATTAATATATGTTTCTGTGCAGTTGCTGGAAGTGAGATGCAAATTGGCCCTAAGATTTACCAGGCAAAACAAAGATGGAGAGAAAATCATTTACAAGATTTAGAATATCCATAAATTAAAGCCAATCAGTTTATTAGAGAAGCATCACTTTTCTTGTCCCTGACATATGCAGGATTATCTCTGAGTGAGTTGTTTATTTAAATAGTACAAAGATATGAAGAAAAACAGTAGTTCATTAACAGGCTACTGCATCAGAATGTGGCACACACCCTCAGGTCTTGAATATTAGTACTGATGTTCAATGCTAATTTAGAAGAGATGAAAGAGTAGGTGAACAGCCTATCCTTCAAAACACCATCCATAAATATTATGTCTGGCAGTCAGGCTTTTGACAAGGGTTAAATAGTGGAGAAGTCAGGGTTCCATTTTCTGGCAAGAACCTGGGATTCAGATATGTATTATACAGATATAAATGCTATTGATATATAATATCTATAGATATTATAGGTATAAATTATATAGACGTAGGTATGATTTCTATATAACCTTTAAATGAGTTGTTTATATGCTGTTGGCAAAGAGCAGGCTTAAAGTGCTCCTAAGAAAATGAAGGAGGGTGAGGGAACCCCCTGTTTGTATAAATGATGTCTCACTTCCTCATGAAGGAGATGGACAGTATATATATATATATATATATATATATATATATATATAGGCAGAAGCTCCTGTAAACTCTAGACATCATAATAGAATGATAGAAACTAAACTATTCTAGTGCAGCATACTTCAAGGTGTAATAGTAGATTTCCATTTAAGGGCTACTAGCTGCTTTTTCTTAGTATCTGGTTCATTTAGGTGGAGGTATGAGCCTAAACAGTCTACTCTAGATGGTTACAGGATACTGTTTCTCCATTTTGTACTGAATGGGGAAGAAGACTTTTTAGAAAGGATTCTTCCATCTGCAAGAGGTCATTTTCTTGTTTTTCCCTTTGGGTATTTTTTCTTTGCTTTATGACTATCACTTGAAACGTGACAGATTTATCTGTAAGGCATCCTCTTTCATCTGCAAAGAAAAATTTCTTACAGCCTCAGGGGCTCGGTTGCCTTTTTCTTTTTCTGCTTAAATCCTTTTTTATTCTCCATCACCACATCACACTTAAAGTCTTACACTGGACTTTAAGCTTGTTTTATTGCTGTTTGGATTAGAAATAGCCCTTAAGAGCCTGTGGCTGCAAACTTCCCTGTGAGCTTGACTTCCTCTTGCTCCCAGTAGGGGAGGAAATGTTGAGAGCATCTTCCTCGTTCTGTTCCAAACTCTGTTCCAAGACTGAATGAATATTAACATTTGATTTCTTTGGGATTTCCAAAACTAAAAGATAACTGTTACTTTGAAGTTCAACGAACAAGTTCCATAAATGCAATTTTTTGTATTAATGATTGTATTATAAGGAACACATACATTTAATCAAAATCAAGTAAAGTAAGATAAATTACAATAATTTCTAAGCAAAAATAATAGAGCTTAGAATTTGAAATCTTCTACTACATTATAAGAATCTTTAATTTCCTAAGTCTTTTTTAAAATTGGTATATATATATTTTTATTGAAGTATAGTCAGTTTATAATGTGTCAATTTCTGATGTACAATGCTTCAGTCATACATGAACATACGTATATTCATTTTCATATTCTTTTTCACCGTACGTTACTACAAGATATTCAGTATAGTTCCCTGTGCTGTACAATATGAGTTTGTTTATTTATTTTATATATATGTGTGTACTAGTTAGTATCTGCAGGTCTTTTCTTGTGAAGCATCTGTGTTAGCATATTTGTCAGTGAAGGGATTCCTGAAGTGTCAGGAGTCTGGCTACTAGTGTGAGCTTCCGTCTTGAGAGTACTTACTCCTTGGATAGTAGTAAGATTTCTAATAGGTTAGCTGCTTGAGTTCCATTTTGATGGGTGTCCTTGTAGCTGTCATCAGCCCTTCTTGTTTCCATACCATACCCAAACCATGTACAACATCAAAAGCGTATCTGCTACTTGAGTAAATGTTAGCTCTCTTATATAACTTGTGCTACTATGCAAGACTGCTGAAGGCTATGGATTCAGCAACTTGGCTGAGTTACCCTCAGTTAGGGGTTTGAGCAATGGGTTGTTGAAAATCTGTGATTGTATATCCTTCTTTGAATTTCCCATTTGTGTGCCTGAGTTAAGTACCATGTGCAAAGAAGTTGACAACAGGGTCTTTGAGAGGAGTTTCAATGAGGTTTGGAGGAAGAAGAGTTATGACTTTGTGATGGTGATGCAGTTATGAGGTGGCTCCTCAGGATGAAAAGATGACTGGCTTCACTGAGGTTTAGACAGTGATGGACAGTGATGCAAGAAGGAGAAAGCAGTAGATTTCATAGGCCATGAAGGCAGAAAAATGTTAGGTGTTCTCAGTAAGTAGCAGAGTCTGAATTTCCTGAGGTACATATAGATTGGGCAAATGACTCAGAACTAAGTTAGCAGTGGTCTCAATTTTGCAGCAGTGGCAAATTTGTACAAGGAAGGGGAAATGCCCTAGCTATAGATTCTAAGTGAGGCTGAAGTATGCAATAGGCCTTTGGCTCCCATTTTATTTTTGGGTGAAGAGCTCTAAAGCGTGTCCTTCCTATATGTACATAAACAAATAAAAGGGCAATGAATAATTGGGGAACCCAACAGTCGGAGAAGAGTATAGAGAGTTGTGGATGTGAGGTTTTCAAATTCAGACATGGAGGAAGAGTTCCAATTGAATTGGAGATGGAATCTTAATCATGGTGTACAAAGGGAAGATGACAGTGAAAAAGTCATGAATCTAATTCCAACAATAGCCAATTAATCCTATAAACCCTTGGAGTTGTCTTTTGGTCTCAGGAATAGGGAAATTGATGATGGTGTTAATTCATTTAGGGGATAAATACTCCCTACAGGGGAAATATCAGGTCCCAGGTAATGCACTTGAAGGCCGCATAATTGCTTTGTCTTTAGTGACCTCCTGTCCCTCTTGTGGGCAGGGACTTGGAGGAGATACGGAATGTCAACAAGCAACCTGTCAAAATCACATGAGCAGAGAAGGTCATCTGTATACTGGATCAGAGTTTCAAGATAAGGGTAAATTTCTCAGGTTGGCATTTAGAGTCCAAAACAAGTAAGCAGCAGCTTTAGTAAATTCTAGAAGTATGACACACAGTTGATTTTTCTGTAGAAACCAAAAAAAGATATTATGAGTTGGGGTGAAGAAGTATCCTGAAAAAAAACAAAAACAAAAACAAAACCCAAAACACAAGACAATGACCAGGCATGGGTTGGATAGAAGCTAGAACAATGTTAGTGTTGGAAACTAGAAAATGATGGGTTGACTCTTTGTTCATTGCTTTCAAGTCTTGGACTAGCTGGTATTCTTTGCCAACAGTCTTATTTACTTGAAGGATGAGGGTACTGGATGTGGGGACTTAGAGTGTCTTGTCGAGGAGATTTTGAATTGATGAATGAATTCTTCTCTATTCTTATGGGAATTCAGAAGGTTTTTAATGATATCATGTAAATCTGAGGGTGACCAAAGCTTAAAGAGCATTTGTTCAGGTCACTGACCTTCAGTCAGGTAAGGACGGGCCACCGTTCAAGATGAGGAATTAGAAAGTGAGGTAGTTTAATGGACGCAGGAAGGGAAAAGGAAAAAAGAATTCAGAGTAAGGAGTAGTAGGTGGGGAAATGGATGAGGGGGTACATGTGGAGGGTTCTGGGTGAGGAAAGGGGTTGTGAGGCTTTGTTGGGGGTAAGAGAGCAGCGGGAGGAATGGATTGGGTGCGTGAGATAAACAATCCTTGGGGCATCATACAGTTTGAGATATTTTAGAGACCTTTTCTCACTTTTTAGCCTTCTGGTTACAAACCAAATAAGCTGATTATTGGTGAGAAGAGATGTTAGAGCCTTGGAATTTAAGGGCACCTCATAAATGGACATGTTTAGAGAGTTCCCAGGTACCCTAAAGAGGCTCCTGGAGTTCTAAATTGTCCTTAGTAAAATTCAGCCATTTTTGGAAGTAAAGAACTGAATTGTTACTGTAGTGGTGAACATGTAATTAGCAGTGGTTTTGGAAAGGGATGAGAAGAGGATTAAGAGGTACCACGGTTAAACAACAGCTGGCAGCAGAGCAAAGAGTGCACAAACAGAAAGTCAAATCAGATCTTTGCTGTGCTGTGATGGACAAGTGCCTGGGCAGCACAGGGTTCAGGCTGTGTGCTCGCTGTGGGGCCCCTGAGTTGCCAGTCGGGGAAGGAACACACAGGCCCAGGAGGCCCCGGTGCCTGGGTCGGGAAGATGGGGTCTGGAGGTGAGCTTCCAGTCCCGTTCGAGTCATGGCGCTGAGCTGCGGGAGATGGAAACTGGACAAGGGAGGAGCCTGATTTCATTCATGGTGCTATAATAAGGAAAACATCCCAGATCAGAGCATAAGCAAGGGCTTAAACTTTCTAGGAAAGTGTTTAAAAATTTACAAATTAGGTATTTAGAATAGGGGTTGTTTTGCAAGAAGGGAAGCCTCATTCTGTTATCGGAACAAGAAATATTTTTTTGTGGGGTTAGCTAGTTTCTGTGGGGTAAACAGTTCTAACCTTAACTAATCAATCATAGACAAAGAACAGGAAGTTGGAGGGTCTCTGGTCTTATCAGCAGATTCAGGCAAAAGGAGAAAAGTCCATGTTTTTCCTTGTGATAACTACAGCTTCATTTTTAGTCTTTTTTTTTTTTAATTGAAGAATAGTCAGTTTACAATGTTGTGTCAATTTCTGGTGTACAGCACAATACTTCAGTCATATGGATATACATATATTTGCTTTCTTTTTCAGCATAAGTTACGACAAGATATTGAATATAGTTCCCAGAGTAGTCTGTCCTGATGGTTTATTTACCTGTCTTGCAGAATAGCTATACAGACTTAAAATTGCATGTTAGGAAGAGTTGATCACAGTTATTCATATTGCCTTTACACGCATACAAGATATTCTGAGTGATTGTTTTTCGCTCATACCACCCTCATGATTTGTCAACAGAACCTCTTAGTTCTGCCATTGAGGTGTATCTAGACCCTGATCACGTCTCATACCCCAAAGGCTACAACTGTCGTCCAAGCTTCTTTCATCTCCCACTTGGATTATTGCATTAGCTCTGACTCTCTGCTTCTACCTTTGAGTCCATACAGTCTTTTTAAGTCAACAATCAGAATAGTGCTATTCAAATCCAGTGCATAGTAAGATTCTCTGCTGCGGGGCTGCCTGCAACCCGCCCGTAATTCCCCCCTCTCTCAGCTCACTTCCCAGTGCTCTAACCACAGCCTGTGTGGTCTTGCTCCCTGTTTTTTTGCCCACATCGCCTCTCTTTTCCCCTTGTTCTTTCTGCTCCTGCAGGCTGCCTTGACTTCCTCTGAACCTGCCAGGCATGGTCTATCCTGCGGGCCTTTCATTTGCTTTCCCCTCTACATCTGGCGTGAATATCTAGCACTCCGTATGGTTAGTCCTCCTCCTTCTAGTCTTTGCTAAAACGTCATTTTCTCATAAAGGCCTTACTTGATTACTTAAAACTGTAGCCTCCCCCTTGCACTGCCCATCTCTCTCCTCTACTTAATTTTTCTTCATAACCATCACCAACTTCAAATATCCAATAGAGTTTAATGATTTTTTTCTCTCATTATCTGTCTCTTCCCACTAGAATGAAAGCTTCATTAGGCAGAAACTTTTGTCTATTTGCTTAATGACTAAATCTCCATCATAGTAAATTTCTTGCCACGTGTTAGGTACTCAATTAACATTTGGTAAATGAATGAATGAATGATTGATTTGTAAAAAATCTGAATTTATTGAATGATCTGATTCAGTTTCCATTTTTGGTTTTCTATACTTACTTGAAAATTAGAGTCCTAACATTGCTGTCTCTTCCTTGACTTAGCTAGCAAAATAATGGATATAGTATTATTTATATTATTATATAATAGTATATCAAATATAATCATATTTATCTAGGTGACTATATAGCACCTGTTAAGACTAAAATTAAATCTAGAATAGAAAAAAAAAATCACGTACAACTGATATAGAGGAAGCAAAAACATCTGTGACCTCTTAAGTAAAACTCACCTGTCCCTACAGATTCCTTTATGGTACATGATTCTTTACGAAATATAAAGCATACCTGCATCTCTGATTCTGTAGTTCTCCTTGTAGTGACTTACAGGATATAGAGACATAGTCAATTGCCATTTTTGCCCAAATGGAGATTTACTCAAGCATGGCATCACTGCTGTTATGCTTTCTCTTTTCCAAAACACCAACTTCAGTATGTTACTTAACAAGCTCAACCAGGACATTCCTTGCTAGGAAATAAGACATTTTATTGTGCTGTCTGCAAGGGTTTGTGAAACCTCAGCTTTTCACATTATCTGCCCATATCATCAAGAAGAAGGGAAACATAACACCATAGAGGAAAGAATAGTCATAGTGTGAGCAGTGTTTGTCTATGACTCTGCTATTTATTGTCCAGTTTTGGTTAATGTACTTAAATCTTTTCAACTTTGCAGCTCTATGCAGGCAAACTTTTTTTTTTCTTGGTATATCCTGGTGCTTAGGACAGTGAATGACACATTATGCTCTCAATAAATATTTGTTAAATAAATGCATAAATCAATATTTTTGTTAAAAAAAAGTGAAGTGGAGTAACAGGAAAATGAGATACAGTATGTGTAGCAGTTACCATTTTAGTGATTGTCTCTTATTTTGCCTCTTTTTTTTTCAGATCATTGCTCAAATGTCACCCCCAAAGAGACTTTCATTGAGCACCTTCTCACTTCCCACCCTTTAAAATTGCAGTCTCCTCCTTTGTTCTTCCTTCCAGTAGTTACCATCATCTAATATTATTTTATTTTACTTATCTACTTTAAAATTAAAATCTGTTAAAATCTGTTCTGTCCCACTAGAACACCAGCTCCACGAAGAAAAGGAGTTTTGCATTGCTCACTTTTTGATCATCTGTTCCTAAATACAGTGCTTGGCACACAGATATTTCTTTGTAACCGTTTACTGAATGCAGAAGGAGCCAAGGAGAGTTGCTTTTGCTTTTGTTTTGTATTCATTATTGGAGTTTAGGGACTGAAATTCTCTATGGAAATACTGAACCTAACTGACATAATTTAGGGGATGGAAGTGGAGAAAATATATGAATGAAAAAGGTTTCATTAAACCTTTCATTTAAACAAATGAAATCTGTTTCTGTGTGCTCACTCCAGGGTAGCAGAACATTCTCTCTCTCTCATTTTAAGAATCTCCCTCCTTTTTTCCGATGCTGTGCTAGAGTGGCTATCTGGAAAGTGAAGGAAGTCCCTGGCCCTTTGTCTGCAGAGGTCACATAGATACCGTATGTCTTTTTTTCCAATTAAAAAAATTAAAGTATAATTGATGTATAGTATTATATTGGTTTCAGATGTGCAACATAGTGACTCAATATTTTTATAGCTCATACTCCATTTAAAATATTATCAACTATTGGCTATATCTCTCTGCTGTACATTACATCCTTGCATCTTATTTATCTTATACATAGTAGTTTGTACCTCTTAAATAGATCTTACACAGTAAGATCTGTTCCTCCACCTTCCTCAGAGTGGACTAAAAGGTTTCCTTCCAAAGACTCTTCTCCAGTGGTTATAAATTCCTTATCATAGCATGCCATGGATATGCTCCAGAACTTGTCTTTGGGAGCAAATGCTCACCAGTACCCCACAGTGATCTCTCCTCTCTGCAGATAGGGTGTGGTTCTTCATTATTCCCCGAAAGTCTAATACCTTCTTTACTCGTTGTCCTGGAGAAGCTCAACAGTTTCCTGCAAATTTGAGTCTTTTCCCCATATATCTTTGAACTACTTTCTGTACCAACACCTTCTGATGAACCACTGACTCTCAAAGAAGATCTGATGTCAGGAACTGGGGGATATTTGTCTTCCATGTGCTTGGTTCTGTCACATAATATTTACCAAGGTCCTTGGGTCAGGAAGCCTACATTCTGGACACATGCTGTGGTCACTGATTTAGAATGAGGAAGGCCTAATACCTTTCATTTTGGACTTTCTACAGTAGGGAGAATAAAGCACACTGTATTGTCTAAATAAATTATCCTCTGAATGTTCTCCTAGTCAATTTTTGTGCTTTACAAATAGTTTCCCCATTGCATTGTCTCTTTCTAAGTGTGGCTCAGATACCTGTGCCTCTGTTTTCCCTAAGAAGTTGTCCTCATAAGTAAAGCAGTGTCTCAGATAAGGTTTTAGATTCTCTCTGAGCTTTCCAAAATTTGAGTATGTGAGGTTACCTTCAAGAATAAAGTTAGATATACTGATTGCATTTGGAGAGGTACTCATAATATGAGATGTCTTAGACTTAAAAACTGTAAGAAAATTAATTTAGGTGCAGGTTACAGCTATGCCCTCTTTATCTTCCTTGTCCAAGCCCTTCAGTCCCTTTTTATATTTGGGGATCTTGTTTCTTATCCACGGACTGTATTGCCATGGATCTTTTAACTGATGGAGAGTGAGAGTGTTGCTGTTACCCCAAATTGGCTCGGTCCTTTGGCCTCTTCCTTTTCTATTTTGAAGATGCGCCAGAAAGTCTAATTTCTTGCAGGACCAATTTGGATCTTTTCCTTCATCCATCTCTGGTTTATCAATATCCACCAAGTATATTTCAGCTTTAACAGTCCTTGTTTAGTATTCTCCTTGTGAGTATGCAAAGCCAAAGAGGTGCTTTAGCTTCTTAAACATGTAGTGAGCATAATTATTTCTGCTCTTTTTGTGTGTGTGTGTGTTTAGGTATCCTCTTCTGATTTACGTGTGTGTGTGTGTGTGTTTCTTAGGCACAATATTGATAGCAGATTAATGGTCCATCTTCCTTGTCAGGATACCTGGTTTGCCTTCCTTCTGTGAGCTCTTAGGGGACCTACAGAAGGACATTCAGAGCAGCCATGGTTTTTCACTGCCTTGCTCAGTTGCCATCTGCTGTCGCTGGCAAAATCTGGGCCATTGCTCCTGAACATCCCTTCTTTCTCTGGCTAAATGACTCTGAGCATTTTGTGGCCAGTGGTCTCTGAATCAGTTTTTAGCATCGGTTAAATCCAGATACATTTTTATTCTCATTTGGAAGGATATTCAGGAAGCTGATCTGTACAGCTTTCTGGTTTTCAAAAAGGCCAAAGCTGAATGTAAAGTGCTCAGAGAATTCAGCCAGGCACACTGAGAGCTGTAAAACCCTTAGAAGCTGGGTCCCTATAGCAATCTGCTTCTAAAGATAGCAGCCACCTGGCCTTCATTAAGAGCCACTGCTCCAGCACCTGAGTAATGGGCCCTCTCTGAGACTCAACTATTTCTTCTTTTGGAAATGGCTTTCCATCACCGGAAGATACTACCATTTTCCAGGAATTCATTGTTTATATTGGTGGCTGAGGTTATTTTTGCAACACATTGTTTTAAAACAGACTTTAATTGAGTTTGCTTTTCTGCTTGAGACATGACAGTGTTCCCATATCCATGGCACCTGCTACTTCCCGCTTCAGGAAGATGTTCTCTCTTAGGAATTCAGAGCCTGAAAAAAGGACCTTAACATCATCTTTAGTGATAGGTTTGCTCCCCTCTCCTTCTGAACATTCTATCCTCAATTTATATCTACCTAAGGGTAAATATTCATAAAAATCTCTCTGAATCCCAGCGTGGTCCTCTTGTAGTTGCTATTTCTTCCTATTAGTGTTATTCTCAAAGTTAAGAGCTGTTATTATAATTTCTCATCTGTCTGAGTTATTTTTTCAACATAGGCTTCACTCTGGTTTAAAAATCAGTAAGCTCAAATTATAGGAGTTACCATAGTGCAGCCATGATCTGTAGGAATATTTTTAGTAATCTTGAGTGTGGTCTCAATGAGTAGCAGGTATAAAATCCTGTATACTCTTTGAGGGCAAGAGAAGGAAATATTAATTTATTTCTTCTAAGTTATTTAAAATTTGTCCCTGAGACCCCCATTGCTCATACGGTGAAAAAATGAAATCTCAGTTTTAGTTTTAGGGATGCTTTCTCACTACTTAGGTTTCATAGCAGTCTGGCATTGGGAGGCAGTTAGTAAGGTAGTTAAAAAACAAATTAGAAACTTCTTACTGTTCGGTGGTGTTTGTTGTTACTTTGCTTGATGCCACTGTTGGGCTTGCCCTTTCTCATCATCTGGGCATGGACAGCTGGAGTGTGTTTAAAGACATTCCTTAAAGCAGTCCTCTCCATTGCCTGATAATTGGGCTGTGACCAACTTCATTCATTCTCAGGCCTTTGGTGCTTAATTGTGAGCCACAGCCAACATCTGTTGCCTAATGTTGATAGCCAAATGTAGGAAGGACATAAGTCTCTGCTATTCATGGAAATGTGTACATGTCTCCAAATCACCCTTTTTCTCAGGGGTTAAATCTCCCTTTCATTTCAGCTCTCAGAATCAGGCTCTCTCTCCTTCCTCTGAATAGGATCCTAGTTCTCAAACAATAGAGAAGGTATTTTTTCATTTTTTTTTTTCTGGGTGACTGGCAACTTCTGTTTCTAGCTGCGTAATGCAAAAGCCAATCACAGCCTCTAAAGAAGGAAACCTTGACTTTTTAGGATATAGGAGGGGTAAAATATCTTTTACTTTTTTTTTGTCTTTTTCAATAACAAGAAGTGAAAATTAATAATTAAATACAGTTTCCTAGCACTGTATAAATCCGTTGAATATGTTTCCGTGAAGGCAGTGAACAGGTCACTGTACTTATCATTCTATCTCCAGATTGCTGGGTGTGTTGTTGGCACTGATAACTAGGCTGAGTGTTGAATTTTCATTTGGGCATCTTTTATCTTGTATGTAGACAGATCCACAGAGAAGAAATGTAGGAACTATAGCTGCAGGTTTCCCATTGCTGATTATATTCATTTACTGTGGATACATCAGCAAATAAAACAGGTAAAGCAAAAAAAATCCCTTCTTTTGTGGAACCTACATTCTAGTGGGGCAGTGGAAAAGACAGAGATAAAGTCAGTAAGTAAAATATATATTATGACAGATAATGGTAAGCCTTGGAGAAAAGTAAGGCAGAGAAGAGAGAAAAAGAAAATACAAAGAGGGGCAGTTGAAATTTATAATGGGGAGCACAGGAGAAATTTGGGGATTGAAAGGATGATATTTGAGCAAAGATCTAGAGAAAGTAAGAGAATTAGGCATGTGTATAAGTCCTAGGTACAGAGGAAAAGAAATGCTGAGCTGTGAGGAAGAAGCATGCGTGTCTGTTTGAGAAAGAGAGACCTGTTTGCCTGGCTTGGACTGACTGAGGGGGAGAGTGATAAGAGATGTAGTAGAGAGATAGGGAGGGCTGGATGATGTGGGGCCTGGCAGAGCGTCACACGGACTCTAACTTTTTATCTCCATGAAATAGTGAACCATCATATGGTTTTGGGCAAAAGAGAGGCATGATTTGATTTGAGTTTTAATAGCATCGCTCTGGTTGCTCTGTTAGGAATAGGCTGTTGGAGGTGCGATTCAGGGTAGAAGCATGGGATCAGTTAAGAGGCTCTTGAAAGAACCCAAGTAGTTGATGGTAGTGGCTTGCACTTGCCCTTGGGGTACATCTGGACAGGTCATGGAAAGTGGCCACATCTTGTCTCTGCTTTGAAAGTTGAGTCAACAGGAACCTAGAACTTTAATATCAAATTTAAGCCTGTGGGTTCATACTCGATTTTCACTGTGTTTTGCATCTTTCATCAGTATTTCCTCTGTATTTCTCAAAGACAGTATGGGAAAGGAAGTGACTGGTTGAGCTGGGCCTGTGACTGAGCTGTTAAGAATGCCTGTTTTAAAGAGTTATGTGATACTCAAGTTGGTAATGGTTTTATTCAGGAAGAATAGAAAGCTAAGTCTCTCTCAATTCCTGGTTTACTGTACATGTGGATTTCCCTGCGCGTTTTACACCACCACAGCCCAAGTATTAGTGGCGGATGGTTGTTCGTGGAGCTGCAGCACAGCATGAATTCTTCCTAACACCTATTGGGTTATATACTGTGATATCCATAAAAGAACTCCGACTAGTCCAATCATTACTCTTGAGAATGAGAAAAACACCTACTCCTCTTAAAATAATAATAAAGAACAGTGGGATACAAAATCCCATTAGGAAGAGCACATGCAGGACTTTGCTTTGCTAATTTGCAGAAGAGAAAACATGCTTCAGTGAAATTTGTCAGAGCAATACCACATGGGGCTCTATCATGAGAAATTAATAGACAATCAAAGAAAACCAGAAGGCTCCCATTTTTTTTTTTGTAGATTCAGAGCTAGGCACTCATTTATTTTTGTAGTTTTCTCTTAATAGTCCAGTAGTTTCTGCCATGCAGCAATTTCATTAAAGCTTTGATCATACCAGTAATATAAACTCAAGCTTTCTGCAAAGGCTTCATTGCCCTAAAGAGTTAGTAATTGGCCAAATGGCTTTTAGAGTTTTGCTCGGATTCATCGCAGTACAAGTAAAAATTAATTACCCCCACAGTTTCTGCACTACCATGATACGAGGGTGTCAAAACTTGTCTTTCTAAATGGTATTTCTTCGTATCACACTGGATGGGGGGATTGGCTGTAAATGTGATTTGTGGAACCATTATTGAAGTACTAGACCTAATTGACTTCTGTTAGCTTTATGACAGCATAAAAAAAGTTCTGCACTAGTGATGATAATTCTTTTGAAGTTCTCTCATTGAAAAGCTATGGCTGTATATTTTTCCAATGAGGCAAGACTTAACATTATTTAGAATTTGAAATGAAGCTGGAGGTAAGGAACAATATGGCAGACAAGACTGTTTTGATTTTTATCATTATTACCATCATTATCTTTATCTGCTGCATATGCTGAGCTCCTGCTATATTGGTACCACTGTATTGGGCTTTGTTATGGAAACCATGCACCAGGGATGTCGCACCACAAATAGGTGGTTCACATATTGTACAAGGGGGCGTATTTTACTTGACCACTGCTAAGGTGAATTTATAACAAGAGCTTTAGTATTGAAAGACTATGTTTTCCTCATAAATATGAGAGACCTAAGACTCTTAGAGAGATTGATTATTCTAAATTTGAGGATTTGCTTCAGTTGTTAATTCCATAATATATGAAAATAGATGCAATATTTATAAAATGAAGAGTGTTTGGGATATTCAGATAGGATAGAAATTAGGTAATGTGTAACAATTCTCTCTCTTTTGATTATTCTTTCTGTGCTCATATTAAAAATACTGCTAATCAATGCAGACCAGCCATTTATTGGTAGAGAAAGGAAAGGCACATTTAAAAAAACCCTGTGAAGTTAGTAGCAACATATGGTAATAGATTAAATGACAACATAGTATAGTGAAATGGGATTAAATGACAACATAGTGTAGTAAAGTGGGGGGATATTTTCTTATTTTGTCTGGGCTTCCTTTCTTCCCCACTCCCCCTATCCCTTGTACTGTTAATCAGGTTGTCAATAATAATATTCTACATCTCTCTAGCTACAGGGATATGCAGGTAATCTGGGCTTGACCAGTCTCTGTAGCAAAGAGTAATTGTCCAAGGGATAGGCTCATGGCCTAAGCAGGTGTATTCATTACGTACTATGCTGTAACAAATTATTCAAGTTTAGTAGCTTAAAACAACACAAAAGGATGATGACGTGGTCTTATAGATTAGAAATTGTGTACAGGTCTCACTGAGCTAAAATTCAGGTGTTTCTTCTCTGACCACAATGGCGTGAAACTAGAAATTAACCACAGAAAAGCAAATGAGAAAAAAACAACAGTATGGAGACTAAATAACATGCTACTAAAAAAACCAATGGGTCAGCAATAAAGTCAAAGAAGAAATTAAAAAATACTTCGAGACAAATGAGAATGAAAACACAACCACACAAAATCTGTGGGATGCAGCAAAAGCAGTCCTGCCTAAGACGAAAGTGCATAGTGATACAGGCCTTCCTCAGAAAACAAGAACAATCTCAAATAAACAACCTAACCTACCACCTCAAAGAATTAGAAAAAAAATAACAGTGCAATTGAGTCCTTTATCATTGTATACTGACCTTGTCTCTTGTTATAATCTTTGGCTTAAAGTTTATTTTTTCTGATACTAAGTCTAGTTAATCCTGCTCTATTTTGGTTTCCATTTGCATGGAATATCTATTCCTATCTCTTTAAATCTATGTGTGTTCTTAAAGCTGAAGTGAATCTCTTGTAAAGCAGCATATGGCTTGGTCTTGTTTTTTATCCATCACCCACTCTATGTCTTTTAGTTGGGGAATATAGCCCAGTCACATTTAAAATAATTATTCATACTTCCCTGGTTGACAACGCTTTGTATGTATGTATTTTCACTTTGCACTGTTGTTAGGAAAATTACAGTTGTCTATATGACTCCACTGAGAAAGGACACTTAGAACTTATGCTTGGTTTTTTTGGACTTTGCCCCATTCACCTTTCCCTTTACCAATTTTAATCTGTATCCATTCACTCTAATAAACCATAACAATGACTATAACAGTTATAAACAAACAAAGTAATAAAGTAACTCTTGATAGGTAGACTTACTATTACCTTAAAATTTTTTTTCTAGTTGTTTTGTAAAACTCCTGTTCTTTTCTTTCTCTCCTCTTTTCCTTTGGGATTTGATTCCCTATTCTAGTATACTTTATCCTTTTCTTTTTCTCTTTTGTGTATCCACTATTTATAGGCTTTTACTTTGTCATAACCATGAGTCCTAGATTATTTTAAGCTGATTACAACTTAACTTTGAATGCATACAGAAATTCTATATTTTTATGCGAACCCTCCCATAGTTCATATTTTTAATGTCACAATTTACATCTTTTTACATATAGTATCCAGTATCAAATTTTTGTAGTTATTATTATTTTTAATACTTTTGTCTTTTAATCTTTGTACTACAGTTATAAGTGATTTTTGCACCGCCATTACGTTAGAGTTTACAACATTCTGAATTTAACTATATATTTATCTTTACCAGTGAATTTTATACTGTCATATTTTCCTGTTAGTAATTAGCATCATTTATTTCACCTGAAGGATTTCCTTTAACATTTTTTACAAATTCAGTCTAGTGGTGATGATCTCCTTCAGCTTTTATTTGTCTGAGAAACTTCCTCTCCTTCAATTCAGAAGAGTTGGTAGGCAGTTTGTTTCTTTCAGCACTTTGAATAATTATGCCACTCCCTTCTGGCTTGCAGAGTTTCTGCTGAAAAATCTGCTATTGGTCAATGAGGATTCCCTTGTATACAAAAAATTGTTTTTTTCTTGCTGCTTTTAAGATTCTCTCCTTGTCTATAACTTTTGACGGCTTAATTATAAACTTTCTTTAACTTTTGACAATTATAATGTTTCTTTTTTGCTTCCTTGGGGATTTTTGAGCTTCTTGGATTCAGAGGATGTCTGTTTCTTTGCTCAGGTTAGGGAAGCTTTCAGCCACTATTTCTCTGAAGAAGCTTTCTGCCCCCTTTTCTCTCTCTCTCTTTTGCTTCTGAGACTTTTATAATGTGTATATAGACCCTTGATGTTGTCCCATTATTTCCTTAAACTATCCTCATTGTATTTCATTCTTTTATCTTTTTGCTCCTGTGATTGGATGGATTCCACTGCTCTGTATTTGAGGTCTCTGATCCTTTATTTCACTTTATCTAGTCTGTTGTTGAAAGCTGTATTGAATTTTTAGTTCAATTATTGTATTTCAAGCTCTGTGATTTCTGTGTGGTATATTTTATATTTTCTCTTTGTTGAAATTTTCACTTTGTGCACACATTGCTCTCCTGTCTCAGTGAGTATCTTTATGACCATTGTTTTGAACTCTCTATCAGGTAAATCACTTGTCTCTGTTGCATTAAGATCTGTTTCTGGAGATTAATATTATTCATTTGTTTGGAACATATGCTCCTATTTCTTCATTTTCCTTCACGCTCTGTGTTGGTTTCTCTACATTAGATAAAATGGCTACCCTTTCCAGTCTTGTCGGAGTAGTCTCATGCTGGAGATTAACCTCATCAATCAGCTTGTGCTTTTTGTTGTCTCTCCAACCTTTGGGATTGTCCACGGTGCCTCCTTTGATTTTAGTTACTCCCTGTAGTTGAGGACATGCCAAGACCCATTATTCCCAAAGGGGAGGATCACAGCACCTTGATGAAGGCAATTAGAAGCTTGGCCCTCAGGCAGCAGCTTTTAAAGTATGCAGATAAACCTCTTTAAGAGAAAAACTGGGAGATGGGTATTTTTGCTTTCTCTGTATTGAGCCCGGGTGGGATAGCTAGTTAATAACTGCCTTTTTTTTTTTTTTTTTTTTTTTTGCTACATTCGTATGGTACACAGGAATGGAAGCCCTGTTGGCTGTCAGAGTCAGGCAATCTGGGGCTGATTCCTCAGTCTGTAGTCATAAAAGCTAGAACACAGACTTATGTAGAAGCTCATTCCAGGGAGATACAGATATTCTTGGAGCAGGCTGGAGGGAGGAGGTGTTCAGTGGCTCCCTTGGTGTCTGAAGAGAATCGCCGTCAGCCCCTTGTTGCATGGTAAAGTAGAAGCCTGGCCACCAGACAGCAGCTTTTAAAGTATTCAGATAAACCTCTGACAACAAAAAAAGTCCCTTGCCCTCTGGTTCTACAGGAATGAAGTCACTAGCCGCTGGAGTTATCTTTAACGCACCCTGATAGGAGTTCAGGGTGCAGATCAGGAGTGAGGCACTCTGTGCTCTGGGAAGGCTGGCAGAACAAGCCTTGAGACAGTTAGATATTTCCAGGAGAAAATTTTATGAACCCAATTTTCTTGTATCTTTTCATACCTAGAAGGACACTGAAATCATTATTGCAGATATTTGCTCCTCGTGACTAGCAGCAACCTTCTACTGAAACGTGTGCTTAATTGAAAATACCCCCTTCACCAAAATCACATCTACTGACTTCCCTTCACCTTTTTGGAGCAGTTCCTCAGACTATCTGAGAGGCTATCTCTTAGGCTATAGTCCTCAGTGAGCCACAGATAAAACTGAATTCACATGTTGTGCAATCTTTTTTTCTCTTCCCAGTCAACATGTCTTTCAGTGGAAGATTGGGAGATGGGTGCTTTTGCCTGCTCCGTCTGTGCTGAGGAGTGCTCACGTATCTACCACGTTCTTTGTTTGCTGTAGTCTTGTGGCTGTCATGGACAAAAGCCCTGTTGGTTTTCAGAGCTAGGTGTTTTGGGGGCTTGTCTCTCAGGTGGGAGTCTTAAAAGTTGGGATGCCAAATGTGAAGTCTAAAATCTTTGCCCCTCAGGGATAAGCTGGTAGTTGGAGATTCCCTCCTTTGGTTGTGTGCTGGGGTAGGGTTTATGGTGAGAATATGTTTCCCACTCATTTTAATGTGGCGATTTTCTTTATTGCCTGATGTGTAAAAATTAATCAGCTGGCTTCTGGATCTCTTTCAGAGGGAATTGCTCCATGTGTAGCTGTTCATTTGGTGCATCCATAGGGGAAGGGAGCTCAGGAACCTCCTGTGTCACCATCTTGCTTGACCTTCTGATTCTAGTTGCCTTTCAGAAATGTGGTTAATTGTTTAATAGACAAGAATATTCTGTGATTATATTTATGAGACAGAATATACATAGATACTTGACAAGTATAAGGTGGAATATAGTTTGCAAATATTGATTTTTGTATCCTTAACATTCCTCTCTTTCTCTCTCTTTTTTCTTAATGTCTGGTAACTCCATTCATAAGTATAATGGGATTGCCAATTAAAATGTAAGTCTTCCCTTTCCCCCAGGCATGGATCCTAGGATTGGCCAATCATAATATCCTGTGTGTCTGGCAATAGTGAATAGTCCAATATGTGGCATTGACCCAAGATGACTAACAGATGTTGGATCAAGAATAGTTGTAACAGAAAATATCCTCTCTATCTTTTTGTTGAGGTCCAAAGCTGGATAAGGAAAATGAGGAACTGCCAATTACCACCACCAACAAAGTTTCTGTGGTGGGATAAAGTAATTCCAACATACAGAGGGAAGTAGAGGGGAGAGAGAGAACGAGAGGGAGAGAAAGACAGGCACCTTATGACACCCTTTAATTTCTAGGTCTAAACTTGCCTGAGGCTAATTCCACCCCAGGGTGTCTCAGCTAAACATGAAAGTACGTTTTTTATTAAGCTAACTTGAGTTGAGTTTCCTTCACTTGATAGTAAGTTTTGATTAATACAGAAGGTTATAAATGATGAATCTACATTGCTGAGGTTGTAGTGATGGTCAGAGCCATTTTGCTGCTGTTATTGTTTGTTGTTTGCACTAACTTGTTTGTGGGGAGAAGTGTAGTGATAAAAAAATTCACCTTAAAGTCATTTAGAAAATCCATAGATAATTGGACAAATGATATAGAAAAAAGAGTTTTTTGCTACCTTATATAGATGGTAGTGGATTTGATCCAGATTGCCAAGAAAAAATGGCACTGAGAAAATCAATGGATGAAACAGGGTGTAGAGAGACATGGGAAGATTAAAATTGTTCATAAGTGGTCCTAAAAGGAACAATCAGATTTGAGAGAAGCACCAGGAAGAGCATGCATGGGTTAAGCTATACAATATGTTGATTTGAATGCAAATGAGGAAAAACTGGCTTGAAAGTTCAAGTAAACTGATAGATCTTCCAAGAGACAGGCAGATTTCTTTTGTTTCCTTCTTTTTGAGCAAGGATCAAAATCACTTTCTGAGAGAAATTTTCTCTATTGCTTTATTATTTGCATAACAAATCCTCTCTCTTAGAATTCTTTTTACATATTATTTGGGCATAATTTATCAGTTTTCTTTGTATTATACTAACGTTTTGTTCTCTTTCAGTTTATTCTGGCATCTCATCAATGAATGGACTGAGAAATTCATATTATTGAGCTAACCATCAGGGTGAGCTATTCAATATAATAGCAACTTGGCTTTTATTGTGCACTAAAGCATATGATGACTCCTGTGTAAATCATCACAACAAATTATTTGATCAATGAAAGACAGCTGTTATTCTATGACCTTCATTTTCCATCCAGTTAATACCTGATACAAATGAAAAATCCATTTGTGTCAGGTATTAAATTAAGAGAGTACATTAACTCTCATCTCTTCTCACTGAAGTGGGGTACAGATTCAGTCAAGGCTTGATTTGATGACTCCATCGTGGTATATCCTGGTTATAACCCAAGAACAAGCAATGCTTGTATCATATACTTCTGCAAAATGTGCTGTAAGTCATTTTAATGCTAATGCTTTGACATCAGAAAACACCTGAGCTTAAAGTTTGACTTTCTCATTTACTGGCTGTATGATCTTAAAAAAGTTACTTTGAGACACAGTTTCGCCATGAAAGGAAATAAATAATACATATTTCATACGGTTATTTTGGAGTTTAATGAGGTAATACAGGTCAGACACTTAATACAGTATCTGGTACTCTGAAAAATGTCAGATGTCAAATGATGATGATGAGGATGACAATGACAAATTTATCATTACATAAGATCCAGGAAAGAAAACTCTGGGTTAGTTCACAGCAAACTCAGGCTATGTCTAGAAAAATAGCTTAATGTTAATGTTTCCTCTTGTCCCTTTATCTATGGATAAAGCAAAATTATACTGTTCTAGTTTTATCCTAAAAAAGCTGCCCTAAGTATAGTTCTCTATGCTATACAGAAGAAACTTGCTGTTTATCTATTTTACATATAGTAGGCATATCTCAGACTCCCAGTTTATCCCTTCCCACCCACTTCCATCAGGTAACTGTAAGTTTGCTTTCTAGGTCTTAATCTGTTTCTATTTTGTAAATAAGTTCATTTGTATCTTCTTTTTTCTCTTTTTAGATTCCACATATGAGTGATATCATATGGTATTTTTCTCTCTCTTTCTGGCTTACTTCACTTAGAATGACAACCTTCAGGTCCATACATGTTGCTGCAAATGGCATTATTTTATTCTTTTTATGCCCAAGTAATATTCCATTTAATAAATATACCACAGCTTCTTTATCCAGTCATCTGTTGATGGACATTTAGGTTGCTTCCATGTCTTGGCTGTTGTAAATCGTGCTGCTGTGAACATTGGGGTGCCATATCACCCCTTGACATATGATGTAACAGTGTCTGAATTTGTAAGGAACTTATTTTGGGTTCATGCTTTGGAATTTCTGTTATAATAATGAACTACATTTTTACCACATTAGTTCTAAAGTTTCAGCAATCAAGAGTAGAATTATCTTTGTTATTTAATAGCCACATGAACTTACTGCAAACCACTTGTTACACACAATTGCCTGTTTTCTTGTGTTTATTCCTTAAATTACATGTTAAGATGAGCTTCTTATTACTGTTATTACTGCATATATGATCTTCCAATTTGGTAATATTCAGGCTGGACTGTCAGTTACTAGTGAATTTTCCTTGCTCTTCTGTCTTCAGCCATAGAATTTTCTTTTTTCATGTGGTCTACCCAGTGCTGCCATTTTCTTAGGTCTAGGAACATAATACTTTTTAAAAGAAATAACTAGTGTACCTTCTGTCTTGTTAGTTCTTTTGGAGACATTCTTCCCGGTCTGTTGAGGAACCACTTCCACTGTGCTTGTTAACACTTGTTTCTTAAATCAGCTTTGAGAGTGATGCTTTTTTCTCCACTGCTATCAGTGTGAAGATTTGGGGAGGGGAAATTTTTCCTTTCCCATTTACAGTCTTCCCTCTCTGGATATATTAGGACTATTGTAAATATTTGAAATTCTTTACTGAAGACTTGTGATAATTCCAAAAATGAAATTACATGACATCAAAATAGTTAAAGGTATAGAAAACATGATCTAAGGAGTTAGTCTCTTCACAAAATATATTCTCCTGAGAGGTCTCGATTTGTTCTTTCTCTTCCCTCTTTTTAGTTTTTTACATGACTTTAAATCTCAATCCACTTCTTGGAACAGTATTCTTACCCACAGGGAGGGGTTTAGCTCCTCCAAATACCAACACTTTTCCTATGTTTTCTTTTAAAATCTAAATCATTCAATCTAGAATGGCAGTTTTGAATTTCCACTCAATGTCAGTGATGCCTATTAATCTAAGACCTGAGAAATTCCAAAGTGAGAAATCAGCTAACAGCAATGAAGAAAGTGAGTTGGGTGAGAACCTTCTATTCTTCAGCCCAGTAGGGTAGAAAAGGGGAAGATGGAGAAGATGGAAATTGGACTGGAGTGGGGAGGAGTGATTTGGGATGCAAAATGTAGAAATGAAGTGGGAAGAATTTCCAGACACCACACTTTTCAACAAAGTGAGAGACTCGCTCAAAGTCAGTAGAGTTGGTCATAGTTTATTTATTCAATTGATATTTATGGAAAACCACCCATAGTCAGGCACAGTGCTGTGTACTTAGATCATAAAAATCAGCATGACAGGCATAGTGCCTGCTCCACAGAGTTGACAGTGCAGAGGCCCTGAGGTACACCTTTGGTAGAAGATTATCACTTCATTTTGGAGGACCAGCTTCAAGCCAAAATATAAACTTCCCCCTGTATTTGCTTCTAACTTTTAGAGCTCAGGCATTATGAAGGCCACACATTTGCAAATTTTAAAACATTCTCTCTCTGTTATAATAAAAGAGCATTATTTCTAAATGATGATGGTGTCATGAGGTAGTCTCTAAGAAAGGAGAGAAGGCCGCATCTCAGATTACTAATTTGCATCAAATTTGCCTTGAAATCTTGGATAAGTTCTTCCCTACGTCTGTTTTGTCATCTCTAAAATACTGACAGTAATGCTGAGCTGTGTGGCCTTGGAGGTGGGAGGAAAGATTCCTAAATGATTATAAAGTAATTTGCAGATAGAGAATCGTGTGTGTACCACAGGTGATAACATTGACCCCTTGATCCTTTTAGTGATGAAGAAAATGTTGCTACTTAGGGAGCTGATGTGTGAGAGAGAAAAAGAGAAGGGAATAATAGAATGGAAACAAAAGAGCAGGCATAGAAAAGTGAATTAACCTCTTTACCTGAAGGAAGATAGATTTTCCAGAGGCCAACTATGTTAATTTTACCTCATTTTAAATAAAGTGTGAAGAAAAATGCCTTAAAAGGGCACGTTTATGCCAGTTTTACCTCTGTTTTTCAGTATGAGTAGTTATGTTTTATTTAAGCAATATTTAAACACTTAATCAAAATGGACCTTTCATGCTAATTCATATGCATTCATATAAGAATTTTTTAGGTAAACACAATTCTCTTATATTTCATTATTTGGAAAGGAAACTTCTGTCTAATGCCTCATTTAAGATTCATGGAATCTTTCTTGCTTCAGTAATTTTCCTATTAAATTACAACTATTAGTGCTCCTTCCTCACCCTAAAGGAAACCAATAAAATCACCCAAAGTAATAAAGTTGCTTCCAACAGCAAGCTCCTCGTTACAGGGGTACTTCTAATTACTGTTAAAATGAACTGGAGCGAAATGTCTCCAGAATGGGATGTCCCAGAGATATAAACCAAAACCGTATACAGCTGTGCAGCTCCAAACCTTCTCATTTCACCTTTGCAATCGCAACACATCAACTAATTTTTAAATATTGGTAGACTAGACTTAAGAATGGATTTGGACATAAAACAGGAAACCTTTATAAGAATTTTCTTATGTTATTATAATCAGAGCCTGTGGGTTATATGTTGTTTTGTAGGTAGGATTTATCTTCTCTCCTGGATGTTACCTTGCTCACACATTTGAGTCTCTTAGCACTAATTGCCATGCTTAGGTAGTACTTTAGTCAAGACTTCATTGAACAAGGGTGGTGATGAAGCTTGTACAGCAGAAAATACTGTGAGTGCTGAACTGGTTTGTACAGGGGAATGCCTTTAGATCAGATTTAATTAAGGTGTGCTTCTCTTTCCAATGTAATTTTATACCTAAGACAATGCAATGCAGAAATCCTATCCCAATCAGAAGGTAGACACTTTATAAACAAACAAGAAAGCATGCTGCTTTTGTTGACACTAATTCATTCTCAACACGGATTTCAACATAAACGTGTGTCAATGTAGTTGATGCATTCAAATAGCTGTAGAAGTCAGACTCAACTCACGTAAGACAAAACCTTATGAGTCCAGAGGAAGAAGTTGCTCTAGAGGAAGTTACCAAATCATATGAGATTTGGAAAGATTGTGCAGAGGCAGTCTTAAAGTTTAACTCTACTTTTCTCCAAATGAGGTTTGGAAAAGAAAGCTGGCAGCATGAATAATAATACTAAGTAATAACAATATGGTTATTTTCGTAACAGTTTGTAAATTACAAAAATATGAGAAGTAAAATGAAAACACTGGATTAGTAGAAAGGAGATATGGCTTCTAGTTATGCTTCTTGACTGAGAAGGATGTGTCTCTCTTCAAGGCACTTAACCTCACAGGGTCTGTTTCCTTAATTCTGAGACAGAGATAGTAAAATTAAATATATGATCTACACGGCCTCCTCCATGTGTGCTTCTCTTTTTAGGTGTTCTGTGACTTGGGGACACTCACACTCCACACTGGGATCCTTTTTGGGATACATAACACTCAAGATCCATGAAATAATTTTTTTCAGTGGAGGTACTAGGGATTGAATCCAGGATCTTGTGCATGCTGAGGAAGCACTCTACCTCTGAATGATACCCACCACACCGTGAATAACTTTTATTACTTTTGTGAAAAATTGGAAAGGATATATATGTGTATATTTTTATAAGGAGTATATCTTCTATTTAATAATAAAAATGAGTGAAAACTGTGGTAGATTTGTATTGTATCACCGCAGCTCTGCTGGAAATACATTTCCCCAAACTCCTGCCCCTGCACAGTTCCCAGCTACCACGGGCCACTGGAGTCATTTTGAGAGAGGTTTGGCAGGTGGAAGGGAAGGACCAGCTATAAGCCACATTGACATTTATCTGATGGCTCATCTTGTTGGGCACGGGCAGCGGCTGTACCACAGCTCCTTCAGCTCCCTCTGGACCTCCTCCTTCAGCAGGTCTGACTCCTAGGCTAGATGTACGGCTGGCAACATGATGCAGAGTGCCAGCTTCTGAAGATCAGCTCCTCAACCATATTGGAGCTTTGAGCTATGACACCAGTGGACGTCCAGTCTGTCTTTATGGATTCTAGGATATTCTCACGGGTTCTGTTTGTTTTTGATTCCTTTACCTCCCATATTTTCTTCCCTACTACTTTATCTGTAGATTTCAAACTCGGCTACTAGACACAGATGCAATAGCATCATAGAGACTCCTTACACAATTGTATAAGATCAAATCCTGCTGATAAATACGTGTGTGTGCATGTGTGTGGTGTTCTGCTGCTGCTTTGGCTAAACTCTGATTGATACAGATCCCCAAATTTATTATCTATACTTCTTTGAGAAATAATTTGATATTCTTTGATGTATTTAAAAAAAAACTTGATGTCGTTATTAGTTGCTAAAGACTAGTTGTTCCCTTTAAGTATCTACTAAGGTAATATGAAAGAAAGAGTGATCTCATTCTAAGGAGACTCATACTATAGAAATAGTTCATTTGTGACCACTGTAAAGGGCATATTTCAGCTTAATATTGATCCTTTGTAACTATTAAATTTTTTTTTGAAGAAAGATTTACGTGAAGACATAATGAGTTCCTTGCCTTGTTAAGTGTTCAGTCAACAGCCTGTCAGAAACTAGAAACAGCTGTTAATGAGGAGATGTTTCCAGATCTAGTATGTGTGTGCCTGCGTGTGCATGTTCCCGTGCTGCTTGGAAGAGCTTCTTTGCTGAAGGATGTTACTTCTCTCCCTCACCTCTGTTCCAGCGGTTTAGAATCCCTGCTCTAGTGTGGATTGTGGCGTCTTGTATGTGATCCACAGAATACATTAAGACCCACTTTGTAGCCTGGTGGAACATAGTTTTGGCATATGTGCATATTTATTTGATACTCAATTTAAGTTCAAGAAAACAACCTCTAATTTACTATAATTATGATCTCTTGAAAGTCAAAACACTTTCAGAAAGGCGGGGAGAGTTTGTCATAGAATCTTGAAAATCTGTATTAGTGGAACACAGCTGAAGGCCATACTGGGTACTACAAATTAGTGACATTGACCTTGGTACTTGGAATTTTGAGACACCACATTGTGAAGATATGACTCAGGTGAATCGTAGAAATTTATTTTTATTTTCAGAGCCATAATTTTCTGCCTATTTGTTAATAGCCCAAACACTTTCTAAAAACTAAACTATAAGAACATCCCCTCTCTAAATATTTTTTCTTTGATGGAGCTGTGTTCATCATCTTTTCTTTCTGTCTTCCACGTAGCACCCCATCATTTTTGCACTATAACTGATTATTTTCCAATTGATTTTCTGGTTGGCTTTCAATGTCAACAATACCGATAACACTTTTTTGTCTTTCTTGCTAATAAAAGTCTATTCTTAGTTTTATAGCTCACAGAAAAGACAACTGAATATCAAAATATTTTTTTGTGTGTGTGGTGGGGGGAGAGACATTGCTAGGTTAAAAAAAGTTCCAGTTAACTTTATGTGAAACAAAATATAGAAATCTAAAGGGGTAACAGGAAACTTAGTGCCTAGAAATTGATTGAAAAGGTCAAGTTTATATAAACTGTTCTAAATTTATCTCAGTATTTTGGACACATGATACTCTCCCAGATCATGCTGTTTTTATTCATTGCTAGGGTTAATTTTATGGCCTATGTTGTCCTTTATCTACATGATAGAATGTCTTATTATTTTTAAAATAAATTATAAGCCTTTTGAGCTATTATGGCATGATTAGAATCCTTTATCCATAACGCAGGAGTCTAAGTTCAGAGTTATCTGTCTTTGATGGTTAGTTGCTGTTCTTTGAGAAAAAGCCTGTGTAGTTAGAAGTAGCATCTCTGGGGTCCAAGTGCAGCAGCACAGTACCTGTACTTAGAAACATTCTAGACCAGAACTGCCAAAATGATAATGAGACCCTTGATGAGACCTTCTTGGTCAACATCTAGGCATTGTGAATAAAATCCTTGCACAGCTTGATGCAAAGCACTGGTTCACACCTTTTGTATTTTGCACGTCTCCTAAGTGTGAATCTCTTTGCCCAGTTTGTGTGAGTATCCAGGAGCAGGAGGACTGGGTGCCTAACGTGTAGCTTTAGCCCCTCGCTTCCCTGGGAGGATCCCTGAGCCTGTGATACCCCTCTCTTCTTCTGTGTCCCCCACTAGGGAAGCAGGTCCCTGCCAGGTCACTTCTCCTTCTTTCCCACCTGACTCCTTGTAGATCTTTCTTTTTAGCCTCGGTTGTAGAAGAGCTGTTTTGTTAATCCCCAGGTCGACTTCAGTGAGAGTTTCTCCATATATTGTTGCATTTTTCATGTGTTCATGAGGGACGGCAAACCCAGTGTCCTCCTACTCTGCCATCTTGATCTTTCTCCCAGGAATGATACTGTTTAATAGAAGTTTCGTGCAGTAGTCAAAGTCATCCTATAATTTGTTCTTACTGTGATATGAAGAAGGAACAATTTAACTCAGTAATCATTGGGCTCATGGTATTGCAGTAGGTACTGGGGACAGAGAGAGGATAAGATTATCCTCTCCTCTGTGTAACTTCTACTTACTGGAATTTTCCAGTGCTCAATCTTGGGATCTTTTCTTTTGTCTCAGAAATTTTCTCTCTTCCATGGATTTAAATTTCTTTACATCTATTATTCCTATATTTTATCGCCATCTAAACATCTGTGTAGAGTTCCAAACCTGTGTACACAACTGCCTACTGGAATCATGTATTTGGTAATCTAATAGATATCCTATAATTAACATATTTAAAATAAAACTTTTCCCCCACTTATCAGAAAAAGTCTTCTTTGCTGAGTAAATGCATTATAATTCATCCAAGAGATAAATAAAAATCTAAGATTTATTCTTGATCTTTTCATTTTTCTCATATTCCACACCTGTTCTCTCATTATTCCAATTGACTATACCTCTGAAACTTCCTACATGAGCATCTGTATCTTTTCATCTGCACCTCACCATGTCTTTCTATGTGATCATCATGCTTTGCTACATGGTTACCATTCCCGTTTGTTTTTTCATATTCACCCATTCCCGTCTTAGCAGTCAGAGGAGTTTTTAAAATACGTAGGCCATATCATATTACTACTCAGCTTCACACTGTGTAGGAATAAAAGCCAAATTCCTTTCTCTGTTCTGAAAGATTTGACATGATGTGGCACCTGCCTGCTTCTCCCATCATGTTGCAGTCCTCTCCTCATTGCTTCCTGTACTGGAGTCACAGAGCCCTCTCTTCTGTTTAAGCAGTCAAGTCCATTACTGCCACAGGAAATCTGAACTCACTGCTGCTTTCTTCGTAATTCCCAACCTACCACATTGTGCATGGCTGGTTCCGTATTATCACTAAAAATAAGGAATTCACTTCAGCTTAAATGTCACCTCCTCAGGGAAACAGTCTTCTGTCACACAATCTAAAAGAACCACCTCAACCACACTCTGTAATTCTCTTGAAACCCCGCAGTTTTATTTTCATCTTAGTATTCATTGCCATGGATATTTTCATACCTGTTTGTTTTCCTCTGTTTCCCTCTATTGAAATACAAAATTTTCGAGCATGAGAATCAAGTTAATTTCATTAAAGCCATCTCTTTCAGTCCTGTCTTGTAATTTTATTCTTTAGGTAAATAAAAAGTATTGAAGGGCTTTAAACAAAGGAATGATATGCTATGATTTGTGTTTCAAAAGGATTATTCTTGCAGAAATTATTTGAGGGAAGCAGGAACAAAGTGGGAAATATATAGCTGGGAGGCTTAAGCATTTTTTCGTTGGAGAAGGATCTGAAGCAGACCAGAGGCAGTGGAACAGGCATAAGAGAAAAATCTGAGGCATGCATATTTAGCAATAAAGTCAGTAGCACTTAATAACGGATTATGTGTGAGAAAAAGCGTAAGGTAACTGCTGGTATACTGGCTTGTATAACTTGTTGGTGCCAGGGGAAAAGAACAGGTTTCCACAGGAATATTTTAAGATACATCTTGGACAGGCTGGTTTAGGTTGGTGTTACAATATTTGGAGCAAATGAAGATACCTAGCCAAATACACAGAAACAAGAAAACAGAGTTCCTTATGCTTTAGAAAACATACTATATTTTAATCATAGAATATTTATTTATGAGGATTTGGGTAGTGGAATGTTTTATGCAGAACCAATGTGATATTGTAAATTATGACAATCAGTATTATGAGTCGATCAGCTAATTCAATTTTTTAAATAGAATAGCATTACACAAAATAAAAAGAGCACCATCTTAAATTGTCCTGGTGAAGCTTTAATGCTGCATTTTTGCTCCATGAAGTAAACTGCTAACTGCTAGAGTGAATATAATGAGGTCTTATTGGTATTTTTGTTCTACTTTATTATTGCCTTTAGGCAGGCTATGAGCTTTACGAATTTTTAGCTCACCCGAGCAGATATTTAGGGAAGGGAGGCTTTTTCTTTTCTTATTTGTATTTAGTGCATTTTCCATACTTTAAAATTGATTTAAACTAACAAAACTACACAAACTCCTCAGCATGGCTTAAAAAAGCACTATATACTCAAGTTCAATATTATCTTTCATATTTCACTCATTTATAGTTCTTTCTCTTGCATGACTATTTGAAGATTCCCCAATACAGCATATTTTTATGACTCTACATAATTGCTTAGGCTGTTTCTTTGAATTATAAAGTCTTTTTCCTTGTCCTTCTTTGACTACCTCCAAAATCCAGTTCAAATACCATGTCCCCTGTGAGATCTTCCCCAACCCTAACCACCCCCTTTAACCCTAAGAAGTTAGGTCCTGTGTGGTTTGTCACAAGAAACATGGCCCTAGTTTCACGATCAGCAGTATCATGGGGAATTTACAAACAAGAAACTCAAAAGAAATTCTCTAATATTCTAAGAGACTTTATCTTCTTTCTAAATGTGAAGCATCTTTACTGGAAAAAAAGACATAGAATGTAGCCTATTTAAAGTTAATACATCATCATGTCCTATCTTTTATTTGGAATGTATCCAACTTTCATTTACTTGTCTCCATCATTATAACCAAACATTAGTTCAAGCTACTATCAACTATGACATGGACTTCTGTAATATTTTTAAAAATGGGTCCCCTGTGGGGAGGGTATAGCTTAGTGGTAGAGTGCATGCTTAGCATGCATGAGGTCCTAGGTTTAATCCACAGTACCTCCATTAGAAAATTATATATATATACACACACACACACACACACACACACACACACCCCTCATTACCTACCCTCTACAAAAACAAAACAGAATAAAATAAATGGTTCCTCTGATTATCACTTGCTACCTTCAAACTGTTCTCTGGAGTAGGACTTGGCAAACTGAAGCCTGACGGCCAGTGACAGCCTGCTACCTGTTTTTGTATGTCCTGAGAATAAGATTAACTTTTGCATTTTTTTATGGTTGGAGAAAATTTTTTTAAAAAGAATATTATTTTGTGACCCATGAATTAAATGTTAAATTAAATTTAAATGTTGGCATCCAAATTTAAAGTTGCTTATTGTTTGCATCCCAGATCTTATCTTTAATGTTATTATCATAGCAAGTATCCCTTTGGTGAAATTAAAAAGCTCTTGTTTAGGTGGTGACCAACAGGTGGTTGAAATCACACGTTTTGGCTTTCTGTGACTCTTTAAGAGAAGCCACAGGGTAGGTGGTGGCGTTGAGGGTGGAAGTAGTGGTTGTGGCATTGTCAGAAACCAAGTAAACTGGGACAAGTAAGAGTTAAGATTGTATGACAACTAGCACTGTCCCTGTCAGGAGGAATACAGATAGTTATTCTGCTCTAAGTTCTAATGTGAGATAAAGTGCCAGGAGCGTAGTAGGCAGTCACA
The DNA here is from genome assembly GCF_036321535.1 of Camelus dromedarius. Lineage (NCBI taxonomy): Eukaryota > Metazoa > Chordata > Mammalia > Artiodactyla > Camelidae > Camelus > Camelus dromedarius. The sequence continues at coordinate 65,626,161 of NC_087447.1, forward strand.
AGTAGTGCCTTCTTTTATTGTCATCTTCTTTTAAGTAAACTGATTTCATTCTGTTTTCAAGAAGTCAGGAGATTTTTTGGGAACGGCTGTGTGATTTCATGCATCCAATTTTGAACTAGGTTCAAAAAATTAGTTTTTATTTCCAACTCCATCACTTAACAGCTGACTGGGCTCCTGCTGACAAGCATTTGCTAAATAAGCCATTTTCTTTCAGAAAATAAACATGACTTGGATTCAACTTACTAGTGAAAAAATTTGTTTCCATTGCAATTTATTTTGGTGTTATCTGAAACTTTATTCTTCCTACAAACATTTTCAATCATGGTAGCTTATTTTGATAGAGACTTTTTCAAAGGAACTGTATTTATGAATAAATCAAATCAGTGTTTTCACTAAGATGAGATCTCATCCAGCTATTTGGACTATGCATCTGATAAAATATTCTCGCACAAGCAACACACACACACACACGCACACACACATTTATGTATGTATCTTTAATTCAGTGCCTTTTCTCTGAAGTGTAAGTAACATCACCATTATAATTAGTCAGCATTTATTGATTACTTATACTTCTCAGGGCGTGGGTTTGAAAGCTGGAGAATGAGTGCATAGATTTAAAGAAAATGGCTTTTTCCTTGTAGTACCACTTAGGTCATTTTGAGTAAGATACTTGCTCTTATTTCTCTCATTTTAAAATTGTAATAAAATGTTAGTTTCTTCATGCTTATGTGAAATTATAATGAATATTAATAAAAATCCATATTTAGATGGGAAATTGACACAGAGTCCTAGAGAGAGTAATTATTTTTTTCATGGACTGTTATAGGCCAAATTTCCATGATATTGCTTGAAATAAAAATTGTAAAAAAAAGAATATATTAAGTCATTATGGTTGTCTTTTGGGCTCACTATGAATTTCTCTGATTATTGAAGTGAACCAAAGTACATTGATCTCCTGGTTCCTTCCATTTACATCTGATAATGAGAAAGATAAAAACTGATAGGACATTATCTGTGGTTGGGCATAAAGGTTGGAGAAATGATCCTATTGTTACACCAGTTTCTAAGGGGGATATGGCTGTAGAAGGACTGGTTATATATTAGTCATATTATTTTTTTTAGTGAAGTATGGAATATTTCACATAGAGATGATTTTGTCATCAGTACATGGTATTTGGCTGTCTTACAAACTGTTATTAGACTTACTTGGTGATCTACAACTCTGGAGAAGAGCTGTCACATTTTAACAGAGAAGAAGTGCTTATGCACATTATTATGGACTTAGAAATCAAGGCAGTGAGATATCTATCACCTTATACTTACCAGAATGGCTGTCATCCAAAAGCCTATAAATAACAAATGTTGGTAAGGATGTGGAGAAGAGGGAACCCTTGTACACTGTTGGTGGGAATGTAAATTGGTGTAGCCACTGTAGAAAACAGTATGGAGGTTCTTCACAGAACTGAATATAGAGCTACCATATGATCCACCATTTCCACTCTGGGTGTGTATCTGGAAAAAATGAAAAGATAAATTCAAAAAGATACATGCACCCCCATTCATAGCATCACTATTTCCAGTAGCCAAGACATGAAAGTAACTCAAGTGCTTTACAGACAAATGAAGAAGATACACACACGTGCACACACACACACACACACACACTCAACCATAAAAAATAATGAAATAGTGCCATTTGCAGCAATGTGGATGGACCTAGAGAATATTGCACTTGGTGAAGTAAGTCAGAGAAAGACAAATACTGTATGATATCACTTATATGTGGAATCTCAAAAAATAAAAGAATATGTATTAACAAAACAGAAATAGACTCACAGATATAGAAAGCAGATGAGTGATTACCAGTGGGAAGAGTGCCCATGCACTGTGAGATGGAGTGAGCTGAGGCCAGAGCCTTTGCTGAACTGGGGCTCATGCTGACATGGCCTGCGGGAAACCAGACAGCCTATGGAGCAGACCTCTCTCTGCCCTGCTGGAGGCAAGCCAGCCTGCGGCTCCTCAGGAGCGGAGTCCAGGCTTCCCCCTGCCCTCCTGTTAGTCCCAGTGGTTCTCCAGCTAGCCCAAGGGGCAAGGATGTGAAGCAACCAAAACTCTTACTCTTTCATGAGAGTGTAGATTGCTACCATCACTTTGGAAAAGTATTTAACATTATCTACCAAAATAAGCAAATGCATGTCCTGTGATCAAATAATCTAACAACTGAGAATAGACTCCAAAGAAATGTGTATATCTAGGCACCAAAAATACTAGAATATTCATAGCATCATTACATGTAATAGAAAAAAAGCTAGAATTAACTCCGAAGTCCATCAACAGGAGAATGAGTAAATAAAATGTTTATTTTTTCAATAGATTACTAATCAGCAATATAACTAACTGGCGGGTACTAGTCACAAAATTATGGTTGAAGATAATAATGTTGATCAAAGAAACAAAAACAAATGAGATTACACTGTAGGAGTCCATTATGGAAGTTAAAAAAAGAGATAATGTTGATCCTCCTTTTTCCTTCTTTAAATGTTCTATATCAAAATTGTATGCTTGTAAGATCCTAGGCATGCAGTTAGTGGAACTCTACACAAAGGCAGGATAGATACAGGTAGAGGCACTTTTCTCACTTAAAAACCAGGATGCACTTAGAGGCAAAAAATAGCATTCAAAATATGAAGGTCCTCTTCAATTTTGTGTTTAAACATAAAATAATTTACCATTCCTCGCTCAAATTTTACTTTTTTAAAATTGAAGTATAGTCTGTTTACAATGTTGTGTCAGTTTCTGGCTTACAACATAATGCTTCAGTCATACATGAATATATATATGTATATATATATTCATTTTCATATTCTTTTTCACCGTAAGCTACTATAAGATATCGCATATAGTTCCCTGTTCTATACAGTAGAAACTTGTTTATCTATTTTATATATACCAGTGTCTGCAAATCTTGAACTCCCAATTTATCCCTTCTCACCACCTTCCCCCTTGGTAACTTTAAGTTTGTTCTATGTCTGTGAGTCTGTTTCATATATAAGTTCATTTGTCTTTTTTTTTTTTTAGATTCCACATATAAGTGATATCATATGGTATTTTTCCTTCTCTTTCTGAGTTACTTCACTTAGAATGAGGTTACCCAGAGCCATTCATGTTACTGCAGATGGCATTATTTTTTATGGCTTATTAGTATTCCATTGCATTTACTTTTTTTATACAATGTGTTATGTAAAATTGAATCAAGTGTATACATAATATTATATACACTCTCCTGAGCATAGTAATTGAGATAAAACTGAAGCCAAATTGCAATTTAGGATCACACGGGATCTCATGGGATTAACATCAGCTATGATGAGTTGTTCTTGTGCAGGCAAACAGATTTATGGGGTTATACACTTTGTCTGATGTCTCTTGGAAACCTGCAGGACTTCTTCGATACCAGTATTAAAATACGATTTTTGAATGTTTCTAAACATCTCCTGCCATTAGAGCAAGGGATGTGGGGAAAGCATATTTCATTAAAGTGGTGACTGTTAACCCTCTATCCCGTTACAAATCTAGTTTCCTAAGCCTGAGTCATTCTTGTGCTTGCTTCCTCCAATCCAAACCTTATTTGTCCTCTTTGTGTTTGTCACTCTTGATTGATGTATTTCTTTTACTCCTCCTTTTCCATATTACCAACATCATCTTGATGTAGTGGAAAAGGCAGATGAAAATACACAATCTGATATTATCAGACTCCATTACTCATTCTCTTAGGAAAGTTTATTTTGGGAAGAATTACATATATTTACAATCATACGACATGATTGATATCAAGACTTCAGCAACTGTCATTCAATGTGAGTTAGTCAACTTTTGAATAGCACTTGGTAAGTGTAGACATGTAAAATTTTATATCATAAATTTTTACTATAAAATTGTGTATCATTTCATATATGAATAAGCAGAAATATAGAGTTCACAAAGGCATAAATTTGGGTTCTAGTAAAGGTGGGAATTAAACTGGTAACTCATAATAGCAGATTGTCCATTTATAGTTGAGTAGGATCATCTAAAGGAGAAGTCTCGCAGGAAGATAATTTTCTTTTTATTGAGGTAAAATTAACATACATGTCCAATCTCTGTACGAGACAACTTCAACTTGTCTGGTCTACATTATGTAGTTTGACAAATGTATCTGCTAGCGTAACAGGCATTCCAGTCTAGATAGATTATTTCTAACACCCTAGTAAATGTCCTGGTTCCCTATAGGAAACCTGTTCTTTTTTCTGCAATTTTATTGAAATATAATTGACATTTAATATTCTATAAGTTTAAGGTGTACAACATAATAATTTGATATGTGTGTAAATTGCAAAATGATTACCACAATAAGCTTAGTGGACATCCATCACTTCACAGAGTTACAAAATTTTTTTCCTTGTGATTCTGTCTTCTGACATCATAGGTTAGATTTACCTGCTCTTCAGAAATATAAATTAAATCATATAGTTTGTGCTTTATTGTGTCTGGCCTCTTTTAATTAATACAGTGGATTTGAGGTTCATTTATACAGCTAAGTATTCCCCTGTATCAATATACAACAATTCGCTGATTCATACTCCTGTTGATTAACATTTCAGACGTTTCCAATTTTTGATAACATGGGATATATGCTTTGGATTATAGAGCAGGTATATGTTTAACTTTATAAGAAACTGTCAAGTAGTTTTTCAAAGTGTTTGTACCACTTTACATTCTCATGAGGTTCCATTTGCTCACATTCTTACCAACATTTAGCTCTGTGGGCATTTTTGATTTTAGCTGTGATGATGAGTATGAAGTGGTATATCGTATTATGATTTAATTTGCATTTAATTTGAAGAAAATTTTAATGTTCTTATTAGCAATTTGGGTATCTTTCATTATGTTTCTGTTCGGATGTTTTATCCATTTAAAAATTAGGTTATTTGTGTTTTTATTATTGATTTACAGAAGTTCTTTCTATATATTCTGTCAAATTTATGTGTCAAAATATTTTTTTCCACGTAAGTCTTACATTTTTACTTTCTTAATGTTGTGTTGATGAGCAGAAGTTATAATTTGGAAGAAGTCCAGTTTATAACTGGTTAATGCTTTTTGGGCCATCTCTCAGAAATCTCTTGTCTACCTAATGCCACTAAGGTAATTATCCTTTGGTACCACTGAGAAACTCTAGAAGTCAACTTTAATATTTAGGCTTATTTTTCTATAGTATTGCATTAAACACATATATCACACTTTGTTTATTTTCTGAAAGGCTTTGTGTAAGATCAGTGTTATTTTTTCCCTTGAATAACTAATACTAAATATTAAATACTAAAATTTTCTGGATTTGTACCTTTTTAAGAAGAATATTTTTCCATTATAAGTCCGTTTCTTAACAGACATAGGATTATTCAGATTTCATTTCTTGTGTTAACTTTGGTAATATAATTTTTCTAAGAATTTACCATTTTTTTCTAACTTTTGGCAAAGCATTATTCATAATTTTAAAACATTCTTTATATCTATAATGCTATTTCTGTTCTCAATTCTTATTTTGTTATTTATATTTTCACTCTTTTAATCAGTCTTGCTAGGGGCATATCAATTTTATTAATGTTTTGAAAGGAACAACTTCTAGTTTCTTCTTTTCTTTATTCTTCATTTTATATTTTATTGACTCCTGTTCTTTATTATGTTATTTCTTTTGTGTTTAATTTGTTCTTTTTTTCCTCACTTTATAATGTAGAAACAAATTCTTGGCTTTTTTGTCTTTTAATATAAGCATTAAAACTTTAAAATTTCCTGTGAGCACTTCTCTCAGTGTCTGTTACAAACTTTGATATGTTGTGTGTTCCAGATCAACAGATACATATTTCTAATTTTCTTTATTATTTCCTGTGTAACTAATTAAATATTTAGTATTGTGCTATTTCTTATCCAAATGTTTGAAGCTTTCTAGGTATCTTCTTACTAATTTAATTCTGTAAGGTCAGATGATAATTTGTGTGTATTTTCCGTACTTTAAAATGTATTGATACTTGTTTTATGGGTCAGCATATAGTCTTTGTGAATGTGCCATGTTGACTCAAGAAAAATGCATGTTCTGCTGTAGTTTTAGTGTTCTATAATACCAGTTACATCAGTTTAGTTGGTAATGTATGAATCTTCTATGTCCTCTGGATTCTTCTTCCTAATTTCTATCAATTACTGATCAAGGACAGCTTCAACCCCAGACTCTCTGGATTTGGCAGTTTATCTGTTTAGCTTGGATCTGCTTCATGTATTTTGAAGCTCTGTTATTTCTTGTAGATGTTGTTAATATTGTTATGTTTTGATGATAAATTGACTCTTTCATCATTATATGCCTGCTTTTTTATCATTGAAAATCTCCTTGTCTGAAGTTTATTTATTTATTTATTTTTAAATTTTTTTATTGACATATAGTCAGTTTACAATATTGTGTCAGTTTCTGGTGTACAGCATGATACTTCAGTCATATTGGAACACATATGTAGTTGTTTTCATATTCTTTTTAAACATAAATTACTATAAGATATTGACTAGGCCCCTGTGCTATCCAGTGTAGACTTTTTGTTTATCTGTTTTATATATAGTAGTATCTGCAAATCTGGAACTCCCAGCTGGGGAAACAGGGTGGAAAGGGATAAACTGAAGTTTATTGTTTTAATGTTAGTACATTCTCACCAGCTTTCTAAAGATGGTGTAGCGTATCTTTTTTTTTTTTTAATCTTTTCACATTCTATGTCTTTATTTTTATTTTAGCACATAGTTGGTCTTGATTATTTTATTCACTTTGCCTGTTTGTCTTAATTTGTGTATTGATTCAGTTACATTCAATGTAATTATCAATATGGTTTTGTCATAATTCCAGTTGTTTTGTATTCATGTTACTTTCTGTTTTTTCTTTTGCCTTTCCTGAGTTCTTTTGTTGTAATTGTATGCTTTTAAATTTCTACTTCCTTTCCTCTGTTGTACTTTAATCTCTAATCTGCACCTTCTGCATTACCTTTTTAGTGATTACTCTAAGTATTACAACATATACCCTCTTCTTAACACAATCCACTTTGTACCTCTTCACCTAAAATGTAAGAACATTGAACAGTATCCATCTCCCCAATTCCATCCTTTATATTTTTATAATGAATTTTATTTCTATATGCATATGAATTTTGAAGTGAAATGTTATCATTTTTACTTTAAATGACCAATTTTCTTATAAAGAAATTAAGAAAAAAATTCTTCCTTTTAAATGTCCGTATCTATATAATTTTTGGTACTCTCTTCTTTTCTTTGGATCTGAGTTTCCGTCTAATGTTTCCCTCCTTCAGATCTTCTTAAAAGATCTGAGGATGAAAAGGTTTCTCAACTGTCATTGTTTGTTTATTTATACTTTATTTCTTACTAATTTTTAAGAATATTGTTACTGGAAATAGAATTTAAGGTTCAAAGTGATTTCCTCCTCCTCTTCTTCTCTTCCTCGTTCTTCTTACTTTCTTTTGACACTTGAAAGATCTCATTCATTTTATTCTGGCTTCCTTTTTCTCCTCCTCAGTGAGAAATTACATGTTATTCTTGTCACTGCTTTCCTGTTTGTAACATGTGTTTTCCCCCTTTCCGCTGCTTTTATGATTTGTTCTGTTCCTTATCTTTGGTTTTTAGCAGTTTGTGTATGATCTGCATAGATTTGGTTTTTCTGCTGGTAGGAGTTATAGATAGTTGAGTTTTCTCCAAATTTGGGAAGATTTGGCCATTATAACATTAACAGTTCTTTTACTGTTCCATTCTAGCTTGCTTTCTCTTTTGAAATTCCAATCGCAGGTTATTAAACACTTTCTGTTTTCTACAGTTCACTGAAGCTCTGTTTATGTTTCTATCCTCCCTCCCACACCACCCTCCACCTTTCTGTTTTTCTGGTAGGATAATTTCTACAGGTTTTTATTTAAGATATTACAATTTTCTGCTATAGAGTTTCACCTCTTTCGTTTCATAGTTTCCATTGCTCTGCTGATATTTTCGTTGTGTTCAGATATTAGGTCTGTCTTGTCTCAATCCCTAAGTATGTTTAGATAGCTCTTTGAAGGTGTTTGTCTTCTGATTCTAACATCTGAGTCATCTTGGAATCCATTTCTTTTGCTGCCATTTTCTTAATCATTTGTCATTTTTTATGCTTACAGGATTTGATATTTTTCAATCATATACTGGACATTGTAGATGAAAAAAATGTGTGTGTCTATATTATGTTGTCGTCCTTTAAAAGTTAATGAGCTTTGTTCTGGAGGCAGTTACAATTATTGCTAAATTCTCTTAGTCCCCAAAAGCTTAGTTTTATTATTCATTAGGCAATATATATTTCAGTTTTACTATTAGTTCCAAGACATGGCCCTTATCCTAGGGCAGAGGTCTTCAAACATTCTAGTCTTGGGACCTCTCTTAACTTCTTAAAATTTATTAAGTATTCAAAATGCTCTTATGTGGTTTATCTTTGTCACTATGCATGATTTTAGAAATTAGAACTGAGAAATTGTACTTATTTACAGATCTGTTAAACATAACAGTCATAAATGCATTAAATTTTAATATAAAGAATACATTTTTATGAAAATAATTTTTGTTTATTGAAAAAGTCAGTGAGAAGGGTGGTGACATTGCTTTACTTCCTTTGGAAACTTCCTTAATATCTGGCTCAGTAGAAGACAGCTGGATTATCATATCTGATTTTGCATTCAATTTGTTGCTTTGGTTTTAGTATGTAAAGAAAATTCAGCCTCACACAGATACGTAGTTTGAAAAATGATGAGATTTTTAATAGCTTTTTCAGATAATTATAGGTATTTCTCTTTGATGCTAACCAATGCTTGACAAGTGTTAGTTTCTTAGAAGTTAGTTATAATGTGGAATCTGAAACCATATTTTGTTTTCACTATATTTTTTGTTATATTAAAATCCACTGGTGCATCTTGCAGTTTGAATGGCTACTCTCTCCATACAGGACTTTGTAATATCATGTATTAATAATTTGGAAAAAATGGTTCCTGAATTATGAAGACCTTCTAAATATTGACACATTTTATTATATGATATCAGAAAATCACAGTCACAAATATTATCAGAAAAGTTATTAAGTCATTACATTTTGGGAGATTGTCGTGGTCAAGAAGGCAGATGCAAGTTTTCCAAAATTATAATTTTTACATGAAAGCTCAAGTTTTCTCACTAGCCATAAATATTGTTTGTTGTTTTCTTGAAAGACAGGCTCACTTTATTAAGTTTTGAGAAAATGTCTGAAAAGTATTCAAATCTGAAGAACCATCTGTTTTGGTTCCATGTGAAAAAGTAAAACTTTCATGTAAAACTGACATTCCATGAAAAAAACAATTTGGTCAAGTTGGATCCAGATTATGATATAAATGCTTTTTCCTGCAACAACTCTTGTTTTTTGGTATGCAGTAGAAGAACTTTATGTACATACAAAGACTATTAATAAAATGCAGCATCCAAATTTAGTAAAATTTAAAATTTATACTGCTTCATCAAGGACATTCTTAAGTAGAACTAAAAATACACACATATATATAACTAACAGCAATAATAATAATAATTTTATACTGTAAGTGCATGATAGTGAAGAATACAATGCTATTATTAGACTTTGGTGCTGTGGTTGATGTTAAGTTGTGAGACACTCTACCCATCTTTATTCTCCTCCATCAGTGCAAATGTCAACACAGAGGAAAAGGCAGTAACATTGTAGTATTATGAAAACAGTTTTGACTTTGTGGACTCCCTGTGAGTGTCTTGTGATCCACAGTAGTCTATGAACCGCACTTTGAAAACAGCAGCTCTAGAGAATGATCCTTAATCCTAAGGTACAGTCTTTCTGGGGTCAAGTAAATGCCTGGGTACTCCGAGAGGTCACTTCACTTTGGCGGGAATTCTGATGCATCCCACTGCCGTTGGGCTTCTGGAGTTGCTGTTCAGCTTCCACCTGTGTCGTCTCTCTACTTGGCCTTACAGAGTCTTGCCACATTCACATGCGTTCAGTTTTGCCCTTGATCAAGCTGTGAAGCCTCGCACAAAATTCTGCCACTCATCCCGGCTCTGTCCTCGTCAGAGCCCTGTGACACAAATTACAGTAACTTCCACACTCGAACGCTGATTTCTGCCCCTTCGGCTTAGTGACACTGTGGTGTTTGGCAGAGCAGTCCTGCGAGTGGCAGCAAGTGACAGGAACCCGGTGATGGTGGTTGCAGTTGGGGGGGGTTGCACACGTGCATTTTCCTTCTTTCAAATATCATGGTCTTGAGCTGCTGACTGTCCAGTGTCTGAAAATAGTTGCCTTATGTATTCTGTCCTGTTTTAGAGTTGTTTGTAGCCTGAGGTAAGTGCAGCACCCATCACTCTCTTACGGTGAAACTGGGAAGTTCAGAAGATAGGTTTGAACAACTCGCTAATGTGGGGAAGGGTGTGTATTAAGGAAATTAGGTGACACATTTTCGGACATATATGTACAGGAAAAGACAGCAAGAAAAGTGTGAAGGAGATTGCAAATATGTTTGCTGAACAGACACATTTCAAAGGTGTGTTTCTCACCTCAGTTACCACTTTTTTGGCAACATATGTCGTAATAATTGGTACTAATGCCAGAAGAATAAAAAAGTGTAGTTTTCTTTCAATCTTGGTAAACTAACCCATTAGAAAAAAGAATCTATCTTGCTAATCTGTTAAAGAACAATGCCAAAGACAAGTTTCATGCATTTTGAAAGAAGATTCTATTATTAAAGCTAGTATTAGGCACTAGACTGGTAATAAAAAATACTAAATCTAAGTGTAAGGTTGTATGTGTACAGGAGATGAGTAAGGAACATTTTAATGGTGTTTAGAGTATTTTTCTATCAGGCTTCAAATGTTGTGTTGATAATTGCTTAATGTACATATAATAACCTAATATACCCTTTGGATTCTCCAGATCTCAAATTTGGAGTATAATTATAGTTATACTGTATTTTGGAACTGAAGATTCAAGGGCAAGTTTTAAAAGAACAGAGAATGATTGTGTTTGGGGAGTTTATTCATTAACAAACATTAACTGGGTATCCACCATGTTCTTTGGGGGTGTGGAGGCAGAGACACTTCAGAGGGGATTGCATTCCTTCTTCAGCAGTCTGCTAAATAAGATGCATAAGCAAACAGGTAATCACAGAAAGAACGAGAAATGCTTCTCCAGGGGTTTGTATTTTGAGAGCAGAGATAAGATCATATCTTTCTCTAAGGAAGTTAGGAAAGACTCCAGAGCAGCAATGACAGTTGAAGTACCTGAGTAGATTTAGAAAGTCAGAAGGTAAGAAAAGATATCTCAGTACTAGAGGTGACAGGAGCAAAGTATAAAGCCAAGAGAAAATACTGTTCAGGGAATTATAAACAGACCACCTTGGTCACAAAACTGGCACAAAGGCAGGAGATGATACTGAAAAGTTGAATCGAATTGAAAGGGTTTTGCGGTTATGCTGCGGAGTTTAAACTTAATTCTGTAGAGAGGGAGAGCTGAACAGGTGTCAAATGGCCTATGTGATCAGATTCCTTTATGCCTTGCTTTGTAAATAATACCTATTTATTGAATTACTCAGCAAATATTAGACGTTAATTGAGTGCCAGATGTAGAGTCAGAAACAGGGCATAGAACAGTGATTAATCCAATCATTGTCCTTTTTCTGGAATTTATTGTCTAGTGGAAGAGACAGACAATTAAAGAATTATAATGTGATGATTGCTAAGATAAGGGAAGGGCTAGATGCCTTTTTAGGGATACCTAAGGAAATCTGATGATGGTGGGATGACGAGTATGTAGGTTAGGGAAAGTGATGTCTAGGTGGAGACAGGAAGGGACAGTTAACCCAGAAAATTGCGGGGCTGGGTTATTAAGTATAATGGCCAAATAGGTGACAGCCTAGGAGCCAGAAAGAGCTTGGGTCAAGTAACTGAAAGGTGTTCCAAAGGCTGGATTATCTATGAGTTATTTGTGAGGGAGTGAGGTATAATGTAGAAGATTTTACTTTTATGTATAAATATCAGAAGGCTGTAAGAGGTTAACTTGAGAAGAATCTCATATGTCAATTATACTAGCATTTAACCAGATCACTTGTGGAGGGAAGAAATGTTAGGAAGTTTTTAAGAAGTCCACCAAGAGATGATGTTGGCCAAGCTAGGGCAGTAATAGAGATGGAGAGGAGGAGATAGATTGAAGAGATATTTTTGGATTAGAATAAAGGATTGTCATACATTAAACAGAGGTTAGGGTTGCAGAGTTTGGGGAGAGGAAGAGGTGTAGTCAAGGGTGAATTTTACACTTGTGCCTTTACTAGTGTCAGTCACTAAGAGGGCAGGGCATTTGAGTGGCACATGGGAAGAAGAATGGGACAAAATTAACTCAGTTTTAGCACACTGAGATTGTCCTTAGAGAATATTAGACAGATAGAGATAGATTAGATAGAGATAAATTAGATAAATAGAAGTAATGTTGTGTAAGCAGTTGTCTAAATTTCTGGTGATAATTTGGGTTGGAAACGCACACGAGTACTTGAGATTTGTTTGCCTATAAATAAGTTATGGAATATCAAAATCTGACTTGTCTCAGAGCAAGGTATACCTTGGGTTTATCTACTCCAGGTAAAACACATCTCTCGTAGCTTTCAAATTAACAGGAGTTCTGCTGATTTCTTTAGCACTGCTTTTCCTGTTGGTGACAAACAAAACTTCATGCTCAGTGATCTGAAGTGAGTAAAAATGTTTTGGTATGTTAGCAACGAGCAAATCAGTTGTTGATTGTTAAATACATAGTAAAAACAATGATCAATGGCTAGCAAAATAGCAGAAGCATTTTATCATAAATAAAAGGTAAAAGTAGTTTTACATTTCAGGTATTGACATCTATTCAATCTACTGCAGTGAAGGTTTTCACTGAATTGCAGCAGCTTGTCTGAGAAGTGAAAAAGGATTTATTAGATGACGAATGTGTCAGCATGATAATGACAGCTGTTCAGCATGGTCCTCCTAATTTAAGCTCTTAACCACTGGGAGAGTGCCAAGCACTTCTAAAAGAAACAATCTTCTTGAACCTTATCCTTACCTACATAGTATAACATGTCTTGTTCCCTGTTGATATTTGCATCTCTCTAGCTTTCAATCTGCTCTAGAGCCTCTCTTTCTAGTGGCTAAATTTAACTATTTCTCTAGGTTTTCATCAGTTGAGTGATATCATAAATCGTATAGAGACGGTAATTTGGACAAATCATTAAACTCAGTTTTCTTATCTGGAGATAATCCTTTTAGAGCATTGTTATGAATTAAAACAGAGTGCATATAAAGTGCTATGTGTAAAGTGTGCGTAGTACTTCGTAAACACTTGGCAAATATTTAAATTTATTTGCTGCAACTACCTCCCTTAAAGCTCTTTTTCTTGGAATTCCTTCCTGTAAGTTCCTTCTAGGAGAAACCCTGATAAAAGTATGTGTAGGTTTTCTGGGCTGTGTTCCTTCCCTCCTCAGGGAAGAGCCAGGCGTGAGGAAAAAACCTGCTATTGCAGGTTTAGATAGATCATCAAATCTAATGTCTTTGAAAAATTATCCAACATTTTTTATATGATTAACGCACTTTCCATTAATGCAGAAAGATCTGAATGGAATAAATACACCGTATGCATGTGCAGTCACTGTAGGTTTTCTACATTGAATATAATGTGTACTAATGTCAATAGTAACCAGACTTCTCTTAGCTGAAAAGTAGAAAACCTATCAGAATGACCCCATGACTCAGATTAGGTGGCATTTACTATCTTTGACATGAAGAGATTAATAAAGAACTTAATTCTGTTTCATCAGTATAGATGCATATCTGAAAAACCGTCCTGTTCAATAAATAATTTTGTGTCAATTGATACTAAATAAGATCTATATCCTCCCGTGTGCATTCTTAATTAGTTTGCTCCCATCTAATTTAAATTTAACATTTTTATTTTCTTTTCATGAATTCTATTTTAGTAGGATACTGAAATGCACTCTTTAAAAGGACATTTTTCAGAGTCCAGATGGTACCAATAATTATTTATTATCTTTAGCTTTCACCATTATCTGTCATCCAATCTGTGATACTATAAATCTTGTTTAATGCTTACAGTTGCTGTAGCAATTCAATGAAAAAATGCCTGTGTAATAAGAAGTTTAGAGGAATTCAGCACATTATAGAGATAGAACTACTTTCCAAGCTTTAATTAAAAGTCTGATGACTTTGCTGACTTCCTATTAGAGTTTTATGAGTAGTTGCATATGACTCTAATCTTTTTTGTCCATCTCTAATTCACTGAATAATACCCAAGTATATTTCCATAGAACTTGTCATAGGATGAATTCAAGTTTTCCTTTTCACCTCTGGGAAACTGGGAGAAATCATTCACAGAGACGTTTTTGCCAACTTAATAGCTGACCAAGATCCTTCAGCCCATTTTTGCTTGAAGGAGATTAGGGAGTTGTTCCTGTTGATGGGGGTGGGGAGCGTCTCACTAGCATGTAGTCTTCAGAGTCAAGAAATTCTTGTTTTCTTATTTTTAACTCTAGCACCAAACACATAGTAAATACTCAGTACATGCCAAGTCACTTCTAGTCCCTGGGATCCTGTTTAAACTCCTGGGGGCCTGTTTAAGTGTACTTATTCACCAAGGTTTTCCTTTCAAACAAAATTCATCATTCTGTTTGAGCGTTCCTGTACCACTTCGTGCTTATCTCTGATACAATATTTATTGCATTGTTTTATGATTTGTTTTCATTTATCTTTATTGTTAGTGATAAATGAAGACAAAGCCTATACTTCTCCCATATATCTTTGTGTCTACAGTACCTGACAGAGTAGATCACATATATTATGTACTCAAGAAATATCTTTTGATTAATTAATAATCAATATTTATGGGTGGAGGTGTGCGTGTGTATGTATGAATACACCAGCCATAAGCTTGCCCTACTGTTAGCACTTACCATTTCGGTGGTCAACTAAAACTTAATTTTCTTTTCTTCTTTCCTTTTCTCTCTTCTTCCTTTTCTATTATATATTGCTGTTAAGTTGCTTTCCCTAATATGCAAAGGCAGTTAATTTTTAAAAGACAAATTCATGGCCTTTACATTGTGTCTTGTTACTCAGTGTTTCAACCTATCAAACTATTTTAAAAATAAAGTACCTCATCTAAAATTATGTTTGAAAATTCAATTTAAAAATCTGTATATTTATCCAAATTGTTCAGAAGTGGCTGAATGATATAAAACAAAAACCTGAGCCACTGGGGGCATTCTTCCAGGCTTAAATCAATTTATTAATTAACTCATTAGTTATATTAAATTATCTAACTATGAATCTGCTTAATTATACTATTACCCAGCTCATATTTATATACACTTTCCACAAGGATTTCATGGAAACTTTATAGAAGAGCTTCTTAAGATGAAGGTGTTATACTAGAGAGTGCCATCATCCAGTATCTCTATAGAAAACAATGAGTGACATCAAAGGGAACAGTGGTGTAAAAAACTTTTGGGAATTCTCTTTCTCATAAGTGCAATGAGAACCCTGGAAAAATGGACCAAAACCAACATTTCTAACACTCTGGAAATTAACCAAAAGCTTTCAACAATCATGAGCATTTATTCAAGAAAAATTGTTCAATCTTGGTAAGAACAAAGAGCTTTGTGGTGTTTTAACTTACCCTACCTCCATCCCTCTCATCTTTATGATAGCCTTGAAAACCAAAAGCCCTATAGTCATGTTGAAAACCAGCAATCAGAGCTACAGTAATCAAAAACAGCATGGTATTGGTACAAAAGCAGACATATGGCCCAATGGAACAGAATAGAGAGCCCAGAAATGAACTCACAAACTTTTGGTCAATTAATCTTTGACAAAGGAGGCAAGAACATACAATGAAATAAAGACAGACTCTTCAGCAAATGTTTTTGGGAAAACTGGACAGCAGCATGTAAATCAGTGAAGTAAGAACACTCCCTCACACCATACACAAAAATAAACTCAAAATGGCATAAAGACTTAAACACAAGGCAAGACACTATAAATCTCCTAGAATAAAACATAGGCAAAACATTGTCTGACATACATCTCAGCAGTGTTCTCCTAGGGCAGTCTACCCAAGCAATAGAAATAAAAGCAAAAATAACAAATGGGACCTAATTAAAACTTACAAGCTTTTGCACAGCAAAGGAAACCATAAGCAAAACAAAAAGACAACCTACAGAATGGGAGAAGATATTTGCAAAAGATGAGACTGACAAGGACTTAATTTCCAGAGTATATAAACAGCTCATACAACTTAATAAGAAAAAAACAAACAACCAAAGCCAAAAATGGGCAGAAGAACTAAAGAAGATACCTTGTTAGACCAAGAATAAATAGTTGATTCTGTGATGTTTCAAAATGTGTTCATATTTATATCTCAAATTAAATGTCAGTATTGCATTTTAAGAGTGAAGTTAGAAGCATTCCCTTTAGACTCAAGGAGGAATAATGACATAATTATCATCACTGCTTTGTTGTAAAGGTATTAAGTAATTCTATTAAACAACAGAAATATTACAAAAATATAATCATAACATTTAATTATCTGTTTCAGCCATTAGACTGTATTCCTCTTAAGAGCAAGAAACCATGTCAGATTGGTCACTATATTCCTATTTCCTACTGGGTTTATGATGTAGAAAGGGATTATGTTTTGTTAGTTTTTATTTTTGAAGTTATTTTAAGTAAACTAATGCTTGTTTTAGAATTTATTGAAGACATTTTAAAGTCTCTAATTTCTTAATTATTATAGTCAATAAAAGCTAAAAATAATTGTCTTCCCTTTACTTACATGTTTTTCCCCTTTTCCTACATCATTTTTAGAAGAGAGATTATTAGACATTATTCATTATTAAAATGATTATAAGAAGAACCTTATAGTTCAAAATTATTCTCAGAATCTTGTCTTTTATATTTTAAATCACATTTTAATTGTTTGTGCCTTAATTGACATGCTAATTGGTTTCAATGCTCTATATTATGTTAAAATTCTGACTTTCTTTTTCCTGGGTTCTTAATTTTGACTTCTACTAGTCCTTAATTTTATTTTTAATATTCTGACTTTCTTTTTCCTAAGTTATTTATTTTGATTTCTATTTCAGCTAGAATATTTCTACAGTAAATTTTCTAGTAGATGTGAGTGGTTGTTTCAGGGCCTTGAATATTCACGAATGCCTTATTTTCCCACTTGAGTAACTACTTCATAGGTAAAACTTTTGTGTCAAAATGTTTTATTAAAACTTGCAATTCTCTTTTCTTTATATGTGTTATATTATTCATGAGAAATCTGAAGCTTTTTTACAGCTAAATTGTTGTTACTACCTGAATAATTGTAGGGTTTTTTTCTCCACTATCTTTTCAGTTCAGAACATTATTGAGGAAAATCAAATAAAACCTAAATAAAAGAGAGATTATATAATTTTCATGGATTGGAAGAACTTAAATGGTGTCAGTTTTTTCTAGAATGATCTCACTGATCAAATTCCTAGTATTAATTTTTAGTGGAACATGATTTAATAAATAATAATTATATCTCTCTATCTAGATATAGACATCAGTTATCTAATAGATACTATATATTACTAAGACACTACTTGAAAAAGAAGAAAGGTGGAAAGCTCATTTCAGTAGATATCAAGTCTTAATAAGAACCAACAAAAATTGAGACAGCATGGTATGCTCACAATGAGAGGAAAAAAAGTAGAATGGAAAAGACCCCAGAATTAGTCTCCTTCCGTATGGACACCTGATTTATGATAAAGGTTGAGCAGTATGAAAGGGACTATCTTTTCAGTAAAAATACTGGGGTAATACATATACACCTGGGAGAAGGTGAAACTCAATTCCCATCTCCCACTATATACAAAAATCAATTCCAGTTATTAAAGATGAAACAACACAGATTTTGGAAGACTGATGAAGAGTATCTTCATGACCTTACGGTAGGGAAACGTTTCTTAACAGAACACATTATGCACTAACCGTAAAGGAAGAAGACTGATGAATTAGAAGTTTGATAAATTTGACTGTAAGAAAATTAGAACTTCTGTTTACCAAATGTAATCATTGAGTGAAAATGCAAACAGTATAATGGGGGAAGATATTTGCAACATATTTAACTGTCAAAGGACTCTTATCCAGAATTCCTAGAAATCAGTGAGAAAACTAATAAATCAGTAAAGAAAATATGTAAAAGAATGAACAACCAATTTATCAAGAGGATAATCCAAGTAGCCGAAAGAAACTGTATTCAATCCAAGTAATTAGTTAATTATTTGGGAAATATAAATTAGAGTTACAATGTGATAGCAGTGCACACTTTATCAGAATGGCTAAAATGAGAAAGATTGATCACAATAAATGTTGGAAAAGATGTGGGTCAAAGGAATTATCATGAACAGTGTTAAAAAGCACAACCACTTTAGGAAATAGTTTGATAATATCTACTAAGATTGAATGTAAGCAAATCTATAACCCAGCAGTTCTACTTCTAGGTATATAACAACGGAAATACATGGTTGTATGCATTAAAATACACACTAGAATAGATGAATTATTCATAATAATCCCCATATTGGAAATAATGTATATGTATGTTCTTGAACAGTAGAATTATTAAAGGGACTATGGTATTTTTATACAATGGAATACTATACAGAAATGAAAATATTGCACTACAGGTGCCCACAACAATGTGGACAAATCCCACAGACATAAGTTTTTAAGAAAAATGGGAAAAAAAAGAACAGACATAACACATATTGTAAAAATACTAATCCATAGCATTAGAGACACACAGTGAGTTGATGTAACAATAAAAAAGCAAGGATTTGATCAACATAAATTCAAGATAGTAACTATTTTTTGAGGAGAGTGAGACTTCTATAAGTGAGCAAAAGCATGCTTGGGGCTTTGGTGATGATGTTGATCTAAATTTCTCAACCTGGGTGGTGGTTTCATGTTGGTAATTATGATAATTTATTAATGTGAACATTTATATTAACCTCTGTGCCTAGAAGAGTGTCTGAAAGTCACAGATTCAATTAAATTTGTGTGAAAAGTAATACCAAAACTGAAGGGATGCTGTGAACTGTTTTGAAACATTTATATTTCTCTTACATATTCTTATAAAGTAAGTCCTTGGGTGGAAATCATTTTGTGGTACGTTGTTTTCCTAATTAATCTTACTACAGTGAAGGTTGTATATATTCAACTTTTAATTATTTTCTTCATAGTTTATTTCCTTACATCTTCTGGGAAATATAGACATCCTTAGTGTAAAAGAGTATGTCTTTATCATCTAGTTTCCTGGGGGTTCTGTTTCCAAGGACTCATTGTGAATCCCTACCTGGCAGGATAATTGCAAGTAGAACATGGTGGTAACTTTATAATGTTTGACCACATTGGTCAGATCCTCTATACCAACCCTTGGCTTGGAGTCACTGGTTTTCCACTTTTGCTTGTTAGTTTCAGGATTCTGGAATGCCCACAGACTGCAATGTTATATTTTACAAATTATTCACATTATGTTAATTAGAAGATGTCTCATTGTTTAGTAATTTTACCTTCAATTTATAGAGGAGTAAATCCTTCTCTGTTGTATTTCTATGGTTTGGTATAATTCATGGTAGAATGACTAAGTGGGGTCTAAGACTTGTTGGTTTCTCTTTGAAAAACTATTAGAGATCTCTAATTATGCAAAAAACTTTTTGGAAGTAGGGAAGATAAATAGTGGGGAATTATTGGCCTCTATACAAGGGATGAATGTTTTTGTTTGTTTGGTTTTACAAAGGGGCTTCAACCATGTTTACCTGCATGGTTGGTGAATGTCTTATGATGCCTCTCCGGTGGGCATCCTGCCAAGCCTTGTCATTAATTAGAAGAGTGAATTGGCCCACCTGTAGGTGATTCCTCTTTTTAGTGTGGACCCACTTTATTTAAGCTGTCTTTTAATCAGCTCCTGTTTGGCACAGATGGCAGGAGAGTACATTACAGAATTTTAAATCAAGCTCTAGGTCTGCTGTGATTTTCAATGTAGTTGGTCTTGAGAAGAGCATTTCCCAGGATGTCTGGGGAGAAAATGCTTTTCTGCTGAGCAGAGAATCATAGGCCATTAAGAGGGCACTGGAGGCCCCAGGCAGAGGTGGAAAAATCAACATGCTCTTGTGATAGAATGACTTTTTCGTCAGATTTCTGATTGCCAGGAGTCAGCTGGGATGACTTTTTTTTTTAAACTGAATTTGCAGCTACAAAACAGGATTGAATTCTGGCTTCTATGCTTCCTGACTGTGTTATTTAAGACGGTGTTTCTCAGTCTTGTTTTTTCATTAATGCCCCACTAAGAAGACTTTTTTTGACATGTTTTCCTAATTGTTCCTTTATAAAATTTTAATAATGCCAGAAATACTATGTGTCTGTTTATATACTGTATGTATATTTGTGCTTCATACATAGAAAGGGTAAGCAGAGGGCTTGCTCTTTATTCAACACAGGGTTAAGAATAACTAAATAACATTTTTAAGTTAAAGGAAAATATAAAATATTGAAAAGCTATAAACATTTAAGTTAACTTTCTAACTGTTGAGTAACTTTTAATGTAATTTATTTATTTATGTAAGTTGTAATATACCTATTTGTATATGTAAATTAACCATTTATAGGAACATATAACATCAATTGTGGTAATGCAATCAAATTTTAGAAAAGCCATTTAGAATAGTTACTTTTCCAGCAAAAGTAAAAGAATCAGAAAATAATTTCCTAGAACTATTTTAGTAAACATAACTGTTAACTTTGCTTGGCTTGAGAAAATACCTTTTAACTAGTTTTTTTAACTAGATATTCATTGAAACATTGTCAACATTTTTCTTTTTAGTACTGAACAAAATAATGTTTGGTTGAATATCTTTTAAAATTAAATAATAAAATATATACTATTATTTATTTAGTTTCCACAGCCCTAGTCACACACAAAAGCACTAAGTAACATCCTTGGGGTGACCAATGGCAGCCAATAGACGTGCACAGGCACTCATGATACGACTTTAAGATTGAGCAAAATCAGTGTAGAGAGAGTCCTCCAGTCACAGCCATCTACCCACCATAATTTTATAGCCATGTCTTAGTACATTTTGTGCATGTTTGATGAGCTCAGTGTCATTGGTGCCCATATGATACTTAAGACAACTCATGACCAGATAAAATTTTGTCAGATAGGGAGCCACTGTAGTCACTAAAATATTTTTCTCCCTCCAAGAACCAATTTTAATCCTACTGGAGGTGATATCACCCCCATTGAGAATATATGGGTTAAGGTAAGGTCACTGATGCTGAGAGCCTTGGATTCTTAATTAACAACATGAGGATGTGATCAAACTCAGGTTTAAATGGAGGAAGCACTAAACTATGTTGGTTATGTACTTTATTATTGTTCAGGCAGCCTTTTTTCAGTATTAACTATGTGACAGACACATGGTAGGTACGAGGGATACATAGTTGAATAACACATTAATGACATGTAGTTCCTACCCCCAAAAGTTTATAATATAAATAGGTTGATAAACACATAGACAAATGATTTTAATGCAATATGGCAAGTGCAGTTGTAGTCATGGGCAAAGAGGAGGTAACTAAGCTTAGATTTTCCCATGGGTCAAGAAAACATGAAGACGACAGATAAATTGCATCTTAAAGGATAAATAGAAAATGAATTTGGAAGAAGACTCTTGGTATATGAAGGCACAAGGTGAACAGTCTAGGTGTGGGAAACAACATGTGCAATGACAACATGAAACTACATAATTATGTGCTGTTTGTGGAAGAAGAAGCAATTTTAAATGTCTAAGAGGTAGGCTTAAAGGGTCTGGGAGGTGAGTGGGTCACAGGCGGAAGACAAGTCACAGAGAGCAGTCGCTGTGAGATACAGAGCTTAGCTTTCATCTGTCCCTCAGTGCTTCTGAATCTTTCTCACTGAAGTGCACCTAACAGCAGAGACTGCTGTAATACTGCACTAGTATTTTATCATTTAGTTTAAATTTTCATGTAGAGTTTAGATTCTACTCTATTACAGGTCTGCTTATTAATATAGTAATAATTGAACAAATACTTGCTAGTTAAATTACTTCCAAAATAGCTGAGTAAAATTGATGGTCTAGAAAGATGTGTCATGTTTATGTTTTGAGTTTCTCTTGGTACATCTCTGTGTGTGTGGTAATGGGCATGCCTGAGTTTGAGAAGTATAATCTCAGGTACGAGGAAAATTTTAGGATAGTAAGGATAAGAAAGGTAGTGACATGGTCATATTTCTTCTTTAAGTAGAACGTTCGGGTGGCAGAGAGGAGGATGAATTTGACGGAGGTAAGAGTGGAAACAGCTAAGAGGCTACTGCAATGGTTCAGGTGAGTGTTAAAGAAGTTAGGCTTCTACCCTCCTACAGAAACTGGGAGATAGGGGCTCGATCTGCATTGGATGGCCCCTAGGTCCATGAGACGCTCACTCCTGGGTGCAAAACCAGCAAGGAGTTGTTTTTCTTTTTTAAACTGTATCAATTCTTTACCATAGTGTTTTAATTTTGCATGCACAATGGAGAAAATGTACTTTAGAAAATGTCAAAATTTCTAAAGTTATTAGAAGTGTGAAAGAATTTCAGACATTTCAAAATAAATGAATTTTAAAACTGGGAGGAGTAGAAAAAGAGGGAGCTAAAAATGAATATATACAAATATGAAACAAAGATAACATATTGAGAGATGATGCTTAAAATTGGTACCCAAAAGGACTACAAGAACAAAACTCTGGGAAACAGCAATTTTATAATTCAGCTTTCTGTTTTATTCAGGATAATTAAAATTACTTCTTAATTTATACGGGTATAAACTAGTAAGGTGGGGTGGCTAGGAGAGCGAAAAGCTAGCCCTTAGAATCTGCTCTGTGGCAGGTTCATATGTAAGAGAGGGATGCTATATACAGTTTATCGTAAAATTTAACCTTTGCAGTCTCTTCAGCAAGTGGTGTTGGGAAAGCTGGGCAGTGCATGTAAATCAACAAAATTAGAACAGTCCCTCACAGCATATACAAAAATGAACTCAGAATGGTTTAAAGACTTAAACATAAGACATGAATTTGTAAAACTCCTAGAGGAAAACATAGGCAAAATATTCTCTGACATAAATCATAGCAATGTTTTCATAGGGCAGCCTCCCAAGGCAAAAGAAATAAAAGCAAAAATAAACAAATAGGGCCCAACCAAAATTATAATCTTTCCAACAAGGAATTTTTAAAAAGATTTATATGCCAAAGAAGAAGGGAAAGAACTTACAGTTATGAATTTTCTAATGTTAATGCTTCAAGAAATCAGAAGTTGACGGGGGAAGCTATAGTCAGAAAAAAGCCTGTATAAAATTTAGCCAGGCTGAGGGAAACATTTAGGACATCTTAGTCAGCGCTAGATAACGTTTTAAAGCTGACCAACAACTTGTGTATAGAATAGTAAGGGAAAAAGAGAGAGAGAAGAAAGAAATCAATGTATCTATCTATCCTATCTATCCTATCTATCTATCTATCTATCTATCTATCTATCTATCTATCTATCTGTAACAAGCAAAGCAAAAAGACTAGTAATTCCAAAGACATGAGCCTATTTATACACTTTCTTTCCTTTGAAAGATTTACTTGATCAGAAGCAGCACTTTTTGGAATATTATCACAGTGAATAATCAGGATCTACATTCTGCAAAAATATCACAGTAGATAGGTCTGTGAATGGTGGTGCTAGCAGAAATGTTATGTTCAGGGAGGGTTAATCCATAACCAGAAAATATGTGTCTACTTCAGTGAAGAAGAATCTCTGATTCCCTCCTATTGGAAAAGGTTTAATATGATAAAATCAACTGTCACCAGTTGGCTGGCTGATTCTTCTCTACCCTGGGAAGGGGTCTCAGGAATTCAGGATGGTCTCTTCTGTTGGCAGATTAGACGCTCAGCAGTAAGAGCTTCCAGGTCATATTTGGTAAGAGAAAGTCCAAGTTTTGAACCCAAGCATTGCCTTCATCCCTGCCACCAAGGACATGTGGGCTCATTTACCTTTTAATGCATTGACTAGAGAGAAAGAGTGATGGTCATGCCTTCACTATTGAAAACCTCCTTTGGTAAATATTCACATGGGACAAAAATATTTTACAATATTTTACACATTCTGAGAGAATCATCTGGGTAAGTCCAGACTTTTTTGTCACTTATCTTCCAGCCCTGTTCCTTCCAAGTCTATGATCATCCACCCAAACTATCAGTAGTTGCCTATGAGTCAGCCATCTTTCACTCCAAAATGGAAAACTAAATGCACTGTTTGAATTTTGCCCATGGGGAATACTTTACTGCTGCCATTCACTGTCACCTTTGAGGGGATGTCTGTTGCTGCCTCCACCCACTATTTCTTCCTGTTTGTGGAACTCCCGGTGAGGCTCTAGGTGAGGAGGAGATGCAGCGTGAGTCACTGTTAAAGGAGTCTGAGCTACCTGCTCAAACATCCTGTATCTTCCATACCTGTGTGAACCCAGATGCTTTAATACTTCTCCTTTGATTATAGATTGTGCCAAAAATGCCCATAGTTTGGTCTAGCAGATCCCAGTTTATGACAGGAAGCTCAGATTGCATAGCCAACTGGTGTTAAATGGGTTGGTTTTCAGTCACTACCAATGCCCTGTGGCAAGCTAGAAGCTGTTTTTAAAAAGGAGAACAGTTATCTGCAGAAGAAACAGAGATTATTCCAATATTGTCTTTTCTGGGGTTCTCCTGTTTGCACCTATGGAGGCTCCATACAGCATTCTCATTTGCCAAAGACACGTAATGTCATTAGGGCTACACTCAGAAGACCCTGGTGGAAAGACAGTTTTCACTGGACTTGCTGCAGAGCCTTCTCTTTTTCAAACCCAGCAAACTTACTGGTGACTTAGTAGGTGGTCAGAGTAGCACATTCAAATGTGGAATATGTTGCCTCACAAATCCATAAAGACTCACCATGTGTTGTACCTTTATTTTCATAGTAGGTTGTGAGAGATGCAACAACTCATTTTTCAGCTTCAAGAAGATATCATCACATACTCCAGATAATTTTATCCCTAGAAATTTCAGTGAGGTTATATAGGTCTGTGAATTTTTGTGAGATTTATTCCTTATTCTCTGAATTGCATGTCTTGCTAAGGCATCTAAGGTTATTTGCTACTTCCTGTTTGTTAGATGTAGTCATCAATAGTGGACCAGCATGACATTTTGCAGAATGTTAAGATAGCCAACGTTTCATGAACTGTGTTACGACAGAGGGCAGGAGAGTTTTCTTTGCTCTGAGATATGATTGTGAAGGCGTATTTTTGGCCCTGTTAGATAAAATTGCTCTCGCTTGCTTTCATACACTGCAGCAGGAAAATACACTAGCCAGGCCTATAGTTGCATTAGGTGCTGGGGTCTGTGTCAGTCTGTTCAAGTAAAGATACTGCACGTGGGAAAACAGCTGCAGTTAAATTCACTGTCTTAGTAAGCGTCTGATAATCCAGTAATCCTTCAGTATCTATCCAACTTCTTCACCAGACAGTTGTATGATTTAAGTGAGCATGTGGTGGGTACCACCTACTCTGTATCTTAACAAGTTTTCAATGTTGGCAGTAATCTTTGAAATTCCTCTAAGGAATATAATATTGCTTCCAAATCACTACTTTGGTAAGTATGCAAGTTCTGAGGGCTTTCATTTGGCCCTTTCTACCATGGACGTTAGAGAGTGTGTGTCAGAGAGTCAATTGAGGTATTCTGCCAGTTTCCAAGTAGTGTATTTTAAATGTATTGAGACTGTAAAAACAAACAAACAAAAAAACAACACATGATGAATCTGTGAACTTACTGGGTTCACTGTCATTCAAATTTGGGCTAAGACTTCATTCATCACCTTTCCATTATGCACCCTCACTTCGACTTGTGAGTTACAGTAGAATCGGGCTCCTAAGAATTACTAACAATTCACCATTACCAGTAATCCCCGGAAAGTCTACATATTTACTTTTTGCCTGTGCACTGTCATTCTAGTAACTGGCTATAGTTCCCTTTGGGAAAGACTTGAAGAAATAATTGTGGTGTATACTAATGGCATTGATACAGGGTCCTTCTACAAGGAGATCCACATTCCTTCAGTCAGGAGGTTCTGTGACTCATAGTTTTCGACAGATACAGATGTAAATGTGTGTGTATTATATAATGTGTAAATTCCTAGCTCTGTCCAATGATAGAACCTGAGAGCAGTGACATCCCATTAGCAGTAAGCATATCTATCACCCAAATCTTTGTTTTGAAATACTATTCTCCACTAAAAGGAGCCATAGTTTTTTGGAGAAAGGCTGATTCTAAGGCTAGGGGAGGGAAAGAGATGAGTCTGGAACACCATGTTCTGACAAAAGGCAAAGAAGTGCTCAAAGAGTGATGGAAATGTGTCAAAAGGATGTAGAAGCCAGTTTAATTGCTTCCCACTGGTCAAACTTAGAAAAATTAGAACATCAAAATAAATGCTGATAGTATTAGGTTATAGCCATTGAATAACATAAGAACCATAAATCCACACACAGATATAAAATTTTAAATGGATAAAGAAGTGGAGAGAAGGAAAGCTTTTCCTTGTGGTAGAAACACAGCTACTAAGTGTAAAAGGGGTCATGTTATTAGAAATTCACTATTTAGCGACCACTATAGTAATAATTCGAACAAGAAATAGCAAGAGATGCTACAACTAGTGGGTGAAGGCGGGTGACAAATGGGATTTTACACAATGTCAAAGCACCTCTCACAAAACATACGCTGAATACAAAGAGGGGGAAGTGTCACTTTCAGTGGAGAAACCTGCAGGCACCATCTTAACCCAGTGACCTGGGTTAACACCACCAGTAAGAGGCCAAGTAGACACTGTGTATCTACCATCCAGTAGGTCTCCGTGCGAAGAACACAGCATTTGTGATATTCTAGCTGAAGAAACATAACCAGGGTCTAGTGAAGAGGGAACAATGGGCAAACACAAACTGAGGAACATTCTACAAAGTAACTGGCCTGTACACGTCAAGATTTTTTAAAGACATGAAAATCAGAGGAAAAGGAGGGGCTGTTCCAGATTGAAAGCCTAGAGGGTTGTGACAGCTGAGTGCTAAGTGGATCCATTGCTGTAGTAGAGGTTACTGAAACATTGGCAAAACTTGAGTGGGGTCTCTGGGTGAAACGTATACAGGAGGTCTTTGTATCATTTTTATAAATTTCTGTAAGTATGTAAATATGTAATAGTTTTAAAACAAATTTTTTTTTTTTTAGTTAAAAAAGAGATTCTGTGTCTTTGAATGGCTTTAGTTATGGTGAATGGGTAAGAGTTATAACTTAGCATTGTGGTGACTCAAGTTAGGTTTTTGGCCATCAGATCTAGGATTTTTCAGTTATATGGTTCACTTAGTAACCTTGTAGGCCACGCATTGATTTCATTACTAGGGATACTGTGATCAGTTAGTCATGGTCAGAGATCCCTGAATGCCAAGTTTTTTTTAAAAAAAATATTTTAACACTTCATTTGTAATGTGACTTTTACAACACTGTGCACTCATTTCTCCCATTGAGTTTTTTGCTATTTTATCATATTGTACATCTAACTATTACAAATCCCATATTAAACATTGTCATTTTATATTT
The DNA here is from genome assembly GCF_036321535.1 of Camelus dromedarius. Classification (NCBI taxonomy): domain Eukaryota; kingdom Metazoa; phylum Chordata; class Mammalia; order Artiodactyla; family Camelidae; genus Camelus; species Camelus dromedarius. The sequence continues at coordinate 65,654,019 of NC_087447.1, forward strand.
GATTTTAGTCTTTAAGTATTTGGCTAGCTTTAAAAACATTATATTACAAAAAAACATTATATTACAAAAAAATTTATGTTTACTGAAATGTTTACCATTCCCAGAACTCTGCATTACTTCAGGTAGATCCACATTTTCACTTGTCAATCACTTTATTTCAATTTTCAGAACTTCCTTTATGATTTTCTTTGATGAGTTCTGATGACCAAAAATTCTCTCAGCTTCTGTTTTTCTAAAATTGTTCTTACTATACCTTTTTTAAATTGAAGTATAGTTGATGTACAATATTATATAAGTTACAGTTTTACAATATAGTGATTCACAATTTTTAAAGGTTATACTCCATTTATTGTTGTTTATAAAATATTGTCTATATTCCTTGCGTTGCACAATATATCCGTGTAGCATATTTCACACATGACAGTTGGTGCCTCTTAGTCCCTAAATTACTGGTTTGCCTTCTGCCCTTTGTGGTAAACATGTTCATCTTGTTTTTGGCAGTTAAGTGTTGCCACTTGGTCTCTGCCATTCTGGGAATCCCACCTTCTTTTTTGAAATCAGAAGCCCATCTCAGTTGTTGCGTCTCCCATTGTCATATCTGGATAACTAAGGAGAAAAAGCAGATTTTCAAGGATGAGGGTGCTAACCTTCATAATGTAGTTGACAACGCATGGTGAAGGGAATGTCTTCTGGGTTTTCTTGGGGAGTGGCTGTGTAGATCACATTAATCCACTCCAGTGTTCCCATCTCCTTAAAGTTTTGATTCTTCTCTCCTGCTCATCATTCAAGGAGAGCACTAACATTTCCTTCTCATTACACATTAAACCCTAGTTTCAGTCAACCAATCAAGACATCAGAACCACTTCTAGGTATATGAGTCCAATTTATTAAATTCAGATTATCTATTAAGTACACTCATAGAAGTGCATTTTGCTTGAGCTGGTATTATTTTCCACCCTTCCACATGTATTCCCTAGGATTCACATTCTTGCAGTTCTTTGGAGTATCAGGTATTTCATCTGAGTCATAGAGTGTAACTGGTACCTAGAGCATACCCTCATAAGGCATCTTCCTTAGGTGAGGTTATCACAGAGTGTTCAAGCAAAAGAAGAGTTGTTTCCTCAGACACAGGGGTGCAAGCTGCTGGAAAGGGAGGATCAATGAACATGTCTCAGAGATTCAAGATTCTCTATTTCATCTTGAGTCCAACCAGACATCCTCATTTAAAGTTGTAGGGACCATTGTTTTCTAATCAATGTCCTAATGTTCACATTAGGGAACTCTAAGTGATACAGAAGTAGCAAATACAAAAAGGTTTAGGGAGGGCAAACAAGGAAAGACTAAGAATTTACAGGATCTCTCTTAACCACAAGACTGAGTTTCAGACCTTTTTGGAAGGGGTGGCTGAAGCAGGAAAATGCAGCCTGCTCATGGCAAAGAAATTTGCCAGAGGTTGCAGGCCAGAGGAATTGTGTAAGAACGGTCGACCACGTGGCTGGAAATACTTGCCAGAGGTTGTTGGTCAGACTCAGCATAAGAATACGTGAGAATAGCCAGCTGGGTGGTTGGAAAAAGTTGTTAGAGAGTGCAGACCACAGTTCTGTGAGGATCATAAACATGAGTGTCCTTGGGGCTACCCACACACCTGGGGCTCCCCACACGCCAGTCTGCTGGCTAAGGCTGCACACTAGAATCTGGAAGGGATGTCCCTTCCTTTTACTGTGGCTTTACAGCCGCCATCCATTACCCTCTATTAACAAAGCCTAACAGTAAGCTGGCTGGCAAAGGTGGGATGTTTCACATCTTGTATCATAAGGCAAGGAAAAGAAGGGTGGATTTGGAGCGGAGATGAATAGATTGTAATTAGTACAGATAAGGTGACAAAGTTTTGGACATGGAATTGTTGACTGAAAAACAAAGAAGTATAGCCTAAAAGCAGAGAATTATGTTTTATTCAGGAACCTCACTGAGGACCATAGCCTGGGATCACAGCCTCTCAGAAAGCTCTGAAGGACTGTTCCAAAGAAGTAAGGGAGAAGCCGGGAATTTTATGGGAGTTTACAGGAATTTTGTCTGAAAAAAACCCCAAACAAAACATGCAGTTGATGCTAATCACAAAAGCAGACATCTCAAGTTAATGATTCTAGTGCTTTTCAATGTGTGGGAGGATGCGAGTCTGGCCTTATTGAAACCATTCTTTTGATATTCATCTTAACTCTGTGTGGCCAGTATCCTGTCCAGTATTCCCTGGAGGGTGGACCATCAGGGCAGCTGCAGTGGCTGATGGCTTTATGGCTGCAACATCCTTTGTTCACTGAAACGGCAGGTGACATTCTTTGTCCGCAGGATTGAGGTGCCTATAAATGTATTAGTGTAGATAGCTAGCAAATCTTAGATGTGGTGTCCTAGGAAGATTTCAGGGCTTTAATGTAGTCATAGTTGTTATCCACATAAGAGTGTTTGAGATTTCCAAGAACATATAGCGTGAAGACTAGTGGGTTAAAACAAGAGCCAGAGGAAACACCATTATTTAAGGATTGGTGAGAGAGGAGGAGAAGCCTACAAAATAACTCTAGAAGAAGAAGAAGTCCGAGCAGGCCATTCAAGGGTGATAGGTTTCATGGAAGCCTAAAGAGTAGAGTTTCAAGAAGGAGAGAGAGAGATCACAGGGTCAAATCTAGCAGAAGGACCTAGCAAGAAAAGACATGAGCAAAGGCAATACCTATTCCTGATTGAAAGCAGTGTGGAATAAGATGAATCTAAGTTTTTCATTTAGAGAGCTGCATGATTGTTTTGAGAAGTTTGGCTGAAAAGGACAGACATGAAGCAGAGCTGGCGGTGTGATGCAGGGGGCAGCTGAACGATCAAATGAAATATTTAACTTCTGTGTGGGAAAAAGAACAGTTCTTTTAGCCTGCAGATGTGCTTTGTGTGGCTCACATTATGTTCTTTTTAAAAAATGTGACCTTGAATGTCTGAGGTTGGAGCATTAATTTCCTTGTCAACTGAAAAAAAGTACAACCTAAAAGTTGAGAATTACATTTTATTTGGCAGACTTGCTGAGGACTTAAGCCTGGGAGGCAGCCTCTCAGAAAGCTCTGAGAGACTGTTCAAAAGCAAGGGAGGAGCCAGTATACATAGGAGTTTCTGAAAAAATAAATAAATAAAATAAAAGCCCAGATAGTTGGAACATCAAAAGATTATTGTTAATTAAAGAAAAACAGAAATCTCAGGTTAATGAATTTAGTACTTTTCTATATATAGGAAGATGCAAGAGACTGGGCTCCTTGAAATCATTCCTTTGATATGCACCTTAACTATCTAGGGCCAACATCCTGCTTTTCCATCCTAAATCCCCTCGGGGTGCACACTGTTGGGCGTGGCTGATGGCTTGAAGGCCAGGACATGCTTTGTTTATTGATATGGCAGGTGGCATTCTTCGTTCACACCCTGTTATCTTTTGTCCATCTCAAAACATTTGTTTGTGCTACCTGCCTTACTCTTGCACATATTTTAGAACGCTGACATTTGCAATGTGTGTTTCTTGAATTTGAATGAGTGGACCAAAAGGAAGTTGCTAGTCATTCTTCCAGAAAAGTAATTTATAGCATAATAAATATAATGAACAATGGGATTAAAAAGGAACTTTGAAAGAGTTAGTGTCCATGCCTTCATTTAATATTTGCATCCTAAGACAAGTGTTGTCCTAGAATCAGCAAAGGTAAATGACTTTCTCAAGATCACACAGCCAACAAGTGCAGATCTGTGGTTAAAACTCAGACTCTTATCCACTCCACTCTTAAGAACCTCACCATCGTCTGCTGGGCCACTTCCATTCCCATCCTGCCACTCTCCTTAGTATTTAGTTTCAAGAAAAATATAGACCAAGGAGAATGCGTATAAAAAATAAAACTGCTCTTCAGAAATTGACTAGAATGTGATTTCACTATTTTCCTTTCTCAAGCAGGAGGTTTATCCTATGTATTACTAAACAAGTTAAAGCTCCAACTTGCAGTTTGCTAGCCCTTGTTTTTGAAGTCAACAGTATCACTGATTTTCACCATGCGTTAGGGAATCTCTTGGGTTATTCTTTCAGCTATACTGAAATGGCTGAAGGAAGTGGTTAGTGGAGGTGATGTGGTCAGTAGAAACAATGTTCTTTAGTCAGTGCAGTGGCGCCTTGTCTCTCTCACTAACAGAGATGAGGTAAGAGTGAAGGAAGCAATGTTGACAAATTGCTTTGAGATCCTTAGATGTTAGTGGAAAGCCAAATATCAGAAACCTCAATTTTCCTCTTCTTTCTCCAAGTGCATTTTTCTCAGTGTTGCAGTCCATAGAAAACCAAGGAAATAATTATCAAGCTACAGAAAAGAGAGGAAAATGCTCAAATTGCTTTTGTAAAAATTTTCATGAAAACAGGAAGGAAATAAAAATATCTGTTACCAGATGGTGAACAAGTGGTATTTCTGACAAGTCTTGCTGAGTTCTAACTTGCCCCTCTACCTACCTTATTTTTCACATGGAATGCAAGGGATAGCAGTAGATTCATGGAAGTTAAGAATAGATTTCTAGAGAAATCTAAGAAAGATTTCTAGAGGTGAATGTGATACCAGGAGCTGCTTCTTGCTATCAGTGAAAACTTGAGCAAGTGATCATCTCTTTGAGACTTGATTTCCATCATTATCAAACAGAAATAAAATTATTCTAATTTATAAGACCATTGTAAGAAATCAATGAAAAATGCATATTAAGTGCTTAGTAAAGTGCTTCGTAAGCATTTAACAAGAATTAGCTACTATTATTTACCCATAGTAACATTAGTACTAATAATAATTATAATAATAATATAGTCCTTACTATGTCACTACTTGGTATATAATCTTTCAGTGACTTCACTTTGCTCATGCAGGAAAGTTAAAGTTCAATAGTGTGGATTCAGGGTCATGGAATTAGTTGCTTCCAGATTAAATGCACACAGACACACATTTTATGCTACATCCAGACTGGCTTGCTCATCCTTCCTGTCATGCCAAGTCGTTTTGTACCTGTGAGGTAGATGTTTCTATTCTTTTCTCCACTTACTATGAAAGCCCTTACCTCTACTGATACTCTCATGAAATTCTACACTTTCATCGAAGCACCTTTTACAGAAAGCATTTCTAATCTCACAAATAGATGTTTTCACATTCATTCTCGTCTGAGTCCCCTCTTTAGCAGATTGTCTTGTGTATTAAATTGTAAGTCTGTAGTATCATGGACTATGCCATCTTTATCTGTACACACACAAGCATTCGACTGCTGCTTTGCAAACGCTAGTAATGCCATACAATCTGTGAAAAGAGCAAGTTTTGTTACTAGATAGTAAGTTCTTGTCTCATCTCAGAAAGAGTTCAGAGACAAGACATGGAGGTCAAAAAAGTAAAGGGAGGATTTATTAAGCAATAGTACACTCTCAAGGGAAGAGGGGATAGACTCAGGTGAGTAGCTGTGCTGTTTCTTCGGCAAGCTGGTTATATGGGTTGTAAAAATGAATGGGCAAAATATTCATTGGACAGAGAAGGATTTTGGGTCATATTTCTTGATTTTCATCCCAGCTCCACCTTTCTGAGGGGAGGAGGGATTTTGGGCCTTATTTAGTCTTGATTGGAAGTGTCACAGTGTTGGTGCATCATGGGCACTTCTAATCTGCAAGGCTAATTGTATTGTAAAGAATGTAATGAGCAGAAAGTTACATTTGAATGCCAGAGATTACTGTCTCATCCCACCTTTCTTTGTCTGCCTCCAGGACACTTATCAACCCAGGATATTTGGTTTCTTAGTTTAGAGGTTCTTGGCTTTTCTCTGTTATCCAAGGGCCCCCATTGTTCACAAAGAGGTATGGTTTCCTGCCATCTGGCCTATTCCCCCTCTTTCTCTGCTCATATTTGGCTCTTTGCCTATTCTGACAGTTTCATTTCACTACAGATCAAGAGGGCAGTCCATCTCTGCCTCACAGGCTATTTATTGCCCCTTTGATTAAGTTTCCTTAGTCAGCTGCTTGGCTGGTTGTCTCCTCTACCTGGTTGTAGGTTGGTAGGAAGTGGGGTATTGTATGATGTATGCCTGTGCTCTGAGGACTAGGAATATTGGAAGTAGACAGCAGGAGAAGAGGAGAGAGGCAGTGTGATTAAAAGCATCCCAGGCTTGCAATGCAGATTCCGTGTTTTAGCTACCACATTTATTGGCCTTGTGACCTTGTATGTGTCCCTTAGCCTTCCTGAGCCTTTGTTTCTCCACCTGAAAAAAAGAGAATAGTTATTTTTAACCTCTTAGAACTCAATAAAGGACTAAATGAGATAAAATGTGAGGCAGCTTGTGCAGATCTTGGCACTCTATTATACTCAATGCAAGTTACTTTTCCCCTCTTTTTCTCCTGAGAAGTGTCCAGATATAATTTATCACCAAAAGAATAGCTTCTTGTCCATCTTGTAGATAAGATATTCAAAGCATGGAGTGTTTTTATGAGTATCAGTCACTTGATAATTGAAAATGAGCAAATGAACAGATGATAAACTGGAATTGATAGTGAACACAGTGTTCATAAGGCATAAAGGTATCATCGAACGAGTGCTCATTAATCTCTTAATAATGTCAGTCACAGAGCCAGAGGTGAGTAAGATTAAGGTGTCAACCTTGTGATATTGTTCTTTTAACTTCTAAGTTCTTGGTTTCCAAGTGACAGGAAATCAATTGAAGGCTGACAGCTGTTTGGTAAGCTATGTAAAATGAATTCGATGAGTCAGCTGAGCTCCTAATGACTAATGTCTTCAAAGTAGCGGATACAGCTGATAGGTCTAATCTGTCACCAGTTATTGCCAGCTAGTCTAGCAGTTTGGCTAAAAACAGGGTGGAGGGTGGGTTCTGTTATCAAGTAATTCTGGTCTGAGGAGATTTTTCTTCTCTAAACAAGAGTATCAGAGCATTGAATTTATAAACGACATTAAATATTAATAAGTATGTATTTATATTATGAACGAGAATATCAGTATACCCTGACCCTTTTTGCTCCTATCTTCTCTGTTATTACACATTAGGAAACTAACACAATTCTGTTGTATCTCTTCCCAAAAACATACCTTCTCAATTTCATGGCCTCCTTTCTGAGTCCCGCTGCTCATCAAATCATAGCTGGACAATTTCTCTTCCATTCTAATTCATTCTAATTAAAGCAACTATTATTGTTTCCTTCAGTTATTTTAGTCAGATCGCTCCCTACACCAGAACCCATTGTAGCTCTTAATTGGCTCTTGAATCAGGCTCTTCAGCATTTGCCCCAAGGCCTTCAACTCCTGTTGCTCATTTTCCTGGTTTTAGTCCATCCTACACAGAATCAGAATAAACCCTCCTCCTTTCATCTCAACTCACCTCGTCCCTTCTGTCTCTGATTTTTCAGGCTTCTTTTTCCCTCCTTTAAAAACGTGCTCTTCTTACGTTATACAGAGTTGTGTTCACATCCAACTTCAGATTTTTTTCTTCAAATACATCTTCTCTTTGACCTTCTGATGAACTACCCTAGATTCTTTACTTTAGCATTTACTTAGCTTTTGGGGATTGAGTTCTATAGGGCACTCAATAAACTTTAGCTACAACATATATCTATAATAAAAATGTAAATATATAAACTAATTATATAAATCATATAAATATATAATATATTATATAAATATTATTAAATAATATTCAATATAAACTATATATAATATATATTAAGCCTGTTGTATATTTCATTATATAAATACATTTATATAAACATAATAAAAATATATATTTATTCCAGAATCTCTTTGAGCACTTTAGACAAACATAAAAAAAAAGAACACAACTCTGTAAAGAAGGTGCTTTTCTTATAGTCATTTTACCAATAGGGAAACGTAGGCACAGAGAGGTAAAATAATATGCCCAAAGTAATCGGCTGCTACGTGTTGGTAGTGGATGCTGAAGCAAGACCAGCTGGCATCAGAGTTTGTACTCTTCATCACCAAACTCTAAGACAGCTGCATTAGCTTACATTCATGTATGGGTTTTCTCTGTTGGAGGTTTTATGTCTTAGTTACATTTGCTCATTTAACTCCCGTATTTTATTGGAAGAATCCAGAGGTGAGAAACTCTACAGATCAGTTCACATATCTAGAAATATGTGATCCATAGAATAGACTCTCAAAACATATTGCTACCTAACCTGCTAGTTAATATTTTGGGAAGGTTTGTTTTTCCCTCTTGAAATTTTGGAAACTAAAATTTTAATTTCTCATGTGGTTTTCTTTCAAGTTTAAGGCAATCAAAAGTTGGATCTCTACAAAATTCTGAAGATGGTGTTTTATTCATGGACTAAATGCTCCATCTTGGACTTTGGACTAATCACTAGAAAAAGGCAGGTGATAAATCATGCCCACTTGATGGAAATAGCTATCCCATTGGAAGAGATGGATATTAAAGGAAAAATTGGCACATATTTAGTTTATTATAATTAAATGCTATGAAAATATACTTAATTAGAATTTTAATTGCGATTTTGTTATAGTTTTCACAAGTTCTCTGAAGTAGATGTACAGGGAATTACAGGATTGCATAACAATCCTGTAACTAGGGACTTAACTTTGAGGGAATCAGAAAAGTGTTCCTTGAGAAGGCAACATTTAAGGCTTAGAGGATCGTTGGCAGTTGGCCAGATAAAAGGGACATGGGCATGGAGTAGCATTCTCAACTGAAGAGTAGGATAAGGGCAGGTCCTAAAAAGACTAGGAGTTGGAAACTTGAGGAGCTAAAAAGAAAGCCAGAATGACTGATGACTGAGTAACAGGACTGTCGAGCAGGATGAGACTGGAGAGCTAGGAAAGGGCCAGAAAACACAGGGCTTTGTGCACTGCAGTGTTACCTGTGTTTAGCACCATAAAATCCTCCTTCTGCATCCTGGTCTCTCCTCCTCAGATAGCTCCCTCAGCCCTCAATGTTCCTATGTCTTCTCTTTCCTCTCTCAACACCAGCTCTTGTGAAATGATAAGATGAACCGTTCAGTAGTAACCAAGGAGGCTTAATGTGTAAAATTGCCCACGGACCCTTGTATTAGACCAGGAAGTGGACCCTATATTTTGTTCCAGCCAAACAAACAAAGATGTAATCACCGTCTTGCACTCACTGACCACTTAGGTATGTGAGCAGAAGAGCAGCTATTTTGGAAGTGGTAATACTGACTTCACGCCAGCAGGATTGGTAATGACACGAAGAAGAGCTCTCTCTCTTCAGTCCTTGTCCTTTAAGTGCCTCATCAAAGTTTCCTGTCATTGTGAGGGTGATGGGAGTGGGAGCAAGAAGGAACTGGGTGGTGACAGGTAAAGGAGACAGTTGAGGAATTTTTTAATGCTATGTGTATGTATCTGTGTCCATGTGTGTTAATGGGAAAGGCAATTCCAACCCAGTAAATTTGGTGTATAATTCTTTAATCAGATGGCCAGCCACTCTAGCCCATAAGTAAATTAAAAATAATCCTGAATTTTTCTACGTTTTTCACTTAAAGGAAGAAAACACATTACAAAGGTCTTTCTTTGCATACCATGAATCAAGTGGTGCTTGAACCTGCCACTTCCGGCCTTGATTAACAGTGTGCTTAATTGCTTTCCTGTGCCTTCCCACAGCTGGCAGATGGAGTGCTGTAGAGGTGACTGAACCACACTGACGGTATTTACGCTGCAAACAAATGGTGTTACCGTCTGTGGATTTCTCCTCGTTGATCCAAATGCCCTAAAGACAAAGCAGAATTCTCAAAAATTTATCTGTATTTCCACTCTGGTCTCTGCTGCCTTCTTAATTTTTGTACTTGCACATTTGGGATTTGAGCGCATCTAAAGGTGAACTTGAGCACTGTAGCTTGTTTCTGTACAGCTCACAAGATGAGTAACTTAGAAAGTAGAAGCTTTGAGAGTGATAATTAGGGTATGTACTGTTTGCTTTTTTTAAAAATATTTTTTTCTTTAATTTTTTTTTATTGAACTGTAGTTGATTTATAATGTTAGTTTCAGGTGCATAGCAAAGCGATTCAGTTATACATATACACAAATACATATTTTTTCTTTTCAGATTCTCTTCCATTGTATGTTGTTATGAGAAATTGACTGTAGTTCCCTGTGCTGTACAGTAGGTCCAGGCGCTGTCTGCTTTGACGAGGGCATTCACTGGCATTGCTACTCTTTTTGCTCTTTGTTCTTGCATGGACTACGTAGCTCCACAGTCAGAGTAGATATTTGTCATTCATTCACCAGCTTTTAAAATATCCGTTTGGAGGTTCTGCAGCTCCCAAACCTTTTATTTTTCACTTTTGTGGGTGTTTTCCTTCAGCTTGGGATACAAGGTTCAGTGGCCTCTGGGATCAGAACACTGATCAGTTCTATCAGGGCGGGAGCCATGCTCTTCACGGGTAACACCTGCTGAGGGAATTGTTTTCTGAGGGAGATGTTAGTTGCACAAGTCCTGTTAACCTCAGTTGACATGGAGCAGATGGGTAGAGAATCAATGAACGACGAGAATTAACTTTCAAGGATGGAGTTTGCTGAGCAAAGGTTTTTACGTGAGGAAGTAATGTTTAAAAGCATGAGGAAAATAGAAAAAAAAATTAAACAGTTTTGAATTTTGAGTGTAATTCAGGGTATTTTATCTTTTTAAAATTTAAATCATTTATTAAAATATTGATTTGATAATGTTCTAAGTTCTGTATTGAAAAAATTAACTGCATAAATAGTCAGTTTATACCTGTCTCCTTCCCTCCTTCCCTGCCTCCTTCCCTTTTCCAGTCCCTCCCTTTCTTACCTCCTTTTTTCTGATCCTTTCTGATTTCAGTTTTTACCAAAGTTATGTACACAGAGTCTCTAAGGTGTCGACTAATCTTCAGTCTCTTGGCTCCCACCACTGCCTACAACAACCCCTTCACCCCTCAGCCATGGCAAGAACACTTTCTTTTGCCTATGTTTTGTTTTTTTCACCTATTTAAAATGTTTCAGGCTATTTGTTTTTAATCTCTTAAGTAACATGCTTTTATTGGTATCTCGATTTTTCAACCAGGTGATTTTTTTATTCTCTCCTGTGGAAGATGAGGACATAGTCCTTTTCTTTTTTCACATTCATTCACACAAAGAAAGTTGTTTCCATTCTCATTCTCCCAATGTTGTTACACTGTAATTTCAGTCAGATCACTTCCATGTTTGTAGTATTTGACTGTATAAGAACTAGTCACAGCAGAGCCACAATGCTTTCTTGGGTAATTTTTTCTCTTGCCCATCTTTTTTATCCTTATAAATTTATGGTTGTTTCATTTTTATATAAAATGTTTTCTATTTACTTATCATCAATTGTAACCCCCAATCCTCTGTCAGTTGGCTAAATCTCAATATAGTCAGATGATTTAAGAGTTCGTAGTTTCAAATTTTTGAAGATACTTTTTGGAGCTTTCTAATCTCCTTGTTGCCCTGTTCTGGGGACATGGTGGTTATTCTGAGAACTCCTTTTACCAGCATCCCAGGGTCTCTTTTTACTTCTATTCTGGTGAAACTCCTATCTCTTGTATTGTGAGATTTCCTTCTGAGTTTTTCACTTTGTTGGAGCACAACCTCTAGTAGCTATGAAGAAAGGGGTGGTGAGATTTAACATTTGCAAGATCTAGCAAAACGATACATGTTTATTCTATTCTCACATTAAGTATATAAAATTTACAATTAGACATCATTGTTACTTTGTCTTTCGTAGACTTCATTGTCTTTACTTTCTATAAATATCGTGTTCAGATATTCTGATCCTTTGTTTAGAAGTAACGATTATGATAATTGCAACTTCACCCAAGATTTTTGTAAGGTTTTAATAAATTATTCTGAATCAAAAACTTAGAACATTACCTGATATAGTAAGCTTTTAATAACCCTTAGCTTTTAAATTCATGTAGGCAAAATTCTTTTGAACAATGCACTTGGGTGATTTTCTCCTCTTCCTTTACTCCATTCTCTCTGCCTGGAATTCTGTTACTTCTGAGCAGGACCTCTAAATTTCTTATTGTTCCCCCTCTATGTTTTGGCTTTGTCTTTTGTTCAACTTTCTAGGGAATTTCCTTATCTTTGTCTTCTAACTTTTCTCTTAAAATTTTCATTTTTTAGTACTATATTTTAATTTCCAATACTTTGTGTGAGTGTGTGTGTGTGTGTGTTACAGCATCCTGTTCTTGGTTCGTAGATCCACATCTTAATTTTCTAAGGGTATTAATTGTAATTTTACTTTCAATGTTTTCTTTCCCATCGACACACTATGTTTGTTCCCAATTTAAACTTATCTTTGTTTGTTTTGGATTCTTTAAGTTAGAGACTTTTCCCAAGTACTCAGTGATACTTAATCGTTAGCTCTCATTAGGGGGCCCAATTGTCTATTAGATAAAACCCCTTTTTTTAAAATTAAAAGTATACTTGATTTACAATATTGTGTTAGTTAAGGATATACAGCAAAGTGATTCAGTTTTATATATATGTATTTTTTTCAGATTATTTTCTATTATAGGTTATTATAAAATATTGAATGTAATTCCCTGTATTATACAATAAATCCTTATTGCTGAATTATTTTATGGGTAGTAGTTTGTATATGTTAATTCCATATTCCTAATTTACCCCTGCCTCCTCCCTTTCCCCTTTGGTAACCATAAGTTTGTTTTATATGTCTGTGAGTCTTATTTCTGTTTTGTATATAGATTCATTTGTATTATTTTTTAGATTCCACATATAAGTGATATCATATAATATTTGTCTTTTTCTGTCTGACTTACTTCATTAGGTATAATATTCTCTAGGTCTACCCATGTTGCTGCACATGGCAATATTTCATTCTTTTTTATGGCTGAGTAGTATTCCATTGCATACACACACACACACACACACACACACACACACCCACCCACCCACCCATATCTTCTTGATCCAATCGTATGTTGATGGGCATTTGGGTAGTCTCCATGTCTTGGATATTGTAAATAGTGCTGCTATGAACATTAGGGTGCATGTATGTTTTAGAATTAGAGTCCCCTCTGGATGTGTACCTAGGAGTAGGATTGCTGGATCATATGGTAGCTCTATTTTTAATTTTTTAAGGAACATTCATACTATTTTCCTTATGGTAGCACCAATTTACCATCCCATCAGCAGTATAGGAGGGTTCCCTTTTCTCTGCACCCTCTCCAGCATTTATTATTTGTAGATTTTTTTGATGATGGCCATTCTGACAGGTGTGAGGTGATACCTCATTGTAGTTTTAATTTGCAATTCTCTAATAATTAGCGATGTTGAGTATCTACCCATGTGCCTGTTGGCCATCTGTATGTCTTCTCTGGAGAAATGTCTATTTTGGTCTTCTGCCCAGTTTTTGATTTGGCTCTTTGTTTTTTGACATTGAGTTTTATGAACTGTTCATATATTTTGAATATTAACCCCTTATTGTTCACATAGTTTGCAAATATTTTCTCCCATTCTGTAGGCTATCTTTTGTTTTGTTGATGGTTTCCTTTGCTGTGCAAAAAGCTTTTAAGTTTCATTTAAGTTTGATTAGCTCCCACTTGCTTATTTTTGCTTTTATTTCTTTTGCCTTGGGAGATCTAAGAAAATACTGTTATAATTTATGTCAAGAATGTTTTGTTTATATTCTCTTCTAGACTTTTTATGGTGTCATGTGTTATATTTAGGTCTTTAAGCTATTTTGAGTTTATTTTTGTATAGGGTGTGAAGGCGTGTTCTCACTTCATTGATTTACATGTGTCTATCTAGCTTTCCCAACACCACTTGCTGAAGAGACTGTCTTTTCTCCATTGTATATTCTTGCCTCCTTTGTCATAGATTAATTGACCGTAAGTGCATGGGTTTATTTCTGAGATTTCTCTTCTTTTCCATTGATCTGTATGTCTGTGGTTTTTGCCAATACCAAACTGTTTTGATTACTGTAGCTCTGTAGTATTGTCTGAAGTGTGGGAGGGTTATTCCTTCAGCTTTGTTCTTTTCCTTCAGTATTGCTTTGGCAATTCTGGGCCTTTTATGATTCCATATACATTTTAGGATTATTTGTTCTAGTTCTGTGGAAAATGTCATGGGTAATTTGATAGAGATCACATAAAATCTATAGATTGCTCGGGTAGTATGGCCATTTTAACAATATTAATTATTCCAATCCAAGAGCATGGGGTATCTTTCCATTTCTTTGAATCATCTTCAGCATTCTTTATCAATGTTTTATAATTTTCAGTGTGTAGTTCTTTCATTTCCTTTTGAATACTAACATTTGATTGCCTCGTGGGCACCTTATAATTAACAACGGCTCCTTCTTTCCAAACTGTTTCTCCTTCAGTCTTCTGCATCTCAGTAATTGACACCATTACCCACCTGCCACTCAAGCTAAAACTTCAGCAAGTTATCTTAGGTTCCTTCCTTTTCATTACCTGCATGTTATGCCATCACAAAAGTAGGATTACAAAAACATACTGTCCCTCTTCCTTTCTCCAGAATGCTCCAACCACAGTAGACTTCTTTTAGAGCCTTAAAAATTCCAGGCTTGTTTCTCCCTAAGAATATTCGCCCTTTTGCTGGAATGATCTTGTTTTGAATTTTCACTGAACTTTCTCCCTTTTACATTCAGGCCTCAGCTAATTATATACTCTTCAGAAAAGCCTTCCCTGGTGTTGCAATAATGTTAACAACCCACTGATTCTCTATCATAACCACTGATTTTAATTCTGTATAAAGCAATGGTCACTATTCAGTATTTTTTAATATTTACACCATTTATTCCTACATGTACTGTATTTTTGTTTATTTTTTATCTCCTATAAATTAGTATAAGCTCCATTAGTGCAGGGACCTGTTACACAACTATATTTCTAGTAGCACACAGTGGTTATTCAGTAAATATTTTTTAAATACAAAACAATATATGTAGTATAAAATTGTTTATTGAAGGCCCTGGATTTTGAGGTATGAGTAGAAAGTCATTGCTTTCCCCAGTACTCACTCTGCAAATCTATTCAACAGATTTCTTCTTTCCCTCCATGGATTAAATCTCCACCAGGCCCAGTAGATTTTCTATTTGCTTTCACAGACTAAAAACCTCAGGCTAATTTTGTATTAAAACTCTCGACTCTCATCTAATGAAGAACTATTTTTTTACCCTAGTGGGCTTGATTCCTTCCTGAAGTCTTAGGAAAGGGCCATGAGGGAAAGACTAGGAGAGCCGCCCACAATTTCCCCACATCACTCTTCCCTCCCCCACCCTCACTCACTAAGAGTTTTCTGTCTCTTCTACAGGATGGTCACTGCATAGCATATCATTTATACTGGGGCGCTTTGCGGGAAAAAGGCATTGTCAGGAATCATGCCTATGCAGCAAGCGTAAAGTGGGACAGCTCCTGGCCCATCAGGACAGGGTACATGGTTTTCTTATTCTAGGCCCAGGAATAGTGGGGGGGAAAGGGGAGGAGAGTTAAAGGACAGAAAAAAAATTGTAACTTGGCACCTGAGCTTTCTGTGTAGCAGATGTCTTCTGATCAAGGTTAAATAAGGACAAAAATCCCTGCTCCCCTCAGGAAGTTGGAACTGGGATGAAAATCAGGAAATACAACCCCAAACCCCTTCTTCCTCAATGAATATTCCACCCATTCCTTTTTGCACACCATATAACCAGCGTGACCAAGAAACTCAGTGCAGCTACTCGCCTGAGTCTGCCTGCTCCCCCCTTGAGAACATCCTATCACTTAATAAATCCTCGCTTTGCTTTCTTGACCTCTGCCATCTCATCTCTGAATTCTTTCTGCAACAAGACGAGCACTTACTCTCCTGTAACAGATGCACACCTGCTGGGTTTTTCTTGCATGGAGCACCTTTGAGACTTCTCAGAGCAGCACTGCCCACTTTCCCTACCCCTTAACCCCAGGGAGCTCTCTCTGAAGTTACCTCCTCTGCCTGTTAGCCATGTCCTCTGCCTCAGAATCTGCATTCTCAGCCTCATCCCCAGTCTCCTTCTGCTGAGCTCACTGCAGCCCAGGTGGAGAGTTCTCTTAGGTAGGTGTACCATTCAAGGTAAATCACTCTCATTTCCACTCTGTGGGGACAGTTTTGGGCACCTTAGTCTGTGCCCTCAGTTAACGGGCACTTTGTTCTTCTGTGGCCCTCTCTCCCTTTTCTGCCAGCTCTAGCCAACCTGGCTTCTGTAGCCATGAGTCAGGTATAAGTTGTGAACAAATAGATGGTCCCGTAACCCCCAGGAACATGTGTCCCGCTTTCTGAAGGTTTCTCTGAAGGCCCCCTTGTGAGGCTTGGTGTAGATGACCCTCCTTCTACCTCCCGCAGCTCACCACAAACTCTAAGGAACCCCTTCCTACCATGCACTTTAAGTTCCTGAAGTCTCTACCTTCCATTATGTAGCCTGGGGGTTGCCAGTGGGCTGTAATACTGGCAGAACCAGTTTTACAGTTAAGCTCTGTGAAGACCTACTACCTTCATACCTGGGATATAGAGTACTGAGCACCAGTGGGGTGGTGCTCTTAGCCTTTTAAGTCTCGGTTCAAACTCCAAGACAACAAGAAAACGTCATGTGTAATACCTTTTAACACTAATTTAATCAAAGGCTGTGTATGTGCTGGGCACAGGGTTGGGTATTTTGCATGTAATTTCTGATTTAATCTTTGCAACAACTCCACTGAAGTCCTCAGCCATTTCCATTTTACAGATGAGGAAGTCAAGGCCAAGACATTCTAAGTAATGAAGAACAGACAAATCACAGTCACATGAATAATATAAAGTAGAGCCTGGATCTGAATCCAGGAAGACTGCTTTCAGGCACTGTATCCCGCCAAAGAGGGGTAGGAGGAAGGAGCCTGAAACTGCCTGCCCCCTTCACTCCTTTGTCTCAACTAAATCTTACCCTGAGTGGTTTATAGCGTAACGAGATAGCAAAGGAATTCTATGAAAGCTGAGTAATAATAACAAGAGAAAGGCCTGTTTGCCAAATGGGAAATCCCTTTTAAGGAGTGTGAGGATCCAGGCGAAACTGGGGTCCACTGGGTAAAGTATAGGGGCGACTGCAAGATGCGGCTGGTACCCTGTGGAGAGAGAGGCAGAAAAGGGCTTTGACCTAGGGGGAAGAAAAATGTTTTCATCTTTCCCTCGACTTCAGACTTTTCTGCTTAGCTTCAAGGAAGGCGAGATTCTTTCTGATGATGGAATGAGGTTTTCCAATTACTCAGGAGCAAAAAGGTAGCATACATATAAATGTAGAGGAGAGGGAGCTAGAGTATTTATCGATTTGAATCTAAATAGAACTGAGGTGAAGAGAAACTCAGGTCCCATTGATTTTGGCTGCCTTTCTAATAATTATCATAATTATCTTATAAATGAAAGCATTTTATTCTTGGTTCTTCAGTGATTTAAAATATTTTCAATTTTACTCCTTTAATACCCCATTAACACTTAGCTAAATTGTTATATTTGTAATTTTCTCCATTTTAGAACACTCTAGTTCAAACTAGTTTAGCCAAAATAGAGTTGGGAATCAAACTTGTTATATTTTACTAGGGAAGGTAATGAATATAAGACACAGTAATTTCCACCAAGGAAAAACATTCTTGATGATTCTCTGAACAACCAAGAGAACTATTGTGTTTGTTTTAATATTGGCATGATCTGCCACCTTTACAGCTGTCAGTCCAATTAAGACAGTTAACTTATTTAGCAGTAACCTTAGCCCCCTTACTCCCACCTTCCTCAGTGAATACATAGACACTACACAAATTACAGCTGGACAGTTTGCAGGGGGAGAAATGTACATAGGACATGTAAGTGCAGCACCGAGTTCAAATTTAAGTAGCCTCGCATTATAGAACCCATGTCGACTCATGAATCCAGTGCCTGAATGTATTGCCTCCAATATGTCAGCTCCTAAGAACAGCCTTTTGTACTAAAAAAGATTTTGTTGCTTCTAGATAGATTGGTCACGCAAAGCTGCTTGGGCAAAATGTAGGCAGTATTGTTGCTGTCTAGAAATAGACTTTAATTAAGAACTACTGTGATGCTTCCCAGCAATATGTATTGGACATAAATTAATATATGCAAACCCAGGTTCTCAATTGAAAGTGATTAGAAACATGTTAAGGGATTGGGTTCTTTGGGTCCGTGGCACGTGCTCTGCTCCACACATGATCGCATTGCTTGACCTTTCACAGCTGGAGCAGGTCTTCACTCTTCAAGGGCTGGGCAGCTACCGTGACCTCTGTCACTGCTTTCTCAATGACATTTTTCTCCTCTGCTTGATGAAACCAATTATCTTTTTTTCCCCAAGAGTGTGTCAATTATGTCACTGTCATTGTTGCAGCCAAAGGGACATCAGTCTTGCTTTCTGTTAAATTCACTTTGAAGTCTTGGCATTTTATTCTAAGGCCTTTCTGTTTTCTCCTCGCCTTTTAAAATTTTTCTTCCTGTACTGTAATTGCATTTTGTTGTCTCTTTTGATAAGAAAGTGTCTGCACTTGACATCCTTGTCAGAGTGTTTTTCTTTATTTCTAATACTTTATTGTATATGTCACTGTGATTGTACAATTGTGTCACAATATTTGTCACATTCTCAATTTTGATGTTCAGTATTTGTCCTATTACTGCCACAGATACAAGATAACCTTTTATCAAATACTTTTAGAGACTTCAGGCAATCTCAAAGAGTAGTGAAGAAGTTATTCATGAAATGCTCTGCAGTTCTAAAAAACAGAGAAAGAGGTTTCTCAAACCCATAGACTTCCTCAATTGTTTATTAAAGCTGCCAATTTCATTGCATGCTTTTCATGAATTCTTATTCTCATGTCATGTTAAATAGATAGTTAAATAATTTTTCCATATCCTTGTTTGAATTTGGTGGCTTTCCTTATTTGAAAGTCTGAACTTTATATTGTGAAGACTCACTGTAGCAGAATTCTTATCTCTTGTCTCTGGTGGAGAAAAATGTCTCTTTGAGTTCATATGATTGTAAAAATATGGGTAAGATGCTATAAACATTAATGATGTTTGAAAGAAAAGCAAAATTAAAGATTTTTTTCTTATTCTGTGGGGTTAAGTAAACTATTAGCAAATAAGAGGATGATCCACTCTTAAGAGCCAGAGGTAATTTTGATAATACAGTTATGAATTATGTTGCTGTTGTCTGGAGTATAAAATTAGCAATAGCTTAGTGTTAATGACTTTTCCTTTTCCCAGACTGACTCAGCATCCTTTGTTTTGGAAGACAGTACTTCTTGTTGGGTCCTCTAAGATTTCCTTTACCTTTCAGTCCTTCAAAAATGTCATAAACTCAAACTGGGACTCCTTCCTTTTTTTCTGGGCCCAAGAGTTATCGAACAAATTTTAATCTCCAAAGCCATCTTCTCTTGGTCTTTTAATTTCAACCACTTATTTCTTCAGAAGCTAGACTAGAATTTTAAACTTCTGTTAGCATTGAGAGAGTCTTGACAATTTTTATTTCCAGTCACTTGGTTTACAGAGAAAGACAGTGAAACCTTGAGTTAGAAATGGGATTAAGGTAAGTGTTAGAGATTGTGTCCTTCAAATCCAGCTTTCCAGGTTCATTTTAGTGCATGGAATCTTTCTCCACTCCGGGCTCAGTTGCTTTTAATGCAGTTACTTAGGAATAAAAAGTAATAACACAAGCGAAATATCCTGAGAGTTCCTTCTCAGTGAGGGAAAACTCAGCTGTGTCGGTCATCAATCCCAGTAGCAAGGTCCAGTTTCATCCTGCACACATGCCCATCTGTGCTCAGGTTACCGCAAGTACCTTTCTGCTGTCTTTAGGAAGAAATCTTCACTTATGAATAAAGGAACACAATGGCTTCCCTAGCTATTTTAGTGTGTGAAAGCAATCACTTAGGATTTATTATAATAATTAATCGTCTCCCTGTTTATTTTGTGCGATTATTTGCTTTTACTTAGTGGGATAATGAATTTCTGTTGGCAGAAGCGGGGATAAATACGGAAATTAGAAAAGATCTCAAACCTTGGCTCAGGACTTAGAATATGAGTGGGAAAGTTCAAAGTTGTCACTAGGATGCCATGTTTTGGCGTGAACTGGTGTTGCCTTTTGTCACTTTTTGAGCATCAGTTCTGCTTGGTAAATTTCTGCATTATGGTTCCTCAGTGTTTACACGTGCAATGAACTGCTTGCTCTAAAAGGCTTCATCTTCATTATAAGTTGATACAACAAATAAGTTTAAATATGTAATTAGATGCTAGAGCTCTTGAAGGGTGATTTAGTAGAAGAAGATAAATTTTTGGAATCAAATAGAAGGCTGTTAAGATGCTGACAGAAGATTAGGACAGTCATTATTAGAATTTTAGATACAAGTGTTACGGACTCACTTTTTAATGAAAGAGAGTATTTAAATAAGCAAATCATTGGCTGCATTTCTCCTCGACATTTCATTATCCTGTGGATTACATATTCAATCCATCCATCACGATATAAAAGCGTGGTTACTATACAGCAGATTAAAAAATTGACTGTGAATATTTCATAGGTTTCAGGAACTCAGCCTCTCAGCAGTTCTCATTATTATCGACCCCAACAATCTATTTCACAGTGTGTCAGCAGACAAATGCATTTTAGGTAAACTTGATGTATTAAACAGGATACCGTTTTTTATTAAGATTTATAGCAATCAGTTGACATTCTTATGTGATCTACTTTGTGATTGGTCAAATTGATTCTATCAAACTCAAAGGAAATTGCCCTGAACACTTTTATTTGTGTTGCTCATAGTTTGTTATTCAGTTATTTACTAGGATATGATAACACTTACATATTATGAAATACTCAAGATTTAAATTCATTCTAGAATTGTGACGTTTCAGAAAATGAAATTATTTGGATTTAATTCGGAATTTGTCATAGATCATCTCAGTTGAATTAAGTTCTCAACCGTGAATATGGTATCAGCAATCTGGGATGAAAATGTTGGTGATGTTTACAACTTCTAGGCATTTAATTTTTTCCTGTTCTAATTAGCTTGAATGCTGTTGAGACATATTAAAGAATTTTATTCCTTTAGTTATAATCAGTACATATTTTAAGCAATTTTTAAAAAGATATGAAAGGGCATAACTATTGGAATAAAAAAAATCTACAACTGAATCATTGTTTTGCTACATTCATTAATTTTTAAGAAGTAACTTGCTATATACTTACCTTTTCTTACCTGTTATAGGGGGATAATAATATGTCTTCTGATACTGCTGTGTGAACTGAATGTAAGAAAATATAGAAAAGCATCTAGCTTGTTCTTGCTTGGCACTTAATGCAGTGCCTCAAGGGTGTCCTAATATGATCTTTGATCATCACACAGTAACAAATAGATAGTATTTATTGAGAGCTTACTAAATGCCTTCCACAGTTGTAGATGTTTTTATTGTTGTTGTTGTTTTTATTTAATGGGGGTACTGGGGATTGAACCTAGGACCTCATGCATGCTAAGCACACACTCTACCACGGAGCTCTAACCGTCCCCTGCCACAGTTGTAAATGTCTTTATAGGCAATGTCTTTGTATGCAATAAGAAATTTAATTTTTTTTTTTTGTCACAAGTCTGTAAGTGAGTGTTGTATTAATCATATTTCATAGGCAGTGGAACTTAAATAACATATCCAAGGTCAATATATTTTTATTTGTTGACTCTATTGTGCCTTTCCTTGTATGATGTATCATTATTTTATGTTAAAACTACAAGAAAAAAAACAACTGCTGCTCATGCAGTAGAACAGAGAAACTTCAGCAAAAGAAGGGATAATTAGAGGAAACCTACATTTCAGATATTAAATCATATTTTAAAGAAAAAAATTAAAAGGGCTTTACCAGTATAAGAATAGACAACTTAATAAGTGAAATAAAATTTTAAAATTCATAAATGTACCAAAATATTTTCAGTACATTTTACAACAGTGCAAGAAGAAATAGGTCACTTAATAATTGTCATCTTGAACAAAATATAATTAGATTCCTATTTCTCACCTTCTACATAAATTATCAGATGGATCAAAGACAAATATACAAGAATCACAAAAGTATTAAAAGAAGACATGGGAGAATTTTTTTGATATTCTTATAAGTGGCAATGATGATTGAGGTGAAAGATAAAAGTCAGAGTCAAGAAAAGAAAAGATTGGTAATAATGAATATTTTAAAAATAAAAATAAAAAGAATTCCTCATGGCATAAACCACCATTATGAAAGGCAAAAGAAAGTCTGGAAAATAAAATTTCCACTTAATGTCATAAAACAAAAGTTAATTAATGTATTTCAAGCTCATTCTAATCAAGAGGAGTGAGAACTTCAGCATAATATTCAAATGGCATGGAATTTAACAGTCAATATAAATAAATTATATTTTAAATACATAAAAAGATGCTCAACCTCATCTGTATTTTTAGAAATACAAGATAACATTTTTCATCTATTTGGCCAACAGTATAAATTCTGAGAACACGCTAAGTTAGTAAGGGTCTAAAGAGTTAGGGAATCTCATGCCTTGCTGATGGGAGTGTTAACCAATGTAAGCATGCGGAGGGTAATTTAGCAATTTAGCAATTTATTTCAAAATACAATGTGCATTTACCCTTTGAATCAGCAATTCCATTTCGAGGTATGCAATCTTCAGGCTTATTTACATGCATATTCAGGATTTTGATTGCAGATTGTCCATTCATAGGGGGCTTATAAAAAAGATTCAATTCTATGCTATCAAAAATTAATGATTTTCTTAGTCTGTTTGGGCTGCTACAACAAAATATTATGGACTGGGTGGCTCACAAACAATAGAAATTTATTTCTTACTGTCCTGGAGGCTGGGAAATCTAAGATCAAGTTTCCAGCAGAGTTGGTGTCTGGTGAGAGCCTGCTTCATTGTTTATTGACAGGTGTCTTCCGGCAGCAACCTCGCATGCCTGAAGGGGGCAAGGGTCCTCTGTGGGATCTCTTCTACAAGGGTACTAATCCCATTCATAAGGGCTCCGCCCCCTTTACCTCATCACCTGCCGAAAGCCCCACCTCCCAAAGGTCTGTAAATCACATCGGGGATTAGGATTTCAACATACGAATTTGGTGGGGGGTACAAACATTCATTTTATAGCAATTATATCTCTATCTCTGTCAATATCTGTCTATTTATCTACTAATAGGGTAAAAACTCCAAGTATATTAGTATAATGAAAGAATATGATGTGGAGTATTAGGTAGAGTATTTTTTCTGTTTGTGTTTATGAAACATTGAATATATGTGGAATAGTATTTTGGAATGCCTGGACTATTTCTGGAAGGATATTTAAGAAAATGAGGACAGCAAGTGCCTCTGAACAGGGACAGGATGACCGGTAGACAGAGGAAAGGGGCTATTTTGCTGTATACCATTTCAGACCATGAAAGAATGGTGGTTGTGTCATGGACCTGCATCAACTATAAAAAGTAAACAAAATACAATTCAAAAATTATGAATTTAAAATATTAACATGCAATTTTATACTTTTCTGCCTTTCCCAAACTTTATATAATGAATATATTAGTTAAATAGCTTAACTTACATTTATATTCACAATGCCCCTGCTTCACCACTTTGTTGTGGGAAGTTGTGTTACTTATCTGAGCCCCAGTCAGAACTCTTCTAATGTATCTCCATAGCGTGATTTCATTACACGCATCAAACTTGTAGGTGATTAGTCTTGTTTGCATTATCCATCAGACTCTAAGCTTTAGGAAGGCAGGAATTGTGTCTGTCTTGTTTATTGCTCAATCTCTAATGCCTAATACAGTGTTTGAGACAAATTTGGCAATCAATACATGTTTATTTAATAAAGTTGGATAAAAATAAATAAGATAATTGAAAATATTTACACTTTTTGAATCTTAGAAAAAAAATTTACACCTGATGCAAACAATGGATTTACAAACATAAATTGAAAAGATTAGAAAGCAGTGTACAACTGTAGAGAAAGAGTTATTATTCAGGGTCAATTCAGATCTGGAGCTCTGTGTGAGGTATTCACAGATGCTGTCTATCCTTCACATATACAGCAGACTACTTATGTAAAGATTTTAGGGATTTTTTAAAATTTAGGTATGGTTGATCTACAATTTTACATTAGTTTTAGATGTACAGCAGAGTGATTCAGTATTTTTATAGATATACTCCTTTTAAAGTTATTACAGAATAGTGGCTATATTTCCAGGTGCTACACAGCGTATCCCTGTAGCTTATTTATTTTATACATAGTATTTTGTACCTCTTAATCCCCTACACCTGTCTTACCCCTTGACCTTCCCCTCTTACCATTGGTAACCACAAGTTTGTTCTCTGTATCTGTGAGTTTGTTTCTGTTTTGTTATATTCATTCATGTGTCTCATTTTTTAGACTACACATATAAATACTACTTAAGTCACTTACTTTGTTTTCAACATTCAGTTTTTGTTTTTTTTTCTATTTTGAAACAGTCATGGCATGAACATTCCTGTTTATGTCTCCTGGTGAACATGTACATGTGTCATTTCAGAACTACCATATTATAATTAATCAAATAAAATAAATATGACAATAGCAAGGTATCAGGTAACTATTGCAGTGTAATGAAGCATCTTCAAGTGTTAGCACATTAATGTTGATCTTGTGAGACTCACTCAGCTGTTCTGCTTATCTGCCCCCAGCTAAGCTGATTGAGCTGATCACTCCTGGATTTACCGTGTATTAGCCATCAGCTTGTGAGCAGACTGGGACTGGATGGACCAGTATGGCGTCCTCAGGGCAAATTCAGTTCTGCTCTGGGTCTTCTCCTCACATCTGAGCAGACTAGATTGGGCTTGTTCTCGTAATCATTCTCATGCAGTGTCAGAGTTCCTAAAAGAGAAAACAGAAAAATGCATGAGCTCATGAAGTCTCACGTTGGAAAAAGCACTCCGTCAGTTTTGCCACATTTCTTTGGCTAAAATAAATCTCAAGTCCAGCCAACAATCAAGGAATAGAGACATAGATTCCTGATAAGTGGAGCTGCAAAGTCACATTGCAAAGAACATGAGTAAAGGGAGAAGTGCTGAATTGCACCGTGTTTATAATCAGTATACCATGCTCAGTGGGCAGAAGGATTGTAGTGGGAGCTTTCCGACACTGCTGGCATTAACGTAACCCATACAGTCACTTTGGCAACCCATTTTGCATTGCGTAGTAAACTTTCTGATTCTGTTCTGTAGCTCCGTGTCATAAGAGTTTCAGAGACAGGTCATCTAGAAGGACAGCCAGGGACGCCTTTGATTGTTCTGCTGTACCTGTGCCTAGGTAAGCTACATGCCTGACTCTGGGCTGCGGCACTGGGAAGTCTTCTGTGCCCATGTATCAGGGAGATCAGGAGTAGAGCTGACATTTTGATCTCCATCTGCCTCACCCCTTATCTACTTCCCTACGATTTCAGAACAAGGGCTGGGGAAAGCATTATTATTAATTGGGCTTCTCCAGATCACAGCAACACATTGTTTAAAGTCTGGCTTTATGTCTAAAAAACAACCTTTTTTCCCTACAATATCAGTCATCATGTCACTGTGATTTAGTACAGGACTTTTAGCACTCAGAACAGGATCAAGGCACACTATAGGTGATCATTGGATTGACTCAGCGAATGAATGAATAAAAGAACTTTTTCCTTTTAAAAGAGCTAAGAGAACAAAGTAAAGCACAGCCTTATTCTGTAGGTTGCTGAGGTATTTTTGGCTCTGCCCCGTTTTATTTTTACACCACACTGTAATCAGCACCTTTGGCTCATGTTCACATGGTGTACGTGATCCTTCACACTCTGACGCTGAATAATCACTACTCACTAGTAGGTATCACTTCTTTCCAGATTGTCCTGTAGTGGTGACCTCTGTAAAGACAAAGGCAGCACAATGAACTAGCAGTCCTGCCTACTTAGCATCTCAGCAGCAGGCAGTTGGTTTCGGGTTTTTGGCACCCCTAGCATTTTTCTTTCGTTATGATTCATATAGTGGGATCTACTGAGAGCGCACGCATTAACAAGGGCATTTATAAAAACCGTTCTTCCTAGAAAACTATAAGATAAAAAAACCCTAGGTTTTGTTTCTCTTAGAAGGGAGAAAGCTGTGCCAGGCAGCTTCTTCCAAGGGGTGTTGCTGATTTATGGGATTCTAGAGAAATACACATTTTAAACTTTTTATTTAGAAAATTTCATGTATCTACACTAAAGTAGAGATAGTGGTATACTAAACTTTATTGTGGTCATCATGCTGAAATGAGACAAGAGGACTATAATTTGAATAATGGGACATTGAGAAAATCAAACGGCTGAGGCTATAGGTTCTGATATTGTTCCATCTTTCTTAGAACGTGGTGGTTACCAAGTGGTAAGAGCTCTGAGATCAGAGGCAGAGGTTAAATAGCAACTTTGTAGGATTGCACTATTGTGTATTACCATTTTCCCTATGAGGGAACAGAAGCAGAGAGAGAGAGAGTGATTGGCATCAGGTCACAGAGCTGATCAGCAGTGGCTCACAGGTCTCTCTCCGCCCTGAGCTCACAGTCTTGCCATCATCCCACTCAGCCTCACACCTCTCCTCAGTGCACCTGCTTCCATCCCATCGCTTCTTACGTGGATCTTACTTGGACCCACTTTCATGGTGAACAGACTCTGAAATTGGTATGTTCTCTCTTTCCCTTTTATCTTGTTCATTTCTCCAATGAAGACCACTTGCCCCATGCCTTCTGGAACCCCTACCACAGTCTTTGCTTTATGTCAACTTCTGGGTCATTGTTGTATCTTTGGAAGATCATTCCTCTACCTACGGCATCTATTTTTTGGGGGGTGGGTGGGTCATTGCCTGCCTCTTCTGTCTTCCCCTTTCCATGATTTCTTGCTTATCCTTCTCCTAACATTAAACTTTAGCATTCATGTTGTTGATCCATAAACCCCTTTAGTCTCACAATTATACAAAATTCTTAACAGTGATGATCTCTACTAGTTCACATTTGGCAACTCATTATCATGGCACAGGGGGTAAATCAAAGCTTAGTGATAAAGAATATTGACTCTGAAGTTAGACAGACCTAAATTAGAACATGTAGCTTGCGAGCTGTTTGGCTTTGGGAAACGGGTCCTCTGTAAACCTTATTTATTATGCATAAGATTTACTTAGGGTATCTTTATAATACAGTTGTTACTAGAACTAAGTGAGAAATTATGTGCTAACAGTACAGCATAATGCATGGCAATTGCGTTAAGTCTTAGCAAATGTTGGCACTAATAATGTGTGTATACATGTTCTTCAATCCTTAGAATTACTCAGCCTTTAAACATCTATTTTCATTCTTGTTTTTTTACCATTTCTATGCCTCTGACTTCTCTTTCTTATTATAAATGTAAAGCTATTCTATATTCACAGCACATTTTTGGTTATTGTTTCAATTTATTAATTCTTCTAAACTCAATGGCCTGTCTCTCCACTGTAAGCCATCTTCTTAAGGTGTTTGCTAACAAGCACCACTGAATCCTTCGGATACTTCCAAGTCTCAAAATTTCTCAAGCCCTACTGCTACCTTTCTTTTAGCCTATATTTTCAGCTGAGGTATCTATGGAAAAGTCGTATTTTTCCTAATGAATCTCTACATATTCATGCTATTTACCTTTAACTAGTCCACTGATGTCCAGAAATATTTTATTCATTTAATTTATTCCAAATAAACTGAATCTGATACAGTTCCTCCCAATTTTCTGTTTTTATCAAATTACCAACAGTGCTTTAGTGAGACCGGCAAGACTACTGGATGAAGATACTATTTATCTCTTCGTGGGTGTTTTTCAAAAGCACATCTCTCCTATTCTGATTTTTACCTGGTTGCTAAGATACTAAGTTTGATCCTCCCAAACTCTGTGGGTTCATTTTTTTTCCTAGTAGACATTTCTGAAAACAAGAACAATCGCAACTACTGGTCTAAACAACTGGAAGTTTCTTCATTTTGACTGAAAGTGCACACACTAAGGCACTAATACTATGTGTGTCCATATTGTTGGAATACTAACTTCTGGTGCTCCTGGGTCTTGCCAAGGGTCGCTGCTCTTTAGGTGGTTGTTGCATGGTAATCTGCGGTCCTTCACCTGGTGATGTCTTTTATTTCCAGTGGGCTGCAAAGGATTTTATAATTCCTTCCCCTCTCCTTCTCTTGTGGTCTTTCGCTAACATTTTTTACGCCACTGCTACTGGAGTCCCTATTATTGTGTTGGCCACTGCAGGATATAAATATCCAATCTCTAATTTCATATATCTTATAACTGACATATGCCATTCTGATTATTTTTCACTCTTCATCACTCATGTTTCCTCCCTGCATTTGAAACAATGATTATACTCAGTTTCAACTCCATCTCATCCTTCTCTTCAGCAAAGAGGAAGTCTAAGCTGGATCTGTAAGCCCCGTGGTCTGGCTTAGTCATTTCACAATTTCAGACCAAGTAGCATTTCTCTCTTGTTGGAATTTAGAAGTTACACTTTCTGTAAATTCAGAGTTAGGGAATCAACTTGTACAGTTTCTAAAGTTTGAGAATAAAATAGTAAAGAATATTTCAGCAACATGATTCAAATGTCATCTAAGCATTATTGTCACATCTTTAAATTCTGTTAAAACTTAAAATTGATGGAAAAGAGAAGGGATCTTGATTGGTTTCAGGGGAGACACAAATCAGAGAAGAGGATATTCTTACAAGGTCACCTCTGGGAAAGCCCAGCCTGTAGAGGAAGCTGCTCTTTATTTATGGAATCAATGAGCTGCTTGTAAAAGACTGCTTGGAAAAAAAAAATGCTTTTTTAAGGAAAGTGCTGTCTTCTTCAACTGGAAAGGAAGCAGCTTTTAAGCTTACCCTCATTTGCCCTGGGACTGCCACATCTGCAGCTGAGACTTTCCTGAGTCTCAGATGAAAGGACAGGCAGATGGAAGTTCTAACCTTTATAAAGGGTATATCACATAAAAACAGTTGGGAATTTAATCAATTAAAAGATAAAGCCATTTACTCAGTGGTCTTTCTCCCTGAAGAGGATGATCTTTTGCCTACAGGCATGCAAAGGTTATTTTACTATATCTTTGGTTATTTTTAGGTCTAAATCTAAAAACGGCTAGAAAAGTCATTGCCCAAAATGTCAGTGGATACTTACCACCAATTAGCACTGATACATAAGTGAGTTTTCAGAAAGGAAGAAAGCCCCCTTAGAAGATGGTTTTATTTTAAAGTCTGAATAAACATTCTTAGCAATTTTGGTAGGCAACAGATTTCTCTCCAGTGAAACTGCATGTTTTGCGAAGTCTTTACTTTCTTAATAAGTTGAGAGGTTACATCTGTTTTAATCAGGAAAAATTTCAGCTACCTGTGTAGGAAGTGCTATTGAGAGAAAAAAAATCTTAATAAAAAATTAACGGTATAAAATTTAGTGTTTTTCTATTTCTAAGAAACACATTAGGCAGAGTACACTCATCCATTTCAAGTGTTTTAAGTGGGTGTTTTGAATTTCCAGCCTTAGAAGGACTTAAATAGTTACTAAGTAATAGGGTGTTATATAGTTTTAAGTATTTAAATAATGGTTAGGATAATGCGGGCTGAAAACGGGTAGTAGGAAGGAATAACGGGCATGTCCAGTGACTAGCTGGGTCTGGAAGTACTCTTTTTTTTAAACAAAAAAAAAAAATTTATTGAAGTGTACTTGATTTACAATGTTAGTTTTAGGTGTACAGCAAAGTGATTCAATTTTATATATATATGTATATATACACACACATGTATGT
Organism: Camelus dromedarius; assembly: GCF_036321535.1. Classification (NCBI taxonomy): domain Eukaryota; kingdom Metazoa; phylum Chordata; class Mammalia; order Artiodactyla; family Camelidae; genus Camelus; species Camelus dromedarius. Next base: position 65,683,910 of record NC_087447.1, read on the forward strand.
TTTCTTCTTTTCAGATTCTTTTCCATTATATGCTATTACAAGAAATTGAATGCAGTTCCCTGTGCTATACGGTTGTTACTATATATAAAATAGATAAACAAAATGAAAGTACTCTTGAGAGAGAGTTTGATCTGTCACAAGGGAAAACACTGTTGTGAACAACCCTGAGGAGCAATTCCATCTGTTTGCCTGCACTCCACATCTAGTCCCCAGCACAGCACCTGGCACAAATGGTCACAAGGTAAATATTTGTTGAATGGATAAATGACTGAATGACCTCGAGCGGAGTCATTTTATTTCGGTTTGATGAAATTCTCTAGTCTCCAGAATAAGCATAAGACTGCCAGGGATAACAGCTCCACTAGGGTATCATAGTATTAGAGGACTAGCTCTGGACAGTCTGTCCCAGGGGAGTCAAGTCTCAAATGTTCATTTCTCTGTGCATTTTTCTTGTCACCTACGAAAATTATTTTTTATCCATACATTAAGAAGCCTGAGATATTTTGGAAAGCCTGTCCTACAGTCTAGTCTCTAACAAATTTCTGTTGGTTCTACCTCTGAAATATATCTTAAATCTGTTTCTTCTTCATCATTCTCATTCCTGGTATATAACACGTGATCAGTAAATGCTTTTTAAATCAAGGAGTAAATGGATTAGAGAGCAGAGTGACCTTAATTCAGGCATTCACTGAAGAAAGAGGTAACTGTGCATAAATACATTTCCCTCCTCTACAGTTTTTTTTTCCTTTGTATACTTCAAATCAGGATGGGAGAGGAAATGTTCTCAGCTGTTATTATTATTTTTATCCTTTCCAGCTTCCATAAGTACCTGTTTGATATCCCCATTTGTATGTCTTTTTGTGACCACAAACACAACACTTTTAAAGCAAATTTACTATCCCCTCCCACTAAATCCGTCTCTCTTCTGAGTTCCCTTTTAGTACTAATGTTGTAGTTTTCCCAACCCTACACTCCTAAAACTGGGAGCCAAATTTAACCACTGTTCCTACCAAAATCAATGGCCAAATTCTTTAATATACTTATTGCATCTATCCCTACCTTTGTATTCTGACTGCTGGTACCCACATTTAGGTACTTATATTTCAAGCCTGGATAATTGAAAGAGATCCGTAATTGAACTCTGCCTCCCAACGCTCGTTACACAAGCTCACACAGGCTGTACCTATGGGATTCCTTCAGTAACTCCTTTGGTATTTATATGTCTTCAGCATTTAAGGTTATCTAAAATCTAACTTAGCAGCTTTCTCTCTGTGTCTCCAGTTGTTGCTGCAAAGGAACTTTTTGCTTCATTCAGACTTGACCATGATCTCTTTTGAAATCAGACCCAGGACCTGCCCTCTTTTAAGAATAACACTCCACTCTCGTACTGCTACCCAATTAAATAATTTGCTTTGACTATTTGTAGCTCTGTTATGGAAAATGCATGTAAATACTCTAACTGTGACTGCAGCCACAATTTATTACAACACAATCTGAGCAAGATGCAAATAACAAGGGAAATGACTAAGACGAATAATTTGCTGCATATACAAAGAACAAAATAATTGGCTCTGAGACTGGGTGCAGGGGGGAGATCATAAACATCTTTTATAACACTCCTAATTGTGCCCAAATTGAAAACTGAGTGTTTATGGTGAAAAAAAGGAGCATAATTTAACAGTCCTGTCTTTTGTGGATAATGGACTGGGAAGGGAGTCAAACTCTGCACAAATCAGCTTTTTGGTGTGTGATAAAGGGTATTATAAATGGACTGACTAAGTTGCAACCTATTTCTGATATTTATAAAGGAAAAATAATCTTTTTTATTTTTTATTTACAAAGAAAATTCAGCAAAATTTTGAAAGACCTCTTTCTAAAAGATTTGCGTTTGTATTTTCTGAATGTTCAGGAAGTTATTTAGAATTCATCCTAACTCTTCCCTGACACAAGCCAGACCTACTTCAGGAGAAGAATAGTTTTGGAAGAAAGTCTAATTTTGCCACGATTATGGATCAAAGTCACAAGTGAAATGTATCTACGTGGAGGATCACATTAAACTGGGAAATTATTGTATTAAGCACAGATCTAAATTAATGCATTTAGGCTCTATTTTATTTTACTGTACTTTTCAGTGAAAACACAGAGACTGTTCCCACTGCTGATTCAATGCTAATTTCAAATTCAATTATTTATGAAAAATAAAAATTAATCTTGAGGTATATTTTGCAAGTATTTCAATTGAAGTTAAATTAAAAAGCTGGACTAAATGGGGATTATTTCATGGATTGTAAGATGGACTCACATTGTCACTAAAAGAAAAAGGATGGATAAGAGATAAAAATATATTTGTGTTTTACAAAATAAGAAGAAAATTTTTTTATTGTAGAAGCTTCACCACGGAACATATTTAACTAAATAATAGCAACAGCAAGGAAAAAATAGACTATTTAGCAACCACATAGGAATTTGACAGGTTTATTTTGAGTTTTGAAGTATGCATTTTAGTCTGACCTATTTAAAAGTTAATGTTTTGAGCTGTAACGGTTGATGAGGTAAAAATGTAATCAATCAGCTGAAAAGAAGAATCAATAAAAGGCTAATTCAGTCCCCCACTTTAGCACTTCCTTTTGTGGGATTAAACATCTATAATAGAGATGTTCTTTATCATCTTCCAGTCAATAAACTATTTTCACCATGTTTTGTAAATGTAAGCTAACTTACAGGGTGTTGGAATACAGGCATGAGGAATTTCCATATGCTAGATTAGGAGAGCAGCTACCTGGAAAATTTGGCCTGTCCCTTTGAGACAGGTAGATGTTGGGGGGAAACTCAGTGGCAGGTTTGGGGACAAGATCCAGTCATACCAGTGGAGTGTGGTCTCTAGAGAGTGGACTGCTATAGGCGGTTGGTAGCTTTGACAGAGGATTGGTGGTAGGGCCATCTAACCAGAGGGATTGTCATCAGGGGATGAGCATGACATCGAGGAGCCTGAAAGCAAGAAATATTTAAAGGTGGAATAAGGCAACAATCTGATCAACATCAAAAAGGTTTGATAGCAGAGGTAACCCCATTTATTTCCTATGGTGTCCAACAGAACCACTGTACAAAAATCTCTAAACATTTTTGAATGTTAACTCTGACAGCAAAGACAGAAATGGGTGCCTACATTCCATATACATACATTAGTGGATGTACTTTGTGTGATTTGCAAGAATTAGTTAATATCTAATGGCATACTATACACTAAATTGGAGCTCATAATTAAAATATCAAGAGTAAATCAGCATTTTAGATCATCTTCTCAATATTTAATTACTTTTGCAAAATTCTGGTCAAATATGATGTTTCTCATCATTATTTTTCCTTTGAAATGTGGCTGAGGAAGAGATTGTATTTTTCATTGCCATTTTCTTAGTTTTCTGTGATTCTTTATGAAAATTAATTTGCAATCGTTGGCTTATTTGCGTGGGTTACTTTTAATTCATTTGTGCTTCTTGTGAGGGTTAGTTTACATTTCAATAAATATCTAGAAATTTGCTCAATCTTTTTAGGCACCTGGGAAATAAACTTTGAAAACCACAGTGAGATATATTTGTATACTTCCCAATACAGCTGAAATTACAAGTACTGATAACCCCAGCTGTTGGCAAGAATGTGGAGACACTAGCACCCTCACTGCTGATGATGCCGAGTCCATTGTTACAGTTCTTGGGGAATTTTTTTTGTTTGTTTTGCAGTTTCTGTTGATCCTACACATAATCAGTGACCCAGTATTCCAACTGGAATCTTTATACTCAATGAAAATTCATGCACATGTGCACAAAAAGACATGTACAAAAATGTTCACAGAAGTATTATTCATAATAGCCAAAACTAGGAACGATCCAATTTCTATCAACAGTAGAATGAACAAGTGACTAAAGCCACATTATACAAATTAATATTGCTATGATCTGCAGCCACTTAAAATGTGGTTGACTCTCACAGAGGCCTTCACAAAGGTAGTCAAATGCTGAAAAAGTACACACATCTTATTCCATTAATAAAAATTAAAAAACCCAGCAAACTAATATGTATGGTAATTAGTCAGGCTAGGTATTAACTTTTTGGAAAGAGTAGGTAGTGATTGGGAGAGGTGAAGAGGAAACTTTCTCTGGGACTATTAATGTTCTATTTCAGGATCTGAGTTTCTTTAGTAAGACTGCACAGAGCTATACACTTATCACTTGTGTAAATTTCTATATTTTTAAAAACTTTCAAGGTAAATGTATTAAATAGGGAAGTTGTTTTAAATCAAACAGATTGGTTTTATTTCTCTTCTGTCCTTTCTATCTCTCTGATACTAAAAGAAGAAAATTGAAATTCTTGGATAAGCTGAAAGTGAAGAACGTTCTGGTGACATTATTGTTAACACCTTGGATTTAAAACTGCCCCCTTTCCCCTCAAGTTATCGTTGCTTATTCTTTTGTGTGTAAACTGACATCTTTCATGTGGCTTTAACAAGAGTGATACTGTCTAGCCAATTTTAAATACTAATTGTTCCACTTTTCTTGGATTTTAGGTTGAATTGAAGTCAAATAGAAAGGCTAATCATTTTATCCCTAAATCCACTGGCTCACCCACCGTGTGTCTCCCCACTTTGTAGATTACTACTACAATTCATTCCTGTTTAAGAACACTTGAATGAAAGCTGCAGGCTTGTGGAGTTAGGAAGTAATTTCCCAACAGTGTAGAGTTACAGAGATTCAGTAAAGAAGATTCCTGGGTCCTTTGCTAGAGGGATTTGAACAGAGAGACAAAGATATGGTTTGAGAGTATAGAGATACATAACCATAAACTCCAATTTCATCTTGTTAAATATCTTTTATATAAATTGGTCTTCTTCATTTGAAGCGGAGGTTCCACTACTAAGAAACAGCACCTAATGGATACTGGTGTGACACCTGGAAACCATTTTTAAAACTGGGGAATAAGTTGTGGCATTAAGTCACAGGAACAAAGAAGAACAAAGAGATTAGAACTGAAATACTGGCAGAACAGAACTAAAAATGATGTTGACTTGCACTTGAGTTATCTAAGGGAATGACGAAGAGTATTTAACCATGTTCTAGAACTTCTCATCTTAAACAGCTTTTTGTGCCCTCTACATTCTCTTGTAGTTGCTATCCTATTTTTTTCTGCTCATGCCACAACCAAATTTCTCCATAGTTATTATAACTTTATCTCATCAACTTTTTATGTTCTTCTTTTATTTATTTTACGTTACTTTTTTATTGAAGTATATTTGGTAAATTTCTAATGTGCAACATAGTGATTCAGTTATATATATATTCCTTTTCATATTCTTTTTAATTTTAAGCTATTACAAGGTACTAAATATAGTCACCTGTCCTATACAGAAGAAACTTGCTGTTTTTTCTGTTTTACATATAGTAGTTAGTATCTGCAAATCTCAAACTCCCAGTTTATTCCTCCCCCGCTATTTCCCCCCTTTGAATCCATTGCAATCTGACTGCCCCCACCATACCATTGAAATGCTAAAGACTCTAATGAGCTCATCTCACTTGAATAGCTCAGCACTGTTAGATATATTTGTCCTTGCTTTCCCTACTGAAACACTGTAAATGGTCTTTTTCCCCTGACTTTCATGATACCACACTCTTCTTACTTCCTGCCTGCCTCTTTAATTGACTATTCCTAGACTCTGCTTCCTCTGATTTAATGTTAAATTCTGGACTTTTTCAGGGCTCAATCTTATTAACTACATTTACTTTCCTGGGAAGTCTTTTCTACATCCATATTTGAAATACCATCTATATGCTAAATACACATTTCCATTTCAGAACTCTCTTTTGAGTTACGTACCCATTTATTCAAATGACATTTCCACACGTGTCTCATAAGTAGCTCAAATTCAATATATCCAAAACAAATTACTTCTAAAATTTTCTATTCCTCCAATAAATGGTATCACCATTCTTCTAGATGTGGAAGCCAGATTTGGCATGTTAATATTTCTCATACTGTAACTAAAAATCAAGTAATATCAATTCTTAATCCCAAATAGTTTTCTAAATTTTCACCTCTCTCATTCCTACAACCATTTCTCTAGTCAAAGCCACTATTCTTCCTTCAACTCTTGCACTCTTCCTTGTACTTTGGATTCTGATAATCAGTCTTTCCTCATAAACTTTTGAATCTCTATGGTTTCTTGCTTGTTTAAGAGAACAGGTAAATTGTTCTCCTAAAAGCAATTCTAAAATTCATATGTAATCACAAAGTACCACCAATAGTCAAAACACTCATAAGAAAGAAAAATGAGTTGGAGGCATCATACTTTCTGATTTAAAAATAAATTAGAAAGCCATCGTAATTAAACGAGTATGGCATGAAGACAGACATATAGACCGATGGAACAGAATGGAGAGGCCAGAAAAAAACCCACACACATATGGTCAACTGGTCTTTGAGAAGGTTGCCAAAAATACGCAATAGGGAAAGAGTAGTCTCTTCAATAGATATTGTTGGATAAATTGGATATCCACATGCAAAAGAATGAAATTGGACACTTTTCTTACAGCATACACAAAAATCAACTCAAAATGGATTAAAGACTGTAAAACTCCTAGAAGAAAACAAAGGGAAAGCTTCATGACATTGGTCTTGGCAATGATTTTTTTGGCTGTGATACCAAAAGCACAAGCAACAAAAACAAAAATAGACAAATGGAACTACATGAAACTAAAAATATTTTGTACAACAAAGAAAACAATTAACAGAGTGAAAGGATAATCTACAGAATGAAAGAAAATATTTGCAAACTGTGTATCTGATAATATTTATTGATTGATTTAAACTTTTTTTATTGAGTTATAGTCATTTTACAATTTTGTGCCAAATTCCAGTGTAGAGCACAAGTTTTCAGTTATACATGTACATGCATATATTCATTGTCACATTTTGTTTTCGCTGTGAGCTACCACAAGATCTTGTATACATTTCCCTGTGCTATACTGTATAATCTTGTTAATCTATTCTGCCTGTCAATATCTACAAATTTTGAACTCCCAGTCTAGCCCTTCCCAGCCCCACCCCTTGGCAAACCACAAATTTGTATTCTGTGTCTATGAGTCTGTTTCTGTTTTGTTTGTTTGTTGTTGTTGTTGTGGTTGTTGTTGTTTTTTAGATTCCACATGAGTGATCTTATATGGTATTTTTCTTTCTCTTTCTGGCTTACTTCACTTAGAATGACATTCTCCAGGAACATCCATGTTGCTGCAAATGGTGTTACGTTGTCGATTTTTGTGGCTGAATAGTATTCCATTGTATAAATATACCACTTCTTCTTTATCCAGTCATCTGTTGATGGACATTTAGGCTCTTTCCATGTCTTGGCTATTGTAAATAGTGCTGCTATGAACATTGGGGTGCAGGTGTCTTTTTGAAGTAGGGTTCCTTCTGGATATATGCCCAGGAGAGGGATTCCTGGATCATATGGTAAGTCTATTCCTAGTCTTTTGAGGAATCTCCATACTGTTTTCCACAGTGGCTGCACCAAACTGCATTCCCACCAGCAGTGCAGGAGGGTTCCCTTTTCTCCACAGCCTCTCCAGCATTTATCATTTGTGGGTTTTTGAATTATGGCCATTCTGACTGGTGTGAGGTGATACCTCACTGTAGCTTTGATTTGCATTTCTCTGATAATTAGTGATACTGAGCATTTTTTCATGTGCTTATTGATCATTTGTATGTCTTCCTTGTAGAATTGCTTGCTTAGGTCTTCTGCCCATTTTTGGATTGGGTCGTTTGTTTTTTTCTTATTAAGTCATGTGAGCTGCTTATATATTCTGGCGAGGCAGCCTTTGTCGGTTTCATTTGCAAAAATTTTCCCCCATTACGTAGGTTTTCGTTTTGTTTTACTTATGGTTTCCTTTGCTGTGCAGAAGCTTGTAAGTTTAATTAGGTCCCTTTTGTTTATTCTCGCTTTTATTTCTATTGCTGGGGCAGACTGTCCTAGGAGAACATTTTTGAGATGTATACCAGATAATGTTTGCCTATATCTTCTTCTAGGAGGTTTACTGTATCTTGTCTTATGTTTAAGTCTTTAATCCATTTTGAGTTTATTTTTGTGTTTGGTGTAAGGGAGTGTTCTGGCTTCATTGATTTACATGCTGCTGTCCAGTTTTCCCAACACCATTTGCTGAAGAGACTGTCTTTGTTATAATCTATCTTCTTGCCTCCTTTGTCGAAGATTAGTTGACCAAAAGTTTGTGGGTTCATTTCTGAGCTCTCTATTCTGTTCCATTGGTCTGTGTGTCTGTTTTTGTACCAATACCATGCTGTTTTGATGACTGTAGCTCTATAGTATTGTCTGAAGTCTCAGAGTTATTCCTCCAGCCTCTTTCTTTCTCTTCAGTAATGCTTTGGCAATTCTAGGTCTTTTGTGGTTCCATATAAATTTTATTATGATTTTTTCTAGTTCTGTGAAATATGTCCTGGGTAATTTGATAGGGATTGCATTAAATCTGTAGATTGCCTTGGGCAGTGCGACCGTTTTAACTATATTGATTCTTCCAATCCAGGAGCATGGGACATTTTTCCATTTTTTTAAGTCTTCTTTAATTTCCTTCATCAGTGTTTTATAGTTTTCCATGTATAAGTCTTTCACCTCCTTTGTTAGATTTATTCCTAGGTATTTTATTATTTTGGGTGCTATTTTAAAGGGGATTGTTTCTTTACTTTCTTTTTCTGTTGATTCATCATTAGTGTAGAGAAATGCAACTGATTTTTGAACATTAATCTTGTAATCTGCTACCTTGCTAAATTCTTCAATTAGTTCTAGTAGTTTTTGTGTAGCCTTTTTAGGGTTTTCTATATATAGCATCATGTCATCTGCATATAGTGATACTTTTACCTCTTCTTTTCCAATTTGGATCCCTTTTATTTCTCTCTCTTGCCTGATTGCTGTGGCTAGGACTTCCAAGACTATGTTGAATAGGAGTGGTGAGAGTGGGCATCCTTGTCTTGTCCCAGATTTTAGTGGGAACCTTTTGAGTTTTTCACCGTTGAGTACTATGCTGGCTGTAGGTTTGTCATATATAGCTTTTATTATGTTGAGATATGTTCCCTCTATACCCACTTTGGTGAGAGTTTTTATCATAAATGGGTGTTGAATTTTATCAAATGCTTTTTCTGCATCTATTGAGATGATCATGTGGTTTTTGTCCTTTCTTTTGTTGATATGATTTATTACATTGATTGATTTGCATATGTTGAACCACCCTTGTGTCCTTGGGATAAACCCCACTTAATCATAATGTATAATCTTTTCTATGTGCTGTTGGATTCTATTTGTAATATTTTGGTAAGGATTTTTGCAATATCTGATAATGGTTTAATATCCAAAAAAATACAAGAAACTCTTGTAGTAGGGAAAAAATCTTGTAATTAAAAAATGGAAAAAGGAACTTGAATAGATATTTATACAAAGAAGACATACAAATGTCCAACAGGTATATGAAAAGATATTCAGCATCACTAATAATTGAAATGCAGGTCAAAATCACAATAACATATTAGCCCACATCTGTTAAGATGGCCATTTTTTTTTTTTAAAGATAACAAGTATTGGTAAGGATGTGGAGAAACATGAACTCTTGTAAACTACTGGTGGAAATGTAAAATGGTGCAACTGTTATGAAAAACAGTGTGGAGATTCCTCAAGCAATTGAAAATAGAACTGCTGTTTGATTCAGCAAAGCTACTTCTGGGTATATATTTCCAAAAGAATTGAAATCAAAATCTCAAAAAGATGTTTTTTTCTCCCATGTTTATTGCAGTATTATTTATAATAGCCAAGATGTGGAACAACCTAAATGCCCACCAATGAGTGAATACATAAATAAAACATGATCTATACATACAGTAGAATATTATTCAGGATTCAAAACGAAGGAAACCCTGTAATGTGTGACAACATGGATGCGTCTTGAGGACATCACACTAAATGAAATAAGCCAATTACAAAAGGACAAGTATTTTATGATTCCACTTGTATAATGTATCTAAAATAGTCAAACGCATAGAAGCAGAAAGTAGAATTGTGGGTGCTAGGGGCTGGGGTGAGGGATACTTGGGAAGTTGCTAATCAACAGGTATAAAGTTTCAGTTATGCAAGGTAAGTTCTAAAGATCTACCATAGAACCCGGTGCCTATAGTTAATGATGCTGTATGGTACACTTAAAAAATTGTTGAGAGTAGATCTCATGTTAAATATTCTTACTGCAATAAAAGGAATTAAAAAAAGAATTCAAATAAAATCTGTTTATCTGTCTCTCTCTCTATCTACCTACCTATCATCCATCTATCATCTATCTATCTCCCTATTATTGCTCTGTTATAACCATTCACTAGAATCCCCAGAGCACTTAGAATAATGTCCCAAATCCTTAACTTGATTTATAAGGAGCACTGTCCACCTCTTTAGCCTTACTGCTTAAAAAATTTCTTCTTGTTCATGGGGTTTCAGCCATACGAGCCTCTTTCTGCTTTTTTCTTCTTACCAAGCCCGTTACTAGCCCAGGCTCTTCAGACAAACTGTTCTGTCTCATTAATATGAACCTGGGTTTTCTCACTTCCTGACGTCTTGCCTCCACCTTCTACCTCATGTCAGTTCCTCAGGGAAGCCTTCTCAGATTCATACAGTATTTCCCCTCACTGCATGCTTTGTGTGTGTGTCCTCTGAATAACTCATCATAATATTGATTAAAACTTACTTATATCATTAGCTGTTTAGTATCTGTCTTCTCACTAAATTAAAAATTACTTGAAGGCAGTTCTGTGCCTGGTTGTTTATTACAGCAACTCTGGTGCCTAGGCCAGAGCTGGCAGGTATTTGTGGCTCAATTAGTATTTGTTCTGTAAATTCATAAATGAATGAATAAAAGATAGTCTGGGACTGAGTCACTTTTAGACTTTCCATTAGGTAACTTGTTCTAACCTGTACTCAATTACTAGCCATCTGTTGACCTTGAGCAAGTCACTTGAATAATCTAAGTTCTCATTTTTCCTCCCTTATTGAAAGAAGGGATTCATCTAAATCAGTACTTATTTCTATGACTTTGAGCTTGATTTGTGTCTCTAGATTGCTAAGTCAATGTCTTTCATTAAACAGTTTTTACTGTCTAAGGAATTCTTTACCAGGGAAAGGTATATCTGTATCTAATTGTAGCAGTCAACTAAGTGATATTCTTTTAAAAAACATGCCATTAAATTAGTTTTCTCATTTATAATATGGGTTTAATAAATAATTGTTACATCATTTGATTCTAAAAAGAGGAAGAAAAACTCTCCAAAACCCCCTTAGAAATGATACAGGCCATACTGTGAATAATGATTAAACCTCAAATTAAAATTACAATCCTTCCTGAATTGACTAGCCTCTGGTTTTTAATATTATTTATTAGTAAAATGGTCTTCTTCTTACTGAATGTTGTGTTCAGGTCTCTTTGTTATAGTCTAGCAGGGAATTACTCTTTGCAGATGCTCATTCATCCAGGTCTGACCATAGCAGGCAAAAAGATTAGTGTCTCCTAGCAGTGAAAGACTTGTGACACTGGCATTTGTGACTTTGATAACATTAGAAAGAATGGGCATAGATTTAAATGAGAATTTTGCTAAAACAATTTAGTTTAAAAAGTAAGCTATAATCAAATGTAAAATATGAAGCCTTTTATAAAAAGGGGAAAAACATTAAAAACTATCATAGGGATGACACATGCAGAATATTTAAATTTGTTCATAAAGTATTTGGATAAATTCATAGGTGAGAAGAGGATCTTTCTGGAAAGACACAGGTCTGGTACTTGTGGATCCTTCAGAAAATCGTTTAACCATTCTGAAAGGTTCAGATTTTTTTCATCTGTGAAAAAGAGTACTTACAATAGTATGTGCTGGTTTTTCATAGGGTTGTTTCAAAGATAAAATCAAATAATGCATAGGGAAGTAATGGCATGGACTCTGACAAACATCATGCATTCAACAAATTGTTTTCAAATCTGAACCTGTTTAATGAGAAAAGGCAAGGGAATGGACTAGGGGTGGGGTTGCAAAAATGGAGAGAGGTAAAATTAGGAAACAATTTGGGAGTTAGATAATCCCTTCTAGAACTGCTGGGGAGTTAGATATTATATGGGTTGGTTCTTAATTGGGGCTTTATTGCAAAGGAGCATTCCTGACCTTTGGGAATAATGTCAAGAAACTCAGATCGTCATGGCCCTTTTTAGCCTCTGTCACAGACAGATTCTTCGGTAAGAAAGGAACAGTTCAACGAACCTCTTGTGCGGAATGACTCAAACTGGGAGCAACAGAAGGCAAGTGGATGTGGGACCACTGCCTCTTTAACCCTCTTTAATGTGATTTCCAACTTCATCGTAGTAAGAGTCCAGGAGACGTCTTTGACTTTACGAAGTTTGCATTTTTAGCTGGTTCTCAAGATGAGTGTTTTGTGTTTTCTTCAGGTTTTATTTGGTTAATCCCAGGAAAGATTTAAAAAGTCATGCGATTCTTCACGTTTCTAGGCAGGGTGGCGTTTGCGCCCAGCAGGGGCTGGACTCTAGGCTGCCTCATCACACTCCCTTCTGTGGTGCTCTGTATGTCCCACGTGTCCAGGGGTCTGTGTGAAGACCCAGCAAGCAGAGGAAACAGGAAAAACAAAAGCTCCAAATCTATTGGAAGCAGAGTGTAAAAAAGCCATGCCATGGAGCCCAAAGCTGAGGAACAGCAGCAGGAAGAAGTCTGTCCTGGCAGGAGAAGCTCAGGCAAGGAAATGAGGCCCCACATTGTAAAACTCCCTGTGGTTCGCAGCTGCAGCCATTGTTTCTGGAACAGACTGTGAGCCTGACGAGCGCGGAAGGAACTGATTGCTGGCTTGCTAGGGACACGATGGTCTCTGCGTTTTCATTTCTGGGCATAGAAACAGTACCTATTAAAAGCAAAAGTGGAGAGGAACCAAGGGAGGCAGCTCCTGTTCCATCCGGGTGCTGCTGCTCTCCATCTTCTTTCTCTTATTCATACTGAATTCTGCAAACAGAAGCTCAAATCCACTTTGTTTCCTATCTTTAAAAGTGGCAAAAACAAAAAACAAACAAACAAAACATAGGCTGAGAAGACCTTGTCCTGCGTTTAATAACAAACATTCAGGAGTACTTTTTTTTTTTAAATCTCCTAGATGAATAAATCAGCTTCTTCAGCTTTCGCTCATACCGCCTTTGCCAGCTTTGAAGTCGCGAGTGGTCCCTCCATCTCGTTTGGTGCAGTACCAAGAGGGAGGCTCGTCTCCTGTCTGTGCACTGTTGTGTGCACTACAATAGAACGTCCCCCTTCCCTCCTGTTCTACCCCCACATAGTGACCACCGGCACTGAATCAGGGAATGGATGCAGTTTTTCTTAGGGTTTTATATGAGTGTTCCTACATTTATTTGTTGCTTGGTTCAACCTTATAGTTTTTGTTGTTGTTGTTTTTAATCTTCTTTCCTTTCCTTTCATTTGTACACTTGGATTTTCCTCTCAAGTGTATTTAGCTTAATTGAATTTGTTCTGTTTGTTTAAGACTTTCTCTCTTACTAAGATTATTTTGAATTCTCATTCTTTGGGATATTTTCAGGAACATCTCTTACTGAGCTTATTGCAATAGTATCTTAAGACAGTGCTTCTCAAAGTATGATCCATTGAATGGCCTGTTGGTTTACAAGGAGAAAAAGAGCTTATGCCATAATATAAATGGACTCTATCACTATAGATAGAATTTAGTTCAGTTAGCAATTTTTCCCTAGTAAAATTTTCTCAATGCAGGAAGCAGTGCATTTATTTATATTTGACGCAAACCTCTTGTCTACGTTGTGAACTGGCATTTTGAGTATCACTGTCCTAAAGGTCTTTCTGCTTGTGGCCTTTTGCATTTTACATTTTATTCTAATCACAGTAGCCTAAAAAGTCATTTTAGAAACGTAAGCTAGATCATATCAAAACCTCCCAATGGCTTTATGTCTCACTTAAAGCCCAGACTTGAAATAGCATTCATGGCTTTATACATTGTGCTCCCTCTCACCTCTGTGAATTTCTTTGTCTTTCCCCCTTGCTAGCTCCGCTGCAGCCAAGTGGGCCGCCAAATGCCCCTCAGACGTGCCGGGGAAGCTCCTGCTCTAGGGCCTTTGCACTTGCTCTTCCCTGTGTCTTCTTCCAGAAGGGTTCGCTTTCTCATGTCCTTCCGGTCTTTGCTCTGATGTCAGAAAAAAATACCAGCATATCCTTTTGACTAGTTTATTCAGTTTCTCCACTTTCACTTCTAGCACTCTCTGTCCCCTTTGCCTGCTTAATTTTTCTTTATAGCACCTGCTACCATAGGTCACCCTATGTTTTATCACTTTCCACCTTTTCTACTTCATGAAGGTAGGCCATTTGCTTATTTCATGATGCATTTCCAGTGTCTGGAACAACGTCACATACATAGCAGGTGCTAATAAATATCAACTGAACCAATTAAAGGACAGGATTTATTGAAAACTTCTATCGTAGCATTCATCACAGTGTAATGATTTAATATATCTCACTTTTAGAGTGTAAGTTACTCAGCATCAGAAACTTATTTTTGCACCAGTAGTTCTCAGCAAAGTGTCTGTTGAAGAAAATGCAGAAGGTATACAGGAAATGGTTGTTAAATATAAGACCCTATAGGGCCTTTTGCCTGAAGTTTAAAATTTATACCACCAGATGGCAATGTCTTATTATAAATAACTGAGATGTGCTTGCCCAGGTTTCTAAAAACATAAAAACCAAAATTTCTTTACATTAAAAATATATGTGAAGTGGAACTTAATTTTGTATTAAACAATAAGCACAAATGTTGATAGCAGAATAATGTCGCATTAAGTTATGTGATTTAGGATGCAATTTGGTATTTAAAGAAAACTAAATTATAGCCACTGCAGTGGCTTACCACATCAAATTCCCTGTAATCTGTCACATTTCCAGAGACTTAAATGAAAGGTTTATTTCAAATTCCTCTCTGATTCTTACTTTAGAACCAGGAGTCTCTTCAGGGATGTATTCTATGTCTGAAGAATAAATGTTACTTCTGGTATGAATATTTTTCTAGCAAACTTTTATTGTCTTTATTCGTAACAAATAGCCCCCACATTTTCCTGGGCTTTACCTCTAGGAACCACGCCAAGTTCATGGTTGAAGGTGAAGAAAGAGCCCCTCTAGTTTTGGCAGGGATTAAGGAAGAATGAACGTTGTGAAATACAGACAGAGCCTTTTCCCTGAAGAGGGCCCATCTTCCTGGGAAAATGACTTTGCCAGAGATTTGTCTCAACTTAGGGAAGGAACTTCTTCCCTTCTAGTCCCTTTTAGTCTTCCTTTCTCACATAAAGGAGGGAAAAAAAACCCAACGGAAACAGTCAACAGGATTAGAGACTCTAATTAGAAATGTCCTGGGAACACTGTAGCCAGAGCAGAAGGCAGGGGCAGAAGGGCCATCTACGCCACGGGAGAGGAATTGTGAAGGCAACTCGCAGCCCTGAGTCTGTGCGACTCACAAAACGCCTTGTATTTAGTCGTAAGACTGTAAGGTTGCCGCCACATCAGCGGTGTTCCAGCATCACACCCGCAGGTGACAGCTGAAAGGGCTGAACCACACAGACTGTCCTTAAGGCGAAGGCGCTGAGGAGGTCCCAAGTCAAGAGGGGAGACGAAAACAAAGACACTAGAGGAAACTGAAGCACCTTCATTCACAGCAAACATTAAACTCACCCCGCCCAGCTCCTAGCCAGGTTGCCCAAAACCCTCACGTGAAAGCCCTGTTTACCTCAGTTCCTATTACTCATTGTAACATGTACAGGTTTCAACAATAACAACAGCAAATGACAAGGGCTGCCAAAAGACAATATAAACACAGTCTGAAGAGACAAAGGCAACCATTCAAACCTGACATGGGTGTTGGAAGGCACGTTATTTAAAATAACTATGCTTCATATGTCAAGGGTTCTAATGGAAAAAGTGGAGAGCAAGCAAAAATAATGTAAGCAGAGTGATGGAAACTCTACAAAGAATCTAAAGAAAATGCTACAAATAAAAATCAGGAGAACAGAGATGAAGAAGGCCTCTGATGGGCTCATTAGTAGGCTGGACAATGGTTAAGGAAAAAATCAGTCACCTTGAAGGTAGGTCAAGAGAAATATCCCAAATCATAACACAAAAAGAAAAAGAACAAAAAATAGAACAGAATATCAAGAACTGTGGGACAATATCAAAAAATGTAGCATAATCATAATTGGAGTACTGGAGGGAGAAGGAAGAGAGGGTGGAGCACAAGAAATATTTGAAGTAATAATGGCTGAGCATTTTCTTAAACTAATGACAGACACCAAACCAAAGATCCTGGAAGCTCAAGGAGCACTAAACAGGATAAATATCAAAGAAAGTTACACCCTGGCATATCATATTCAAACTGCAGAAAACCAAGGTCAAAGAAAAAGATCTTGACAGAAGCTGAAGTGGTGATGGTGATGGAAGTCCTTATCTATGTAGAAAGAAGTTCGAACAGGAATCACAGTGGACTTTTCGTCAGAAACCATGTAAGGAAGAAAAGTTTGGAGTGAAATATTTCAAGCATTGAAGGAAAAAGCCCACCAACCTTGAATACAGAATTCAATTAAGGTGAAATAAAGACTTTAACAGACAAAAACAAACACAAACAAGTAAGCAAAAAACTGGGATATTCATCACCAGCAAATATGCCCTGAAAGATTTATTAACATAAATTCCTCCAGGAGGAAAAAAAATGTTATAGATCAGAAATTCAGATCTATATAGAAAAAGGTGACAGAGAAGGAATATGCAAAGGCAAAAAATATTTTTCCTATTCTTAATTGATCTGGAAGATAACTGTGTTGAAAGCAAGCTAGTAATAATCTAGTATAATTATAGCATATGGATAAAGAAATGTACATGTGATAAGTTATAACAATGTCACAAGAAATGGAAGGGAGCACCTGCGCTACAGGTGAAATGGTGTGCTGTTAACTGAAGGTGACTTCAGGTGATTTTAAAATGTATACTGAAAGCTCTAGGGAAACTATTAAGAAATTGTCAAAAATAAGTGTAACTGATACGTGCACAATGGAATCTAACAAAATGCTAGATTAAACCAAACCATGTAGATAGAATAAGAGAGGAGAAAAAAGAAACAACAAATGGAACAAATACAGAACAGTTATAAACATGACCGATATAAGTCCAAATATTTAAATAATTGCTTTAAATGTAAATGGTCTAAATTAAAAGGTGGAGATTATAAGAGCACAGAAAAAAATTAAGACCTGAATGTATGTAGTTTACAAGAAACATACTTTAAATATAAAGACTCAGATAGGTAAAAAATAAAAAAATAGAGATAGATATATCATGTTAAAACTAATAAAAAGAAAGCTGGAGTAGTTATATTGATTTCAGAACATGAAGATGATTAGGGCAAAAGAGGTACATAATAATAATAAAGGGTTCAACTTTCCGTGAAGACGTAATAATCATAAATGTGTTTGCACCTAAAACACAGCATCAAAATACATGAAGCAAAAAACTTACGGAACTAAAAGAAAAAATAGACAAATCCACAGTTATACAGTTGGATACTTTAATATTCCCTTGCCAATGACTGATAAATCACAGGCAGAAAATCAGTAAGTGTATAGATGACCTGAACAGCATTTTCACTATTAATCAACTTGCTCTGACACTTACAGAATACAACACCCAACAAGAGCAGAATATACATACTTCTGAGGCTTGCATGAGCTATTCACCAATATAGACTATAGTCTGGACCATGAAATATGCCTTAACAAATTTGAAAGAATGGAAATCATACGAAGTATGTTCTTAGTCTATAATGAAATCACATTAGAAATCAATCACAGAATATAGCTAGAAAGCCCCAAAATACTTGGAGGTTAAACAACACACCTTTAAATATATCCAAGTTAAATAAAAAGCCTCAAGAGAAATTTTAAAATATTTGGAACTAAATGAAAATACAACTTTTTAAAAATGTGTGGATTGCTGAGAAATCAGTGCTTACAGGGAAGCATCTTTAAATGTCTTTATATTAGAAAGAAAGAAAGTTCTAAAATCAATAACCCATGCTTCTGTCTTAGGAAACTAGAGGAAGAAGTACAAATTAAGCCTAAAACAAACAAGAGAAAAGAAACAAAAGAAACTAAGTTGGGAGGAAATAGGGTATCAGTAAGCAGTTGTCCCAGGTGACTGCCCTGATACAGAGACTGGAAAATTCATGTTAGATGTGAAGCACCAGTATGGCGTTGGCCTAAATGTAATTTTTAGTGTTAATTTATCCAACTATTTTTCTAATTCTTGATACATTTGCAAATGTAAAAACCTCTATCAGTTTATCTTTTTAAGAGAATACATAGAGCCTGTGAAATAATATGTACAGGGCATGTTTTCCTTGTGATTTTTCTTCTGTTCAGATTCAACGCTATCTTCACCTCTCAATTTCTGACTCAGGTAACAGCACACACAGACACAGACTCGCAGTGAGTGATGCTTATCAGCACACAAGGGATCAGCGACTAATTCTGACAGGAGGAACTTGGGAGTGTCTTACAGAGAAGGCACAGTTTGTGCTGAATCCTAACTCACCATTCAGACACTTGATATTACTAGCTCTGAGTATTGTGGAGGATAGGATGGATCACAAATAGGTGGTAGGGACGAAGTTAGTTAGATAGCTTAGGTAAAATTGGGAAGATCTTTGAATTTCATGGTAAGGAGCTTGGGATTAATCCTTAATGGGAAATATGGGAGGGTTAGTGAAAGCAAGGTTAAAAAATACAATTTTAAGAAAGAGAGAGCCATAGTTGGGCCTTAGGAACCACTGGAATTAGGTAGCCATTACATTTGGTAATTTCCCTCATTTTCAAAGGCTCTATTCTCACATTACAGACCAGCATGTTCCAAGAGTTGAAGAATTTGGTGGCTGATGGGGCTATATCGCAGAGCCAGATTAATATTCCTTCTCAGTTCCAGCCAGGAAAATGCTAGAGAAATATTATTGACCTGCAACAGATCAAATTCTCACCCCGAAGTCATCAGCTGTAGTGATGGAATAATATAATAATGTGGTGACCCACCCCGTATGACATGATTGGTATATGGGTGAGAAGGAGTTTACTTACCAAAAGAGAGTCATCAGAAGGCAGGGTGCTGGGCAGAGAAACCAGTGGCAGTCAATGGAAAAGATTATGTAGAATTAGTTAAATTTTTACAACCCTCTGGAATTTGGAAGGTTGGTAGAAAGCAATGAAAATGACTTATTACAATCTCAAAATTAGCAAATCAGCAAATCCAAGAAAATCTAAATTGCAGTTACATCTAAAGTCCTTCTTCAAGATAAATAAGTAGAGACAGTTTCTTGGATATAAATTTGTAGTCCTCTTGTTTGTGTTCTTGTTAATCTGACTATGACTTAGTGGACTCAGAAATCTAACCTCTAAACATGAGCAACTATTTATAGACTAGACATAGGAAGACCAGGCTCCTTACCGTGCAGTCTCTCCAATAGAGAAAAAGCTTGTTAGATGGTAACCAAGTCACCAGCCAGATCTTAAGATTCCTGAATGTGAGATGGATAGAAACAGAAGCAGTAGAAGATGAAGTGAGATGCTCAAGTGGTGTGAGAAGTAGAGAGGGAAGGGGACAATGAGAAACGCTGAGTGACAAAGTCAGCAGCATCACTAGCATATGCCAAGTGGAAACCTGCTTCTGAGAGGTGGTCAGGTTGATCAAGTCCTTTAAGTGGCTTGTAGGTTGCATCCCATGGGAAGCAGACTCTCAGACAGAGACAAGTGTGTGGGATATTTATCAGGGTGTGCTTTGGGGATCTGGATTAGAAGGATGGGAAGCAGGATTAGGCAAAGGGAGAAGGTGGGCTGTGGTGTCATTCTGAGGAAGTTTTCAGCCAATCCTATGGAGAATTCTGGGACTGGGAAAGCTTTGAATTTTTCCAAACCCAGGGCAAGAGGATCAGGACTTTATACCCACATTATATATGTGTTGATGTATATATACACATATGTGTGTGTATATATTTATTTAAATAATCTAAACCTTTATTTTGCGGGGAGGAGGTAATTAGGATGGTTAGTTGGTTGGTTGGTTGGTTGGTTGGTTGATTGATTTACTTATTTAATGGAGGTACTAGGGATTGAACCCAGGACCTTGTGCATGCTAAGCACATACTCTACCATTGAGCTATACCTGCCCCTCTACACCCACACTATAATTAATCATTGGATCAGGGCTGCCTGGGGAAGGGGGCATGCCCTTGGGCGAAGCAGTATACTTCAACAAGGCAATCTCCCAAGACAGCTGAGAGCTCAGGGCCATCTTCCAGCAGCAATCTCTGCAGCTGGGGGGAGTATGTCCTTCCTCCTTGGAAGGAAACCTGGGGGGCATGCCACATAGGGATATAAGAAATAGACTATTAAGATTAGACGAGTTAATATATGAGTAACACTTAGAACAGTGTCTGGCATATAGAAAGCATTGTAGAAGTGGCTGCTGCCGTTTTTCTTATTATTAATGACTGAATGGAGAACATTCATAAGGCTCTGACAGGTTTGTTTTGACATGTTTATAGTAGTGGTTTAATCAAACGTTGTTCCTATTGGCTTCCAAAGAGAGTAATATTTAATGACTTGGAATGTTTCCATTTCATGTGAAAAAAAGAATACACAGAAGAAAAATCCAAATGTTACCCTAATCTGTTTGTACCCCTCTTGATTCAGATTTAAATCATAGGCTTGATCTCAGCTGCTCCGAGTTCTGTGCATGATCCACCAACCTGCACTCAGTTCTGGTGTGTTTCCATCATTGCAGTCTGAGATAACATGGTGGCGTTGAGCTTAATATTGATTCATAGTTGGATTCCTTTAAATTCTGACTTCTGTTTACTGCAATCATGGTTATGAACTTGGTCAGGCTTCAGATGCTGTTCCAAAACATAATGGGAGGGTGAGGCTGGGGGAAAGAGACAATGTTGTGCAGGGATGCATGAGTAATTACATCTACCATACTTTACAATTCTTAAATCCAAGGCAGAAGCACGGGCCAGATGGTTTGAGTTCAGGCTCCTGTTTTTATATCTTGGACTGCAGTCCAAACAGAGCTAGAAGTGCTCAAAGCCATGTGGATATGAACTTGTTTAGGTTGGCTGATAGTTGTTTCAAATATTTATCTTCCATTTAGGAAAATCTCCTTTGCCTGATGCAACTGTGTATCAGATGCAGAATCATTGCCAGCACTTACCTTTCTCCACTCACCCTTTTCTGTGTGGTCTGTGCAATAGTAGGTGGCAATATCAGGAGGACAAGAGTTGCTCTATATTAAAGTCTTCTTCACTTTTAAAGCTTTGAGTGCTTCTTTAACTTTGGAAAATATTTTTATAAGAGTGGCTATCAGTCCTGACTGAACGTAGGGATCACCCACAGAGGGATTTAAAAAATAAGATGGCTATGCTGTGCCTACTAAATAAATATCTCTTGGGATGAGGTTTGGCATCTCTACTTATGAAGTATTTCCCTGAGTGATTCTGATGCACAGCTAGGGTTTAGAACCCTGAGTTATACATGTTAGTTCTTTCTGGTCTCCTTCTTTAAAGAATAATGATGGCTATCATTTTGTGAGTGTCAGGTACTCATTAAGAACTTTCTCTGCAACATTCTCGACTTCCCTACGAGTTACATCTTATTATTTCCATTTATGATGAGCTCAGTGAAGTTAAATAACTTACCTAAACCTGGTCTGTCTGACTCCAAATCCTATGTTCACTCCACAAATTCTTCCAGTCAAGGATGCTTAGAATTCAAGAACATGGACTAAAGACTCTCTGCTAAATTGTTAGGATTATCCACACCCTCTGCTGATGCTCAAACTACTAATCATCACAGCTCATAAGAGGGTGATTTAATGTGTGTAAGTTCTTACTATTCCCATGACAAATGCAGTATAGTAAAAATGCACAAGATAGGAGAAAAATCGTCTTTACTCTATTAATTTTTACTATCACATTTTAAGTCTGAAGCTGGGGAAATAATGTATTATTACCAGACACATTAAATAGCCCAGCAAGCAGATCAATAACAAAGTGCAAAGACCACAAAGTCCCCTCTTATCTCTGTCTTTAGACATATATCAGATTTATCACTGTCCCTCGATGCTGTGCTTCTTTTTGGCTGCTACTAAATTAGTTCCCTGTTAGCCCTGTACCCTGGGTCTGCCTTCCACTTTGTTAGATTTTGCTTTTTGGCTGTGTCACAGTCATGTTGCAAATGCCGATACCCCAGTGTGATATCAGAATGACAACAGTCCCAACTGCTTTGTCCAGAGAAGTCAGTGTCATGTAGATCTTCAGTGTTATGTTGTTTCCCCCACTTCCTGTTTCATGACAGTGCTTTTTCAATTTAAATGTATGTTCTCAGAACAAGGAGATGTTAATAATTCAAGCAACTGCAATGGATTACACTACTAGAATATTCTTGTAGGCCAGTAGGTTTGTTTTGTTCACTCACCAGTTATTTTTCAGATTAGTAGTTAAGATTTGGCATAGTTATACTAAAAGAAAAATGAAAGGGCCCAGAGCTAGGTTCCTTATTTTTAAAATATTAGCCAGGATTATTTTTTAGCTTACAGTCATTTACCTTTAAAAAAGAGAATCTGTGAAAAGACCCTGTGGCTTCTTTAGGGTTGGCCTTATTCAGAAGCACCTACAGTGTTAATTCACAGTGCAGACAACTGTTATCTCCTTGAGCAGTGCTCCTGAAATGATTCGCTGTGTGTGTGCATGTGGCACTTTATGTTAAAGCTTCGAGTCAGATATTTATGTGAAGCTGTAGTCACATGCTTAAGCCTTTCATTGAAGGCGTTGAGGTGCAGCTGGTTCAACACAGCTGCTTTAAATAAAGCAAATGTGACCTGAAAACAGGATGAAAAGTGGAGCCTGACTGAATAAAATTGAGTGGCATGGTTGCTTAGCTCAGAGGTGAGTCAGTTACTGAGACAAACCAGACAGGCAAGAGCTTGTAGTAAGATACGTGTGCCATTTGGGGAGAGTAGCGGCGTAAACTGTCCTGTTAGCTGGCAATGGCCTACGAACCCTATGGTTATAGCAAGAAAATAACTGTTTACAAATCTCATTTAAGCTTTTTCTTATACAACAGGTCCTCGGGTATTAACCTGCAGACAAAAAAGCATTCTGGGAGTTTACTCTCCGGTCATACGTCAGCATTCTTACAGTGATAAGGCAGGACAGTAGAGGAACCATGTCTTGTATTCCAAAGTGTCTGTCAGTATCATCTGAACACGTTTACTTTAATCAGTTACTGATATACCTTCTTTCCTCCGATAAATACGTCAGTTCACTTAGCATGATTTCCTATGGTAGGACGCTCTTTCCTCTGTTGACAGCACTTTCCCTTTGCTTAGCCATTATTCTTTGTGCTTAGATGTCTCTTTCTTTAGAGGGCTCTCCCTAAAGTGTAACCGAGGCCACTGGCTGCTTATTTTAACAGAGGAGTTTCATACATATCTGTGCATCCTTTGCAAGTTATTGATAATTTACCATTATCAATTATCCTCATTATTATTTTCTTTAGATTGTTGAAGATAACTCAGGGTTCAAAATCCCTTTCTAAATGTTGTGTGTTGGGGATGCTTCGGTTGGAATGACTAGAACGTAGTGAACTGAGTAAAAGGCAACATGACCTGGTGGTAGACACATAGGCTGGGGGAGAAGCATAAGATTTTGGTCCCAGCTCTAGTAATACCAGCGATGCTCCTTGGTCTACTGACTTAACCCTTTTGGGTGCTGCTTGTTCAACTGTAAAATGAAGTGTTCATTTGAACTAGATCAGTGATTTTTTAAAAAAAGTTACTTAGCAGAGGAATCTATTCCTCAATTAAAGGGAAAAATAATGTGTTTAACAGATACAAGTAATGCTGTGATGACTGAAGGAAGGTGACAGGGACCCCTGAGTCCAACCTCCTTTGCTTTCATCCCCTGAAGCCGCTCCTGAAATACATCCATAGAATCTCATAGAATCCATAGAAGTCGGTATTAAAACACAACAAAGGAAAACAACAGCAACAAAACTACTGTCTCTCAGGTTCCTTCCAAAGCCAGTTTTCCAAAGATCCAACTGAAATGTGCATTCATAGAAATAAACCCTCCAGCCCACGTGCCAGTGCCCGGCATCATCTACTTGTCTGTCTTTTAAACCCTCCCCCCAGGGTCCATTGATTACTTGCTTTCCTGCCTTGTTTTGTTTGTTCAGCAGTACAAATCTATACCCACACAAATGAGAGAACAGGGCCTTTGTGAAGCACAGCCACCCAGAGTATAAAGCATACTTGCAGATCAATGGTCCAAATGATGGCTGCAGATATATTTAGGATGGAAGGTGCTGGAGATGATGACCCTTATTACTGCAAGACTGAATGTAGGAAATACTTGTCCTCCTCCAAATGCCACAGCAAAGCTCTTTTCCTCTCCTTATTTACAGCTCCCCCCACCGCTCGCCCCCATCTGAGTTAACGAACATCGAGTGGTTTGCTTTCTTTTCATGGGCATTTGTTTTTTAATTTACATAATTGAAGTTTTGGCTGAACTTTGAATTCTCAAATATGATTTGAGTCCTACTGTTCATTTTTATACAGACCTCAAATACAAAGTGACAGTTTATAAAATGGGTTACTGGAGAGGTAAACAATGCATGCCTATGAAAAACAACAACAAAAAGACAACTAAAAGCCTTAGCCTGAGTATTATTAGACCTAGGGGACTAAAGCATCAGTTTTTTGGTGTTAAGGAGCAAATGATTATTGGGTGAAATTCCAGTATGGGGTTGGCATGTTGAGATTTCTGGAAGTTTATGACGTTATTTCTGGAAGTTATTAAAGTTGATTTACAGTATTATATTAGTTTCTGGCATACAGCATAGTGATCCAGTATTTTTACAGATTATACTTCGTTAAAAGTTACAAGATAGTGGGTATAATTCCCTTGCTTTATGGTAAATCCCTGTTGCTTATCTATTTTATACATAGTAGTTTGTATCTGTTAATTGCATACCCCTAACTTGCCCCTTCCTCTTTCCCTCTCCCCTCTGGTGACCGCTAGTTTGTTTTCTGTATCTGTGAGTCTCTTTCTGTTTTGCTATGTACATTCATTTGTATTTTTTTTTTTTTAGATTCCACATAAAAGTAGTATCATACAATATTTGTCTTTCTCTGAGCATAATGTTCTTTAGGTCTGTCTGTGTTGCTGCAAATGACAGAATTTCACTATTTTTTCTGGCTGAGCAATATTCTAGTCTATTTATTATTAATACTAGTTAATATAATTAAAATCACTTTTTAAAGAATCCATGTATCTTTCCTGACCTGAAAGAAACTCACTTGAGGAAACACACATACCTTAATATAACCCACTGAGACAAGTGGTATAATAAAAATAATAAACTTTAGTGATGGTTTAAAATCCTCCAAATTTCCTACAACTCTACCTATGCCTGTACACATACAGGACAGCCTGTATCTACTATCCCCTTACCATACTATCCCTTTACACCCTAAAATACTATCTCCTTCCCATTTATGTAGTAGTCTCTATGTGTGTGGTGGTGGGATACAATGCCTCACCGCCCACCAGAGAACCTGAGAGGAGAAATCCTGGAAGTGACTTGTGTTCAACCAATCAAATTCTTCCCAGAGAATTCTCCCTGTCTTCTCTCCCCTTGTAACTTGAATGAGTGATACAAAGAGGAAGGAATGAATAAGATGTGAGGGTGGTCTGCAACAGCAGCCTGGAGTACTCCAGTGGTGTCCAGTGGCAGCAGCAGTGTCAAGCAATGCAGATGGTACTCAGCACAGGAATTGTGTAGAGTGATAGCATGCTTCTCCCGCTGGCACACCCCAGAGCTGTCTTAAGTTTCTTCTCCTTGGCCAAGCTTACCTTTGGTGCCATGAACACTACTTAAAACAGCCAGACTTGGTATCTATGAATAAGGACTATGACTATTAAATGCCCCTTAGATTTAAAAATTATGCCTATGTGGTGTCATGTGGACACATATTAAATTGTCCAATAGCTTTACAATACTGTTGTTAATTAATTAATTTGTGTTGTATATTTATCATGCACTATATACTGGTCATTTCATCAAGCTATTAAGCCATACTGACAATGTTAACAAGATATAATATTAAACATATTTAGTACTGTTGATTATGTAGCATACTTCCATATCAGAAGCTAATCATAATAAATTGATATTAATAATACTGTCACCCTGACTTATAGTGTGAACCTGCTAAGTTTTAAAAGTCCAAGAGGTTGCATCTGTGGAGAATGTTTGACATCACATCATTGGCTTAAGTAGTGATGTTTAAGATGTTTGTTATGGGACAGAGATTTTTAAAGGTGAAGCTCAAACTGGAAGTTCTTTTTCTGCCATGACTCAGGGTGCAAACTAAAACCCCTTCGAAGGAGGTGCTATATGTCAGAGAGGTAGAGAACAATCTGATTACATGGGTATGGGTAGCAGAGGAGCCATATCTCAAATAGTGTGGAAGAACTGATGTTTTTCAGAAATATTTCTTTGCAAGAAAGAGCATCTTTATTTTTAAACTTATTTTTAAGCATATTTGGATATGTCTAATAGAAGTTTAAAAATTGTAGTAAGTAAATCTTTAGAAGTCACAGATACGATAAAAAGACTAGCAGTGAGATAGACTACAACCATAGAAGCAGTAACTACATTGGATTTAGTAGGATCAGGGCAGGAAGATGTTCATGAACATGGATAAACTAATCTGTAGTGGCAAGGAAGTAGAAGTTATTATTGGAAACAAAATGCAAAGTAGCACAATGCATTTAGTTGTATTTAAGTTTTAAATGATCAGTAAATTAAACTCGGTTCATTTTATCAGGCTAGATTCAAGCATACTCATTTATCCTTTTTGTTGTTGGTTTTACACCATCCTTGCCTCTTCCCTTTTCTCAAACCAATTAGTACCTATTGATTCACTTTCCTGATTGTTCTGTAATCTTACTTCTCTTTACTCTCAATGCTAATACTGTGCTTTAGGTCTTTATCGTGTTGCACTTTGTTTAGTGTCGTAGCCTTTAACTGGTTTTAAAACTCCAGGTTTTTACCTACACAGCTGATCCTTTCTACTGCATATAGAGTACCATTACTAAAAATACAAATCTAATTTTCATTTCTTTCTTTGGAATTGTTTGGTAGCAATCCGTCATTTCAAGATATAGTTCCAAATTCTTTGTGTGACATGCAAAATGATTCACAAACTAGTTTCTACTTATTTCTTTTTCTTTTGCTTTGCTAAACATTTGTTCTTTCTTTAGAAAGTATCACGTCTCTCTTGCTACATGCCTTTTTGCATGTATAGTTTTCTAAAACTGAGCTGGCTTTTCTCTATTTCTATGCCTGCCCAAATCTCTTTTTTGTTTAAGATCCAGCTCAAATATTGCCCATTACATGAAGTCTCCCAATGGTAAGTGCTTCTAAAGCCCCAGTGCATTTAGCAAATTGTTTTGATTATTACCTGCTTGCTTGTCTCTCTCCCATGCTAGATACTGAGTTCAAGAAACCATATTTTCCTCTTTTATACATTTCCAGTATCTAACATAAGACCTGATATACTGTAGGTACTCAAGTATTTCTTGACTGAGTAAATATTTTTTAATGAATGAATGACAAAATTTTCAAACACATTAACTTATTTAAAATTTAAAAGAAATACTTTGAGCTCAGCCTTTCATATTATTACAATAATATTTTCAATACATATTAGGAGCTTTATATGAATTGAAAGTGAGTTTGTATATATTAGTTCTTTCCATCCTAGTAATAAACCTCTCTTATAGATAAGGTAGGTATTGTAATTTCAATTTACAAATGAGAAAATAAAGCAGAGAAAATTTAGGTAAGCTTGTCCAAAGTCACAGAACTAGTTGGGGGAAGATTATGGACCCAATGTCACAGGGAGTTTTTTGATACCCAAAGAATGAATTGATTTTTTTCTACTTTCTCTATTTGTCCTTTACCCTTGCTTCTCTATGTCAATGTAGCTTCAACTTAGTGCATTTGGTATCCAGAGGACTATAAAACTCAAAATCTTCTAGGAATGACCAGTGACCCTTCTTGAAGAGTGCTAATAAAGCAACTGCATCTACTGAGATGATCGTGTGATTTTTGCCCTTTCTTATATTGATGTGGTGTAGCACATTGATTTGTAACCACGACTTTTCTAACCACAATGGTGTAGAACTAGAAATCTATCCCAATAAGAAAACTGAAAAACTAAAAATATATGGAGAATTAAATAACTTGCTACTCAACAACCAGTGAGTTATAGAAGAAATCAAAGGAGAAATCAAAAAAATACCTAAAGACACATGAAAACAGAAATACAACCTACCAAAATCTATGGGATGCAGCAAAAGTGATTCTACAAGAGAAATTCATAGCAATACAAGGCAACCTCAAGAAACAAGAAAAATCCCAAATAAACAATTTAACTTTACACATAAAGGAAGTATTAAAATTAAGAAAAAAATAAAGCCAAAAGTTAGTAGAAGGAAAGAAATAACAAAGATCAGAGTGGGAATAAATAAAATAGAGACTAAAAAAAATAGAAAAGAACAATAAGACTAAGAGCTGGTGCTTTGCAATGATAAACAAAATTGACAAAATTTTAGCTAGACTTACCAAGGAAAAAAGAGAGATCAAATAAATAAAACCAGAAATAAAAAAGGAGATGCTGCAACTCACTTCGCAGAAATAAAAAAAGATCTCAAGAAACTACTACAAACAATTACCTGCCAACAAATTGAACAACCCACAACAAATGGATAAATTCCTAGAAACCTACAATCTTCTAGATGGAATCATGAGGAAATAGAAAATCTATAGGTCACTTACTAATAAGTAGATTCAATCAGTAATCAGAAACCTCCCAAAAAGCAAAAGTCCAGGACCAGGTGCCTTCACTGGTGAATTCTACTGAACATTCAAAGAGGATTTAATATCTGTTCTTCTCAAGCTCTTCCAAAAAATTGAAGAAGATGGAACACTTTCAGATTCATTTTAAAGGCCAGCCTGATACCAACCCTGATACCAACACCAGACAAGGACACAACAAAAAAAGAAAATTACAAGCCAATATCCCAGTTGAGCATAGATGCAAAAATCCTCAACAAAATATTCACAAACAAAATTAAACAATACATTAAAAGAATTGTACACCATAATCAAGTAGGATGTATTCCAGGGATGCAAGGATAGTTCAACATCCACAAATCAGTGTGATACACCAGGTTAACAAAATGTATGACAAATATTATATGATCATCACAGTAGATGCAGAAAAAGTGTTTGACAAAATTCAACACTCATTTATGATAAAAACTCCTGACGAAGTCAATACAGAGGGAATATGCCGGAACATAATACAGACTGTAAATCTCAAACCCACCAATGATATAATACTCGATGTTAAAAAGGTAAAACCTTTTCCTCTAAAAACAGGAACAAGACAAGGATGCCCATTCACCCAACTTTTATTCAACCCAGTATTGGTGGTCCTAGCCACAGCAGTTAGGCAAGAAAAGAGCTAAAAAGCATACAAATTAGAAAGGAAGAGGTAAAAATGTTTGCAAACGACATGACAGTATGCATAGAAAATTCTACAGACTCCACTTAAAAACTGTCAGAATAAAATGAATTCAGTAAAGCTGTGGGGCACAAAATTAACATACAAAATCTATTACTATATTGAGCTATCAGAAAGAGAAATCAAGAAACCAATCTTATTTACAATCATATAAAAAAGAAATGCCTGGGATTAAATTTAACCAAAAAGGTGAATGGCCTGTACACTGAAAACTATGGGACATTGGTGAAAAAAGTTGAAGACATACATAAATAAAGATATTCCATGCTCATGGAATGGAATAATTAATACTGTTAAAATGTTCATAGTACCTAAAGCAATCTACAGATTCAGTGTATCCCTATCAAAATTCCAACAGCATTTTTCACAAAGCTAAAATAATTCTAAAATTTTTATGGTACCACAAAAGACCCTGAATAACCAAAACAATCTTGAGAAAGAAGAACAAAGCTAGAGGTACATGCTTCCTGCTTTCAGACAACACTAAAAAGCGATAGTAAACAAAGCAGTATGGTATTGGCATAAAAACAGACATATAGACCAATGGAACAGAATAGAGAGCCTAGAAGTAAAGCGACACTTACATGGTCAATTAGTTTATGACAAGCCAAAAATATACAAAGGGGGAGGACAGTGTCTTCAATAAATGATGTTCGGGAAAACAGGGCAACTACATTCAAAAGAATGAAAGTAGACCAATATCTTAAACCATATGCAAAATTTAACTCAAAATGGATTAAAGACTTGAATGTAAGGCATGAAAACATAAAAATTCTAGAAGGAATCATTGGGCTTATGCTTTTTTACACAGTTCTTAGCAAATTTTTTTGGCTCTGACTCCAAAGGCAAAGGAAACCGAAGCAAAAATAAGCAAAGGCACCACTGCAAATGAAAAAGTATACATATAGCAAAGGAAACCATGAATGAAATGAAAAGGCAACCGACTGAGAAAAGATATTTGCAAATCATGTATTCAGTAAGGGGTTAACATCCAAAATATATAAAGAATTCATATAACTGTATAATAAAAATCACACAACCTGATTAAAACACATGTAGAGGATCTGAATAGACATTTTTCCAAGGAAGACATACAGATGGCCCACAGGCACATGAAAAGATGCTCAACATCACTAATCAACAAGGAAAAGCTAATCTAGACCACAATGAGATATCACCTTACACCTGTCAGAATGGCTATTGTTAAGAAGACAAGAAATAACAGGTGTTGGTGAGGATGTGGAATAAAAGGAACCTTTGTGCACTCTTGGTGGGCTGTTAATTTGTGCGGCCACTAAGGAAAACAGTTATAAAGGTTCCTCTAAAAATTGAACCACCATACAATCCAGCCTGCCTACCAAACAGAACAAAACAAGTAAATTTGAAAAGATATGTAGGCTGCTATGTTCATTGCAGTATTATTTACAACAGCCAGATATATAAACAACCTACATGTCCCTTGTTAGATGAATGGCCAAAAAAGAAGTGGTATGTGATAATATGAATACTATTCAGCCATAAAAAAGGACAAAATCTTGATATTTGTGACAACATTGGTATAGTTGGATTGTATTATGTTATGTGAAGTTACATGGAGAAAGACAATTTTCATATGATTTCACCTGTATGTGGCATTTGAAAAACAAAACATCTGCAAATTAGGGATAATACAAAAACTTTGCTGTACTATTGTGATTAATAAACTACAATGCATATAAAATCTCTAAAGTCTTAGAAATTTTGAATTCAATAAACATTAGCTCATTTTCCCTCATACTTTATTGATGACTTATAATAGTGAAAAACTATTTAAAAATTTTGGGTGGGATTAATGCTAAGCAGGTATTTACAATATTCTGTTTTGTTAGATAAATTCCAAAAGAAAGTAAAAGGAAAACAAATAAAAACAACAAAGCATCTGTGACACCCTGGGGCC
This sequence comes from Camelus dromedarius, assembly GCF_036321535.1. Classification (NCBI taxonomy): domain Eukaryota; kingdom Metazoa; phylum Chordata; class Mammalia; order Artiodactyla; family Camelidae; genus Camelus; species Camelus dromedarius. The sequence goes on from NC_087447.1 coordinate 65,715,675, forward strand.
ATAAAATGAAATCAATCAGGATGATACTGACATAAATGAATCATACAAATGATAAAACAAAAAATTTCAAATAGAAAAATTCTTGAAAGACATTGCTATACTGAAAGCTTAAATATTTCTCAAACATATTGGACATTGACATATCATGCCAATAAAGAAAAGCTATGCAGAAGCTACACTGCAGGTGGATGGATTACAAGGAAAAAACTCATTGGACTTTTCTATCAGCCACCTTCTATTTTTCCCAGCAGTGAGCAATGAAAATAATCAGGTATTTTATTTTCTGTTGCAAATCAAGTATGATTTTTGGCTTTTTACATACTGTTTAAAGAAGATATTTTCAGGCATCACGTTCAATATTGATGTATTTCTCTTGTATCTTGTTGAATTGAGTAGAAATCACTTAGAGTGTCTTATCAATTGTTTAAGAAATTTCTTTTGCATTTACAGTGAGTATAATTTTAGGCAGACAGAGGAATTAATTATCTTGATCTGTAGCCATAATCCTGCGTATGTAGAAAAATTCTATGTATATTCATTGTACCAAAAATCCCAGGATGCAAATTTGAATTATGTTCATCATATTGGCAGTTCCAAATTTAAAAGAGTAGCTTTCGTTGGCATGCATTTAGTTATTGAGTACATTATTTACATTTTTAAAATCCTCATTCTGAATTGTTGTATCAGTAAATTAAAAAAAAAAATCACCATCAAGAAAAAAGAAGCCGTTTCTCCCCATAAACTTGCTTACATTTAAATCACTTTTCCCTTTTGCACAAATAAACCTTTGTGTTACTTGTAACTAAAGGACATTCAGGAAAAGCTGATTTGAAACCCATAGTTCAGCTAATCAATATTCTGTGTCTTTGTTTTTCATTTCTCTTTTGGTCTCCTACTTCTTATGTATGAAGTTGCTTGTGCTTAGAGAACATTATACATTTCTACAGAATACCAGAGAAGGGGGACTAAGAGCATTCTTTAAAAATCATAACATGCTTTGTGCTTTTATTTCTTCTAGAAAGAAATGAATGTAGGCAATATAAATACAAATAGAAAACATGTGAATCCATTTCCTTAATTTGCCAAATAGCATATGCTTCACATGCTTCGTAATTCCAAATTAATTCAGAATAGATTCTTGTATTTTATAAACCACTGAATTGAATCTCTTTATACCACTGTCAATTATTTCATGTGGACAAATTTGCTTAATGCTTACATTTTTCATTATTGTGCTAAAGACATTTGATTGCACTTTGGTGTCTTCAGCTGTCAAAAAAGCCAGAATGAAACATCAGAAGGAAGATTAAATGGGTTTCCTCTCATTACCTCTGCAAGGGACTCATTTTTTTATTTCTATGACTGTTATAACTATGGTAGAATTTTATGATAAGGAAGAATAAATTGTACCCTAAGGTAATTTTCCCATTTTGATGGATTATAAAACATGTTAAAATTGGTCATTACAAACTATAATTCTTCATGGCTTCAAACCCTGTTAGTATATATGTTTTTGAATAATAAAAAATAGAGATCAGTGTAGTTGGTGCTGGTAAGTGACAATCCTTCCAGACTGCAGCATTGTAAAATGGCAGTGCCAGATATCAGGGTGGATTTGCTCTCTTCTTGTTTTGAATGAAAACAGCATTGCTTCCTATTGGTATAGACACGTGAGACTGTGTGTCACAGTGGGACCTGAGTCAATACATTGTGTTTGAGACTTGAAGAAAAGTTGAATTCACGTTTCACAGGAGAGAAAATTACTATTATGCCCTAACAAAAAAAGTAGACATTCTTTTAAAAATTGCTTAAAAATAAGTGAAGTGTGAGGGTAAAATACCAAAATTTCAGCAAATGAAATGAGAGATGGTCTTAAATGGCAGACTCAAGCTTGGATTTTTTTAAAGTATATTGATCTAGTTTTTCCACAGCTTTCTCAGCCATCTCCTAACAGTACTAAATTTCCCAGTATAAAATTCTTTGCTTATAATAGTTTGTGTTTAAGATACCTTTCCTCCTCCTTTTCGTTACTGGTTGGTCATTCAGACTTGGCAAGGTACTAGATTCAATCACATCTGGTTTCCTATTTAATCCATGTAAATTATAGGGTAGGGATTATAGTCATCATTTTATAAACATAGCAAGTAAATTTTGTAGATAATAGAATTTGTCCTAGACCACATTAATAATATATAGTGGAGCTGGAATCTGAACCATCACTTATTCTGACTCTAGACCCTTTGATTTTTTTTATTTTTCATTTTCCTTCTTTTCCACTTCGCTTTTACTTTTCTTGTACTGCTGTTAATAGGCACAACGATTAGAAAACATGTTCTAAATCTGAATAAAGCCTGAATAAACAAATAAATAAATCAAATAAAAAGAAAACTAAAATAAATACTAATTACAAGTAAGAAATATGATAAAGGAAAGCTAATAAAAAATGACAACAAGCATCAGATGTAGTCTGATAAAACATTCAAACTGATAGATAAGAGATCTCACAAGCAAAAATCCACGTTAGACACAAAGGAACAAGAAAAAGTTTATCCTCTGACTACTCCTCAATAATACTAAATATTAGAGGGGAAAAGGAACATAGAGCTGTTTAGGAAGAAAGATTGTCACTTACGATTTCTAAACTTTCTGTTAAATGCAAGAAGTCAATAGAAGGATGCTCTCACTTTAACAGGATTTAAAAAAAAAACTGTAATGTGAGGCCAGACATTACCGTTGTAGAGTAATATTTAAAACACATGTAATAAAGATGTTTTTAAGAGTAATTCTTGCTTTCTACACCTAGAAGAGTGGTTTTTAAAGGTTGTGGTTCTGATATACATCTAGTAGAGATGGATTTTAAAACTCACTTAATAAAGATGATTGTAAGAGTGCTATATGGATACTACTTGGAGAAGAGTATCATTTTATGGAATGGATGTGATAGCCCTCCTGAAATGCATATAGAGAATTGTTTAAAAACATATGTAATAAATGTGGTTAGAAGACTGCTATGTGAAAAAAAATCTTTGCAATCTTGTTTTTGTGTGTGTGTAGGGGGGTGGTTAAGTTTTATCTGGGACAAAATGAGGACTATAGCCTGGGAGACAGCATCCCAGAAAGCTGTGAGAAACTGTTTCAAGGAGGCAGGGGAAAAGTCAGTATTATATGTGATTTCAGTGAAGGGGGGGTCGTATGTGCAATCAAGCACACACTTAGGCAGAGGCTTGCTGCTAGTCACGAAGAGCAGTTGTCACCGTTGATGAATTTAGTGTTTTTCTAGATAGGAGGAGATGCAAGAATTTGGGCTCATAAAATCTTCTCCTGAAAATATCTAACTATCTGAAGGCCTGTTCAGCCTTTCCCAGAGCACACAGCGCCTCATTCCTGACCTCCATCCTGAACTCCTTTCAGGGTGTGTTGGAGGTCAGTGGCTGCAGTGACTCACAGTTTAACCCTAGCAGAGTTAGATGGCAAGTGCCAATTTTTACCAGCAGAGCCCCCTCATGGTCATAAATTCAACCATAGTTAGGGGGGCATTTCATGACCATTTCGTCCCACGGTGCTAGGAATGCTTGTTCCTAGGTCAGGCGAGGATTTCATTGATCGGCCATGCAATCTTGGTAAATGCCTACCAGAGGAGAGGTACCAGGTGGAAAGTTACTGGGACAATGAAGTAGTGAGTTAAAAGAATAAACACTTTTGATTATTGAAATTATTTTCTTAAAAAGTCATAATGTGAAAAAAAGTAACAAAAAGATTAGGATTTTAACTGCAGAATGCATCCACAAAAATCTCAAAGAAGAGGTTCACAAAAGCAATGATACCCTTATTTTCCACCAATGTGGTAAAAGTTAAATGAGTTGTTATTCATTTCAGTAGTGAATTTAATATAAAGACAATAGGACAACTTTAACTTTATAGCACAGTGTAGTGAAACAACATGTACCTTGGAATTTCTCAGTCTGAGATTTGAATCCTTGTTCAAACACTTCCAGATTCTGTGATCTTGTGCAAGTTATTAGTCACCCGAGGGCTCACTGACCTCATCTGTGAGGTACAAATAATAATTCCTATTTTACTGTATTATTTTGAGGATGTTATAGGTGAAATTCCAAGTGCAGTGCTTGGCATACTTAATTTATATGAATACTTCTCTCTCCCTTTGTTTTATTCACATAGATCAGTTTCTTAGTAGGACTATGCTGCATATTTTTATGCGACTGAAATCTTTTCCACATATATTTTCTGATTATTGCTGCAATATGAGAAAAGCTACATTTTCCCTTGTTTCCAACCACTTCAATGGCTCATAAGATAATTTTAATGGTTTCATTTAAATTTTTTATGTTTTTTTTTGTTTGCAAATAATGATAATTTATCTTTCTTTTGGCTTAAACATTTATTTGTCCAGAGTTGAACAGTGGTTTTAACTCATTATTTCACTGTTAAATATAATGCTAACCACTTGAAATGTGTGTATGTATGTGTGTAGACACATTTATTTCAAGGGTACCACATTGTAAATAGTTGTGACTCTTTTAGACTCTTGACGATTTCTCATATTATCTTTGTTTTGAAGACCTTGACAGTTCTAAGGACTAATGGTCAGGTGTTTTGTAAAATTTTTCAATTTTGTTTTATTGGATGTTTTACTTGTTATTAAACTGGGTTATAAGAGATTTATCTTATGTTTTGTGCTATAATCCAATACTGTGTTATTTATTTTCTTGCTAAAATTGGGAGCTCTTTTAGTCAGTTCTTTTGTCTCCTTCATTCATAATTCATAATTTTGGTTTCTGAGCAACTTCCTTATTTTCAGTCACTAAGAGATGCCACATCATCTTTTTTATTCTTGCTCCAGCTCTAGAATCAGCCAGTTCTCTGATGTCTTTTATTGGAGAATATTAGAGACAATCATTCAAATTTTGGGTGTGCAGTTGCTCCTGGGATATTATTACTTTTAGATCCTATTAGCTGACAAGGCATGGGAATATATATGTGTATACTTCTCTGTAAATATTTCTATACATGCCCATCTGTATCTACATTAAACTAACCATGAGATCATACTGATGTCTCCTCTAATCCAGAACTGTCTAGGTCATTCAAACCTCCTGCCCTTACTTACCTGTAATCTTCCACTCCAGCATGGCTCCCACCATCAACCATCTAATTGCTTAATCACATCACTTTCAACATACATTTGTAGCTGCTCCAGATTTTTTAATCCTCACTAGTGGGGAAAAAAACTTTATTAACTAAAATACAGTGTTTATGGACTGCTCTTTTTGCCTTTAGCCTTACAGACTCCACTAATTTCAAAAGTTACAAAGATCAGCATCTTTTTTGCCGCCGCCATCAGTAAGGTTGCTTCATCTGGTTTTATGAGTTTTGACAAATGCATAGGTGGTGTCATTTATCCACCATCACAGTATTCTACAGAATAGTTTCACTACCCTAAAAAAAATCCCCTGTGCTTTGTCTATTCAACCACTGTTCTTCAAGCCCTTGGCAGCTGGTTATCTGTTAACTAGCTCTATATTTTTTCATTTGTTCCTGAATGTCTTATGATTAAAATCATATAATATGTAGCCTTTTCAGACTATCTTCTTTATCCCAGTAATATACTTTTAGGATTTATTGGTGTCTTTTCTGCTTGATATCTTACTTCTTGTGATTGCTGAACAAAATTCCATTGTATGGGTGTATTGCATTTTGTTTATACCATTCACGTATTCAAGGGCATCTTGGTTGCTTTCAGCGATCATGAATAAAAGCTCATATGAACATCCGTATGCAGATTTTTGTTTGGACATATGTTTTCTAATCATTTGGGTAATGACCTAGGAGTGCGATTTCTGAATTGTATGGTAAGACTATATTTAGCTTTGTGAAAAAACTGATAGGCTCTCTTCCAAAATTACTACCATTTTGCATTCCCACCGGCAATGAATGAGAGTTTTTGTTCCTTTGCCTCTTTGCCAGTAATTGATACTGTCAGGTTTTTGGATTTCAGCCATTCTACTGGGATGTATAATGGCAACTTATTATTGTTTTAATGTGCAATTGACTAATGACTAATGTGTTCAGTTTCTTTTCATATACCTTTTAAAAAACTGTGTGTTTGTCTTCTTTGGTGAGGTGTCTATTCAGATCTTTTGCCCATTATTTCAATTAGGTTTTTGTTTTTTTATTGTTGAGTTTTAATTCTTTGTATATTTTAGATACAAGTTCTTTATCAGACATGTGTTGGCAGAATTTATGTTTTAGTCTGTGTCTTATGAATTTAGTTTTTTATTGCCACTATAATAAATCACCACAAACTGAGTGACTTAAAGAATACAAATTTATTCCCTTATTGTTCTTGAGATCAGAATTCCTGCAAATATGGTGTTGTCAAGGCTATATTCCTTCTAGAGGCTTTAAAGGAGAATCCAGTTCCTTCCCTTTTCTAGCTTCTAGAGGCTGCATGCATTTGTTAGCTCATGGTCCCACCCTCCATCTTCAAAGTCGGCAGCATGGCATTTTATTGCCTCTCTCTGACCCTGACTCTCCTTCCCTCATTGTGTAAGAGTCCTTGTGTTTGCATTGAAACCCCCAGATAATCTAGGGTAATCTCCCCATCTGAAGATTCTTAATTATATCTGCAAAATCCCTTTAGCCATGTAAGGTAACATCTTCACATAATTTATCCCTCATCTGGAGATTAGGATGTGGACATATTTGGGTGACCATTATTTAGCATATCACACTTATCTTTTGATTATTTTAGCAGTGTATTTCTCAAAGCGAAAGTTTTTAGAAATTTTAATACTGTTTATTTTATCCCTTTTTTGATGTGTTTCGCTTTTGGTACAGTATCAAGAAAATCATCATCAAACCAAAGGTCACCTAGATTTTCTCCTGTGTTTTCTTCTATAAGTTTTATAATTTTCCAGTTTCCATTTAGGTCTATTAGTCATTCTTACTTTGTGAAAAGTGTAAAGTCTGTGTCAAGATCCATTGTTTTGCATATGTATTAGTTCCTTATTGCTACTATAACAAATGACCACAAACTCAGTGGCTTAAAACAACACAAATGTATTGCCTTAAAGTTTTTTAGTCAGAAACCCAAAATGAGTTTGGGGACTGTGTTACTTTTGGAGGTTCTAGGATTAGGAGAGAATCTTTTCCTTATATTTCTAGCTTCCAGAGGACACCAAAATTTCCTTGGCTTATAGACCTTTCCTCTATCTTCAAAACAACAGCAAACATACTGAAATATCTGCTTCAAATTGGCTTTTGAACTTCAAATTCCAATTACTCATTACTGGAAAGCAGTGAACTTTGGTGTATTAAATTATATCCTTCCTACAACGTTGCATATTTTTTCCAGAAGTTCTTTCTTTCTTTTCAGTTCTTGTGGATTTACTTGTCATCTGCAAACAAAACTGTTTTATTTCTTCTTTTCTGTCTTTTTATCTTTTATTTCCTTTTCTTATTGCTCTACGTAGGACCTCCAGTAAAATGTTGAATAGGAGTGGTGGGAGAGTATACCCTTGCCTTGTTCCTCATCTTGATGAAAAAGCCTTTAGTTTCTCACTACTGATAGTATGATTCACATGATATTAGCTGTTAAATTTTTGTGGGTGTTATTTATTAAGGAAGTCTCTATTTCTAATTTGTTTAGAATTTTTTGTCATAAATAAGTGCAGTTTTTTCTGCATCTATAAAGATGTTTATATAATTTTTCTACTTTAGCTTATTGATGTGATTGATTACATAAATGAAATTTTTTAATTTTTATTTTTCCTAATGGAGATACTGAGGATTGAACCCAGGACCTTGTGCACACTAAGCATGTGCTCTGCCACTGAACTGTTTCCCTCCCCCACATGCCCTTACTTTTAAATCATCTAAATCTTTGTATTTAAACTTGGTTTCATTTATATAGCGTGTAATTAGGTTTTCTTTCCTTAATCCATCCTGAAAATCACTTCTCTTTAATGGTGTATTTATAAGATTGAAATTTAATGCAATTATTGTGTAGTTGTATTAACACCTACCGTATTTTCCAACAGTTTTCTGTTCTTTGTTTTTGTTTATGCTTTTTCTTCTCTTTTAAAAATTGAGTATTTCATGTGATTTCATTTTGTCTACTCTCCTACCATGTCAATTCCTTTTCATTTTTACACTTTTTGTAGTTGGCTGAAGTTGACAACATACAGTTTACAATATACCATCTCTACCTTCTAGTAAAACTATACCACATAATACGTGATGCAGGTACCTTGTAACAAACTATTTCCAACTTCTCCATTCTGTCCGCCATTTTGCTTATCCATATGCTGTATCAGCCAATACTTTATTACTTTAACAAAAATTTATATTTTATATCATTCAAGAAAAGTAACATAAAAGGCTTTATATTTTTTCATTTACTCTTTCTCTGATACCTTCCTTTTTATCCAAGGTCCCAGTTTCTTAGCTATGTAATTTTCCTTCTACCTGAAAAATACTTTAACATTTCTTGAGGGCACATCTGCTGGCAGTGAATTTATTCAGTGTTCAGTGTTTGTCCACTAAATACTTTATTTCTCTCTCACTTTTAAAAGAGCTTCTCTTTCAAAAGTTTAAATATTTCCAGCTACTTACTCTTCTTGCTTTCAACATTAGTATTGAGACATCCTTTATAATTCCTATCCATGTTTCTTTTAGTTAAGGTTTTTTTCCCCCAATCTATCTTCTTTCAAGATCCCCCTCCTCCTCCTTTTTAGAGAACGGGATGGGATTTTCTGCCAAGTCATGCCTAGGTATAGTGCTTTGATATTTATTCTGCTTCTTATTCTCTGAGCTTCCTGTGTTTGTGCTTTGGTATCTGCCATTTACTTTGAAAAATACTTGGCCATTTTTGCTTTGGACATTTCTTCTGCTCTGTTCTCTGTTCTCCTTCTGGTATTCCAATTAAACATACATTACATATTTTGAAACTGTGCCAGAGTCCTTGGATGTTCTGAACTTTTAATTTTTTTGGTATTAATTAATTAATTAATTAATATGGATGTATAATTGATTTACAATATTATATTAGTTTCAGTTATAAACACAGTGACTCAATATTATTATAGATATTACTTCATTTAAAATTATTACAAAATAATGACTATTTTTCTGTACTGTATAATATATCCTTATTGCTTATTTATTTATTTAGCATTACATTTAATGTATACCTTACTTTCTTTATCCATTCATTCATTAATGAATACTTGGGTAGAAAAGAAATAGAAGATATGAATAGATTGATTACCAGTAACTCTAACTGTTACTTCTGAAGAATTGTTCATTTGCAGCTGTATTTTCAAGTTTCATATAAATTCCTCCTCTTTTTTCTCTTCTGTCTTTCAAAATTCAATTAAAATTTTTGTAATGTTAGAGATGTGGGATACTTTCTTTTTTATCTTCTCCATAAACTGTTTATCTCTGGACACAGGCTAAAAAGTTCCCTTAGCTTAGGTTAAATGTGGGTTTGGAGTCACAGACTCTAGTCTCAGGTTCCACCTCTATCTTTGCTCCCAAAGTATATGAATTTGATTAGAGCTCACTTTATCTCTAAAATAATTTTGTCACATTATTTGGCAGATTCTTTGAACTTCAGTAAATAAATAAAGTTTTAAAACTGCACTTAAACCATAGTTTTCAATTTCTATTTGCAGTGGAAATGGAAGTTTCTGGACAGTCTTAGTGCTGTGCGCTTGCTGCTGGTACTCGTTCTCTTAAAATAACATTTTGAGAAACAAACAACAGATGTTGTAGAAATAAGAAATTGGAGACTTGAGAGCTGAGCTGGTTAATGCCTTTATTGATAGTGGTGATAGCAGCTTCCATTTCTCATATGACAAAGTATGCTGGATTCTTGTTTTAAAGTAAGCACTTTAAAACATTTTCTTATTTAATTCTCACGATGTATTTTGAAATAGATGATAGTGTTATCCCCAGTTCAGTGAGGGGGAAACACAGCTATCTGACTGCAAATAGAGGACATAAGTTATGACTCTAGCAGACGACTGTCACTCTTCACCTAAAGATGGGTGCACAGAAGTTCCCTCAGTTTAATTTTTAATGCGTGCTCCTGCCTAAACTCTTCTAATGGCACAATTCATTACCTTCACCCAAATTCCAAATGCAGCTGCAGAGACCACAGATCTTAGTATATCATAATTAAAATGGCAAAAGTTAAAATAAAGAGAGAATTCTAAAATCAGTAAGAGGAAAACAGAGTTATATATAAGGGAACCCCCATAAGGCTTCCAACTGATTTCTCTGCAGAAACTTTGCAGGCCAGAAGGGAATGGCATGCTATATTCAAAGTGCCAAAAGGGCTACTTTCCCCAGCAAGATTATCACTTAGAGCAGGAGAGATAAAGAACTTCTCAGACAAGCAAAAACTAAATGAGTTCATCAATACTAATTCTATCCTAAAAGAAATGTTGAAGAGTCTTCTGTAAATGAAAAAGAAGTCAGTATGGAACTATGGCCCAGAGAAAATGAAAGAAGAACTTTCTTTTCTGACAGATGACTAACAATTTTTTTCTCACTCTTTGTCATTGTACCCAAATGCACCATAACATGTCTGAATTGTTGGTACTAAGATTAAGAACCCAACTGGCCCAGAAATCCTTGGGGATGAAGAAACAGGCTTTAAAGATAGACCACTTCAAGTGGTCATTCCAACCACCTGTGACAGAAACCATTTTTCATTTGCAGCCCAGAAATGCATGAGTTCTCAGTCAAAAACCACATCAGTCAGAAATTCAATTCTAGTTTTAAATGAAGGTGACATGTCTCTGCCACCTCAGCGTGCCAATAAACAGTGAGACCTGTGTCTGCTTGTAACATGTATGATTCATTTGTCCTTTGGAGAATTAAAATGTTTGACATGACTCTATTAGGCTGCAAAACGAAGGAGGATATTAAGTAGATAGTATAAAACTCTGTGATTCATGACAGAGAGGAGCGAATGCGCCATATTATCTGATCATCGGTGCAGCTGGTTTAGAGCCACTGCGCTGCTTTCTTCACGTCTGCTGTATAGAGATAAACTATTCTCAGCGTCACCTCGTGAAAGCGGTGATGAATCGTTCTTGGAAGTTTTCTAATTGACATTTTCTGAGGCTTCACATGCTAATATTTTAACACATCCAGCTGGGATTATGACGCTGTGGTTTTTCAATAGCACAATAATTAGATTTGTGGAAATGATCTGACCATAAAGAATAGAGATTTTTTTCCCCTTATTGATAGCACCTTGGTTATCTTTAAAAAAAATCTGAATGCTATTGATTTGGTGGATTAGATTTATGACTGTGCAGCATAATTCTTTATAAGTGAATCTCTGCCTTTCCCAAGGGTGCCAAACACACGAGCTGACAGAAAATCATTTAGTAGGAAAGGGAATGTTTCATATTGCCTTGGGGCACAGCTCAGGTGCTCACTTTATAAATGCTTCTCATGCTGAAAGGAATTGATAGGCGATGTCTCTGAAAGTAAAATATTCTGGTGTAACTGAGCCTAGGATCAACAAAGATAAAAGTCTGTGAGAACAGATAAGGCCCGTGGGAGGTTTCCCCAGAGCGGTGTCTGTATTTACCTGGAGAAGTGGGAAACGTGAAGGGATTTTCCTGATTCTTCGTAATCAGATTCAAATCTCGCCGCTGCTCAGGTGAGCCATAAATAGACATTTGAAAAGCTTCTCTGGTGGATGGACGTTTGCTCCTGCTGGACTCACTCTCATTCCAAGCACATCAGAAATGGTGAAAATCAATGTGGAGTGAGGCTGCTAAAGGTCAGGCGTGAAAAAAAGTTCAGCACAACAATAATTTAGAGGACCTGCAGCAGATAGCCTACTGACTATTAAGATCAATTGAACCATTATTTTTTTTAGAAGGTTGTGCTTGACCAGTCTCAGTGCAGAGGGTGAGAAGGCTGGGGCTGTTGAGGCAGGAGAGAATGTGGAGGAGGCCCCCTCCAGGCATTAATCCTGGTTGGCAGGTCATGTTAGGAGCCACATTGGGATGGAGGCCACCATGGGCGATGAGGAACCATGAGGGCTTAAAGCTTCCCCAGCCAGACCCTGTTCTAATACTGCATTCTCCTGTAATGGGTTAATTGTTGTGTGCCACAGGGAATTAAAATGCTGCTGTCTGCTTTCGAAGGTTTCTGACTCCCTTCTTCCACTTGAATCCTAACAGTGTACATTAGCCAGATAATAAAAAACTATACACAATTTCATCTACTTCCCGACTTTAATTTTGTTGGCTGGACCTCTTAGACCACTACAAAGTAATTCTTTAAATTTTTCTTTCAATTATCATTTCTCACTGAATATAAAAACACCTGAGAAATTAATAACAGAAATTGGTACAAAAATGATTCTCTCCAGTAACACTGCATAATCTGCTACCTTTTGGTTGATTAGTGGCTAAGCTGTAATGGGTAGTACAATTTGTGAGCAAGAAGATTCTTACACTTACACACTCTTGAGAACTAACGGTCTTCTAAGAACATTTTAATTTTCTGCAGGCTCATTTATTCTTTGAAAATCATGCAAAGAAGTGGTTGTATTTTTTTCCTTTGGGAATGATTTCATAGTCTCACAGTGGGACCATCCTCTTCCTTCTGCTGTGGCCTCTTTTTCTCTATGGGCTTGACGAGGTCCTTCTGATTTCTGTCTTAACCCTGTTCTTTGCATTGTTGTCAGTATTCTTGGTCATCACAATCAATGTTTTTTGAGGACTTGGTTTTGAACGTTCTTGGGGGTCAAAGTCTTTGTTCTTTTGTTTTTAACTTAAAAAAAATTGAAGTACAGTCAGTTACAATGTGTCAGTTTCTGCTATACAGCACAATGTCACAGTCATACGTATACATACATATATTCATTTCCATATTTTTTATTAAAGGTTATTGCAAGATATTGAATATAGTTCCCTGTGTTATACAGAAGAAATTTGTTTGTTTTTAGTCTATTTTTATATATAGTGGCAAACATTTGCAACTCTCAAACTCTCAAATTTATCCCTTCCACCCCTTTTCCCCTGGTAACCATAAGATTGTTTACTATATCTGCGAGTCTGTTTCTGTTTTGTAGATGAGTTCTTAGTGTCCTTTTTCTTTTCCTTTTTTTTTTTTATATTCCATATATGAGTGATATCAAATGGTAGTTTTCTTTCTCTTTTCTGGCTTCATTTAGAATGACATTCTCTAGGTGCATCCATGTTGCTGCAGACAAAGTCTTTGTTCTTAATGGAGCAATGTTGTTGTTTCAGATTTCTATATTAATACTATCAATTTTCCTTTTCTAGTCTTCTGGGGCATCTAGATAAGCTATTAATTACCACACCTAAGGCCTCAAAAAGCTTAAAAGGAATGAGAAAAAAGTTGACAAATTGTGTTCATAAATAATTATGTCAAGAATAAAGAAAAGAAGAATCATTCAGGGTATTTAATAACGTAGTAACATGTCCTGTTTTGCCTAGGATGGTCCTGTTTTTCTTATTAGTAGCATTGTCATTCCCTCTCCAATATGTCCTGATTTGGATGATTAATTAGTTAGACTTCCTTATTAAAAAATAACATGATTAGAGAGGTACTTTCTCAAGTTTAGGTCAGTTGGTTACTTTTGTCAGTAGTATTTCAATTGTAACTTAAAACACCTGAATGTACACAGATTATAAGAATACAACATATCAAAGGGGACGCACGTGGGTAACCGGCACCTATAACAAGAAGTCGAGTGCTGTTAACACAGCAGAAGACTTCTTCATTTCATCTTCCGGTTCTTCCCCCTCCATCGAGGTAACTGCCATGTAAACCTCTAGGGAATCGGACTCTTGCAGAATTCCTTCTTCTCTAGCATCTTTCACTCAGTATTATGTTTGTGATATCCATCTAGGTTGTGCATGGAGTTTGTTTTCATTGCTGAATAGCATTCCATTATACAATTACACCACAATTTATTTATTCTTAATTTGATCAACTTTTGGACTGTTACCAATTTGGGGACTGGAATGGGGGAACTGGAAGAATCACACTTTGGAACTAACTATAATGATATTCATTAGCTATTCTAAATCTTTTGGATGTGTAATTTTGCATTTTGAGAAACTGTTTATAGCCCCCATGTGTGATTATACTTAATATTTTAGATACATTAAAAATACATAATGTCAAAATTTTATAAATTAAGTAATGGTTTAATTAAGTTTTATTATTAGTTATAGCTATATATACATTTGAAAAATAATCATTTTTGTTGGTGTGAAATGTATTCACATAATTCTGTGGGTCTTTTTAGACAGTGCTTGAATCCAAAGCAATACTTGGCTTCGGCAGTAACTTCAAGCCTGATGACTTGCTTGTAAGATAATGAAAACTCATTTCAGGGTGATGGCAGAGCAGTTGAAAAGATGCTTTAAGAGTTACTTTGAAATTCAGTAAATCTTGGTGATAAAGTAGATATTAGGAACAATGATAAGTAGAACCCTTCAATAAAAAGTCTTAGTCATAATCTCTTTTAATAGGGGAACTCAACATTCCTGCAATAAGATCCAGGAAAAACACATGGATAAAATATGTTAATTTTTCCACTGTCTTGCTTTTTATAAAAATATCTTCTCATATTTCAGTATACATCGACTTGTGATCAACTGCTAAAGTCAGATTGATAAATTGACATACCAACAATTTAAAATGCCCTTTTATGAGATCAGAAAAGAAAAGAGATTTATTCATTTGTTCTACTTTAAATCATGGCCACTAATGCTTAGGGCCTTGTGAAATTAACACAGACGAGGCTGGGTGACCATAATTCTTTGTTTATTTTGTTGTGAATTATTTGTGGGTTTATGAACCTCATTTCACTTAGTTGGCATCCAAGAAATCTGAGCTATCATTTAGATTCTATCTCCAATCTTGAGCAAAGTAAAATAGTGTGAAGTCAGACACAGAGTGAAAGATCTGACACTCTTAAAGAATTGGGTGATTTGGGGTACTTATTTAACTCCTCAGAGTCTCAGTTTCTTCACAGAATTGAAACATAGGGGAAAGAATAATTAAACATGTGTAGCAAAATGGGGGGGGGGCTAAATTAAGCCAAAAATATCGAATAAGTTTGAAGGATAAACAAAGGTAACAGCAAGAGTGACTGCACACATTGTTCAGGAAGGGAGCAGGGGAGGTAGACAGGCTGTGCTGCACCCGAGGTAAGGACCTTGGTGTGGGCTCTAGTCCAGTGCCCGCATGTCTGTGTCTGCACGGAACTGTGTGTCCCCACAGAACTACTCCATACCCCTCATATCAGCAGTGTCTTGGCCTAGTTGGATATATAGAGAAGGAATTTGTGGGTTCTAGGAAATCTGGTGACACAGGGAGAAAAATAACACTTTAGAGGGGAATGCAGAGTACTTAAATTTTGGCATTAAATTTGAGAGTTGCTGTTGTAGACTGAATGTTTGTTTATGTGCTCCCCAAATTCATATGTTGAAATCCTATCTCCGAATGTGAAAGTATTAGGAGGGGCCTTTAGGAGTAAATTAGGTCATGGATGTGGCGCCCTCAGGAATGGGATTAGTGCCCTTATCAGAAGAGACACAAGAGCTTGCTTCCTCTCTCTGCTGTCTTCCATGTGAGGGTGCAGCAAGAAGTCAGCCTTCTGCAAAGTGGGAAGAGAGGTCTCACTAGACGCTGAACCCACCGGTGCCCTGATCTTGGATTGCTAAGCCTCCAGAACTGTGAGAAATAAATGTTTGTTGTTTATAAGCCACCTAGTCTGTGGTATCCTGTTATAGCAGCTTGAGCTGACTAGATAGTTGCCTTGACTCTGGACCACTGTAAAAGCTACTTCTGTGGCCATGTAGAAGGATACACCTAAAATAAAACTTATCACTTGGACATAGGGTGTAACCTTATAGGTGTGGCCAAGGAGCAGCCATATGATAAATTCATATTTGAACAGAGACTGACGACAAAAAGTCATGCAGAGATCTTGGATGAGATTGTTCTAGGCAGAGGGAACAGCCAATGAAGATGCCAGTGACCATGGTATGTGTATTGGTTTGTTAGGACTGCCATAAAAATATACCACAAACTTGGTGGCCTGAACAAGAGAAATTTGGTTTCTCATAGTTCTAGAGGCTGGAGGTTCAAGATCAAGGTGCCAGCAAATTTGGTTTCTCCTGAGGCCTCTCTCCTTGGCTTGTAGATGGTACCTTCTCTCCTGTGTTCTCACATGGCCTTTTTGTGCACATCCCTTGTGGATCTCCTTAGAAGAACACCAGTCCCATTGGATTGAAGCCCCACCTTTATGACTTATTTGGCCTTAATTACCTTTTTAAAGGTCCCGTCTCCAAATACAGTCACATCAGTTACAGCTTCAAAATATGAATTTTGAGGAGACACAGCTCAGTCCATAACAGTATGTTTGTGGGATGTCCTTGGAAAGATGTTGCTGGATCAGAATGAGCAAAGGAGACATAGAAAGTGATGAGATCAGAGAAGTAGCAGGTTAATCATGTTTGGTATGATGCAGTATAATAAGGATATTGGATTTTGCTTCCAATAAAATGCACAGGCATTGGACAGTTTTTTAACTGAGGAGAGACATGATCAGTTTTTTCAAGGATCACTCTGGCTGCTGTTTGGAAGGAAAACTGAGGGCAAAGATATTAAATGGGGAACAAATAAAAAAGTTACTACAGGAAATAGTTTTGGTTGCTTGGACCAGGAGACTGAATTTTTCCCAATGCTTAAAGCTTCTTTAGAGATTATATTTTCTTTCTAAATATGTATTGAATGAATGGATAGTTAAATACACAAAAGACATAAGCATACTGAAAGAGGTTTATGTTATTAAGTTTATTTGACTAAAAAAATCTAATCAATTTAAACCAATTATGAATTTAAAAAAATGATCATATTGGCCTTGTAGACAAAGTAAGGATGATTATATGACTGAATCTTTCATTTGTAGTATTTACCTTGGAATATTTTTTCAAGATGAGTTTCGGAAACATCTATTGATTCACTATTAAGTATAAGGCAGTGTGCTAAAAGCCGAGAGTAAACAAGATAAATTTCAAACATATCCTGCAAAGTTTATAATTAGCTTCAAAGTTTACAGTCAACTTCCTGGAAGTCCTGACACCTGATTGGAATCTTAAAGTTTGAATAGAAGTCATTCCACTAAATACTAGAAGAATGAAAATCATGATAGGGAGAATAGTAAAAAACAAAGATTTGAAGGCATGAATTGTATAGGATACACAAAAAATAAGCATTCAGTATATTAGTACAGAAAATGAAGGTACTAAGCGTAAGTGATGGAAATGAGCAGAGACCACACATTTGCTTTGGAAGACGCTTAGACCACACTTCAAGAACAATCAGAAAATTATTGGAGGATTTTATGTAGGAGAGTGACATGATCAAAATTTTGTTCAAGATTCTTTATCAGTCATGCAAATCTGGTTCCCAAGTCTCTATGGCGTTGGCTGGAGGAACTGGGGATTCAGAGCTAAATATTCACAGAGGAGCCCTGGCTAGCAGGGCTGTACAATATTTTTTTTCATTGATAACACAGGGAAATCTAGACTGGAAACTCACACACGGACTATTTCTCACCTTCACCTGGAAATCACCACTTCCTATGTAGTGATATTCAACTTCATCATGGATATGAAGGCCTTGGTACTATGACCCAAAATAGAGTCCAACTAGAATAGGATCTAAATGTAAAAATCAAACCTTAAAGCTCTAGGGAAATACAGGAGAATAATTTTCTGATGTTGGGGTAAGAAAGGATGTTATAAATCCTAAAACATTTAAAAAATGAGTTAGATGGCATTAAATCTTCTGTCTAAGGTGAAAGTGGAGAGGTGTCTGTTGCATTTGGCAGTGTACTTCCTGGGTCTTTTTGCCACGGAAGTTTCAAGGACTTCAGCAGGAGCTAGAGGAGGCCACAGATTAAAGGAAGAATGAATTTTTTTTTGAAGGAATGAACATAAAGATATTGATAGAACAAGAGGAAAGGATCAACAGAGAGAACTTCAGGATGGACATATTTTGAAAAATAATGTAAATATTAGAACTATTTCAAAGTTGGGAGGAATATATTTTCATTCAAGGAGAATTCAGTCTGTTTGGCAGATGCTTCAGAGAGTGTTCAGGTCTTTCTGGAATCACTTGCTGCTCAATGTCAAGTCTATAAACAGGGATGATGATTTAGGTCAGAGGCACATGGAGATAGTATTTAGATTTGGGTTTCTCCAGAAGCGGCTCTCAAGCAAGGATTTGAGAGAAGGTAGCTGAGTTGGGAGATAACCCTAGGAATCATGCACAGGGACGTGAAAAGTGGAATAGAGAGGGAAGGAGCCTGAAAAGAAGGGCATCGTCAAGCAAGCAGAAGCTGGTGGGCAATGAGAGCTTATCAGCCGTGGAGAACTCTAGGGGCTGGTGGTTTAGAGTTATGCCACTCAAGGAGTCAGGAAGCCAGGGTGTTTATTCACCAAATCCCTGTCCATCACTCACTTGTTGAGGACCTTTTCTAGGGCTTTACCTGTTTGGTGCTCTGCGTGTGCTCTGTCTGCAGGCTGGGGGTGAGCCTGCACTCAGAAACAAAGCCCCCAGACAGGATCTTAGGTGTGGGCACTACTGTGTAGCGGTGAATCCGGGGAGACTAGGCAGGAGATGCTGACAGCATCTGCCCCAGGGGGATAGCCTTGGAAAGGACCCCAGAGGAGCAGCAAAGGCGAGTGCACCATTATGTGGCCGTAGGCACCTTCCTTCACCTTTCTAGATCAGTCTACAAGATGGCTGGTGTCTTGTTGGCTAGGGCTACCACGGCAAATCTTGCAGACAGGGTGGCTTAAACAGCGGCTGTTACTGTCCCATAGTTCTGGAAGCTGGAAGCCAGGGACCAAGGTGTTGGCAGCGTTGATGCCCTCTGGGGTTCCTCTCTGTTGCTGGCCAGTAGCTTCCCGCCTGCTGCCACTTCACACGGTTGTCTCTCTGTGCCTGTGTCTCTGTGTCCAAATTTCCTCTTCTTATAAAGGCACCAGTCAGGCTGGAGGAAAGCCTACCTTAATGGCCTCATTTTAACTTAATCCCCTCTTTGAAGGTCCTGTCTGAACATACAGTCACATTCTGAAGTAATAGGGATTGAGACTTTGCATAAGAATTTTGGGGAGACACAAGTCAGCCTGTTACAGGTGGCTCTGTTTGACAGTCTCTAAAGTATATTCTAATAACTTTTTTTTTTTTTTTTTGCTTTTAAGCTGCTTTTTCACAGCCCTACAGCAAGCTTCTGACAGTTCTGATCTTTAGGCTTCTTCTCCCAAAAGCTGTTTTCTTCTGAATGAGATTTAATCTTCTTTTTTTTCCTAAACTAGCAGTTAACTCTTAAATACACAGTCCCATTTGATCTGTCAGTAAGAGATCTGTTACCACCACCTTGAGGTGTTCATTAAGTACACACCCTACTGTCAAAGACAAGCTTTCACCATTCTGCTGCTAGCATCTCTCTCTATATACCTTCAGCTGCCGTGGAGGGGCAGTGCTGTCTCATGTATCAAGATGAGAAACTGCCAGTCAGGGGATTTGGAATTTTCAGCTGTCTCTTCTGAAAGCCTGAAGCAGATCACTTAACCTCTCTGTAGCTCAGTATCCACATTTAGAAAACAAGGGTAACTAGTATCTTATCTGAGAGGGATATGATAAGGACGAATCAAAAGATGCTGTTTAAAAAGTCTGAGTGTTAAACATTATAGTAAGGAAAGTGGTGCTATTATATTCTGACTTTTTAGCTAATGTCCTGATGGTTTTTAACTGAAAAAAGACTCAACCTTCAAACTTAGACTATATTCTCCTGGAAAGTGTCTTCAGTGCGGTGTCTCTAGATACCTGGGGAGGAGCAGGAAGGGAGTATTCAAAGCAGTCAGAGAATTTCTGGGTGAACCAGGGATAATCTGCAGACTGAGAAGGTAGGCTTTTCTTTCACATTCACTCATATACACGTACACTCTCTCAAATATATGTAGGCACTGTTGGGCCAAATAAAACTTTAAAAATTTACTATGTTCATTATAACTTAGTGATTTATAATCTAGTTAGTGTCCAAGAAAACCACAACTATTAGGGTCCACTCAAATTTTGTTGATATTAAAAGGGGGCACTTACACATGCAAATCATAGCTCTAAAATATAACTTTTGCTTTGAAAATTAGTGAAGTATTTTTTGTTTTGTTTAGCAGATCCTCTAATTGAAATTGCAATGTCTTAATTGTTATTCCTCAGAAGTTTCATGATCACAGTCATCTAGCAACCAGTGCAGATTCTTATTACTTCTCACATTCGCTGGGGGAGTGTTTCTAAACTAGAGATTACTCTACCCTGCTTCCAGGGATTCTGGTTAATACATGTGGCATCCTGAGCGATTCTGTTGTGTACCCAGTTTCGTCACCATTGTGTAGGCTGCTTGCTTATCAGTTAATCAGTAAGCATTCGCTTTCTTTTGAAAACACATGGCTTGCAAAAAAGACTGACTTCTTGTTCTAAAGAAGCTTATATTTTCCTCAGTGAAATAAAATAACTTTGTTTTAAGTTGCTTGTTTTTTAAACAAAAGATTTATTTGGTACCTTCTAATGATAAAGCATTTTTATGACCTGTAGCAAATAAAGAGGCAGCAGATTCGTGCTTTTGGTATCAGTGAGCTATAGGCGTGTTCCAAATCCTT
This sequence comes from Camelus dromedarius, assembly GCF_036321535.1. Lineage (NCBI taxonomy): Eukaryota > Metazoa > Chordata > Mammalia > Artiodactyla > Camelidae > Camelus > Camelus dromedarius. The sequence continues at coordinate 65,736,440 of NC_087447.1, forward strand.
TAATCAAGTCAGAGTTGAAGGTTATGAAGAGCAAATGCTGAATATGATTGACAGTTTATAGACCTAATCAGCTTTATCCTCCTCCAAGAGCACAGGCTGCTACTTGTATGTATTCCTGAGAAGACCGAGGAAAGGAAGTCCTGCAATCAACCAGCGCAGGCTGACTGTGAATAACTTGAGCTGGGTCGAGGGTAAAAATCATGGTATTTGATTTACAAAGGAGCAGTGGAACAGGACCACTGTTCCTGATAAAAAGAAGTTGCTTGTTCGTGGTTATTTTCTGTGTTTGAATATTTAAGGGATTAGAGCCAAACATGCTGCTGGTTAACTAAACATTCTCCTTGGTAATCTGTGGATGAAAACTGCTCCAGAATTTTTTTCATGGTATATGCTTTGGGATGGCAGTCTTGCTTGAAGGGTGGGGCTCATCTCAAAGCTACTCTTGAGAATTATGATGGGCCACAAAATGTATCCTACTTGCAGTTTAACAAGTTAGCTACTGCAGTTTCATAGGTGAGGAATAAGCAGCAAAGCACCTGGTATAAGAGAGGTTTTTCTTACCCACCGTACAGTGACTTGAATGAGATGCAGTTTTATGCGATTTCCTCTTGTTCCTCAATCCCATGCGAGTGATGGGAAAGGGGCCAAAAAATGCTGCCTAGGTAGTGTGTTCCATTACACCTGAGGAACCTCACATTTAGTGAACTCAGGTATTTTATAACAAACCGCAAGCAAACCTGCCTTTTGTTCTGAAGAGAGATATTATCTTTATTATACTGGGCATACCAGGCAATAAAGAAGCCCACTCTCTGCTCCAGAGGGACATGTCGTCTTGATCTTCCAAGGCTATGCACTATGCAGAAGTCTTTGGAAAGATAGCTTGAAGGAAAAGTTGTCGGCGCCTCTGCTCTCAAGAAGTGTAGAAACAAGAGGGACCCATGGAGATGTGTCTTCCAACGGCTGTATTTTCTATAAAGCATAATATTTCCCTTCATCCATCTTTGCTCTAGGATGGTCTTGAGGAGCTAGTGGCACGGGTAGGAGAAAAGCACTGCTTGGTGCTGACGATAACCAAATACATTTACACTGTTTCAGTAATATCATTAATTGCATTATATATACAATAGAGTTTAAGTGTTCTAAACAGATTTGATTCTGTTTAACCTTTTCTGAGTCATCTTTGATAGTGGAAATTCAGCCTTTGATTAAGTGTGGGTAAAACAGGAACTCCTAACTCCTTCATTTTTGGGGGGCTTATTTTGACTGGGTATTGTGTGAATTGCTGGAGACACATGTATGAGGAAAAAGAGGCTTTTTTTTTTTTTTTGTCAAGAAAATGCCCCTTTAATAGAGGAAAAAGATTAAGTGCAGGTTCCTTTTGAAATCATGGAGAAGGGTAACTAATTCAGTCTCGTTTTAGGAAAGGCTTGTTTGGGAGGTGAATTTTTAACTAAGTCTTGAAGGATACCTGGTATCGAGGCCAGGGGTAGGGAGGATAGGAAGAGGGGAATAATGTGAGCAGGGAAATGGACAGGAAAAGAGTGAGGTAATTCAGGGAACATCACGCCTTTCTGAATTGCTGACTTGCAGGATGTCCGTGGGTGAGTGGTGGGAGATATAACTTTAGGGTGGGCAGGCATCATCACAATATATAGACACTTGGGTGTAAGCTAAGGAGTTTCAAAAATCTATGGTTAGGCTTTCTAGAAGGTTGGTAATAAAATCAGATCTGAATTTTAGAATGATCATCTTGATACCCTTAAGGAGAATTGGTTTGGGGAGAGTTTAGATCGGAAGGTTAGAAGCAGGGGAACAAAAAACAACTTAGAATGCTGTTATAGTAATCAGGATCTAAATGAAGAGTGTGTGTCGATGGGAATGAGGAAGAAGATGGATTAAAGGGGTATTTATGGAGTAGAATCAATAGGGCTTGGTGACGGATTCAGTGGGAGAGTTAGAAAGTCTGGGATGACTTATTGTTTGTAACAGGGCAGCTGTTCAAGAAAACAGTTTTGGGAGAAGAGCAAGTTTGTGTGTGTGTGTGGTGGGGGTGCTGGTGATAAGATTATGAGTTCATTTTGGACATACTGAGTTTGTGATGGGTGGAATTTAAATACGGTCACTGCCGAGAACAGAAACAGAATAAAATCCTGGAGAATATCAACATTTAAGAGACAGCTGCAGTTGTTGAAAACTTTGTATTATTGTAACTTAGAAAATTGGTATGTTATATGTATAACTATCATTTCTTCTAAAAACAAAAAGTAAAATGAATAAATAATAAGGCTTTTGAAACACAGAAGTGCGACACATTCTATTAACTTCTTAAAATAGTGACATCCTTGATGAAATGTCATTATATGAAGACAATATTATCAAAATGCATGGTCTCCAACCTTGCCGAAGCTGGATGAAGGCCTGAGACTTCTAGACAAGGAAAGATTGGATGAATTATTTTTATAGGGAAAATTACTAGAAGGGTACTTACTTTTATGTAATGGCCATGTCAAAAAAAATAGTAGACTTAAAAAAAAAAAACTATAAAATAGAGCCATTAGCTAAAAGGATATATGGGAAACATTTATTTTGTGCCACTTATGAAAAGAATTGGTTCGTTTCAAAATATAGATACTTATTTGACCTTCAGGGGACTCTACTCTGATACTGATAACTATACTGTTTCTTTTTTTTCATAGCCATTCATTTAAGTGATTTTTTTTATTATTCTGGTAAAATTGATTTATTGCATAAAAAAGCATCCATCTAATACAGCTATTTATCTGGAAGTGTTAGCATTCTATTAGATTTTATTGTGCTCTGTAGTACATTCTTTTAACTACATTATTTTAACCAGGTTTTCATTTAAACAGTTTAAGCAAAGGATAAAGAGGATAATTCCTGGGTTTGCAGTGAGACTTATTGGCCTCTGCAGTGCATCCTAGTGTCAATGATATTTCTTGGTTGATAAACTTATGATAAGATGTCCTATGTCATCATCAAGCAATGGAATTTAAAAATATCTGTCACATCTCTTGCTTTTTAGTCCTCAAAGCAAATTAGAAATAAAATTGAAGATAATCTGTACTGATATGGGTGTGATTTATAGGAATGTATAATCTTTTTGGAGAATTAGCCAACATACATCAAAAAATCAAGTAAGTGCATTACCTTTGACCCATAAATTATACTTCTAGGAAATGACTCTAATAGGAAAGCTGGAAAACTGTACAGTTTTATGTATAAAGTTATTCATTATATATACTTTTTGAAAATTGGAAGCAAAATTGTGTCAAAAGGGTGCTGTTTAAGAAATTCTTAACAAATACATATTGGAATACTATGCAACTTAAAAAAATAAGGATTAGGCCTATTGACAAGGTATCATATTATATTGTTTACTAGAAAAAATATTTCAAAAAATCTGAATAGATGGGGCCCAATCCATTCTATTTTGAACCTATTGGTTCAAAGTACAGAAGTCCAATAGGAAACTTATAATTTAATTATGATGTGGAATGCACATTGTCAATGCACAGCAAAGCATCTTCAGTGTCTGATTTGTACATCTCACCACTCTCAGTATCCTCCAACTGAATGGTACCTGGTCACCAGTCCTGGGCGGTGACTGGTTCTTAGCCCCTTCTCTCCTTAGATTTGCATCAGAGCCCTCTTTGAAGCAAATCTCTTGTCTTGTTCTTCCAACTTTGCTTTTTCCCTTTTACTCATTTTTCTGTTTGTGTGTTATAAAAGTCTAGAAAAGCCTGGGGAAGTTTAACATCTATGATAACAGCAACAAAAACAACAAAACATTTCTCTTACCAGTTTTGGTGGAATGTGGGGTGGAGAGTGAGCTATGAATACTTCAAAGCTAGTACATTTAGTATAGTCTCATTTAATGTAAAAACTATGTTTGGTGGGTAGGGGATAGCTTGGGAGTAGAGGGCCTGTTTAACATGCACAAGGTCCTGGGTTCAATCCCCAGTGCCTCCATTAAAAATAAACAAATAAAAAATAAAAACTATGTTTAGAAATTTCAAGATCTTGAAATGGGTTTATGCTGTAAAATACAAAGCTAGGAAATCTAGAGGCAGCTCCCTAATTATGTGCTGATGAACAAAGCCCCCAACTGCTGCGAGCTTTAGTTTGTGATAGGATGAGATACAAATATTCCTATCCTTGCAGAATTAGTGAGACTCAGATAAGATTATGTACAATAAGGTCCATCACACAAGTATTATTCATAGCTCTTGTTCTCTGGAGGTCTCTTCAGATTGTCATGACTTTTATTTTAGGTCTTTTAAGGCTATTATTGCCTAGTGGTTTATGTTAATTTGGGTGGAACATTTCTTTTTCTTTAACCTCTTTTTATAATCTGTTAGACAGAAAGTGAATAGTAGACATTGTGGGGAAACTTTAATTTTAGATTTTTTTTGTAGCCCATGATGCTACTTTTTGCAAACTGTGTCATCTTTCCTATTGAGGGTGAATACAGAATGATGGAAAGTTTCCTAAAAGTAACGTAACATATAATGGCTGCATCTGCTTTTTAAGAGTAGTTTTTCATGGTCACATCAATCAAATTGCCACCTTCTGGGTACTACATCTAATTGGGTAAATTCAAAACAATACTTTTTTCATGGTAAATTAATAGAAGTGTACATGGATTATTCCCCATATTGGAATTTTTTCTTTATTCTCTCAGCATTGAGGAATTTATGGATATTTGGAGACAATCAAAGCCTAGGAAATCCTGAAAAGTGACTCTTGGCATTTACTTGCATTAAGTCTGCATTTACACACAGCCAGCACTTAAGAGCTGCTCTTCATAAAGTGTTTCTCAGTGTGTTTGATGTGGATACTTATTTGGAAGAGACTGCTTTAAAAATTTTCCAGACATGCACGTTAGACAACCAAATCAGAATCTCTGAAAGAGATGTTCAGCAAACCATATTCTTAAGAGGCACTTAACAGGTAACCTCAGTTGATTTTTATTTATGTTAGGGTTTGTAACAGATTTCTTTCATAGAAATACTTGCCAATTAGCTTCGGTCAATAGTCCACCAGGAAACAAGCATGAAAACATAGGTCAGTAGGAGGATAAAAATTCTAATTAGGCATTAATAATACTGAATCCTCTAATTCTAGTGGGAGAATGTTAGATAGTAAATTTGGGTCAAGGCTAAAACTTAACATTTTGTTTCTGTTAATGATCAAAGGATTACTTATTGTCCCTTTCTTCCTTGTTTCAAACAGTTCTGGGATTCTAATTTATGTGCAGCTAAATAAATCTTGACTTGCATGGCAGATGTTTTATTGTTATTATCATTATAAGCGATCACTTTAATAGCTTTCTGGTTATATTTATTGGATAGCTGGCTTCACTGCTTCTTGGGTTGAAGTAACATTACTTTCATTGGAAATGTGTTCTGAAAAATGGCTATTCTGGTTAGCCCTCCTTGCGAAGAAAGCTATTAAACAAATATTTAAGGGACAAAGAATAGGGGTAGGTTTCTTTGGAGATGAATTAAGATATGACCTCTATCATCCAGAAATTTAATAAAATTAAAGAATCTAGTCTTCATCAAATACCATTCAATTTCCTGACATTTGATGATCACCAGTTCTGACCACCTTGCATGATACCATCTGCCAATCAAAAGATCAGTGAGAACATTTATGAGGCAATTTATATTCTGATGAATGAATTTGGTATGTCAGATTCCTGTATGTCTTACTTCTGTTGAATGAAGACCAGAGCAGGACAAATTCCTAAAGAGAGACTGAACTATACTTGCTTCCTAAGCAGTAATAAAGACATTGCTTCATCTTTTATAAGATAAATCTGAAATAGCATGAAACATTTTATGACCATTACTAAAAAAAGGAATCAATTACCTTCGCAAAATCATTGTGGATATTTTATAATAATACTTAGGAAATTGCCTAACTATAATTTTTCTTTACTTATCTGCTTTACATGACATTATTAACACATACTTTTAGTTTTGGTGTCATTTGATCTGATCTTAAGATTCTTTTCAGAGCTAAGAATTAATACTTTTCTGCATAGCAAAGAACATAGGACACATGTAGTTTGGTAATAAAAAATATTTCTTTACTTTAAATGCTTCTACTCTTGAACATCTAGCTGCCTAGATTTTGAATCCTTTGCTGTAAATTAAAAAAAAAGAGTCATTTATTTTTTATTGAAATATAGTTGATTTACAATGTTGTGTTAGTTTCAGGTGTACAGCAAAGTGATTCAGTTATGCATATACACATACATATATTCTTTTTCAGATTCTTTTCCATTATAGGTTATTACAAGATATTGAATATAGTTCCCTGTGCTGTACAGTAGGTCCTTGTTGTTTACCTATTTTATATATATAGTGTGCATATGGTAATCCCAAACTCGAATTTATCCCTTCCGCCTTTTTCCCCTTTGGTAACCATAGTTTGTTTTCTATGTCTGTGAGTCTATTTCTGGTTTGTAAATAAGTTCATTTGTATCTTTTAAAATTTTTTTTGATTCCACATATAAGTACTATCATCTGATATTTGTCTTTCTCTGCCTGACTGACTTCATTTAATATGATAATTTCTAGGTCCATCCATGTTACTGCAAATGGCATTATTTCATTATTTTTTTATGGCTGAGTAACATTCCATTGTGTGTGTGTGTGTGTGTGTGTGTTTGTATGTGTATATATATACACACACACACCACATCTTCTTTATCCAATCATCTGTCAATGGACACTGTAAATTCTTGTTTACATATTGGCTGTTGCTCACCATGGCTCAGCCCTGACCATCACAAGGAACAGTGAAGTATGACAACTGTTTGGTAGGAAGCTCACTCCTGTCGCACACAACCTCTTCTTTGGGGCCTTCCCTTATGCTTTTGGACAGGCTTCCCTTTGTCTTCTGGTGGGTTTCAGGGACAAAGAAAGAACACACTCAGAGCTAGAAGTATCAGTGGGATGAATCCTATAAGGGAAGTGTTTTTAAAAAGTGTCCTGGGAGTTCAGAGAATAGGAGAGAGGAAGGGATTTCTCAGAGTCCCTTTTATTAGAATCTTTCCAATTTGGGGATCTGACACCTTAGAGTTTGGAAACATTCAAAACAAAATCTCCCTAAGCCATATCTAGTTAAGGTCATTATCAACAGAATAATGAAAGTGAATTCACAGCTATGACCAAATATATGTCTATGTCTTTATAACTATCTTCATGTGTCTATTACTATTAACATATATTAAAATACACTGATTATATATAAAAATGTATGTTTAGTTCTGATTTACTAATCAAACTGTATCAAACTTAGTTCTGATATACTAATAATATAGCTATTTATATAAAGTCTCAAGTTAAAACTCCCTCTGATTTCAGTAGGGGTGTTTTCCTGTTCTGTTACCGACAGGATGGATTCTGAATGTCTGAATTGCTAGTGACATCTTCAGTTATATTGCCAATTCAGTTCAAATAAACATGTTGCCCAAGCACTTAACAGCTTTTCTAACTTTGAAGAACTTCAGGTAACATTTTAAATGAAATGCTTTCAAAACTGCCTTTCTCTAAATCATGACCTTCCCCTCCACCAAAGCTCCTGTTACCTGTTCAGAACATTATCGTTTTTCTGTTATCATTTCCGGATCCTTTGTTATTTAACTTTCATGTAATGGTCTGTACAATAGTAGTAAGACTGTGATTGTGTTTCCACATTTGTAAATGAGCATTTTGTTTCTAATGGTTCTGCCCATCCCTTTCCTGTCTATCATCCTGATCGAGCGTGAAGAGGCTACAGGCAGAAATGAAGTTTTCTACTTTGATTTCTAGCTCCATGGAGTCCCCTAAACATCATAAGAATTCAGCCAAAGGCAATGTTAACCAGGCATTAAGGCCTTGTCTTGGACATAACATACAATACAAGCTGGAAAGTGTAAAATTTATTGCTATTGTCGTTTCAGTAACTAGCTTGTTACTAGAAATGCTGAAAGGCATCGCGGCATGTTTGCCATTTCATAAGGGATTAAAATCCTGAGAATGACTTTGGCAGCGAGCTGGCAGAGGATATGAATTGGCTTTACCAAATAGAATGTTCACTGAATATCACACAAGTATCTTTGGTGAATTAATTGAATACAGTTGAGTAGTTGCTAACTCTGGTTGCTGATTGCTTTGATTGAATTCACTGGCAGACTAGTCATTTTCATTCAAATGTCATTATTTCCTGTGTATGAATATACCAAATGTCATACCATAGGCAGCGTGGTGACACTGAGATATATTCTTGATTATCTGAAGAAGACAACTGTAATGGAAAATACAATAGCTTTATTTAGCACCAATTCCTGCAAATACATCAAATCTCATTTTCTACTTTTTATGTTGCAAACACATAGAGTAGCGTTGATCTATTAGATTATAGATCCTTAAATTGGGACTTTTTATCCATGAGTGGGTTTCAGGGAATTTGTGAACCCTATAAAATTGTGTTTACAAATGTGGATATATGTGCCTCTTTCTGGGAAGAGAGTTTACTGTTCTTAGTAGACATATAAGAAGGCCAAACTCTTAAAGGATTAGAAAACGCACTGAAGTAAACATTAATACAGATGTCACCAAAACAATTAGTGGATTAAATATTAGAAAATATTAGGATTCAGTATCTAAATTCTGTGATTCTAAGAAAATAAGCATTTTGCTCATTGGCCTAACAAAAACATAGATATTCTTTATCTTTTACATAGTTTGGCCTCAGCAAAAATTCACAGATGACTGTTTCAAAGTTTTAAAATGAGTATCATTGGAGTGTATTGATGCATGATGCAGTAAACCAGATGATTAATTTTACCCTTCCCCCTGTCGGCCACAAAATGCTCTCTCTCTCTCTCTCAGCAAGAAAAGAAAGCTATAGGGTCCAGGTCAACAGTGGCAGATTAGGATTTAAATGCAAAGCCACCATTAACGCCAGTGGGAGTCTGTAGCTAAACTGCTTGCACTCTGCATTGAAAATATACCCCTAAGGGTTCATACATTTCTGTACTGGCAGAGTTTTGTCCGAGCTCCTGTGTCTCTGGAAAGCTATCATTTAATCTCAGGTTCCTTCTAGGAAGGTCTGCACTCCTGAGGCCTGCCCCATATGCCTGCAGTTTTTTTGATGACTGAGATCACCCGGTTCTTAGAAACTCTCCAGGGGTTGCAGAATAAATATGAACTTCATTGTTTATTTTTCTCTCCTGAATGCTATGAAGTCTTTTCTTTTGATGTTTACAGAGAAGATCCTTTGCAGTCAGGACTGTTGAAAGGTGACCAGGGTGTCTCACCTCTTGCCTCCCAACCCCCATGGGAAGATATTTTTGTATTTACTGCAAATGAAATAGTGGGGGAAAAATAAGTGCTCCCTGCAGGAGTCTGTGTCTATAAACAAGGTATCCAGAATACTGTGACGTGTGCACAACACAAGGGACTTGTCTAAAAGAGGAGTTCAAGTCAGGTTGGACTGAAAAAATCTGATTCTCCCTTTTTACCTATTTGTGTTGATTCAGAATTTCCTGAGTTGCATCCAAATGTCTCTGGGCAAAAAAAGACACATGTGCCATTTCTTTCCTTCTTTTTCCTTTTTGTTTATGTTAATGTATTTTCCTTTAAATGAGTTTTAATATTAGGGGTGTGTGTGTGTGTGTGTGTGTGTGTGTGCACGTGTGTGCGTTTAGTTTTTAAAACTCCCCATGAATCTGATTTTAAGACCGTTGATATTATTTTCTTTTTTGCAACCAACCTTTGGTGTCTTCAAACATATACTTTTGAACACTTGGAACTAATTTCATTTTATTGTAATTTGTTCTAATTTATCCTAGTAATTAGGTAATTATTTTTAAAAGGTACATTTCTTTGGCTTACTCTGAAAGTTTTGGCTGTTTCTTCAGCAGTTCTGGTTTTATATGCTTGGTAGCTCTGCTATGACGAAGAACTTAGTGGTTAGGTATGTTGAAGCCTAGACTTTAAACCTGGAAAGAGGTTGAAGACTGACCCTTAGCTTCATTGATGGGAGAAGACTGGCCTTAAGACATAAGTGACTTGCTGGAGGTTTCACAGTTGGGGAAGTAAGAGGGGAGAGAATGGAATTCGGAGAATGTCCATTAACACAACACAATCCAATGTAATAAGCCTGCAGAGTAACAATTTGCTCTGTTGTCATTACCAGGACATCATGAGTAACTGCAATCTCCCATCCTGCCTTGACTTCAGCTTAGAACAGAGAAGCATCAAACTGATTTGGTCCTTGGAAATGTGGGAAATGTCTGATGGTCTGTTGCCCCCACTATCATAGTGCCAGGCTGTGTAGTATCTCAAAATCTTTGATAGGTTGGACCGACTGCTTTTATCAATCACATTTTCTACAATTCATTCTTATTCAGTCTATGTTGTTACTGCAACTATGACCTATAATAAAAATAGCCATTTTTAAGAAAGACAGAAATTTGTTTTTCTTCTGGGTTCTTGTGTTCTTCTTGTGAGCCTTTGGCATCTTATGATCTAATTGTGTTATTTGTTATTGAGAAGAAATTTTAGACATAACAGTAGATTGTATGAAAGTATCACATTATGTACCATTTCTCTCTGTTGAGTACATATCTAGCCCCCCTCCTGCCTGGCTGGTGGAAAATGAGCTGTAGCCATTTGGGTTTTCCTCTCCTTCTTCTCCTAGGACAGTGCCAAGGTTTCTAGGTGTCAATTTTTTTAATTATCTTTAATTAGTTAACTATTTTCTGCTGCTTTTGCCCCCACTATATCTAATTCTGTTGCTGTTCTCTTAGTTTGGATTTGTCTATTGCATCTATCTGTGAAAAAAAAAAGGTCCCACATTTGGAGGTAAGGTTAGAAAAAAAAAAAGGACTATATGACCTTCATTGTCATACTGGGGCTTCATAAAAAAAGGGTTTTCTGATCCTCTAGATGAAATTGTATGTATTCGCTTTAGTATTTACTACTGAGTAGGACCTTTACAACTCTATAAAAACAGATATCATAAAATAAATTGATAAGATGAAAACATTTTGTTGTGAAGAGATATTTATGTTCCATAAAGAAGGTAATTCTAAGGATTGTGTTTTATTGTCCTGCAAGACAACATTAACTGGTCATGTAATTTAGGGATTTTATCCTGGATTTCTTTCTTTTTAAAATTAATTAATTAATTAACTTATTTATTTATTGAGTTATAATCAGTTTACAATGTTGTGTCAATTTCTGGTGCACAGCACAGTTTTTCAGTCATACATGAATATACATGTATTCATTTTCATATTCTTTTTCACCGTGAGCTACTACAAGATCTTGTATATATTTTCCTGTGCTACACGGTATAATCTTGTTTATCTATTCTATATATGCCAATCAGTATCTACAAATCTCGAACTCCCAGTCTGTCCCTTCCCACCCCCCTCCCCCCGGCAACCACAAGTTTGTGTTCTATGTGTGTGAGTCTGTTTTCGTTTTATATTTAAGTTCCTTTGTCTTCTTCTTCTTATTTTTTTTTTTTTTGACTCCACATATGAGTGATATCATATGGTATTTTTCTTTCTCTTTCTGGCTTTCTTCACTTAAAATAAAATTCTCCAGGGACATCCGTGTTGCTGCAAATGCCCTTATGCTGTCGTTATCCTGGATTTCTTTATTTCTTCATTGACTGTGTGTGTGTTACATTACCATCCTTTGAACCAGCTTTGCCATTCTGGTGATACGTTCAGTGAGTTGATGCATACTCCCTATTTATTTGTGTGAGAACTATGTTTCTTAACATTAAAAAAATTACATTTGGACACACTTCCCATCTGTGGCATAAAACATTTGATGATATTGAGATCCTTCCCTTAAACCTGGCTCCAGTGTGCATCATACAGCCATTCCCCTGGTCTGTGCCTTGATCAGTGTGCTGTCAAAACCTCGTCCTCTGTGGGTCATTGTTACCTTGCACCGCCACCCACAACCCTTTCTAGGCTGGAGGTCTCTTCCATTCTCTCTCCTTGACCCACAAAGCCTTTCCGTCTTCTCCCTTTACACACACACACACACAGAGTTAGTTTTATCTTGGCAAAGGACTAAGGATGTTATAAAACACTGCAAGAACTTTTGACTTCAGGCTCTTTATGCTTTTCTATCACACCACATGTGCGAGGCGAAGACTTAACAAAAATATGAAACAGAGTAGGGCGTGAGAGTGAGGAAGAAAAACATGTCTTATTTCAAAAGATTTTTTTTTTTTCTGCCACAACACTGTATGTAGTTTACAATAAACTGTAAAGGAAGTGCTGCATTTCAAAATCGAGCCTTCGATGCCTTCTATTGCGGAAGGTTTTTCTGTGCCTTATTTTTTTTTGCGTTTTTTTCAGAATGATTTGATGACAGAAGCTCAGGGTAGGTTTCAGACCTTTCTTATAGATGACTGTTTATATTGATGGTATTATATTACATGTTGTTGCAATTTTAAGCGATTGTGTTAATATATACATGTAGTCACCTTATTAGTAAAGCAGGCTTTCATTTCCAAAGGTTTGGTGGTCATTTCCTATGTTTCTTGAAGAGAGTTATTTGTAAATAATAGTATGTCTTAGTGAGTATGAGTAAGTAATTTAACATTTGTAAGAAGAGCCTTATCTTTGGTGTCTGTAGATTATAATAACAATATAGTGAGAGAGCATGCTGAAATACTCATCTGTGTGCCTTTCTTTTTCACACATCTCTGCAAAACACTTCTGCCTTCAGCAGGCACGACACTACATTACCTTGGAGAAAATTAGTTGCAGAAGCTGCAGGAATGAGAAAGAGAGTTTAGGTTTTTTTTTTTTTTTTTTTTTTTTTTGACTTCTGAAATATCCTTGTCTTGAAGTATATATGAAATAAAATCGTTTTGAAAAAAAAAATCTTGGATATGTAATCACTTTATCTACCTTACCCTGCTCTATTTCACATTTTATTCATAGTATTTATCACTGTATAATTTACTTATTTGTTATGTTAATTGTAGAATTATAAGAGCAGGGATATTTATTTGCTTTGTTCATTGATACATCCCAAATATGTAGACTAGTGCCTAGTATACAGATGGCAATTAATATATATTTGTTTGAAATATATATTATTTGAATGAAAAGGCTCTCAACTATCAAAAGTAAAGTTATTAAAGTAAATAAAGCATAGAGTTGATGCTATGAAAAGACTCAGGAAAGAGAATGTTGGAAGATTCAGATGATTTCACTCTTTGGGAATTTCCATTCTGGGCTTAGACAGGAGGGCATATGTGAGAGATGGAAAATTGGTTGGGCCTAAGCAGAGGGGACACAGGATCATCTAGAAATCAGGAAATGACTTTGGAGAGACCACACCACACAATATGTTTCCAGGTCTAGGGAAGTACACTGAGTGGACCTAGTAACTCAAAACTATTCTTGACCATTGGAGTAAGCTCCCAAAGTTACCTGGCTAACTCGTCTTTGCTCTCTGGGGAAGGCTTTCCATTAACAGGAAGCTGCATGTTGCCCATGAACCAGCGAGCAGAAGTGATGTGTATCCATGTCTTAAAACTTGGCTAAGCTCCATCTGAACTCCCTCTTACAGACATCGTACTATTCAATGGTCCTGAATATTATAAGGCCTCCAAACTAGAAAGTTAGGTCTTTGACATTCAGAGGGGTGTTGGAGTTTTAGAGGGGAAAGTTGAGCATGAATACAAGCTAAATCCATTGTTATGTTGGTGATAACCATTTTCTCAGCTTGTAAATGTATTGGAAATCTTTCAGTAAGAAAATATAGACCCTTGCTTTTACATTAAGTATTAAGTTTCAACTGAAGCTTATTTGAAGCTCAGTGATCTCTCCACTGAAGGCCTGTGGGACTTAAGAAAGGATTAGATATTTGGCTGAATTAAAATGTATACAGTGTATGGTGGTTTTAAAACTTGTATCGAAATCCTTTGACACTCCTCCCATAAAAGGGCACATGCCAGGAGAGTCCTGAGCCAACATTAAGAATGTCTGGCTACACTGGAGCCACGTGTTAGAGAGGTCACATGGAGACGATGCAAAGGTGTAGGGAAAAGATGCGCAAGGAGCCTCAAATGTTCCAGCCCCAGCTATTTGAGTATTTCCAGACACTGTGCCAGACAAAGGAATGAAGAAACCTTTCAGATGACCCTAGTCTTGCCCACCATCTGACTATAATATCACGAGAAACCCCCAAACCAGAGCCATCCAGCTGAGTTGCTCGTTAACTCCTGAACCACAGAAACAGTGAGAGATACTCAGAAGCCGACTACTTTGGGTAGTCGGTTAAGTAAGCTGTTAAAGTAGCCATTACGTTTTGGAGTAATTTGTTATGCAGCCGTAGTAAGTAGACATTACCTGACAGAAGGCAGAGGGTGGCCAAGAGTTTCATTCATTCATTTGTTCAAAATATGTTTGCACCAGCTTTGTGTCATTTACTGTGTTATTCACTGTTGAAGCTACTATTGATCAGATACAGTTCTTGAAAGAAACTATGCTCTTGAGATAATCATAGTCCAGTCAGTAGTGTGTGTCTATATATAATGAGTGAGTGCAATTACAGGAATGGGAACACAGACTATGAATTAGTATTTAAGCCTCTTTTAGGTTAAATAATCTGATTCTTTAAACGTTTCTTTCTTTATGATTTTGGACATTTTTCTATATAGTAAGACACAGGAAGGAGGAAAAGATAAAACATGCACGTTCTTCCTGACATTGGTTATATTATTTATCATATACATATAACATTGTATTATTTATATGTGAAATATATTAAACATATTTGTTTGTAACCATTAACCACAAAGGCAAATATTTTAAGAATAGAAATGAATAGTGTAAAATGACAACATGTTCCATAAGTAGTCAGAAGTATTTTTGGTCTCAATTTGCTTTTTTATTACTAGTATGTGATATTACAAAGGTTCTCCAGAAGTTGTTGAGTATCTGAATATAAATGTAGTTAGTCTTTGTGTGAAAGGATAGCAGATTTTATTCTAAAAACCTTTAAAAGTTAAAATAAACTATTATTATCAACAGCTATTGATTTCTAATTTGATGAAATTGGAAGAGAGATACATTCCAATGGTATAGTGTCTGGCATCAGAAATATCCACTGTATCAGTTAAAGTCCATTTAGGGAAATAGAACCACTAAAATGATACGTGATAAGAGATTTATTATACAATTGTAGGAGTTGCTGAGGAAGTCAGGTTCTAATGGCAGAGCCAGAAGATCAGAGAGAAATTACGAATTCACCTAAAGCACTGAAATGAGTGGACAGTAGCAACTTTCAGGATGTTTGACAAGCAAGCAGTTGTATGGCACATGGGGCATCCAGCCCATGAAGCAAGCAACATGGCAGACTAAGACAGAATTTCCTCAGCCCACACCAGGTCTTCATTTCTGAGTAGGGACTTTGCTGGCACCAGCTTAGGCGAGGTATGTGCTTGTAGGTCAGTCAACTGTGTACTTAACTACCATGTACATCTTGTTTTCCTGATGACTCTCAATGCACATATATTCAAAAATAAAGCATGCTTAATTTTGAAAATTGCACATATAATTCTAGGCTGTGGATCTTCAAATTTACTAGAGCAGGAATCTTAATTTTTTCCCCCATCCTTGATTACACTTTCATCCATCCCCAAAATATCCACAATTAATCCAGATATTAAAATTTATATTTCTTTCAGGTGAATAGTCAGTAAGATGTTTGATATAATCATTAGTTGAATTACTTTTTGGATTTCACCCTTTCCCCTTGCTGAACTTTCGCTTCATTTCTCCGTATTGAGTCTGTGTGCTCATGGGTGTCACTCTCATCCTTGTTTGTAGGCAGGAGAGCAGGGAGGAAAGGAGTGTTGCTCCTGTGATGGGCAGTGGGTAGGGAAAGAGAGCCTTCTGCTCAGACTGTCTGGGTCTGATGGGCGTGGTCTTGGCACGGGCCTTTGTGTGTATTTCTTTTTGGCAGCTTTGTCTTGGCCCTCTCCCTTACAGATAGGACACCTGGGTCTCTGGGACCCTGTCAGTAGCACACCCTTTAACCTCTCCTCTGAGTTGCCCTTCCTCTGCTTGGTGTAGTAGCCAGCGGAGTGATTCCAGGCTTCTGTACTGCTACCCACTGAATAACATATCATCAGCCTTCAGAAGTCACCAGAGGGGATGCAAACACCAGTTTCTATATTCAAGTTCTCCCATCCGCAAGGAGACATACATCTGATACTATCTTCCCATTCTCCAGGGAGATAGAATGAAGGTAAGGAAGGATTAGGAGCTGTACTCCTAGCTGCTCCCCAAATGCTTTATTTTCAAAGACTTTTCCTATCTCATAATGTTAAAAATAGAAATTGATTTTAGCTCTACAGAACCCAGAAGGATGTCTCATAGGAGTAAGTGGGCTTCCTCAAACTCTGTCTTTGGGAATATGATCACTTTGTTCTAAACAGTTTGCAGTCCCAGCACTATAAGGTGCACAAACCCTGCAATCCCAGCACAACACGGTGTGTGTCTCTGGGAGGGGTCGGGGAGGGGAGGGGAGAGTTGAGCGAAAATGGTGCCATTCATTTTACACGCTTGTTTGCTACATATGAGTTATAAAATTGATGCAATTCTTTTGCAAGTAGGGAGGATGTTAATTGATGAGTGTAGATAATAACAAACATTAATTCATGTTCTGCAAAACTTTGTATTTCCATTTATCTTTTCTTTGGTATCTTGTAAACTTGCATCAACTTTTTTAATATTTAAAAGAAAATAAACATGACTTTGCATTAGCTTCATCTTTTTTACTTTATACGTACATGTAAAGTAACTCTGGCTTTATTAGGAGTTCCATGTTCTTGTGAATGGACATGGAGACATACGGACCACTTATAATATTACTTTATGCAAAAGTTTTTTCTCCCTGTATATGTTCTGGATGTCAGTAGTATATGAGAAAAAGACTGACTCATAATATTTTATTCTAGATTATATTTTAATAATACATTATTTGTTTTTTTCTTTTTCCTAAAAATATTTCTTAGCACTTTTTCTCTTTTAAATTCATCTTCCTTTTGTAGGACAATTTTCCAGTCTCACAAGGTCATTTTTAATTTTACTCCTATCCTGGATTCTTCTTAGGACAATCGCTCTGGTTATTTATTTATTCACTCTGTACCCTGTTTATACTTTAAAGCTAGACCTATTTTTATAATGTGAGTTTATTCTGTGGGACATAAAAAATTTAGAGTTAAAACCTGGCAGGTTAATCTCAATGTAACGTTTCATTATTTGTCCATTAACAACAGCAACACTAGTAAAAATGATTAGTGGAAAAAGACAGCCCTGGTGAGTTCCGACGTGGAAGGTGATTGTGAAATCTACCCAATTGTGTGAAACTCCTTGGCTTACAACTGCTGTTACAAATCACAGGGTCATGTGGTTAATCTTCTGAGCTCTTCCATAAAAATGATCCAACTTTGTCATCTCCCTTGGCTTCAGTTTCAGGCATATGTGAGTCTTGCTTGTAAACTCAGGGTCAATAAAGAGGTTAGAGATAAACAGAAGAGAAATTTTTGATTAAAAATAATATGGAATGCTGAGGAAAGATCAGCTAACTCAGGAAGAAATAAAGGTCTGAGCATTGTAGTTGACTTGGAGGCACAGCACCTGTAGATTGGTGTCCTGGAGCGGGGCCAGTGATGTCCACATGAAACCCTGCATTGAGGAGTTGTTGATTGAGCTTTGTAACTCAGTCTCCACTTCTAGTGAGCACATCAGTAGGATATATATTGACTTTCTGATGCACTGGTTTTATTAAAGAGGAGACTGTTTTCAGTTCTGTAAGTGGAGAGCTTCTGTAACAATTGCTATATTTCCATTCTAAGCATTACTTATCAGAGTCATTTAGAAGTACTTTTTCATAGCTATTATGTTTTCATTTAATTCTTTTTGTGCTATAGATTTTTTTTTAATGTGTGTATTAAAGACACACTCTAGTGAAAAGAGCTCTTGGATAGAATTAAGAGCTCAGGGCCTTAGTTTTCTTTCTCCTAGTAATTCGTTATTAATTAGTGAGGTTGGACAAATCACTCTCTGTGAACCTCAGTTCATCATATTTAAAGGGAGTGCTAAGAGAGTAGTAGATCAAGAGGACAGACAAAGCACACCCATTTTCTCCTTTCTCATCCACATCATATGGAAGCAACAGAGTAAATCTGTCTTTACATATCTGTATCTAGGATGAATATATTTATATCTGCCTGTCTTTCTGTCCTTCCAGAATAAACCTATAATGGAACCAGAAGTAAGACAGGGTGCCATTAGCAGACCAGAGCATTTTGAGAAGTTCTAGAAGATTTTAGCCAGAGAGCTTAGATCAATTGAGCAGCCCAAGCACAGAGTATAGATCTAGGCAGGAGCCCTTCTTCTAGGTGAACTCTTGAAAATCATCCCACCCTGAAGACAAATGCTGCTCACTAGGACACACCGAAGAGACATTTTAAAAAGTTGAAAGGAATGACGGGAAAGATGTACTAGATAAATGCTAATAAATAATGAGATTTGATAAGTAATATTAAGATCAGAAAAATAAAATATTGAGACTAAGGCATTAAATAGGACTAAAGGGATATTATATAGTAATAAAAGTTTCAGTCTCTTATAGTGTAGGGGCCATAGGCTCCTTGGCTGTACCACATTGCCAAACTGAGGCTGGGAAAGGAGGGTACAGGCACCCTTGGTTCAGCTACCACAGATTCTCACAATTCTCAATAAATTTTAGTACATTTTTTGAATTTGTCTATCTGTTGTACTGTTTCCAGAGATTTCAAGTAATCGGTTTTTAAAACAATTTTCATCATTTTCCCCTGGAGACTGGATCCCTGGAGTATCTCACACTTTTTATGTAAGAAACAGAACTTTGCCAGCGCCTTTGACATCAGAAACGACTCAACATATGGGTAGAGGGGAAGCTTTAAGTATAGAAAATAGGACAGAGAGCCATGGAGAGAAAGACAGGTAGCTGATAAAGTCAAGCAGCCTCAGGTCAGAGTTACAGTGGGAAAGTTTTCTTGAATATTTATGAGTTTGTTTTCTAATAACCTAGTTGAAGAAGTGATGGCCTGGCAAAAGTTCCCCTCTACTCTCGAATGAAGTATATTTGGAGCCTGTAGACATCAGTTAGCGCACTAGATTTTTCCCTCAAGTCATGCACAATTTTTCAGTGCTATTTGTGGAAAAACATGAAAATAGGACCTACAAGATTACACATAGAATTTGGGGCTAGAACCATACTCTTCAACTCAACCCATTGCTTTTTCTGGGCCAAAAAACAAAATACACAGGTTATCCTACTGTGGGTACAAGTATGTTGGGCTTTAAGGAGCTGTGGCAAAAACTGGTTAATGATTGAGGCAGCAGTGGTCCCGGGCCATGATCAAAGTCACTTGAAGCAGGGTGCTCAGGCCTGCCCATAGGCGTGCACATAGCCATGGACCCCAGCCACTCCCAAGCTGTGAAAAGGTGTCCTGTAACCCATCAGAGTTTACTTCTGAGAGTCAGGAGGCTTTTTTCTTTAAGCCTCAAAATCGACTGTTCTACTTTGCCAGTTTTATTGATCCAGGTGAAAAATGGGGTGTTGTAAATCACACAGACCTGTCCTTGGCTGGCCAGCAGGAAGCTGAGGGCTGTGTAGTTATCCAGTAGTACTCCAGCCACGGAATTGAGGCTGGCCTTTTTTGCCTACAGAGCAGAGGCAGTATCATTAATGATCTCAGCGAGGGTCAGGGACGGGTTGTGTAAACATTTTCTAACTGAATGACCCTGATGGTGGAGGCAACCACATGAGCATGCCCGTCAGCAGAGAGCTGGGCATGCCAGCTGTCAATCCCCTCTAGTAACTGGGCTCTGCCTGGTTTGGGGGCTCCCACCTGAGTCAGAATAGTGCGATATGTTTAATTAGAAGGGCTGTTCTTGTTAAGGCCCATATGTACATTGTATTGGTAGGAGGAAGATCAAGGCCTGGTTTTTGCAAATGAAGTAACATCTCAAGAGGGTGCACACGCAGTGCAGAGTGCAGAGTCACTGCATACCATGGGGATTGACCAGCTAAGAGTCACTCCTTGTGGGCAGAGTTCTTGAGTGGAATTGAAGGGTCTGTGTAGGACTGGAGTGAGTGTAGGGGAAGATGGGAGGAGAGGACTGCCACTATCCAGACCTAAGCAGCCTGACAGCAGAGCCTGGGCCCCCTTCCCTGATGTTCCAGTTGCTCCTGCTTCTGATAGCGTTTTGCTTCTGCAGTGGCAGAATCCAGTTGTGACAACGCATCAGTTCAGATGAATAAGGTTTGGGTACAGGAGGTATCAGAAGGTCTGTGGGTAGAGAAGTGTCTGCTCCTGGTATTCAGCGGCACAGCCATTAAATGTTTATTTGTAGTCTTGGGCAGTGAGTGATGCATCCAACAGTTTGTCACATTCAGGGCAGTGGCAACTGCCTGGAGCAGATTTATCAGCAAATTCAGCAAGACAGGAGTGACACAGGGTATTCTGTAGGATAGAGAGAAGGGGAGGTTACAGCCCCTTCTCCTCCCTCTCCTCTACTCAGTCTCTTAGACTTGAAGGAGCTCACATCCTCTCACTCAAGGAGACCTTCCCATTGACTGCAGTGTAGGCAGTCTGTCTGTACTATGCGCAGGAATAGCATTCTTAATCCATTTTCTGGGGTGATGTATCCAAATTTTCTGGCTTTGACCTCCAGCGGTTCAATAAATGTTTCTATTCTATATATTGATATGGACCCCATGGGGCTACGTGGGGCAAAGCTGCTGGGCCACCTTAAGGAAAATGCTAAACTAGAGGTCTCAAATTGATGTTTGTTATTTGCAAAAATCTTTCCTCTGCACTTGGGTGGTAAATAGAGAAGGAGGTTGCTGACTCTCACTCCTCACTGTGTAATAGCCCTTCTAATCTCCCACAGATTTGAGTCTTCAGGGAGTGCTGGAAGGGGATGGAGGGTCCTTGCTGGGTTCCCTACAGAGACCAAGCTGTCAATAGTTGTAAAAAGAAGATTGTACAATTGAACAAGGAGGTCAGACAGCCTGGTAAAATGTGTGGTACAAATGAGAAGTAGCCTTTTAGGGAATTGCTGCATTGAGACCCCAGGCTGATGGCTTGAGATTTGTAGTCCAGGCTAGAATCATCTTCACTCCTCCCATCAGCCGCTTAAGTCTGTCTTTTAATTGTCCATTAAAATGCTCAATCAGCCCTGCAGCTTGGGAGTGATTCAGAACATGAAGAATCCGTTGTATGTCTGTGTTGGGCCCACTGATGTGTAACATGTGCCACAATTCAGGGCCATTATTAGATACAACGTGCTCAGGAAACCTGAACAAGATACAAACATGGTCTTTTGCGACCTGGCCTGTGTGGTCTCAGTCAGCGGAACTCACAAGGACAGCTAAGCCAAACCCAGAGAAAGAGTCAAGTGTAGTCAAGATCTAGGTACCGAGCCTTTGAGCCAAGCCTCAGCAAGTGTCCTCCTGCCCAATGTCGCTTGCATCAACAGAACGAGACCAAGTTCTGCTCAGAAGCAGAGGGAAGTTTTACTCCTTGATCAAAGAATGAAGAGGTGTGAGCTCACATTCTAAAGTACACCCTCTTCTGAATTGGCCGATGGTGGGACAGCTTTATAGGGTTGTCTGTGGAGGGAAGGGCCGAGTTCTTGCCGGTTACCTCAAGGCTCCAGATTGAAGGGCCCGTGCAGTATCTCTGCGCATGATCCATGGTCACCATATTGAACTGAAATTCCTAGGCAGCTCTTCTCCACATGACCTGCCAGGTTGAGATCTGCACTGGGATCACTAATCTGATGTGTTAGGTGCAAGGCCTCTGCACGTAGCCCCCTACAGGCAGTTGAAACTAGACTAAGCACAAAAGAAGAGGTTAAATTTTGTCACCTAGATTCCATCTGACGTTTCCTGGAGACCCCAGTGGGCTTGGCTGGTGACAGAACACTCTGGATGGGATGAGAGACCCCATGTAATCTATTTGTCAAGAAGTTCCTTTTCATTAGCTTGAGAGATTTGTTCCTGGTCAGCATTTATAGCTTAGGCCGTGGTCTGGAAGGTAGGACTACTTTTTCACGTTGTTTTTTTCAGGTAATAGTGTCAGTCTGTGCCAATAGGCCAATCTAGGATAGCATTTGAATTTCCATAGACTGAATTAAAGGGCAATTTAGTCTTTGCATTTCACTGACCAATGCAGTCCACTCGTTGGTTATGCTTTGGCAATATTAAGAGCCTTTCTGGGAGGGATCTACACAGGTAACAAAAAGCTTATTAGAAGCAGAGTTTTTATAAAGATGTCTCATCGTCACAGGGGAGATTGTTTATACTGCATTCTGAGGTTTGCCACTGGCCTGAACAAACAGCCAAGCTGTTAACCACAGCCTCATGTGTCAATGAAAATACAGCACAGCTCATTTATTGGAGTGGCCTGGATAGCCACCTGCATTGCACGAGGCTCTGACCAGTGTACCGAGCATCCTTTACCAACCCTCTCAGGTTGGATGGCAGCTGTGTTGCCAGTCCCCAACAGGTCAGTGACCACCTCAATGGGTCTTTTGCCTGGAGTAGCAAGTACCAATCAGATGAAACAGGGTTCAGTACAGCAGGGTAGAAACTGTGCATTGGTCAAGGAATGGAGAAAGGAGAACTTGTGCTCTAAAAAAACCTTCTCCCCGAAGGGAGGGGAGTAAGGGAATTTTAAGAGGTAGGAGGCAGGCCTGTCATCGGGGCTCTAGGAAAGGGGCAGAGAGGTCTGGGGGCAGCTGGGACATGCAGTCTTCCATGAATTGTGCCTAGTAAAGTACAGATCCCCTCCTCGGGTGGAGGTCTTAGCATGGTAATGAAGCAAAGGTACATCTTAGCCATGTCCAGGTCTTATCTGCACAGTTGTGTTCCTGTGGTCAACTCAGAGCCAGTTCAGGGCTGTTGACTACTGCATACCTCTTACATATGTGCTCATTTCATTTCACTAGTGAGAATTCCTGAGCTGCCTCCACCAGTGATTTGAGAACTCCGACATGATTTCTGGTAACATGACTACTTCATGGCTATGAGTCATGCATTTAGTATCCACCAGAGCACAATAACAGGTTAATAATAGTTTCTCAAAGAACATGTGCCTTTAAGCAGACTGGGAATATAGAGGTCTGAAAACCCAGCAGATACCTCTGTTCAATCTGTGGTAGTATCTTTCTGTCATAGGCTTCAACTGGCCAAGTGAGAGATTCATGAAACCTGTAACTCAAGTAGCAAATGTGAACTCATGGAGTCTGAGCAGAGGGAACAGCTGGGATGGCCCATTGGGGGATCTCCAGGGCATCTTGTTGGTGGGAGCCCTTCTCCCTTTTTTTTTTTTTTATTCGTGGGAGCAGAGGTCAGATGCTTGATAATTGTCTCCCCTGAAATGAGCCAGTGTTCCCAGGTTGCATCTGAAAATTTCACTTGGGTGCTAGATCTTTGTATCTTGTCTGTATTAATGGCCTAGTTGTGTTGTTACATGTGGGTCAAAGGGCATCTGGTACTTGTCAGGTGGTGGCCTTGTTTGGGCGCACCAGGAGAGCTCATCAGCATAGGGGAAGTTAGTGTTCTTTCTGAAAGTGGGACTTTTTTAAGGTCATGGCCTATCTATTGATGACAGATAACCAGGGGATTTAGTTAGTCTCTTGGAAAGTCATTTAAGTATATTGTAAGCTATTCCACATAGAGGCAAATGGATCCTGATAATTGGGGTGAAGAGTGTTGACTGAAATAAACACACAGCCTAAAAGTTGAGTTATGTTCTATTCAGTGGACATTTCTGAGAACTCGAACCCCTTCGAGCCCAGGACGACAGCCTCTCAGATGGCTCTGAGGGACTGCTCCGAAGAGATAGGGGAGGAGCCAGGATATACAGGAGTTTTACAACAAAGACCAGGTACTCAGAACATTAAGAGATTACTGTTAACTAAGAAAACCAGACATCTCAAGAATTTAGCATTTTTCTATGTATGAGAAGGCACAAATATCTGGGCTCATTGAAATCATTCCTATGATATGCACCTTAGCTATCTAGGACCAGTGTCCTGTGCTTTCATGTCCCTCAGGGGACACCACTGGGGGTGGCTGCAGAGGTCCGGCTCCCTGCTTGTCTGCATCCTGAGTTGGCTGATAATTTGATGGCCACAGCATTCTTTGTTAACTGATAGGGGCTGCAGTATTTTTCACCCACAAGAGGAATGCCGAGAGGTATTTGTGATGTCAGTTGTGCACAGCATGTTCCCGCAGCGTGACAGTAACAATATTTAGAACTACTGTTGTCGAGGGTGGGGCTTTGGCTTCAGTTGCCCACAGTCAAAGCGGAGTCTCTGGGTACCCAAGCCTTGTGTACAGCCCAGACAGGGCTGCTGAGTGGAGGTGATAGAGTCTCACGGAGAACTTCAGCTTTCTTAAGTTTGGCAGTAAAGATAGGGATCAATTGGAAGTATAAGGTTTGCAGATACTACTATATATAAAATAGATAAACAACAAATTTATACTGTGTAACACAGGGAACTATATTCAATATCTTGTAACTATAATGAAAAAGAACATGAAAACGAATATATGTACGAGTGTGTATGAAAAAAAACGTAGCTAGCTTTGAGGGGAAAATGGCACCGATTATGCGCGGTGGGGTAAGTTCGTGGTCTTCCACGTGCACAGTAAGACGGCACACACGTAACGCGTCTGTACCAGTAGTGCCTGCAGTGGTGGTGTCCTAACGACAGACGCTTATGGGGCCTGAAGTGACCCATCCATAGTCAGACCTGGGTAAGCGTTCTGGTGGTGACGGCCTCAGACTCAGCCCTGGAGAGCATTATCTGTTTCCTCCTCACCCTGATGTCAGAAGTTGTGGGAATCATAGTCACCTGTGCACTGGTCTCCAGAAGGCCCAAGGAATATAATTTTCCCCATTTCTCCATTTAACTGTGACCTTGAAATAGAGCCTCTGGTTTCCTCTGGAAAAACCCTTAGTACTGTTTATTTTAGAACGTTGGAAGGTCTGAAGGTGCCCTTTGACCTGTGTGCCCACTAGGCGAGGCAGAGGGAACAGCACTCATGTCAAACAGATCTTTAGCTCAGTGTCTGATTTCCAGATTCACAATAGCAGCCTAACAATATAAGTTAATATATATATCCTTTTAACAAAACTTATCCTTAGGAGTTCATGTTATAGAAAAATTTGAACATGCTCCCAAAATGTATGTCCAAACATGTTAATTGCAGCCTTGCTTGTAACTGGAGATATTTGCATATCTATCAGTTGGGAGGGGAGACAGGGATTATAGGATGTCAATAGAACTCAATGCCATTTAGCCAATAAAAGAAGTGAGATCTAAAAATACTAACATGGAACAAGCCTCTAAGTTCCTTATTTTTCTTCTAGTTTTATTGAAATGTAATTGACACACAGCGCTGTATAAGTTTAAGGTGTACAGCATCATGATTTGCCTTCATACATCATGGGATGATTATCCCGATAAATTTAGTGAACATCATCTCATATTGATACAAAATTTTAAAAAGAAAAATTTTTCTTTGTGATGAGAACTCTTAGGATTTACTTTCTTAACAGCTTTTCTGTGTATCAAAGAGCAGTGTTAATTATATTTATCACATTGCACATTACATTATAGTGCTTGTTTATCCAAAGATCAAGAACCACTGACTTAGGTGGAAAACAAAGGATTCTAATTATACCATGTTGGCTTGACATGTCAGAGATTAGTATTTTCATTGAATTTTCTTGCTATCTGAAGGTTGGGCATTACTTTGTAAGGCCTGAATCAAAAGCCTGAAGGTGACAAACATTAACTCTCACCCTGTTCCAGGGACACCAGAATTAAACTGCTTTCCTATATCACCACAATACTCTTAATTCTTGCAGTGTATGTTCCCCCAGCTGCAGAAAGAAAAACTTTACTTTGTCCACATTTCACGAAGGTGTCTTTTTGGAAGCCATTCTTTGCCAAATGTCTATTTTTTTGAAGAGAATTTTCTTACCTATATTTTGTGTACCCTTATGTCACATTTGCTTGGGCTATGAGTTTGCATGTAAATAAAAAACAATAATGTATCAGCCCTATACCTTGGACGAGAAGAAAAGAAATGAGCATGAACGAGAAGCTAAATGTGCAGATGTGCGTGCTTTTGGTTCCCAAGTTACTCTGGTCCGTTGCAGCCGCTGCGTGCCTTTGTTGGACTGTGCCCTCCTGGGGCAGAGGACAGAAGTTTAAAATAAGTTTCATTTTCAAAAATGCTTATCTCAGGAAAATGTTTCACGTGATTTACTTTCAACAGAAGTTTCTTTTATGAGCTATTAATTTTCCATTGTGACTGAGTTGTAATATGGATTCAGGAATCCAACTTTTCAGTCACTTAAAACTTTAAAACTTAATGGGCTGAAACATTTAATGCTGCTGTTTCGTCTAGAGGGGGTGGAAAAAAATCACTTAGGATCTTGTGAAGAAAATTTATTTTGTTTAATTAAAGGCACATTAATTAAAATACTGTTCTACTCATTAATGGTGCCTTTAAAATGCATTTATTCATTTCTTCTTTGAGGACAAATGAGTCAATTATGAGTCAGACATTTCTTTAATGTAAGGTGTGACTATAAAAATGTATGATTCATAATCCAAGAGAATGCTGGTCAAAGTAAATTTGCATTCAGAACATTAGCATGAATGACACTGAGTATCTTCAGTCCAAGACTAATCGTAGGCTGATTTGTGAAATGGGCAAATTGACCCTGTGGTCCTGTTCTTGCCTTCTTTCTTTTGCTCCCTTCTCCCTTTTAGTAGTCTCGTTCCATGCCATCCCCTGTACCGCCATCTGCACTCACTGAGAGCAGTCTCCAGAGAAATGACTCAAGTTAGCTTGTTGAGTTGAGTGATTGCCCGAGTCCTGGAAAGGGACAAAGCTTTGGAGAAAATGTCATATGGTCAGATCAGGGGTGCTGAGGGGTTATTAACGAAGCTCTGCTCTTCGTGACCTCACTTTCAAGATTAACTACATTTATATCTGTTTTATAGTTGAGTTTCTCTATGAGATTTTTTTTTTTTTTGATGAAAGTGTTCCCCTGCTGATAACACAATCACACACACACAAAAAACCCAAAAATAAATACAAAAAATGCACAGAGTCTGAGAAGTGCTGTGGTAGTAACAAGAATGTGTGGGCCATAATTTTGGATTTGATTCCTGATTCCAGCAATCATTACTTAACCAACTTAACGTTTCTAAACTTAATTATTTTATCTGAAAGTATGAAATAATTAAAAAATATTTTAATAGGACTGTTGTAAAGGTTAAAGGAGAAACTTTAGTCAAATTACTACCAAGTGCCTGGCATGTATCAGGGCTATAAAAAATACACTGGTTTGGCCCTTTCTAAATACCAGTCCTTCCTCACTATAGTTTCTTGATGTTTGTCCCTTGTCCTTTGCTATGTTGAGGTCACATGTGATCATTCATTTGGGTGGGAGAACAAAGGCAAAAGCAATGATGCTAATCAGCATGGAACTGAAAACAGGGATTGCTTTGAGGTAGGTAGGGCGTCTGCTAAGCATGCCATCTGCCACTAAGGGCAAACTGTCACTTAGTGATGTTGTACTTGTGCTTGTTCAGTTATGAGAGGAACTTGCCTATTAAGATGACGCCTCGGAACTGGGATCCACAAGGTGGCACTGAATAAAAACCTCTTCTGTTCACCATGTTTATTTCTGGGTTTGGACGGTTAAGAAAGCTTGACCTTCCTTATTCTAGGAGCACGCAGAGCCTACATAGACTCACAACCGGATATGACAGCATCTAACCAGCTTCCCCGCCGGCTTCTCTCTTCATTTTCCAAAGTGGTCCAGCCTACTGGATGATGAGTAAGAGAAAATAGGACAGGGACCCCAAATCATGTTGCCAAGGACTGAGTTAGTCTGACCTGTGAGATGGGCTAGAACGCCTCTAAAATGTGGATTTCCCCAAATGGATTACTCAACCCCTCTGGCTTCTCTTGTTTTCACACTGCTATGCACTCCTCATTAGCTCTGAATAATTTTCACTCTGCAAAGTAATATAAATACCCTATTTTTTTTTTTAGCACTGTATAGTTTTCAAAGTGTTTTCACATTCCTTACTTCATGTGAACTTGGCAAAAACCTTGCAAGATCGTATTTTACTCTGATTCTTTACCAAAGACAAAGGGAGGTTCGGAAAAGGAAAATAACTCAAAATAGTTCCCTGCGTGACCCAAATGCTAGGAAATGTAGAACTGCCTTTACCCCATTCCGAGTTTCCTAACAGTTACATGGTGTTTCTTGGTGGGTAAGGGCTGTCTTTTAAACGTCTTTCATGCCATGTAACACTAGCATATGGTCAAGCTTGGCTGTTTCCACCAGTCAGTTCATCTAGATGCAGATGTATCTGTTTTGCTTTTTATGCTTATTTTGATAAAGGTGTAAAAACAAGTGCCATTATCTTTGATACTTGACTGAAAACTTCTTCAATTCACTGGAATGGCATTTTTCTTTTTTAAAGCTCAATAATCATTTTTAATAATAACAATGACTTTCTGGGATACCAATTAACACAAATTCAGTAAGTGTTAAAGATTTACTGCTCTCCATGGATCTGAGCAAAGTAAACTTTCCTCTACTTAATTATACTGCATCATTTATCTTGAGGTGATTTGGGTGACTAGAAAAGAAAATTGATCATTTATATCTTTCTACAATTAGTTTTAAACTATCACATTCTGGCCATTGTTTTTGAGATAATTACTTTTTACACTGCTTGTGCCACTGCAAATTTGTGAGAATTCTGATATTTGGCATAACAAATGAATATGAAATAACACACTCCCTCAAGATTTATGGACTTTACAAGCTATGGAAAAATTACACAGAGAAACTAAGCTTCAAAAAATTTACGTGGTAGTTTAAATGTTTGAGATTATTTGCAATTACATGCTGGAAAATGCTATTACTTGTATTTTCTTTTGAGAGTGTCGAATCATTGTAATCATCAAAAAGCCCTTTCTGCAATTATTTTTATGTGGGAATTTAGAATGTATTTAGAAGATTTAATGGGTGAGCATAAATTTCATCTCTCTGTCTCTCTCCTCTCTCTCTCTCTCTGTATCATCATTTCCCAGCATCAGAAATGTGTTTGAATGTATACATCCATATTCCTCAATTAGCTCCCCGTATTACTAGTGAAAGGCTTCAGGGAGATATTCGTTGCTCTTCTGAGGGGTGAGATTTGGGCCTAAGTTTAAATCTCAGCTCTATTTTCAAAAGCTATACAATGAAAAAGTTGATGTGTCTGATTTTCTGCATTCTCATCTGTGAAGTGGGAAGTAATGATACTTACTTCACAGGTTATTTTTATGGACTCATTGAGACTAATATATATATATATATATAATGTTGAGTACAATGCCTGCCATACTCAATAGATTTTATTTTTCACAAATCCTGTCTATTTTGAAGATGACAACTATCACTGAAAAGAGAAAAGTGAAATCATTGGCTAACCCAGTAGTCCAAAACATGCCCTTGAGTTTCTAGTACCTGTGCGTTTATAAAATGAGCGGGTCCACCAGAGAGTCTTTCAAATAATCAGCTGTAGTTAGACATAAATTTTTTTTTTTCACTAAATCCACCACTTTTTCGGTGTTGGATAAAGCAACTAGTGGTTTTTGTAGTAAAGATAGAATTATGACTTCCATTTGGAGCTATTTGTAACTGAATTCAGAGTTCCAGGAAACACAGATTGTGCTAAATCAGACAGGATCCAAAAAATTGTTATTTTCCATAGATGAATGTTACAAGTTTAAAGACTAGAAGCACGTTTCTTGTTATTCCCTTTATACATAGATGCCAACCAAATTAGGGATCCACAGAAGAAAATCATCACAAGATAAATAAGGAGAGAAAATGGGGGAGAGAACAATCTGAATTTCCAGTGTTAGTCAACCAGGGTCATGTATATCTTACCAGATTGCATTTTATCTTCCTTATTCTTAAAAATACATGTTTTCTAAACACATCAGGCTCCCTCTTGTGCCAAGGTTAGAGTTTCTCCCCTGCCAACAATTCTGATTGGAAAAGCTCCATGTGGTTCATTCATTAAGGCAGATGAGAAATACCAGAGTGCTGCAGTCTGTTACATTTTTGTATTTTGACTCTGTGAAATATCTCAATTAAGTGCGGATATGATTTTTATAGTGGATAACAAGCTGATACGTTTGTTTGGTTCTATTTATCTTTTCTTTAGATGAGCGATTCTGAAGAACTCCTAGGCAGTGGGCCCCAGAAAACACCTTCATTACATTTTGTTATTGCTATCTACAGCCTGTTGATATGGATAATTTTTTAAAGAAAAAGTGTTGCTTCTGAGATAGAAATCATATTTTACCATTTATAAAAAAAATTTTAGTAATAAATAAACAAAACGTGTTTCTGATTCTGTTCCACTGCTCATACCTTCCCACTCACCCACCCCAGGTCTACATCTGATCCTCGTCTTGCATATTTATCTCTTGGAATATCTGCTCATAGCATTTGCCACACCATATTATTGTGTAATTTACCTAACTTCCTTTACTATTATAATATTATCTCCTTAATAGAAGTAATGTGTATCACTCATCTTTTTTTTTTTTTTTTTGGTTCCCAAATCAAGCCCAGTAGCTGGTACATAGAGGATGCTGCTAACATATGTTTATTGATTCAATAAATGGTTTGCAACTCAGCAAAAACTCTCCCCTAAGAGAGGAGAAACCATGTACTGGCTACTTTACTCTTGTACTTATCTGTCAGCCCTTAGCTTTAAAGTTTCCATTTTCATCAATCAATCCCTCCTAGTTAATCATCTTGAGATGAAAAGATAACTAGAAAAAAGCCTTATATTATTTACAATCAATATTTACATATTTTCTCTGACTTCTTAATTAATATTTTAGGTTTCTGTTTGTGGACATGGGCCAGAACTGTCTTTATAACTTTACTATAGGTGATAGATGGGTAGACATTATTATTAAAGAAAAGATGATGGCAGGAACTTGGCTACAGCTTTGTGTCAGGGATTACCTTTTCCTAACACTTCATAATGAGATTCGTTTTATCCTTTATTTTATGAAAATTAGTAGTTAAATGAATGGTTCATTCACTAGGAGCTAACATAGAGGACCTGAGTATCATGTCACACTGTCATAAATCTCTTGCTCAGTATCAAGGACATGAGCTGTCGGTGGCATAGGCAGGCCAGGGAAGGCCTTGGCTATCCCATGTGGCTCAGCGGGTCCTCATTTCCTGTATCAGTACTTGATACTGGCCCACAGTACTTGAAAAGGTGTTCAAGTGAGGTCTGCATGTCTCCTCTCCCGGTGTGAGCATCTAAGTTATGAAAAATCTTTATTTTACATACAGCTAATTACCAGGCTTTTCATGACACATTTCAGGAGTGTGCCTTGTAATTCCATAGATTCTAGATTTCTTTACCATAAGAAAACTAAAATTAGGATCATCCTTCTAAGAGCACTCCATAGAGAAGCATTCTTCTACAAGTGATTATCAGTCTATTATCCTAAGGTGCATTATTAGCTTATTTGCAAAGAAATTCAACTGGAACACTTACCTTCCCCTACCACCCCAAGGAATGTTCCTCCATTATTGGTAAA
The DNA here is from genome assembly GCF_036321535.1 of Camelus dromedarius. NCBI lineage: Eukaryota > Metazoa > Chordata > Mammalia > Artiodactyla > Camelidae > Camelus > Camelus dromedarius. The sequence goes on from NC_087447.1 coordinate 65,768,236, forward strand.
AGAACAAATCCTGGGCTGATTTCTATAACCCTTTCCCCCTCTGCCCACCCTCGAACCTCAGTCAGTTTCTTCTTGCAACATACTTTCTAAGTTTTTTTTTTTTCATTATTTGTCCTATAACATTTTCTGCAAAATTGAATCCAGAAGATTAAGCATACCCTCAAGATTAAGCCCTGAATGGCCACCAGACTTTGAATTGCCCAATGAGGGAGAGATTGCTTCTATAAAGCATATTAATTATGTACATATCCCTTCAGAAATCTTCTTATATTCTTTAACCAACTCAGTTACTTCACCATACACAGTTATTTGAAATTTTAGTATGTATTGATAGAGTGGCTTGATTTAGTGTTTAATTTTTCTAAGGACAAATTCATTTCTTTTTCTGGCCAGTGTCCAGAGATATAACCTCAATAGGGAGCTTTTACCCAGTTTCTCCTAATATTCCCTTAACCTGGGAGTCATTATCCACATAAGATTTATTTTTATGTAATTTTATGATTTTATAATTTACTGGTTTTACAAAGCTTTTGTGAATCCATATATTTGAGGCAGAGATCAAAGTGTATTTGAAATACCAAACATCAGATAAAGTTTGAAGTTTCATTCTTCATTCCTTCCCAACAGAAACAAATTCCCAATGTACTACATATTTCTAGGGACTGAGGTGGTGATGAGTAAATTTTGGGTCCCATCAGGTTTGTGAATAAAACCATGTCCCGGATATCTTAGTACAGGGTTTTATATACATTGGCATCTAGGTGTCATTATGTAGTACCATCCAAATCCAACAGGGACAGCATGAACTATGCCAAGTTTACTATGCAGATTAAATAAATAGTAACACACAGAGACAACTAGAAAGTACTTTTTTGTATTCATTATTCTTCCTGAGTTGATCAACTTCTAAAAAATGTTTGATTTAAATTTATGCTGTTTCAGTCCATATATTTAACATTTTATTTCTTATATCAAAGGTAACTAATTGTACAACTTTATCAATCTGTCTATTTATCAAACTTAAGCCTCGTTAGTAAAGACGCTCACAAACTATGTAGGTAGCGCCACCTCCATCTATTTCAGTTCTTCTGCTTCTGATTGTCATCTGGATTTTTCTTTCCTCATTCCTTAAAAGGTCTTTGCTGTGTTTACTCCTTATATTGCAATGTCATTTTGCCTTGCTTCATTGACTATGATAAAAAATGTTCATCTGTAGTCTTGAGACATTTTGCTGGATTTCTTCTTGATATTGTGTATGTGATACATATATATCTTGCATATAGTGTTACAGTACAGATGGTATTTTGTTTTCTGATGACTTCATTTAAAGTTGCATCCTAAGTACCAACTTTTGGCTATATGTATCTTGTACTATATGCTTTAATTATATATTATTAAAATTTTTAGAAAACAAATACTATAATTTACATAAGGATTTCTCTATTAACTGACATGTAGGTTGCTCTGGAATTTGTTTCCTATTAAAAATAAATATGTAACCAGCAATTTTTCTCTTTAGATGTACTGTAAAGAGAAATAAGTGTACCTATATATCAAAAGACATGTACAAGATTGTTTCATAGCAATTTCATTGATAACATCTAAAAATTAGAAATAATCTAATGGTTCATCAGTAAGTGGATAAGTAAGTTGTAGTATATTAATGAAATGAAATGCCACAAAGGAAAAAAAAAAAACCTCAAAATACATGGAACAGATCTTGCAGACCTTATAGATGTGATATAGAGTAAAAGGAGCTACACAAAATTAGGTGTTATTCAATTTATATGAAGTTTGGGAACATACAGAAACTAATCTGTGGTAATAGAAGTGATAATAGTGGTTGCTTGGGGTCTGTGCTATTGACATTGAAGGCAAAGGAGCCTGCTGGGGCACTGGGAATGTTCCATGCCTTGATCTAAGTGGAGATAAATGGGTATATACACAAGAGGTCACTGAACTGTACATTTAAAATGTGTATCCTTTGTGGTATATATACTATGCCTCAAATAACAATTAAAATAATATAATGCTGCAATAAGTACTTCCGTCCATAATTTTTTTTACCTCCTCTTTCTAGTTAATTCCTTAATCTAAGTCAAAAGAAATACATGTTTTTTGGTTTTTTAAAAAAAGTATTTGGTGCAGAAGCTTGTAAGTTTAATTAGGTCCCATTTGTTTATTCTTGCTTTTATTTCTATTGCTTGAGTAGACTGTCCTAGGAGAACATTTTTGAGATATATGTCAGATAATGTTTTGCCTATATCTTCTTCTAGGAGGTTTATTGTATCTTGTCTTATGTTTAAGTCTTTGATCCATTTTGAGTTGATTTTTGTGTATGGTGTAAGGGAGTGTTCTAGCTTCATTGTTTTACATGCTGCTGTCCAGTTTTCCCAACACCATTTGCTGAAGAGACTGTCTTTATTCCATTGTATATTCTTGCCTCCTTTGTCGAAGATGAGTTGACCAAAAGTTTGTGGGTTCATTTCTGGGCTCTCCATTCTGTTCCATTGGTCTTCATGTCTGTTTTTGTACCAATACCATGCTGTCTTGATGACTGTAGCTCTATAGTATTGTCTGAAGTCTGGGAGAGTTATTCTTTCAGCCTCTTTCTTTCTCTTCAGTAATGCTTTGGCAATTCTAGGTCTTTTGCGGTTCCATATAAATTTTATTATGATTTTTTCTAGTTCTGTGAAATATGTCCTGGGTAATTTGATAGAGATTGCATTAAATCTGTAGATTGCCTTGGGCAGTGTGACCATTTTAACAGTATTGATTCTTCCAATCCAAGAGCATGGGATATCTTTCCATTTTTTTAAGTCTTCTTTAATTTCCTTCATCAATGATTTATAGTTTTCCATGTATAATTCTTTCACCTCCTTGGTTAGATTTACTTCTAGGTATTTTATAAGTGAAACAAAATGACAGCCTACGGAATGGGAGAAAATTTTTGCAAATGAAACCGGCAAAGGCTTGATCTCCAGAATATATAAGCAGCTCATATGATTTAATAAGAAAAAAACAAACAACCCAATCCAAAAATGGGCAAAAGACCTAAACAAGCAATTCTCCAAGGAAGCATACAAATGATCAATAGGCACATGAAAAAATGCTCAATATCACTAATTATCAGAGAAATGCAAATCAAAACTGCAATGAGGTATCACCTCACACCAGTCAGAATGGCCGTCATTCAAAAATCCACAAATGACAAATGCTGGAGAGGCTGTGGAGAAAAGGGAACTCTCCTAAACTGCAGGTGGGAATGAAGTTTGGTGCAGCCACTGTGGAAAACAGTATGGAGATTCCTCAAAAGACTAGGAATAGATTTACCGTATGACCCAGGAACCCCGCTCCTAGGCATATATCCAGAAGGAACCCTACTTCAAAAGAACATCTGCACCCCAATGTTCATAGCAGCACTATTTACAATAGCCAAGACATGGAAAGAGCCTAAATGTCCATCGACAGATGACTGGATAAAGAAGAAGTGGTATATTTACACAATGGAATACTATCCAGTCATAAAAACCGACAACATAACGCCATTTGCAGCAACATGGATGCTCCTGGAGAATGTCATTCTAAGTGAAGTAAGCCAGAAAGAGAAAGAAAAATACGGTATGAGATTGCTCATATGTGGAATCTAAACAAACAAACAAGCAAACAAAGCATAAATACAAAACAGAAATAGACTTATAGACATAGAATATAAACTTGTGATTGCCAAGGGGGCAGAGGGTTGGAAGGGATAGACGGGATTTCAAAATTGTAGAATAGATAAAGAAGATTATACTGTATGGCACAGGGAAATATACACAAGATCCTGTGGTAGCTCACATAGAAAAAAATGTGACAATGAATATATATATATATATTCCTGTATAACTGAAAAATTGTGCTCTACACTGGAATTTGACACAACATTGTAAGATGATTATAAATCAATAAAAAATGTTAAAAAAAAGTATTTGGGGTTACTAGACAAGTTTATAAGATCTTCTGAGGTACAGTCTTTTATTTGAGTCATCTCAACACAGATCCTCTCACTGCTTTACATTTTCTCTGAAAACAAGAAAGGTATGCTATCAATGGTGGCATACATTGTCCTTTGGAGTTATGATTTTAGCAATTATTATCTGATCATAGCTGTCCAGGATACAGACTTCTTGCTCCCGGTTTTCACCTATATTTACCCTGCCATGTTTTCGCAACGTTTCCGAGTATTTTCTCCTCACTTCCGTAAAGGGAAGCAGACAGAGTCAAATATTTTGAATTACCTACAAAGCTGATAAAACAGTAAAATCACTCTCAATAGCAAGCATGATGTTTCAGATGTTCCCAGTGACTCTCAATGGAAAGTTTTTAAGTCTGTACAGTTTCCCCTTATTTTTTTAAAATAACACCCCTTCAGTCTTTTAAAATCCACATTATTGTTTTAAATCTGTGGCTATGAGTTTCTTGAACTATTTCCATCTCATTATCCATTTGTACTAACCCCACTAATTTCATTAGCCTGTTAGAAGGAAGCATTGATACACCGCTTGATTATCTTTTGCTATCTTTTGAAGTTTTCTCTCTGCATTACCAAGACCTTATTATAAAGTTTTACAAATTGAAAAGGCAGTGTGATTTTGGAAAAAGTAGTGGCTGGAGTCAAGCTATCAGAGTTCTATCACTGGGTCTACAATGAAGTTCAGAATCAGATGGTTGATAGGCACACTTTTTTTCAGGACAATGAGAAGTGTAAAAAGAATTGGATCGGGTAGATTTAATTTTTGTTTCAATTTAAAGCAGCAAGTAAATAGTCTTTAAACTGAGATTAATAGTAAAGATTATTGTAAAGAGAAAGATGCAACATACTGACTATAGCCGCACGCTTGGTTTCAGCAAAGATCATGTGAAATGTTACCAATAACAAATGTTCCTACGAGACCCTTCATTTCATGGCCTTAATCTTGACATCCAGATAGGAGTTACAGAGCCATCAATCTCTTTCTGCAGCTGCTGGTGCTGCTTCCAATGCTAATATTGGTTCCATTTATAGGAAATCTTCCTTCTGTTTTATCTCTGACAACTTGAACATATCCATTGAAAAGAAGGGTGCTAAGGAGACAAAAAAGAAGCCAGAGTTTAGGAGAATGAGAAAGATTTTTACTTTGTGTTAGAAGCAGGTCATCTAAATATAGTAATTCATCTTTCTAAGATTAAAAAAAAAAATGAATTCAAAGTGTTGTGAGCACTTACTCTTTTTGAGAGAGACATTTTGGACCAAATGTATTTTTGGCCTTTATTCTCCATCTTGAAAACTAATGGGATTATTGTCCATATGCATTGTTTCTGAATAGAATGTCCGGTGCTGCCTGGAATTCATGCACAAGTACAGCTAGTGTGGGAAAAGCATTGCAAGAGGACAGAATTCACTATTCTAAATGCATCCCCCAGGGAGTTTATAACCACCAGTATTACACATTGCACACCCCTCTCTGCTAGGTGCCTGCATAATCATGGCATTGAAATTGACATATTTGTCACAGACAATCACATTGGAAACTTTCTGAAGCTATAAATAATGGTTCAGTCACCTATAATATTTTCCAGGTGCAGAGACAAGGCACTTAATCTTGATGTAATCTGCACGGGGTAGAGCCTGGGGGCATTCATATTGAGAGCTCCTGGCTGGATTATTACATGACACCCAGAGCTCCCCAAACTCAACAGACTGCTTTGGGTTAAATGAAATCTTACAAGAAAATCTGCTGCAGCTCCACTGCCTGAGAGATAAATAGTCCTGGTGGGATGGTAATACACACTTCTTTAACAGATTTCCTGAATAACTAGTCATGTATCCAACAAACATTTGCTGTTAAGAACTATCACTTACTGACCACATTCCCTACATGCCAGACACAGATCCAAGTACTTTGTAGACATAATTTTAATGAATACTTGTAACATCTCTATTACAGAGAAACTAATTTTTACCCTTATTTTATGAATGAGAAAACTATGCCACCAGAAAATTAAGGGCTGATGTTAACATACTATAAAAAGCAGTGCATTTTGAACTCATCCACAAAACAGAAACGGACTCACAGACATAATAAACAGTCTTATGGTTACCAGGGGAAAAGGGGTGGGAAGGGATAAATTTGGGAGTTTGAGATTTGCAAATATTAACCATTATGTATAAAAATAGATTGAAAAATTTCTGCTGTATAGCACAGGGAACTATATTCAATATCTTATAATAACCTTTAATGAAAAAGAATGTGAAAACGAATATATGTATGTGTGTGCATGACTGGGACATTGTGCTGTACACCAGAAATTGACACATTGTAACTGACAGTACTTCAATTTAAAAACAACAGCAGCAGCAGTTCGTTTTAATGGTTGAAAGTATAGTTTTTGTGGCCCTATTTTTAAAAATCCCATCTATGCTATTTATTAATTCTATGACATCAGGCAACATATTTAAGTTCTCTCTGCATCAGTGGTCCCAGCGGTAAAATGTAGACAGTAATTATTGCTACCTCAAGTGTTCTGAGCATTACATGAACGGAGGTAACCTCCCGGAGTAATATCTGACTCATCACACAGGCTCAGTAAGTGTTAATGCTACACGCTTCTGTCTCCTGTGTTAAGACTGTTTTATATTCAAGCACTGTACTGAAATGAGGACCTTTTTATGTCTCTCTCCCCCTCTCGGGCTGTGTGCTCCTCAATTATAGGGACATAGCTTAACTCATGCTAAGCACCTAGTAAAATAGATGTTACATATAACTTCACTGCACTGAATGAATACATGAATAAGGCCGGCTGCCTCTTTTTTAAGGGTATCGTGATACATTGGCGGAGCCAGAACGTCACAGGCACTGGAATGCAAAGCAGTGTGTCTAACACGATCATAGCAGAGCCACACTCAGGCTTTTTCCTCGTTCTTATGCTATTTTTGAAAATAATTGTTTTATAGTATTCATATTAGATTATAATGACTCTCCTCAATGTTTTTTTTCCTCTCTACCAAACTGAGAATTCCTAAACTGTTCAGGGTCAGGGCTCCAGGCAGCCCATCAGCTTTTAAACTGCAGTGCCTGGCTTAACGATGGTGCCTGTGTTGTGAGTGTGCGTATGAGCATGTGTGTGTATGTGTGCGTGTGCATGTGTGTCAGTGAGGCGCAAAGGTAGCCTCCACACTGCTGGGGCAGCTGTTGTGAAGTCAGACTGGACCAGAGGCGAGAGATGTGATGGGAGGCCGCTGGCCTGCTGCTCTCTCCCGGCGTGGCCTTGTGCAGAGCACTTGACATGAGTTGCTGTGGACCTCAAGTACAGCCGCTTTAATCCCTCTCTCCCTAGCAATTTAGTAACTGTCATCCTTAGTGGAAACTATTGTAAACAACTGTGTAACTATTCCATGGATTTTCCCAGGGCAAATCATGAACTGAATTCTTAGATATACAGTGATAGATCCTGGATGGAAGGGAATCTGGTCTTTATTGCAATAAGGCTCGTGGCTTCAGGTAGCTGTGTTTCTGCAAAAATGAAAAAGGGACATAGTTGTAAATGTTAGAATCCTTTTGCTAGGTAATCTGTTTTGCAAATTCCCCTGGTAAACACAAACAACAGAAGGCCAGGGCTTTGTACATCTCCTTTCAAAACCAGGGAAACCACTGCAAATTTACATTCAATAGGAACTGCTCCCAACTCCCTCCCCCGACCCTGTGTCTCTGCAGACTTGGAAATATAGTACCCATAAGTTGCTAAAATAAAAGAAGAGGTCAAGAAGACGTTCATATCTGAATTGGCACAATATGACATAAATATTGCTACACAAGCTACGTTTCCCATCAATTAGTCCTTTTAAACTGTTCAACCTGTGTTTTGAATGTGTTTCTTTGCTACTGTAGTTAGTGGAAACCTTCAATCTGAGATCAGTGTGGTTAAAAGTGTTGTCATTTTGACAACAGTCAAACAATCTGTTCAGAGGAACCCAAAGCCTTTTTAGTTATTTTATTAAAGGTAAAATTCATTTTCAGAAGGCCTTAGGTAAGAGTCTGTTCTTAAAACATAGTGTCTTGTAATCAACAGATATCTGTTGAAACTTAAACATGTTTTGAATGGTTTTGTTTTCTAAGACTTCTTCATCAGAGAATGGCCTTTTCTCAGGAAGTCAGACTCCCTGGCAATGGAAGAAGACAGAGAGGTCACCGAAGGACATACCAATACATACTCTGAGGTTCCAAAAAAGTGGTTTGAGGACGAAAGGATCTTGGACATCAGGTTCCTATTTTTCAAGAATTGTGCTACTCAATAGTGAAAAGATTCTTCTGAGAGCTTATTTTTTGTCCTAAGAGCCTAAATGGTGTTGGTAGTTGAGTGGCCAGTGGGCAGGCGTTAAACCAAGGCATGGAGTTTGATTTAATATAACAGCAGCTTTAGTTCCCATCTTTTGTGGGGTTTAAAGACAGAAGATGAAGGCCAGACAAATACATTGAAAATAAAAACAATTGAATAGAAAACGTCAAATGTTTAATTCATTCATTAGACAACCTCAGGTTGTCCAGGACTCAGGCAGAGCACGTTAGTTATACAGCTCACTAGTAGAAATACGCCTGTTACCACGCTTCTTACACGGTGCTCTAGCTTTTCATAGGCTCCTTTACTGTAGGTCTGGATTCACGTCTGTAAAGGTAGGGTCCATGTCCTATTCTTTTTCACATGCCTGTGCCTAACACAGTGTTTATCATATAATAGATGTTTGATACATTTTGAATAGAAGTCTGTCCATAAAATGAGACAAATGCTTACATGTAAGGGTGCTGCTGCTCCCTGTTGCATCCTTTATAAAGCTCTGTTTTCCATGCTTCATTGAGAGAAAAATCTCTGCAGGACAGTTGGATCATCCCAAAACCTGGCTCTATTTTGCATGAAGTCTTCAAATTGTAAGGCATAAGACCTCTGCCCCATTCTTTATCTTGTCTCTTGCATGCTTATAATGCTTGATTTGAACTGAAAAGCTATTATTCGTTTGTTCTGCTTTGAGTTAATGTGAATTTATATACCCATTTCTTATTACACATTATTCACTTGTTGAAGCCAGACATACACCTTCGTTGCGTGTCTTCCATACCTTTTAGCACGGTGTCTCCTAGATATGAGAAAGCTTGTTAAATTGAATTGCACTGATAGCGATCACAAGGTTTGGAAAACAGGATGCTTTAGAAAAGATTAAAAGAGCACAGAGTGTTTATCTTAAACAAAGGATCAAATGCTATTCTAAGAGTTTGCAAATCAATAAAGATTTTCTATCTCCAGTGGAGGAAATGGGGAGTGGTAGTAGTGTGGGCGGTTACTGACTTTTCCCAAATGTCTCTTTATGGTTCTGGATAGAACAGGCCAGGACACAGATCCTTTCTGTGCTTTCTGGCTGTATGGGCCAGGTGTTTTTCGGACAGTCAGACCTCAGCGGCTCCATTGAGGCTCTGAAGAATGCAATCCTACCTTCTACCTGTATGTGTAATTGAGGAGCTGTTGTTTGGCAAATAGGATCATTTGTTGTGTATGATTATTCTGCTTTTTTCAGCCAGATTATCCTTATGAGCTTAACTTGTTTACTATCTTTCACTGAATCATATGCAATATTTTATCAATCTTACCCAGCAAATATTTCTTGAGCACTTAATATGGGCCATGTCATCAGCTGTATACTAGAGATCTAAAAATGAACAAAATGTAGACTCTGCACTTGAAGGGCTAATAACCTGATTGAGGAATATCAATGTAAAAGAAAATTATGTAACAGTATAACGCGATGATAAGGAAATGGATCCTTTCGGTTCTGCGGGAGCACATGAAATGGGAAAGCCGTGATTCGTGTAGGTCAGCACCGTCCAATAGAATGATAACGTGAGACGTGGGTACTGTCTCACGTTATCATTCTATTGTATTCTATTATATGCAGATTACCTAGTAATGTTAAAAGGTAAAAAGAAGTGTGTGAAAATAGTTTTTTTACGTTTACTTAGTTATTTAATTTCCATTCTTTTTTTATTGAAGACAGTTATTTATTTATTTTTTTAATGGTGATACTGGGGATTGCACCCAGGACCTCATGAGTGCTAGGCATGTGCTCTACCACTGAGCTGTACCCTCCCCCCCAAAATAGTTTTAATAATACATTTTAGTTAACCCAATGTAAAAATCATTAATGAGATAGTTTACATTTTGTTTTGTTTTGTTTTTGAACTAAGCCTTACAGTCTAGGATGCATTTTATTCTTCCAGTGCATCTCAATTTAGAAGAGCCATTTCTAGTGCTGGATAACATGTAGTTAGTGGCTATCATAGTAGACAAAACAAGTCCATGAGTTTAAAGAGGGAATTTTGGATAATTTGATGAGTTAAATTTTGGAGGTTTAAGAATAATTCCTCGATCTAAGAGGTCGGGGTATTGATGCCTTGGGAACTGCATATGCAAAAGCACAGAGGCATCCAGATGTGTTAGCAGAAGTTCCATGTACATTGGCATGATGGAAAATTCACCCAGAAAGAAAGATGGAGGCAAGAAGCCTTCCGATTATCCTTGAAGATCTAATAAAACTAGGTTTGATAGCTAAGAACTCATCATAATCTTACTGGGTCTAGTAGCTAATAGTATCATTTTGATGCTTTACTCAAGTATGTGTAGGAGTGCTTATTATATGTAGGTAATGTAAGTAATGTTCTAAGCATTTTTATGTATTAGCTAGTTTACCCCTTGCAATAACTCTATGAGGTGGGTGTCATTATTACCTACCCCTCTTTTTTTGGCAGGTGGGACTCAAACCCACAATCCCTGGCTTAGGAAGTTACCTACCCTATTTTATAGATTAGAAAGTAGAAATATAAGGAGGCCAAATATATTGGTACACAATAAGTAGAATAAACTGAATTTGACTTCAGAATCTGTGCTCTTAACTACTGTGCTGTATTAACTCTACAAATCACTGACTGCTCTATATTATATAGACCCAGTGCTGGATTTAATGTTCTGTATAGATCAGCAGAGGCTAAACATTTAAGAGCTATCAAAGTTGTAAAGTGAGCTAATGAAGCAAATTTGTTTTCCTAAAAATAAAACTGATTGAAGACAATAAATTTAAAGTTTTAAAAACAAGAATGGTAAACAGTTGATTATATTTTAGACATGTAGTGCATACCGTATAAACATTCCCTAATATTATTTTAATAATAAGTCAGATGAATACATTTGAAAACTTCATTTCACCCAAGTAGTTTCTATCAATTTCCTGAAATGTAAAAGAAAATAAATATATTTACGTTGAATTTAAGAAACACATCTAAAATCATAACAGTTTGGAAGGAAAAGAATGAAGAGGTTATGCCATGCAAAGACTTACCGAAAGAAAGCTGGTGTTGCTATATCAATATCAAAAAAAAAAAAAAATGTAGACTTTAAGGCAAAAAGCATTACTAGAGGTAAAGAGAATACATCATAGTGGCCACTAACTAAATCCACCAGGAAGGTAAATATTTCAAAAGTTTTATTTACCTAATTACATACCCTCAAAATACGTAAAGTAAAAATTGACAGAAGTAATAGAACAATAGAAAAAAATCTATAATCATTGTGGGTGAATTTAACCACCTCTCTCAGGAACTGACTGAAAAATGCAGACGTGAAAGCTGTAAGAATACAGGAAGTTTACCATCACATTTAACAAACTTGACATAATGTAATTGACTTCTGTGGAACTTTGTACCCCACAATTGCAGACCGACCATTACTTTGAGTACACACAGAAGTTTTGCAAAATTGATTACATCCTGAGTTAGAAAGCAAATCTCAATAAAATGCAAATGATTTAAATTGTAAGGGTACATTTTCTAACCATGGTGGACTTAAGCTAGAAGTCAACAACAACAAAGTTTTTTTTTAAATCCCTGTGTGTTTAGAAATGAGTAAACATACTTAAAAATAACATATATAACAAGGAGAAAAGGAAAATTGAATTTAGAAAACTATTTTGAATTGATATTAAAAATTCAGCATATCAAAACTTGTAGGAATGGGCTAAAAACGTGTAAAGGGTAGAATTTATATGTATATTTTTGAAAAATGAAAGCATAAAAATTCATAAATTGAATCTCCACCTCAAGACATAGAACAATAATAGCAAATTAAACATAAATAAATGGTAGAAAGAGTGAGAAATTAAATGGAACATAAAAAATTGATAGAAATAATGATGATTATTTGAAAAAAGATCAATAAAATTGACAAATAATGGTCAAGACAAAAACTCCATTAAAACTTCGTAAATGGTAGAAGAACACTTTTGTCTCTCTTTGTCTCTCTCTGGCTGTCTGTCTCTCTCTTTTATGTTCTCTGTAATGAATAAGATTAATTTTCAAAGTTGAACCCTCTATGCAACATAAACATGAAAGGAAAAAAAGGCCTTGAATTGAGCCATGAAAATTAATTAACACTTTCTTTTTATTTCCTGTCATTAAATAAATTACACACACATTTGCTATATCACACATTGCTGGAATATGCTGTTTTCTTTCTCCAGTCCTCTTCCCCTCATCCCCACCACCCTCCTCGCTCGCTGCCTCTTCCAGTGGGAGATTGTAGCCTCCCAGGGGTCTTTAGAGTAACATAGTGAAAGTATAGAAAAGAATGGCTCAAAGAGTCTTAGGAAATTTTGCCCATATGCATGGTATTCTCTAGTACTATGAGCTTTTGGGTGTCAGTAACTCAAATGCAGCCTAAGAAATAGATAAAGCCCTTTATATAGTAGCAACAATTTCATGGTCTTTTTTCAGTTCAGCTGCCTTGAAACAAAGCCAGTCTATATACCATCATTGGCAGTGGGAGTGTTTCCAGGAGCGTCTGAAGTTCAAGGCTGCCAATGTGATCAGCACTCCTAATTTGAAGCTGTTTTTCCTTAGCAACCCCAGGGAATATTATATTTTTGAAAGCCTTTGACATACTTTGATACACCTGGCTCAGCTATTAGTCATTGAGAACACTCCTGTTGGTGCTGTACACTCCAGCACCTTCGTCAGGATCTGCTTGGGTCCATGCCCAGCCTCTGCCTTGATATGGATAACACAGATACACAGTTCAGTAACTCCAACGTGACAGATATGGGGATGCTAAAAAAAGGTCTCAGCTACAAGAGGAAGGCTTAAATAATCAACTCTAGATGTTCTCCAATCACAAAAGAGACTAAAATAGTTTAAGATAAAAGGAATGTCATCAGATAGCACAAATTGTAGATAAGAAACTGCAGTCTGTGGAAGCTTAAAAGCACTTCTGAGAGGAAGATAAGGAAGAGACACGCAGACCAAGTCAAGCACAGAGTGTCCACGGAAGGGTATTTTAATTATTTTTGGAGTATTACGATGATAATTCTTACATTTTTACACAAGAGCCAAAGAATTGCCAAGACACATCTGACAAAAATTACTAAGGTTAGGAACTGCCTGCCAGATGACAACACTTCCTTTAGGTGTGAACTAAGACAATGAAGTATTAGCATAAGGATGGGTATTTGACACAACAGATCCAAATAGAGATCCCAGGAGCCCAAATCAAATCGGTACGTGACAAGGTATCGAGGAGAAAGAGATTTCTTTGATAAATGGCATTAGGGCAATTGATTCTGTTGAATCATACCAAAAGATATTAATTCCAGGCAGATGAAAGACGTAAATATAAATATCAAGGCCAGGTAAATTTCAGAAAATAACAAAAGAATTTCTGCTATCATGATAAGAACATATTTTCAGTAATACTCAGCACAAATTATAAATGAAAGCTATGATAAATTATATTACTAAAAATAATAACATCAGTTCATCAGAAGGCATTAGTAAGTAGTGGTAGGGCAAGCCAAGATTTGAAAAAGAGATGATTCCAATTCATATAACTAGTAGATGATAGTTATTTTAAATACATATATTTGTTCGTGTAGTGTTTATTACACACACTAATGTATATGTTTACACATATATGTGTTTTTCTACAGATTATAAGACCAACAGCCTCAATGAAAATAAACCAAAACTATGAACAAACACTCCACTATCAAATGTCCAGTAAACAAGTATAAATATTTTTAGGCTAACTAGTAACTGGGGAAATCACAAGGAAACACCACTTTATACACAGCTTTCTGGTGAAAATAGAGTCTGACTTATAATGTTGGCCAAAATATTTGGCAGTGAGTTTCTCCTTCGAAACCACCTCAGAAAATAATTTGCTATCATCTAATAAAATTGAAAGTAAGCCTAGTGCATCCCATAATTCCATTCATGAGATTTATGAGCACATGATTAATAGAAGTATTTGCCCATACGCACCAAGAAATGGAAAAGAAAGTTCATGATAACCTTGATTGAGAAGGAAAAACTATCCACTGACAGAAGATTGGATGAAAAGATTGTGGTACAATCACACAGTGAAATATGACCCAGTAGTACAAATAAATGTACTGCCCTATGCACTAAAAATGATGTACCCCAGAAACATCACAGTGTATGGAATAAAGCTAGTTACAAAAGAATATAGGGAAGAGGATAAAATTTATAATGTGTAAATGGACAAAACAATCTACTGATCATACAGACTTATACACATACACCAATATGACTATTAAAATACTCACATGAACAAAAAACACAAATTTAAGATAACAGTTTCTTCTGTGAAGAGGGAAGGGATCCGACTGGCAAAAGGTACACAGTGGTTTTCAAAACTGTTAAATTTGGGTTTCTTATACTCATTGGTGAGCTGTTATTTTTATTCTTATTCTTTGTCATTTACATATACATTTTACATATTCCTTTTATATACGACATTCATAAGACAAACTTTTAAAAAAATGGAAGGGGAGAGCACAGATAGGTCAGTTTGAGAGCAGATTTGCAACATTCAGCAAACAGATCATTCTTACCTAATCAATAAAGTGAAGAAGCAGAGTAGTACAAAGCCACCGTTAGGCAACATGATTTCCATATTTCAATTAGGAGGTTGCTGTCCACCCTTTGGGGGATGTGGTATCAAAACCGGATGCAAAGCTTTTGAGTGAATTCTCACCAACTTTTGCGTCCTTAACCAGGCAACCCAGTGCAGTTTCCAAGTGCACAACCAGAGTAGAATTCTGAAAAATCAAGGTTTATTTTCTGTATTTTTAGAAGGACGCAGGCAGTGGCACAAGAAAGCACTGTGTCCCACGTGGACTACCGTGCAGCAGGAAGAAGCCTCGCAGATCCTAGACAGCGCCAGCCTGAACCAAGGTCATCTGTCAGCACTGAACTGAGGAAAAGCTGCTGAACTCTGATTTGAGCTGCATATATCTAAGTACATATTGTTATCCCATAACATTACTTAGTCATTTTGTTAATCATTTTTGTGTTTACAAATAAATATTTAAAATAATCTTTTTAATTTTAGAACACTTTTAGATGATAGAAAATACAGTTGTAGAATACAGAAAAATTGCCAATACAAAGGATTCCCATATACCTCACATCCAGTTTCAGTATTATTAACATCTGATAAAGTTAATTTGTAATTGGGACCCTCAAAATGAAGGCAGTCTCAGTGGCCCAGCCCAGATCACAAATCTAAACCTAAGTCAGCCTGCGCTTGTGGGGAACACTTGTCAAGGAAACCTAACAAACACCAATCACAGTCCTCTGTCCCAGCTTTAGCTACCTTACCCTTCCTTAGGAAATAGGACCTGCTAGCCTTAGAAGGAAATCCTTGACCTCCTAGCCAGTCACACCCCCCACCTCCCATATTGCCTTTCCTAATCCTCTATAAACTCATTCTTGCCCCGTATCCCTCGGGAATGTGCTCCACTAATTCTGAGGCACCGTCCTCCCCTAATCCATGGGTTGTTGCCCTTTGAATAATGGACATCAAACTCGTTACTAAGTTATTTTAGTCTTGTCATTTGACATGTCTTACATTAGTATGATACATTGGTTGCCATTAATGAACCAATATTAATAAATTATTAAGTGAAGTCCATTCTTGATTCAGATATCCTTAGTTTATATGTAATGTGTTTTTATCTACTCATGGATCCCATCCAATTACCCTTGGCTGTGACAAATTTCGTATTCCTTGACTTTGATGATTCAGAGGTTTGAGGAGTACTATTTTTAAGTTTTTTGTAGAACACCCTCAGTTGGGACTTGTCTGGGTGTTAGAACAGAGTTGTGTGTTTTGCAGAAGAAGCTCACAGAGGTAAGTTGCCGTTTTCATCGCATCAGATTGAGGGTATACTATTAAACATAATGGACCTGGCTTGTCACTGTTGACGTTAACCTTAGTCACCTGACTTGTGTTAAGTTTCAGGTTTCTCCCCTAGAGTAGCTCTTTCCCCGCTGCCCATCCTGTACTCCTTGGTAGAATGTCACAATATGTAACTCACATAATGAACTGGAGAGTTATGCTGTAGCTCCTCGAGGGTGGACAATCTACGTACATTATTTGCAATTCTCTGAGTGGAAGATTTGTCTGTTCTTTCCCATTTATTATTTATTACAACATTTATTTATGTCAGTATTGACCCATAGATATTTATTTTATACTTTGGCTTATAGACCAATACTACTTTATTTATTATGTTGTTCAAATTGTTCCAGCCTTGGTGATCAGAAGCTCTTTGTGTTGTCCCTTGTGTCTTTTTGACTCCATCATTGAGTTTTAGTGCAGTACATCCTTACTTTCTGGCACTGTAAGAAACGCCAGGCATATCCTGCATGTTTCTACAACAGTTCTAGAATCATCCATTGATCTAAAGAGCCCCGCTTCCTTTTATTGGAGAAAATAAGAAACCAGTATGTGGGTACTCATAAGCTCCTTGCTCCTAAGGTGTCATTGCTTCCAGCCCTCTCAGCTAGAAGAGCAAAATACTCACCTGTGTATATGTACATATTTATTAATATTTCTGTATGTAATCATTCATATATATGAAGATGAACATTGGTTCATCCCAGTGGCTCTAACTCTAACCCAGTACCACACAGATCATGTGAGTCTTTTGTTCTTGCTTGTCTGTAACCTTCTTTTCAAACGGTGAAAAATGTGGCTCCCACCATCTACCAACATTTTCTTAACCATTCAATTTCAGTATAAACATATAGCAGTATCAGAACTGTGACCATATCCCATGGGAAGCAAGTTTATCAACTAGAATACAGTGCATATGTCCTGCTCCTTTTGCCTCTGGTCTCACTCTAGACTCCGCTGTTTCCCAGCGTTACTTATATCATCACCTTATTCATCACCCCTTTTGGTGAGATAGTTTCATATATTTGTAACAGATTGTTTTGTCATTGTCTGCTTTTCACCCTGACATTCTATGTCTTCCAAAATTATTTTTTAATTTGTGTACATTTAGATTCATTCTTTATGGTGCAAAATTCTGTGGCTTTTGAAAATGTGTAGTACCATGTATTTATAATTACAGTATCATACAGAATATTTTCTCTGCCCTAAAAATTCCCATGCTCCAGCTATTGAACCTGTCCACTTCCCCATCTCTGTGGTCTTAGTTTTCTTATCATGTACAATTGGACTCTTAAGTATTTACCCTTTCCACACTGGCTTCTTTCACTTACCAATATGCATCTAAGATTTATCCATGTCTTTTTGTGGCTTTTGTATGTAGTTCATTTCTTTTTATCCTTGAATAAGATCTCATTATATGGATGTACTATATTTGTCCATTGACCTTTTAAAGGCCATCTTAGTTGCTTCAGTTTTTGATGATTATGAATAAAAGTGCTATTTTGTGTAGGTGTTTGTTATAAAATAGAGCTCCCCTCTATTTGTAGTTTACTGATAATTTTTATCATGAAGAAGTGTTTGGATTATCTCAAGTACCTTCTCTGCATCATTAATATACCCGTATGAGTTTTCTTTTTAGCTTGCTAATTTGGTGGGTTGTAATTGTTTGGATTGCAAATGTTGAATTAGCTTTGTATCATTGAAGTAATTATTGTTTATTTGTGTTCAATCATTGATTTATTGTCTAATTTTTTATTATTTCTTTTTCTTCTGCTTGTTGTAGGCTTAAATCCCATTTTTCAAAAATCTAGTTTCCTAAGGTGGAGGCTTAGGTTATTGATTTTAGATCTTTCTTCTTTTTTAATACATTTAATGCCGTAAAATTTCCTCTAAAGACTGATTTTACTCTCTCCTACAAATATTGCTATTTTTGTTTTATTTTCATTCAGTTAAACTATTTTTAAATTACTCCTGAAACTTCTTTCACTCATGCTCTATTTAAAGGTATGTTGCATACTTTGCAAATATTTAACAACTTTCTAGCCACATTTTTATTATTTGAGTCCACTGTAGTCTGAGAACATGCTCTGTATGATGTCTGTTGTTTTAAGTTTGCTAATGCACTTTAAGGGCCAGAATAATACCCATCTGGTGAGTGGTTTATGTGAGCCAGAAAAGAATGTATATTCTGCTGCTATTGGATGGGTTATTCTCTAAGTGCCAATTAGATCAAAATGATGGATAGTACTGTTCAGGTCAACTGTATCTTCCCTGGTTAATCTGTAAGTCATCAACAGACACTTGCTGAAATGTTATACTACAATAGTTAATTTTTCTATTTCTCATTTCAGTTATGATATTTTTTAAATCCTTTACTTTGATGCTCTGTCGTTAGGTACACAAATGTTTAGAAATTTTATGTCTTGAGAGTTAACCTTTTACACATTATGCAGTGTTGGTCTTTATTTTTGATACTTCTTGTTCTAAACTGTTTTGTCTGAAGTTCATGTATCTAATCCAGCTTTCTTTTGATTAGTATTAGCATGGTATATCATCCCTTTACTTCTAGCCTGTCAGAGATTTTATATTTAAGGTGGGTTTTTGTTGTTGTTGTTGTTTAGCAGCTAATGATCAATTTATTAAAATAGTTGATTTAAAGATCTGCAGGGGTAACATTAACCTCTACTCTTGGCTCAGTACCGATGGAAGTAATCTGCTTAACAATCTCAAAAGGACTGTGCAAGTGAATGAGACACTTGTGGATTCTCATGTGGAAATGATCCCAAATTTTAGAACTTTCATCCCAAGTAATTTTTCTAGTGATTCTCAGAACTTTGGTGGCCATCTAAACCGATCCTTTTAGTTTGAATTTCCGTTCCTTCATGCTGCTCGTGAAGCCAGCACACACTTTCTCCTAGATACGTTCTATTGGTTAATAGTAACTGAGCTAAACAGGACTTAAGTTGAAGGGTTTTTTTTAAAAATTAGGCTAGGAATTTGGCTGTGTGACATTTTTGCTGCAGATATAGGCACCAGAGGCCAAAAATCTCTCTGTTACCCTTGCTTTTGTTTTTTCTCTAGTTTGTTCATCCCTGAGCACTCCTGCCCAGAGAGGATCTGTCTTGAAGCTCTTTTAGCTGTAACCCACTGTTCTTGTTGGAGTGATGGTAATGTGTGGCAGAAGGGACGCACTGCACTATATGCTGTTAGTGATTAAATCTCCATGTTTTAGTGGGCTTTTACCCCTGGGCTCTGACTTTCACAGGTATTTCTTAGCTTTGTTTTTTCCCCTTGAGTGAAACAGGAAGGATAGAGTGGGCTGGAGTCAGAGCAATGCTCTTCCTCAAGGTGGGATGAGGGTCTGGTGAAGTCTTTCCCCTGGAGAGTAGAGCTTTGTTACAGAGAACACTATGCTGTATTGCACAATGGTTTCTTTCCTCTTTTCCCTGCCAGTGTCACAGGGGGATCTCTCTTGGCTCCTCATTGTGATAAGATGCTGGGTTCATAGAGGTAAAATCTACAAAAGTGTGAAGGCACTCTCACACTGCAGCCCCCAGGAGTTTCTCACTCTCCTTTGTCCATGGTCTGCCTCCATTGTTTCATCATAATTATCATTTAAGTACCTTCTTCCAGTTCATGGCTATAGCAGCTTCTGCACCAGCTAACATGAATCTTGGCTGTGACTCTCTGGACTTGCTTATACAGGATTCAGGGTATTGTTTTGCCTAGCAATCTCAGTTCTAGGATGGGCTATAAAAAGTTGTTGATTTTTAGATTTTTCAGCTTTTTTCTGTGCAAGATTGGATGGATGAATTCTAAGCTTTTAACATGTAAGAGCTAAAACCAGTTGGTTTGTAAAGAATTATGGATAGATATATGAGCTGGGTACACTACATTAAAGTTTGATGTTCAAATTATTATGCCCACATATCATTTCTTTATTTTTAAGAAGCCTCTGAACTCAAGGCTTTGGGGTTTACCAAATCAGTTTGAAACACAGCTCTGCCGCTGTTGAACTTATGATTCCAGTGGGAAAGATAGAAAGTTAAAATACATTGTTTTGACTATTATTTGAGCAAGACCACATAACAAAATGACTTGTATTTTCCAGATTGTCTCTTTTTAGAGTAAGCGACAGTTTAGTGGAGACCTGGTGAATGATAAGGAGTTTTTCTGGCAAAGAGGATAGGAAAGAATATTCCAGAGTGAGGGAGATCAGCGTGTAAATAAACCTGAAGCAGAGAGTGCATATGGTGCTGTTATGGCTGAATTACACAGAAATAAGGCTGGAGAGGAGGGGAAAATAGCTCCAGTATGAAATGTGGCAAAAAGGATTCTGTCTGTCTTGGTGTGCTACCACATTTCATATGGACCAGTAGTTAAGGTTTTAGGATCACAAACATGACTTGGTGGCCATACTTGACTAATTTCTTGTTTGTGACTTTGGAAAATAGTTCTCTAATTCAGCTGTAAAAGAATTTCTCATCTTTAAAAATATCCTGGTCTTACATAGCCAGTGGCTTTTTAAGGTTGTTTTCTGGGTCAAACAAAATAATGGTTGAGATACTACTTTTTAAAATATGAAGTGTTTGTGCATACTATTGGATGACTATTGTTGAATATTCTTAAGATTTATGTCACTCATTTATTATTTCCCTCACAAGTATTATAAGATGGCAAGATAGAGGTGAGAGAGGGAGGTAGTTGCCAGTAGGTCACCCCTTCGGGAGATCAGTCTATGTTGCTATGATTTTATATATGTCCCTGATATCAGGATCGGGGTCAGTCCTCAGGTGGTAATTCTATACAAGTGTTCCCTGAAGCTACTGGGCTTTGTGAAATTAGATCTCGAGATCCCTGAAACTTTGGGAACATTTAGTCATATGTGAGTTTATTGAGAAAGGAGAGCCAACAGGATGTGCTAATGTACTGAATGTGAATTATAAGACAAGAGAGTGATCGATAAATGATCATGTCATTTACTGAAATTTGGGACACAAGACAAGAGAAATTCAATTTGGGGTATGGGAGATGCCTTTAGAAACCAAATGGAAGTGCCACATGACTGTTTTTCTTATCCAAGTCTAAATTTCAGGGCAGGAGATTTATACTTGGTAGTCATCAAACTATATGTGATACTTAAAAGTCAGAAGGACTGGATGAAGTTCATCTGGAGAGAAAATACAGATAGAAAATTGACTGGGTACAAGGACGGAATTTTGGGGCATGCCAACACTTAGTGACCAGGACAAGGTGAAGTGTTCTACAAAGGACACAAAAGAGGAATGGCCAGCAAGAAGGGAAAGCATCAAATAAGAAGGAGTATGGCATCTCTTGAAGACAAATGGAATATTATACAGCCATTAAACAGATTGAGGCAGCTCTGTACATGCCGATATGGAATGATTACTGTGGAAAGCAAAGCAAGGTGCCAAGCAGTGTGTGTAATTTGCTTCCATTTGTATAAAAAGACTTTGTTCCTTTATGCTTATAGACACAGAGTCCCACAGGGCTTGTCTCTGAGATGGCACCCATGAAGCTGCAAATAGTGGTCACCTCTTTCTTTTTAAAAAGAAGGGATAATCAATGGTTAAGTAAAAAAATGTAAGGTGATCTTGCAGAGAGCACATTCAGTGGGATACTAGGGTCAAAACTTGACTAGAGTAAGTTTAAAGAAGAAATGATAGGAGCAGAAGTAGAGCCATGAAGTATAATTGTTAAGATTAATGATGGTAAGCAAGGCAGATAATTCTAAAAATATATATAATTGTAGAATTACATATAAGTATATTCATATATCCAAATATACCATGCACTCAACATGTTTATACAAAATAAGCATATACATAGAGATTTTATATATACAGTTATATATGGAGATGATATATAATCTTACATAGGCAACATATAGCATAATTAGGAGTATATATGACATTTATTAGAAAATAATTTTAAAAGAACCATCAAACATCCAAAGAAATAAATATCCAAAGAAATTTCAACATTCCAGCTTTACTTTAAAATAAAATAAGAACAAAAACTATTTTTATTGAAAAAGGCCTCATACTAACCTGAAAATATCTAGACCTGTCTAACAATCTCTTAGAATGTTTTAATACAATGTAGCATTAAATGACTAGTCTTTACTGATCATATTCAACTTTAATGTCATAAAGCTCTTGAATCAGAAAGCATTTGTATTCAAGTTACCTTTTTTCCCCCCCTTTGAGGTATAGAAGAGGAGGAATTATTATTTTTCTTTTCTTTTGAGTTATAGTAAGTTTACAATGTTGTGTCAATATCTAGTGTACAGTACAGTTTTTCAGTCATACATGAATATACATATATTCATTTTCATATTCTTTTCCCCCATGAGCTGCTACAAGATCTTGTATATATTTCCCTGTACTATACAGTATACACTTATTTATCTACTCCATATATACCTGTCAGTATCTACCAATCTCAAACTCCCAGTCTATCCCTTCCCACCCCCTTCCCCACTGGCAACCACAAGTTGTATTCTATGTCTGTGAGTCTGTTTCTGTTTTATATTTAAGTTCATTTGTCTTCTTCTTCTTTTTTTTTTTTTTTTTTTTTTGATTCTACATATGAGTGATCTCATATGGTATTTTTCTTTCTCTTTCTGGCTTACTTCACTTGAATGACATTCTCCAGGGACATCCATATTGCTACAAATGGCACTATGTTGTCATTTTTATGGCTGAATAGTATTCCATTGTATAAATATACCACTTCTTCTTTATCCAGTCATCTGTTGATGGACATTTAGGCTGTTTCCATGTCTCAGTTATTGTAAGTAGTGCTGCTATGAACATTGGGGTGCAGGTGTCTTTTTGAATTAGGATTCCTTCTGGATATATGCCCAGGAATGGGATTGCAGGATCATATGGTAAGTCTATTTTGAGTCTTTGAGGAATCTCCATGCTGTTTTGCACAATGACTGCACTAAATTGCATTCCTACTAACAGTGTAGGAGGGTTCCCTTTTCTCCACAGCCTCTCCAGCGTTTGTCATTTGTGGACTTTTGAATGATGGCCATTCTGACTCATGTGAGGTGAAAGAGAGGAGGAATTATTAATGAACTCATGTCTTGTCTTGTGTTTTTAGATTGTTGCTGTAGGAACACAATATAAGTTACCCCAGTCAAAGGAGAAGCTAGATTTTTTTTCCCTAGAATTTTAAATTATCAAAAAATCAGTAAGTAAAACTTGAACTTGTATACTGCTCATGTATGGTGAGATACTTTTCAAAATTAAAATAAACCACTCTGAAGATAACTCTGTAAATTTTTCCTACATTTTTTAACATTTTTTCTTTGACATATGACTTTTTTTTTTAACATTTTTTATTGGTTTATAATCATTTTACAATGTGTCAAATTCCAGTGTTCAGCACAATTTTTCAGTCATTCATGGACATAATACACACTCATTGTCACATTTTTTTCTCTGTGAGTTATCATAACATTTTGTGTATATTTCCCTGTGCTATACAGTGTAATCTTGTTTATCTATTCTACAATTTTGAAATCCCAGGCTATCCCTTCCCATCCTCCACCCCCCGGTAACCACAAGTCTGTATTCTCTGTCTGTGAGTCTATTTCTGTCCTGTATTTATGCTTTGTTTTTGTTTGTTTGTTTTTGTTTTTGTTTTTTAGATTCCACATATGAGCGATCTCATATGGTATTTTTCTTTCTCTTTCTGGCTTACTTCACTTAGAATGACATTCTCCAGGAGCATCCATGTTGCTGCAAATGGCATTATGTTGTCGGTTTTTATGGCTGAGTAGTATTCCATTGTATAAATATACCACCTCTTCTTTATCCAGTCACCTGTTGATGGACATTTAGGCTGTTTCCATGTTTTGGTTATTGTAAATAGTGCTGCTATGAACATTGGGGTGCAGGTGTCATCCTGAAGTAGATTTCCTTCTGGATACAAGCCCAGGAGTGGGATTCCTGGGTCATATGGTAAGTCTATTCCTAGTCTTTTGAGGAATCTCCACACTGTTTTCCATAGTGGCTGCACCAAACTGCATTCCCACCAGCAGTGTAGGAGGGTTCCCCTTTCTCCACAGCCTCTCCAGCATTTGTCATTTGTGGATTTTTGAATGACGGCCATTCTGACTGGTGTGAGGTGATACCTCATTGTAGTTTTGATTTGCATTTCTCTGATAATTAGTGATATTGAGCATTTTTTCATGTGCTTTTTGATCATTTGTATGTCTTCCTTGGAGAACTGCTTGTTTAGGTCTTCTGCCCATTTTTGGATTGGGTTGTTTATTTTTTTCTTATTGAGTCGTATGAGCTGCTTATATATTCTGGAGATCAAGCCTTTGCCGGTTTCATTTGCAAAAATTTTCTCCCATTCCGTAGGTTTTCTTCTTGTTTTACTTATGGTTTCCTTTGCTGTGCAGAAGCTTGTAAGTTTAGTTAGGTCCCATTTGTTTATTCTTGCTTTTATTTCTTCTAGGAGAAAATTTTTGAGATGTATGTCAGATAATGTTTTGCCTATGTTTTCCTCTAGGAGGTTTATTGTATCTTGTCTTATGTTTAAGTCTTTAATCCATTTTGAGTTGATTTTTGTATATGGTGTAAGGGAGTGTTCTAGCTTCATTGTTTTACATGCTGCTGTCCAGTTTTCCCAACACCATTTGCTGAAGAGACTGTCTTTATTCCATTGTATATTCTTGCCTCCTTTGTTGAAGATGAGTTGACCAAAAGTTTGTGGGTTCATTTCTTGGCTCTCTATTCTGTTCCATTGGTCTATATGTCTGTTTTGGTACCAATACCATGCTGTCTTGATGACTGTAGCTCTATAGTATTGTCTGAAGTCTGGGAGAGTTATTCCTTCAGCCTCTTTCTTTCTCTTCAGTAATGCTTTGGCAATTCTAGGTCTTTTGTGGTTCCATATAAATTTTATTATGATTTTTTCTAGTTCTGTGAAATATGTCCTGGGTAATTGGATAGGGATTGCATTAAATCTGTAGATTGCCTTGGGCAGTGTGACCATTTTAACAATATTGATTCTTCCAATCCAAGAGCATGGAATATCTTTCCATTTTTTAAAGTCTTCTTTAATTTCCTTCATCAATGGTTTATAGTTTTCTGTGTATAATTCTTTCACCTCCTTGGTTAGATTTATTCCCAGATATTTTATTACTTTGGGTGCTATTTTAAAGGGGATTGTTTCTTTACTTTCTTCTTCTGTTGATTTATCGTTAGTGTAAAGAAATGCAACTGATTTTTGTACGTTAACTTTGTAACCTGCTACCTTGCTGAATTCTTCAATCAGCTCTAGTAGCTTTTGTGTGGACCTTTTAGGGTTTTCTATATATAGTAACATGTCATCAGCATATAATGACACTTTTACCTCTTCTTTTCCAATTTGGATCCCTTTTATTTCTTTCTCTTGCCTGACTGCTGTGGCTAGGACTTCCAGGACTATGTTGAATAGGAGTGGTGATAGTGGGCATCCTTGTCTTGTCCCAGATTTTAGTGGGAAGCTTTTGAGTTTTTCACCGTTGAGTACTATGCTGGCTGTAGGTTTGTCATATATAGCTTTTATTATGTTGAGATATGTTCCCTCTATACCCACTTTGGTGAGAGTTTTTATCATAAATGGGTGTTGAATTTTATCAAATGCTTTTTCTGCATCGATTGAGATGATCATGTGGTTTTTGTCCTTTCTCTCGTTGATGTGATGTATTACACTGATTGATTTGCGTATGTTGAACCAGCCTTGTGTCCCTGGGGTGAACCCCACTTGGTCATGATGTATAATCTTTTTTATGTGTTGTTGGATTCTATTTGCTAAAATTTTGGTGAGGATTTTGGCGTCTATGTTCATCAGTAATATTGGCCTATAATTCTCTTTTTTTGTAGTGTCTTTGCCTGGTTTTGGTATCAGGGTGATGGTGGCTTCATAGAATGAGTTTGGGAGTATTCCCTCCTTTTCAATTGTCTGGAAGAGTTTGAGAAGGACTGGTATGAGTTCTTCTTTGTATGTTTGGTAGAATTCCCCGGTGAAGCCGTCCGGTCCTGGACTTTTATTTGTAGGGAGGTTTTTAATTGCTATTTCTATTTCCTTTCTAGTGATCGGATTGTTCAAGTGTTCAGATTCTTCTTGATTCAGTTTTGGTGGACAGTATGTTTCCAGAAACTTGTCCATCTCCTCTAGGTTATCCAGTTTGGTTCCATATAGTTTTTCATAATATTCTCGTATGATATTCTGTATTTCTGATATTTTGTTTGTTGTAATTTCTCCATTTTCCTTTCTTATTTTGCTAATTTGTGCTCTCTCTTTTTTCTTCTTTGTGAGTTTGGCCAGAGGTTTGTCAATTTTATTTACTTTTTCAAAAAACCAGCTTTTGGTTTGGTTGATTTTTTCTATGGTCTTGTTAATCTCTATTGTATTTAATTCCTCTCTGATCTTTATTATTTCCTTCCTTCTGCTGCTTTTTGGGGCTTTTTGTTCTTCTTTTTCTAATTCATTCAGGTGGTGGGTTAAATTGTTTATTTGAGATTGTTCTTTTTTGAGGAAGGCCTGTATCGCTATAAACTTCCCTCTTAGCACTGCCTTTGCTGTGTCCCATAGGTTTTGAGTGGTTGTGCTTTCATTATCATTTGTCTCAAGGTATTTTTTAATTTCAGCTTTGATTTCCTCATTGATCCATTGTTTTTTCAATAACATATTGTTTAATCTCCATGCTTTCCTTTTTTTCTCCTTTGTTTCTCTGTTGTTGATTTCCAGTTTCATGGCATTGTGGTCAGTAAAGATGCTTGAGATAATTTCTATCTTCTTAAAATTGTTGAGGTTTCTTTTGTGCCCAAGTACATGATCGATCCTGGAAAATGTTCCATGTGCACTTGAAAAGAATGTATATCCTATTTTTGGGGGGTGTAATGCTCTGAAAATATCCACCAAATCTAGTTTTTCTATTGTAGTATTTAATTTCTCTGTTGCCTTGTTTATTTTCTGTCTGGAAGATCTGTCTAGTGATGTTAATGCAGTGTTAAAATCTCCAACTATGATTGTATTCCCATCAATATCCCCCTTCATCTCTGTTAGTAATTCTTGTATGTACTTAGGTGCTCCTATATTCGGTGCATATATATTAACGAGTGTAATATCCTCATCTTGTATCACTCTTTTAATCATTATAAAATGTCCTTCTTTATCTTTCTTTATGGCCTTTGTTTTAAAGTCTATTTTGTCTGAAATCAGTACTGCAACACCTGCTTTTTTGGCTTTTCCATTTGCATGGAATATCCTTTTCCATCCTTTCACTCTCAATCTATGTGTTCTTCTCCCTAAAGTGGGTCTCTTGTATGCAGCGTATTGAAGGTTCTTGCTTTATTATCCAGTCTGCCACTCTATGTCTTTTGACTGGAGCATTTAGTCCATTAACATTTACAGTAATTAATGATAGATGTGTGTTTATTGCCATTTTGAACTTATCTTTGCAGTTGAATTGGTATATCTTCTTTGTTCCTTTCTTCTTCCTTTTGTGGTTTGGTAATTTTCCTTTGTACTTTCATGGATTTTATTTAATTTTTGTGACTCCTTTGTAAATTTTTGGCTTGTGGTTACCCTTTTTTGTAAATCTATTAACCCATTACTATAACTGTTTTTATTAAACTGATAGTAACATGATCTCAAACCCATCCTACTGTTAAAAAAATTTAAAAAAGAAAGAAAAAGATATTCTATATTTCCCTGCCTCCCTCTCCCACTCTCAGTGATTTGTATGTCTTCTTTTATAATTTCATGTTTACTTTATTTGTAATTCATGAGTTATCACCTTTCCAGTTGTGAGTTTCTCATTTCTGTAGCATCCTGCTGCTTTTCTATTTAGAATAGCCCTTTCAATATTTCTTTTAGCATGGGTTTAGTGTTGCTAAACTCCTGCAGCTTTTTTTTTGTCTGTGAAACTCTTTATTTCTCCTTCTATCCTAAAGGATAGCCTTGCTGGATAAAGGATCCTAGGCTGCATCTTTTTTTCATTCAGGGCTTTGAATATATCTTGCCACTCCCTTCTGGCCTGTAGTGTTTGTGTAGAGAAATCAGCTGAGAGCCTTATGGGGGTTCCCTTGTAACTTACTCTTTGCTTTTCTTTTGCTGCCTTTAGAATCCTTTCTTTATCCTTGACTCTGGCCATCTTGATTATGATATGTCTTGGTGTGGGTCTATTTGGGTTCTTCCTGTTTGGGACCCTCTGAGCTTCCTGTACTTGGATATCTGATTCCTTCTTTAAGTTTGGGAAGTTTTCAGTCATGATTTCTTCAAAACCTTTTCAATCCCCTTTGATCTTTCTTCTCCTTCTGGGACCCCTATTATGCGAAGATTGGGACGCTTTACGTTATCCCATAGGTCCCTTATGCTATTTTCATTATTTTTTATTTGCTTCTCTTGTAGTTCTTCTGAATGGGTGATTTCTATTGCCCTGTCTTCTAGATCACTAATTCGTTCCTCTGCATTATCTAGTCGGCTTTGCACAGCTATTAGATCATTCCTCATCTCTGTCAATGAGTTTACCCATTCTACTTGGCTCTTCTTTATAGCTTCAATTTCATTTTTGACATCTCTAAACACTATCTCTTTTAATTCCTTCAGCAATTTGATCACTCCTTTTTTGAAATCTTGATCCAGTAGGCTATCGATGTCTATTTCATTGATCTTTCTTTCAGGGGATTTCTCTTGTTCTTTTAATTGGGAAAGGTTTTTCTGCTTCTTCATCTTGCTCATACCTCTCTGGCACTGTGGTTTATGGAGTATCAGTTGTTTATTTTGGTCCTTAAGGGTTTTATCTATCTAATGCCTATTTAGGAATAAAACTTAGGAAAAAAAGAAAAAAAAAAGAGAGAGAAAGAATTTTAAAAGAAGGGAGAAAGAGGGTTTGAAAACAGTGTATAATGAATAATAGAAGAGCGAGTTGAAGCAGAGTATTAATCGGGTTGAGACGTCCTTTTAAAACCTTTACAAAAAAAAAAGGGGGGGATGAATAGATGTATTTGAAACCTGTGTCTAATCAATGACAGGACATCAAAACCCAAGAGAAATAGAAATGAATTAAGAAGTAAAAATTAAGAGAGTAATAGAAAATAGAACAGGTAAAAACAGATTTAAAAAAAAAAAAGTGGGGGTGGGTTTGTCGGTGTTCTCGTGCAGTCTGTGTGCTTTTAATGTGAAGTCTTTCTGTCTTCGTCCTGTTTTGGAAGCTCAGCTTGCTGTTTTCAGAGGCCCTCCGTTGGCGCCCTCTTCTGTGCTGCTCCCAGCACCTGTCGGCAAGCAGATCGCGCCTCCTCCTAACACTGGGTCAGGTGCAGCTCTCTGCTGTGGGCGGGCGGGTCGCTGCCCCTCCGGATGCCGCAGCCAGATGTTGCAGACTGGCCAGGTAGGAGGGCGGGTCGTGCCCCCTCCCAGCACCTCGGTCAGGTCGTGCCCCCTCCCAGCACCTCGGTCAGGGGCTGTGTTCCTGCCCGAAAGGCGGGGGGCCGCTCTCCCTCTACCTGCACCGCCGGTAGCTCCGCTGCTCTGTGCGGCTGCGCGCTCCGCCCTGGTCGGCGCTCCGCGGGTGGGCTCGGGGAAGACCGAGGGACAGCCCTGTCCCTGCTCCGAGCCAAAACCCAGCTCCTTGTTTGTCTTTGGGGAGCAAGTTCTCTGAGGGACCAGGATGGAAGGATCCTATCTGCCCCGGGCTGCAGGCCAGTCTCAGTCTGGCCTTTGAGGCTGCTAAGCCCTTCGGTGCGGATGCAGGTTTCGCCCCCGCCCCCGCCTGGGTGCTAAGCGCAGAGGATATGGAGGCTGTGCCTGAGCCCCGCCTCTCTTCCCCCGAAAACTTTCCGCGGGTTTTCAGAGATGGGGGTGTGCACCCTTCCCCCGAGAGCACATCAACCGTGCTGTTTTATGGAGGGCCCAGGTTGTTCTGCCCTGTGCACCCACAGCCACGGCGCGCAGCCCCTTGCGTTCCCCCGGGGCTGCCTTCGCGCAGCCACTTCCGTCCTCCGCCCGGCTTGTGCAGCCTGGCCCTGCCCGCGGCTGCCGGCCCGCATCTCAGGCTGGGTGTCGGGCGGACGCTCTGTGCCCGTTTAACTTAGTTCTGTTAGTCAAGGGCTGCTCTGTACAGATCCGAGCCTCGGAGGCTCCCCTCCGTCCCGCTGGCCTCTCCGTTGGAGAGGGGAGACCCAGCGAGCGAGCGCCAGTCCTCCTTTGCCGCTCCCTCCCCGCGGGACCCGTCCCGCGCTGCTTTGCCTTTTGTTCTTTCTTTTTTTCCTTTTCTCCTACCAGATTTTTGGCGTCTTTATCTTTTGAAGAGGGCGATGTTCTGTCGGAGTTCCACAGGTGCTCTGGTTGGCTGAGTGGGTCTGTAGATGTGGGTCTTCGTGTATTTGTGGGAGAGGGTGACCTGCGAGCGTCCTTCTACTCCGCCATCTTCTCCGTCTCTGACATATGACTTTTTAATTTGTGAAAGTTAGAAATTTTGGTAGATGTACTTTAAGAAATTACAGTGGATCATTTCTATTCTGGCTTAAGTCCTTAACAAAAACCTCAACATTTTTTGATTCTTCAAAAAAAAAATTTTTTTCCACCAGCTTTAAATTTAACAAGGCAAGTGGACATACTTTTCTTGATTAAGGAATCATTGATAGAAAAAATATCATGAGATCTGTTTTTCATTTGAAATTTAAAAATACCATAGTTCCCTTATTGTACATTGATGATCCCTAACTTATGACCAACCTTACCTGACCCATCATCAACAAAATTTATTCTTCTTTACATCATGTATAGATTATTTTTCCTTACAGCTGAGATTTCCCCAGAGATGTTTCAATGGCTTCTAGAATGTAAGCCATTTCTTTCATGGAAAACAAGGGCTGACAACTGCAGTAACTCAGGTCAACATGCTGTGTATTCAGTGAAAGATCTATAGCAATCCCTATGAAATGAATTGAAGCGATAGATCAACTCTTATAGCTGATTATTCCCTGGGATTTGGTATCTGAAACATTATTATTCATGTCAAGTTTCAAGCACTTAAAACTTCACTCTTCCATTCCATTTTGAGGGCCCAGTGGTGTGGTGCTTTACAATTTCCAAATGACTTCCATGTACCTTGAATCATTTGCAATAGATTAGAAATTAGAAAGAAAAGATGTATAAATTAATTTAGGCGTTTTGTAATCCAGTTAATAACCCCGTGATTATATGCCAGAATTCAGAAAACTATTGGTATTTATTCTTATATATCACATGGAAATAAAATTTATTATATTTCTAATTTTGATAAGGGATATAGTCACATGCTGACTATTTATAACTTCAGCAGAATGAGTACTTTAGATATAAGAGAAAAGTTTACCCTCATTGTGGGCAGATCCCTTGATTTTTTTTCTGTGCTAGTCTAGCTGCATTGTTACCTTGCCACTTGAAGTTCATTCTTTGATGAAGTTATCTTAAGAGAATAATTTTTTAAAAAAATCCTAGAATCATTTGCAAGTCTATACTTTTTGTGTGGAATTGGAAAAAATAAAGTAGGTTCTGGGAATATCTGTTAGATTACGAATAAGTGATAGATGATATGTATATGTGTTGTTATTGAATTTAATGACAGCTCGATACTGAATTGGGCTCTGGAAATGCAAGATTGACTAATACCAATTCCTGTAATTAAAGAGTTGAGCATCTATCTAGTGGAGAAAGCAAAATCATATATTGTCAGTCCTGTAGCATTCAGAAAGCATTTAAAGAGGCATGAGAAAAGTGCTAAGGAGTCCCAGAGAAGGGAGAAACACTACATAGAGGTATTTGGAAAGACTTCTCAGATGGGGATATTTGGATTGAAGCTCTCCCTGACCCTCTCCCCTTTTAATTTCTCCAGAAAATCAGTTATTTCATACCTAGAGAATGTAAAATGCCAAAATTCACTTTACAATACCCATTCGTTTTGGCTCTAAAAGGATGTTCACTATTTGGGACCATTGCCAAAAGGCAAATGATTATAGAATAGCTCCCTGGGAGAATTTATGGTTACTTCAGAGTCATGTTTTTAAGGCTTTTAATCTTGCCAACTTTTCCTTGCCCACTTTAACAATGTCTATTGTTTAGGAAACTATTTTGGGTGCAAAACTGCACTTACTCACGTCTGCATAGTCACTGGACTCTTAAGGCTTACTTTTCTAATTTACTCTCTATTCTTAGCTGGGCCAGTGACAGTGCAGGCATTTTTAGAACCACCTGGAATAGACTACATCTGATAGAACATTACTCTTTTGAAAGAGGAATATCTGATTGGAACAATCTATTTTCTTTAATCAGTTCTCACAATACCAGTAGTAGTGTAGCACAAGTGGCGAGATTCTAGGTTTAAGATCTATTTATGTGCGTTCTACCCCAGTCACAAGTGAACAGAACGAACAGAACTAATTTTTAGTTCCCATGTGAAGTTAGTAAGAATGGAAACGTATCTGAACAGGATTTAAAAACAACCAAAAATAAATGGGCAAAACCCCAACCAAGTAACAGAGGTGATTAGCTTTGAGTACTCACTCACTCTTGCAAGAAAACAGTAGGAAGCTGATTATGTTTTGAATGACCTACACTGGGCCACCTCATTGCCCAGAGTGTCATGACCCCAAACTGCAGGAAGGTTCATGGTGTCAAGAGAGTTTAATTGTTCCTTTTGAATGGTACTGGCTTCCAGTATCCAAATGAAAATGAAATGGGAAGAAAATACAGGAACTAAAACCCTGATTATCAATTTCAAACTGTGAAATTCCTATAAGCTTCTTTTCTTCCTTTCACCGATTTTATAATGGTTCACAGTTTTCCTGCACGGGACTAGTAATTGTGCTTTCTCACCTAATTTAAACAGTACCATTTGACATTTTGGGGTTATCTAATAATGGAGTCAGCCAGGCAATCAGCTTTAGTACTATGCATTTCATGAGTGAAAGGGAAAAAAATCTTAAAAGACAGGCTGCCTTGGCTTAATTTCATTGGTTATTAGCATTTTTCAAAAGCAAAGCAGTATTAGTGACGGAAAGTAGGTTAAAACATTGCTGGTTTGCTAATAAGGAAAAGTATTTTTTTCCCCAAAATGACAATGTGATATTGAATGAAACTTCAATATGCAAAGTAGCAAAATTCTTTGTCTTTATGAGTCTCTTGATTTCTGGGTAATAGATTCATTACGGGATGAGAGAAGCATAAAACATTTTTGGATACTGAAATGACTGATTAGTGAAGGAGCACATAGCAGCAGGATTAAAATGGGGCAGAAGGGAGTGTGTTCTTACTCTCTTAGGGAGGGAAAAGGAAGGAGAGGAAGTGAGTCTCAGCACCATTTAAATGGGTAAGAGGGCACGTTCAGGAGTGCCGTGCAGTGGCATTTAATGAAATTCTAAACTCTACCTCCTCTCATTAAGTTGATTCATGGAGTCAGTAACAGGAGGATAACTTGCAAGGGCTGCTGTGAAAATGACCACATGTCCCACATCCATCAGTTTAACCTCTGAAAAAAAGAAGACGGAGAAAATGCAGTCTGTTTTAGGTCTCCCTCACCCCGTTTCATGCTGGTATTGCTCAGGGCTTCTCTGTGAGCTTAGCACCAACATACTGCCCTCATTCCCTGGGCATTCCCTAAATGTGGATACTCCTCTGGAAGGGGCCTAAATTCTCCTGTGTCTGTCTTTATGCTCCTTTCCATGGACTCAAAACAGCAAAAGTTCACAAGAAAAGATGTGAAACCAGCTTTTCTCTGGTGGCGCTGGTGGAGTGGTGGTAAATTAGTGGCTGAAGAAAACTTGCAAACTGAGACTATTTTATCTAATATCACTATTGCTTGAATAATACCTGGAATAAAACAGATTTAATGAAGCTAATATTTCGCCTCTGAGATGAGATGTTTTAAAATTTACCACCTTTTATTAGTTAGCTTAGCTATTTTCATCTAACAGTTGGTAAATGACACTATCCTCAGGAAATTACAAATTTATATGGTCAAGATCTTTCAGTGAAGTTACTGTGAATCCTAATCTCCTGTTTTTCCTGGCCTTAGAAAGAAATTAAGTACCCTTATGATTGTTACCTGATTTATTTCCCCTCTTCAGGGCTGCAGGAAGGATTTCTCTGAAGAAGAAAATGTAATGATGCAAGGTCCCTGTCTGAAAGAATATGAGGATTTATTAGACTGAACAGAAAGGATTTTCCTCTCATCCAAAGAACTGTTTTTGTTTCCTATGGCATTTCTTCCCAGGAATAAAGTTCTGCATAACTTTTCTTGGTATCATTACAATTTTTGGGAATATGCTTCTGACATAATTTATAAATGGCAGAATTCCTTGGGCCTCTCTTTTTATGTTTTTTTTTTTTTTTTGAAATAAGGGATTTCGAAGTATATTAATGGGAGGAATAATAGCATAAAAATTGTAGAGGTTCAGATTTGTCTCAAGTTGCTCTCTTGGGATGGTCAAAACAGTGAGGGAGGGCACAAAACAAATGTAGACCCCTTTCTGGCAGGGCTAGT
Organism: Camelus dromedarius; assembly: GCF_036321535.1. NCBI lineage: Eukaryota > Metazoa > Chordata > Mammalia > Artiodactyla > Camelidae > Camelus > Camelus dromedarius. The sequence continues at coordinate 65,803,103 of NC_087447.1, forward strand.
TGTACTTACATCTGTTTCCCACATCAGTACAGAGGTGGAATACAGTGCAGGAGGGTAACCTAGGATGGATAGCAGAATGGTTACTCTAACTGAAACAAAGTCTTTCTTAGATATTCACGGCTGTGTTACCCTAATTCTTAGCCATTTAATCAAAAACATTTATATCTCACATAAAGGTTTCTGTCAGTCAGGAATTTGGGAGTGGATTAATTTGGTGGTTTGGGCTTAGGGTTTCTTATAAAATTATAGTCAGGATGCCAGGTAGGACTGCATTCATCTGAAGGGTTGAGTGGGGCTGGAGGATACACTTGCAAAGTGGCTCACCCAGGCACCTGGCAAATTAATGCTGGTTGTTTTCAGGAGGTCATAGATTTTTTTTGTTGTTTTTTTGTGGGTTTTTTTTTGTTTGTTTGTTTGTTTGTTTGTTTTTGCCATTAAGACATCTCCAAATGTTACTTGTCCTGTAGGCATGACAACTGTCTTGCTCCAGAGCAAGTGGTCTGTGAGCTAAGCAGATATCAAAATGTCTAAGTCTTGTTTTTGAAACCACATACTAGCCAAACTTCTTTTTTTATTTCTGAATTGCTAGTCACTTAGTAGTAGGGGTAAGGGCAAATCTGTGCCTTGGTGAACAAACAGAAGAGAACATCTGACTTTCTGCAAACAATTCAGCTTGTGTCTAAATATTAAACACATGCTCCTTTCCTATGTCACCACATCAACTTATCCCCATATTATCTACTCAAGGGAAAATGAGTGGTGCTGATAATCCAAAATCAATTAAAAATACATTACATATTAGGGGGAGGGAGGGAGTAATTACCATTTTAATTATGTCTGGTCAAATTGCAATTAGTTTGTGTTCCCTGAGAACACACCTGTTAAAAGTGATGGCCCAAATGTGGCAGTCAGGTTGTGGGACGATAGACTAAATTTTCAAAGTTTCTTGAGAGAAACTACAAGGATTTTAATTTCTATATAGTAGTCAAGATGAAATCCTCTCTGATTGCAATTAGCTGGTAGGTAAAATTTTAATATACTGTAGGTGGTTTTACAGCTTTATGCTTTTCCCATAGTGTTGATAACTTAATATCAGCATAGATTAATTTTGAGTCTTAATTCTGGAATATTAGAAAAAGAAGAAACTGATCAATTGGATTAGACAAGGGAGACAAAATAGAACAGGGTATGAATAAAGATCTTGGAAATAAAATCTCTGGAGAGATAAAGGAAGCCAAGGGAAAGTCAAGATGCCCTTTAGAACCATACTTCTGTGTCTATTAGCAGTGAGGGAGCTGAGCCTTGTAACAAGGGATCTGCTGCTCTATGCTTTATTTCAATATGCGCTTCTGGGGAGCAGTTAGAATCTCTGAGTTATAAACTCAAAAAAACGTTTTGCATTTGAATGGAGGCTCATTCATTAATTTCACTCATTTAACCAATATTTAGGGGCCATCAACCATGTGTCAGGTGGCTGTTATTATTTTTGGACTCTCACAATTATAAAAAGTACAAGGGAGTAAAACCAGTTGATAAAATCACCTTGCTCTTTCTAAAGATGAAGGTAGATGACAGGTAAAAATCAATTGTACATTACCAATCAGTACTAATTAAGACATGCATAACATAAATATTCTCTTTAAAATGGGTATGTTTTTTATTTTAATTTTATGAAAATGCAAAGTATTTATAAAGCTTTCACATTAATACTCGTGATCTTGGTTCCCTGCTTCTGTTTTTCCTGTAAGGTCTTCAATGTGAATTATTCTACACAGAGATTTTGAGGAGCCAATTACACGTTGGGTGTGGGCACTTTTGAGGAAGTGATTGCTCTATAAAGATATCTTTTCTTCTTCTGGTACTTTGTCAAGTTTATTTTTTAATATAGGCAAGTATCTTCCTGGAATCTTAGGTCAAAATGCTAGGTATACTCTGTGTGAGCCCAAGCTGAGCAAATCCTTCTTGCTCGTCGGCAGTGTAGCTGCAGAGATTTCGGGATGTCTTGAAAAGTTAGAATCAAGTGTTCGCAAATGAGGTGAGGGTGAGGAGGGTAGGCTGAAACACCTCTTAATTGCTTTGGGAACCAAATTTCTTCCTTTTGTTTCAGTGATCTCCAAAATGAAAAAGGAATCTCTAATTTGAAAACTAAAAGTTCCTCCTTTCAGCCATTGCAAGCGCTTACTTACGGCAGAGTGACTTAAGATCCTTAATGAGACTATACTTCCTTTAGTTCTCTCTGTGGATTTTCCCAGTGTGGCAAAAATAAATTGTTGATTTTACAAATTTCATTAATCTGTTTGATATATTTCTTGGGTAAGTGTAATCAAGAAAGTACCTTGGGCATTGGATTTCTTTGGAAACAATTAAAATGAGAAAACCATTTTAATGATTTAAAGGGCTCTAAGCTATTTAAAAAAATGTGCCTTTAGGTCAAATGCTTAAAAACCAATTTCAGTACATCTGGTCAATATATAATTTGTCTCACGGTCTATATAAAAGAGAGAAATTGGACTTTTATTTGAAGAAAGAGAAATGGACTCATGGAAGTCTTAGGAAAGGTTCATACACACTACATACTATTTGTAAATATACTATAAATTATGTTGGAAAATTGGAGAAGTGTAGTAAAAAAAGCTGGCTAATTTTAAATTAATATATTTCCACTAATTTATAATTTCCAAAAAGCTAATGTAATATTTATTCAGGGAAAAAATGAAAAAACAGTTGAAGAAACAGTTATCCTTTCTATTCTCCAGGATGAACTGAATCTGATGCTAAATGAATATATTCTATGTTGAAAATTATTAGAATATCTCTCTCAAAATTTCTTAGCATGAAAAACAAAATTTAATGAACTGAAAGATGTGAGGCAAAATTTAGGCTTATTAAAATTGGTGATAATGTCTCAAATGTGGTACAATTTGAAGTAAAACATGACAAAATATCATAGATCAAATATATGGAGAACTGAGCTCATGGATATGGTCATTCTTGTGTTTCTGTATGACATATATAGTAAAACTGAAGTGTATCAGAAATGAACCTTCTCTCTGGTGGTCCTATTTTGCTAAAAATTACTGGGTTTTTAAAAAAGTAATTTGAAGTGTAAGTCTGTCTTTGTTCTGAAAATTTTTTAGATACCTGTTTTATTTCTCGGATGTGAGAAGTATGAGAAATTCTGAGTTTAAAAACCTTTAGTATTCTTCCTCTCCATTTTTCTCATGCACTCACATGCTCCATTTAAAAACAGGAGAAAACATTTATATCACTAGTCCTTTTGCATCAGAACAGGTGAAAAAAGAAACTTATCTGAGGTTGCGTCTTGTTAGATGGCCAAATTACCTATTCTTCCGCCCTGTGCACCAGAATCTTCTTTTCAGATATCAGTTGTGTCCACTCCGTACGAGACTGATCCTTTCATTTGCTTGTAAGGCTACATCACTGTGTTCTGGACAAGCTGGCTCCTGTCTGTCCGTGAAAAGTACCTGAATATTCCAGCCTCTGGGTCTTTGCACTTACTTTCATTTTTTCACCAGAAGTCATTCAGTCAGTCATCTTGACTAATTCCTCCACATTCATCAGGGTTTGTTTGTTTGTTTGTTTGTTTTTACCAATGTCACAAGGTCTGTGAGGATATCCTTGACTTCTGTAATTAAAATTTACCCTCAGTCAGCACTCTATATCCTCTTCCCCACTTTAACTTTCTCCACTTCTTCCCATCTATCATAATGTACATTGCTCTTATTCATTTATGGACTGTCTTCACTGTAATAGAAGCTTTATGAAGGAAAATAATTTTTACCTTTTTTTGCTCATTGCCTTGTTCTCAGGACTTAAAACAAGGCTTATCATGTAGTAGGGGCCCCAAAATATTTGCTGAATATTGTTGAACAAATAAGCATCAAAACATATGAAATACTCATTTAATTCTGAACTTTTTAAAGACAACAAACATAAATTTTGTTTGACTGAACTACATTATGTGGTTAGAAAAATTAGTACTAGTTTCCTGGTGAGTTAACTCACAACTATGCAATGAGTTTCTTGAGTATACAAACAGTTCTCCCTCTCTGAGGAACTAGAGAAACACATATTTAGGTGGAAGAAAAATGTATAGTCTAGTTTTTAATCTTAAAAATAAATATAATCTAGTTTTTCTTAAATAGTCTATGTTCTACATTGTGTATTTTTTTTGACAGTCTATGTCACTCTTACTTTAATTGAGTTGTGCTGTTTTATTACTTTATCATTTTAGTATATGTAATACTAATTGCAGAGAATTTGTTACAGAGTTCAGGCTAGTACTGCTCACTGCACGATGGGCCAGTAAATCAAGAGATGAGTTGTTGGGGCAAAGGAATAGCAACTTTATTCAGAAAGCAGTAGACTGAGAAGACGGAGGACTAGTGTCTCAGAGAACCACTTAACCAAATTGGAACTTAGGCTTCTATCACACTAAAAGGAGAGGGGGTGTGGTTGGTTGTTGCGAACTTGGTGTCTGAATCCTTTGTTCTTTCAGAGGCCCACTGTGCATCAAGTCATGACATTTCTGTAAACCTCCAACAAGACAAATGTTATCCTCTGTCTTGTAATTTTTTTTATCTCTATAGGAAATGAAAAAGGTCACAGCCTTGAGAATGGGCTATCTTATATATTTCAGGCTATAGGCAACATTCTTAACTTGTAGCAAAAGCAGTAGAATGCAAAGATTAAAGTAAAAGGAACAGATCCAATATGGAGTGAGATTTGTTCCTCCCTATTACAGTTTCTCAGTCAGTTTCTCTCTCCTTCCCTCTCTCTCTCTCTCTGACCCAATCTGATTACTTTCTAATAGTCTATCTTGGCCAGGCAAGTTTGGACAGTGTCCTGATAAGAGGAGATTGCCAGGATACCAGTCCTCCCAATTCTCAGGCTTTGATCCTGAGATCCCTGGCTCTACCCACCCACGCATTATGTCATGGCTTGGTGCTTTCAGTCACCTTCAGTGACTCTTCTTTCAGCTCATTTTTCATATGTGCAGGATTTATCTGTCTCTTGCCTTGGTTCTACGTGGACTATTGATTTAATTCTTTTCTCTGTGAAAACTCGTCTTCCTTTCCCTCCTTGAAGATTGAATACACGATTTTCATAGACCCTCCTGGATGGGTTTAGGTCTCAGAATATTTCTTCCATAATAGTGCTCTCATGAGCAGCCTCTTGCTTAAATTATTCAACCCTTGTAGGTGAGAACTGTGTATTCTTTTCTCTGAAACTCTTCAAAGTTCAGATTTAAATACAAAATCTGAATTTATTTTATTTCTGTAGTTTGAGTTATGACTGTTTTAACTGAACATATCTTAATTGCTGTCAAACTAAACCATCTAAGCTCCTCAGTGCCTAGAAATACCAGTCGCAGCCATTGAATTCCTTTAGATGTGTCTGTGTACACCCTCTCTTCATATCTAAAACTTCCATGTGTAACTTTCTACTCACCCTTCATGCTTCTTTTTATTGTTCAACTGCCTTTGAGGCATACAGCAGAGACAGGAGGGTTTTCTAAGCTCCTGGCTCTCTGGTGGAGAGAAAGCTGGTTCCATGCTGTCCATGATTTGTTACAGGAACCATTGAACTCTATGATTCTTGCACAATCATACATACTTTCTGCCTCTGGCTCCTCAGATTTGTTGTTTAACCATTTAATACTCACTATTAAAGGTCATTTACACAGTCATTCTACATGCATTATTTACTAGCTAATCACTTTGACTCATTCAGGAAAACTGGTTGTTTGCATTGGCATGTCCTTAAAGTTGAAAGCTTGAGTCTAACTTTGAACAAATGATACATGAGTTCTTCCTTTAAACTTTGAAACTTCTAAAATGGTTAATTGTTGAGAAGAATAAACTTACTTGCTGTACAATAGGTGTCTGAATTGTAGTTCTCTCAACTCAACTTCAATCTAAAAAGAATTTCTATTTTAAGATTAACCACAAATTAGCTTATGAAAACTCAAGTAAACACTTGAGTAAATGGCTCTGAGATAGAACTGAAACATTCAAAGAAAATTGAAATATTGAAAAACATTTGAAGTCATAATAGAATTGCTATAATATTAGCTTAATTTTAAAGCACAAAAGCTAAAAATTACAAGTAAAGAATGAGGGTCAAATAGGACAAGTGTAGCCTGCACACAGTATAAATAAGAACAGATATGTTTCTTAATGTATTTATGATTCTCAGAAGATTTCTCAGAACACGTTCTTAATAGGCATACTTGTATCATGAGAGTGGGTAACTCATTTTGAATTTTTATGCCAATACAGAAAAGAGAGCCATGTATATTTTGTATAGTAGAAAATTATTGACAGATTCTCTTTGTTCCAGTCTTAAGTATTTGAAGTCCATCATTTACTTAGGATTATCCATTTGTCATTTCTTCTGCTTTCCAGACTTAGTGTTTTAAGATGTAAGTTGGAAAATTTTTAATTTCTTGACAGGATTAAACGATTTAATTTTCTGAAATGAATACAAGTATAAGAAATAGTGACCCTCAAACTTTTAAGTCTTAATCATAGGGATGAACTAATGCTCATGGCCATGTGTCAGAAAACAAATGTTAAAGAATTATTTACTCTTTGACAACACCCAGTTCATCAAGAACCTAGAGTAAAGGTAACTGGAATTATGCATGGGATTCTAGACAAATGCAAAATCTATGATAAATGTAGATTATAGATCTATACCTAATTTTCTGTGCACATGTATCAGTTCTACAGAGCAACATTTTTGTTATTGAGAGATTGAACTGAGTCCTTTGTTGTCCTGAGACAAAGGTATAGTAGACTTAGACTGGTATGATGAAAAACCAATAACCAAGGTTCATAGCAGTATTTTATTCTTCCCTTTTGTTTATGGGTCACTGTGCTCATAATCAAATGGCGCAAGTAGATTTTGCTTTAGCCAATCTTCTGTCCCCTCCAAAGCAATGTCTCACTCTTTTGTAAAGCAGAGTTTATCTTGCCAAGAGGATTTGACATCTAATTTGGGCTACTTGTTTTAGGTGTGTCTATAAATAGCTCTATGATTTGTAAAAGATTTGATGAGTCTCTGAAGTCATTGAACAATTAAATCAAATTAGTTAGCTCAATCTATTAATGCAGTAGTATAATGGAAAGAAAATGTTCTTTGCTAATCAGTAACAAAGTAACATTAGATTAGAATTCAGACTTTGCTTCTTGCTGGCTTTATAGCTTTGGCCAAATTACTTAAACTCTCTGAGCTGCAGTTTCATCATGTGTAAAGTGGGAATTATAATACTTAACAGCTGTGTTAGGAGGACAAAATGAGATAAAATATGTGAGAAGGGTCTAAAACAATGTCAGGTACTTACTGGATACTAAACAGATGTTTCTTTTCCTTCTGCTTTCTACTAGAACTCATTCTCTAAGGCAAAAGAAATGAAAGAAAAAAATAAACAAATAGGACCTAATTAAGCTTGAAAGCTACTTCACAGCAAATGAAACTATTGAACAAATGTAAAGACAACTTACTAAATGGGAAAAAATATTTACAAATCATATGACCAATAATGGGTTAATATCTCAAATAACTTACACAGTGCATTATCCAAAAAAAAAAAAAGCCCAATCCAATCAAAAAAATGGACAGAAGATCTGAAGAGACATTTTTCCAAAGAGGGTATACACAGCTAACAAGCACATGAAAAAACGCTCAATATTGCTAATCATCAGAGAAATGCAAATCAAAACCACACTGAGATATCACTTCATACCTGTCAAAATGACTATTTTGTTATTTAGTGAATAACTCAGACAGAGAAAGGCAAATACTCTATATTATCACTTGTATGTGGAATCTAAAAAATAAAACGAATGTATATAACAAAACAGAAAGAGACTCACAGATATAAAAAGAAACAGATGGTTAAGAGTGGAAACAGGTAGTTAACAGGAAAAGGCAAGATAGGGGTATGGGATTAAGAGATGGAAACTAATACGTAAAAAATAAGCAACAAGGATGTATTGTATGGTACAGGGAAATATGGTCATTAGTTTGTAATAACTTTAAATGGAGTATAATCTATAAAGATACTGAATCACTATGTAGTGCACCCTAAACTAAGATAATATTATAAATCAACAATACTTCAGGGGGAAGGGTATAGCTCAAGTGGTAGAGCACATGCTTAGCATGCATGAGGTCCTGGGTTCAATCCCCAGTACGTCCATTAGGAAGAAGGAAACCAATAACATATAAATAACTAGACCTAATGACTCCCTCCCCCCCAAAAAAACTCCAGTACTTCAATTAAAAAAAAAACACTACTCCATATTATATATAAAAAATAATAGTTTCCCTAAAATAGAAACCCTCTGCCTTTGAAAACCCAAAAGGAGAAAATTAGTAATTATATCTTTTACATTCCAGTATAATCATTAATCACAGGAGAATACGCCTTTATTGTGCATATATATATATATATATATATATATATATATATATATATATATATATATATTGTGGCCATGGGAATACTTATTTTAGCTGCACAATTATCTGATACATATTTACATGTTATTTGCTTTTGAGTAAATTGGATTGACCCTGAATGGTTAGTTTCAGACACCCTAAATTCTGACTCATACAGTCAGGCAAAGGTATTGTCTACTCCTCTTATTTCTCAGTGTTTTTCCTTTCTGATCAACAATGGTACCATGAAGGCTTGTTCAAGAAGAGTGCTTGTTCAAGCCAGGAAGCTGGTTTGTTTTCATCCTATGGGCGTTTTGAACTATGTGACGGAGCCAGGCTTTCCTAGCATTGGCTGATAGGCAGACTAGATAGAGTAAAAGCTGTAATGATCAGATCATCTTAAAACAAATGTTGAATGGTAGTAAGCACCCTTGTCTTTTTCCTTGTTATATGTAAAATATTCTATTTCACCACTAATTTGGCATTTGTTGAAAGCTTTCTTCGATTTTTAAGAGGGGAAGTACTAGCCTCTATTATAATTTTTCATCTTGTATTTTTTTTCTTCTGCATGGGTCATATAAATTCATTTCTCAGATCTACGTAAGGTTAGAAACTTTCAGAGGAGATTTTATTATTATTGCTGTTATTATTAATTATTTTCCCTCCCAGGACCTGAAGCAAAGCTAGTTTGCCTTGTGGTTTCACTTTGCTGGCTGGTAAGTTCTTCTTGTCCACACTTCCACTGAACCTGTAGTCCATTCGTGAATCCCACCTCACGCGTGCGTCTCAGGTTCAGCGCTACAACTATGTGCCGGCTCCTGACTGAGACCCAGCAACTTCAGCCTAGTGTCAGTCTCCGAAACTCTATTTTTTTCTGGTGGTATGTTTTCCCCTCCAGGACCACTTTTGGTATCCAGTTGGTTTAATACACTGATTTTAGCTCATGGTGGCTAAAATTTTTTGGCCTGTGGTGATTTCCCCAAATTCTGGAACATTTAATGATGTGCTTAATGGGATTTTGGGGTTGTTTTTGGTAGTTTTGTTTTATTTATTTATTTATTTTTGAAGTGGGACAACTTTTCAGACTAATTTCCTGGTCTGCTGGGAACAGAAAAAGTCTCTACTCCTTAATGACATTTTCCACTTTATCCTTTTATTCTTTCTTTTTTAGGGTACTTGAGATATGATTCCTCTATGTGCCTTCTATTAAAATCATTTTTATTACTAATTATACATTTGAAACCTCACATCCTTATAATATTCCTTATCTACCATGGCCTAATTTGTATTTCCCTCTTCAAAATTATTCATTGTCTGTACAAGTCATCCAGCAATTAACCATGTATATCTTATGATACCTCATCTGTTGTTTCCTTAAACTATAATTATACTTTTCTGTCACTTTAACTGCTCTGTGAGAACGATTAGTTGTATTATAATTATATTTAGACTTCCTAAAAACTAATGTGCTGTTCTGTGCGTCTTGTACCCTGGTTAAAATGTGCAATGTTTGAATTGCAGTTAAACTTTCTTGAACAGATATGTTCATTTTAAGTTCTTTTCCATTTATTTTTCAACCTTTATTACCCAGCTTTCACTTTCCTCTTGCACTTCTACATCATTACCAAAGTTTGTAATTAATATTGAATATATTAAACTCAGTGGAATATAGGAATGGCTTTGTTTTTTCCTACAACTATATTTCCCACTTACTTATCCATATAATAAAGCTTTCACAAGTTTTCATGTTTTCAATAACTCTTGGTTATAACAGTAGTCTTGTTTAATAATGTTATTATAATGATCTCATTGTTTTGGAAATTATGATGAAATTTCACATGTGCAGTCATAAAATTCTGGTTTTTTTTAATTTTCTAAAAATTTCATGTTCATCTCCAATTCAAAGTGATTTTCTAAAAAGCTTTACTTTGACTTGCAGCTCAGGAACTTGTAACATGGAAATGAGCGTGTGATCTCTTCTTTAAGTCTTCCTTGACATCCTCCCTGTTTTGCTTCTGGTCCTCTGGATATGACATAGGATTAAAAACAGTTAGATGAAGAGAGATAATGTTTAAATGAGTCATGTTGTTATATCCAGCCATAACAGTCCATTGTCGTGGCCACCTTCAGATACCTGGCCTTTCATGGGGAACATGTGAATTTCAAGGGACCTGGCTTGGCTGTTGTTTTCTCTGGCAAATGCCTCGCTGTGACTGCCTCTCATACCCCTTCCTTAATTGCCCCCGGTAGAATTTTATTGCTGTGGTCCATTTACCATAGCAGACAACCTTGTTGGCCAAGTTTCTTTCAATATCGCATGAGCCAGGCTACTTTCTCCTGAGAATCTCTTGTACCCTTGCCCTACCAGAGAGGAGGGGGAAAGTATAATTTTTTGACCACTAATCTTTCTTTCTTTATCATGTAGATTCTGTTTGCTTCAACTGGTTTTGCCTCAGACTTCTCTAAGATAGGTGTAGGCATCAGATTCCTGATTCACATGCAATGCTCAGCCCTTCGGGATACACATCAGTTTCTCCCAAGAACACTTTAATGGTACTCCACCGTTGCTGGCCACATAATTTATTCTTTTATTCATTCAACAAATATTTACTGAGTACTTACTCAGTTACTGTTTTCAGCACTGGAAATATAGGTGGGTTTGCTAGATTTAGCAAATAAAAATACAGTTAAACATGAATTTCAGATAAACAAATAATTTATCAGTAGAAGTATGTGATACATGAGACATGTTTATGCTGAAATTTATTTGACTTCATCTGAAATTAAAACATAACTGAGTGTCCAGTATTTTATCTGGCACCCTTAGAAACAGGACTGTATAAAATATACTATATTATGTGTATATACAAGACATAGCTCTGTTTTTATGGAGCTATATTTTAATTGAAAAAAAAACAAAACAATACATTAAAAATATATGTACTATAGAGTGATATTGTGTCAATTTCTGGTGTACAGCATAATACTTCAGTCATACATGAACATACTATATTCATTTTCATATTCTTTGTCACCATAAGTTACTATAAGGTATTTAATATTGTTCCCTGTGCTATACAGTATGAACCTGTTGTTTATTTATTTTATATATAATAGTTAATATCTGCAAATCTTGAACTCCTAATTTATCCCTTCCTACACTCTTTCCTCCTGGTAACCGTAAGTTTGTTTTCTAAGTCTGTGAGTCTGTTTCTGTTTTATAAATAAGTTTATTTGTCTTTTTTTTTTTAATTCCACATCTAAGTGATATCATGTGTTATTTTTCCTTCTCTTTTTGGCTTACTTCACTTACAATAACAATCTCCAGGTCCATCCATGTCACTGCAAATGGCATTATTTTATTATTTTTTATGGCTGAGTAGTATTCCATTGTAAAAATATACCACAATTTCTTTATCCAGTCATCTGTCGATGGATATTTAGGTTGTTTCCATGTCTTGGTTATTGTAAATAGTGCTGCTATGAACACTGGGGTGCATGTATCTTTTACAACTAGAGTTCCCTTTGGATATACGCCCAGGAGTGGGGTTGCTGGATCAAATGGTAAGTCTATTTTTAGTTTCTTGAGGAATCTCCATACTATTTTCCAAAACGGCTGCACCAAACTACATTCCCACCAGCAGTGTAGGAGGGTTCCCTTTTCTCCACAGCCTCTCCAGCATTTATCATTCGTGGACTTTTGAATGATGCCCATTCTGAGTGGTGTAAGGTGATACCTCATTGTAGTTTTGATTTGCACTTCTCTGATAATTAGTGATTAATATTGCTATTTTAAGTATATTGACCATGGCCCTAGTGCAAAAGATTTGTGGGCAGAGAATGAAAAAAAAAGTGAGGAAGAGAGAGACCATTCAGGCATAAGGACAAGCAAGTACAACGGAACTGAGGTGAAAGCACTCCTGACATATACAAGGGACAGCAAATAAGGGAAAGGTGAGTATGGGGAAGAAAAGAGAGGGAAGAGAGAGGTTCAGAGAGGTATGGGGCTTGATGTATGTGTGCAGAAGAAGGTGTAATATTGGCTTGGTCATTTAAGCCACCAGAGGGACTTCGGTTTTTATCCTTAGTGAGATGGGAAGGGTTAGTGGAATTTTGAGAAGAGAAGCGGCATGATCAAGTTCTCTTTCTAAATGGATTAATTAGCTGCTATAAAAAATAAACAAACAGAAAAGATTAGAGAGGGGGTGATTACAAAGACAGGATGCATAATTAGAAGCCTACTTCAGTAATCTTGGCAAGTGTTGATGGAGGTTTAGCCCAGGGAGATAGTGTTGGAGAGGGATGGATGGGAAGAAATAAGTGGATTCTGATTGAATTTTGCAGAGAGAATTGTTAGAATATTCTAATAAGTTGGATGTAGAATGTAAGAGAAGGAGAGAAAAGTCAGAGGTTAACTCTGATAACATTTACTGGAGAAACTGGAAGAAAGGCGTTGACATTTACTGTGATGGGGAAGATTGTGAGAGGTTTGTGAAAAGATACGGAAATAAGGAATTCAGTTTTGGACATTCGCTTTTGCAGTTAGATGTGTAATTGCAGACACTGAATCTGCATTTAGATTTACTTTTCAAGGAAGAGTTCTGGGCCAGAGATAAAAATTTGAGAGTTGGCAGGGTATAAATGGTATTTGACACAAGAAGACCAGCTGAGAAAACGGGCCTTCCCTGAAGGCATCTCCAATTGCTACAATTGTTTTTCTTGGAAATCCTTCACTTTTTTCTGATAAGGGAAACTCTTTTCCCAATCCATTAAAAAAAAAAAAAAAAAAGGAAGGGGAGTTTTCTGCTTTCCCTCTACACAGGTCCTCCCAGTAGAATTAATGTCTCAGTGACAACCTTGAATATGGCTTCAATTTAGAGACTAAGCACAATCTCATTTAGTTCTTACTTGGTTCTTACTTTCTTTTTTATTCCTGTCCTTTTCAAAAGAGATATCAGGTGATTGAGTGCAACATTCAACATGTCATTTTAATAATTTTGATTAAAGTTACTTGTCAATGAGGAAAAATGCTGATTTCAATATATTAAAATGAAAGTGTGACTTTTCAATTTGGCTTTAGCAATGGCTTCTTTTCAATTTGGACAACTTGTGACTATTAGGTTCTACCTTGATCATACATCTAATTTTATACTGTACCCTCCCCCATGCCTTATTAATGGTTTTAAGAAAGCTTCTCTAAATGCTGACTATATCTCTTTATTATTATTATCATTAATTAAATATAGCAAAATCAGTATTATTTTAATATGAATTGCCTAATTAATTTACTAAGTAGCAAAAATTGGCATAGAGATCAGATTCTAGTGTTAACCCTGCCAAGACTAGCTATACGTTACTGAACAAGTCTCCTACTTTTTCTGAATTTTAATCACCTCATCTGTGAATCACAGAAATTGGAATGCATACTCTCCAAAAGTCCTTCTGGTTTAACATTTTATAATCCTATGATAAAAAATTTCAATCCAGGCACCCCATATAAATTCTGGTCATCTATCTTCTCAATCAGAGGCCTAGAATATCTTCTTTATTTCATATTATTGTATCACTTTTTATGTGAATTAAAACATCTTTCTTATATAAAATAAATTTCAAAAATAGTTTCGTTTATTTGCAGGACTCATGCTTCTATGACACTTTAACATTAGAAGCAAACAAGTGTAGAATATTACTGTAGACTATTAGACTAGAATAAAATCAATAAGTGTGTAAGTGGTGTTTCATCACATTGTTTGTGGACTGTCATTTTAGAACAAAACTATTAAGTGACAAACCTATTAAGTGTATACGGCTATGTGTATGAAGTACAGAACGCTGAGAACATTCAATCAATACTAAAGAATGGTATTATTTTCCCAACTGATATTAGATAATTAAAGTATGAAATCTTCAGCATCCTAGCTAAACAGTTGTTAAAATCACAAACATATCTAATGCAAATGAGATCAATAACATTGTTATAATATCAAAAAATGATTGAATAATTTTTTTAAAGACTGTTGCTTATGCGACTGAAGTATACAAATAAAATAAGAGGTCAGTGCCACTCACAGTCCTTTTAGACTAGAAGCTCTTATGGAACGTACTTTTAACTTCCAAGGTGAAAAGATGAAAAATAAAAATAAACCTTTTTTAAAAAAATATATATCATTAAGATCCCCATGGGGATTACCTGATGTATGCTATCTCAGGAGGAAAGGGACACATCATTTGTGTGAGCTAAAGATAGCTCTAAAAGTACAATGACTTGCCTCCTATTTTAAATCCAAAGAAACTGACAGAACAATAAAGAGCTCATTCTCCTGGCTTTGATGACCGGTACACTTGCTTTTCTTCCTGATTAGCTAACCAGTAGAATAAATATTCTCAACTATGCTGTGATCTAAAGTAAAAATAACATTTTGCTTTCTAAATATTTTTTCTTTTTCTTAATTATTTGAGATATGATTTAAATATGATTGTTGACTTGGAATAAATCATTTTAGGAAACATTTTGAGAAGCAGAAAAATATTTAAATTGGAACATTGAGAATGTTTCCCAGATTTTTACCTTAAAAACTAAAAGAGGTCAACTCCCAGTAGGCCAATTTTCAATACTTTCATTGTGTGTAGCTCTTTAAAGTCATAAAAAGACAATTTCTTGTTATAGTAGTTATACCTAAAGACTGTGATTCAAATGAGGGCTTATTACTGGTGTATTTTTTATGAGTAATCTAAATTTTAAATCCTCTTGCTGTTCTATACCATAATTCCATGCATTATATATTCTGTTACCTTTATATAGTTTTCTGAAAGTCTATGAGATTTTGAGCTCCTTGAATTCAGAGACACTGCCTTGGCGTCCCTGCAACCATAAATTATACTAAGTTAATTCTTCCTGAATCGATGGA
Organism: Camelus dromedarius; assembly: GCF_036321535.1. NCBI lineage: Eukaryota > Metazoa > Chordata > Mammalia > Artiodactyla > Camelidae > Camelus > Camelus dromedarius. The sequence continues at coordinate 65,818,480 of NC_087447.1, forward strand.
ATAGAGTTCTGAGGGTAGTTTCTGTTTCTGACCGTTTCTCATCATTATAGGGACCAAAGTTAAAGTGGAAGTAAGTGTGAATACATTTCTAGGGCTTCTCATTTCCTGAGCATTGCTATGTTTTGCTCACCCTTAGAAAACCCAGAGTAATACTGTTGTTTTCACATTTCAAAATGTTTGGACTCAAAATGTACTATAAAACAAAGGTAACAGATACTGTACCTTGACTAGACCAATTTTATAAGCAGTATCACTAGATTTTGCCTTTATTAGTCATATAGATAACCGATGATTGCCTATATGACTAAATTCCCTACCCCGTTCTATTATATACACAGACATATTGCTCTAACCAGTTCTTAGGAGAAAATAGGCCAACAAAAAATACACTGTCTGTTACTCTTTTAATAGCCTTAGGAAAAAGGATTAACAATTCTCAAATTTTGAGTTATCAAGACTCCATTTTTCAAAACTCTTAAGTTTATTTCAAAGAAAGAACTTCTGTTTACCTTGGTTGTATCTGCTTACATTCTCCATGTTAAAAGACTAAAACTGAGAAATTCTAAAGGTGTATTTATTAATATATTTTAAATGATGCTGAAATCCTTATATGTTAACCTGAATAATATACTTTTAGTAAATATACTTTTAGCAACTCTAACCAAAATCAAAGCCCTGACCCAATCTCCTTTCCTTTCTTTCTGGCCTTTTCAAACCTGCTTGAGAGGTCTTCCTTGCCCTCCTCAGAGACCTCAATTAATGTAGATACTAAAACTTTTTATACCCTCTTTGTGTGTGTGTGCCACATATCAGTCTTATCATCCAAAATTAGGGGGCCCTTTTTGCCTTTTCAAAGTGTCTACAACAACTCTTCCTTTCTAGATTTGCTGCGTTTTATTTTTCCTTCTTAATCACTGGATGGACTCTCTAGCACAAATTCAAGGGGTAGGGAAATACACTCTACTTTTTGATAAGGAGGTAGCAAAGTCACATTTCACAAGAACCTATGAGTAAGGAGACATTGTTGGTGACTTTTTAAAAGAAAAGTCTGCCACATCATTTTCATTCTCCAGGATTCCTTGAGATAGGAAAGAAGGAAATCTGCTGTCCTTTTACAGGAAGAAGCTGCTGGGTATGCACTTATACAGAAGGGAACAGTGCATAGACATTTTAAAGCATTCTGAATTTTGATCAGGTGTGGAAGAGGAAAGCATGGGAAATGGAGGACACTAGTCATGTTTTTGCCTGCTAACTAACACCATTAATTCTTTTAGTTTTCCGTTACATCTTAAGAGTACTTACACTTAACGATAGTCTAAAGCTAATTGATAAAGTCATTTATCTTCAGTATTTTTCACTGATTAACGAAATCTTGGATGAAAAATGATCTTTAGGTAACTCTAGTCTAATCATTCATGCAATGCCTAAATTCTCTCTAAAATATCTTTGTCTGTTATCTCTAGTCTGGAGAACACAGCATTTCCTCTGTAACACACTACCAGTTTGTACATTTTTTTCTTACAGAGAAATGAAAAAATCCCCTATACAATTGCCATTTATCTTCTAGCTTTTTCTAATGGTGTGCTATCTGATCCAGTCATGTATTCATGTTTTTCGATATTTGAAGAATTACGACATGCTCATTCATCTCTTCCCTACTATATATCTTAGACTTCTTCCAAACATTTTTCATTAGAATGGTTTGCTTCCTTCATCAGCCTGGAATTCTCCACTGAAAGTTCTAGTTTCCTTACTGTATGTTTTTCAGAACTGAAAATACTAATTCACATTTGATAAGACCAACTCAAAGTAGGTTAAGACCATCAAGGAACACATTATTCTTTTTTCAGTTGGATTAGCCTGTCTGGTGATCATATCAGACTCTCAACAGATAAACTGTCTACTAAAACCTCTACTAGAAAAAAAAAAAAAATTCTAGTACTGTCGTGGCTCACCAATTGTGTATAATTTGAAGTTGGGATCTTTTTCCAGAAAAGGATTTTTTAGGACCTTTAAGCAATATTATTGAATTTCTACTTGTAAGTTCAAACATATCAAGATATGAGTTATTTATCCTATATATTAAATACTCTCCAAATTTCTTTTAACTTATGAATGTGATTAGAATAGATTATTATCTGTGTCTCAATTAGTGATTTAAGTCAAACATAATATAATCAGGTGGAGACCTTTGTGAAATCCTAATAATGTCCCTTTAGGTAGTATCAATCTGTATATTTTGAATGTAATTGTTGAGTTCATTAGGATTTACTTTCATTTTATTTAATTTTATCTATATCTATATTTTATCATCTTGCTTTTAAATATTTTATGTGAGATGTTGTCAAATACTTTCTGCCATGAAGGCATTTTCTATCTACCACATTTTCCTGACTCCAGTAGAGATTTTGTCAAAAGATCATGGTTTAGTCCAACTGCAGCTCCAATGTGTAGAGCCTGGAATTTATTCACCCCCATTTTTATGATAAAAAGAAGCTAAACAAACAGAAAAGCAATAAATTTCTCAAATCCAACAGAGACTTGAGTTTTCAGGTCAAACTGCCACCCCAACATCTAGAGAAACAGACAAATCAGGGAATCACAGTTGAGATCTGCTTACTTTGAGCAGAAGCTCCTGAAGTCATTAACTAGTAGCATTATTTACAGGATAACTTGGATAAATTGCTGGAGACTGAGTGTGAACTATCCTGAAAAGAAGAAGCTTCTGGTGACCACAGACTAAGGACCCCCCACAACTTTATAGGCTATATTCCTCACAAAAGGAGCCTACAGTTTCTCATGGTGAAAATTAGGTTCCCATGTAACTATCACAGAGGAGGGGAGTGAGTGAGCCCTAGGAAGTGTTCCCAGAGACGTCTGCATAGGAAAGGCCTCCTCTCTGGGGTTGGGCAGGCGAAGGTGGGGGGAAAAATCAAGTAAACCAAAAGATGGTTATTTGAAAATATCAATAAAATTGATAAACTTCTAACCAAGCTAGTGAAGAAAAAATATAGATGAGTCACAAATTACCAATATCAGAAATGAAAGGGAGTTATCACTAATGATCCTATGGACATTAAAATGATAATAAATGAATACTGTGAACAATAGTGCTCTCACAAATTTGATTATTTAGATGAACTGGATCAATTTTTGAGATACACAGGTTGCTAAAGCATACAAAGAAGAAATAAATAACTTGAATAGCCCCTTGCTACTAAAATCTTGAGTTGATAATTAATAATTTCATAAAAAAGGAATCATCAGGCAAGATGATTACATTGGTGAATTTTACCAAACATAATGAAAAATTGAGAGCAGTTATTCACAATCTTTTCCAAAAACTAAAAGCAAAAATAATACTTTCTGATTTATTCTATGAGGACAGAGTTACCCTAATACCAAAACCAGATAAAAAAGCATTACAAGAAAGAAAAACTATAGATCAATATTTCTCGTAAAAATATGCATGAAACCCCTCAGTAAACTATTAGCAAATCACATCCAACACTGTATAAAAGAATTATACAGTATAACCAAGTGGGATTTATTTCTGGTATGCAAGGCTGATTCAACAATCAAATATCAATCCATGTAACCCACCACATTAACAGATTAAAAAAGAAGTATAAAATTATCATATCAATTGATGCAATAGAAAACATCCAACAAAATGCGTTATACAATTAATAACAAAATCTCTCAGCAAACTAGATATAGAAGGAAACTTCCCCAATTTGGTAAAAAAGCCTCTGTGTAAAATCTATAGTAAAATTATACACATTGGTGAAAAATTGGACTCTTTTTTAAAAAATTGGAAATAAAGCAAGATTGTCTTTTTTTTAATCAGTCCTATTCAATATCATATTGGAAGTCTTAGATAATGAAACAAGGAAAGAAAAGGACATAAGAAGAATACAAATTGGAAAGAAATACAAACTGTCTCTATTCCTAGATGACATGATTTTCTATGTAGAATAACCCAGAGAACCACCACCACCATCACTAACACCGCTAATAAACACTTCTGGAAGTAATAAGCTAGTGTAGCAAGTTTGCAGAATCCAAGGTTAATATAGAAAAAATAATTGCTTTTTTATATATTGGCAATGAATAATAAGAATTTGAAATAAAATAGTTTTATAATAGCACAGTAATGACACAGTAAGGCATAAATATAAGAAGATTTGTATAGGACCTATATGCCAAAAACTACAATACATTGATGGGAAAATCAGATAAGATCTAAATAAATGCACTAAACTTAACGTATATATTTAGTCCAGTCACAATCAAAATCCAAGCAAAAAATTTTGTAGCTATTGACAAACCAGTTCTAAAGTTTGTATAGAAAGGCCAAAGTTTTTGAATAGTTTACACAATTCTAACGAAGAATAAATTTGGAGGACTCATACTATTAAATTCCAAGAATTACTATAAGTCTATAATAACCAAAATAATGTGATATTGGGAAGAGAAGAGACACATAGATCAATGAACAAAGTAGAGAGCCTAGAAATAAGCTAACTGATCGGTTACAAAAGAAAAAATAAAAAGGCAATTCAATGGTTTGTTCAAGAAATGATGCTGGAATAACTGAACATCCAAGTTAAAAACAAAAAGGACCTAGAAAAAAACCCTTGCATCTTACACAAAAAAAGATGTCAAAATAGATCTAAATGGAAAGTGGAAAATTATAAAGGCTTCTAGAAAAAAACATAGGAAATACTCTAATGTTTGGAGATTAGTTTAAAATACAACACCCATAGCATGATCCGTGAAAAACAATTGATAAGTTGAAATTTAACAAATGAAAAATTTTTGTTCTGCCGAAGATACTGTTAGAGAGTAAAAAGACAACCACAACTGAGAGAAAATACTTGCAAAACACATATTTTAGTAATAATTGTATCCCAAATATTACAGAGAATTCTTAAAACTCAATTCAAATTCTAAAACTGTGCAAAAGGCCTGAACAGATACCTCACCAAAAATATTTGGATGATAAATAAGCATATGAGAAAATGTTGGATACAATTTGTCATTAAAGAATTGCAACGTACAATGATGAGATACCACTACACATCTATTAGAATGGCTAGTAGCCAGAATACTGGTGATGCCAAGTGCTGGTGAGGATGTGAGGTGTAGTATTACCGTATGATTCAGCAGTCATACTCTTAGTTACTTAACCAACTGATTTGAAAAATGGCGTCCACACAAACTTGAATTTGAATATCTATAATCACCAAGATGTCCTTCAATGGACGAATAAATAAGCAAACTAGTACATCTATACAGTGAAATATTCAGCTAGAAACATACATGAGCTATGAAAACACAAGGGGAAGTGAATAAATCTTCAACACATATTGCTAAGTAAGAAATACCCAGTCTTAAAAGGCTACATACTGTGTGATCCCAATTATGTGATATACTAGTTTAAGGGCACAGGTACGGAGGATGTAAGCAGATCATTGGTTGCTGGTGATTCAGGATCATGGAGCAACTGAATGGGTGAACCCATGTGGGATTTCTTTAGGGTAGTAAACTATTCTAAATGATCATATAATCTGTGAATACAAACAATAGGCATTTGTTGCAATCATAGAGCACAAAGAATAATTTTAATGTGTGCAAATGTTAGAAAACCATTTAGGAGGTAGGGGGTCTCCCAGGATGAAATGCAGAATGTGACAAAGGGATCTAAGTGTTTTATAAATATATGAAACAAACACACCAAAGGACATGGAAGAATATGGTACTAACCTAAGCAACTTTGAAACTCTGTGGAGTCTGTAAAACAAAGGCAAAAGGATGTGTAAATTAACATTGCCCTCTAGTTGATAAAGTAGCTTCCCTGGAGTACAGGCTTATGATTCTGAAACCATTTTATATACACACACATACACACACACACACACACACACACACACACACACACACACTGGAGTTGAACTAGTAAGTAAATTGATGGCAGATGATGGAAGCCAGGTCTCTCACTGATAGAGTGGGAAGTTATGGACAAGCAAGAGGAAGCCAGAATGATCCCTGTGCTAATTGATTAGTACTGGAGACATCAGTATTGACTCGGGTTTAGCTTAATATAGGTGCAGGTGCTTAGATATAGAGATATTTACAAATATGTGTACATACACATGTTAGTATAGTCACAGTGCCTCCTTGCTCTATCAGCCAAGGCAGTGTAGAAGCAATGACACCCCAGAAGCAACAAATGCACCTAATACCCAAATCTTGTTTTATAAAACCATTCTCCAATAAAGAAAACAAGGGCTTCTTGGAGAAATAGCTGGGGAGGAGGTGTTATGATGAGCCTGGAGTATCCTGCAGTACTATAAAGTAAAAAAAAAAAAAAAAAGAATTAGCTTTACAGAGAAAGTTTTAATGGTCTGAATAGAAGATTAAACAAGCCACAACACTCCCTTAAGTCAAAACTTAATCCAGAATGAATCCCTAACTGTCTTTAACTCTTTGAAGTCTGAGAGAGGTGAAGAAGCTATAGAAGAAAAGCTTGGAGCTAGCAGAAGTTGGTTCATAGGTTTAAGGAAAGAAACCATCTCCATGACATAAAAGTACAAGGTAAAGCAGCAAGTGCTGATGTAGAAGCTGCAGCAAGTTCTCCAGAAGATCTAGCTGAGTTAATTAATGAAGGTGGCTACAACTAACCAACAGATTTTCAGTGTAGACTAAACAGCCTTGTATTGGAAGAAGATGCCATATAAGACATTCATAGCTAGAGAGAAGTCAATGCCTGGCTTCAAAGCTTCAAAGGACAGACTGACTCTCTTGTTAGGGGCTAATGCAGCTGGTGACTGTAAGTTGAAGCCAGTGCTCATTTACCACTCCAGAAATCCTAGATCCCTTAATAATCATGGTAAATCTACTGTGCTGTGCTCTCTAAATGAAACCAGAAAGCCTGGAATGACAGCACATCTGTTTACAACATGGTTGACTGAATATTTTGAGGCCACTGTTGAGACCTACTGAAGAGAAAAAAACTATTCCTATCAAAATATTTCTGCTCACTGACAATGGCATCCAGCAGTGCTAATGGAGATGTACAATATTTGTGTCGTTTTCATGCCTACTAACACAACATCCATTCTGCATCTGATGGACCAGAGTCATTTCGACTTTAGTCTTACTATTTAAGAAATACATTTCATAAGACTGCGGCTGCCATAGATGGTGATTCCTCTGATGGATGTGGAAAAAGTATATTGAAAACTTTCTGGAAAGGATTCAAGATTCTAGATGCCCTTAAGAGCATTTATGATTCATGGGAAGAGATCAGAATATCAGTCATACAGAGGAATTTAGAGGAAGTTGATGCCAACCCTTGTGGATGACTTTTAGGGATTCAAGATTCAGTGGAGGCAGTCACTGAAGATGTGGTAGAAATAGCAAAGAACTAGAATTAGACATGGGGCCTAAAGATGTGACTGAATTGCTTCAATCTCATGAGAAAACAGGTGAGGAGTTGCTTTTCATGGATGAGCAATGAAAGTGGTTTCTTGAGATGGAATCTCCTCCTGGTGAAGCTACTGTGAAGACTGTTGGAATGACAACAAAGAATTTAGAATATTACATACACTTAGCAAATCAAGCAGTGGCAGTGTTTGAGAGCATTGACTCCAATTTTGAGAGAAATTGTACTGTGGATAAAATGCTAGCAAACAGCACTGCCTGCTACAGAGAAATTGTTCCTGAAAGGAGAAGTCAGTCAATGAGGCAAACTTCGTTGTTGCCTTATTTTAAGAAATTGCCACAGTCACCCCAGCTTTCAGCAGCCAATCACCCTGATCAGACAGCAGCCATCAACATTGAGGCAAGACCCTCCTCCAGCAGAAATTATGACCCACTAAAGGCTCAGGTGACTGTTAGCAATTTTTATCAATAAAGACTTTAAAAATGAAGCTCTGTACATTGTTTTTTAGACAGAATGCTATTGCACACTTCATGGACTATAGTGTAAATATAACTTTTATACACACTGAGAAAGCAAAAATACAGTGTGACTTGCTTTACTGCAGTTGTCTGGAACTGAACCCACAATGTACCTGAGGTATGCCTGTTTATCAGAAATGTAATAGCATATGCAGTGTGGGGAATGTTCAAGACTGCTCTGCCTTTCCCAGTGTCTCAAATTAATATCTACACAAACCTGGGTTATCAGAATAGGAGTGTTATTTACATTTAATTGTCTATATCAGGCAGTGTTCTAGATGCTCTATACCCATTAACTCATTTAATCTTTACAACACACCTAAGGGCTATATATTATTATTGTTGTTGTTGGGAGATGGTTCTCTGTAGTTGTCTCACACCTCTGAGTGTCTGGTTACAACTTTTATTCCAGACAATCTTTTTATGCATGCCAGTATAGAAAACAGCCTTCAGAGATAGAGATAATGTCTCCTTCACAGGCAGAGGGTAGTTTGTTTTCTGTCCAGAATAATAAAGATGAGGTCTACATTTGAGCAAAACTTGGTCAGGTTTCCTACTAAACCTCTTATAAAGTTGGGGGGCTTTCTAAGCTTAGATTTCTTCAGTTGTGACACAGACGTCTGTGTACATAGCATTAACTTGGACCCATTGATACACTGCTCCTAAGGAATTTGGGGGCCTGAGAAATCTATGGGAACATGGAGTTCATACTGTCTGCTGTGCCATGAATAATAGAGTCCTTTGTCTCTGACTCAAGAGTCTCATGTCAGGGTTACAGCTCAGTGGTAGAGTGTCTGCTTAGCATACACAAGGTCCCAGGTTCAATTCCCAGTACCTCCATTAAATAAATAAGCCAAATTATCTCCCCCCAAAAAGAAAAAAAAATTTAAAATGAGTCTCATGTCTTGCACCAGCACGTATAAAAATGCAGTACTTGAACTTGTTATCTTGAAAATATAGTAAAATCTCAGAATCTTCATGGTTCTTGACAAACATCATCATCAAATCCATTTTTCCAGTTGATGAAAATGGTTCACTGAATGTAAGGAGACTTGTCCAAGGTCATGCAGAAAGCAGAGGAGTTGGACTTTGAATCTGAACGCTCTGATTCCAGACATTGCACACATAACAATTACACTGTACTCTAACCTGGAAATTTTCAAAAATACATGAAATTGACTACATGAATTGGAAATAATGCCACAGATCTATTTGCTATGCTAAACTGTAAAACTGACAATGTTTGATCAATGTGGAAGATAAAGTGAAAAATGTCTGCATCTTCTCAAAAAAAAGTTCAGGTTCTGTAAATCCCTCTCCCCACCCACTGAGATCTCCCTGACCCCTATAACAATGCCAGAAATACTAGTTAATGTAGCAAAAGACAGAAATATGCGATCAATGTCAAGGGCAGTCTGATTAATTTTGCTGAATAGAGTGTCTTTCTAGCCGAAGGTTATTTTTTAATGAGCAGTCACACATGCTGTAACTCTTGCTCTGTTGAATCTTAGCAGCTCTGACAGGAATGTAGAATGGGCCAGGAGATTTGAATGCATTTATTAAATCTGGAAGTCTCTCTAACGTATTTTCACCCATCTTGTGTTTCTTTTCCCCTGGCCCAAGCTTATTCTTTCCTTTCCACTCTGAAGACATGTCTCTTTGTGATAGAAACAAAAGTTCAGCTTTCCCTGTGTTACCTGTTACTGCTCAATAACCTGTCCTCATCATTAGGTTTCTCTTTTCTTTGATTCTCTGACTCTAACAAAACAATTCTCTATTGGCCACACTTGACAACTTTTTTTTTTTTTTTGAAATCAAACCATTTATTTTACTTTTTATTTTACTATGAAACTTGAATTTATACCACAAACTATTTTATGTCCTTTATTCCATTATTTTTTTAAACAATTTGAAACGTTTGGAAAGATCACTTGAAGACGTTTTTTTGGGGGGGTATGAGCTTATGTTGTCGCCTCCTCTTAGAACTCTTTGCCCAGCATTTGTCTGACTGCCTGTTACTCATCCCTCAAGCGTTTGTATGAACTTCATTCACCAGGGATCCCTTCCCTTCAAGTCCAGGGGGTCCACATACATGTACTGTGTTACCATCAACTCCCTGCTCACCCCGTGGTACTTGTGACTGTGTTTTTATTGTCTGTGTTACTCTGTCTGTTCTCCACTAGATCATAATCTGTACAAGGAAAGGCACTTGCTCATCTCATAGCACTAAACATAGTGTCTGTCATATAGCAGTCACTTAAACAGTCAGTGATGGAAATATGGTGCTTTATTCATATTCCCCGCCTCCTTCTTGATACAGTTCGCAGTGTATTATTAATCACGTGGTCTGGGGTGCTGCTGTGAGAGCTTTCTAATGCAGTCTATCTTCTCTTCAGAACCTCACACTAAAAAATCATCTCCCTCTTTCGGATGAAGTCATGAGCCCTGCTATCCAAAATATTAAGGGACATAAATGCTTTTATCCAACCCTTCGCTCCATACCACAGTTTCTAAATTAAGTGGTCATTTTTATTCAGGGTTTGTCAACTTTGAACTGACTTCAAACTTGGCAGTCAGTTTTTCTTTGATGGTCAGTTGAGAATCAGAAGAGCACCCAAGTTCCTAGATAATCTTCCCTGCTCCCTGGAAATGGTATTTGTCAGCAAGGAAATGGAGGGGTTATTGTGTGAATGAGCTTGTTTTCAGAGAGCTGAAAACCCTTTTTGGATCTCTCTGGCATATGTTAATAGGCATGTTTATTAATGTAGGCATATAACATATCAATTCATATTATAAAATAATATATAGCATATATATTGCTGTTACCATTTACTAGAAGCCAGTATGAACTAACCGTGCAAGTAGTTGTACAGTGGATGGGGGAATAACATGAAAGCCTCATTTATAAAATGTCAACTATAACTAGAATTTAATGCAGTACTTTTGGGAGTCATTTATTAAGAATACAAAAATATTTATTGAATATCTGCTGTGTATTAACACTGTTCTTGTGCTTGCTAACCCAACAAGGAAAAGATCAATAAGATTTCAGGTCTCATGGATTTTGCATCTTAGCAGAGAAAGTAGAAAAGAAACAAATAAATAATATAATTTCAGTAAATAATGAAAAATTTAAAAAATCAGGAATATGTGAAAGATAGAGAGACATATTAGGGAAAAGAGTGGTACCTATTTGGAAAAATTAAGGAAAGCCTTGCTAAGAAGTTTAATTTACGTAGATTTATGAACGCAGTGGAGCAGCCAATCACATAAATACACCTGCATCTACAGTAGCACCTTCGACATCACTTCATTTTATTCTATGCAGTCAAAGCTGCCTTCTAAACTGTACCTCCATCTGGTCATAGTACTTCCTTGCTTCAAATTTGTCAGCGCGTTGCTTAGTAAAAAGGTGTAAACTCCTTAATACAGTTTTTATGATTCTCTATTCAGTCTTTCCCAACTCTCTATCTAGGCTACTTCATTTTCTGTTCTCTCCCTAATAATTATAATTCAGTCTTAAAAAAAAAATAAGAGCCTTGAAGGAACCATATTCTCTCATTTCTGGTTTTCTCTGTCTAGAATACTTAACCTCTAATCTATTTATTTACCCATTTTAGTGTTCATGAGCACTCAAACTGCTTCTAGAGTTTGACTGTTGTGAATAAAAATACAATGAACCTTCTTGTACATGTGTTTTGGTGGATATAAAAACTCACTTCTCTTTGGGGTGGAGTTCCTAGATTTTGGTCTCTTTTGCAGGGAAGCGTTTTAGCTTCGGCTTCAGTTTCTATAAAATATATAGAATGATTTGTATTTTATATGTCTTAACTCAGTTTTGGCAAGTTAAAAAAAAAAGTTTTTTAAATAAAAAAAAATCAAATAAACCAACCAAACTCTAAAAACAAAAAGAAAATATCATGTGTTTTTCCTGGTTCTTACAGTTTGGGAGAAGTAAGAAAAGTTATTTAGAACTACAAATCTCCTTATAAAATGAAAGTTTTTATTTCTTTATTTTTTTATTCTTACCTCAACCATTTGTCACATTCTTCCCTAGACCAGAAAAGTTTCCTATGTCTGTAATTAAATAGGGTCCTGCTGGTCAATGTTCTAACAGGTCTTTTGATAAAAGAATTCAGCTGTTTTCCTTCAAAGCCGACATAAATTCTGCGGAACTAAATGGCCGCAGTGTCCATGTTAATGACGGAATTTTACAGCTATCCAAGTGGCTCCATTCACCTCCTGCCAGATGGCACTCCCCGACTCCCTTTCGGCAATATCCAGTCAATTAAAGGCAAAATTGGTTTATCTTTATGTGGAAAGACAAGACAGTAAAAATTTAAAAGGAAATTATTGTGTCCCATTCATCTTTGTATATTTAGCTTGAAGCACTGTGTCTGTCACACACTAAGTGCTTGGTAATGCTTGAAATAAAAATAAATTTTAAAGCTTGGCAAAAGGGCATGGAAGAAACAGAATTCTCTCATTTCAGTTTCTCTTTTTAGCAAGTTTAGGATGAGAAATGGATATAGCTCAATAATTTGGTGACATATACCCTTTTAATGTTACGAAAGCTTTCTGACAGTAAGTGTAGAAACATCATTATTGATTGTACCAAATTAACTAGGTTTAGGCAATTCCAGGGTCCGTGTCTTTTTAGAAGCAAAATTGTGATTTGCTTTGAAAACGTGGCGACTATCAGGTAAATCTTAAATATTTTATTCTACATACACACACTTGTGTTCCACAATGGTTCTTATGAAAAGAAAATCATACTTTGGCATGATTGGATCCAAATAATACTATTAGACAAAATATCACATGAATGTTTAATAACATAGCTTTCTGGATAACAAAATAGTGTGACAGTTTTAGAGCTCTCAATAGCTTGTCCACAGTACAGTCAGTTAAAAATAAAATCTCAATTAAACTTGACAATTTGCATATAAGATAGTTTCACCATATATTTAAGAAAGAAACAATGAAAGCCTTAAGTTAAAAATAGGCAGAAGGGTAGCCATTTTATTTTCCAAAGATGTGAAAACTTCTAAACAATTTTTGTTTTGAATGCAGAGATCAAAATTGTTTGGTTAAGGAGGTTAGTTTGTCAGGTGAACAAGGTGACTTCTTGCCATCAAAAGGCATCAAGGCTAAAGCTGTTGTACACGAGTTAATTTTGTACAAGCCGTGAAAGAAAGGAGACGCTTTCATTTTACTTCGTGTCACCCAAACAGGGATTTAATTGGCTGCAATGTCGTTCAACTGAGCCAATAAAAAGTATCATTGATTATAATCTCTATAGGACTGTAATGGCAACCATTTTTTACTGTATTGGCAGGCAAAATTGCATTTTCTCTTCGTCTCAGGTCACTTACCACCCAAATGAGCAATTGTTAATGGAACCAGATCATTAGCTCTGGCTGTACTGATCTCCGTGTCACCGCCTCAGTGCACATTTCAGTGGAAAGAGACTATTCCAGGATGGCTTCTTCTTGCACATGAGGAAGAAATTTGGTAAGTTTTGATAAATGGCTCCATTTATAGCATGAAGAATTACCTAACTGAAAATGCTGACCACTGGGTTGGGAAGACTAATGACTAAGAGTAAGAAGGCTGCTTCTTACCTGCCGAAGAAACAGGAGAAAATCTAAGCTAGTCAAGATAAGGCAAATAATAAGAATAATAGTGATAACATAGTAGTAATAATTACATAATAGCAAGTTAATGGTTATTGGGAATGTACACTGTTCCGGGCAATATGTTAAATGATTTACATATATTAGCTTGATTATCCCTCCAACAACACTCTAAGGTAAAGATAAAATATCAAAGATAAAGAAATTGAAGCCTAGAGGTTATAACACACTTAACGAAGATTGTAAATGAAGAGAACAAAGCTCAAGCTCCTGTTTGGTCAAGAGGGCATAGTGCTGTTTACTGGTAATGTCCAATGAGATGTTATCCTCTGTTATTATGTCTGTATGTGTTTTGTTTATTTGCAGGTATTGATTATGAATGCAGTTCTGTTCATTGCCAGTGTCTCCTATTTGAACTGTGATACATTTAAAAATTAACTGAGTTATGGTAGGAACTCAATTTTTTTAAAAGAATGGCTGAATAAATGAGAGAATGAATGACCTATAGTTTTCAGCAAGAATATAAACATTCAAAGACATTACCAGGATCTCAAATGAATCAAATAGAGCCAAAGAACATATTACATGTTCTAATTATTTTTCTTTTCTCTCATAACTTCCTGGGTTCTTAAATGTAGTGATAAGTGCACTTTAAATATCCTTCTATGTGTTCCTGAGGTTATGAGTTAAGTAAATTGGTAAAAATTTAAGTATCTGAAATACACTGAAAGAAGGAATGTTTTAGTGAATTCCTTTGTAAGGTGAAAAATCTTTGATTTATAGTTAGCTTTTTTATAGATCAGATTTTTGTTTTTAGTGAACTATAATCAGCTTTATAAAAATACTCATATTCCCTTGGTAATTGAAGGAGCAAAAGGAAAATTTGAGGATCAAAAAGCAGTAAAGCACAAGTCATACAATTAGCAGTTAGTGAGCACGTGTGTATACATACTCCACACACCCCACACTGTTATTGCCTTTTGAAGTTCAAGGTGTGGGAAGTAACTGGCCACAGGGAGACACACACACACACACACACACACACACACACACACACACACACAGATGTAGTTGGGTCAATTAATATTTGTACCCAAAGTAGACCAGTTCACTATGAGACCCTTTCGTAAAGGAGTAACCATCGCAAGGAGGTTTATATGTTTTTTAGTGAAGAGGGAAAGAGAGTGAATGGAAGTGATAATGTAGTAAAGTCACTGAGTCTTAGGTAGACTTAGATAATGACCTTTTTTCTTCATGATACACCTGGTCATCAGTGGTGCTCCAGAAAAGATGCAGCTGTTCCAATTTAAGAAAATAAAACATAGGCAAGTTGACTCATTAACACACACGTGCACCCCCCCACACACACCACAGAACACAAAACCAAACAATGTACTATATACTTGACAAAAATGAAATACATGTACTTAATTTGAAAAAAAAATATTCAATATAGTGTTCCCTCAAATAGCAAATTCCTATGTTTATTTTAATTAATTAACTTGCCTCAGGCAAATTTCTCCTCTTTTGGCACCATCTCTCCCCCTGCTTTCACCATCTTATGCCCTACCTAACAGTCTAAAGAAGACACTTTTCTTTCCAAGTCCTGGTCCTTGCTTTTGATAATACCCTTTGCTTGTCGCTACAATTCACAGGCAAACAGATACCAAACTGCAGTGAAGGAACAAGCACCAGGGACCTATGGGCCATGAAAGGGGGTGGCTGGGTCCTTCAGACCTGCCATCACACGTGAATAAATGTAGCCTAGGAGGAATGGTAACTGGAGAAAAGTTATACTCATTACAGCCAGGAGCTTGAAAAAATAATTTAGCCAGCCACAAAAGGAAAAATCATGCACAAATAATGTGTTACTACTTCATTAGTAGTAATTCTTTTAGGAGGAGGTAACAGAGTTCAGAGGACACCTGCTAGGAGGTGTTCTTTATTGACCCCCTCACAGCAGTGAACCAGGTGCCCCTGAGAGACATAAACCTGTGTTCCTGTCCTTCAGGAGTGTGTTGGATCTGGTAGTTGCAAAGTTCTGCCTGTTCATTCATTGGTTTAGCAAATGTTTACTGAATATTTAACATGGGTTTAGTAAAATTTGTAAAAGGAGATCTCCGACCTCAAATTGCCTGCAGGATAACAGAAGAACTAAGGCATTTTGAGGTACTTTTACCAAGAAACATGTGACTACCTCTCTTAGTCAGCTTGGGCTACCGTAACAAAATGCCATGGACTGGGCGGCTTACACAGCAGACATTTCTCACAGTTCTGTAGGTTGGGAAGTCCAAGGTCAAGGTGCCAGCAGACGTGATTCTTGGTGAGGTTCTCTTCCTGGCTTGCCGGTGGCCACCTTCTTGCTGTATCCTCCGTGGCAGAGAAGGGAAGCTCTGGGGTGTCCCTTTATCTTTTTATAAAGGTGCTAATCTCCTCATGGGGGGCTCCACTTTCATGACCTCATCAAAACCTAATTACCTCCCAAATGCCACACCTTTTAGTATCATCACATTAGCTATCAGGGCTTCCGCAAATGAATTGGACAGGGATACAGACGTTCAGTCCGTAATAACTAACCTTAATATAACCGGATTTTTTCTATGCTGGGTTGGATGTGAACTTTGTCTTCCTTATGAGTTACCTTAGCCTTTTTAAACAGGCTTGTCTGCATGAAATCATCTTGGAAACTAAGAATCGAACACACATTTGAATTGATTTTCATAGACATCTCAAAATTGAGTTGAATTTACTATCAGCTCTCGACGAGCAAGAACTCTGTCTTGTTCCATGGTTTGTTTCCATTGTTTATCAGAAGACTTGACAAATGAATGTAATTAATACAATTATATTTATTTGTTCTATTTAACCAATATTTATTGGGTGTCTTCATGGTAGAAACTGTGAAAGGGGTTTCTAAAGGTAAAAACTGGAGAAGGAGTTTCTGCTCCCAAGGAGCTTATAAATTGAATGCAGAGACAGACAGATAAGTTACTAATGTATGCAAGGTAAAATGGGGTAGCTGCTTTGGTAAATTATAGAGAAAGATAAGAAATAAGACAGTAATTAGTCTGGATCAGAAGTATCTCCCAAAGGAAATCTAAGATATGGCTTAAAGAATGAATAGGATTTTCATAGGCAGAGATGTAAAGAAAGTTGAGGAAACTATCTGAAGAAGGATACACTGGTATAAAAATATTTTTTAAAGCCATGTGTGGAGGTGGTAAAGTTTGTAATCGAACATAAAACTTGGAAGGGTAGCTTACAACTAGATATTGGAAAATCTAGGACAACATTCTAAAAAGTTTGGAGATTTTTCTTTAGGTAATGGGAGATACTGAAGGTTTTAGGGAATGAGAGAGTTATGTCTTCAATTTTTGGCAAGATAAGTCAGAAGGCCATCTGACCGATAGATTGGAAAAGAGATAGAACATCTGAGCTGAATTTAAAAATCCAGAAAAATATAAGTTAGAGAGGAACAGAATGAAGAGGTGAGGCGCAGTTAAAAAAGCCTTATTGTGGTAGAAATAATACTTGGTAACTAAATGATTTTAAATGGTGAGTTATTAAATATATGGCCTTGCAGTTTTTAGTCTGGGTAACTTGAAAGATGAACATTACTATTAATCAGGCTAGAAAAAAAGAAGTAATAATAATAAAACTGTTAACACTCTTAGAGAGCTTTCTATGAGCTCAGTATTTAAGCCTTACAATAAACCTTGTAGGCATATATGCTCTCATTACCCCCATTGGCTAGTGTCAGAGCTGGGACTCAGACTCCTGTAGTCATGCCTGCGTCCTGGTTGTTAACCACTCTGCTATTCTGTTTCCCCAAAAGAAAGAGGAACAAGTAGCCTGAGGCAGAGAAGCAGTTGAGTTTTTAAGGTGCTACATTTGCAGTATTTTCTAGGCTTCAATGTGGGAATTTTGTTGAAGTTTGAGACTCCTGTTTATGAGAATGATTACAACTGGACCCATCAGTAGTGTCATCTCTGAAAACTGGGGACATAGGTACATAGGTATATAAACAAAGAAGAACTGCAAAGGGTTTTTGTTGTTTTTTTTTTCCCCACTTGGTCTGAAAGTGTAAAGAACCTGTGATGCGATTACCATTTTCTATTGCTCGGTAGCTGATTTACATTTTTATAAATCCAATACTATTTTCTCTTCTGTTTTTCAATTTAGTGAAAAATAGCAGTGGAAATATCAGATTTAGTCTAGGTAGGTAAGAATATTTAATCTGATTAAAGAAAGTCTACTGCCTCAGACATGATCCTATATGAACGTAAAATTCCCATTGAACTCTAGTTAGCCTTTCTCCTGTATGGCAGTTCCAAGCTGAACTCTCTCACCCATCATGTCTCTATTCCCTTGGCATGTTGCTCTCCGTGGCTGTGGAAAGATAGGCACTTCAAGAGAAAGCACATTAGTTAAGCATCAATTGCAACTTAATGGGCCACGGTATCTGAATGATATTCTGCAATGACATTATAAATCTATTCTTTAGACTGTTGGGAGAATATGCTGTATCTCACTGAAAATCTCTGCTGTAGACTTAGCTATCAATAATCTTTTCTCAGAAGAGCCAGTTGAATAGGTAGATATATTTTGAGAAAAAATAGTTCAGGATGAAAGCGAAAATACAATAATGGAATGGGCTGTATATTGGGGTAAACATAGTCTGTTGTGAAAGAGATATGATGGAGAGAGATGGAGAGAGGGAGGGGGAGAGAAAGAGAATTAATATAAACACATGAATCACAAATGCTCTGTTATTTTCCTGTCTTCTCTACTAGATGCTCACATCATTCCATCTTCAGTCAAGTGAGGAGCAGGTGGCATTTTTATGTGACTGAAAAAGGAGACTAAATCAGCCAAGCAGATAATAGCTAGCTGTAAGCCTAGCCGGTCTTACCTAGTGATGACAAAAGCTGTGCCTGCATAACTGGGCTTAAATACGATGCATGCACCCCATTTTTCTCTCAGTTATACTATATAAGTTACCAGTGTTAGCACGTACACAAGGATCAGGCAGAAGAGATGATTCAAAGAGGGCCTAGGTAAGATGGTAAATTCAGGGCCACAGAGAAGAGGCACCATCATTCCTCTATCACCTGGTATCTATTTAAGGTGGCACTCCTTCCTTTTCTTTTCTTTTCTTTTCTTTTCTTTTCTTTTCTTTTCTTTTCTTTTCTTTTCTTTTCTTTCTTTCTTTCTTTCTTTCTTTCTTTCTTTCTTTCTTTCTTTCTTTCTTTCTTATTGAAGCACAGTTGATTTACAATGTTAGTTTCAGGTGTATAGCAAAGTGATTCAGTTATACATATATAGACATATATGCATTTTCTCTTTAGATTCTTTTACATTACATGTTATTATAAGATATTGAATATAGTTTCCTGTGCTATACAGTAGGTCCTTGTTGTTTATCTGTTTTATATATAGTAATATATGTCTGTTAATCTCAAACTCCTAATTTATTCCTCACCTACCCTTTCCCTTTTGGTAACCGTAGTTTGTTTTCTACGTCCATGAATCTATGTTTGCTTTATAAATAAGATTTGCATAATTTTTAGATTCCACATATAGTGATAGCTTATGATATTTGTCTTTCCCTGTCTGATTTACTTCACTTAATATGATAATCTCTAATTCTATCCATGTTGCTGCAAATGGGATTATTCCATTCTTTTTTATGGCTGAGTAATATTCCATTGCATATATACTCCACATCTTTAGCCAGTCATCTGTTGATGGACACTTAGGTTGCTTCCATGTCTTGGCTCTTGTAAATAGTGCCTCTGTGAACATTGGGGTGCATGTGTCTTTTCAAATTACGGTATTCTCTGAATATATGCCTAGGAGTGGGATTGCTGGATCATATCAGTTGCATTTCTATACACTAACAACAAAAAAAACGGAAAAAGAAATTAGGAAACAATCCCATTTACTATCACATCAAAAAGAATAAAACATCTAGGAATAAACCTACTTAAGGAGGCAAAATACCTGTACTGAAAACTATAAGACACTGATGACAGAGATTGAAGATGACACAAACAGATGGAAAGATGTACCGTGTTCTTGGATTGGAAGAATCAACATTGTTAAAATGGCCATACTACCAAAGGCAATATGCAGATTCAATACACTCCCTCTCAAATTACCAATGACATTTTTCACAGAACTAGAACAAAAATTTTTTAAATTTGTAAGGAAACACAAAAGACCTGGAATAGCCAAAACAATCTTGAGAAAGAAAAACAGAGCTGGAGGAATCATGCCTCCTGATGTCAGAACATATTAAAAAGCTACAGTAATCAAAACAGTATGGTACTGGCACAAAAACAGACACATAGATCACTGGAACAGGATAGAAAGTCCAGAAATAAATCCTCGTGTACTTATGGTCAATTAATCTATAACAAAGGAGGCAAGAATATATAATGGATAAAAGACAGTCTCTTCAATAAATGGTGCTGGGAAAACTGGACAGCTACCTGTAAAAGATTGAAATTAGAGCATCCTCTACCACCATATACAAAAATAAACTTAAAATGGATTAAAGACCTAAACGTAAGTCCAGATACTATAAAATTCCCAGAGGAAAACATAGGCAGAATACTCTTTGACATAAATTGCAGCAATATATATATTTTTTCCTAACCAGCTTCTAGCGTAAGGGAAATAAAAGCAAAAATAAACAAATGGGACCTAATTAAACTTAAAAGCTTTTACACAGCAAAGGAAACCGTAAACAAAATGAAAGGACAACCTACGGAATGGGAGAAAATATTTGCAAATGATATGACTGACAAGGGACTAATTTCTAAAATACACAAACAGTTCATACAGCCTAATATAAAAGAATCAATCAAAAATGAGCAGAAGACCTAAATAGATATTTCTGCAAAGACGACACCCAGATAGCCAACAGGCACATGAAAAGATGCTCAATATCTCTAATTATCAGAGAAATGCAAATCCAAACTACAATGAGGTATCACCTCACACCAGTCAGAATGGCCATCATTAAGAAGTTCACAAACAATAAATGCTGGAGAGGGTGTGGAGAAAAGGGAATGTAAATTGGTGCAGCTGTTTGTGGGAATGTAAATTGGTGCAGCCGTTATGGAGGTTCCTTAAAAATCTAAAAATGGAATTCCCTCATTTTTTTATATCTTATTTCTCTTTCCTCCTCTACTTGTATCATTTCTACATATATTCAAGCTCACTCATTCTCTGTTTCTTAAGGTCTGCTCTATTTGCCAGTGCTTTGTAGTGCATTTTGTATCTTGTATATTGTGTTCTTCAGCTCCATCATTTCAGTTTGGCTCATCTTTAGAGTTTCAGTCTTTTTGGGAAAGTATTCTTTTTGTTCATTAATTGTATTTCTGAGTTCATTAAACTGCTTTCTGAACTTTTTTATCTCATCGAGCTTCTTTGTGACAGCTATTTTGTGTTCTTCTGTTAGATCACAATACTCTGAGACTTTCCGTTGGTTTCTGGAGAACTGTCATTTTCTTTTTATGTTACAGTATTACTGTGGGTTTTAATGTTGTTTGATGAACATTATGCTGTTTGTTTCTCTGCCGGTGCATTTGGTATTAAATGACAGATTAAGACTTAGATTCCTCTCTGTTGTATTCTGATAGGGGACATTATCACTCAGATTTTAAATTTTTCTTACCTAAGCTGCCTCTGGGTATATTCAGCAGAGGCACTTTGCAGCATCCACTGTCTCTGTAAGAGGTGTGACTTCATGCCTTCATTCTTACTTTTTTCTAGTTTCACCAGGGTCATGGCAGCCTTGCTTTTTGCCAGAGCCATTGTTGTCACCAGGATGGTGGGCTCTTTCCTTGTATTTGGAATCCTCTGAGACATAATGTCCACCATGAGGGGAAGGGGATAGTGTAGGGGAGAGCTGGAGTCACACAGGTGCCTCACTTGTCTGTTGTAAATTGCGCAGGCTCTGCACTGTGGCCCTGGCCTGGTGCAGTCGAGTGGCTGGAGTCATGCGTGCCGCCTCCCCTGCTGTTACTGGGTTCTCTGAAGCTGTGTTCTCCACTGCTGTGGTCAGAAGGCCAGGATCACAGTCACCCTCTCTGCTGCTCCCTCAGTTCCCTCTCCTCTGTGTGTCCCCATCCACTCACCTTTAGATGTACAGCTGTGTAGAGTTCTCTGGCCTCCTGTGGTGTTGAACAGAGGCACCTTTGTTGAGATGTGAATGTTTTACTGGTTGAAGATTGAAAGGGAGAGGAAAAGGTAGGTTTTTCACTCGGCCCTGCTTCTGATGTCTTGAAGTTTGTTTTTATGAAACGTCCCCTTTGATTTCTTTGTTTACCCATTGGTTGTTCAGCACCATGTTGTTTAATCTATATGTACTGTTGACTTTTCCAGCTTTCTTTTTTGTGATTAATTTCTCATTTCTTATCATTGTACTCTGAAAAGATGCTTGATATAATTTCAGTCTTTCTAAATTTATTGAGATTTGTTTTTTCACTTAACATATGATCTATTATTTTGACATGTACACTTCTTATACACACACACACACACACATTTACATACATAAAAATTTGGAGATTAGGAGAACTCTGACTTGAATTTATGCATTTGAGAAATAGCATCATTAGATGGTACTTACAAAACCATGGAACTGGACAAGGTCAACAAGGGGATGAGTGTAGAGGGAGAAGGGAAATTGTCCAGGTACTGATACCTGGAACATTCTGACCTTAAAAGGTAAGGGAGATGAGAAAGAATAAGGGCCTGATAAGAAAGAGCTAGTCAAGGAGGAAAGCACATTAGTAGAGTGTCAAATTTAGGGGACTAATAGAAAAGAGGTTTTTTTTTTCCCCTTCTCCAGAGGAAGGAGTGATTAATAGCACCAAATGCTACCAGTGGGTCAAATAAAACAAAAACTGAGATTTAGTAATAGGAATAAGCAACTCAGAGATTACCTGTGACCTTAAACAAGAGAAGTTACAGTAAAGTCGCAGGAGGGAAATGTCTAAATTAAATGGGTTAAAGGTAAAGCAAGAAAAGCCTATAAATATCCAACAGGTCAAAATAATTGATGTTTGGGTATAACTGAAATCTAGGGAATATTTTCAAAGGGATGGACTCGGGGGGTAGCTGTTTGCACATCGCTGTGATGTGCAGGGGTATTTTGGGTCCTGTATGGCCATTTGTGTTCACATAAAAGGATCTTCTGTCATTAATCTGTTGCTGGTTGTCACATCTGAGGTGTCTGTCTCAGTTTGAGGAAAGCTATTATTTGGAGATAAAGGACCAACAAGAAGGAGATAGTATAGGGCAAAAAAATGGAAGGTAAAAAAAAAAAAAAAAAAAAGCTGTAAGCAGGGATGAATTCTCAGCGTTTAGCCGGTGAGAGGTGTGTCTCACAACTTGTAAGGCACAGCTGAAAGAAAGAGTTTTTTTTAAAAAAATCAAACTGCTTTACCTTTTGGGAGGTGTGTTCACTTTTGAACTTGGAGAATCCCATGGCTTTACATGTTCATTTTTCTTTATGTATTAATCAGTAGGGAGGAATGAGACATGCTGGCAGATCACGTCTGTCTGACACCTTCTATCAAAACTTTGAACTTGGTAGTTGGCAGCAAAGAAATGTCACAAAGTTCTTGCAGAATAAAGAACTCCTGCATGAAATTTTGGGGGAACTTAATGGCTACTATGTTCAGGGTAAAAAAAATGAGACTCAATTTATAATAGATGGTGATTTATAGAAGGGCAATGAAAGTGCATCTTTTCCATTATTGTATTCTTAAAACTTAGCAAAGGGCCAGGTAAAAAGCACAAAAAGAAAAAGAAATAGTGACACATATGTTATATGTATGTGATGTACAGAATAAAGATAGAGCTCCATCCTGATAGTCATGTAGACTACAATATCAAATGGTGCCCCCTGGAGTTGTTCAAACTGACACATCTATGTTTTCCTTAATAGCTGAGTGAGTCGTATCCCCTCTAGCATCCATTAGGCTCTTACCGTGTGCTAGGCATGTGCCAACTACTTTACACATAAGATCCTACTTAGTCCTTATAAATAAGACACTGAAGCAAGTAACATTTTGATGTCTGCCAAAAATTGTATAGCTGATAACAGAGGAGTTAATTCAGTGCTGAATGTGTAGCTGATTTAGGCACCTACAGGTTACCCCACGGCAGGAGTCAGAACTACGGCGATCACAATGCTCATGTCGCCGATGCACTCATTTGTTCTTAAAGTATTTATGGTTTAGCTGGGGGATGATTTAACAAAGAGAAACACAAACAAAATATTACAAAGGGCACTAGTGTAGAAACAGGGCATGCAGAACTTTGGAAGTTAGAATAGTTGAATTAGTACTTTCCAAAGAGAAATAACATGAACTTGGTTTTGGATGATACAGCCGAGGGATGAAGAGAACTCCAGGTGGGAGGAACGGCATGTGCAGAGAGAGAAGAAAAAGAGAAAGCCATCATTAGGCTAGAGAACCACACAGGGATTATGTCCCGGGATATTTTCCTTAACAGTTTTATAGCTTTTAGGCTTTTTTTTTTTTTTTTTTTTTTTTTTTTGGACAGAGGGAACAATTAAAATCTCACCTTTTCTTGTGGGCTTTGAAGCTTTTTGACAGAAGATCTCATCTAGGTCTCCTCTCAATCTTAACTGGTTGATGATACTCAGTTTTCAAAGGTAGCGAGGGTGAAAGAATGAAAGCATAAAAATTGTAGACCACTTTTTTTTTATTATATGAGAATGCTAATTAGGAAAGGCCAACTTTCTGTGAAAATGGCTACAGTGTATCTGCTCCTTCCAGTCTCAGATAAGATGTGGCTGTATTTTTTATAGCACTTCTGAAAGGACGTGAAAGAGAAAATATTACGCATCCTTAATTTCCCTGTGGAGGACTGCCCCACCAGGTGTCTGACGGTTTCTAGGGCACTATTTCTTTGTTCTGTATGAATAATTAAATGTTTCTTAGTGTTGCAATTAGTTAGACTCCTGGACTCTCTTTAAATGCAGTAAGTTAAAATAGACAATATTTAGAAAAGATTCATTTCCCTTTTCCACGCTACAGTTCCATTCTCAGCAGTTCTTTTTTTAGAGTTTTAGAGTCTTCCTTTCAGGGGTATAGTGAAAGGTTTTAATTTGAACCCCTGAGTTGCTTTAGTGTTATAATTTCAACTAATAATAGCTAACACCTCCCTCTGAGTTTCTATAGTAGCTATTACAATGGTACCTACTGTTATTAATATTTAAGAAGGAACCTTTAGAACCACAATAGCTTTTTAGGTTTGAGATAAATTGAACATTTTAGCATTAATGGAACTCTATTGTCAATAGCACCGCTGCTAATTCATGGTGAAGCCAACTTGCATTGCTTCATTAGGAACAGAATGTGAAAACTGCCATGATGGGAAGAATCTCAGTTTTCAGTAGTTTGTCAAGTTTAGTAATAAAACAAATAATATTCTACTCTGAGTCTTAAAGTCTCAAACATCCAGACATCATCTGAGTATAAGAACAGTCAGCTCAGAAGTATGAGAAGGAGAAAAAAAAAAAAGCTTACTCTATCATTTACATTATCATGAGACGTATTGTTCCTCGAGTAACCAGGTCTTAACCAAAGGAAAAGACATCACATACACAGATTTTTTAAAACACAACAAAATTGAAATGTTTTGATTCTTTAATTACAGAAAAAAAAATGTGCTTTAAGTCTAGTTAGGTATATTTCAAAAATTTTAGTATTTATGCCTTAATTTCTTTCTAATATCTCAGTGCTCATATAATTTTTGTTATTTGCTCCATTTTAAGAGTTGATACTAGTATTGGTGGCCAGGAAGGTTTCTTCACATGCATGAAATAGAAGAATTACATTTTAAAAATGCTGGGTGAAAAGTAGATCAAGAATATTTTTAGGAGAGGTGCCTGGAAACAAGAGACTCAGAATAAATTGGGTAGTTATTTTAGTGACCTTGGAGTTTCCGCAATCTTCCTGTCACCACACTTGAATATCAGAGAAAATTTCTCTTTACTTTGGACTCTGACCATCTGCCCATTTTGTTTTTGCTATATTTGACTCTAGGTTTGACTTCTTTCCAGAGACCTACTGCTGAATTCCTTCCAGCCTATTGAACATCTCTCAGTTACTATGTGCTTAACATGCTTTACACAAAAATTGCCAACTTTCTCTCAGTCTTTCCCTCCTTCTCTTGTCATTAATCTTATAAATCTCCTTTCTCCCAGCTGATCAGTTTTGAACATCTCTCCTTACCCAACTCAATTCATATCACAAATATTCCCTGAGTTGCTACTGAGACAATTGGGCTAGAAAAGTAATCATGAAATAGAGGTATACTTAATAAGAATGATTATTTTTTTCAAAACCCAATGCCTTTTATGATGAAACAAAGAGAATGGTTATGAAAATTACTTGGGACAACAGCTTAAGAATAGATTCATAACATTGTAGAGGGCAATGAAGAACATGCAGAGAGAAGCAGCATGTGGATATAAAAAGTTAACTCTAATTTAATTATTCTGGAGAGTAAATAAAAATGCATAACAAAGAATGGGGTGAAATATCTTTAACCATGATGTCAATGACAAGGATGTGTTGTCTGTGCAACTGACATACAAACGTGGAAGAGAAGTAAATGGTGAAGCTTCAAAATGTTTTCTTTTGAGGAAGATTTACTCTAATCAGTTGCATTCTTTGAAGGAATAAGACAAACTCTCTAGGGAGTGTCTCCTCTCTGCATTAAATTGGTGCTTTACACAAGTTGAAGGCATTGATTCTGGGTTCAGAGACAGGTGAATTTGAGCTCCAGCTCTGTTTTTATTACCTCTGTGACTTTAGGCAATATACTATCCCTCTCTCATACACCCTCTCTAAGCCTCCTCATATTCATCAGTAAACTAGCAATTATAAAAAAAAACAAAAAAAAACCCTCAACAGATTTGTAAGGTTTACATCAGATAATGAGTTTAAAATGTTTAACATGGTGACTAGGTAATTAATAGTACACGTTCAGTGAACATCATCTATGTTTATTAAGTTCAAATTTGTTAAAAGGGGGTAGTGATGATTAATATAATACTTGATAAATATTGTATGTATTGTACATATCAATTTTAAGCAGAAACTCAGGTGTAAAACAAAACAGATGTAACTTTTCTTATTTTTCTGTAATGTACTCAAGGTCTTCATTATGTGGGTGGTAACCAAAAAACCCTCATTAATACAGATTTTTTTCTTCTGTTCTTTGGCATGCATATGCCCTCTGGGGATGCTTATGAATGTTGATGTATCCTCGTCGGGGGATGGTGTCTTGGACCTCATTCAGAATCTCCATAGACTGTGCCAAGAACGATCCCCCCCTTTTTTTCCTGGGCTCACAATAAACACTGTATTTCTGTGTAAATATCTTCAAAATTATGCTCCACTTCCAGATATTCATGAGTAACTCTATTATTTTTATTCCATACCAAGAAGCAGAGAATCTGTCTGCATACACCACACAGTCATCTCTGGTAATTTTTCTGTCTTTCTGGGATCCTGCCATGTGGCATGGTTCTCCACTTTTCTCTTAGCTTCTCATAAAATTAGGAGCTTTAGTCATCCCTTGCCACAATGGGATTTTGAGGAGGGGATCTCAGTGGTATGTGGGGCTCAGACTCCTTTGTCAGCCTTAGTCACTTCAGTGACCTCTTCACTCTCTTCCAGCTCTCCCCTGTCTCCCAGAAGGGAAATATTTTCTAGTATTTGGCAGTGGTCCTTGTCTTTTTCCATCCAATTTTCTGTATGCCCTTCTTCTTACCAAAAATCCAGAAACTGACTCTTCTTTTCTTTGTTCTGTTTCCTTGCATCGGTAGGCATGTAATTTCATGGCTAACTGAAGTGAAGCAATGCAAGAAAAAAAAAAAAAAACCTGATGCATAAATAATAGAAAATAAACCTTTTGAAGGGTGTGATACCTTTGACAAATTTTTGTTACCTATAAAGTGCAGAGAAACATTTCTAGGTAAATGTTATTATTAGCCATGGTCCATATTTTGGATTTGCTTCCTCATGGCCAGGGCGTAGATTCTGTTAGTTTTTAAGGACCATGTTGGAGTTTATATGCTAAGACTAGTGTCCTGTAAATGAGCGCCCACTGATGACTAGGCGTCAGTCTCTTCATCAGTGGGGCTCTAATGGAGTCGGTGTTTGTGTTTTCACCCCCTAACTGTTAGGGATAATTACAAGATGGTTCAGAGTGGAACCCTGAAAAATAGCTAGAATTGTGCCAAACTGGCCTTCCACAAAAGGCTAAAGTAATTCACTTTTGGAATGTAAAGGAAGAAGGCTTTGGAAGAGTTGGTTATAGATGTTGCTTTTCCAGAGTCTTTTGAATGAGAGACACTGTGAAGTAGCAAAAGTGCAGACTGAAGTACGTCAGGAGGGACGCAGGTCAAATATGACAGGAGACATTTTGGTGTAAAGATGGGAGACATTGAACAGTCTCCTGTGAAGTGTATTCACCTGGATCCCAGGGACTCTATTCATGAACAAATTAATTCAACGAAATCATCTTGATCAACTGCTCCTGGTCCTGCATAAATTGCTCTCTATCCTCTGTCTGACGTTTCAATATAGGATACTCAGGTACAATCACTCACAGATTGCAAAAGCATAAAATCTTAAGACTCCTTTTCTATAGTTCAAGGGTTACAGCCTCTTGTATTTATTTGTTCTTGTCTAAGAGTCAGCTCTTAGAATGAAGAATGCATGCTTTCTAAATTGTTACTGCCCTTGATAATGGATAGATGTTAGTCTGTGTCAAAATGTGTAGAAATATTTCCTGACTGGCTCATAAAAAACTCTTTTCTTGAAGGTTCATATGGAAACTTTTCATATGGAAAAAGAATTAGAAAATCCTTTTAAAGATTAAAAGTTAGTGAGAAAATATAAATGGATTAGCTTAAAGTCAGGAGGAGTCTCCGAAGTACTATGGGACAATTTAAATCCGACATTATTTTTTTCCCCTCAATCAAAAGATTGATTCGCTAAGATGAAGTGAAATTGAAAAGGAGTGAGTAGCAAAGGGGTACAATTTTAGACTAAACAGGGATTTAGCAATGAAGGTAATTGCAGACACCAAGAGACAAAAGCAATGCTTTAGGAGAGTACAAAATAAGCAGTGGAAACACTTCCTCCTCTTTTTGTTTGTTTCTGTACGGGAGGTTAAAAATTATGGGAGGATGGAATTTTGCTGACAACAAGAAATTGTACACTCCATTAGGTGTTCAACTGATTTTAATGTGATTATCATTAAATTATTGTTCGATCTCCTCTGACTGTTCTATAAATTGAATAGTTGAAAAAATGGCTAAAGCTTAGATTATGATTAAATGAAACACCATATTTATTCTTCTTTTTGATCTTAAAAAGGCTTGGTAATGCAGAGGAGGCACTGTAGTATATTCAAAAGATTATTGGATTTTGCAGGAAACAGATTTTGATTTAAAAATCCTGTCCTGTCAATTATTGTTGGCATGACTTTGGTTAAATCTTACCCACTTCTGTGTCTCAAACTCTTCACTTTTAAACTTTAGATACGTAACCTATAGGATTATTGTGAATAACAAAATGATAGCATACCTAAAATACTTAATAGATTAGTAGGGACTCAAAGGATATAAATTGAGACAATGTAGAGCCATGCCAAAGTAAGAAGTACCCTCCCATTTCTAGCTTCTAAGCTATTAAATATCTTTATGGTGGAATTTACTACTTGGTAAATGTGGATGGTGAAATTTAATTGAAATACATACTTTTGTTTAGAATAAGGACTATAATTTTTTTAGTTTTTTAAATTTCTAGGAAATTTCTTGCATAATCAAGCATAGAAAATATATCACTGAAATTTATGATTCAATTCACAAACATGCCAAAATTTAGTATCCAAAATTATCTAAAAACCTGACAGTTTACCTTAAAATGTAAATATATGTGTTTGAGTATCTTGGTGTTTTTTTCCTATGAGAAAACAATTTTTACATTATGAATTTTAAAATTGTTCTAGGAAAAATGATCCTTCAAACAGTGCTAAGTACTTGACAGTATATTTTAAGAGTCAGATATTTCTTCAGCTTATTTATGAAACAAGCAATATATATAATAATAGGGGAATTATAGGGGAAATGTGTTATATACCCTTCTTTAGAGTGGAGGCCCCTTAAAGCCAAGCAGTGAAGTTATGTTGAATGTAAAAATTAATAATATTTTAATCTGTGCAGTCAAACCCATAATGTAGCAAAAGAGACCAGTTCTGTTTTCCTCAGCAACAGGTACCTGAATCTAGTCTCTTACCATTTCTTATTGTTGATGCTCCAACAGCATATGCTTGTTTATAATTTCTGCACAAACCTCACTGTTTTTTGCTCCATGCTGTCCTGAAGTTTGTATTTCCCTCTCCTCATCTCTCCCTGTTTCCTCTTCCTATAACCCCATCCTTTCTCTCTTAGCCTCAGTAACTCTTACTTTTACCCCAAAGACTGTGCTACAGTTTCTACCTCCAGAAAAAAAATCTTCCTTATCTTCTTATATTGTGATCACATAGTTTGGCAACCAAATTATCATTAAAACAAACCTGAACTTTTTTGAGAGTGAAAAGGAACACAGTTAATAATTACATTGGGAGAACAGGTGTGACCACACACAGATGCGTGGTCATCCCATCTAAAATAGATTAGGTATTCTTGTGAAGAAAATTCTTCCCTATCCAAATGTGGAGAAAACTCTAGTGATTTTTTCCAGCCTCTGTCTTCTCTCTGCTCATTCCACTCCAGGAAGGTAAGAATTCTTGCTTGGTAAAATTTTGGAAGAAAGAGGTTGGCTTGAAAGTCCCATTTTCCCTTCTTCTCTGGGATTCAGCCTGCCAGGTGTCAGCTTGTAATCATCGCTGCTCTGGGCCATTTCATAAGCAGAGTATTAAGGTCCCTTTCCTAGAGGTGACCATAACTTTTAAGACTGGGTAATTCTGCCTAAATGCAGAATTCAGGTAGCAAGACCAGCACAACTGCACATTTTTACTGATACCAAAAGGGATATATTTTTAGTTCCACTTATTGTCTTCCTTATTGTATTTCCTAATGAGTTCAAGGGGCAAGTAGGGAAGAGTAGTGCTGTTTACCCTTTATGATCCATGATCCCAACAGTCACCAGTTCTTTGTTTTCTTACATTACTCACAATTGCTCCATCATTACTCCTAACTGTTACCATTACATCGTAACTATATTTGGTAATTTGATAGGTATCTAGTTGTGTATTTGTCTGCATCTTAAGAATAGAAAAAATATATAATTTTCAGTTCATGGAAATTGACTAGCATTTTCAAGAAGATATTATTTACAGAATAAACAAATGTCTGATTCTTCCACATCTTCCTGGACTCTATATGCCAGAAGCTCATGTCAGACAGGACCAAACAAATCAAGTTTCCATGTATGGAAAATATCTGGTATAAGGTATTCTGGAGGCAAGGCACTGCACATATAATCTCTCATTTAATTCATGTAACAATACCATAAAGTTGATGTTATTGTTCTCACTCTATGAATGAGGAAAGTAGGTTTAGAGAGTTGAGTAACTACCCTAAGATTTATTATCCAGCTGAAAATTAGGGGGTCATGAATGAATTCAGCTTAAGACTATCAGCCTCCACAAGCCTGAGGATTTTTCTTCTGGGCACAGGCATAAAAATCCCTATTGGATTTTTGCATACAAGTCAATATAAGGTTCCTCATTAATTTCAAAGAGAGTCTTTTTTTTTTAATCCCATTGACGAAAGGGATGAGTTACGTAGGAGGCCTGGGTGCCTCATTATTTCCAGAAGAGCATTATATAGAATGAAGAATTTGAGGGCCAGAGATTGCACTGGAGAATTTCTGATATTTAAACACGTGAAAGTGTCATTTCCAGCTTTTCTGGTTTGAAAAAGTGCAAATATGAAGAGATGATGCCAGAGTATCTCCAGGGAGTAGCCATGAGCCAACTTAATTAACCTTGAGCAGTCCATGGCATGGTATTTTTATCTGATACAAAATAGTGGAAAGCTTCCATGCCCGGTTACAACTACATATCATTAAATCTTTACCACATGATTTCTTTCTTACATCATCATTGGGTAATGCTCCCATTTAGTAAATACCTACATACGACTTTGTATAGTTCAGTCTATTTGAACATACTTGTGGATTTCCTCATCTATTCATATTACTTTTTTAGGCATCAGGGTGTAAGGCGATTAATTATAATCCTGCCTACAAAAATTTTTTAACCTGACAAATAATGCTAACATCAGTTGAGGTTAGTGCTTCTAAGAAATCCAAGCACTGCTTTGAAAAGTTAAAGGAAGAAATATCACGTTTTGAATGGGGACTTGGGAGAGACTTCATGGAAGTGGAATGTTGAGTTCAACTGAAGTATGAGGAAAGGCTGTTACTGGCCATAAGAAAAGCAAAGTGGCATAAAATTGTTTGTCTCACTTGGGAGTTGAGAGTGGGTTATTGTGGCTGGACCAATATTTTCCTGCTGGTATAGAGCAGGTGAAAAGTCTGTACGGATAATTTGGAGTAAGTTACAGAACCTTGACATCGTGCTGAAAAGTATGGCGATTTCATGGGAAGCATTCAACAGACAGATCTTCTCCCAGAGTTAATGCTAATGGACTGATTCTCTGAAATTTTAGTATCTGCAGAATGAGTTGGATAATCTCATGTTAACATATGTTCAATGGTCTCTTCAGTGCAGAAATTCTCGCCATCTTTAATGTTGTTATGTCTACCGGGGATCTAAGGGAAGCTGTGACATGTGTGGATTCCCAGTCTTGTGCATGGTTGTTACGGTACATGATGTGAGACTAGTGTTCCTTGGAGCACACTTTGGAAAATACTTGTTTAGATAGTAAGGTCAAAGGATTCAGATTTTAATAAGGCTGTTGAGGTTCTGCTTTTCACTATGATGATCTTCATGGCATTCTCCTTCAACCTGTGTGCACATGCATGTATACACACCTGTACACACACACACACATATACACACACACACACACTCCCCCAAGGGGGCAGCAGGCATTTCTCCAGCAAGTTTCCTTTGGGTGGGAACCCCATAGCCTCTGATCCTTTTGTGGTGATTTACCCTCTTTTATTTTATTTGCTTTCCAGCTTTTAGAGTTCTGCCCATCACCTTATTATGACTTCAGGCCACAAGTCCTTGACTTAGCTGTAACTCCCTAGGCTTTGGGAAAAGCTTTCACTACTTTTTTTTTCTGGATCCCAACAATTTTACTCTCAACCTGCAGTCAGTGTAGGTTACCTCCCATGACTCTGTAAAACAAACATACCCCTGAATTTGAACTAATAACGTTCTCCTTGATACACATGCCTCCCTGAAATGGGGCTATGACGGAACACTGCCCAGAAAGTCAGACCCTCCCCGAGACGTATTCTGGGGGAAAAATACTGGGCAAAATTCTGTTAGAAAGGGTCCATGGGGGTCACTATGACATTGGGCAAGATCATGGAATATGACCCTCTGTAATTTCCCTCCCAGGGAAAGGAGAAGGTTCAGATTGTTAGTTCTTCACTTGTCTAGTATAACAATTGTAGTTGATTTCCCAGAAAGTTACAGTAAAATTTTGTGGGAATGATAATCATTGGTCATACTCTTTTCATGAGAAATGACAGGAAAACAACTCAAAAGCAAATAATAGCAATAATAATCATAATAGTAATAAGGAAGAAGGAGAATCTATTGGCTCAAATTCCTGGGAAGGATAAGTATCACCTGTTCAGGTGCTGAAGTAATGCTATTGGATCCTTCTCTCTCTCCCCACCCTACCGACCCCCCCCCCCCGTCTGTCTGTCTGTCTGTCTGTCTCTCCCCTTCTCTTCATCTCTCCTCAAGATAGACATTCCCAGTCTGGTCTGGCTTCTCTCTCAGACTCTCCCTACACAGTAAGCAAGTAGGCTGGCAGAAGTCTCAGACTCATGTTCTCCTGGTATGCACCTCCTACAGAAATGGTTTTCCTGACAAGCTCAGCATCCTGTGGTGATGTCAGCCTGATATCTGTGCCACCCAAGCCACATACAACAGGCTTTCTACCAAAGAAAGCAGGGAAGTGATGCTGGAAGAAGTAAGCAAATAAATATCCCCTTTCCTGACTCCCCTCTGTATGCACACATTTTCTTCTTGCAAATTGTTTCAAGTGGGCTTCCTTATAACATATTATAACTATCTCACATAAAATCAAAGATGCTCTTATAATATCCCCCACCATGCCAACGTATGTCTAGATGCTTCATTCAGCTCCAGATCCAGGATTGATGGGTGGTGAGCATTTCAATCAGCCTTGCCCAAATGTGGTTTCTCATGGTCTATAGTCTATGCCTAAGTGATTAATTTAAACTAATTTGAAGACCTTCCATGTACTATGGGATGGTAAAGGCTAACCACAGGAATAATACTTACTTAGAAATTAAAAGAAATGAAAGAAGAGACAGCCTCTTGCTAGTTGTCTATTACTGCTTACAAAACCACCGTAACACTTAGTGGCTAAAAACAGTCACTTCATTATTTTTCATGGTTCTGTCGGTCTCACACGTTTTCCCTCTTGTGGTTGCAGTCTGATGGCAGTGGGGATGGGATCATCTGGAGGTTACACTGTCATCTAGGACAGCAGCTCGCTCTCTCCCTTTCCGTTAGGGGTGTTTCTCTCTCGTCACGTGGCCTCTCTCCCTATTCTCCCCATAGTCTTTGTGGCCTCCCCCGTGGGGCAGGTGGAATTCTTACATGGTGGCTCAGGGCTCTCTAGAAGGCTCTCCCAAGCCCCTTAACACTTAGACTCAGAACTGTTGCAGCCTCACTTCTGCTGCATCCTCTCACTTACCGCTGGTCACCGGGACACCTCAGGTTAAATACGGAAAGGCCCACACGAGGGCATGGATGCTGGGAGAAGTGGTTCCCTGGGGAGCATCTTTGAAGGCTGACTGCAAGATAGCACTGCTCTATATCCTATTCTGACTTTTGTTGGAGAAAAATAGCAGGACTCATTTCCCAACATGTGAAGTTGGTCCCTGGTCTTCCACTTTGTGGTTCAAGCCCGATCTCCCGGGAGAATATTCATACTCTTGTCCGCCACGACCTTGCCTCAGCAGGCCTAAAGACATATTTCTCTTTTTAGGAATTCTGCCGCATTAAAAGCCTACTTCACGATGGTACGATTATGGAGGTCTAGGAGCAATTAAAAGCCCTATATTTTCCCTAGTATTTACTGTAGTTACTAACTGACTAATTCAATGTCTGGTCATAACCGGGGCTAGAAACAAAGCCAGATACGTAATAGAGGAAGGGCCACAGAAACTGCGTCTGCTTTTATAGCATTTATCTTTTAATTGCAGGCCTCAGGCTCTCAGCCTAAGATGTTGAAACACAACAAATCAGCCCCTCTCAGGCAACATCTGAGATGATGGAGCCAATTACTTCTGGGCAATAAAGTATTCGAGAGGTGCCTGGCAGGCCGGACCCATATTTTCAGGTCTCCTTGAATCCAGTTTTTATCCTGTTTCTTGCCCACTGGTTTTTGCATGCACTAACTTTACCATGAGACAGAGAATTTTGACATTTTAGTTCTGCAAAATTCACAATTATCAGGTGATCAGTAGTCTTGGATTTTTGGCTGCAGGCAAAAAGTGTTTTCTTAAAGTTACTTTTTTTTTTTTCCCACATTAAGTCAGGCAGGCAGCTTGTCTCTTACAGAACTTACTGAACTGAATTCTGCAAATGGCCCAGGATGTTGAGCTCACATGTATTTCTATCCATTCTTTTAATTCTTGCTTTGCTAGATACAAGTGTTGAAATGGTTTATTAACCAGATGTTTTCTAGTCTCATAACAAAAATTATCAATTACTTGACTTGTATGGTGGTGAGGGATTCATGCTAATCTACACCAACTTGTGAAACATCTTATGATCTTTTTCATTTGCCATCCAGGATGGCACATTAATTATTCATGACAGATGTCATGAAGGACAGTCAGGAAGGACAGAGTCTCTCGTCTCTTTCAGCCAACTTCCCCTCCCTTGGAAACCTAAACCCCTCCTGCTGTATTTCAAGTCCTTATCCTCTGTTACTTCCTCAAGAAGGGTGACACCCTCTCTTTAGTCAGATGTTATTCCTCCGTGCCGTATAAACACTTGAAGGCCATTTTAAGCCACTTTTGAGCTCCTTCTTTTCCAGAGAAAATGATCAATTCCTGTATGTGGGAAAAGTAGACATGTAAGATATCCCCTGGAGACCCAGAAGCTCATTTACTTTAGGTATCAAATTCTTCTATTTCTTCTTAACAAGAATATTCCAGATCAGTGAATCTTGACAGGGAGCTACAGTAGCGATCGTGGCGATGTCATGCAGAGAGAACAGTCCTTTATCTTTGGACGTATAAAATGAGCGCTATCAAAAGAGCAGTCAGCACACACCAAGCACCCACACATCTCTTCAGAACATTATCTTCAAAACCAGGACACCAGTAAGAAACAAATGAAATCCAAGAGGCAAACATGTTTTGGCTTTTGATTTTTTCGGAGGGGAGATGGAGGGGCGAGTGCAGATGTTGAACATCATACATGTGTCTCTAACAGCTGGGAGAAGGTTTAGTTAAGTTCTCCTTTAACTCTTTAGTCACTTTATTGTATTTCTCTTTTACATTGTATCTTCTGGATTTACAATAAAAAATTCTGTGATCTCCCTGTAAATGTTTGCTATAGAAAGTTTATCTCTGGTCAATAATCTTAAGCACGTTCTAATGGGAATTCACGTTCACAGAGGGTGTTGGGAAAGGTAGGATTCTGTCCTTTCACTCACCTCCATTCAAAGCAGTCATTTTCTTTTAGATCAGCAATCATGTCTTACTTATTTCGAACCTGTTAACCCAGCATAGTGCTAGCACATAAAACACAAAAATCTTTGGCCAAATTCTGTATTTTAACAGAAAGGGCATATGATATGAATAAAAATTTAAAGAAGAAAGATAAACATTTACTTTTTAAATATATTTTATTAAAATATAGTCAGTTTACAGGGTTGTGTCAATTTCTGGTGTACAGCACAATGCTTCAGTCATATAGGAACATACATATATTCATTTTCATATTCTTTTAACCATAAGTTACTACAATATATTGAATATAATTCCCTGTATTATACAGTATAAGCTTGCTGTTTATCTATTTTATATATAGTCGTTAGTATCTGCAAATCTTGAACATTTACTTTTAAACTAGTATTTTCTAGATATTAAGCACAGGAATATAATGAGAGTTGTTTGATATTACATCATGATCAATAAACCCTATTAAAGTTCATGATGTGGAAGACACTTCTGTCTGACAGTGTCCAGTGTTGTAAAGTAGCAATGTAGAGAGAGCCACAAAAATCTGCAAACAAGGAATCTGGACTACAGCAACAGATTTTTGTTATTGCCAGAAGGTGCCCATCGGATTACAATCTTTATAAATTAATGTGTTATTGTATATATTGGAAAAACAAAAACAAACCAAAAAATTCAAAAAAGATTAAGATTTCTAACAAAGTGTTATGTCTTAAAGTCTGATTCAAGATCTATTGTGTAGGGAAAAAATATCGCTGGTGATCTTATCAGTAAATTTCTGTAAGCATGAACCAAGATGATACTTGCAAATTGAAAGTTAGAGGCCAGACAAAGTCTGCTAATTTTGCTTATTCATATTCCTGATAGAAATTGTCATACCCTTACAAATTTAAAAAATCCACCATCTGATTTTTTTCCTTCACTCAGACTTGTACTGTGTCATGCTGGCTCTCCCTGAGGCTACATGTGCGGGTGCTTTTGGTAGAGTGTATATGGGCCTGTGGGGTAAGGAGTATGGGTCCATGCTAACTGTGTGTCCCCCAAGATTTCACATCATCTTATAAAAATCTTGTAAATCAATAAACAAAACTTGTAAAACGGTAAATGTTCAAACTCTCTGTGATTAAATTGGGCGAATCAAAATATCAGATGCTATTTTGGTCTTCTGCAGTGCTGGGAGTTTATGATTGCTACTGACACACACAACAGCTGCAAAGATAATTTTTATGTTCATTATATTTACTATGTTACTGGGGGGTTTAGAAGCCCCTGAAGTACATCTTAAAAGGTTTTATTACTCTATAAAAGACTCTGTCACTTTAAACTCCATTAGTTGAGCTCTTTGGATTAGTAATGACATTCTTAGAAGCAGCACTAGGAAGTCAAGTTTAGGAGTCTCCGTGTAGTCCTCTGCGGGTTTTGGTGTATGTCAGCTCATCCTTAGGGAGAAGGGTTTATATAAAAAGGTCAGTGAAGTTATTGGATAGGAACAGAGTCAGGTTTGTTTTAATTCCTGTTTTCTGGTCAACATAACTCGTATCTCCTACTTACAAGTTTCCAAGAATTTTAAATGTTAAAAAATGTACTTTAAGTCAATAGTGGACTGAGCCTTTTCGTTCACATTAGCAAACCTATCGTGTCCCCCAAAGCATGGTAGGAGATGGAGGAAGTAGCCAGGCACTCTGTATTTTCTTTCTTCAAGGTGCTTAATTAACTATGAGATGAGGAGTAGGAGGAGTTAGAAGACTTATAAAGTTGTTAAATATGACAACTCTGTATTTTTTTTCCAATTAACTTTTTAAAATTTATTTTTTAAAATATTTTTATTGAGTTATAGTCATTTTACAATGTTGTATCGAATTCCAGTGTAGAGCACCATTTTTCAGTTATACATGAACATACATACGTTCATTGTCACATTTTTTTTTGCGCTGTGAGCTGCCACAAGATCTTACATGTATTTCCCTGTGCTGTACAGTATACTCTTGTTTATCTCTTCTACATATGCCTGTCAGTATCTACAAATTTGACAACTCAGTATTTTTGACTGAACACAAAAATTTATTCCATATATGAATTCTGTAGAGGAGAGAGTGGACATCAGAGCAGTAGTTAAGGAAGGTCAAGGAAGGTCACATGAAGAAGGTATTGATCCCTGAGTTTTATGGGCTCATTTTCCCCATTATATCAAGTTGGTTTTCATTATGTAGCCACTTTACAGAATAGTCAGAATGTACTGTATAGTGGGGATTCCCACTGGGGGAAGCACACTCCTAGTCAGACGCAGGTTCCCACTGTGCCTGTCACTCTGTTTCACGGCTGCTGGATACTGTGATAGTCAGTGTTGAGTGTCAGCTTGGCTAGGCTGGAGTCCCCAGTTGTTCAGTCAAACAC
The DNA here is from genome assembly GCF_036321535.1 of Camelus dromedarius. NCBI lineage: Eukaryota > Metazoa > Chordata > Mammalia > Artiodactyla > Camelidae > Camelus > Camelus dromedarius. Next base: position 65,857,418 of record NC_087447.1, read on the forward strand.
TAAACTAAGTGGTGCTCTGAAGGTGTTTTGTAGATGTGATTGAAATCCTCAGTCAGTTGATTTTAAGTAAACGAGGTAATCTTCATTAATGTGGGTGGGCCTAATCTAATCAGTTGATAGGGCATAAGAGCAGAAAGGTGGTTTCCTTGTGGAAGAAAAAATACTGCTTGCGGTTTGCAGCCTCAGCTTCTCGCCAAGAATTTCCAACCTTTCCAGTGGTCTGCCTCCATATTTCAGACTTACCTAGCTAGTCCCTACGATCATGTAAGGCAATTCCTTGCAATGATTTTATGTGTGGGTGCATCTGATATTTAATATTATATATTATTTAATTATTATATTATATTTTATATTATATAATTATTTAATATTATGTATTAAATATATCATAATATCTACTTCTAGTTTTTTTTCTCTAGTAGAGCCCTTACTGATAGATACTCTCCTAATATTGAATGAATTGATGTTTATATAAATGAGTGAATAAATGAATAATAATTATCCATATTACTCTCTGTCAGTGGTTATGACCAATGGTTATGACTTAGAAAAAGAGGAAAGCTAAAAGATTTTAAAATTAACTAGTGGAAAGAGGGACAAGGAACCTTAGCGATGGCAATAATATTTAAATTCAACAGGACGTGACTAAAGGATGATGTAGAAGAGCCTTAGGTGACTCAAACATTTTACAAGGGAAGCCCCCAGGTTACTGAATTAACTCCTTGTTTATAAATTTAGAATTAAACCTTTGCATAATTTCCAATTCAGGACTGAAGAGCTCTGTCTTTATTTAGCTGGTGAGAAAGATTAGCTTGGGGACAGCCCTGATTCTGTCATGCAGAAAAACACACTTTGTCATTAAATTAAATTATCTACTTTACAGCCCTGTTTCCTTGGCTTGTTTTCTACCAGTCATACTAATCACAAATCTATCCAGTGCCAAAAAATCTTTTCTCTCCCATTTTATTGTGGTTCTAGCCATACTAGAATGTATCAGAAGCTGTAATATTAACTCGCATGTCAAATTTTTTTAATGAAAATATTTTTTACATGGTTACATATCCAAATAAGATAAAGAAGAAAACTCTGCTTTTGTTTTAAATCCATCAAATATCTAATAAGACCTCTTCTATTATGAGAGTGATTTTGTTTGTTTTTTGCCAGGTCTGTATATGCTTAAACCACCCTTATCCGATGATTTTTCCCTATTTCTACAGTGAGAGGAGGAGAAAAATGGAAGGTATAAATTAGAATTATCTCCTTCGCAAAATACAAAATAAAGTACGATCTTACTTGTTCTTTATTTTATATTACAATATATATTTCAAAATAAAATTCAAAGCCCTCTTATTAATGATATAACTCCTGTGCAAAGAAACCACTCAGCTTAACAAATAGATTATTTTGTCATGATTCAGTGTGTCTATGTGACTTAGAGTTAGTTTTTCTATACTCAGAATATAATTTTCTCTGAATGTGCTTCAGCACTCAGTGTATGTGTTTAAAAACAAAAAAACTTCTCCATTAGGTATACACAGAAGTCAACACATTTTGCATTTAAACAAGTTTTTGTGTGATTTAGGTCTGTTGAGCTCCAATCTTGTTTTTATGAGCATTTTAAATCTTGTTTTTCTATGTTGAATATTTAATATGAGACTGAAGAATTTACAGAATCTTCTGTACTTAGTATATTTTGTAATTCTGAAATAAGGAAGATAAATAGGAAACTTGGTAGCATATTTTGGTCTAAAAGTCTCCTTGAATCGTAATATTAGGAAAGAAGCTAGAAAAACACACCTAATTCCACAGAAACCAGTGGCTTGAAACTCACGTTTTTAGGACTGTAAGCCATCATCATTGGTACGTTTGGTCTTGATAGTTTGAACATAGACCTTAATGACATTTCATAGTTGGTTTTTTATAAAAGAGTTTGCTCTCATTGTTAGGAGAGAAAGTAAGCTAAAGTACTTTTCTAGAAGGGAAAATTCTTTGGGAAAATGGACAGAGTTTCTCTGCATTGAGCTAAATTGGTTCTGCGTTATAGGATCCATACCTGGTCCATGCTATTTATCCATAAGCAAGAACCCTTGGAGAACAAGCCTACTTGTAAAACTGGAGAAGTTAAAGGTATTTTGGCAGCAGCATTTTACGATGATCACCAATGTCCCTGCCCCTGGTGTAGATGCCCTTAACGGTTCCTTCCCCTTGAATGTGGACTGTGACCATGCCATGTCCTGTAAGATCCCATCTTAGCAGACTTGAGTGGTATTACTCTGCTGGTCTTGAAGAAGTAAGCAGCCTTGCTGTGAGAGGGCTTGTGGCTAAGACCTGAAGGCAGCCTGTGTAAGCTGAGAGTGGTCCCTGGCTGACAGCTCCAAAAAAATGGAGACCTCAGTCCTACAACCGCAGGGACCTGAATTCTGCCAATAAGTCGACAGATTCTGAGTCCCATGTGAGATTGCAGCCGTGGCTCTCATTTTGGTTTCAGACTTGTGAGACCTTGAACAGAGGACCTAGTTAACCAGTACTTGACATCTGACCCATGGAAATGATGAAATAAGATATATATGTTGTTTTAAGCTGCTAAAGGACGAGAATGTTTTACACAGCAGTGGAAAGCTTAACAGATAGTTTTGATAAATTTGGCCCATATATCCTAGGATTAAACCCATCATTCATAGATGGTATTTATGGGTTTTGGCCAATAAAACCGTCAGTAGTTTCAGAAAACAAGTGAGTGCCAAGTTCTGTTTCTGAATGATAAAAACTCTATGAAGTAGGCACGATTAGGGGGATTACCAACAATCAACTTCTATTCGGCTGCATTGCTATCGTTACTGTTGTTTTCCTTCCTACCCTTCCATTCCTGTGCTGCTTTCCTCCCTCCTTTCCTTCCTCTTTTCACTCCTTCCCTGCTTGCTCTTGCTTTCTCTCTCTCTTTCCTTTTTTTTCTTTCTCTCTTTCCTCCTAAAACCTTTCCTGTAATACTAATATGCTGGAAACTATTGACTATTGAATGATTTACATTTTAGCTTATTTAATCAGCATTAAAATCCTTGACACATCCAATCATCTGTCTATCTGGACTGTGAGAGAATAAGATGTAGAATAGGATTACTTGACAGAGATGGCTATAGGGAAGATGTAAGACAAGAGGGTTTAAAGGAGACTGGGTACCTGATGGGATATGAAAATAAAATGGACTGAAAATCAGTATAAGTTATTAAGACAATAAGATGAATTTAAAAAATGAAATGTTTCTACCACTTTGTTTAGAGGTAGCATTATCTTTGGACAGAATTTTTGTCTGTTTAGTTCTTTACTATATACCCAGTGCCCAGAAGAGACCTTGGCATCTATGGTAATAGCTCAATGTAATGCATTTATTGAAAGAATGAATGTTACATATTAAAGAAATTTGATGTTTATGTAGCTTCTGAGCTAGAGATTCTAATCTTTAGAAGTGGGAATGCACAGAATTTGAAGCTAGAGAGATTGGTATATTTGTTTAATTAATTTAATATTTACCATAAAACTTAAGGTAATGGGATATTTGACAAGAATGGTATATGGATTTAAATGTGTATTTAGAAAGGTTTTGAACATCACCTGATCCCACAGGATTCTAAATTATTGCACAGTAGGAGAATAATGGGTGGGATTTTGTCCTTTAGTATAACCTAAAGAGCACATTTAAAAGAAGACAAAAGCAAGTTACCAAAGATAAGCTTCTTATTTTATAATTCAGCCAGTGACTGGTCTTATTTATTCTATCACAAGGATGGCCTTAGTACTAGGTCACAGGAAAAATGCTACTACAGAATTTATATAATAAACAGTATGCTTATTCAAAGAATGAGATACTACATTTTACGAAGTTGGTGAATATATTATCAAAACTAATTAACTTCAGCTGGAAGCAACCAGCATTTCAAACTGTGAGCTAAATATTAGAAATTGAGTATGTGTTCTCTGTTTAGAAATGAGAAGTACGTTAGCGAGTCATGGTTTTGTAGTAACGACAAGAATAAAAATACGGTGCCCTGGAAGAAAGAGCGTCTTCGCTTTTTGCCGCTTTGGCTGACCCATTGTAATCCTGAAGCTTTATCTTTTGGTTTCCTGAGGAGAGGGGTAAAGACTCCATCACCATGCCTTGTCTAAATTCGTGTCAAAAATGAGAAGAAGTTAATGAAACATTGCCCTTTTCTTTTTTGACATTAATATAAATGTGTCCGGTAAGAAAAATAAACCTTGCTGGTTGTCAGTTTGTAGGGGTGGGTAACTTTTCCTTTCTTCCTGTCTGGTTTCTTTGGCTGGTCCAATAATTAAATTGGCATAAGACAGATTAACAGGATGAAAACAAATTTCCTATGTATGAGAGCCCCAGCGACATGAGATCCAAAGGCAGGCAGACAATTGAGGCTTACGTCATCCTGAGTGAAGGAGAGCGGGTAGGGACTGGGGGCTTCAAAGGAGAGGAAGACAACTCAGAGAAAAATGAGAAGATTAGAGGTTTGGTAAAGAAATGTTTGCCGTGACATGCAAATAAGTCTTTCTCCTATTAAAAAAAATATGTCTTTGGTAATAGCTCTCTTCCTGGTAAAGACCCTCTGTCTGAATTCTTTTAGGCAGTTAAGGGGAAGGTTAAACAGCTCTAGCTGCATCTGTTGAGCCGTGATTGTCTGATTGACAGCCAGCTGCTCAGAAGCACAGGTGAGAACCTAGGCTTGCAAATAGTACCTGAAGTCGAGTGAGATAGGGGTGGGGGCCAGGGGAAGCTTGTGGGACTAAGCTCTTGTGGAATCTGATGCTATCTAAGGGTAAATGGTGTCCAAATTGAGTTAAGCTGTAGGACACCCAGCTGATGTCTCAAGCATTGCTTGTTAGTGTGTGGAAAGCCCACACTCCTACACGTTGAAGTTGGGAGCAGAACCCAAAACACTTGGGTGCACCTTATGTAATGGCCATGTCAGCTCGTTAATTTTGCCTCTATTACAGACTCTCTCATGATGGACTTGACAATTAATTTTCTTAATATATTCTAATGTTCTTGCTTCATCAATTTCTAGATACTATTTTAAAATATGTAACCTCTAATGCTTATAACCACTCATGTCGTAGATACACTATTACATGTTACACCCTATTTTCTTTGTTAGAGCTTGGAGCCAATTGAGGTGTAGATACTGAAGACAGATAGTTGAAGACAAAATACTTAACTACTAGTGAAGACTTTTAGGCAAGGTACTTTAATTTTTTTTTATTGAAGTATAGTCAGTTTATAATGCGTCAGTTTCTGGTGTACAGCACAATACTTCAGTCATATAGGAACATACATCTATGCGTTTTCATATTCTTTTTCACCATAGGTTACTACAAGAAATTGAATATGGTTCCCTGTGCTATACAGTAGAAACTTGTTGTTTATCTATTTTATATATAGTAGTTAGTATCTGCAAATCTAGAACTCCCTGTTTATCCCTTCCCACCCCCTTCCTCCCACCCCGGTAATCATGTTTGTTTTCTACGTCTGTGAGTCTGTTTCTGCTGGCAGTGTTCTTTAGATATGCTGATACAGACCTGGTTAGTACTTGACCCCAGGTGGGGCACCGCAGGATTTTCCACCTAGCCTGTACTAGATAGCTTCATGCCTTTCCCAGGTGCTGCCTTGCACAGATAGTACAATGTATACTGTCTGTACCCTAGCACTGCCTTAGGAGAATACATAGAAGGAGGTGGGGCGTATATGCTCATTTATACCTTCCAAGTTCAATAAAAGTCACTGTTACTACTCTGAGGAGTCAGAGGTCAAGAAGATCACTGAATGGAGATTCTTTCTCATGGACACATGAGGTCAAGAGGAAAGGAAAGGTAGGAGGAGGAGTAGACAGACTACAGTCCTCCAAAGAGGTTCAAGTCCTAATCCCGAGAATCTGTGAATGTGTTCTGTCACATGGCAAAGGGGAATTAAGGTCACAGATGAAATTAAGTTGCTTATCAGATGACCTTGACATGATATGATTACCCTGGACTATCTGGGTGGGCTCAATATTATCACAAGTGTCCTCATAAGTAAAAGAAAGAGGCAGGAAATTTAGAACGAGTAATGCGAGGAAGGCTGGACTCAAAGATGAACAGGGACACAAGCTAAGGATTGTGGGTGGCCTCTAGAAACTGGGAAAAACAAGAAAGTAAATTTTCCTCTAGAGCCTCCAGAGAGGAATGTTGACACCTTGATTTTAGCCCTGTGAGATGTATTTCAACTTCTGTCCTCCAGAAATGTAAGATGATGAGCAGGCATTATTTCAAGCTGCTGAATTTGGGTAACTTGTTACAGCAGCAACATGAAATTATGCAGTACCTTCCATGGTGCCATGCAGTAGCAGAAACCACTGTTTGTCAAGCAGAAAGAAATTTAAGGTTTCGGTGATTGCTAAAATTTTGGAAGGATGAGAAGAACTGAATAAGATGACATTGTTGGACCGTTGGTTTCAAAATCCCACAGTGTCAACTCCCAGCAATGCCAATATCCCTGTCACCCCATACTGAGGAAGGAATAGTTGTGCAAAAGGAAGTTAATTGTTTCTTACTTTGAAGGATTATCTCAACGTCCCCAGACCGTTGCCTAATATTGAGGTGATACCCTGAGTTTTGTCAGTTTCCCTCCTATTCTCTAGTGTATACATGTATGAATATATAGGCATTTAGAGTGTTTCTGCTTACCATATTCACTCAACACAGTGTTAGCCATGCAATGAACCAGCATAATATCCTGTAGGATAGTGAGATGATCAAGATTCTTGAAGCCAATTTATGGAGAGAACCAGAGGGCTACTACTGACCTTAAAGCAGACTGCATCTGCTTATTAAGACAGAGGAAGAAAAAATAATTTGCACACTGATAACTGCTTACCACTTGTCAGAAGAATGTTGATTAGCTGGAATAAAGAGACCACAAGGGGAACAGCAACCCCAGTTGCGTTTAACCCTCTGATCAAGTTTAAAATAATTCACTGTCGTTCTCAAAGACCAATCCATCTTCTCTTCACAGCACCAGTATATCTTCTGCTACTTAAACGGAGACAGGATAGAAATCACCACCTTGACCTCCTTCAGGTCTTCTGGTGGCACGAGTATCTGTGGTGCGTCAGAGTTATAAGACTGAATTTGGTTTGTTGTTTTGATGTAGAGGGGAAGTTCAAAGGCTTTTGCTGAGGCCTGCACAAGAAAATAATCCTCTTTCTTCAAGTGAGTGAACCAGTGTGGGAATTTTGTTAGCTGCCAAGTTTGTCTGTTCCAATTATGTAATCGAAAATGGTAGAAATAAATAGAGGGCTGTTTTACAAACCTGCTGTTGGAGCTGAACTCAAGCCAATTTCCACTTATCACCCAGTCGATATACACTCTTATTCTGACTGGTAAACTTCAGTCACATAGGAGAACCCAGGTCTCAGTGTTGGCTGGGAACCACAGTATGGGAATCCTTTGAGAGTTAAGGTTGTTCTCTTTCCTCAGTGTAAAACGTACACCCGTTTGGTAAAAGTCCATCTATCCCTTTGAGAAGCCTAAACCAGTATTTATTTGGTGGACCTCCAGGGAGATATGGATGGGGGTTGATGAGCAGATCACATGTGAAAAGTGTACACATGTGAGAAATGTACTGTCATTGAATTTCTTCCTATATGTCGTATAAGGAATTTCTGATACCTCAACTTTGTTTAATTCATGTATCTGCTGAAATCCAAGTTTCACTGAAATATTCAAACAAACTATTAGAGTTGCTTCTAGCTTCCTGCCTACTTTGCACTTGTTAATACTCTTATGCTTAATACGATCTGGATACTTATCTAAGCAGATGCGTATATTAACTTAATCTTCACAATTACATGAGCTAAATGTAATTATATCCCCATTTTATAGATGAGCAAAATTAGGTAAAGCTAAGCATCTTGTCTAAGTTCACAAAGCTTGTAAGTGGTAGCTGTGAAATTAAATCCAAAATATCATCCTTAATAACGGACTCAAGTTTCTCTAGTGTTGTATTCACTCTTGCCTATGAGAAACCATATAACCCGTTACCACACGTACTCCCTAGGCTTTGACAATATAAATTAGCAAAGTCTTGCAGCTGATCTGTAAACCACATCTCTGTAAATGTGAAGTGTCTCCTCTCAAGGCAGATCTTGCATCTGTCCTCCTGAAGCGCCTGAGGGTACGACTCTGGCTATGGACGTGAAAGCCATGGGGGTGGCAGGAGCAGGGCGCGAGGGTAACTGGCCGGTGCTCTGGAAGTAACTGCCCAGGGTGACGAGCCACCACCCTCGTGTACTCTTCGTGTGCTGGAATTGGGTCTCCGCAAATACATTTCTGCTTGGCCGAGGGGCTTTACGTTAGAATCTGCAGTAAAGGTACTAGGAGGCTGTGAGTCCAAGGGCAGAGGAAGCCTCTTGCTTCTTCCAGGTTCTTCCTTGTGAGTTCCCTGTTTGTTTCTGGTTCTATCAGGGTGACATCAGTGTCTCCTCACGCTAGCAGAAGCTGTGCCCTCCAGTAGCAGTAACTGAATCCTGTTGACAGTTTTTCCAAACACCAACACAACCAGCTTTATCTTGCACTTACCTTGATCTACCAGCTCCAGCTGACCAGTGTCCCCTCTTCCGAGGTCTGGATCCCAGATTCTCAGGCCCCCTCTTATAAATGTCTAAGTTTTAATGATTCCAACCACCTCCTTTGTTTTCTCAATATAGGGACAGTAACTGTATCCTGAAGCTGCTACGTTACAATACCTTGGAGTTCTCATTTTATCCTTTTAGTTACATAGCTAACAACTTTATTCCTCGCTGACAATTTTTCCTGTAAAATTCTGTCTCTTCAAGTAATTGCTATGATTTCTGTTTCCTGACTAGACTCTGGCTGATATAGATAAGGTCGTTTCAGTGTCCAAGAAGTCGTGGCTTTCTTCCCCAAAAGGTAAACTCAGCTACTTCTATAGGTAAGGGAACATTAATAGGCTCTGGGGGTTCACAGGACTCATATTTATTTTATCTTACGCACATGGTTCCATTATGTTTCTCAGAGTCTCTTTACCAATCCCAGCCTGACTTTCACGTAACAGACCTGGCAAGTTAGAGGCTTCACATTACTGTGTTATTTCTGTAACTCCTCGAATTGATTTCTGTGTCTGATTTATTGTTGTCTCACTCAGTGACTGTTAATCATAAAATAAGAGATTCTCTTAGGGACTCAGGAAGTCTAAACCTATTGGAGCAGGTGAGTTTGAGAAGCAAAATAGAGAAAGAAAGAGATAAAGTCAAATATCTAGGGCCCTGTGCTATAATTTTCTATCTTTATGCTATCCAGTTCAATCAGAAGAAGCCGGCTCTCCTCACGGTCCCTAAATTCCTCATTGCAGTCGTAGTGATCATTTACAGCAGCCACTTGAACTCCAAATCCCACTCAGTGATACGAAACTTTATCCCACGAATGAGCACATGTCATGGGCCACCTGCAGTCCATTTTCCCTGGTGATGAGGTAATCGGTCCCTTTAACCCAGGTCACGTAAGCAATACAAAATGTCCCTCTTAAGGGTTTTTCCTTGGAACCACTTCCAGTTCTGTATATTTCACTCCTTAAAGTGTACTATAAGAGGCAAAAACCACTCTAGATATTTCCAGTACGGAGTGACTTAATATTGAAATCTGAATTTGAGATGTAGTGATTTATTTACATCTACATATAGGTGTCTTTTACTTAGGAACTCTAAGAAGAACATTTATTTCCTTATTTGCTGATTGATCTTTCCTACTATTCTTGGCCCAACACATGCATTATAAATTCCCAAAACAGCCAGCATGTCATATTAAAACCTATGGACTCCAAGTTTTCAGTGTTTACATTTGCTTGGTTTTATTATATTTTCCTGGATGTTTGATTTTCATGGGGGGTGTAGGTATAAATGAGTCAGTTCTTCCTTCTCTGACATTTGATCATAGCACTTAAAAATCTCACTCTGAAGTCATCTGTACTTGGATGTGAATACCCACTTGGCCCCATATTGGCTGTGTGACATTTAGAAAAGTTATTTAGCCTCCCTGAGCCTCGAAACTACTCATCAAAATTGGTAAAGTCTTGGTGCCTATTTGCAAGTTGATACGAGTATTAAGTATGACACACAGTGCCTGGCACATAAATGCTGGCTGTTAAGATGAGGGACTTGTTTTTTATACGTGTTTTTTTCAGATGCAACTGAAAACTATTTGGTACAGTTTTTTTTTTTTAATATATTGTTAAGCTTGTTGCTTTGAATGTACCATCCTTTGGAGAAAAGGGCAGGGAATACAGGAAGGAGTTAGGCGAGTTTCTCGTCTGTGCTCCTCTGTTTCCCAAGCCTACCTCATTACAGGCTACTGCAGCAGAAGATGCTTTTCCGAGTCCCTGAGAGGCTGCTGCCGTCCAGGAGACGCTCGTCCCCGTCCCTGTGACAGTGCAGTATGGCACGCGGGCGACCCTGGGGAAGAGGATAGACTAATAAGCCTAAGACAGTGATCACGGCCCCTCATCGCCCAGTGAAGTGTGCAGAAGACCCTTCAGTTTTGTCCATTCCTGAAGAACCACAGACACACTGAGTAGACTAATAAACTGATATGCCTGGGTTTCTTTTTTTGTTTGTTTTGTTTTAAATGTGGAGGCACTGGGGATTGAACCCAGGACCTGGGACATGCTAAGCATGTGCTCTACCACTGAGCTATTCTGTCCCCACTGATAAGCCCACAATGAGGATACAGTAGGTACAATGCATAGAGATTTGGGGACCAAAAAGAGAAAAGCTGGGACTTCATCATCAGGTACCAGTTTAACAGTAAGTAAGACATGAAGCATCTCAAGAGACGTTAGTTCAAGGGTCAGAGAATGACAGGTCTGGCTGGTTAAACACTCTGCTTGGGAAAACAGGACAAGGACCTACATGGAAGAACCTTGAGTCTTCTTTGGCCTCCCTCCCATTTGCCTGCCTCATTCTCCATGAGGTCTATTAAGATTACCACCCTAGATATTCAGAGGTCATATGGATGGGCATGTGGCTGGGGAAATTAACTTTGAAAGCCTGAGCATGTACCCAACTCTTAAATCAATTAAGAGATTATTTGAAACCAAAAGAAGTTAAGGATACTAACTGGAACGTTTGAAATTTAAAAAATGTAAATGTAAATTTTATTATCACCACATAGCAGTTAAGAGCTTGGGAAGACCATTAGATGAGTTACAGAAAAGAAGACAAGCTGTGTCCAGCTATGTTTTCTCTGCATGTCTGAGTTGTAGTGTGCCTAAATATGTTAATCTGGTGTGATATTATTAGCTAAATTATTTCATAAAAGATTTTCTTTCTTGCCCTTTGTGTGAACTTAAATTATATATGAAGACAATATTCTCACAAAAGCAAAGAGGCTAGGCCCTAAAGCACAGACGTACATATACACTTTGGAAAGTACATCATATATATGTCTTTTAATATAACTGTGTGTATATTCAATCTAGAGAATAAAACCACATAGAACCATTCATGCATTTACTGTAGAAATTGACCGAAACGTTCCCCAGAGGCATACCTCTTTGCAGGGCTTTCTTTGAAGAATCCAAGTTTTCTAAGAGAATCCAGAATTCCATTGTCTTCAATAACTTCTCATTGTAAACCTCTACAACCTTCAGCTTTACTTTATTCATGTTTGCTCTTTTTTGGGTCTTAAAATAGGCTTTGGTTAAGCCAGCTGTTCATGAAACTGAGGAGGGGGGGAAAAAAAAGCAAGCTCAGGAAAGCACAGTGTCTAGCTTAGATTTTGCATAGTTGCTATACTAATCAATATCACAGTAATTAAAATCACCCATGATTAATGGGCTAGCGCTTTTAGAGGGCTTTGTTGTCTACAAAAGCATTTCACGGTCTATTTTGTCTAACTGCTCAGTAGGGGCAAACCCCAAGTCGCCAGGCTATTTTTTGGCCTTAATTTCCATTTGAGCTGTTCCTGTCTATGGAAACACCTTGCCTTAGGATGCAGTTGTGGGTTTCCCCTCTCTGCTTGTGAAGGAAAAGACCTTTTCTGGCAAAAGCAAAAACTGAAGCTGAAAACTAGGGATTGCCACTTTACTAACCATTCGCTGAATTCACCTTCTCTTTGCACAGAGAGCCCCTGGGACAGGAGGACTCTGACAAGCCAAATGTATATTGTTTGCTAACCTGAGGCTGTACCTATTTGCATTATTTCTCTCTCTAGGAGAAAGCAGTCAGTGCTATTCTTCTCTTGTCTAATCAACTCTAGGCTGAGACTCTAAATCTTGAGTTCTAATCCTGACACTTAGATTAATGTAATCGTGAAAAATTGACATTTTAATCATACATTTTAAAAAATTAGCTTACATTTTAAGGGAGGCAATTCCCTTAAGGACGTAGTAGGACACGTCATTATTTGCAGTTACTTAAATGGGCCAAAATGCTTAGAATAAATATTCCTTGGATATCAAGTTGTGTTTCTAAATACTTCTTTATCCTGCATGAATTTCAACAAAGGTTTTGCACTTATAGCTGATGAGAAAAAAAAAATAGATTGCACAAAAGCTTTTCATGGGGTTTTGAGGATTGACTATAGTTCATCAGAAAACACTTCATAAAGAATCTAAATTTGTAATCCTAGTACGTCTCATCAGGTATCAATGAATAGTCCAGTTGGTCTATTTTAAATTCATTCTTTGTCTGCAAATGACTTGTACATTTCTTTCTGGACTGTACATACTGCTCCCTGCAGAATTCTTTGAAATATTCTTCAAGAAGACAACAGAAATATGTGGAAGGGGTATAGCCTTAAGAGCTTTATTGACATAATTCTTGATAATTTGCTACTGATTTTTTTTTTATAGTTCAAGTATAAAACTATGAAGTATGGTCTGTTCTGAATCTGAATGAACCTGTAATTCATTCATCTATTCATTCAGCAAGTATATGCAGGCACTCAGTGTTAGAAATGCAGTGGTTAAACTCTCTCATGGCTATTGATTGAATTCTGGCGCCATGAAAATGTCACCAAAAACCTCTTGAGGCAAAAATGGTAAGAGAGATGACTACCTTGACAGAGTGTTAGTGTTACTGGTGATTAGGTTCTTGTCTCATCGCAGAAAGAATTCTGAGACAAGACGCAGAGGTTAAGAAAGTAAAGCGGGGATTTGTTAAGGGATAGTGGTACACCCTCAGAGGGAGAGCGGGCAGGCTCGGGAGAGCAGCTGCCCTGAGTCTCTTTGGCAAGTTGGTGACACAGAGTGTAAAAATAAAGGGGAAGAATATTTATTAGGGAGGGAAGGGTCTGGGATCGTATTGCCTGATTTTCATCCCAACTCCACCTTCTTGAAGGGAGGAGGGACTTTTGTCCTTATTTAGTCTCGATCAGAAGTGTCATGGTGTTGGTGCATGCTGGGTACTTCTGATCTGCAAGGCTAATTTTATTGAAATGAGGACTTAATTAGTAAAAGGTTACATTTGGGCACTGGAGACTGCTCCCTTTTCCCACCTTTCTTTGTTGACCTCCAGGCCACTTGTCACCCCAAAATATGTGACCAGTTACCAGCCCAGAGGTCCCTGCTTTTCTTTCTTAGCCCAGGGACCCCTGTTGTTTACATGATGTATGGTTTCCTGTACTTAACCCCGTATCCCCTCCTTTTTTGCCCAGTTCCTGCAGTTCAGCAAATTTAGGACAGCTACAAAGTTTTAGAGTCTATTTTTAGGTGGATCTTTCAAGGCAGGGGCTTGATTAGGACCAGGTAAGAATTATGCTATAACAGTTGAGGACTGTTTCACACAGCAAGGGAGGAACTTGGGGTCAGGAGTGTAAACAATCTTCAAATCCTGGAGAGTAAACAGCTTTGGATGCTGTCTGTTGAAAAGCTGAACGACGTGACATTCTTTAAATCGTTTCCTGAAAGTTTCTAAAATGAACAGTAGAGTTATTTGCAACAATTATCTTTCTGGGCAAGAGTTCCCTGGAAAAGACATGGGAGGGAGAGTAGTTCAACTGCAAATTCACATCACTGTTGGCTGTAAGATATGTGAGTGGAGATGGCAAAAAACAAAACAAGAAACAAACAAAACAATTAAAAAAATAACTAAGCACATAAGCAATTTGGAGAGAATAAATAATGTTAAAAGTAAAGACTAAGAGCAATTTGGAGTATTTGTTTAAGTAGCATAAAGGACGTGATAGCTGCTATCTGGAACTTTGAAGAGCTCGCAATGTGTTACTTTCAGCATTTTTTCAGTAAAGCTAGAAACATCAACATTTAACTCCATTTAGCCTTATTCTGCATTTCAAAGTCTGTCTACCTTTCAGTTCTACATATTTTAAGCACCACTTCCAGCATAACTTCTTAGCTGCTTTGCCCCATGCCAGGTATGGATTTGAAAACACATGATGGGAAATGTGGCATAGAGTGTGGGCTTCACTTCCCCGTGCACTTACCTTCTCTTTTGGATTCTGGATGAATAGAAATAGAAACCTATTCTCAGGATAGATTGTCTGTTTTCCGCCCCATCAATCTAACCTGCATGAATCCTAAAGATACTGTCTGATTATTTTGTGCTTTCTCCCCAGTACCTAGCACGGTGTCCAGTTTATGGGCAGTGGTCAATGAACATTTCTTAAATGAATAAATCCATGATTCTGAAACCTAACCTCAATTAAGTCTAATTTGAGAAGTTGCACCCTGGATTTCCTGCACTTTTTCTCTTTTGCATGTTTTGTGTTACTAAAGGTGCAGCAGGTAAACTGAGCTTAAGTCAGTGTATTCCATTCATTGGGCAACTGTAGATAGTTCGGGGATGAACACGGAGCTAAGTTTGAGCCCTTGATCCCTGGGATCTTGGTCTAAGCTTACATTTTTCTCACGTTGTGAGCTGGCAAAGTGTTAGGCAGGGTCTGCCACAGTGACCTGTCACTCTGAAGGGAAGCATCCTCCTGAAAATGAAGGCAGCCCACAGAAAAACAGTGTTAACTGATCAGGGCAGACGGGATCCTCAGGTGGTCTTGTTAGACCCCGAATCAGCCCTCCCTGAAGGACTTTTCAACCATATATACACTTGAATTCTTGTATCAATTTTGATGGAATATTTATGAGGATAAAATGAAATAATGTGACTAAGAATGCTTTAAACAATATACAACGTAAACTAGGGGCGTCATACATGTTTGTTTCCTTTTCAGAATTCCTTCCTCCATGCCATCCTGCAGCCTGCTCCCAGAACACTGATATTTTTTCGATACTAAATTAGACTGCTGAAATGATCACACAGACAACATAAAACTTTGTTTCTATAGAGAATTAAATAATTGGGCACAACTTGAAATCCATTTCTCTCAACTCTCTTATTTACATTAAAGAAACTGGAAGTCAGAGAATCCTTGATAATAAATATAAAAATAATTGCAACTGACCAAGGAATGAGGACCCTTTCCACTCCACACCAATTCTGTTACTGTGTTTTGTACCTCACATGCTGATTCAATTTTTTCTTTATTTTCTATACTCTTTTTTCATATTCATCTCCCAACCCCTCACCATAGACAAAGATTAAATTATAATATCCTTCTTCTAATAAAAATCTGTCAACAAGGACTTGTGTTGTGTTATGCCTTGAGAATGAGCATAAAACATTCTCAATTAAGTCCCAGAGTCAGCTGGGACATTGTGCTTGCTGTACACCAGAGACTGACACATTGTAATTGACTGTACTTCAATTAAAAAAAAAAAAAGACAAAAACAAGGCCTAGCAGAGTGCCCTGCATGTACCAGTGGCTCAATAAACAGGTGTTGAAAGTTGTTGAAAAAAAAAGTCACAGAGTAAATACTTACAGGAAACCTAGAAAATAATAATAATAAAAATAATAATGATAATAATAATGAACTATTATAACTATAATTATTTATTATTATAATAAATAAAAATACATTTTTATAATAATTTCAATTATTAATTATTATACATGAAATGCATTATTATAAATTATAATTACTATAATTATTAATTATTATAAACAGAAATACATTATGAGTTAGGTCTTTGTGCACTAGTGTAGTATGCATACTAATTTTTGCCTCCTAACATGTATTTTTTTGAGTGCCCACATCAAAGACTTTGGTGAAGATGAAATGACCTATCATACTGGTACCAAATAATCCCAGCTTCTTATTCACAGCTCGTTGAACCAAAGGTGTTTATCTGATCCAAACTGAGTCAATCACATTCTCTCTGTCTCAGGAAATTAAACCTAAGGACACTGAGAGATTGAGCTGTTTAAATGATCAGCAACTGATCACCAAAATCATCTATTATTGGGGTACACATTAGTTCAGGAGAGTTTGTCTTTCTTATGGTCGCATGCTTAAAACACTGACATACTCACTTTTCAATGAGGATTTATCTTAGGGTCTATTTGGACATTCAAATAGCAATAAGACTCTGTGAGTTAAAATCTGTGTTACATAAACTGGACTACTAGGAAGAATTTCCCTTTGTGATTGACTAAACCAAAAGCTTCGGCTTCTCCACTGTTTAAGAAATTATTCCATTTTAGCTCAGTTGAGCACTTGCAAGTAGTTAGCTTAAACACAAAGCAATTTTGTGGAGGGGAAGGACTTCACCTAACATGGAAAGATGGTTCACATTCAGAGCCAATAATATTCATAAACTTATTGATGTAGAAGATGGTTAATAATTGTCACACAAAAGCATCTATTTTAGGTTATATTTTGGGTCTTTGATGGGCTGAATAAATTCATTTTTATTTGGGAAAAAAAGCGATCTGTTCGTTCACTTTCTTAAAGGGTGAAAATTGACCTACTTTATAAGCAGGGAAGTTCTTTGCAGTAGGTATTAAAACTTTGTGTGGGGAGAGGAGCAGGGAAATTCTTTCATCACTGAGAATGTGCCTTAACCAGGAAAATAATTATTTCTTTAGTTTAAATGCACTTCTTAGTCAAAATTTAGCAAGATGTGACAGTGGTAACCAAAGTTTGCCTCCAATTCCATTGGATATGGCGTGGTCTCTGATAATCTTTGTTCCTCATCAGAAGGGGCTAAAATATTACGAGGGTGCCTGTCAAGTCAAAGATTCATGTAAACCAAAGTCATAGGAGAATAAGATACAATATGCAAGCAGAAAAAGCAGATCTGCAAAGATAAGGGTGAGTATTCTGACACCAGCTAACATACTGTAATTTAGTCCTGGCACTAATCACTTGTAGCTAGTGTAGAACCCATGTGTTAAGGGCTCAGGTCTCCACAAGACTGCCCTCCCATCAGACACCAGTTGCATTGCAGGGGTCACCAGACCACCCACATTTTTTGCCAACTAACTACAGATTTGAGAGTTCCCCAGACCCTCCTTGGATTCAATAATTCAGCAGAAAAACTCACAGGAATCACAAAACTATTATACTTCCAGTGCCAGTTTTATTATAAAAGATACATATCAGGAGCAGTCAAGAGAAGAAGCACATAGGGCAAAGTCTGGAAAGACCCAAAATGCAGAGCTTCTGTGCCTTCTGCCTACAGAATCAGGATGTATCACCCTTCTGGAATATCAATGTGTTCACCAACTAGAAAGCTCCACTGGGCTTGGTGTCTAAAGTTTTTATTGGGATTTCATTATGTAGGCGTAATTGATTGAATCTTCAGCCATGTGATTTAACTAAACCTGTAGCCCCTTATTCTCACCAGTTTTTGGGAGGCTGGGCTGATACCAAGTGGCTCAAAACCCCAACCCGCTAATCACATGGTCCATGGGTTCATCCCTCAGGCATAACTAGTAACTCTTATCCTAAATCACCTCTTCAACATAAACACAGGTGTGGTCCAAAGCTAACCATGAATAACAAAGATACTCATCACTAGGGAAATTCCAGGAATTTAGAGGAACCAAAGACCAGATAAATTCTTTATTATATAGCAAAGGGACTGGTTAGATTTTTCAAAGAGAAAGGGAAAAATCTCCTCTTTATTTGGTCAAAAACTCCTTTTACTTTGCTTGGTTTCCATTCCATGCACTGAAGTCATCCTTCTCATTTAGTAGAAATTTATAGTGAAAACAAAACAAAACAAAAAACAAGACCAGGCTGACAAATTTATAGGGCTTTCAATTGATATTTAGTGTTCCCGGAATATTCCAGATAGAGGAAAACAGAATGAGCAAACATAATAAGATTCAGTAGATATGAATGTGTAACCAATTCCAGGACTGTTTTTCCAGTAATAATGTCTTTTTTGAGTCTTGGAGAAACTAGGGGGGGAAAAAAAAAGACTGATGTGGCTCAAGAAATTTAGGTGATTTTATGAAGCTCTTTTCAATATTATCAGAACTGGGGCCTTCATATCTCTAAAGTAAGATAGTATGACTAAGATTTATACAGAAAAGCATTTTTTTAAAAGCAAAAAAGCTTTCTTCTAAGGCAATCTTTCACAGTATTTGCCTAAATTTAACACTATTGTAATACAGTAACGCCACATTACTTGATCAGAATTATAGAAATCATTATCAGGAAAAATGGGAGAATTAGGCTTGATTCTACAATTTTTTGCTTTGTCGACTGAAATAAATGCACAGCCTAAAAGTTGAGAGTTATGTTTTATTTGGTGGACATTTCTGAGGACTCCAACCCCTTCGAGCCTGGATGATAGCCTCTCAGATGGCTCTGAGGGACTGCTCCGGAGGCAGGGGAGGAGCCACAATATATAGGAATTTCACAACAAAGACCAGGTAGTTGGAACATTAAAAGATTACTTGTTAACTAAAGAAAAGCAGGCATCTCAAGTGAAAGAATTTAGCGCTTTTCTATGTACGGGAGGGAGCAAACATTTGGGCTCATTGAATTCATTCCTTTGACAAGCACCTAGCTATCTAGGGCCAGTATCCTGTCCTTTCTTATTCTGAGTCCCCTCAGGGTGCACCATTGTGAGTGGCTGCAGAGGCCAGGCTGCAGGCTTGTCTTCACTGCAGGGTGGCAGCAGATGCTGGTGACTTGATGGCTTCAGCATTCTTTGTTTACTGATACGGTTTGCAGTATTTTTCGTTCACACTTTTAACTTTCAATTATTTGTCCTGGAATACCCCCTCCTTTTGAATACCCATCTCCTTGTGACATTTAGCTCAAAATCTTGACATTTGTATAATTTCTCGCTCACACCCCCACTGAGCAGCAATATTTCAGTTGAATATGTAAATCATACTGATCTTCAACAGCAATAACAAAAAGCAAAGACCCTTCAAGACAAATGACAAGCAGATTATTCAGGTCTCTGTGTTTAAACGATAAGGAATAGCAAAATGACATGATGACACTGTAGTTCAGGAGTGAAACAGGGAAGAACTGTTAGCCAAGACTAATTTGACATTAGATTCCTGACTAAGTAGAGGGTCCAAAATACCCCTCCGCCGAACTTAAAGTCACCTTACCAGAACTTGGGAACCACCGTAAGCAAGCAGTCTTGAGTAGAATAATGAGCAGAAAGCATTTCAGAAAATAGTAAGAAGTATAGTTCAAAATGTCAGGTGGAGCAGTGTTAGGGACTTTGAAAATCAACCAGATGTTTTAAACTTAATATGATGCATATATTATAGTTTTCCCCTAAAGTAATTAAAGAGAGCAATTTTAGGGTCAACCTGGAATGATTACAAAGGGTGGATTAAAAAGGAAGACAAAGGACAGCAACACGTTAAATAGTTGTGGGAGGTGGATAGAATTGTGGAAATGTACTCCAAGGAGATACAGGAAATGATGAAGTTCAGAGCATAAGAGAAGGAGGTGATTTTAATGAAGAATGATGTATTTTTCTCTGAATAGTAATTACTATAATTATTCGTAACAATTATCTCCCCATAAATCTAGTTTTCTCTGTATACTTCTGCCTGCTTAGGTACCTCTGGTTCCATAATGTGTCTTCTTTAGGAAAAATAATTGTGCCATAGCTGAAAGGGTTTTTTCCAGCATGTTCAGATTATAGGGAAGTATAAGCAGTCTGTGAAGGCGGCGAGGCACATACTCCAACACTTTTTTCTTCAATCGTTTGCAATCTTGTTTTCCTTCTATGCCTGCCCTTTTTGTTCTCCATTTTATTTCAAGACAAACTCAAGGGTAGGGAATTTCAGAGTTACTGGAATTATATTCCTTAAGATATAAGATAAACTGAATACACCAATAGAGGAAAGGCAGACTATTTTTAACTCTGAGATCCTGAGAATTTTAATGGACACTTTTTAATGTAGTATGAATGCCCGATGTACAAAGGTTTTGCATTCTTATTATTAAATGAAATGTTATTCAAAATGACTATAGTTCTGAGTCCAATGGCGACCAACTATTATAACTCAGGTTACAGATATGTTGTAATAGGGAAAGAATTTCTCTCTAAATTTACTTTGACCTTTCTCTCTTCCATTAATTAATGTAATTTCTGTATTTCTTTCCATAACGTTAGAATGCCACTGTGTTCTAATTGGCACTCTTCTTGAATGATACCTGGAAATTTTAGAAGCATGAACCACAATTCTGTTATAAATATGCATGCAAATATGAGCCTTAGACCAGTAAATAGAACTTTGCTTTTCACTTTAGACTAATAAGACAACCAGCATCGACTTAATAGGTATATGTAGTGTTTTTCTGCTTTTATATTATTGCACTAGTTCCATATTTTTTCTAACAATTATCTCTTCAATGTGTGTGTGTGGGTAAGGGTCTTTCTACATGTCCTTGAAATTGAACTGTAGAACGTGGAATATTGTATCATGAAACCTACCCATGTCCCCAGTTCACTTCCTCAAGATTAATTTGCCTATACTGATAATTCTCAGTGAGGTTGTACTGTACCCTGGACACATCTTAGAAAGTTTGGGGGTCAGAGTTTAGAGATTTCTGGCAGGGGCATTTTGTTTGTCTCAGTGATTGAGAGGGGCTGTTAGTAGGTAAGTCAGGAAAGCTAATGTTTAATATAAAGACAGTCCCACAATGAAGAATATTTCAATGTTCTTCACAAGTTTCAAATGTCCCTCTAGATATTATGAAAGTGGAAGCCTTGTTCATCATTCTCCAGTCCTGGGACCAAACTCTTCTTTATTTTTCCAGCACATTTTTATATACACTGAATTTTTTAAAAATGTAACTACTGTGTCATTTGAAGAAAGATTGTATTTTTTATGCAGATTTTCCAAAGGTTCAACTACACGTTGGAAAATGATGTTTCTTAAAGCAACATGGCTTGTGGTATTTAAACCTCCAACCAACCACCTATATTATCCTATAACAGTAACTGTATATTCATTATAATTCCATGAATAGGTTCAAACATCTGAATGTTTTATTTTGCTTTTTTCAAGTGTAGTTGCACTTCAGAATTTGTCCAATAAAACAGATGCCATTTTATTATATTTTTCTTCCAGCAGTGGTTGCTGTCCTGTCTGTATGCCCTTTACCTGGCTTATGCCCTCACACCCTAGCTGCCATCTACTCAAAGATGCTCCTTCAGAGACTTGCCTTTGGCTGCAATGGGAGGTCCCTCAACCCCTGCTATGGTCTGTGTTCCCCCCAAATTTATATGTTGAAATCCTAATGCCATGTGGTGATATTAGAAGGTGGGGTCTATAGGTGGTGCTTAGGTTCTGTCTGGGAGGGGGAAATTTCCCCTCCTACCCTTCTTGAGTTCTTGTGGCTGATCTAATAATATAATTGACACAAGACAGATTAACAGGAGAAAAAGAAATTTAATGCATGTGCATGAAGGTCTCATAGAAATAGGACCTAATAAGTGGCCAAAGCAGACAGCTTTTATACTTTTTAAAGAGGCAATAAATTTGTGAAGAACTGACAGGACAAAGAAACAAGTTTTGGGTGCCCAGTTATCAAAGCATCTGAACAGAGTTTGGGTTTGGTAGTAAATTAAGGGAGTACAAGGTTTATTCATACAGGCTTCTTGGCCCCAAATGCCCTCTCTCTGGTGATGAGGGTGTCCTTCCACCTCCAGGTGCAGGAAGTGCACCTTTCACATGAGAGATTTATGTCCTACTTGCAGGGAGAGAGAGGAGGGTCAGAGTGTCTCTCTTGCATTGGCCACGTCTTAAGTAACTTTAATTCAAAGTAATCAATATGACATTGACACATTTTGGGGGCAGCAGACTGTGTGCCCCAATAGTTCTGAAGCTGGAACCCTCACGAATGAGATTAGTGCTTTTGTAAAAGAGACCCCAGAGGGCTCCCTCACCCTTTCTACCAAGTGAGGACGCAACAGAAACTGACTTCAGACAGTAATTTTCCATTCACCTTATTTTACCATTAATTCATTACTTTTATTTGTATACATGTCTGCATTTTATATTAACTATTCACTTTATTTCAAGAAGTAAAGGGGGGGATTTCAAAATATTTTTATTTTCTAAGAATAAGGCATTAGGTTTGACACTTTGCAACAGATATACATGTGCAATTATATGGTTACATTTTTACTTTTGTGTATTTTACCTGCCGAGCATATCAATCAAGACATTTTCAGATATTTACTAAAATATAAATATTATCACTATGTAAAATATAAAATTGCTAGCAGTAGTATTTTGCTACTGTCAGAGGCATCAAATATACAATGGCAGCGCTGACCATCTTTCTCAGCAGTCGGACCACAAATTAATTCAAATAATCGAAAATAAGGAATCAGCATTGTTTTGATCGCCCTCCACTAACAGTCTTAGAATCAAGTTGAACTGACTGTTGATGTGGAATTTCACAAGCAACTTACAATAACTGAAAGAGGGATATGTTTTATTGTTGGTAATTATACCCATCACAAAAATGCCTGTGAACAGAAGAGGAAAAGAAAAGGCAGATGATTTGAAGCAGGTTATAAAGAAACAAAACCCGAGTCATTTGGGAAAGAGTGGAATCAGCTCTGACTTGCACTTAGAACAGCCCTAGGTTTAGAAAAGTCCCACCTCTGGGGTCTCAGATGCTTTTATTCATAATTATTTTCTTATTTTCTAACATATCATAAGGAAAAACTGTAAGTGCAGTAGAGTGAACAAGGATTTTTAAATCAATCAATTACCTTAACTTGTTTGAACCCCAGTCTTATATCTAAAAGGAGATAATTAGCTATCATAGGCGGGTTTCTTTATTTAATTTTGGGGGAGTCGGTGAGAATTAAGTGTGACAATTTGTTTTAAATTATAGCTACACTGTTACCTAGAGTGTTCACTGAGGAATAATATAGGCCAAGTGAGTGCTCAGGCTCTCAGGAGAAGAGCCTCCACCGACAATGCGCAGGGCCGGTGCTTACTTGGCAAGGTTTCTGAAATTGCTGTAACTTCCTCCAAGTGTCAGCGAAGAACCCCTCGAGGAAGAAAATGGGTTGGTGCAGCTTTTAAAAAAAACATAATAGGAAATAAGATACTGCATATCAGAGCCGTCTGCTCACCTCTTACAGAACTCTTTGAGGTCCTCAGGAGCAAAGCCAGGTCCTCGTGGCTCTAGGAAAAGAAAAGTCATCCCTCAGATGCATATTTTGGGAGGAAGAGTTGAAGTGATTAATGCTGTATTTGAATTTAATGGGTAAGAAGCTGATGAAGGCCATTTAAATGAAAGTGTTGCCCCAGAGATGGTCAGTTTACGGAAGCCAGTGATGACTACAACTCTTAACGTCCTCTGTCTAATAACAAATTTGACTAGTCTGTGATGCTCATGAAAATGTCATTTCAGCTTACCTGTGAGTTATGCCATCACAGTCAAAGAGGCTGCCTGACCCTCCTGTAAGTGTGAATTCAGGCACTGCCATTTGGCCCCTGCCAGAAGAGGCTGCGTCAGTGGAGCGTTTTGTGATTGGTGGGGTGTTGTGGACTCAGTAGTCACATGGGCGGACGAGGCATTCTCCAGCAGCATGGTGCCTCTGCCACTTGGCTCTGGGCATGTATTGAGGACACTGATGGGCTTGTGAAATTCTAGGATGGGTAGATTCTAACAAATAAGGGAAAATTTTATGGCGTAGGGTTTTTGTTTACATTCTATTGAAAGTTTCATGGTAAAACACAGCTGGATAAAATCTGCTAGCAGTAAGCCTACAAAAATATTTTCCAGTGACGATTCAGGAAATTCCACTGCTTCTTGTTCTATTCCTTGACTCTTGTTTTTAATCCTAAATCAGGTAATCTTGGAGGAAAATTTATTTTAGATAGCCAATATTTTCACAGCTGAGTTGTAATTATTTTTAACATTATTTTTGGGTAGTTCTTAATAAGTCACAATTCTGTGATTTTGCCATATTTTAAAACTGATAAAGTGTGCCACTATTATGTTATTAAAGAGGAAAAGGTCTGTGTGACTACACTCTGCTTTGGTCTATAGAAGCATTTACAGTTATTCTAATAATTACTAGATTTTTTTTAAAGCACCATGATAAATGCCCTTATGTAGTAACTCACTTAAGCCACACAACAGCCCTATAAGGAAGGGTAGAATGCTAATTTGGAGTATAATCTTTGTAGTCAGACTGTGGCTTCAAATCACGGGACTCTGCATTTTCTATTCTCTTTCACTCATTCTCTTCCCAAAGCATCCACATGGCTTACTTTGTCCCATCTTCAGATTTCTACTGAAACCACACTATTAGTTACCTTGATTACCCTGTATAAAATCACACCCCAGGATCCTCTCCCATCGCCTGTTTCATTTTTATTTATAACACTTGCCATCATTTAATATACTGGATTTTCATGGGTTTATTTGACCATTGTCCGTCTCCCTCCAATAGATAGTGAATTTCATGGGGCCAATGCCTTTATTTTGATAACTCCTCTATCTCTAGTAACTAAAATTGTGCCTGATAGCACACAATTTTTTTTTAAATGTTGAAAAAATTAAATGAATAAATTTCCCCAGCATGGAAAAATATTCTTGTGGAATTTTCTATTTCTATTATTTTATTATGGTATATACTTGCAGTGTTAGTTCAATTGGGGTTGTAGACATACATGATTTAATAATAAAAACACTCTATAAAAATCAAAAAAGTTATTTTCCTAACTGGGATCAACTGCTGTCACAAGAAAAGATGTTCTGATTGTGATCTCTGATCCTTCTAATGTAGAGAACTGTCAAAACCTCTTTGTGTTGATAGGTGTTTGGGTCAGCGTTTCGTTTTCTCTTCCTAGTTCCCATATCTTCATATTTTAGTTGCAGAAAATCTGCATGCACTCATCTGTTAAATAATTATTGTAATGAAGAAGCATCTCTGCACTTTTTGAAAAACATCACCTGATTCTGCGGCTGACATTCTTCTAGTCAGCGGCGTCCTCTTCAGTGCAATTATTGAGCAATGTGTTTTCTTCCTTTTCAACTTTGAACCGTTGTGAGCCATTTTGTGCAATTCCTGAGTCAATGTTTCTGATTTGTTTACTATTTGGACTTTATAGGCTTACACTCTCACCCTCAGTAAGCCACTGTTTTTCAGGCTATACTGACTGACAGGAACAATAGGAGAGAAACTTGTGCAAGGTACATCTTGAAGTTCATATTTCATTTAGGCATATGAGCACATAAATAAGTAAAACAATGGGACTGTGTAAAGTGTATAATGGAAACATAGTATTAATATTGCCATTTCCATCAATATGCTAGCAGTGCAGGTGGCAGAGCTGGAATTCTGACTCAGGGTGTGAGTTCAGGCTGTGCTTTGACTTCATATCCTGTGGCTTTGGCCGTCATGCCATATCACCTCCTCCCCCTAACTATACACAGTACTGGTAGCACCCTTTTGCTGCTGGATGATAGTCTCTGACTGACTGATGTATCTGTGAAGACCCTGATCGAACCCAGCCCTAATATCTCTGCATAGAGATGTTTAAAAGATTTAGGTTATGACTCTAAAATGACAAGAGGTTTTTTTTTGTTTGTTTTTTTTTTTTTTTTTTTTTTTTTTAACGATTGTTACTATGACTAATACACTAATTTGGTGGTACTATTCTTAAAATATATTTCTCTGATCTGAGCGGTTCTTGCTTGTTTCCTCATTTGGCAATGTGTTGTCAGAGGTGCTAGAAAGGACATGGCACTCTCTTCTGTTAGGAAGAATAGCTTCCTATTTGGCATCTATGTTAGCAATTGATTCCGTATTTAAAAGCAACATCTTCCATGGAATACCTTTAGTATTTCATTAATAAATCAGAGGTCTTGATTTGTGTTTCATGTTGTGTTTTCACACCTGTGCAAATGTGAGGGGATATCTCAAACTGATTCCATTCAGTCCTGGTCAGGTGTAAGGTTAGGTGTTCATGGATCTCATCTTCGTTGGAGAGAACTTAATCACTGATAAAGGAGAAAGTTGTCTGCAAGAGGGCAAGTGGTTGGGGCCAAGGAAGGTTTTAGGTCACAGATAGACTTTTACTCTTCCTGGACAAATGAAACCATGATGCTTTCCATGGGAGATATTCACAGGACAAAACCAAGAAAGACAGCTAATCAAGGGCTCTTCTCAGGTGATACATGTAGTCCTCACTCAGGTCTTCAGTGGTCTGTAGGGCTCTGTGGCTCTTTGCAGCTCTCTAGTCATGACGACATGCAGTGTTCACTAAGGAGGGATATGGGCAGTCTAGCCAAGCTGCCTCCATCTGTGTTTACATGACCTTTCACAGTTTGGGCTCCACTGACCTCTCCCTCCGTAAGGTCTCCTCTTACCTCCCTTCCCCTGACTACCAGAGCTCCAAAACCCAAAAGCAGCAATTTTATTAACATATCCAATATAGTACTATTGAAATAAGGTAAAGGAAGGAACAATAGCTTATTTATTTATAGACGATATACAAGTCTGTAATTCTCTTCCTTCTGTATTTTGTGGTCTTCAAACTATAAAGTAGTTCTATTGGTTTTTATTATCCATATAAAAACAGATGCAGTTAAAATATATTTTTTCTATATGTTATTCAAACATATTGGTTTTCTGCTTTTCAGCCTAAAAGAATGATGAGGCCAACTAAAGGTGAGGGTTGGGAGAGAAATTAACATTTATCAGGGGGAAGTAATGGAACAATATTTTCTGCGAGCTTGGGGTGGTGAAGAAAGAAGGAATAAAGGGAGGGGAAAATGTATTTTTTTCTATTGTCCTTTCAAGTGTTGTTCATCTATTTGCTTTTTTTTTGTTTTAATCAAAAGCGCCTTTTCAGTTGCTTTTGCACCAACCTTTTTTGTTATCAAATTACCAAAGAGAAAAATATACCTAGAACCTTTCACTAATTTCTGCTCAATATATACTACTGTGTGGAAAGCAGTGTACTTTGGTTTGAAAATGATTGTAGATAGAAGATTTAGTGTGTTTTAAAAAAGGAATAGAAAGGTGAGAAAAAAAAAAACCCTTTTGTTCAATACATTTTGCTAAGATGCAACCAAAATTTAGTTCATACCAAATAGAGTAACAAATTCTGAAAAACCTTAATAGGCAAAAATAAAGAATTCTGCAGCAATCAGTTGCAAATGAATTTGGGAGTTATTGCAAAACTATTCCCCATGGCTTGAAATTCACTATAATTCTATATTGAAAAAGGCAAGCAGAATTCTAGAGAAATATAGTATAAATCAAAGAGATGGTCTTATTATATATAAAGTAGTAAGACTTCACCTGGAGTACTATAAAATATAGTGCACATGATCTCTCAAGAAAGATGTAATTGTCTATAAAGGTATAACACAAGGTAGGCTGACTAGGTCCTAAAGATGCCTGTGTGAGGAACAAGGGAGTATGTATTCATAATGGTCAAGGGAGGAATTTGTGCTGACACAGGACATATTTCAATTTTAGTCAGCAATTAATTGAATGGAGCCCAACTAGTCATGTTTCATTGATCTTGATATGGAAGCTACTTTCTAAAGGGTTGAGGTTTTTTCTTTTTTTATGCCGATGATAAAAAAAAGTTTGATTTGAAACCTTCCATCAGGACTTTTGAGAGAGCCTACCTTGGATTGCCTCACTCTTTTCAATCCTTTTGTATGATTTTTTGCTGTGTATACTGCCTACTCACTCTATGAATCATTCTATTATTTGGCGTGTCCTTCTGCAATCTGTCCACTTTAATCAAAACCTAATCCAAAAAGGCATCATAAGCATAAAAAATTGTGGTAGGTTGAGAGGATATTAATATGAAACAATTTTAGTAGGTAATAAAATATATTGATAATGAAATAGAACACGTTGCAATAAATCTGGGTTAGATTTAAGTACGGCACAGTCATTTGTCTTGATTTTGTTAAACCACCTCACCTGAAGCAAATAAAACAAAGTAATTTACATGTTAATTCCCCTCCCTGTTTCTGAATTCTTTGTGATAACTGCAATTAACGCTGGTCAATAATATTTTGGTGTCATAAGTATTTTTAAAAATGGGTAACACTTTAATATCATTTGATTGCTTTGGGCATTTTTCTAGTTGCTTTCATCCTCTGATGTTAGTTACATTTCATTATGTAGGTCTACAGTTTTCTTCCAAAGCAGAGGTAGAGGTTGAAAAGGAAACCTTTGATTTCCAATTGACCATAGCAGTCTGAGAGGGGCAGTGACCATATATAATCTCTCATCATGAAGTACTCAGCCCTGTGGAGAGAAGGCACTTAGTCATGTAGATACTTTCAGAAACAAGGTTCCATAAGTAACAAACTTTGGGAGTCAATCAAGATTGCACAGGCAAAGTTTGTGTTAAAGCTCTTGGTAGAAATTCACTTTACTCTTAACATTTATAGGACAACAGAGCAGAATTCTTTGATAGGCATTTGATGGGTCCACCTTGAAAACTAAGGGAGAAGGTATTAATGCAATTTATTTTTCTTAATTTTTAAAAATTAAGAAATAATTGAAGTACGGTTGATTTGCAGTGTGCTAGTTTCTGGTGTACAGCATAGGGATTTAGTTATGCTTGTATGTAATCCTTTTCATATTCTTTTTTAATATAGGTTATTACAAGATACTCAATATAGTTCCCTGTGCTGTACAGTATGACCTAGAGAGGCAGTTCCTTTTAACATGGGACAATCCATCACCTGGAGGATGATTATACCTCAATCTCAATAGACTGGAAAACAGACTTACTTCCTATGATGCACAGAATAATGCCCCCTCTTCCCCAAAGATGGCTACATCCAAATCCCCAGAACTTGTGAACATGTAAGGTGACACGGCAGGAGGAATTTAAGATTGCACATGGAGTAAAGGATGTCAGTCAGTTGACCTTAAGAGAGGAAGAGTATCCTGGATTATGCAGGTGGGCCCAATGTAATCACAAGGGTTCTTAAAAGTCCAAGAGGGACTCAGAGGGGAAGGTCAGTAGGTTGGCAAAATGAGAATGACTCTTGTGGTGTTTTTGGCTTAGAAAATTTGAGGAAAGGGCCATGAGCCAGGGAAAACAGAGGAATGTGAGAAGCTAGAAATGGTAATAAAATGAATTCCCTCTAGGGTTTCCAGAAAGGAATGCAGCCCTGCTAATACCTTGAGGTTCGCCCATCAGGATCCATGTTGGATTTCTGACCTACAAAACTGTAAGATGATAAATTTGTATTGTTTTAATGCACTCAATTCGTGATAGTTACAGCAGTGATAGAAAGCTAATATAACCCCCTACTTGCTCTCTTTGCTCTAGTCACGCCTTTAAGCTGAGGTTTAATATAAATCCACTTGCTATATGAGTCATGAATTTACAGTTTGGCTGCAGAGCCCTTTTGGAAATTTCATTCTTTTCTTGAAAACCTAATTCAACAAAAAAGTCAAATAAGCATGACCAGTGGTGTGGTATAAGGTTAATACTGAATTGTGGGAGTGGGTCAGAGTCCCTAAAAGTCTCGTTAGTAGTCGTCGCAGTCACTCACTGTCATCTTTGCCAAGATGTGGACAGCTCTCCCTAGCTTGTTTTGTACAATGTACTCCTTAAAGTCCTCTAATAAATTAGCTTACTTGATGGATTTAAGTTCTACCTCCATGAAACTCTCCTAATACTCACCATCAGAATTAATTATCTACTCTCTTATCATTTTATTTATTTTTTAAAAATATTTATGATAGAGTACTTTCCATAGTTAGCCTTATATGCTGTGGAGCAATTTATTCTCCAAATATCCCAAAGATAGTAATGCACGCAACACCCTTATGTGGAGGGAAAGATGGAAGATGAATGCCTGGTTGAGAGGTGCTTGGTTACCCTGCATAAAATACTGACCCCAAAACCGTGGTAACTTACAAACGACAAGGTTTATTTATCACTCATGCTGAACGTCCATCCTGGAAACATTACTCACAGTTGTGACAGGAGTGTTGAGCCCGGCGACCCGCTCCTCATGACAGCTCTTAAACCTGCTGCCCTGAAATGACACACAGCACATTTGCAAATATTTCATTGGCTAAAGAAAGTCACATTACCAAATCTGTGTGCAATAAGGTCAAGGAAATAGTAATCTTCCATTCAAGAGAGGGAGCATTTAGAAACTATGACTCAGTCTTCCACAATGAACCAGATTTCCCTGGAAGGTGGTAAAAGATGTAACTGAGCAGGACCCTGTGGGGCCTTCCCAGGACAGACCCCTCCCCATGTCCTCTGCTGCAGCTCCTCTCTGAAGTACCCAGATAATAGTATCTCGTGTATATAGTTCCTGAGTTTTTCAGATACTAAAAACTACCACCAGGGGAAGAAATTAAGTATTTGATCAAGAGCACGTGTCCCCCAGACCTTCTGGCGCTAAGAGGATGATGGTGTTGACACCCCGTTACCCTAACATCACCCCTCAGAGAACTGGGCACGAGCTGATCACGTGCCCTGTGGCCTGCAGCCCTTACCTGGCCTTTAAACATGCTGTGCGGAGACCCTCTGGGGAGTTCAAGATTTTCTTGGGCATGAGCCCCTCCACCCTCCTTGCTCGGCCCTGCAGTCAGCCTTTCTGTACTCCAAACTCTGATGTTTTGGCTTGTGTGGCCTCATGGTGCATTGAGCACATGAGCTTGCATTTGGTAACAATGTGATTTCGAGAACATTTTAGAACAGTGTGTTTGGGCAGTCCAGTAGGGAAAGAAAATGTGTGCAGCAGAACAACGTGATTAAAGGCACTTGCTGTATGATATCGATGAGTCTGTGCAAGGGAAGTGGGCTACGGAGCCTGCAGAGGCAAAGAGAGAAAGAATAAGAAAATTTTTAGTAGTTTCTTTGTAAGAAGGAGAGGTAGCCAAAAGGAAATTTATGACTCTGTCCAGGGGATTTGGTTGTAAACTCACAGTGATGCCCCTTTAAAGAAACCAGCTGCAAATTGCCCCATTATTTTTCAAGTCTTCTGGAGTTAGACTACATTTGACATTCTCATTATCACTCCTTGGTGTTTATAATGTATAGACACATTTGAATGTGTTGGGGGTCAGGGCATGTTGCCCCAAAGTATGCTTCAATGTCATATTATTTTGAATTAAAGTTACTTAAGAAATGACCAGTGCAAGAGGGATGCTTTGACGTCCCTCTCTTGTCTCCCTGAATAAAAGCAGGGAATAAATCTCCCATGTGAAAGTTGCCCGCCCTGTACTGGGTGGTAGAAAAAACAACTTTATCTCCTAGAGGCAGGAAATTCTGTATAAACAAAACTTGTTTCTTCTTTACTAACTAATTACCCAATCTCGAACTTTGCTTAAATCCTTACTAATTAGGCACCCACACCTAAGTTTCTTTGTCTTGTCAATTACTCTCAAATTTATTTTTATTTTATCTAAAAAGTATAAAAGCTGCCTGCTTTGGCTACTTTGTAGGTCCCATTTCTTTGTGCACAGATTAAATTTGTTTCTTTGTCTCCTGTTAATCTGTCTTGTGACAATTTTATTATAGTCCAGCCATAAGAATTGAGGAAGAGTAGAGGGGAATATTTCCCTCTCCCTGACAAGTATGTGACCTGCAGATATTGGGCCAAAAGTGAATTCAATATCTTAGACTTCTATTCATTTTTGGACGTTGGTTCTTTTTAGTTACTTTACTTTGTCCTTAAATTGTGAATGCCTGGAGCGTAAGAAAACAAAAGAATCAATAACCAAGTACTATCAGTGGACAATGTAAAGTACAAATGGTAAGTCTTACTATAGCAGTAATTATGTTGCCAGTAGATGTAGCCGGTGCCCAGGTTTCTTGTCCTATCCCAGAAGGAATGCAGAGACAAGACACAGAGGTTAACAAAGTAAAGTGGGGATTTATTAAGGGATGGATAGTACACTCTCAAGGGGAGAGCGGGCAGGCTCAGGTGAGTGGCTGCCCTGTGTTTCTTTGGCAAGTTGGTTACATAGGGTATAAAAATGTATGGTTGGAATATTCATTGGGGAGGGAAGGGTTTGGGGTCATATTCCCTGATGATCATCCCAACTCCACCTTCCCAAAGGGAGGAGGGATTTTTGTCCTTATTTGGTCTGGATCGGAAGTGTCATGGCGTCGGTGCATGGTGGGCACTTCTGATCTGCAAGGCTCATTTTACTGAAATGAGGGCATCATGAGCAAGAGGTTACATTTGGACACTGGAGGTTCCTGCCTTTTCCCACCTTTCTTTGTCGGCCTCCAGGTCTTTCATCATCCCAAAAGATGTGACTGTTTACCAGCTCAGAGGCTCCTGCTTTTCCTTCTCTGCCCAGGGACCCCTGGTGCAGTATAGTTTCCTGCATTTGGCCTGTGCCCCTCCTTTCTGCCCAATTCCTGCCATTTGGCCTGAGTCCCCCTTTCTCTTCTCATATCTAGCCATCTGCCTGATCTAACAATTATACATTAGAAGGTAAGTTTTCCAAATGAAAGACACTCTCATTGTGAATTTTAAATGGCCAACAATTTATGAGACATAAAATAAGAAAATATCTCAGAAAAACTGAAAATAGAGCATGCAAAAAGAAAAATCAAGAATATATGAATCAAATGTAAACCAAAAGAAAGATCTGAAATCACAAATTCCGCACTATGTAAAGGCATTTGGGAAACAGCTAGTTGTCTGGCTTTGGAGAAGAAATGGAAAATAAGGCAGGAAGAGAATGAATCTCTATTTGCAGCTGAAAGGATTAACATGTTAACAAGTACTGTAATTCAGCATATTGAGCATACTTCTTTCCCAGAGCTCAGATCCCCAAGAATATACCCTAACCTTAATTTTCAAAAATCACGAACATATTGAAGATTTATTTATCTCATTGTTATTTCATAGTATACTTGGTGAAAGCAGTGGTAAGATTTTTTTTTTTTCAATCACAAAGAGATGGACGTGAATTTGAATTAATTACTGGGGTTCAAGTCTGAGGCAATAGGATCATGAAGGATGGCATTTAAAAACTGAAATTGAAAGGAAGAGATAAATACAGGGAGAATCCAGAGACTGAGAGTCAAATCGAGAGAGTACAGTGGTAGTCCTGACACATTGTGAAGAAATGTTTGGGTTAGATACTGATTATCCCTAGAATACAAAATGAAAGAAATTGAGGGTCCAAGAGAAGATTGTGTCAACATTGGCAGTACGAACACTGTTTCAGATAGTCCAAAGGGAAAACAAAAATCAGCAACAACACAAGAACAACAAGTCAGTCCAAGTGCTAACGACGGCCTTTAATAGAGGGACTATCCAGACGATAGTCACACATTTTCAATAGTTCCAGGCTTCGAGTACTTACTGGTTTGGCACTTTTTTGTAAGAAAAGATGGTGGTAACTAAATGCTTCCATTTTTTTCCATCAGGTTGCAACATAGACTAATTCTCTTTCCTTTAACATATTAGGAGATACAGAGATTAAAAAGGTGATAGCAGGAAGCGTATCGTCTTGACAATGACTGAAATGAACTGAAACAGACTGAAATAATGAAACGAACACACGCTACACAACTGTGTTTTCTCTTACGTATTCTGTTTGCTAAAAGCTAGTGATTTATCTGTGGGGAAGGTGACTAATACTAGAATATTTGACACAGGATTCAATTTATCTAAATAGCTGTTTCTTCAAGGTCATTTTCCATTGTTTGCATTTAGGAAAAAGCATTGAAAAGTGTTCAAAGCCTGGTGTTTGGATTTATTACTTGCTTAGAGGATGGCGTTCTGAAAAGAATATATTTTTCTTGAGGTTTAAACTCCTCTGAATAAATATTTCCTTGCATCTTAAAATAATGAAATCACCTCACAATTTTGATTTATCTAAAAAATGTTTTATTTTCGTATGAAGATTGGCTTCTATCAAAGTTATACAGACATGAAGCTGAGAGACCTTGATGATTTTCAATTGATTTTAAAATAGCTTTGTGGGAACACTGTTGAACTTTGCAAGGATGGTCTGAAGTCTATGCTAAGAGTTTGCTTTTCATCCATGTCTGCAGGGGAAGGGGGGTGGTTCTCATTGTGACTCCTTGGTATTTATAAACATAGCCATGAGTGAAATTCACAACAAGAAATATCCTTGGCTTACTCGCTAGTGTCAATGGAATAAACAGTTCATAGAGAGGCAGTCAAAAGAAAAAGCGGTGATGGAATATCTGCCACTTTTGTCCCTTCCGAGTCTTTTTATTCTGAACTGCAGATTTTCACATAACAGGATTTAATAAGTGTATAAAAGAGATGTCTGTGTGTGTGTGTGTGACTGAAGCAAATGGTCTAAAAGAGTAGGGTTGTCTTTAAAAAAAAGGAAAGTTAAGTAATAATGCATAAAATTGAAAAAACTAGTTGTTAATTTTTGCCGCTCATTTTCTACTCTGATGTCTTCCTAAGCTCAGTGTCTTCTTGTAAAGAAAATAATAGGAGATCCTAATGAATAGACAGTGTTCTTCAAGGACTTAGTCTACTTGTCATATACTCAATAATGTTAATGCTCTTAAGACACAGTTTAATATTTTTAACATTTTACTTGGAAAGAACTTCATCCTTGCAGTAAGGATTCAAGAATAAATACAACATAGAGAAGACTTGCAATCCTTTTTATACAAATTCACCTACTGTTAACATTTTACCCCATTTGAGTAAGTTGAGTAAAATATGGCCCTTTACTACCAGATTTTTCCATGTGTTTCCTAAAAATAGGGATATGATTTTATATAACTATAAATCAGCCATTAGCTAATAATTTAAGTGATCCAATAGTTCTATCCAATCTGTGGTCTATAATTCACTATTTCCACTTGAACAAATAATTTCCTTTACAACCTTTTCTCACCACTGCAGGGTATAAGTATTATATTGTCTTGTCTATTCAGTCTCTTAAAAAATTTAGCTATAACCACAGTCTTTCTTTGTGTTTTATGACATTGACATTTTAAGAGTATATTTATCTCCTACTTGTATTTAATAGACGGTTCCTCAATGTGTGTTTTCCTGATGGTTCCTCAATATTAGGTTCCCATTATTTATTTTTGGCTGTTGTATGTGTCCTTTTCAGAAAATCACATCTGAAAGCACTCGATGTGCATTTGTGCCCATTGATGGTAGGAATTTCAAATACCCAACAGAGTCATATCTGATTTCTCCACTGTTTAACTTACTATTTTTTTCCTTGTAACTGATAAGCAATTTGTGAGAAACACTTTCAAGGCATGAAAATATTCTGTGCTCATCTAAATATCCACCCAAAGCTTATCATCTATTGATTCTTTGCTTAACAAAACTTTACTATATGGTGGCAGATGATAATTTTCCAATTCCAGCACCTGCTCCATATTAACTAGCTGACACTTGCTAGTCTATTGTAAACAACAGCCCCTCTCCCATTTAGAAATGAATTTATGTGTGTATTTATATGTCTCGGTATTCTTTACCTATTAATGATGGATACAGATTGATGGGTTTCTGTTTTTTCCACTTGTTTCTAATTCATTATTATACTCAATTGTCTTGGTTTTCAGATTGTCCCAGATTTGACCAGTGGGTCCGCTTCAAGCTAGCATCTGTGCTCTTGCGACATGTCCCCCCAGTCATTTTTTGAAACCTTCTTATTTATGACATCCCCTGGAAACAAGCTTTTCCTTTTTGTGGGAAACATTACCAGAAACCAAGATCTCTGAGTGCTAGGTGTCTTTATTTTAACTTGGACACATTTTCTTCTAGGCCCTTTCTGTGGTCAGAGCTGGGAAATACATGCATGTGTATCTACGTCTACATATTCCTATGTCCGTATCGATCTGTAACATGTAGTGCATATATGTACATGTGTATATATACACATACGCATGCATATGCACACACAAACATGTATTTTAGAAATCATGAGTTCACGCCTATACCTCCAAATTTCATATATCTGCATAGTCCATACTTTTATTTTCCTCTGTCATCATTGAAAACTCTGGCTCCCAACACATGAAAATTCACTAATTTTCTCAGTCCTATAACACATCTAAAATAAATTTACTTGTACAACTAAAAAATGAAATGTTCTAAAAAGAGTTCAGGACTTGTTTTTAAATGTCCCCTCTCCTCACCAATACATACCGCTCAAGATTGAATTCAAATAATATGTTTATAAGTTACTGAGATTAGTTCTTATTTTTTCTTCCATGTGTTTATAATATTCCTTTGAAAATAACTGGATTTATTTGTTATCATTTTCTCTGTTTTAGGTCTTCCTCCTTTACCATTAGTGTAGACCTTTTATTTTCCTTTTTTTTAAATGTGCAATACTTTCATGTGACAAAAACCCCACAATTATGCAAAAAGATCTACTCAGAGAAATGTCTTTCCTTCCCGTATCCATTCCACTCTATTTCTGCTACCCTCTTCAAGGTAATCAGTTTCATTGTTTCTTGCTGTATCTTTCCTATATATATTAGAAACAATAAGCAAATTGATGCGTGCTTTCTTATACCCTCACCTTTTTGAAAAGAAAATATGGCTATATATATATATATATGTTAGTGTACCTTTCCCTTTTTGTTTTACTTTATAATATCTGCTAAAAATCCCTTAACATGTGTTGAGAGAATTCATTCTAATTTTTAAAGTCTTATAGAATTAACTATCATGTATGCAATGTAGTTTATTCAGTGAATCTTCTAGACTTGAATATTTAGTTTCCAATATTTTACAATGATAAATTATGCTGCAATGACTGATTTTGTGCATATATATTTTTCTGCTTTTGGAGGTGCATCTTCAGAGTGTATCTTAGAAGTGGGATTGCGGAGTTGAAAGGTACATACATAGGTAGCTTCACTAAATACTGCCAACTCCTCCCCATAGGGCTTGTGTCGATTTGCAGCCCCACAGCATTGTATGAAACTTTATGTTTCCCTTGTTTTTACCAAGATTATACTGTCAAGCTTCTGGATCATTGCCAGTTTGGTGAGTTACGATGTTATGTTTACAGAAACCTTGTGAAGCAAGCGTTACTATTTTTATAATACAAGTAAAGAATGCGCACTCCAAAGAGATTATGTTAAGTTCCTAAGGGTCAGTAGT
The DNA here is from genome assembly GCF_036321535.1 of Camelus dromedarius. Classification (NCBI taxonomy): domain Eukaryota; kingdom Metazoa; phylum Chordata; class Mammalia; order Artiodactyla; family Camelidae; genus Camelus; species Camelus dromedarius. The sequence continues at coordinate 65,894,883 of NC_087447.1, forward strand.
AAGCAATTGTTGAACTTAGATTCATAGCTATATAATTCATTCAAGCCCATATTTTATTAAAAAGAAACTGAAGATTCATCTTTCAAAGAATTTCCTCAAGAAAGTGGACATCATGAAATTCCATGGTGGTAGTTCATTTACTGTACATGAAAAATAGACTCTTTTCTGAGAAAATAACAGAAAGTCATGCTCCGTATGTCAAAGATTATAAAAATATGTAATTTAAGGGGGATGAAGTGGAGACCTAGAGAGGATAATAGAATCCTAAAATAATAAAAGGAGATGGGACATAGAATTAGTTGTCCATCCATGATTGTTTTGAGTGTAGAAGACTAATGGAATATTTAGAATATTATTTCAATAGTTCTAAGATTTTGAAATAGTTGTTGACAAATTTGCTCTTTATATCAATAGATATAAAAATTCTCAACAGTTTTCAAAAATAAAATTATTTCTAAAATATTAAAGAGTGGTATAAATTCATATACTTCATAGCAAATGAAAAAAACTTTCTATTGATTAACTGAATGTTAAAATTAACAGAAGCAGTACAGTTAGTTTTGGGGTAAAAATACCTTCACATACTTTATACATAACTTATAAAATGTCTTAAGTATTATGTCAAAGGTATTTTTCTAACAAATAGATCTTTAACCTGATGGTTCAATACAATATTTGACAAAATAGCCTGTATTATTCTTATTGTATGAAACGGTTAATACATTTAAAATTGTTGACACCTTCAATTGACCATTCTTTATATACCATAATATTTCTAATCAGGAAGATAATCTATACAGTAAGCTGTGAACAAATTCTGCCACGCGGCAAAATTTTCATTATAATTTTTTGTACTGAAAGGGGTAAATATTTTGATACAAATGTTTTCACAGTTATTTTCTTTGCCTTCTTTCAGAGTAACTTCCCTAATAAAATTTTTTTGACAGGACAAAATTCATCAAATATGCAGTCTTTGTTTATGATTCTTTTAAATATTTTACTGAGTGTAGATGCTCCAAAATAGTAGATTTCAATTTCATTTTATTCTTTTATGGACAATACAGAACACTTCCCACAGGTTGAAACATTCTACAGCCCAACTAGGAAATTTAGGTCTCATTATTTAATTTGTTCTTTTTTTCCCCCTTGCTTTTATAGAGACAAATGTTATTGCCTTTCTGTTTGCAAATGTTGTTTTCAGTAATTCAAAGTGGCCAAAAATCCAAATGCCAACGTTTATAAGACACTCTGTTTGTTGAGCAACGGGAACTCTCATATGCCGCTGACAGGAGAAAATCCTCACTTTGGAGCATGTTTTGTCACTATCCACTAAAGTTAAACATATGCATATCCTGTAGTCCAGCAATTCTAGTCTTAGGTGTGTTACGCAAAAGTAGGGGGAGTACATATGTGCATCAAAGGATATACTGTATACAAGAATGTTAATAACAGCGCTATTGAAATAGCCCTAACCTAGAACAACACAAATGTCCTTCAAAAGCAGAAAGCAACAGAAGTTGAGATATCCTCACACGGTGGGCTACTCTACAGCAATGGGATTGAACCAAGTACAGCTGTCCAGAACAGTAGACGAAGTCAGCTGAAAGATTATACACATATGATTCCCTGTGTATCAAGTTCAAAAATGGCAAAACTGACCCATGGTGTAAGAAATCAGGACAGTAGTCATCCTGAGAGGGGGAGGTTGTGCCCTGTCTCCAAGGGGATGCAAGCTGAGCTCCTGGGTTGCCAGCATTTTCATGTTTCTGTTCTGGGAGTTGGCTGCTTTCTTCTAGGTTGTTTGATTGTTTTTCTTTTGTGAAAATTCAACCAGCTGAACACTTATCAGTTGTATCCTTTTCTGTAATTATTTTAAGTATACTTACTTAAAATTTTTCTTAAAAATTTGCCCAATGAATGATAGCTATGGAAACTGTTTGTAAATCTCTCTAAAGAAAAGGGAATGAAGTCTTGAAAGAGTAATGCCCCCTTTCCAGGATTACTTTAAGAGTACATAAGGCAGAATTAGAATATGTGATTTTCATTTTTCTCCCTCTCCTCTGGAGATACAGCTTCTCAAGATAGGTAAGTTCTTTGATTTATTGCTACATTCTCTACTGAATTCATAAATTCTCATCTTCAGGAAGGCTTTTAATGGTATTATGTTCAATTTCTATAGCATTTCACATTTTGAAGCATGTTCTTATATATCACCGTATTTCTGTATTTAAACTTTACAACCAATCTGTAGAGAAAAAGGGCATTTATGTCTGCTTTATTGGTTCGAAATTGTCCTTCTTGCAGAATGAGATTCTCTTTCGATAAGTGAGATGCAAGGAAAGAGCTGAAGCAGAGTTGCATGCCCTTCTTCCAGCAGCCTGCACTCTGAGGGAAGCCTTGTCTAGCCCCTCTCTTGTCTTCCCTTTGAGAGTGAACACTAGGACCACATTCTAATTGCTCTCTAAGTGTTGGATCTTAGAACCTCTGACAATAGCTCAGAAAAAGACTGGAAAACTAGCAAAGTAATCATTGCCATGATTTTAGAATAGTACTTATGAACTTTCAAATACACCTAAAGAGCTTATGAAATGTTCAGGCAGTGTGACCCTATATCCCCAGGGACAGTCCACACCTGTTCTGGAGAGATAAACACTTTCTCTGAACATCCACAGAGACCTTCCTTTCAAAGATGCAACACAATCTTTAGGCCATAGTAATCTTTACACAAAAGGTTTCTTCTATCTGGAACATCCTTGATCCTTGATAATCCTTGATACTTGATAGTTGGTGCTTTTCCTTAGCTGGGTCTCACCCATTCTTCAGTTTGCTGCTTAAATACTATACCAGTCTGTCTTCTCTGTGAACTCTGAGTAAGGGACTTTCCTATTTACCCTCATGTGGTATTTCTGGATCCAGTAAGAGTGTCTGATATGTAGTAAGTGTCCAATTAACTTTTTGAATAAATGAAAAGTAATGGTATCTTTTCTGAATTCCCAAATTTCTGGAATATTCTTTGGCTGCAATTTGAATAGCCAGAAAATAAAACATCATTAAAAAGTCAAGCTTGCCAGAGAACTCAAAAGAAATGTTAAATCATTAGCTAATAAGGGAATTTTTAGGATGAAAGGAAAAACAAAAGTTCCTTCAGTGCAGCAAAGTAAACTTCTAACTTGATGTCTGCTGTATAAATCTTGGAAAATAGAATGTCTATCCTAAAAAAAGTTATGTTATAAAAACCCAGAACTCATAAGAAGGATTCATTCACCTTACTTACCTGGAAATGTTGGAGTCAGAGAAAAGGGTTGGAGTGGATGGCATGGGTTTAGCTTTGTAGGTTTTATATATACTACTTGGGAATTTTGTAAGGGGTTATTTTCCCTTACAAAGGAAAGAAAATGATTAAAGTAAAAGTGGGGAGCTGCCCAGTGGGAGACAATTATTAGCTTCAGCTAACAAGTAATATAATTAGCGTGCTTACATGTTTTGTTTATCTGGGAATATAATTTTATTAATCAAGTATAAGCCGTAATGGTGGCTACCTGGTGATTTGTAAATGTATACACCTTGCTGAATAGTAATTTGGAGTCCATTAGCTCCTAAAACTGTCAGGCAGAAGTTTCATGATGAGTTGGCAGGAATACACTCAAAATGGAAGCATCAGCTCATTAATGAGAGACTTTGAGAGGAGTTGGCTTCAACTCTGTTGAAGGTCATCGAGAAAGGGGCGGAAAGCCCAGCAGTGTCATCCCCAAACCACTTTAGTTCTCTGTTAAGAGGAAGTGATCCGTGTCAATTAATCTTGCAGAACCAGGAGAAAACAGTCACATGCAGCTACCGGAAGAAATGATCTTAAATCCAAGACTGCATTTTGCTGCATAGGTTCCAAGTGGGAAGTGTCACTGACTTAAGGAGAAGGATAACACGCATGCATTCTTTCAATTACCAGCAAGATTTTATTTTAGAAGATACTGAAGCTACTTTTGGAATATGAATACATGAACATTAAATTTCTCAAGTTTTTAAAATTATTTTTAATTCATACAGCAAAGATTCATCATTTTATCTTCTCTATTTAGTCTCATTCCTTCTGCTGAGATTTCAAACTGATACCCTCTAGTGTGCCTTAGTAAGGAAAAGAGTCTGAGACCTTTAAGACCTTAGAACAGCTAATTTACAGGTGATAGTAATAATACATATTTTTGTTGAGCACTTTGACTATGTCAGGCATTTTTCAAAGCCCTTGATATATATGACATTATTTAATACTCTACATGACTCTATGTGTGTCATATCCCAGCCAGATATGAAAATTGGTGGGGTCTTGCAACAAATTCTTGCCAATGGTATGTGAGAGGAAGGGATTACGTGCTATTTCTGGGTCAAAGCCTTGTTGAAGCTGGTGTGCAGTTTCTTTTTATCATTTTCCCCTTTTGCTACTTGGTGTGTCAAGGATAAGGCCCTGGGGGACTGGCAGGGCTCTGTATTGGAAAGAACAAGCTTTCTCAATTATCACAATGAAAACTGTGGTCCACTCTCTTGATCCCTGCTCTGGATAACTATGTGAGAGAGAAAATAGACTTTTATTGTGTTAGAGCTCTTACATATGTAGGTCTATTTGGTATGGCATTTTAGAATACTCTAACAGTAAAAGGCACTACTATTATCCCTGTATGATGGTGGAGGAAATTGAGGCATAGAGTTTTTAAAGTAAATTTCTCAATTGCTAATTAGCCAAATGGCTTTGAATCCATGCGATCTGACACCAGAGACTGTGTTTTTAACTGCACTGCTGTGCTTGCCACCTCAGTTCTGAGTGGCATCTGGCTAAGTGATTAGCAGATCGAAGTGCAACTGTTGCTGATGAAGAGGGAGTAGCTGGAAGCAGCAGTTAGCCCATGAACACATCCTGCAGAAAGAAGCTACTCTTGTTGACTTAGGGAGACAGCTGATGGATAGGACATTGGAGTCCATGGGCAATGAAACTGCTCATCAAGGGAAGGACTTCAATCTAAGCCTGATAAGTAAAACCTTTTTCCCCACCTTTCCTCCTTGTCTGATGCATTAGAGGAGTTAATCACCAACGGGGAAAATTGGAGAGGTTTGTAGAAGGGAGACTTCCAATGCCCCTCAGTTTCTGGAGCCACACACAGCTCCATCAGGGTTGGGGGAAAGGAGAACTTTAAATTAAGTTTAAGACGAAAGATTGTTTCTATGATAATAAACAGAATTTAGATCTTGAACTCAGCCCTTTCCATTAGCCAAATGTAAGAGCAGAGCTATGAAACAGAAATATTCTACTCAGCCATAAAAAATGATAAAATAATGCCATTTGCAGCAACATGGATGGCTCTGGAGAATATCATTCTAAGTGAAGTAAGCCAGACAGAGAAAGAAAAATACCATATGATATCACTCATATGTGAAATCTAAAAAAAAAAAAGACAAATGAACTTATATAAAACAGAAACAGATCACAGACATAGAATACAGACTTGTGGTTGCCAGGGGAGAGGGGCTGGGAAGGGAAAAACTGGGAATTCGAGATTTGCGGATACTGATTGTTATATATAAAATAGATAGACAAGTTTATACTGTATAGCACAGGGAACTATATTCAATATCTTGTAGTAGCTTACAGTGAAAAAGAATATGAAAATGAATATACGTATCTTCATATATGACTGAAGAATGGTGCTGTACACCAGAAATTGACACAGCATTGTAAACTGACTATACCTCAATAAAAAAGAGCATAGAGGGGGAAAAAAAGAAATATCATTAAGGAGAACTTAATGTAGTACGGAATAAGACATGGTTAGAGAAAACAGAATCTGTGACAACCAGATATTTGTTTATATTCTAATTAAGATAAGCAACCATCTCTGTTTGTGTCCTGGAAACTCATAAGTCCTGGGTAAACCAGGACAGCTACTCATTCTGATTTCTGCAGGTTGGCATTCCTTAATAAACTGTATCTGTTTTGCAACTTCCAATTCAACATCATTTATCTCCATTTTGCTTCCTTCTTGGCTTATTTCTTCATTCATGTTTTCTTGCTTAGCACCCCTCATTAGCCAAATGGAAGCATCACAAGTTCACCAAATATGCTGTTATTCCATGACTTCCTGCCATTATGTATTTATTTTGATGATTCCTTTCCCTAGGGTGCCCCTACTCAAACCTGCTGGTGGTCTGTCAGTACGGTCTCATCTTTCAAACCTTTGCTTAGAGATCAACTTCTCTATTAAACCTTTCCTATCTCCCCAACCCCAGCTAGAATGGACATCTCTTTCTTTGTATCCCACATAGACTTTCATTTCAGTAGATGTGACCTACTATTGCCCTTTATAAGCAGGTCCCTGCCATCTGATGTCTCTCAAGTTGGAATCTGTGGTCTGACTTCTGAAATCTGTGAATGTTTTTTGAAAGTCTGTTTTATTTGCAAAAATAATGCAAATAAGTATTTTTACCAAATTTACAAGCTTCTGCACAGCAAAGGAAACCATAAATAAAACAAAATGACAACCTATGGAATGGGAGAAAATTTTTGCAAATGAAACTGACGAAGGCTTGATCTCCAGAATATATAAGCAGCTTATACGACTTAATAAGAAAAAAACCAAACAACCCAATCCAAAAATGGGAAAAGACCTGAACTAGCAATTCTCCAAGGAAGAAATACAAATGATCAATAGGCATATGAAAAAATGCTCAATATCACTCATTATTAGAGAAATACAAATCAAAACTACAATGAAGTATCACCTCACACCAGTCAGAATGGCCGTCATTCAAAAGTCCACAAATGACAAATACTGGAGAGGCTGTGGAGAAAAAGGAACCCTCCTGCATGGCTGGTGGGAATGCAGTTTGGTGCAGCCATTGTGGAAAACAGTATGGAGATTCCTCAAAAGACTAGGAATGGAATAGACTTACCATATGACCCAGGAATCCTGCTCCTGGGCATACGTCCAGAAGGAACCCTACTTCAAAATGACACCTGCACCCCAGTGTTCATACCAGCACTATTTACAAGAGCCAAGACATGGAAACAGCCTAAATGTCCATCAACAGATGACTGGATAAAGAAGAAGTGGTATATTTACACAATGGAATACTACTCAGCCACAAAAACCGACAACATAACGCCATTTGCAGCAACATGGATGCTCCTGGAGAATGCCATTCTAAGTGAAGTAAGCCAGAAAGAGAAAGAAAAATACCATATGAGATTGCTCATATGTGGAATCTAAAAAAAAAAAAAAAAAAAAAAAAAGAATATAAATACAAAACAGAAACAGACTCATAGACATAGAATACAAACTTGTGGTTGCCAAGGGGGTGGGGGGTGGGAAGGGACAGACTGGGATTTCAAAATGTAGAATAGATAAACAAGATTATACTGTATAGCACAGGGAAATATATACAAGCTCACAGGGAAAAAAAAAATGTGTGACAATGAATATATGTATGTTCACGTATAACTGAAAAATTGTGCTCTATAGTGGAATTTGACACAACATTGTAAAATGACTATTCCTCAATAAAAAAATGTTAAAAAAAAACGAATAAGTCTGTCTTTCACTCTGATACTTTGTAATTGAAAGATATTTTTTCAGAATGAAAATGTAATTGCTATGTTGACGGTTTCAAAAATTGTGCCTTATGACCTATTTCACTGGCCCTTGGGATTTTTTTTTTTTTCTTTTTGCTTAAAAAGGATTTGTAAGTCATTAGCATGCACTTGAATTCCAAATGCAATAATTATGGTACTTGTTACTCATTAACCACTTCTTTGCGTTTTCATGGAGCTGACATTGCCTGAGTTCTTTCAAGAATTTGCCTTTTAATACTGGAGTATTCTATTCCCCTCAATCATTGGCATTCATAGTGGAGAATCACTGAAATAATCTATTTGTGAGTGGGACAAGTCATTTAAGCTCAAAAGACTCAGCTTCATTACCTTTCATTGAAGATGCCAGGACAGAAGGGCTTTAAAGTTCAGTCAAGCTCTAAATAGGTTGCTACAAACAGTGAACCCATAAGCCTACTTGCTTGACTGGTATCCATGTATCGGCCCAGGATTGTGAGGTCACGGGAATAAAATCCCATATGCTTAATCCCAAGGGAAGTATTCCATAGTTAAGATTATGGTGAGAATTTAAAAGTATATGTGAGAGAGTTTATCTTTAGACTAGAGAGAAAAAGAGGACCTAATTCCATTTGAGCTAGATATGAAATAACCTACAAAGATTGTAATAATTACAAATATTTGAATAGTGTAAATGCTGGAGGGAATGAGCAATCATGGGGATGTACAGAATAGATTAAATTCAGGGGACATAGTTTCTTTACATCCACAATCATCTTTATAAGAAGGATGTTGATAATTTAATATTGTAGGAGACAGATCTTTCAAGCAAAGCCTTGATCACTCCTGTTAAAACAAAAATAGCATCTCTTGAAAATATTGAGGGAACTATACATGTATAACAAAAAAACAATTATTTTTTTTAATTTGTTGACTATCTGCTGAAAGTTAACTTCATGTTTCCTACCTGGTTTACTTTTTTTATTCTTATTTTTTATTAAGTGTAGTAGATTTACAATGCTAGTTTCAAATGTACAGCAAAGTGATTCAGTTATACATATACATACATATTATATGTATATTCAGGTTCTTTTCCATTACAGCTCATTGCAAGAAATTGAATTTAATTCCCTGTGCTATATGGTAGGTCCTTACTGTTTATCTATTTTGTATATAGTAATCCGAATTTATTAATCCCAAACTACTAATCTGTCCCTCCCTCCACTTTTCCCCCTAGTAACCACAGTTTGTTTTCTATGTCCATGAGTCTATTTTTGATTTGTAAATAAAATTTGTATTTTTTTTTAGACTCCACATGTAAGTGATATCACCTTGCATCAATCAGAATAGCCATCATCAAAAAGTCTACAAATTGTAAATGCTAGAGAGGGCGTCACAAAAAAGGAACCCTCCTACACTGTTGAATGGGAATGTAAATAGGTGCAGCCACTATGGAGGACAGTATGGAGGTTCCTTAAAAAACTAAAAATAGACTTTACCATTGATCCAGCAATCCTACTCCTGGGCATGTATCTGGGCCAAACTATAATTTGAAAAGAAACATGTACCCCAGTGTTCATAGCAGCACTATATACAATAGCCAAGACATGAAAACAACCTAAATGTCCATTGACAGACAACTGGATAAAGAAGTTGTGGTATATTTATACAATGAAATACTACTCAGCCATAAAAAAAGAATGAAATAATACCATTTGCAGCAACATGGATGGACCTAGAATTATCATATTAAGTGAAGTAAGTCAGAGAAAGACAAATACCATATGATATCACCTACCTGGTTAATTTTTTTAATTAACCTTTTGAGCCTCTGTAATAAATTGTACAAGATGTATAAAATGAAGATAAAACTTTTTCTAGTGTACACAGATTTTTTTGGACAGTCCCGAGCAATCAGTTTTCTAATTTAATGTAATATTTAGAGGTAAGACCATAATGCCCAGAAGTCAGTATAAAATAAGTACTTTTCTAGTCCAGTGATGCGTTCTTTCCAAGTGTTGTTTCAAATGATCTTAATTTCTTTTATCCTTAGAAGCTTACTCTTCATCATGAAAATTCTTTTCTTTTGTATGACAAAAATTAAGAACTCTGAAGGGCCTTGGATTTTACCCTGCTTCCTAGTTAATAAATCAGCTTGCCAAAATTTTATGGATGCGGGCAGAAGATAGGAGAAATGTTGGATCAGAGAAAAAAGACTATTACTCACGACATAGGATCAGCATGAGATTTGCATTCACATAGGATCTGCTTGTTTCCCAAGTCCCCTGGGGGAAAAGTAGAGGGGCCCAGGCAGATGCCCATCACAGCTTGAAAAATGTCAAGTTTAGGAGACCTACATCTTTTATTATAATGGGCTGCAAATCTACTGAACTTTGCCCTTAAGGGAGATACCATCTTTACTATATTAGATAGGTTAAAGAAAAATTTTTTAAACCTGGAAATGAACAGACAAAAACCTTTTGCTCTCTGCACTGAGGGAAGACACTGTCCCTATCTGTCAAGGCTGTTCCTTATTCCATCACTTTTAAATACATAATCTAGAACAAAGGCTGTTAGTTCATATGGCCTTCTCATAAGATGTTCAGAAATATAAGAAACCATGGAGAATTGTTTCCCAGTAGCAAAAGAAAAGTAGTAGCTCTACTAACAAAAGGTATGATTATTTGCTTTAAAAATAGAAGGGAAAACCACATGAAATTCCATTTTGCTGCTTTCGGTGTTCTAGTGAGGATTACCAAGGTAGTATCTCTTTAAGAGAAAGGCGCTTCCAGAAAAGAATCTCTTCTTCTTCGATTTGGTATAAGAAACAGTGAAAAGCTGGTATTAAACTTGCTTTCACAGACTCTCTAGTCCATCATGTAGGAAGCAACCTTGTGTATTAATGAAGGTATTTCTTTACCATGTTGTTTTAAAGTCTGAAAAAATAGATTATTAAAGCTGGTAAATATGCATTATGACACACCCATGTTATGTAATATGGCCATTAAAAGACAAGTTTCCAAATGGTATTTAATGACACAGAAAAATGATCTTAGGACATAATGTCGATAGAGCAGAACACAAAGTCCAATGTGTTGTATATTCCAAATTTGTAATAGATCCAAGTTTCTATGCACACACATAGAAACACACATGTGCACACACAAGGTCAGGAAGATATACACAAATAATTTAAACATGGGCAACTCAGGTGATGAAGTTAGTAATATTTATTTCATTTTCTAATATGCTTAAATCATTTCTAAATTTTCTACAAGTAGTACATTTATTACTTTGTGAACCTAAAACAATAAAATTATCTTAAAATCAAGTTGAAATGGATGGCAGATTCTATCCAATCCATTTCTCTTATTTCATTGTTGAAGGAAGCAGTGTGTAATGGCTTGGCCAAGGTTGCACAGTACATTCAGGCCATAGGTGGACTGATTCCAGTTCTCTTGCTTCTGACCCAGGGATTTTTCAGTTAGTACTCTCCTACATCTTTTAGTGTACTCTCTTTTATCTGTATCCTAGGGATTTTTTTTTATGGTTCTCTTGGGAGTTAACGGTTACTCATGGCTTGGGAGCTCTTTGAAATTTGAACATTTATAATTCTGACCGTAATCTGTGGAAGGGGAAGGATGCCTGGTGCTGGGTTCAGCATAGAATAGCCCAGATGTCTCTGGCAGGCAGAGACCAGTACCTGGAAAGTACTGGAAAGTCTGAATGGAGCCTCCGAGGCACCCGAGGAGGCCAGGAGAGAGAAGACAGAAAGACAGAGTTAAAAACTGGCTTCACAATAGATAGCAGATGGGACCCTTTAAGGGGGCTGATTCAAGTTGGAAAATTGATAGACTAGAAATAATGGATTTAATTTGGAGTAACATAAAAATCAGTGTAAATAGCAGCAGGGGGGAAACTTTTTAAGAAGAGCTGATTTTAAGAACCACCAGGGAACAGAAGAATCCAAAAGACTATAGAAACAAACGATAAAAATGCTTCAGCTCTTGAGCAAATTGGAGATTAACAAATACGTTTTAAAAGTGATTTAGGACACATGAATCATTGAAAACCCTGTTGAAGACAGAAAAAAAACAAAACAAAACAATGAACCAAATAGTGAAGAGTGGAACCACAAGCTAATCTAAATTCATTTTTATACATTCACGAACTATGTGGATGCCAAATTATTTCCATAAAATATTATTTTTGTTCTTTTAAAATGTTAGCGTATCATTTTTCAAATGTAAAAAAAGGGAAAGAATGGTATAATGAACATTTGTGTATCCACCAACCAGATTTAGAAATGAAATACTTAAAAATAGATGTGAGATTTAAAATTCCAGCTTTAAAAACATAAATATAAATTTTAGATTTTAAAATATAAATATTTTGATATATTTCCTTGCTTATTATTTGTTATCCCTACATTTGTAATACGTTTCGGACATCTTGACACTTCACCTCTAAGTACTTTATCATGCATATCCTAAAAATAAGCACAGCCAAGAAATTTCAGAATATCATTAACTAAAACCATTTAGTTGTAGCTAATATTCCTAAATATTAATATTTCTAAAATCTTCTATTTTCACTAGTTTCCTTTTGTTGTTTGTTTATTCAGTCCACAATTAATACAGCTATTTGATTCCACCTACACTAGAGGAAGACATATTACAGTTTCCCTATTCTGCAGTATTTACTCTAGTACTCTGCAGATCATAAATTCTGTAAATAAATTACCCACAGGAATGTCAGATCTCTAGGTCTGAAAACCATATAAGTCCATAATGATGTCTTGATCTACCATGGCTACTGAAAGTAACTTTACTACAAACTTTGTAGAAATCGGATCATGCAAGCTTTGATTGCAATGAAAATCTCCATCTTATTGTTTTCTCCCAGCTACTGTGAATGACATGTACATCTTCCCTGTTGACATTATGCCGATCTGTAATCTGGTTTCTTCGCTGTTAAACTTCTAAACCATCTTTCCTAGTTCTAAGGGTGCCTGACAGTGACATTCTGGGTCAGGTACTGGAGCCAACTAACACTGAACAACTTGAAGTTAGCTGGGGCAGGGATTCAACTGATCTGACAGGCCTCAGAGGCTGCAGGGGTGGCATACAGGGCCACTGTCTCCCTTTCTTCCATCCCTCCTTCCCTGCCTCTTTCTTTTCTTCTTTCCTTCTTTCTTTCTCTTTTATCTGACTTCTTATTTAAAAAAAAATAAAGCAACAAGAAAGCTAAAGAACATTATAATGAATTATTATATAGTCTTCAGCAAGGTTCCCAAGTGTTTATAATTTGCCACATTTGTTTTGCCCTTGATACACATGTTCATAGCTTTCTAGGTGTACTTTGAAAGTTTCGTTCAGAGATGCTGAACTTTTCTGAACTGAACACTTAATGACCCATTATGGTTCCATTATTATTGCATATTCCTTATCTGGTTATATATTTCAGAGAAATAATTGCACAGGAATAATTTTTATAGGAATTTTCTTGAATTAATTGAAAGGCATGTTTTCTTTAATTTCTCATGAGGCAAACTTTTTGTCTACATTTTATTAAATCTCTAGTTTAAAAAAATGGTTACGTACAGAACAACCAATGTAACGTATCTCAGAGTAGAAGTATAAAGCATGACACACATGGTTGATATAGTTTCATTTTTAATGTTATTTCCAAATGTATTTTAATGGTAATGCATAATATGGCCTTTTCCAGACTCAGATCTTTGGTCAGCTCATCATTGGCAGGTCAACTGATTATCTGGCTCCGAGTTAGTGACCTCTAATAGTTTCAGAATATCCACTGATCTTCAGTCTCACTCTTTCTATTCATTGATTTTATTTTTGGAGTTTTGGCTGTTTATAGCCCTCGGGTCTCCTGGAATCGGACTAGCACATCAATTTCCCATCAACTCTTTTTTTCTGAGGACTAAGTGTGAGAATTTACTCACTGTAAGTTACTCTCTGAGGCTGCTATCTGTTTTTAAAAGGAATGAAACACATCAAGTCTTCTGGAAAATATAAAGAGTAACTTCACTCTCATACTAATGGACAAAGAAGGAGAGCCGAGGGAAAGACAAAATGAGGGATGGCAGGACTGGATACAAATTAGAGTGACTCCTGAGAATACACTTAGGAAAGCAAGAAATGCTACAGACTTCCATTAAAATAAATATTTTTATTTTAGAGCCTGAGGAAAATGGGACAGGAAAGGGATAAGGAGGGTGACAAGAGATTCTCCAGTGGTCAGGAGCAGAGAAGCTGAGAATCCATGAACACTGCTCCCTGACTAAGTGGCTCATTGGAAGGGAGAGAGATAAGACAGTGCGATTTACATTTGGCATCAGGGTGACTGTTCTACAATGGAAAATGCTCATAAATAGCTTTACTGCTCTCAGAACTTGATGTGGGCAGATCATAGTAATTGACAATAATGATAATGTTCATCAAATTTAGAAGTATCTCTACATATGAAGTAGAAGTGAGTGTGAAGTGAGAAGCTATTTTGTAGAAACTTGGTTGGCTTTACCAAGCATTTTATATCTTCTGCTGACTCTTGAATACTAATATATACTTACTAATGTTGAGGGAGTCGAGGGTTAGAAATCACCAGAGCCAAACTGGATTGATCTGCCTTTCCTCTGATTTGACATTCACTTCTTAATTATCTTGGCTTGTGCCTAACTTTTCATTCCCATAAGTCTTGTTTTCTCCAGTGGACGTTAAGCTCCTTGAGATCAGTAACTGAATATTGTATGCCTCTTCTTTTTTTATTTTATGCATTATGTCTAGATTATTTCCTCAATAGGTTCTTTTCCTGAAAGAATGTATTACAATAGAAAATTAAGGGGCCAGGTATTTTTCAGATCCATATAAATTTGAGAGCCAATGGAACATGGAAATATGGTGAACCTCTCATTGTCTTGAGGACACTTTTTTTTTAACATTTTTTATTGATTTATAATCATTTTACAATGTTGTGTCAAATTCCAGTGTTCAGCACAATTTTTCAGTTATTCATGGACATATACAGAGGACACATTTTTAACTTATTAGCATGGCCCTCCACAGTCTCAGAATGTTTTAGCATTCTCTACACCACCATTCACCCCATACTCTTGAAAACTAAACTCTTTGTCATCCCACAATATGCCATGGAATTTCTTGTTTCCATGACATTCACTCTGGAATATTTTAGCACCACAATTTTTCTGCCACCTCCCTCCTACTTAACATTCATGCTCCCTCTAATGTTCATTCCTTTGTAAGGCCTTCCTTGATGCCGCACCATCAAAATTCATCTCTCCCTCATAATGTGTAATCATAGACCTATAGCTATTTTTGTATTTACAGGTTAAATAAGTTAACTATTTGATGTGTTTCAGCTGGTGAATGAAAGATACCAGTCAGCCTCTGTGTTTTAGTCATTATTTTATCTCACATGTGCATTTTCACACCAGACAAGTGATAGAAATATCAGTCAGGGCCGTTAGTCTACTTCTGTATTACTTTTCTTCCAGTGCAACCATCTCCAGCATTTCCTACAGAAAACAGAGCAGAGGAAGGCTGCTTGCTTGAGAAAAGGAACAGCATGTATCTCTTTCAAATCATTTTCTTTGTGGCTTTGATCTTGCAGGGCCAGTGCAAAACTGCCAAAATCACCGTTTGTTATCTTCAACAAGAGGACTATATTCTTACTGAATGTCCTGCAATGACATGTAGACTGAAGAGCCAATCCATTAAGTTTCAAGGTCAGTTTAGTTTAAATACCAAACTTTATGGAATGGCCCCAAGGAACTTGACCTCCTGAACCAGTGAGAACTGTGACAAGCCTTAATTGAGCTTGAAAGCATTATGTAGTTTCAAAGACATGGATGTTCATATTTTAACTGTAATATTACTTTAGTTAGTATTGATATTTGCCTTTTGACTATGGTAGCTCCTATTTGTATATGCTTACATACAATAAATACAAATTAATACAATTTATATTGAGAAACGTACATGACAAGTATTGAAGAATATTTAGCATGCCCTTTCAGCACATATTTTGCTACTTACACTCCCTGTGTGGAAAAACAAATTTAAGTCAGACAGCTTGTTTGTAGTCTAACTTGGATAGATTTAGGGCTGTTTCATTAACATTTTGATATTGCAGTGAATTTTTCCTGCTTTACAGACATTTTAACAATATTTTATTGGATTTTATAACCTCTCATTTCCCAAGATTTGGGCTCACTCTTGAAAACGTGGATGCAAAATAAATTAATGATGGGGCTTCAGACCTGTTGGCATCAAAAGGTTAATCAAGCATTCTACAGGGATTATACCCATCTCAGTGACAAGATGGATTAATGATATACTTCCTTGCTCCTTGGGCCCTGATTTTATTGATTTTTTTTCCAAACACAGACTTTATTTGTAAGTTAAAGATGTAAAGCTTTGTTATTTGCTGCTTTTAAGAAAACGGCCTGGGAACTCTAAATATTAACATTTCTCTTTGGAACTGGAAGCTAAGAAGATGATTTATCTATGGAAGAGATTAGCATATTAACACTCTGATTTCCTTACTTACTTGAATTGTTTTTGTGTGGTGTATACAGACCAAAACCAAAACCAACAAACAAACAAACAAACAAAAACCAAACAGAAACCTTGGCCTCAATACCACACCAGAATAATTCTCATCTTTTACCTCTGGATTTTATATACTTCCCTTCCCTTCACAGAACTGTATTTTCTCATTTATTTGTCTTACAATGCTCTAGGTCACACAAGATAAAACAAGGATTTTCAATTTCATTTCCAATGAACACATAAGAGCTTTTGAATTAAATTTTTTGTTGTCTTATGTCTTGCCAGACCCAGTGGGAGCTCTCCTGGGTTATAAATGGGACAAGGTGATTAGACAGTTTCCAATGCAATCTTAATTTATAGTTCATGGAGGTGTGCAAGCTTGAAATCCATAAAGGCTATTTCAGAGGACTGAATTTGCAAGGGTAATGCTCTGTGATGAAATACACTGGTTTAAATGAGTTTATATCGCCTTCATCTTCCCTTGCATCATCTAAGACACGTCATCCTGCAATCATCATCTTAGACTTAGTGGGTTGTTTAAATTATTACTTGCTTCTTTGTTTCATGTTACTAATGAAAGACTAAAGCCCAGAGAAGTAAATGGATTTTCCAGAATTATAAGCCACGTGAAAGAGATAGGAATAAACTTTAGTTCTCCTGTTACTCTGAGTGTTTTACCAACATTACTCTATTTTACATATTCCCTCTTGGAGGGTACCTCTCTCTGATCACTTCCTTCTGTTCACATCTTAAACATCTAGGAGTAGAAAGGCAGCATACTTAGAGTATAAAAATATGGACTCCATCCAGAATGCCTGGATTTGAACATTGGTTCTTGGAAAATGACTTAATATCTATGATATCAATGTCCTTTTTGTAAAGTAGAGATGTAATTAGGGTTCTCCAGAGAAACAGATAATAAGATAGGATTATCTCTATTTCTCTCTTTCTCTTTCTCTCTTAAGAGATTTATTGTAAAGAATTGACACACATGATGATGGGGGCTGAGAAGTCCCATGACTAGCTGTCTGTAAGTTGCATACACAGAAACACCAGTGGTTTACTTTGAAGACTTGAGAGCTCTAGAACCGAATGTGTGGATTTGTCTGATTTGAAGGCTTGAGATCCAGGAGCACCAAGGGAAAGAGAAGACCTATATGTCAGCTCAGCCTCTCAGGCAGAGAGTAAATTCAGCCTTCCTCCACCTTTGTGTTCTGCTCAGGACCTCAGTGAACTGGATGATGTGCACAAACACTGGGGGGAATCATGTGCCTAACTCATTTCATCAGGTCAAATTCTAATCTCTTCCAGAAATACCTTCACAGATAGACCCAGAAATAATGTTTAGGTAGATATCTGAGTCCACACAAGTTGGTACATAAAGTTAACCATCAGTAAGGTGGCAGGAATAGTAACTACCTCATAGTATTTTCATTAAGATTAAATGAATTTATACACACACACACACACACACACACACACACATACAGCATTTAAAATTGAGCCTGGCATCTATAACACAATACACATAATACAGGTACTACCTTTTAATATTAGGACTATATGAACCTATTTGAACATCCACTTACGCCTTCTTAGGGGATATTCTACTTAGGGAGTCCTAGCTCACCTAGAGCAGGGTCTGCTTAGTGCAGCCACTTCTTTCAAAATCTGCTTCTGTTTAGTTATCCCTTCATATATCAAGGTAACCTTCAAGGTTGTGCAGAAAACAGACTTCTGTATCAAATTTCTCGGGCCTGGTTTAAATAGCATTCTCTAGGCCTGATTCTTTCCAGGTTCTAAACATTGGGTGTGTGTTGATAATTTCAACACTTCCAACACATTTCTAGAAATTTAGTCCAAAAGCAAAATAGTGAAAAGCATTTCTTTTTCTGCGATGTTGTTACACTTTTTGGAAAGCTGCAAATTTCCTTTTTTACTGGTAGATGGCAGCCCTGTGCTGCTGGTGAGAAAGATTAGGCCTGAGTTACAGTCAACAGTTTGATTCTGGACGTTATTCGATGAGTAGATTACTATTAGGCCTTTTTAGATAGCTTGACAAAATTTCACTGTTGAAATAGGTAATAATGAAAAGAAGAGCTAGCCTACATTAGTGTCTCATTTTCACACACACAAAAATGGCATAATGATAGGACTTTAGAATGAGAAGACATGAGCTTATGTTTCGTGTCTTCCATCCATGCATGTCTTTGAAGAGGAGTCACCCTGAGCTTAAAATTTCTGTAATCTATGAAATGGAAATAGGAACTTTTTTCACAAACTTGTTTATAGGATCAACTTAGTGATTGCTAGAAAGTATTGCTTTTAACCTTTTTCACCAGGGTTCCTTATTTTGAACAGAGAATTAATTCTTACCCATCAGAGTAGAAATGTAGTCCCAAAAAGAATACAGAAGGAAAATATCAATGAAGTCTTTCTGTGTGGTTTGAAAATGAATCTCTTCCAGTCCAGAGTGTAATCATATTTGTGTAAATGTAAAACTAAAGATTCAAGAGACTTATCATTATGAAAATGTCTAAATTTGTTTACTAATATTTAAAATCCTAAGTTCTGTGTTTTATTCTTGCTAAACGTTCAAAAATTAGAATTTATTATTACCACTAATATGCAAAGGCCAGACATTTTATAAGGCTGATAGTGTTTCCTCTTCACAATACCTTTTGAAGTTGTATCAGATCTTCAATTCACATTTGAGAAAAACAGTCTTAACAATGATAAAGAATTTGCTTAAGGTCACATAACATGTAAATGGAAGATCCAGAATTTGAACTCAAGTCTTACCTTCTGTGGAACAAGTGAGTTGTAATTTAAGGAAAATTATTAATATCTGTGAATTTGTGGTGATTAACATGTCACTTGGTTAATTTGCTTTTCCTGGCCAACAGTACCATTGTGCTGCATGGAGACATTTAGGTGAGTGAGATTCTCTGCAGCCAGATTTTTTTTACCATTGAAGGATATTGAATAGAAGTTTTCTATGCACTGATGTCTCAAACCACAAGACAAAAGGCGATGAGTACTCTCACCTTCTTAACAGAGCTGCTTGATGTTCCCTCACCAGGAGATGACCAGGTCATTCTTCTGAGCTTTGCCACCGACACTAGCAGCTATAAGCAGAATGCACAAATGGAGGAGTCCTGGAAAAGTGGCTCAGAAACCTAGAGAGAAAGCTTTTTGACTGTTGTGCCTTTTTTTTGCAAGCAGATAGAATAGCTTCTGGAGATCAGCATTGCTTGTTTGAAAGACTAAAGGTACATCCTCAGGGTGGATACTTTCTGAGGTATAGAAACTCAGGGGAATTCAGTGAAAATCCTTTGAAGAATTTCACATATCCACGTAGCACACAGGATCGTGCAATGTAGGGTATACCTAAATACACAGACAAGTGTCTGTTTATTGCCTGAAGACTTTTGAAGGTGGAAGCTAGCTGGAGTAGATTGAACAAACCATATAAGACATATATTCTAAATAAATATTTTGATTGAATTCAAGGTAGAAAGCTATAAGTAGATTTTTAAAAAATGTTTAGAGAGAGATGGCATGATTCAATGAAGATGCTTTTGGTGATCATACTCTACCTCCTCTCCATAATTAAGGAAAAGCAAAGCCATACCTTTTCAGAAAAACATTTCTTTTAGAAGGGAGTTTTGCTAACTCAGATTGTTTTGCTAGAAGATCACTTATTGGTCATACCTCTCATTTCAAGTTCTCACTGAAGTATTCTTTCCAGCCATACATTTTACTCTAGCTTTACCCCCTGCTCCCCACCCCCCTTTGCTTGGGTAACTTGATATTACTTGTGATGTTTTTAAACCCCTTGTAAGTTGGTGACCAGAGAACATGTCTGGTTGGTTTGCCCTTTAATCCAGATTTTCTAGCAGGGTGCTGGCTTTGGGGCTGTTTTCTTATTATTTGATACTTAAGAAAGATGAACCTTGTACCATTTGACCAATTGGTTAAGTATTGACTATAATGATCTGTGTCTTGAATGAAATAATGATCCTTCAGAGAGTCAGTCCTTCTGGCATTTTCAAAAACTTTGCAAAAGTAAGAGAGATCTCAGTAATATTTCATTTGAGTATATTTAATCATCAAGTAAGAGGAAGTTTCCAAATGGAACCAAGATTTCAAGCAAACACTTCACACTATCCATCAAAAAATTAGGAAGTATTACCACTCTTCCTGAAGACAATAGTTTTGAATAAGGAAATTACGTTCTTTGGTGTTGAGTGTCTGTTGTATGTAGGATACTAGGCACATGATATTCAGGTAGAGAAATTAGACAACAGGGAACATTTCCAGTTGAAAACCTCTCACACCACTGCCTTCATTTGAGACTTGATGCCAATTTCAAAACTATACAGGCATTAAGGATGCCAAGAACGGTCTTCCAAATTAGCTCCAATTACATGATCACATGGAAAGAGCCAAGGAAAGTAGAGAGATCATTAATCTTTGAATTTGTCTGGAGGTTACCTCTGCAGGAAGTGGGAGCTCAGACAGGAAGTCGAAAGTCTGGGAAACCTCACAGACAGAGTTGCTACAGGAAGAAACTCATGGGAAAAAGAATGTCTCATCATTCATCACTGACTGTCTGGATATTACCAAATTTTATGATGGAGAAAGCCATACCCTTCCTTTAACAAACCCAGCCTATACACAGAAGAAAAAGTAGCATTGCTCTCTTTTACTCCCTGGATGAAACAATACACATTGTGTTTCTAGAAAGAGAAATAGAATAGTTACCAGCATGAGCTTCAGAGTCAGGTAAATCAGGCATGAGTTTCAGGGTCAGGTGACTCTCTGATGTATTGCATGGAAAAGTTGCTTAATGTTACTGAGACTCATTTTTTCTCATCTGCAAGATAAGGGTAATAATATAATCTCATTTTGTTTTGAGGACAGGTTAGAAAACATAAATTGCTCAGCACAGTGAGTGAGTGCCATCTGTTACAGTCATTGCAGCCATGGGATGAGAATTCTGTTTCTCTGTTTGCTAGTTAAGGACCCTTGGAACCACAGAATTCAAGAAGAGAAAGTGAAGATCTTGGGCATGGCATGTTTTGTTACAATTTTGCCTTCCTCAGTTTGTCTTTCCATCTCAGCAGTTATCAGCCCCTGGTACACACTGGAATCACTTGGGGAGGTCTTAGAAGACACTGGTGCCAGCACATTCTGATCAATTAAACCACAATCTTAGGTGATTCTTTGTGTAATAGTGTTTAAGAATCACTAAACTCAACAGGACTCATCTTGGCACAGCATCTGAAGACTTTCTGTATTACAACAGAAGCACTTTTCCTGTGAAGAGATCATTCTCAGCAGGGTTGCAAGGGTAGGCTGAATAATTACATTTTCAGATGTTAAATATTTAAACTAGTGACAGTATCTGTTCTGAAGAGAAAATGAGGGATTGTTTTTGTGGCTTCTGTACCAAATGCTACTGTAATAATAAATCCTGATTATCTTCCTTTTTCACTTTTTGTTTTTAGAAATTTTAATGAGCACACCCTATTCACCAGTGTCAAAATTAAGTCTATGAAATAGACAAACATGAAAGCAAAACGTTATAGGTTATGTATAGTAAAGATACGCTCAGGTGCCAACACAAGGAAAAGGTATTTAAATCCAATGGAGACAGCTTTTTGGAAGATACTATGCTGATGCTCATTTATTCAAAAAAGTTCTAGTAGGCTTTGACAGGAAAATGACCAAGAAGGAAAATTTGGTTCTTGACATCATGGAATCCATAATTTAGTGATCTTGACAGATGTATAGGGTTAGTTAAAAAGCAAAAATAATTCTAGGCATAAAGAACAGCATGGGGTTTAGCATTGAAATGGAAATGCAGAGGGTTTGGGGGAGGAGTTGTGTAAAATGAAGAAAGCAAATATGAAATGGGAAGTAGCTTTCACTGCTACCCATGAGTTTTGAACCTGATCCTAAGGGCTTGATCCTATAAGCCATCAAAGTTCTTAGTGCAGGAATGATGTAGGGAGAACCTGCAGGCTAGGTAGGCTTACTGATGAATGCACACACTGAGGCAGAGATAATAAGTTTTGGAATGATGGAGGGTGATTTAAGTGTATTCAGAAGTTGAAATATAAAGGATTTGATAAACACCTGAAACTGATGGATGCATGGGAGAATGGGTGAATTTTAGGTTTCTGTTTGAGACTTAAGAGTAATAGTATGTACCATTAATAGCAACAACAAAATCCCAAATTAGGAGTGGATTGAGAAAAATTGATGAATTGAGTGTGAAATGCTTGAGGAGAAATAACAAGGTGGTATCATTCGACACTGGGTTTTGTGATTAAAGAGAGGTATGTGCTTAGATAAGTGATGCAAATTTCTTAAAATTATCCCTCTTTGTTAGATATACAAATATCACTTGAGAATATTCACATACTCCACTAAAGCAGATAATGTCCTCTATCCTATACATAGGAACCCTGGCCAAGTTATCCTAAGAAGTTTGATTTAGATACAAACCTCGTAGTATATGTACCAGATATTAAACGTGTAAACTGTATGTGGACATAGAGAATTCTTGAGAAATCTTAAATTTGATGCACCAGTATGCTAATAATAAATGAACAAAGGTGGCCTTTCTTCTGGTTTCTCATGATGTCTTGACCAAGCCACTTCTTTATTCTTGCTTTGCAGTTTTCCCGGGATGGGTTTGAACTTCAGGCCTCTCCAAGCATGCTGGTTTTACCCTTATCTAGGTGGTTCTGTCTTTCTCTTAGGGTTCTCTGTCATCAGCAGCATAAATATTCAATGTTGTGTGATGTTGAAACAAGAAAAAGACCCTCTGAGGGTCATGCTACAGCATCTTCATTTCTCATTGGCTTAGCTGGTGACCTGATTGTCTTTGTTTTTCGCCTATTCTAGGTATCAATTTGAAATGAAAAAACATATATTACTGTGGCATGAGTCCCAACAGAAGTAGTAAACCTGGCTAGCACTATTCGTTATGACAGACTAAATGAACACATTCACGTTACTATGGACACTTTTCCATAAGGGTCATTCCCGGTAAAGTTAATCTTCTTTGCTTTCACAGAGCTGTTCATGTAGTATGTGTTTACCTATGTGGATCATGCTTGAGTGTCTTTATGTACAAATATATAGTTGAAATGATATTGATTCCACATTGATGTCACCCACTGATTATGTATTATATACATTATTTATCTAACTAATAAGTTCTCCTTGAGAGAGATGGTATGACAGCATCTTTCTATACATATTTCTGTACATTGAAAAATACATTTTTCAATATATTTGCTGATGAGGAAAAAGGTAGGCAACATGGACAAGCCTTATGGATTAATTGAGTATTTCTTTAACTTAGTAGTGAGAACACCAGGATTTAAACACGAATTTACTCAAAATTAATTGGAAATGGAAAGGTCTTTCTGGGGGGCCGGTGGGGGGTAGGGGGTGAAGAGAAAACTCAGAAATTTCACTGAGATATGGGATACTGCAGAATAGTGTTCATTGAAATTTTACTGAAAAACATTCTTACTAAAAATATAGGTAACTTGTGCATTCTATAGTCAAGAATAATACATGTGTTAAGTAGTACTGGCAGTTAATAAATTAGGTGTTTTTCTTTTTTGCTGTTGTTCTTAAGAGTCAGTGTCCATATATGAGGTTCATAGCAAAGCGGAAGGCAGCCTAATAAAGGCCTCGTGTAAGTCTAGAAAGGACCCCACAAAACGGTATTTATACTGATAAATTAACCACCAGTCATCGTCTGTCCGGTCCGTAGAAACCTGATTTTGCTGCTGTACTAAGTGTGTGTGAAAGCGGGTGCAAAATAAAGGCACTGTCAACTAAGGAAGTTTAAGGAATTTCCAGCTCCTGTAACCTGTCTTCTTAGCCTCAGACCCATAAATGGAATTTAGGAGGACTATAACCTCTTTGAAACAGTGCATATTTCTGAAAAGATAGTCAAATTCTCAAATGGGTCTATGAAAAAAGAAAGAAAAAAACTGACCAGGTTAGAAATAGCCAAGCCAAGAAAACTGCAGTATTTTCCACCAAGACTCTCCTTCCCAGGAAGAAGTGTTATAATATTTGCTTTCCTCTTAGTTTTTCTCTCCATCTCTGTTACTTTCTCAATCTTTTTTTACTTTCCACTCCTATTGTCTCTAATAACATCTAATACAATTGATTAAATTTTTCCCCATTAAATGGTCATATTTCAGTTATCTAACATGGAGATTACTTACAGATTACCTTGATGGTTATTGTGGGTGTTCCTAAACTTCTTAGTCTATTTAAAGATTAGTGTATTAAAAGAGATTATACTATATCCAGTACATTTTGATTTTACTGTTTTAAATGTAAGGATAACCTTGATTCTGAATATTTTGATGTGTCTCTGTGTTAGTAGTCATTTGGAGTAAGATTTAATTTTGCCACACAGATGATTCTTCTTCCTTTTAACATAAAATGAATTATGATATTACACAGAGACTTTACAGCATTTGTGCTAACTACAAAGATTAACATTTTCACACTGAATTACATTTTAGTTTGGCTCTGGATAGAGATGTCATGATTGATTCCTTCGTGTTAAACATAAAATCAGGAAAAATGTAAGAAATTAGAGTATATCATCTATAGTCTAATTGAGAACTTTGTATTGTTAATTTATAGATGCCTTTCTGAGAACCAGCCACGTTTGTGCATTATGGTCTGATGTATCTTTGGTGGGGTAAGTCACAGTTACAATTTTTTAACCTTTAATAATTTTATGTTGGATTTAGAAGCTATACATCCTAATATTATAGCCTACACTTATGGCTCAGAGCCAGTATTCATTTATCAAATGCAGAAAAAATATTATTCTTATAAAAATTCAAGTGAACTTGAATCTAAGTTGAGATTGAAACAAGGCAGCATTTATTTGGAGACTTTTTGATTATGGCCATTCTGACTCACGTGAGGTTAAAAAGAATAAAATGTACAAAATAATTGTGTATATATTTCTCCAAAGAAGATATAAAAATGACCAACAAGCATATGAAAAGATATTCAATGCCATTTGTCATTAAGAAAATGCAAATTAAAGCCCAGTGATACATACTTCATATTCACTAGAATGGCTATTATAAAAAAAATTTGGAAAATAACATGTGTAAACAACAATATGGACAAATAGGAACACTTGTACATTGCTGGTGAGAATATAAAATGTTACAACCACCGTGGAAAGCAGTTTGGTGGTTCCTCAAAAACTTAAACATAGAATTACCGTAGTACCTAGTGATCCCATACTAGGTATATACCCAAGAGAAATGAAAACATATATCTACATAGAAACTTGTACATAGATGTTTATAACAACCTTATTCACATAGTCAAAGTCTGGAAACAACCCAAATATCTATCAATGGATAAATGGATAAACAAATTATTGTATATCTACACAATGGAATATTATTCAGTCATGAAAAGGAATGAAGTACTGACACATGCTACACCTTGGATGAACTTTGAAAACATTATGCTAAATAAAAATAGCCAGATATAAAAGATCACATATTGTGTGATTCCATTTATATGAAATATCCAGAATAGGCAAATCCATAGAGACAGAAAGCAAAGCAGTGGATGCCATGAAATGGGGGAGGGAAGAAGGACGAGTGATTATTTGATGGGTATAGGATTTTCTTCAGGGATGACAAAAACTTTTCAAAACTAGAGAGAGGCGGTGGTTGCATAATGTGAGTACACCAGATGCCATTTAATTGTACTCTTTAAAATGGTTAATTGTAGGTTATATGAATTGCACTCAATGAGAAAAACATATGTGCTACAAAAAAAAATACAACAACAAAAACAAAAAACTGTCTAGTTCTGACCAGGAGAAAGGAGGAAACCTATATTAAGAATATTATCTATGATTCTGCCCCTATATTTGCCCTCTGAGGGACTTGGTCCATCTTTGTTCAATACTATACTTCAACTCTCAACTTCTACCTTAGAAAACAGAATTCCTTGTAAATATGGAGGCTACTGTATCATATACATTTCCCACTATTTTGCCATTATATCTTCCTCTGAGTCAAAAATATGTTTCCACAGATGGTAATGCTAAGTGGTTTACTCTTAACATCTATCTGCCTCAACTATCTCACTAGGATCTTCGACATGCTATGTCCTCAGTAATTCAGTGCCTTGAATCTGATGAGGAAATATTTATTGTAAAAATGAAATCTTATAATTAGAAGCAGTTAATGGCCTAGTTTTAGTATTTCCAGAGGAGGGAATTTTAGTTACCTACTACTTGTTGTCATCCTAAACCTGCTGTCAGAATGTTTAACTAGGTTTCAGATGGAACTTGAGGAGGTCCTGGAAAGTGTATGTCAAAGCTGTTACAAATATTTGATGTACATCAAGTGAAGGATTACTTAAGATTACGTCGGCTCTTCAAGGCCACTGCCTTAACTAAGTCGATACCGTATCCATAAGGAGATCAAATATGTTAATTTTCAATTTCTTTGTAAAAACACACCACTAAATTAAGAGCTTGAAACAAGACTCATTTATTATCTTGTATTTCTGCAAGTCAAAAGTGAATATTGTTTCACCTTGGTCTTCTACTGAGGGATAACAAAGTCAGAATCAAAGTGTTGTCCTGGCTGGACTCTTACTTGGAGGTCCTGAGTTAGCATCTGCTCCTAAGCTCATCCAGATTATAGGATGAATTCAGTTCCTTGTGACTTTAGGGCAGAGATCCCTATGCTCTTGCTGTCTGTCAGTTGAGAGCTATTCTCAGAGCTGAAGACTTCCTGAAGTTCGTAGTCACATGCCTACTCTATCTCAGTAACGGAGAAACCTCCTTGTGTTGAATTCCTCTCACACTTCAAATGTCTGAATTTTCTCTTCTACTAGCTGGAGAAAACTCTTTAATTTTAAAGGGTTCATGTGTTTGGATTAGCACATGCAAATGCTCTTTCTTTTGCCATATAATGTGACTCAATGACAGTAATGATATTTCATCATTTTTATCATAGAGCATAAGGTGCCATCTGCATTCAGAGGGGAGGAGATTATACAAGGGGGAAGGTAACTAGATGATATTCTTAGAATTCTGCCCAGAGTATCCAAGAAGCCCTTCACTATAGAACAAAATGGCCTGCAGTCCCAGTCCAGCTAATGACATTTTTCTGTAAATAACGTTTTACTGGAACACACCATGCTCACTTGTTTATGTATTGTCTGTGGCTGCTTTCATATTCCAACAGCAGAGTTGAGTAGCTTCAAGAGGGACTATATGCCCTGCAAAGCCTAAACATTTTTTGTGACAGTTTTTAGTTGTGCCTTTTTTCACGTTAGTTCATTAAAAATATACTTGTTTTAAAGATCCTATAAATGGAGTGACCACCCACTAATGTGGGATGTAAGTCACCTCTCTCAACATGATATTTTTCTTTAAAAAGCAGAATTTCTTTTAGGAATCTTACTGAACTACCCAGTAGTTGTAAGAGACTCCTTTATAGAAAAGTTTTGTCAACCTATGGCTTAGTGTGTTGTACCTAGTTTAGAGAGGTCAATTAACCATACCTTATGTTTCTCTTGCTAAAAACAACAATAACAACAGCATCTAATAGCCTCTCTTAGTCTTTGTTCATTAAATATATTGTCGTCCCGCCCTTCCTCAGCATTTCATATCCAGTACTCTATACCTCTCCACCTCATGCTATTTAAATATTCACTGTGGTTTCCTGGTGCTCAGTCTTTAGAAACCCTAGTCACCTTGATAGCCAATATGTTTTCATTTATAAAAGAAAGTTAACAGTCCACCTGGACAATTATGTCCCAATATTTCTCTGAAACTGTTGTCGGCAAGAAGGTTCTTGTCTTGTCACAGAAAGAATTCAGAAACAAGACACGTAAGTCAACAAAGCAAAGCAAGGATTTGTTAAGGGATAGATGGTACGCTCTTACGGAAAGAGTGGGCTGACCCAGGTGAGTTTCCTTGGCAAGCTCATTATGTGGGTGTGAAAATGAGTGGGCAGAATATTCATTGCGGGGGGGGGGGTTGGGGTCATCTTTCCTGATACTCATCCTAGCTCCACCTTTCTAGGTGAGGAGGAGGGATTTTTTTTTTGTCCTTATTTAGTCTTGATTGAGAAGTTGGATGAGGTCTTAATGAATAAAAGATAACATTCAGATGCGGGTATCATAAGCAAAAGGTTCCATTCGGAAGGAGGTCATTATGAGTGAAAGGTTACATTCAGTTGGTGGGGATTCCTGTCTTGTCCCACCTTTCTTTGCCTCCAAGACACTTGACAACCCAGAATGTATGGTTTCTTATCAGAACGGAGGGTCCTGTTTTTCTTGGTCTGTCCAAGGATCCCCGTTGTTCACAAGATGTATGGTTTTCTGCCCTTTGCCTCATGTCTCCCTTTCTCTGGTCATATCTAGCCACCTGCTTGCTCTAACAAAACCCCCACATATTTCTCATAAATCTTAAATTAATATATAAAGAATAAGTCTTACACATTCAACCATTATTGAGTGTGTTGAGGTTTTACTCTTATATTTAACAGCTGAAACTAACCCCTTGAATGACTCCTTGCTTACAGTATCAAACTTGGCACAAAAGGGCTTTAAAATGTGCTACCAGGCTTACAGTACAGCTAGAAAAATATATGTCCCACATGCAAGTAATGCTCCATACATATGAAAAGCTTAAATTATGGCAGAAACCATTAAAGAATTTAGGATTAATTTAGTAAATTCATAATTCAAAAAGACTTTTTATTGTATTGCAGCCTTTTTCCCCAGTGTACCTATGAAGTCTGATTTTAAAGAGGACTTACATGTGGTCAAATTTTCAATGCTATAGTTCAAAGAAAATTAACCAGACAGATAATAACACAAGAATCATAGAAACATATTGTTACAGATAGCCAAAAAAAAAAAAAGTCAAGTTGGAGTACGCTAAAGCAATAACAGACAATAGTCTAGCCTGCAGATATTGTACCTGTGCAGTCCTAAGTGAGGATTCCTGTTCTTACATCCCTACAGATTTGTCCAGGATTTTTAACATAACAAAAATGATCTGGGAGACAAGTGCAAAATTTAGAAAGCTTAGCACAATACTGGAAAAAAACTTATCTTAGTAAGGACTTGGAGAATCTTCTGGCAGGTGATGTGATCACATTTCTTGTCTAAATCTTGGGATTCTCATATTATGGTAAAAAGAAATTTATAAGGACTGCCAATAAATATTTCCTTCCCCTTCGGCCATGCCGAGTCATAAGGGCTGTAGTTCATCCGCTCACTAAATAGATGATAGAGCAAATAATTCTGCAACTTAAAGTATCCAAAGAAATCTCCACGATCCAGAGAAAGACTACAGATAACTATGACTTGACATGGATTCTGAATTACGTGGGCCTGGACATGACCAATAAGGGAGAGACTTCCTTTTGATAAAAAGGGAGGACTGTAAAAGAGTTTGATTTCTGTGATACCTGAGTGACTTGGGGTTGCTTTCTGCAATGGACGCTTGCCATTGAGTCACAATCTTGATCCCAAACCACCTGTGTTAGGACATATACTTCTGAACACTAAGAATGCTTATTTATTCAGCAGAGCTTGCACCTCACATCCCTCATCTTTATTTTTATGTCTTTTTATTGCAACCAACATATAAAATCTCAGATTACGGTCACAGGCAGACCAACCTACCCTGATGGTCATATTTAGGATTCTAGAGACTTCGCATATATCTTTTCCCTCTCTAGCAAATGCGTACAAGTCCTGGAAATCACGGCCTGAATGTTCGCTCCTCTGTGCAGTGTTTTCTCATCCAGTATGAAGTTTAAAACTTCATCATCACACTTAACTTACAGTGTTCTATCCTGCTCTGTGTTTCCTTTTCAGGTTGTGGGCTCATCAAGTAAGAGAAGAGTGTCTCATTAGCTTTTATTTCCCCATCACCCAAAACAAGCCTGGCATAGAGTTAAATAAGTGTAATATGACAAAGTGCTTTTCAGTCAGTCTGAGCTATGTCCCTGTCCTGGCTCTCAATCCATAAACTGTAAAATCTGTACCAAATTACTTAATCTAAATCTGTTGCATTTAATTCAATTTATATATTTTCAGGCACAATAATGTTTATAATAAAAAACTTCTTAAAAGTAAATTTTACATATTTGCTGAAAAGAGGTGTAAGAATTCTGCTTTTTATATGTCTGTTGAAAAGTAGACTAAGGTTCAGTCTCTCATACTTTCTGACCTTTCCCTGCCAAGAAATAAAGCCTATATACATGAGTCATGGGACTCAGAGGTGACTCTGCATATGACACTCAAATGAAGACAAACATTGGGACCCACTTGTAAAGGACGCAGATGCTGTGGATTGCCTCTCCTCGGGTGGTAAAAGGTGAAAAGCTATCTGGTGTCACTTATATTATATCTGCATTTGATGATTTCTTTGGCCATTTCAATTCTTTTGAATCACAGAGAACAATTGTTATTGGATTTTTGAGCCCCCTGGCAATAGATTTTCGTCTCAGCCATGCATAGAAATACACATTAAGCATATTACAGGCCTGCAGATGTATATCTTGGATGATATGAAGACAAGGTGAAATATAAACCTTGCCACTGTGGCCCCAAGTCCTTCTTAAGTGCTTATGATATGAGAACAGAGGATTTATTACAGTTGGGGTGATGATCTGTTATGGAACTCTGTTGATCATTATAACTCTAAAGTGAAAAACATACTGCAATTCAGAAGATTTGTTTCCCTTTAGATCTCATTTGTAACTCTCCTATTTGTTATATAGAATTTCAATATATATTTATGATATATGCTGCTAAAAATATGCTACAGCATTGAAATAAGATTCTTTGGATAAAGTTTTCTTTTTTCTCCTTTAATGAGAGTTTTAAAATATTTATGAGGAGTAATACATATGATACAGTATTTTAAGTGCATACCAGCTGTTCCTCACACCGAGTGTCTATAAATACATATTTTTAGCCTGTGTTCAAACACTTTATTATGCCTGGTAAAAATTAAGAAGGAACTCTGGGAAGTTGGTTTAGAGCAGAGGGAAGCAGATGGGGTGTGGCTGAGTTTAATATGTAATATTCAGCAGTCCCTAAAATTTATTCTTACGACATCCTCCAGTAAATAAGCAAGAGTTGCAGATGCTAAAATTATCTCTAGGTTGGTGGCTATGTTCTTATTTGTCCTTATATATTATGCAGACTTAAAGTCTGCACAATGGTTTCACAGATCTCATAGAATCTCCATGATGACTGTGAAGTAGTTGGGGTAGGTGTACCTCTAGTATGTGGCCGAACCGGGACTAGTACCTTTCACTCTACCTCTCTCCACCAAGTCTTTTCACTCCCATTGTAGTGTTACTTGAACCACAGTCAGATACACTTGGTGTACTGTGCCATGTACTATCCCAAAGACCTTAACATTAACTATGCAGTGAATTGAAACATACATTATATATAATTATAAATAAAATATAAGTATAACTTAAATGGAGGTTTCCCATAAATATAAATGGAGGTCTTCCATAAATTTATATTTATAAGCTAAATTTATAAATTAAGATAACTTCTTTTAAGCCAGAGTAGTCACATATAAATCTTACAAAATATGTGGGGGATCTGTGTTCAGCAAACTACAAATCACTGATGAAAGAAATCAAAGATATAAATAAAGGGGGAAATATTTCATATTCATGGATTAAAAGACAATATTATAAAGATGCCAATTCTTTCTAACTTGATCTATAAATTCAATGCAATCCCTCCAAATTTCAGAAAGCTCTATAACTATGAAATAAGTGGATTCTGAAGTTTATATGAAAAGGCAGTAGACCTAGAATAATCAATATATACTGAAAAAGAGAACAAAGTTAGAGGATTCACACTATGCAATTTCAAGACTAATTATAGAGATACAGTAATCAAAGCAATGCAGTATTGATAAGAGAATAAACACACAGATTAATGGAACAAAATAGAGAGCACAGAAATAGACTCACACAAATATACTCAGTTGATATTTGACAAGGGGCAAAGGCAATCCAGTGGAGAAAGTAGTCTTTGAAGAAATGGTGCTGAAACAATTGGATACCAAATGAAAAACAGAAACAAACAGAAATTTAGATACAGATTTAATAAGTTTTCCCAAAACTAACTCAAAATGAATTATAGATCTAAATGTAAAATTCAAAACTATAAGACTTCTAAATGAAAATGTAAGAGATAACTACATGTCTTTGGGTTTGTTCATGAGGTTTTTGGATACAACACGAAAGCAGGATCGTTTTGTGCTTGAAAGAAATGTGATAAACTAGACTTTATTAAAATTAAAACTTCCTCTCTGTGAAAGACACTGTTAAGAAAATGAAAAGACAGGAGACAGTTTGGGACGAAATATTTTCAGACTGCATATGATAGAGAACTTACATTCAAAATACACACAAAAAAATTCTTAGAACTCAACAATAGGAAAACAAAAGATGTCTAATAAATAATTGGACCAAGACCTGGAGACCTCATTGCTACATCTGATGGTTCGTTTGGCCATTTCAGTTCTCTTGGAGTATGGAAAGTAATTGTTGTTGAATTTTTTAACCCATCTGTCAAGATACAGAATGCACATGGGTGCAAATATGTATATGAAAATATAGTGAAAGCAACCCAATCCAGAAATGGGCAGAAGACCTAAACAAGCAATTCTCCAGTGAGGACATATGAATGGCCAATAGGCACATGAAAAAATGCTCAATATCTCTAATTATCAGAGAAATGCAAATCAAAACTACAATGAGGTACCACCTCACACCAGTCAAAATGGCCATCATTCAAAAGTCCACAAACGATAAATGCTGGAGAGGATGTGGAGAAATGGAACCCTCCTATACTGTTGGTGGGAATGTAGTGTGGTGCAGCCATTATGGAAAACAGTATGGAGATTCCTCAAAAGACTAAAAATAGACTTACCATATAATCTAGCAATCCCACTTTTGGGCATATATCCAGAGGGAATCTTAATTAAAAAAGACACCGGCATGCCAATGTTCACAGCAGCACTGTTTACAGTAGTCAAGACATGGAAACAACCTAAATGTCCATTGACAGATGAGTGGATAAAGAAGTTGTGGTATATTTATACAATGGAATACTACTCAGCCATAAAAATAATAAAATAATATCATTTGCAACAACATGGATGGACCTGGAGATCATCATTATAAGTGAAGTAAGCCAGAAAGAGAAAGAAAAATACCATATGATATCACTTATGTGTGGAATCTTAAAAAAAAAAAAGGCAACCAAACTTACTTACAAAACAGAAATAGACTCACAGACATAGAAAACAAACTTATGTTTACCAGGGGGAGAAGAGGGTAGGAAGGGATAGATTGGGAGTTTGAGATTTGCAGATACTAACTAATATGTATAAAATAGATAAACAACAAGTTTATACTGTATAGCACAAGGAACTATATTCAATATCTTGTAGTAACTTATGATGAAAAAGAATATGAAAATGAATATATGTATGTTCCTATATGATTGAAGCATTGTGGTGTACACCAGAAATTGACACAACATTGCAAACTGACTACACTTCAATAAAAATATATTAAAAAATAAAAAAGGAAAGTGGTAGAAATAGGCATAAGTTAATGTTAAAAAGAGTCTTTACTAGTTAAGTGTGAGGCAAGACATTTCAAAAACCAAATACCAAAAACGAGTGATTAGTACTTACTTGGAGAGTATATTTTCATTATAACTCATTCATCCACTTAATAAACACTTCTTGAGTCTCTTTTCTGTGCCAGACCCTATCTCTGTATTATGCACTAGGAAACACTCAGTGATAAAGCAGATAATGTACATATTTATTTGAATGGATCATATGTATATTTTTTGTGGAACAATGGAACAAACAATATTTGAGTAAATAATTTTAGGACATGATAAATGTTTTAGTAAATAATAAATCAGGAAAGGATCATAGGATGTGAGCAGTTGAAATTTTAAATAGAATAGTCTGAGAAGGCCTTACTGAGAAGGTAGAATTTGCATAAAGACATGAGCGAGGTGTGAAAATGAGTCTTGAGGGTATCCCAGTGGAGAGCACCCAAGCAGAAGCGACAGAAGTTGCAAAGTCCTTGAGGCTGGAGGGTAGATGGTGCGTTTTAGACATAACATGGGTGAAGTAGAGGAAGGAATGGGATTGAGTTGGGGATGAAATCAGAGAGGTAGTAGCAATAAGGGTATGGGTACAGATCAAAGAGGGGTAGCAGCCCATTGTAAAGACTTTCAATTTTACTATTTATAAGATAAATATAATAAAAAATATAAGTGAACTTATTTACAAAACAGAAACAGACTCATAGACATGGAAAACAAACTTATGGCTGCCAGGTGGAGAAGTTGGGTGGGAAGGGATGAATTGGGAGTCCAAGATTTGCAGATACTAACTACTATATATAAAATAAACAAGTTCATGTTATATAGCACAGGGAACTATATTCAATATCTTGTAGTAACCTATAATGAAAAAGAATATGAAAATGAATATACGTATGTATATGTATGACTGAACTATTATGCTGTACACCAGGAACTGGTACAACATTGTAAACTGACTATAGTTCAATAAAACGAGTTATATTTTTAAAAAGTAATTGTAGATAGAAGAAAAGGTGTAAGAACTGACTCCAGATTGAAAAAGCCAGGGATATGAGGTGATGAAAGCGGAAGCAATTGAGAAAGAGTAACTAGATCGATACGGAGAAAACCAAACTAAATGTTTCCAGAAGGGAGTGGTCAGCTGTAAATAGATCAAGGAAGAGAAAATTTTAAATTTGATAATATTAATACTAGTAAATCTCATGATATTAGTAGCTCCTTTTTGTGTTGTATATTATAGTTCACAAATCATTTAAAGTAGTTTTTCTCATTTTATTTTCACAGCAAGCCAAAATTGTAGACATTGTGAAACTTATTTTTTAACTTGAGGAAACTAACAGAAAAGTGAATGACTTTCCCCAAATTATTTTGCTCCCAACTGACATAGTCCAAGCTGAAACACATTTACATGGTTTTAAATCTAGTGAGATGCTATCTTTTCTAATATATTTTATGTCACCTGATTGGTACTCAATAACTTATATTTCAGATTTTTCTTTTCCCTTTAAAGAATATTATTGTAGCATCTGTACCAAACATGATAAAGCACAAATATAATTATTTAAATAACATGTCCATCATTTACTGATCAATTTTTACAGGACAGTCAGTAGGCTTGTGCAAAGAAAACTAAGTAAGATATAATACAATACTTTGAAGATATCAACTTAAAGCAGGAGAGATAGACAGACATTTATAATACATTGTGCTAAGGACTGTAAAAGGGAAAGGATTATGGGAACATCAAAGAAAAAATAACTAATTTAGCTTGAGTAGTTGTACTGAAGTTGTACATTATAGGAGAAAGTCAAGATGATTGAAATCAGAACGATAAATACGGTGTTCTTCTTACTTTGAGCACTCTGGGCTATTGAAGCCTTGAGGTAGTTATGACTGCTCACATATCCATCAAAGGCTTTATCTGAGCACCAGACACACCAAGGTCAGGACAACAAGAAAACAGCACACATCCAAGCAAGGATCAGCATTGATGGATGACTTAATTATTTTGGTCCCTGATGAATGAATAGTGTAACCATTTCCAGGAGATATTTTGCAGTCCCCAAGTAGACAATGACTTAGTTAAGTGGGATATTACAACCATGATCTGATAAGCTGAAAACATTTCAAAAACCTCAAAGCTTCAATGGTTTGCCCTTAGCAGGCTCTACTGTGGGCTTGACAATGTACTAGTGACATAACAAGGCAGCCAGCTTATGAATAGATGCCACTGGTGTTCATTTGGATAAACTTTCAAAGAAAGGTGTATTTGTCCTGTACTATAGCAGGTGTTTTATCAGACAAGTTCAGCAGAAAGGATTGGCTAATTGAATGCCTAATTTAAGCCACACACATGTACACATACACACATGCACACACACATGACAGTAGTGTAGTAACATTTCTACCAGACTGGTGAATCTAAAACAAGTATTCAAACAACATAAAGGCCAATTAATTTTTAATAAAAGAGCAAGTACGTTGTCTTGAAAATGAGAAGGACTCAGTTAAGTATTTGATCCATTTGGAGTTAATTTTTCTAAGTGTAGTAAGGTAGGAGTCCAATTTAATTATTCTGTATCTATTTATCTAGTTTTCCTCATAGTATTTGTTGAAGAGATTATAGTTTCCTGATTGCACATTCTTGGCTTGCTTATCAAATACTAGTTGATTGTAAAGCCAGTTTAATTTGGGGCTCTCTATTCTGGGCATTGTTCTATGAGTCTGTTCATACGCCATTTAAATTATTATAGCTTTACATATTTTATCTATTTTTATAGTATAGTTTGAAATTAGGAAGTGTGATACCTCCAGCTTTGTTCTTTCTCAGGATCGCTTTGACTATGAAGTCTTTGTGGTTCCACATAAATTTTAGGGGTGACTTTTTTTCTGTTACTGTAAGGAATGCCATTGGAATTTGGATAGAAACTATGTTGAATCGATAGATGGTTTGGGGTACTATGGACTTTTAACAATATTAACTTTTCTGATCCATTAACATCAGACATCTTTCCATTTGTTGTATCTTGTTCAGTTTTATTCAGCAAAGTCTTTAGTTTGCATGGTAAAAATCTTTCACTTCCTTGATTGAATCTATTCCTAGGTATTTCATTGTTTTTGATGCTATTGTAAATAGGATAGTTTTCTTTATTTCTTTTTTCAGATGTCACTATTAGTGTATAGAAATGCAACTGATTTAATTTTATATCTTGCAATTTTACTGAAATTTTTAATTACTTCTGACCGTTTTTTGATGAAGTCTTTGGGATTTTCTATGTAAAAATCATATTATCTTCAAATAACAATTTTACTTTTTCTTTTCAATCAAATGCCTTTTGTTTCTTTGTCTTGTCTACCTGCTCTAGCCAGGACTTCCAGTACTATATTGAGTAAGAGTAGTGAGAATGGGCATCCTTGTCTTGTCCCTAATCTTAGAGGAAAAACGTAAAATTTTTTACCAGTAAGTATGTTAGCTGTGGCTTTGCTGCATATAGCTGTTAATATGTTGAGTTAGGTTCCTTCTGTGCCCAATTTGTTGAGAGTTTATATCATCACATGGTGTTGAAATTTGTCATACATCTTCTGCATCAATTGAGATGATCATGTGATTTTAAAAATGTTTACCTTCAGTTAATATGGTAAATTACAATATATTGATTTGTGTATGATGAAACATCCTTGTATCCCAGGGATAAATCCCACTTGGTCATGGTGTATAATCCTTTTAAGGTGTTCTTAAATTTGCTTTACTATTATTTTGTTAAGAATTTTTGCATCTGTATTCATCAGGGATGGATATTGATCTATAGATTTTTTTTTTCTTTACTTTTAGTGCCCTTAACTGTAGTTGGTTTCAGAGTAATGCTGGCCTCATTGAACAAGTTTGGCAGTATTTCCTTTTCAGTTTTTTGGAAGAGTTTAAGAAGTGGTGGTGTTATTTCTTCAAATGTTAGCTAGAGTTCATTATCTTGTCCTGGGTTTCTGTATTGGGAGGTTTTTCATTACTGATTCAACTCTTTCCTCATTATTGGTCTGTTCTGATTTTCTATTTATTTCTAACTTGGTCTTTTTGGTTATGTGTTTCTCAAAATTTTTCCATTTGGTGGCATGTACTTGTTCATAGTAGTCTTTTATGATTCTATATATTTTTGTAATGTTATTTTTAATGTCCTTCTTTTATGTCTAATTTTATTTATTTGAGTCTTTTTTTTCTTAGTCTAGCTAAAGGTTTGTCAAATTAATTTAAAGTTCAAAAAAAGCTGCTCTTAGTTTCATTGATCTTTTCTATTGTTTTTCTGGTCTCAGTTTCATTTATTTCTTCTCAGATCTTTATTATTTCCTTCTTTGGTTAACTTTGAGAATAATTTATCCTTCTTCTTCTAGTTCCTTGAGATGTAAAATTAGTTCTTTTTTATTTGAGATCTGATTTCTTTACATATGCATTTAGCCTTAAACTTCTTTACAGAATTGCTATTGCAGCATCCTATAAGATTTGGTATGTGGTGTTTCCATTTTCAGTTGTTTCAAGATAATTATTTCTTTCTGATTTCTTCTTTCATCCATTGGTTATTCAGAATTGTGTTGTTTAGTTTCCACACGTTCGTAGATTTTCCAGACTTTCTCTTGTTGTCGATTTCTAGTTTTATACCATTGGGGTCAGAAAAGTTACTTGGTATGATTTCAGTCTTCTTAAATTTGCTAAGACTTGTTCTATCATATGATCTATTCTGGGGAATGTACTGTGTGCTCTTGAGAAGAGTGTGTATTATGCTACTGTTAGATGGAATGTTCTATATATGTCTGCTAAGTCTATTTCATCTAAAGTATGGCTTAATTCCAGTGTTTCCCCGTTGATTTTCTGTCTGGATGATCTATCCATTGCTGACAGTGGGGTATTGAAGTCTCTACTATTATTGTAGTATTGTCCTTTTCTCCCTTCAGATCTGTTAGTGACTGCTTATATATTTTGGTGCTCTGCTGTTGGGTGTATATTTATCCATGATTACTTATCTTCTTGAATAACAGACCTCTTTATCATTATGTAATGACCTTCACTGTTTCTTGTTTTTTCTTTCTTTCTTTTTTTGCTTAAAATCTACTTTGTCTGATATAAGTATGGCTAATTCCATTTTCTTTTGATTTTCGCCTGCATAGAATATCTTGTTCCATCTCTTCCTTGTGAGCCTATGTATGTCTTTAGAGTTGAAATCAGTCTCTTGTAGGAAGCATTTGGTGAGTCTTGTTTTTTAAACCATGCAGAGACTCTGTGCCTTTTGATTGGTGAATTCAACCTATTTGCATTTAAAGTGATTATTGATATGTAAGGACTTACTACTTGCCATCTGATCATTTGCTTTCTGGTTATTTTGCTTTCTGGTTTTTTCTCTTTCCATTGTTTCTTTTCCCTCTGTTTCTGTCAACCTTTGTAAATTAGTTAATTTTCCATGGTTATGTGCCCTGTCTCCCCTTTCTTATGTTTTGTGAATCTACTTTAGATTTTTGCTTTGTGATTACTGTGAAGCTTACATAAACATCTCACATATAAAAGAGTCCAGGTTACGCTGACAGCAGCTTATCTTCATGTGCCTATAAAAGCTCCATCCTTTATTCCTGCCCTTTTATATTTTTGATGCCACAATTTACCTATTTTATGCTGTATATTCGTTAACAAATTATATCAGCTATAGTTATTTTTAATACTGTTTTCCCTTAACCTTTATACCAAAGTGGATAACACACCACCCTAACATAGAGTTACAGTTTTCTAATTCTGACTGTCTATTTTGACCTTTACCAGAGTGTTGTGTAATTTTATAAGCTTTCATGTCGCTGATTAACATCTTTTCATTTCAGCTTTAAGAAATCTTTTCAGCATTTCTTGCAAAGCATATCTAGTGGTGGTGAACTACCTCCTCCTCTGTTTGGCTGGGAAAGTCTTCATGACTCCTTCATATGTGAAAGATAACTTGCTGGATAAAGTATTCTTGGCCGGGAATTTTTATCTTTCTACGCTTTGAATATGTCATTCTACTCTCCTGGCCTGACTGTAGAGTTTCTGCTGAGAAATCTGCTGACAGCCTCTGTGGGCTCCTTTGTAGGTGACTTTTTCTCTGGCTGCCTTTAAGATCCTTTTTTATCATTGATTTTTTTTAGTTTTATTAAAATGTGTCTTGGAGAAGGTCTTTTTCCACTGAGATAACAGGGTAATCTATTAGCT
Source organism: Camelus dromedarius (assembly GCF_036321535.1). NCBI lineage: Eukaryota > Metazoa > Chordata > Mammalia > Artiodactyla > Camelidae > Camelus > Camelus dromedarius. Next base: position 65,935,018 of record NC_087447.1, read on the forward strand.
TTGTGGATTATATACCCAGTATCTTCCCCAGATTTGGAAAGTTCTCAGATACTATTTCCTTAAATAAACTCTCTGCCTCTTCTCCATCTTTCCTCTTTTTGGAACACTAAGTATTCTAATACTTGCCCTGCTGAATGAATATGAGAGCTCTTGCAGGGCTTCTTCACTTTTTAAAAAATTTGATTCTCTCCTATTCTTACTGAATTATTTCCATATTCCTACCCTCCAGTCATTTGTTCTTTCTTCTGTCTATTCTGCCCTGTTACTGATGCTTTCTATTTCATTCATCTCATTCATTGAATTCTTCAGATCCAGAATTTCTGTTTGATTCTGTTTTTATAATTTCAATATTTTTTGTTAAAAAACTTCTGCTCATTGATATTATTACTGAGTTCATTGAATCATCTTTCTGATTTTCCTTATAACTTGTTGAATTTCTTCATGACAGCTAATTTGAATTCTTTATCAGTTAAATTGTACCACTCCACAGGTTTGAGTTTGGTTGCTGGAGAAGGATCATTTTCTTTTTGTGATGTTATATTTTCTTGATTTGTGTAGTGTTTGTAGATATGTGCTCACACTTTATTAGGATTAATCTTTGATAGTTGCATGCTAAGCAAAGGGAAATTCCCTACAGCGGGAGACCCTTCTGGGACAGCAGCACGGGGCCACCACCCAGAAGGGGACGATGGTAAAGGAACTCCTAGGGGAGAGGGGGACTGTAAAAGGACCTTGATGTTGCTGACCAAGATGAGGAGCCTCTGTGTCAGGGAGATCTAAACAGCAGCAGCAACTTGGTTTTTTTTAATAGCTCAGAGTTTTTCTCATCCTTGGCCAGCAAATATTGGATGTAGTTTTACAGGGTATGAAAACAACCAGGCTTAAGTGGTAAACATATATTACTTGAGATATATTTAAAGCAATTGGATATGAGAAAAATTTGCCTTTGGCACCTATGCATTTCAAACTAATGGTTCAAGATTACTGTGAAAAAGTGAACAAAATGCCAATATACAGGGGCCATCTTTGCATCATTTCTACAATGCTACCACATACCAGGTACAATATTCCATCAAAATCTTTGCAATACTGAGAGTCACATGCAAGTTTTCTTCTTACAAGACTGAACCAGATTTAAAGTGCCATTTATAAGCTCTGATTACTTAATTATTTTCCTTTATCACCATGCTCTTATTCCCTCCCTTATCCCATGCATGACCACTTTAAATTTTTTGCTTGTGTGCTAAGATAGTTTTCCACTTTAGTCCCAGTTACCAAATTCAAACCAGTGACTGAAGTCCTCAAACTTCTTAACATCTACCTTCTAGTTTTCCTGCATTCTTCTTCCTTGCTCCTTTGTGCCACTGTCTGATAGGAGAACTAAATTTTAAAGAATAAGTGAGATATTTGTAAGGTAAGAAATATACTTTATTACAAAGGAATGGACATTGAGTGGGACAATTTTAACAAAACCAAAATTTGTTAGGATTCTTCACGTCTCACCATACAGGGGTTCAAATTTGGTCTAATAAGTTGACTTATCTCATATATATATATGTTGACTTATATATATATAAGTTGACTTATCTCATGTATATATATAGTGATATATACTGTCCATTCATAACTTATGAGTTCAAAACTGTCTATGATAGACAATAAGTTTATAGTTCATTTATTATGCTGAAAATTTTAAGTTTTTTTTAATGCATCATTTTGAAAATTAAAATAATGAAGTTCATATTAAACTGGTCTGTTTTAAAAGCAGTATCTGCTTTATAAAGAGAATACAAAATTTATTTCCATTGTCTATTTTTTCTAGTACATAGTCCATTATGAGTTCATGTTTTTACTACTTTAATCTTTAACATAAACATATTTTGATAGACATTTCAAACAAATGTTGAATAATAAGATAAAAAACCCTATCAAAAGTTACAGGGTAGATCTATTCTTTGCTGCTATTGCTTCAAAGAATAAAGTCTTAAATTTCTTAGATAATTACAAGTGTGACAGCAGTTGAAATTCCAAGAGGACCAAGGCAGAGTAGTTTGAAGTGCTCTCGTGGTCTCTCACCTCTCTCGTGAGTGCTTCTACTGTTCTCCAGTCCAGGAGGGAAGTTCAGGCAGCAGTACGTGGGAGAGTGATAACGCCCCCCCCACCCCCGAGGGCTCAGCAAGTAGCCACTTCAGTGTAACTTGAGCAGCACTGAAAGGCTTGCCTGACTCAACACATCAAATTCCCTTTAGCCAGTTCATATTATTTTAAACATTGTGAACACGAATATGCATGTGTTGTTTGTTAGACAGAAGTCCAATGAGAACCTACTGTGTACCAAAAAAGTATACAGTTGACCCTTGAACAACATGAAAGTTAGGGGCACCTACGCTCTGGGCAGTTGAGAATCCATTTATAACTTACAGATTCAGCCCTCTGAATCCTCGGTTCCTCTGTGTTTTGAGCTTCCACACCCCCAGATTCAACCAACTGCAGATCGTGTAGTACTGTAGCATTTATTATTGGAAAAAATACCCATGTATAAGTGGACCTAAGCAGTCCAAATCGTGTTGTTCAAGGGTCAACTGTACTTGGCATTACAACTGTACTCGGCATTCAACATATGTTGAGTCTGTGAAACAATCATCTAGGCATTTGTGGTGAGAAAAACAACTTTTGAGGAAAGCTTTGTTTCTCTGAGTTGCTGCCTAGGCATGTTATTGTATGATAACCCTGCTCACTCACACTCAGAGTCTGGACTTTTATATGAGGACTTGAGATTAGGATGCCCACCATATGTTTTCGCTTTTCTTTTCCCAGGTACCTTTTAAAATAACCGCTTAGAATAAAGCCTGCAAAAAAAATGGTGACCTCTGTCCTAAACACCTTATAAGTAGTAAGTGCTTGCTGCCCTGCCCTCTCTCCCCTGCCAGCCTGTGACCTGGGCCAGAGAACTGCCCTTCCCATGGCTCAATCACACACCCTTGCTTCTGGCACTTCTTAGTAATAAATCTGTGACTTTACTTCCTTTGTGTGGGTTTATTGAAACTGCACCTTCAGTCAAAACCACCCCACGGTATCACTTCCCCAAGTGGGGAGCTCAGATGCTGAAGGAGCTATCTCTGCCACGTGCGGGCAGCTTGTGTCTCCTCATTCAGCGGGTCATAATCTGCACAATCTTAAGTCAGTACACTAGCTCCAGCTTCTCAAAGCATCAACCTTGATTCTAACAGATGGGCAAAGTTAAGTTCAGAGTTCTAAACTAGTTTCTCTAATTTTAGACAGTTAAGAAGTGGCAAAACAAAGAGCTGAACCTCATACACCTGACATTAACACTTCTCCTCTGTATTCTGTCTCCAGGCAGGTACATAGTAAATATGGGCAGCTGCTATCATCGACAGGATTTTAAATTCTGTACGTGTCAATAAAAGATAAAAATGATATTGTAACAGGACAACACTAAATACTTAGGGACAAGTTTAACAGCCTCCAGACTTTCAATTTTGACCCCCTACTTCCCCCAGGACAGAAATATCTACTGATAATTACATCATTGAATCCATGTAAAATCCCCAAGTAATTCTAACTGGTGACTTCTTATACTTGTTTTACAGATGAGCAAGTAACAGAATGCTATTGACTCCTCTTGACTTCAGATTTATGTTACTGTATACAATGCAACATTGCCCCACTTCCTTGAATTTCAAAAGACCTCTGGCTCTGAGTGTCCTTGATGTGGGTGCTTTGGGTTACAGCAATGGGTGCGATATGAATGCTTTCCTGAGAGGATAAACCATGTTGGTAAATACCTAGAGACCCATCCATATTATGACTTCATGCTACTTTTCTAATTTTAGTGAATTCATCTCTTTGATTCTCCAAACCAAAATATGTATTTTTATATTATCTAATTTCTTTCCTTTGCCAACTCTTCTCTTTTCTTATTTCCATATTTCCCTACAGCTAATCGCCAACATTCCTTCAAGCCAAATTCAAATATTACCTATACTAACATTCTTTTCCTGATTCAACCATTTTTAAAAAGCTGGCTGGTACTTACCACTCTGGAATCGTATAATCCAGAGAAGCATGGAAGCCTCAGTACTCGGAGATACCAGTTTCTATGGAAGAGAGGGTGAAGCATGGTGCTCCCATGAAGGAAATCCCTAGAAAGTAGATTAAAAATAGAGAATCAATAAGACAAAGGTAATACTTTGGAGAATTAATACAGATGGACCAATATCTTATCATTATTAGTTATAGAATGAGACAACCGAGGACATGGAAGAAATAAAATTAACAATACATACTAGATTTATTCTCATACTGAAGGATATCAGTCTCAAGATCGGTCAGGCAATTATTTGGGCCCATTTAATCTGAAGGAAAAAAAATACACACACACACACACACACACACACACACACACACACGCACATTGCTGTATGTGGCACTAAGTTCCATAATTATAAAGTTTGTAAACACTGGGGATAAATTAATAAGTAGAGGGCCCTACAACTTGAATACGAAAATAAAATTTCTTGTAAAAGAGAAGACTCACAATGTCACAGACTTCTCAACAGCATCAATAGGAAGAAGAGGAAAAGCCATGGAAATTCTGAGAGGAAGGTATTTATACACCAATATTCTATGCCTATTGAAAGTATGACTCATGTCAGGAGGAAGTATAAAAGTGTTTTTGAATATGTGAAGACTCAAAATATATCTGCCTTACACCCTTTCTTAAGAAACTACCAGAAATGGACTTAATTAAAAGGAGAGGCTATGCTGGGAAGCAAGGCTGGTGACGACCTGCAAAGATTATTAACCACGTGTGGGGGGTGCTGTTGGTTGATTCTTACAATGGTGAGATTATCTCCACAGTCTCTTCCTGCTCTCATATTGTTCAATTCTGACTTACTAATAGTGAGTTGTAATTCCCCACTTTTATCATAATGAGAAATCAGTGTTATTTTTCAGCGTTAATACCTACCTCTTGAAGTGGTTATGTTATCAATCAGTAGTCAACAAAACACTCTTTGATAAATGGTTCTCACATACAATTTATCACATGTAATTTATTGACAGGTGCAAAGTAAATATTTTTTTCTTGATTATGTTGTTATAGTGATATTAAAGGAGGTGGTAGATCAAAGAGAGAATGTACAACATGAATAAAGGCCATCGGGGACGTTCTGGCTTTCAGACTCTCTAAATAATTAAATAGATGCAAATGCATTCATAGTAAGGAAAATGAATTGTTTTCATCATGATAAAAGCCCACTGATGTTCAAAGACATGATGCATCATCTCATAAGAATCTCTACTCATGAGTAATATTATGAGTTCTTATGAATAATATTAATAATGACAACATACCTCTCTGGTCAAGTACTTTATGTATTCTTTACTTTCTATCTACAAAGAAAAATTTAATAAATTTTTTACCCCAATGCATTTTATAATCATGAAGAAGTCCTATTCCACTGGATCACCTTTTTGTATCTCTGTATAGTTAACTTTGTCAATTTTTCTTCCTTCTTAATTGCTTTTGATTCAGTACCTTTGATGTGATTAAAATAACTCAGGATCTCACTCTCTTTCAGTCTCTCTTTTACACCCCCCCACACACAATATCTTTGCTACACACACACACACACACACACACGGTATCTTTATATTCAGTATCTTCCTTACATCATGAGGGCTGCCACATTAGCAATTATATTCATAATAATTTTATATCATATTGGCATTTGTTTTCACTAATATGACAAAACTTCATTAGCAGAGAGTCTTACTAGCATTTTGTCATGGAAAATAGTTTCTTCATTTTTTTTATTAGCACCATAATATGAGATAACAAATGACTACTTAAAACTTTCCAACTCCTCCGTCTGAGGAATGGAACGCATCCAGCACAGTGAGTAGGAGGGTACTGCGGATGCTGTATCTGCCTTTGTGCCAAGAGATTTGGTAATAACGGCAGCGACAGTCACAGCACCAGCAGTTACGCGCCACAGTTGTGTGCACGACAGTGTATGCTCCTCTTTTGTCATTTAAGAAGGACCCATCTCGGACTCCAGTAGTCTGTTCCTAGATGGGATAAGACCAAAAATAAAAAAAGAATTTTTATAACTAGGCATTAACACTAATAATTATGCCACTAAAAAGGTTGCCTCTGCTCCTGCTGCACCACTGACAAAAACAGATAGTGAAATGTATTTCATTAGTGTTGTCTAGACCAGTGACATTAAGGAGAAGATCAAAGGGAAGAGAGCGCCATACTTAGGGAATGGACCCCAGTTTCATGAACATAATTCACCCACTGATAGAAGGGACATCTATGTGAATTATTTTAATAGTTAACCCATGTTTTCAGAAGGCCCAACTGCTTTTGGATAACTCAAATTAAGAGAGAATTAACAATTCAATTTAAAAACAAAGTATGAGAGGGACATTAGAAAATGCCCATTGTAAGATTAAAAAAAACCCAAAACTTTGGAGCCAGATATATCTAGACTTGATTCCCGTGTTGTCCATTTAATTCCATCAGGGCAATGGGCAATCTCTTTCTCTTTCTTCATCTATGAAAAGTAGATAATATTAACTGTCACAGAGCTATCGTGGGAATTAAATGAAATTGTAAATGTAACACCATGTATATTGCCTGGTATGTAGTGAGTTCTGTATTTTGATTGCTAGATCAAAATATTCGAGGGCTGAAGTGGCCCCTAGAGATTATCTAATTTTATGTTCTAATTTCCTACTAACCACTTTATTCCTTTGGTCATTGACTTCGCAGCAGAAGTCTGATAGGAAAAAAAGAATTTTCAGATTACTTTCTAAACGCTGGGCAACTTAGATTTACATCTGTCCTGCAACTATACTTAGAACTATTCCTGCAAAGAGATTTTTTTCTCAAAATTCATGGTTTATATAGATATATAAATAAAAGCAAACCCTCTCCCCAAAATGTTACTTCTTTTCATCTTATTTCGTATTTGAGGTAAATGGCAATTTAAAAAAAATGCCTGAGAGAAATGGAGAGGTGAAAGAGAAATCTTGAGGTCAAGTAATTCCATACATTAAAGCAGCCAACATACAGAAAATATACTCTTTAAAGACCGTGTTATAGGCAAACACATTAAATGATCATCACTTAATACAAATTTCAGACAAACGAGCAAGCAGAAAAATGTGATCCATTTGATAACAGAAATGTTTCATATCCTGATTTAGGTGATATTTATACAAGGCTATACCTTTATCAAAACCTATGAAATTTTCAAACACTATCTGGGCATTTCACTGTACATAAAAGTTAGCTTAATTTAAAAAAACAAGTGATCTAAGGTTGTGCCAGTTTTATATCTTGATTGTAAGTTAGACGTTAAGCTCAATCTAATATTCAGGAGGAGGATAGCAATTAATCTTATTTAGTCCAGCCAGCGTTGGAAGTGGGTACATAAAAATAAAGGGTTTAAGATAGGGAGAAAGAAAACTGAAAATGCTTTGTTTTAGATTTGCAGAAGCTACTCCTTGGCATTGCATCTTGTTCTCTTTGGAAAGAAAACAATGCCTTCTTCAATTTTCATTTATCTCTTGTCTTTTAGCACATTTTCGGTACTTATTAAAAATGAAACATATTCTTGCTTATGGTTTTCAAATTTTGAGAATGTTAACATTATAGAAAATTCTGGAATGTTGACAATCCCTTAGTATTTATTTGGGAGGTTTGGTGCTTGAGCACCTGCTTTGAACCGTTTTACTATGTTTCACTTTCATCCTGACCTAAGGGGGAATACTGGAATCTAGACCTGACAGGTTTTTTTTTTGTTTTAATTTTGCTTTTTATTTCTATATTATATTATTATTCTCTGGTCTATAGTCTAGAAATCTATGTTAGTTTCTAACTGAAGGCTTGGCCGAGGAGTGCATTGGACATTCTCTGAACTAGAGTGCCTGGGGACAACTGAGGCCTGGAATGATAAAGAATGCTATGTTGGAGTGAGAGCAAGATGTGATGGGTTGAAACACATAGGGGAAGAGACACTAGGAGCAAGGCCTGGGAATCAGAAGGAATTAGTTCCCATGGAACACGAAATAAAATGAATTCTATATAAAACCTAATTGAGATTATAAGTTAGTTGACTTCTACAAATTAGTTTTAGGAATGCATATATTAGTCAGGGTTCTCCAGATAAACAGGGTTCTTTAGGTAAACTATACGTGCGCGCGCGCACACACACACACACACACACAATACTATGTATAGAATATATAGAGAAATATATGTCTCCTATTGGTTCTATCTGTCATCTATCTATTTCTGAGGGAGGGAGAGAGCTCATATTAGTGGTTCTGCATACACACACACGCACACACACACACACATATATATATCTTACTATCTCCTATTGGTATATATGTGTACACACACACAAATAATACAGGAGAGAGAAAGACAGAGAGATACAGAGAGATATCCCATTTCTCTGTAGAATCTTGACTAACACTATAGATAGATTTGATAGATAGATAGATAGATAGATAGATAGATAGATAGATAGATAGATAGATAGAATGAAAAATTGATAGCCTCAAGAACTATGGAGGCTGAGAAGTCTCATGACCTGCCATTGGAAAGCTGGAAACCCAAGAAAACTAGTAGTAATAATTTAGTCCAAGTGCAAAGAATTGAGAACCAGTGAAGTCAATGTATAATTCCCTATCAAGGGCAGGAAAAGACTAACATCCCAGCTTGAGTAAGCAAATCAAAAAAGGAGGCAGTTTCCTTTTTCCTCTGCCTTTTGTTCCATGTAGGTCGTCACTGGAGAAGATAATGCCTATCCACATTGGGGAGGACAATCTATTTTAGGGCATCCACTGATTCAAATGCTAATCTCACCTGGAAACACCCTTGTAGACATACCAGAAATAATGTTTAATCCCAACAATCTGACATAGACATGTTGACAGATAAAATTAACCATCACAACAAGGTTCCATTCTATTAAAATGTTTTGGGGCTCAGAGGAACACTATGATGCTCTAGAAAATTGACTTCCCAAAGTGTGATTGGAATCTGTCAGACAGTGAGGGTTATTCTCATTGGCTAGCTGATATTGGTAATGTTTGATTCCCTACAGCATAGATTTTTCTTCTTACAAGGGATGTCCTCTGTGCATAACACTCATGTTCATGACTGAGGAAAAGGAAACAGTCATTTTCCTATTCCATGAATGCAAGAAACTACAGAGGAACAGGTATACCCCTAATCAAAGATGGATGGCACATGTGAGAATATAAGCTAATTGAATTTGAGCTCAGAATCGTCTCTATGCAGATTGTCACACACCATCTAAATTAAATACCTGAGCAGTTGGGATGAATATAAGCAAGTGTCACTTTTAGCTAAGTAGGGTAGCATTTTAAAGTTACCTGAACATCAAGCACTGCATTGATTATGTTTTTTCAGAGTATGTTTCATTTAAATTATGAAACCCTGCACAGGATTTGATAATTGTGTAAGTGTTGCACAAAACCTAATATGATATGCAAATATAAATGTCATATTGTCTTATTAACCATGTGTGAATCTTTATTACAGTAAACCCCAAATCTAATTTGGAGTTTTGACATAATATATTTTAATTCGTGGTTGAAAGCTCTGCATTGTAATTACAAAACTTAATTTAATTAAGTCATCCATCTGATAACATTTATGCAGGTTTATACACATCCAACTAACATCTAAGTTGATGGGACTGGTAAGCTAAGTTTCATCCTGGTTTCCAATATTTTAGCTTTCAAAATATGATTTCGATATGTAATACTGAAGATAAATGGTGATGCTCTGGAACACGCATTGCATAGTGGGGAAAATTCCTTCATCCCTCTTTGCATTTCTCAAAGTTGCTTCCATCTCACATCTTCTGAGATGTCCCTTAAGACAGTAATGTTAAGTTGCCATATAACTTTCCAGTTGAAAACACACTTACTTCATATTAACATCATAAAGAAAATGCAGATAATTACACTCAATTTAGAGATGAGGAGCTTAGAAAACTGAGACTGATTTATCCCAAAATCATGCAATTGCTAAGTTGAGAAGTAGGCTCAGAGTCTAGTCTTTATTGATTTCCATCTTTCTTAAATGCCCAGAGCACATGCATTCTGTACCACTCGCATGGACTTCTCACGATAGGATGCCATAGAATGATGAAATAATATCCTAAGAGCCGAATCACATACATTTTATAGGATAAAAGGTACTGGACAAATCACCTCCTTGTTATCTATTATTATACCTTAACTCTGAAATTCCATTGGGCATTTATGACATAGGATAAAAAATATAAGCACTGTATCTGTATTATTACATGTAATCTTTATAACAACCTTGTGAGGTAGAAATTACATTTTTATCCCAGTTTTTTCAATTGAAAAAACTTAAGACACAAAGAAATTTGTAAAATTCCCCAAAGCTATACAAGTTATAGGTGGTAGGGTCAGGATTTAACTCCTTCCATGTAGACTCATTTGCCCCTATTTGGAACACTGTCAAAACGGGGGAGAAGCTTAAATATAACTAGATTAATCTATGACATTCAATATAATTGAAGGAAAATAAAAATCAGACTTGTAATTGAAAGGGTTTTATAAACAATCATAGCGCTTGGTTTCCATGTGGATTTCACATTAATGTGCTCTCTTTCCAACACTGTAGTATTTTAGTAGAATGTGCTGCCTTAAAAGTGTTGTTTGTTGATTAAAGTGATTTAATGAGGGCAATGCATAAACTTGAATGTTTCCATTCCAAATTTGATCCTATATAATAAGCTAAAAATAAATTTACTTTTGTTTAAGGGAAAATCTGTACTTGACAGTTAAGCAGTGTTCTCATTTCTTAGAACTTTATGGAGGTGGGAATTCAATAGAAGTAACTGGACAAAATTCCACAAAAGCACTCCTTCATATACCAGAGGCATGAAACTCAGAGATAAGTGTTCCAAATTTCGAGCCAATTGCTCTAAAGCCTTGCAAAACGTCAATGTGTAAAAGAGGGTCATTTGTGCTGAACCATTGCCAACATATCAGAGTAAAACATATTTCTGGTTGAAATGTAAATGATTGGACCTTAAACTCTTTCATAATATATTTGGCATTGTAGGGGATTTGAGGTCATTGTTTGACCTACGCTAAAAATAAAAACCACCGACACTGGTTGACTTCCGTTTACTGCCTGGAAACCACTCTTCTGTTGGGGGAGAAATGACCTTAGAGTTGGAAATTTTGGATTTCTAGTTTTAGTCCATATAGAGTAGAACTAGCCTTGTAAATTGTAAACTAAATAGGTATAGAGTACACATCTATATGATGAGGACATTTATATAGAAATAATTTTATATCACAAAGAATGTTTGCATTGAGTGATCCATTTTATTTTGAATCCTGGCAGTTATTCTAGACAAATGTTGCTTCCTTTCATTAACACCAAGAGATTGAGGATTGGGGTTATGGTTTATGTTTTCAGGAAATAATAATAATCAAGTGTATTAGTTCTGTCTGCTTCTCCTGAATGCTCTCAGCCCACTTCCGTAATTCCCCCGGAGAAGCCTGCTCTGATTGGTTTAATTCTGTGATGCTGACTTGCCCATATTAACTATCGCACAGTAACTATGTTGACATACTGTACATATATACTCTTTTCCTTCTTTTGTACAGTTGGAGTCAAGCCTTTTATCTGCATAGTAAGAGATTCAGTTATCTTCTGGTTTTTCATTCATTAAGAGGAGTGAAAAATACAACTTCTGCATAAAGGATAACCTGACTCAGCCAGTTCTGACATTCCTTTCATCCCTCTTTCCATCAGCATAGTCAGAGGGTGGCCAAATCCCCAAATTCAAGTTTAGGCTTAAGGTATAAAAGGGTCTCATGGGCCTAGATAACCTCATTAACTTTGAAAATTAAATAAACAATGGGGGTATAAACCTAAATAAAATAATGATCTTTCCCCCTTATCATGTCTCTCATGCATTTACTTCTTGCATTAAGTATTAAAAAAAGACGGGTAGCTGGGTTAAGGTGGGGTTTACACATTCTTGGGTGTGACAGATCTAATAACTTTCTACTCTCATTTATAATCTTTTCTCCTGTCTTCTCACTATTAATGCTATTTGGTTGAGCACTGTGGGAGATGAAGATGTTTCCAATTCAGTCACTTCTAAACTTTATTTTATCTCACTCTTGTTCACATGCTTAATGATCCCACGGGGTGACCAGATTTTGAGATCTAGCTTGGGCTTTTGCAGGGGGAATTAGATATAGTTTACTGCATTCTCACACATAACTGTAGCCCACCAGTGTGTTGAGACTTTCTATAGAAAATGGGTGAATTATGCCACTGGCTTAAACAAGAGAGGAGCATCTGAGCAGGAAAAGTAGTGAGAGTCAAACTAGAATTCAGTCCTCCTCATGCAAGTAATCTCATAAAATACCACGAACCCGTTCTCCAATAAACAGTCATTTGAATTCATGTCAACCACTTAACCTCTCCAGAAGTAAGTTTCTTCCTTTGTGTTACCAGATTTTTAGATTAACAGATAAGTAGCCGCTCTTCTAACCCTAATATATCATGAACCTAAACTTAAACTCCTTCAGGTAGGTACTAATTTTTATTTCTCCTCCTGAACTACGGGTACCCTGGAATAAGTGAGAACTTGGTAGAAACTTAGAAAAAGAAGAGATAAGGAAAGGATCAAAAAAGAATTACTCCAAAGGATCCTTGAACCGATGGCTGGATTAGAGTTCAGCCCCTCAAGTGCATGCCGAACTCTGGTTTAGGATGCAGTTAAAGAATTATCAGAGCAGACAAAGAGTTTCTAGGTAGAACAAGGGAAACATTGTGCAAAAAGATACCTGGGAGCACCAAATTGTATTGTCCATTTCTGCACTGTTACTTTTAATAGCTGAGGTCAGCCTGTGCCCTGAATACTACATTAAAAGGTCTGAGCCTTCAAGAAACTCTAAAGGTTAGTCTTATTATTTCTATTTTCACTTACTTTTTTCGATGGCAGAAGGAAAGGAAAAACTTTCTTTAAAAAAACTCCTTTAAGAGGCTAATTGGTACATTTGACATGCTTGGAATCCTACCCGGGCAGTTGATTCCTTCAGTGTGAGACTCTGATTTCTGTAAAAATGCAATCCCCTGTGGGAGAAGTATGGCTTTAGTTTGAGTATTTTTGCTAATAGGTTTTTATATGGAGCCACCACGAAGACCAGGAACCCCAAAACACAAAACAGGAATAAAAAAAACTTGGGAAAGGAGAGCTCTGGGTCAGGGACATCATATTTGGATTTCCCTGTCAGAAATCTTTTCTTAATTATCCCCTTAACAATGGATGCAAGTGCACATAAGCATCACCTTCATTCATCATACTCCTTAAAAAGCTTTTTAATTTTTTTCCCCCAAAGAAAAATTACAACCTCAGTGTCAGCTCAATAAATGGTATGCATAGCTATAAAGCCATCTTATATGACAAGGATAAATCTTTCAAGCAAAACCTGCTTCCCATTCAAGATAGGGTTACAGCTGCGATAACATTTACAGGATTGAAGAGTTGAACTGTGGGAAAAGGACCTCTCAAGGGGTGAATTTTGGCTCCATACTGGCCCAACCAAAATATCCTAAAATCCAACAGGGAGACTGTGACTCTATCTGTTATTTTGCTGTAAGTTTCAAAAAAGATACAATGGGAAGGGTGACTTGAGATGACTAATGTGGACATGTGTGTGGTGGGTGTGGAGGGGGAGGGAGAATTTATTAAAAATGGGAACTATTTAATTTTTTTTCATATTTTAAGCATAGCAGATCAACAAGTCAATAGCAGATCAACGAGTCAATAGCAGATCAACGAGTCAATTGTATTAACTGGAATCATTCAAGGTCCCTAGCACAGGTCTTCCCAACTGTAACTCTGCTAGAACATATATGATGGGAAATCCATGGCAGAACAGGTTATATATGGGCCTAAATAAGGCAACTGTGCGCTATGTAAAGCTGAGGTTGAGATGTCTATCTTTTGACTTCATGTAAGAAATTTTCAGTACTGTGTGTGGAGGGGCAGTTGTTGACTACCTCCCACACATGAAAATGGTAGAGACTCAGTGAATACTTACTGCATCAGTTGCTGGATGGATGTCTGTGGTGGCACAGACTGCACCGAGATATCATTACTGTCAAGGAATGTGGATTTGTGGGGCATGCTGAGGCAAGAGGAGTAAGAAAGAAGAAAAGCCTTTCAACTGTAGATACGTATTTCAAAGGAAGAGAGATTCCTATATATTTGGAGCCTTTGTGCTCAAGAGTATTTTCATTTGTTCTTTTAACAAGTGCTTCCTGAGCACCCAAAATAAACTACAATATATGAAAGACATCAGCAGTGCAAACGGGAATATGGCACAACTCTATCTTTAAGAGTTCTTGTTCCCTTGGGAGTGATTGTCATGTGAACAAGGAGTGATTTAATACAGTGGCTCTTTTTTCTGAAAAGACAGAGTGTGGCAGAGTAATTTTAAAATTAGAATAGCAGCTCTCTGTTGTTTTATGATCTCATAACTGGGTAGGGACGCTGTCGCTTTTGTGTTTCTCCCTAGTTCTGTATTCCTGTAATCCATGATAAATATGTACCAAGGACAAACAGATTCTGATCATTAAACATATTGGTAAATTTAATCGTGGTTATATGCAGAGACTGATAAGCTGCATTCTTCGGAATTCTTTCAGAACAGTAAAATTCAGTATCATTTTGCCACTGTGTAGACTGAATTCTGTATTCTTTGACTGAGGTTTGAAAACACGTCTAGGAACCAGACAGATTTCACATCCTCACTTGGTGGACGATGTGCTTTTCTGAACTCTGAGTGGCGTGACTTTTTTCCCCCCATGTGGGACCCAAGATGAATTTTTGAATGTCAGTGTGGCATTTAACATTTGAGAGCTATATCTGATGAGTCTATTAGACCTTTACAAGTCCAGTTCCTGGGGCCTTTTTCAAAGGAGAGCCATAGATATTTTGCACGAGGCAAGGAGGAAGCATGAACTCTTGAAAAAGAGAGAGTGGTTACATTAAAGGCACTAAATTGGATGGAATGAGGTGAGGAAAGTAATGCAGTGAAAACGGCTTATCATGTGAGTAACCTTGTGCTAAGAGGGGCAAACTCTGTTGGAGTTCTTGGCGGAAGCACCATAGAAATTACCAAAATGGAAGAAATCAAAGCTTTTTAAATGTGAAAGATTTGATCTCAAAGCTTGTTTTCCTTATTGTTGTTCTTCACACACAATTTCCCAAAGTGAAACGACTAGAAAAAGCAACACCGTATTCCTTCAATCTGTCTTTGATGTACTTTTATTGTATGAGTGTTTATTTATAGAGAAGTAACAAAAGCCTCTGTAAACTCTATTCTTTCTAAATAACCACATTTCCACAATCATTATTTTAAAAATACTGAATAGATTTTTTTTAATGGACTCTATTTTATTCTTTCGCATGGGAACCATCACTTATACCTGTCAGATGTGGGGATTCAGCAGGATACAAATGGAGCAAAGAAGAAAAGACCAGAAATTGAATAAAATGCATCCAAAAGGTAGAAAGGCTGTCGTGGGTGCTGATAGAGCTACAGGTGTGGAATATGATATTTTCTTGGTCTGCTTGACAAGCACAGTGTATTGTGTTCTCCAGCTATTTATTGTCCAGAAAAAAGTTTTCCATTGGGAGTTCAGAATGAAATTCTACTTTATGTACCGAAAGTGATTACGAGTCCAGGGTGCATGTAATACTAAATGCTCAGGAAGACTGGGAGGTGGTATAAAATGGTCATAGGGCTCCAGCTACTGTGGTGTTCAGGAACAGACTGCAACATCTGCATCTGGAATTGGCAAAATCATGGTAAGGTTTATTCCTAGGTGGGAGTAGAAATTTAAGCTGGTAACCACAATAGAAATTTACGATCAGTGACAAAGCCCTTGTGGGAGCAACCAGAGATACATACAAAATGTTAAACAGTGATAAAGCCCTTAAAAAACCCAAGTGATGTCAGAAGGAGAAAGAAAGGTGATTAAGTTCTAAAGGAGATGCATCGACACTGATTGCTATAATCTTCTCCAGTGGGGAAAGGATTATTTTTAGCCACGGTTGTTGATGGTGGCATTTGAACTTTACTTTCACTGTAAACCTTTAATTATAACAAAGAAGCAAGGACTATGGAGAAACTTAGACAGGTTCTGTGGGGCCACAGAAGAAGTTACCAACTCTACCTGCACTTCAGGGGAGGTGTCATTTGTGTATCTTGAAAAATGTTTAAGAAGTTTCTGGAATGAGGAGATCTATTCTAGATGAAGTAATAAGATACACATTTAAGTCGTTGTGAATAGGAAGATGTGTTTGGTGGATCTTCAGTTGACTCTGGTGAGTTGGAAGGGAAGGGAGGGAAGGGAAAAAAAAAGAATGAATTAAGGCACTTGAGTAAAGCCCATGCCAAAGAGCATAGCCAGGGTCTATAAATACTGGAAACCCAGAAAGATCTCAAGTTGGTAATGGTCATGATCAGATTGCATTGTGGGAAAATTATTTCAATCTCATAATTTGAGAGCTTTGAAGGATAAGTGTACCCTATTGGAAAATAATTATTGAATTCAAAAAATATATATAGATAGATAGATAAAGAGAAATGTAGAGAATTTTCTAGATAAACTCAATGATAAAGGAAGACAAAGAAATGAGGACAATGGATTAGAAGGGTTGTCCAGTAAGTAGGATGGATCATTGTAGAGGAAGGAGGGGCAACAAAGAAAATGCATTCACGAGAGTCAAATGAAAATGAATGTGATACATTACTTCTGGTTAACTTCTGTTTAGTATTTATTCCATGCGAAGCACTGTGTTATCTTCCTTATGTTCGTTTTCCAGTACTATCCACACAGCTACCTGATGAGGTTAAAATTATCTCCACTGTTAGGATAAGGAAATCAACCCCAAAACACAAGTATTAGCTACAGTATTCAATCAGAATGTTTTTGATTTCTAATCCAGGAGTGGTAAACACTAAGCTATTATACACTCATGGTGCTGGACTCTCTATTGCAGAGGTAATATTTACCGTCATAAATAGGATTAATAACATAACAAGGCAACCACTATTGTTAAAGGAGGTCGTGTGAACTGTGCCATTTTAAAGAGATCTCTGTTTGTTAAATGCATTCATTTGACACTCAGATTATTAAGAGGAAAAAAATACATCAGTTCTCTTTAAAAAGCCTGTTTTACAGATGAAGCTGTAAGGTTTAAATCCTTTTCTTCCAAGAAAGAACACTCTTAAAAGATGATCAAAGGACTCCAGGTTATTGAGTTTGTGTCTTTGTTTGTTTAGGGAGAAGCAAAGCCAAGTGTTAAGTTTGGCTAATCGTAAAGTTGTGGAATAGATGGATCAAAATGAAAGCGGGGAAGGTGGTAGACAGTTGGCCCACTATTTAGATCATGTGTGCAAACTCATCTTCTTAGTGAGAATTATGGGAATGAGTTTTGGGAGGCTGGAAAAGGACAGATAAAAGTAGTGTGTTTTTCTGCATACTATTTCTGAATAAAACATCACGTGGAGCCTGGGAGCGGGGTTAGGAGTATGCTAGTATTGGTACTTCTAAAATTTTGGTTTTTATTTCAGACTCACAACTCTAGAGAATTAGCAGAGTCTCCTGCAACTGGTGGGTGCTTTCTAAATATTTGCACAATACATCTCTAGTATATATCCAAATCTCATCTCACTGTCTTCTACCAAGAGTGGCTCCTATTGTAATATGTACCTCTTTGAATGGCCTACTTCAGGCCACAGTTCTGGGAGTTTGTCAGCATAATCTGTTGAATTCATTCCCAAAGTATACCTAATGAACAGTTTTTCCCTCTTCTTTATTACTTCCCTATATCATTATAGTATCCCTTTAAGGTAGTAAAATATAGTAGTTAACAGTACAGATTCAACAGCTGAATTGTCTGGGTTTATAGCCTAGCTCCACCATGTTACTTAACTGGTTTATTTCAGTTTCCTCATCTACGAAGCAGTGTTGATAATATTAGTGACTATCTTGTAGGCTTTTTTGAATAAATGAGTTGCTTTAAAACATGCAAGGTAGTAAATTGCAAGAACTGAAAAATGTTAGCTCGTACTCATTTGCCCCGTCACCTGTCATTTGGATCTTTGTAATAGTCTTTCTCTAGTTTTTCTAAGCTTTGAATCTCATTACCCTCTGATATATGTCCCATATCAATCATGGACATTCTTAGAGTCTGCACATCTGATCTTGTTATCTCTTTCCTCAAAATTCTTCAAAGAATTATTTTGTTTAAGTAGACTGCATGAACTCTAAACATATTAGAGGATAAATTAGGCCCTTCTGACCCTTCTTGCTAACATAGCATTACTTGCTGGTACCCCATCCTTTCCCACTGAAATTTTCCCATTTATAACCAGCCTTTTCATGCTTTCAGTGTATTCTCTCCAGAGCTTAAACCTTTTCCCCTTCCTTCCCTTTCTGTCTTCTTTCCTCTCTTACTTCTTTCCTTTAATTCTTCTATTTGCTTGACAAATCATCCTCAGTCCATAGTGAAATACTTTCCCCAGCAGTTCCACGTTGCTTTTACAGACGTTTTAACTTGCCTGACTTATAGCTGTCATTTTATTGAATTAAACTGTTTTGTTTGCCTATCTGTGTTTGCACAAGATTCTAGACAGTAATATCTTCTATCCTCAGCAGCTAGCACTGTGTCTGACATATAATAGCCACTAGATAAATGTTTGTTGACTAGATGAATTGTATTCTACTCAATATTTCTCAATTTCTGGATGAGAACACTGAAGTCCAGAGACTAGGAAACAGCTGTTTGATGGAGGATCCGGAGCTACTATTGCCATCTAGAGACAGTCTCAGGTGCTACCTGTTAGTTGTTGTGATGCATTCACAAATAGTAGAGCAGATTCCGTAACACTGACAAGTTATTTGCATTTGAACATTTTGTACTTCCTGCACTAGTTTAGACTTAACCATAGGTACCATATCACGTGTTTAGATTTTCCATTATGGAAGTTTGAAGTAGCCCAGTATAACCAGTGGTTTAATAATTAAGATTCATCAAATAACAATGTTTGTATTAAATAAATCATTAAGGAACATGCCAGTGTTACCAGACCCCTTTACTTCACAATGCTTGAGCTAAGTTTGCATATTTTCAGCGTTTGGGGAATTTTCTCATAGCTTTCGCTTGGAAAGCGCTTGAAATTATTTTACAGTTATATCTAGATGTCCACTGAATGAAATGAGATACCTTGGCCCCCATCCCACGTGGCCAGAATTTAGCCATCGCTGCATCATCAGAACTAACATGGACACATACTTCTATTCACAAGGCTCAGTGCTAAGGGCTCCCCATCTATTAACTCATTAACAGATTCTAAACTTTCTCAGGGCTCAGACAATCTTCATCCCCAAATTATCGCTATTCACAGCATATATTATTCTGACCTCCACATGCCCTCTTAGCTCTAAATGATATTCTTTGCTGCCATAAAAATGGATGCAGGGAAAGGATAATGCCTGAGATGAAAACACTTGAATAAGTGGCTCCACATAAAGTCTAGGAGTGTGATAAGTCCTTAAATGGTGAAATTATGTAGGAAAGAGAGGAAGATTCTTTAACAACTAGATAGTAAATAGTCCAGATGTTTACTACTTGGCTGTAGATTGAATTTTGATCAAAAATTTTTAAAAATTGTATCCACAGATACTCTGATACTGAGCTTTACCCAAGATCAATATTTCTGTCATCAGATAGACCATAGCTTCCTAGGGGAGAGATGAAGGTCATATAGAAAGGAAATTAGATGTCTACAGTAGAGAAAAATATTTAAGCTAAAGCTTTACTATCTAAGGATATAATTTTTCTAATGTAACCTCATTCTGAAATTTCCATGGTGTAAACTCAAATAATCAGAGAGAAATATTTTGACTTTGGGATCTCTGTATACAGCTTAAAAGTTGTCAGGATTTATAGAACCATCAAAACTCATTCCAAAAATTTCTTCCAAAGCAAATAGCCAACCTATTTTAAGAAAACTCATTCTAGAAATTGCCACTAGTAACAAATTTGAATTAAGGGTTGTCATTTATTTCCACTTTTCAAGGTATGAAATCTGTGAGAAGGGATAAAAAGTTATGAGGTAAAAATGCTAGAGAAATGTAACAGCTATGAAGTTATAAATGATTAGCTTTGGCTTTTTTCTTTTGGTTCTTTACTAGAACCAAATTCTTTATGTGAAATAGGTGTAGTAGCTTATAAATTCTAGGTATATCCTATTTTTCTGATATTTGGAATCCTACATAAAAATCACATGGTGTGTAACCACCTCGGGTAAAGGAACTAAATTCTTTCCTAAGTAGATCAAAGAAACTGGGGAGTTTATGGGTCTAAAATATTTATAGAGGAAATCAGGATGAGAATACATTTTGATTCCAAGGAACATGATAACCATTTGTCCTTCTTTCTCTAGTCTTCCTCTTTCTCACAGCTTTATGAGCGAAAGAAAAAAAAAAACTGTATATTGACCTTATTACTCTAACTCCTTACTTGAACACCTTCCCTTTACTCATTTTAAAGTTCTTTTTTTTCTGTCAAATTAAGGATCATATGAAGAAACTACCATGTGGAGTCTGTTTCTGCTTTTTCTGTAGACATGATGTTAAAATTGGCATCTTCTTCCATCAGGTAAAAGTCTAGACTATGGGACACCACAGATAACAAAACAAAAACATCATTGCCTTCATTAAGCCTGCATTCTAGTAATAGGAGGTCAGCAATAGACAAGATAAGTAAAACATATCATAAATTAGACAATGTTAACTGTTATGAAAGGAGGGGCTTCCTTGGAGAGTTTGTATTTGATAGCAAGGACAATGAAGGCTACACTAAAAAAAGAAATATTTGATTAAAGACTAGAAAGTGGTGCAAGAACAAAATAAATGGATGTTTGGAAGAAAAGTATTCCAGGTGGAAGAAACAGCAAGTGCAAAGGGCCTGGGGCAAAAGTGTGGCTTGAGTGTGTAATGCAGCGTAGCTTGAGTGGGATCAGAAAGGGATGTAAGGTGGGAGATGAGGTCAAAGAAGCATCAGTTTATATAGAAGAGTACAAATAACTGTCAGGCCTTTATTTGCTTTAAGTGAAATGAGAAGGCTTCAGTTTTGAGCAGAGTGATATGACTTTTTTTCCCTTTTAGCAGGATTACTCTGACTGCTATATTGAGAATAATATTTCGGGGGGGCCACTATGTCCAGTTGGGAGGATGCTGAAATTTATCAGATGAGAAAAGCCAGGGGCTAGAAGGCGGTAACATTAGAGGTGGTAGAAGTTGCTGGATTTGGGATATAATTTGAAAATAAAGACAAGATGGACAGAGAAATGACTGTGGAGTATGAAAGAAAAACCTATTTTCCTAGGCAACTGGAAGATTGGGTTAGCTTTTATTCAGCTAGAAAGACTGAGGGAAGGAGCAGTTTTGCGGCAACTGCAGGAGTAGATGAAGAGCAGAGATCAAGAGTTCAGTTTGTATACAAGTTAACTTTGAGATAGATGCTAGTTAGAAATCTAAGGGGAGGTCCTGAGTGAGCAGCTGGAAATATGGTTCTGGAGATCAGGGGAGTGGTCCAGGCTGGAAATAGACATATAAGAATGGTCAGTGTTTTGTAAGCATTAACTGCCTTCTCTACTCCATGTAGCTCAAAGTTCTTCTTCTCTTTCATCAGCTGGTAGGTGAGGAAATGTGCACATGCCAATGCAGAGAGTGATGTTGACTTATCTTGCAGGAGACCCACAAACTAATGGCAGCTTTGCATGCTGCAGGATACCCTCTGGGGCTACTTCCGTTTCAGAAAAGATCAACTGAATCTGGCAAATTACTAAGTTGCTATTCAAAAAACAGAGGTCAAGTAGAAGCCTACTCAGTTTGTTTCCTCTTGCTTGTTTTTATTTGTGAACTTCTGGGAAGTTTGCATTGATTGAAGTAAAGTTCACTGGCGGCAAAGCTACCACTAGTTGGTGGGTCTCCTGCAAGGTAAGTATATGGCAAGCTCTGTTGTCGTTGTTTCCACCAATCTGCTGCTCGCTATCCTCAGCTTTAAGTAAAGCCATTTTGTTTTCTCTCCTATTTATTGAGGTTCTTATAATTGTAAACACACGCATATACATACATGCTCACTCGCATGCTACACACTCACTTGTATATTACAGGGACACTGGCTTCTATGATGGGTGACATTGTCAAGGTTCCAATGGAAATAGGAACTGCTCTACAAATCTATTACATTCCTTGAGTAGCATTTTTGGTAAGGGGTGAAAAGAAGCTTAGCTTTGGAGGGAAGAGTTATAGTACTATAAAAAATATTTGTTATGAACAGACAAATTAAAAAAAAAATACTTTCTAAAAAGTGACAGTCCAATCTAAAGTAAAAGTCAGTCAAGAAAGAGAAGTACATATTTTTGAGTAAGCCAACCGTAGGTCCATGGCTGTGACAAGCAAAGGGGGAACAGAGACCAGGAGATGACAAGATGCTTTTTAAAAAAAAAAGTTACAGAAAGCTGATATTAAAGAGTAAACTGAACAAAAATAAGCTTGAAATTCAGATGTTTCATGGAGATTGCTGCAAAAAATGCAATAATTTATAGCAGTAAAAGCAGCTAATATTTGCCTAGTGCTTTTACTTTGCATTAATATCCCATAACTTAGTTCATTTAATCCTATTATGTAATGCTTTGAGAGGGACAGAATTATAATCTTTTTAGGAAGATGAAAAAACTGAAGTCCCGATTGGACACTTAAAACACCAACAATGCTACAGTTAACAGGAAGGACAGTCAGAACTGATGCACAATTCTTCTGATTCCTCATCTTTTTTGTTTTTATTGGCATCATAATTATAACTATTAATTCTCTTTCAATTTTAGTATCTTCTAGGACAAACATGCATGAAGTGCTTTCTAAGTTCGTTTATTATAAATACTTAGAGAGGCATTAAGTGTATTGTTATTATTACCTTTGATCATTACATTGAACTTTTGCTATAAATATTCTATTAAGCCTTCACATCTATATAATTTCTTTTGTATATCTAGTTTCCACTCTACAATAGCCCAAAATCAAAACAATACAAATTTTGTAAAATATCCTCACTTAAGCAAAAGGATTTAGTAGAAAACTAACTTGATTGCTTTACATTATTCAGTGAATTAATCCTTGAAATCATTTGCAGAATTATTGACTTTTTTATTAAATAAAACCAGAATCCATGTAAAACTGAGGAAGTATGTTGTTCTAACCCCTATTGGAATGAGTACTATAAATCATTTAAACAACAATAGAACATCAAATAATCACAGTTTGGAAGACAAGATGTTGTGGGCAAGAGATTCTTGTCTTGTTGCAGAAAGAATTCAGAGACAAGATGCAGAGTTTAAGAAAGCAAAGTGAGAATTTATTAAAGCATGAATGGTACACTCTCAAGAGGAGAGCGGGCAGGCTCAGGTAAGCGGCTGCCCTGAGTTTCCTTGGCAAGCTTGTTATGTGGGTGTAAAAATGAATGGGCAGAAAATTCATTGATGGGGAGGGGTTTGGGTCGTCTTTCCTGATCTTCATCCCAGCTCCACCTTCCCAGTTGAGGAGGAAGGATTTTTTGCCCTTATTTAGTCTTGATTGGGAAGTTGGATGAGGTCATAATGAGCAAAAGGTTATATTTGGATGGAGGTCATAATGATTGAAAGATTACATTTGGATGGTGAGGATTCCTGTCCTGTCCCATCCTTTTGCCTCCAGGACACTTATCAACCCAGAAGATATGTTTTTTTTATCAGTCCAGAGGATCCCGTTTTTCTTGGTCTGTTGGTCACAAGATGTATGGTTTTCTGCCATTTTATCCCATGTTCCCCTTTCTCTGCTCGTATCTGGCTACCTGCCTGCTCTAACACAGGGCTAGATTCCAACTCAAACACCTAGCTCAGAGCACAGAAACTTCTATACTTGAACTATTTAAAAAATATTTCCAAGGTCATTTTATCTTTTATGGATAAGATAACTTTTCAGAAAACAACAAATTTAGATAAACATTTAAGGCATGCACTCATGCTCTGACATGAATATGCCTTGAGAAACTTAAAGCTACTAAGGCCACCTCTTCTCTTTTAAAGACCCAGTAATGATTGATGCCTCCAGCTCCCACACCCATAACAAATGCACAGTTATATACTTTTAGGCATGTGATTCTTGCTGCAGACTTGGGTGTATTTACAAAGAAAAGATATACACATGGATGGGATGGCATTTAATGAACTAGTCAGTTGCGCAAATTATTCAAAGGTGAGAGAGCAGAATAAGCTCGTTTCATAAATTCCAAATGTAAAGGTAAAAAGAGAACATTGAAGTGCTGATTTAATGAAGTTTTCCACTTAATGCATAACCATGACTAACCACAGCATGGGGGAGCCTTCTGTTAATGAGGCAAACGTTCGTTGATACAAGTGAGCAACTAATAATGTCTACCTTTAGGGCAGATGAATCTGTTATTTCAGTCCTGGTGAACAACAGAGAGGGAGGATAGAGCAGGAAATGGAATGTAATTGCTTCTCTTAAAGGAAAACCGCTCTCCTTTGAGATACAGAATGTCTTCTCTGGCTTCACAGCAATCCTTTTTCATGCAGCAGGAAGCCAGGTGTGCCGCAAAATAAAACCAGCTTGTTCTCTTCTCTTTGGGTTATATTAACTGAATTAATAAGCTGAGTGAGTCCACTAACTACATCTCATTCTTAATACTAATTTTTTCAATTTATGAAAAACATGCCCATTACCTGAAGTTCCCTTTTTGATGTGTGATCTAATCTGAACACAGCAAGTAGAGCATTGAATTCTGTTTCCATTGAATCTCAAAATACAAAACAGAACAAAACTCAAGTAAACTGAAGGATACAACAAAGTGATGGTTCGAAGATGGGGGTGGAAGAGATACACACCCTCAGGTGTGAAACACTGAGGGGCAGTGGAAATGAATGAGTCCTAAAGTAGAAAGATCAAAGTTTAAACTCCCCATTTTGTGATTTAATATGCAAATCTTGTTAGTCAAGTTTCTTAAACTTACTGAGCCTCACTTCCCCTGTATGTAGCAGGGATGATAATACGTACCTTAGAGCACAGTTTTCATGATTAATAGATGAGGTCAATAAAGAGCCTCCTTTTTTCTCTCGTTTTTGTTTGCTTGTTAATTTTTTTATTCTCACTTTATTGCCTAAGTTATTGTGTGCTTTCGTTGTGTGTGTTTGGCAGTTCTCATCTTGTGTCCTTGGGAAGAGAATGCAATCACACATTTTTAAAGTTCATGTCCTCCCACTAATTTTGTTGAGCCCTGTAACAGGCTGTTACTGGTGTGCAAAGCATTTAGAAGCACTAGAGAAAATTAACCCAGTTTTCAAGCTATTTTGAGTTCCTATCGACTCATTTATTTACATTCTGAGTTGAAGTGATGAGGGAAACTGAGATTCACCTAAATCCTGGTACCAGAACCCTCTCCCTGTAATTACTATTTAGTCTTAGAGATTTCCTAGCAGCCAATTTGTGATGAGAGCAAATAGAAATTGGATAGTCTCTGATTCCCACTTAATCCTTGTTCACATTAAGTCGGACTAGATGATGAGTTCTTGTTTAGCAGACCTGATTCCAATACAGGATAGTACCATTTTGGTTTTATTTGGTTATTATCTCATTCTAAATTTTTAATTAAAAATAAATGAAAACTTAATGGAGATAGTAAGGCTCAGCTGTTACAGTCAAAACCTAATGTCATTCAAATTATTGAGTATGGTAATTTAAATTAATTTGAAAATATTATGAATACTAATAGGCTATAAAGCGTGTTAGAAGAGAGAAGATCTAGATGTGTATGGTGATTACTTTTACGTTAAATCTTGCTGATCTCAAACTTAGGTTCCAGACTTGGTAGACCTCTTCATGTTGGCCTGTTCACTAAGTCATTATACCTCTAAAATGATCACTCTGTTGGCCTCAGAATATCAATGACAGGCACCATAACTTGCATTAATTCAAGCTGTGGAATAAAATTTCAGTAATGATTGCTTCAAACTCCAGCTGGTAGCAAACCTGGTACTAGGTGTGTTTCAGAACAAGGAAACTTTGAAACTGTGCCTTGCACTACATGGTTCTGTTGGGTCACAAACTTGGATGTAACAATCATTGCCAGCTGACGATTCTAACATGAGGCACAAATCATTAAGCTGCAAGTCTCATGCTTGGCTGTAAGAAATCACTATTTTACAGAGTCTCTTCTGACGGCTCCTTTAAGAATCCATGAGGAATACTTGCGTATTTTGCAAACGCGTCCTTTTTGTTACTTGTTACCCAGCTCGCTGTCCAATAGGGCTCTAGACCATTGCCATGTCTAAACCATTGCTCTCATGAGTCTATTTTTGTTAACTGCAAACTATAGACAACTTCTGCTTCTTTGGTGCTACCTTGTGAGGTGTTGGGATCCTTCTGTATTTCCTCCCAAGTGATTGTTGGTAACAACCATGACCATTTAGGAGAATTTACTTAAAGAGTTGGGCAAACTAAAGACAACTAAAACAGCGAGCTTTAAATCGGTGATAATTCGTCCAGTCCAAGGTTCATCATAGGGCTTTGCTCTTGGGTCATCTTAGTCTTTCAGCCAGTTTCTCTGTTGCAGGGGCCAGTCTATACCCTTTGGGCTTCAAGGGGATGGGTTTGAGCTTTCTCCTTTTTAGAGTCCCACGTCCCAATCCCTGGGCAGTGGTGGGAATGGAAGGAGACAGAAGGACTAGAGGATTGTTTTCCTAAAAGAAAAATAATACACTGGAAAGCAACTCTATCAGTGCTAACTTCTGTTGCTACACCAAGTGTGACTTTTCATTGGCATAACACATTCCTTCTCAGAATAGAACTTATCCTTATTGTATAACAAAATAATTTTATGCAAATAAAAAGCAGATTGCACTCACAAAGGGACTAAAAGATGCTGGACACAATTAAGCAGTTTCTCTCCCTTTCTGATCTTTAAGAATTCACAAAAGTAATTGTAGCCTAGGAATCATCTAGGCCCACCCTGTCACTTACTGGAAAATTATTTGACATAATCTGTTTCTATAATATCCACCAGGCATTTAGATGAAGTTGACGTTCCTTAACTTTAATAGTCGATAGTATACCTTGTAAACTTTCACTGTGTTGTTATTATTATCTAGACAAACTGGTTTTGAAGAAAATCATATTTAAACAGTTTACTAATCAATTTCCTCTTCTGTAAAGTAGAAATACTAACGCCTGCTCTTTCAAATTCATTGGCTGGCTGATTCACCCCAATGTCCTTTAAACCCATGAGTGTGGTGGGTGTGGAACCTTCTGGGTTTGACTAAGGGAGTTCTCGGTCCATTCAGTGTGACGATTGTTGCTTTAAGAAGTGTTTTAACATTCATTTCCTCCTTGCATCCCAGCTCTACCCATACACACACAAACGCAGATGCACCACCATCACCATAAAACTGGCAGGTTCAGAATATCTGAAAAGTCTTGCTTTAAACCATACTTGAGTCCATACTTCATTTAAAGGTGTTTTCAGCCCCATCAGTGATAAACATTATAATGAGACCATACTTATTCAAAAAAGAAAAAAAGTCACGGAAATAACATAGAACTTAAAATTAAGCCTGAAAGCCATGACCAGGTATATTTAGCCAATGAGTTTTAGTATAAAATAAGGGTGGGTTTTTGCTGGCATGTATTATTTATGAGTCTTTAATGTTCGTCTAGCTTTTGTTTACAGACCTGAAGAAAGTGACAGAGGTGAATGTTTACAAATAGAAAATTTACATAAACATATGTAGCAGATGTGGTACATAAATACACAAGAAATAAAACTCACCAAAAAACAGTATATCTGACGGAATGTGTATGGTGGAGTAATATAATTCACGTTGATAATGATTCTGTTTACAGTACTTTAATAGCTACATTGATTGCATTTGGAATAATGAGTTGCTTACGTTAATAGTAATTGGAATTTGCTTATTTAAACACCTATCATTGCTAATTTCAGTTACCCAATAATGGGAAATTAAGATTACACAATTAAGTGGATTTCATCAAGCTTTCTTTGGGGGGAAAGCACGCATTTATTCTGATATGAAAACTGTTTTAATGCCAGATTTATTTTAAGTTAACAGGCTTATTTTAAATTAAAGACAGAGCTGTAATTATGAAAAATGCCTTTTCAGCAGATGTGTCTAGTTTTAGTAGACCCACCAACATAGGGACTATTTTATGAGTTTTTCCTCTGGTACTTTATATTTTTCTTAAGTGGTTTTAAATTGTTTTTCATAAGCTATTTATTATAATAATCACATGAGATGAGTTAAAACTTTTCTAATTTCACAGTTGAATATATAAGATTATTAATGATTGAGTCAGTTCCTCAAAGTAATAAACGCACAGAGGTATTTCGTGCTCATATATGCATTATAGCTCTCTCTGTAGATAGGTTAGCATAGTATTTGGTATAGAGAAAGTGACCCCAAAATACCACTACAGTGAGTGAATTTTTGAAATGATGGATTAAGCTCCATTCTGCTACTTAGGTGAAGTCTAGTGTCCCAGCCTCTTAGTGGCTACACTGGCCCCTCCTTATCTACAGTTTCACTTTCCACAGTTTTCTGAGTAGCCTGATGAAAACTTGTGCCCTCTTGCTCCGTTCTGCCTGGGATCCCCCGCCACTGACAACGTCTGCTCCTCATCCAACTATCGACATTGTCACGGCCCCATGACCCAGAATCACCTGGAGCACATGATCCCCCTTTGGATGTACTGTCAGGCTAAGAGTGGCCTAATGCTGTCACAGTGCCCAGTCGTTCACCTCACTTCACCTCATCATGTAGGCGTTTTATCATCTCACAGCATCACAAGAGGAAAAGTGAAGATGATACAATAAGGCATTTTGAAAGAGAGACTGCAAGCATGTACATTCTATTACGGTATATTGTTATTGTTGTTCTATTTTTAGTTATTGTTGTTAATTTCTTACTGTGCCTAACTTACAAACTTTATCGTTGGTATACATGTATAGGAAAAAACAGTTTATACAGGGTTCAGTGCTCTCTGTGGTTTCAGAAATCCACTGGGGGTCTTGGAATGTATGCCCTGCAGGAAGAGTAGGGACTGCTGTAATACTGGCCCCTAGACATGATTGAGTTGAGGTTTGCTGAATAAAATCTGTATCCTGGCCTAGGCCAATGGGCCTTAAATGACTGTACAAGGACAATATACCAATCTGTGAAACTGTTCTGTGGGTTTATGGTATTGTTCTAGTCCCCTGTTTCTTCATCTATAAGATATAAATTTAAAAAAATTGTCTTGCAGAGTTTTGAGAATTAAAATAAGTAATATAAATCATGTAGATCATTGTTTATTGCACCTAGAATGCACTCAATAAATTATAATTATTACTAGTTTCT
Source organism: Camelus dromedarius (assembly GCF_036321535.1). Lineage (NCBI taxonomy): Eukaryota > Metazoa > Chordata > Mammalia > Artiodactyla > Camelidae > Camelus > Camelus dromedarius. The sequence goes on from NC_087447.1 coordinate 65,964,643, forward strand.
GATTAAAATCAGCGATTTATGGAGATGAGTATTTTTATTTGTTCAACATTGAAAAATTACTCAGTAAACACTAGTCATGATTCCATACAATTAAATAACATCCTAACCCTTTTACATACATAATAACACTGTTTTAAGACCATATATACTTTTTTTCCTGCTTTATTCCCTTCTCCATGTCTGCATTGTGAGATTTATCTGCTTCTAACTATTCTTAACTTCACCACTTGGTTTTCTAATCTACAAGTCATGTATGTCTGTCTGTCTGTCTGTCTGTCTGTCTAAATTTACTTTTGTGAACTCAATGTATGTCTGATACTATGCTTGTTATTTTGGAAAAATAAATGTTTTACCGAAATATGAAGCCCAATTTTAAGAGATATTAACCTAAGATATGAGGGAAACATTAAATAGACAATTATTATACAAAATAGAATTTGATATGTATAAAACTGTTTACATAAATTCTGTAAGGTGTCAGGGAAGTTGCGTATATTTATTGCTGTTAAGAAATTTGGTCAGGTGAAGATGGAGTTTTAAAATATGGGTAGGATTTTCACTGCAAAAAGGAATGTTAATTATGTGTCAGGATGGAGATATTAGTCAATGTTATGGCAGTAATAAATCTGCAATATAAAAAAGTTATCAAATCAACACATTATGCACCTTAAACTTACACAACGTTATATGGTTATATGTCAATTATATCTCAGTAAAGCTGGAAAAAGACATGGACAGAATTTTAGAAATCTGTCAACAGCATTTTGCAAACCTAGGATTTCTTAATCTTTGTTTTAAAATATGTTCCTCAGGTGCTTTTGATGATGAGCCACGTTTGGCAGTCACTGCCAGCCCAGTTCCTGAACTTCTGTCCTTAGCCAGTGCCATTCCGTGATGTTAGAGAACTAAGGAGAGAAACAGGCAGAGAGGTCTTATAAAAGAAGAAAAGTAAAAAAGGGTAGTTTTTTTCTAGCAGTAGTCTATTAAGTTCAACTTGTTCCTGTACATTTATTCCTCAGACAGACCCACATCAATAAATATACTCATCTCCATAAATCATTGATCTTAATCTGAAACTAGCAATACTTATGATTTATTGAGCATTCTAAGAGGTGCAATAGGCAATGGTCTACATAGTTTATTTATTTAATTCTCACAACTCTGCAAGACAAAAAAAAGCCTATGAAATAGGCATTATAATTCCAAATTTGCTATTTACTAGCTATGTGACTTAGAGTAAATTAATTAGAAACTCTAAAAGTCTCCTTTTCCATATCTTCAAAATGGGACTAATAATGCCAATTTCATAAGCTTTTATTGTGATTGAGATTATGCTGTGTAATCAATGCATAAACATGTAGAACATGATGGGTTACACTTCTAGGGCCATTTTATACTCTCTCACCATTGCTTGCCCAAATATGTTTCATGGGGCTGGTTTTTCTCCACTGCTTGAATGAAAATGAAGCCTGAAGACTCTTGTAATCGTGTTCTCCAGAGAAACAGAACCAATAGGAGTGTCTTAAAAAATAGGAGTTTATTGTATCACAATTCTGGAGGCTGGAAGTCTCAGACGAAGGGGATTGGCAGTGCTGGTCCTTTCTGAGGGCAGTGAGGGAAGAATGCATTCCAGGCCTCTGGCTTGGTGCATGGATGGCCTCCTTCTTCCTGTCTTTACATTGTCTTCCCCCTGCATGTGTCTCTGTCACCAAATTTCCTGTTTAAAAAGATGCCAGTCATACTGGATTAGTGACCATCTTAATGACCTCACTTTAACTTGACTATCTCTATAAAGACCCTAACTCCAAATAAAGTCACATTTTGAGGTACCGAGGGTCAACATATGAATTCGGCAGGGGACAAAATTCAGCCCATTAATACTTATCCTCCAGTCTCTCCCAGTTCCTATTCTTGTCTTCTCCAGGAGTAACTACTGTCCTGAATTTCATGACTACCATTCCCTTTTTTTCCCTTATTATTTTAACAATATTTAAGTATAGCAAAAATAATTGTTTATGCTTGAAAGATAATTTACCTTTTATAAACTGAACTATTATATAAGTATTCTTATATGACTTTTTATGTCAGTATTATGTTTCCTGAGATTTGACCTTGTTGATGTGGAAGCTATAATTAGTTCATTTCTTTTTTGTAGAAATCTATATCAATACATTATTTACCCATTTTACATTGGATGGTTGTTTAGGTTGAATTCTGCCTTATTATTGAAAATATGTTGCAATGAAATTCTAAAACAAGAAAACATTGATTTTGTGTTTCCTGGTGTACAGGGCCAAGAAATACTTCAGAATACGCAGTTAAGGACAGATTTGCAGAATCAGAAATTACTTATGGGTCAATGTGTGATCAGAGTAGCAGAACTACTATAAATATTACGGAACAAGGAATTTATGATAAGAATTAACCTTTAAAATTACAGGAAGTGCTGGAGAAGTAAAGATCTGAATAGGGTCAGAGGAAAGTTACTTACCACTCCTGATGAGGTTAAAAAGTTGAAGCTTGTGGGAAGGGAGGTATATGCAGTTGCTGGAGTGACATTGTGAAGGAGTTTATTATAAAAGTCTATGGAAGTTTGCTGAGTTTTTGTGGATACCGTCTCTGAGTTTGCAGGAATACATCCAGCAGGGCTGATAGGGGAGGGAAGCTGGGCTGGTTGAGGACTGAAGCAAGAGGACAAACTGGAACCCACTCTCCCCATGGAGTCTGCCACTTACGGATGTTAACTAAACATGCAAATTTTCATATGGCAAACTCTAACTTGGAATTCTCCAGGGAAGGAAATTCTGAGATTCATATTTACAGATTCCCCGAATTGAAACAGTATAAATACCATTGCATCAACTTTACTAGGTAATTACAAATAATTTCTCAAAGTTGTTCCAATTGGCAGTATCTGAGTTTCTCTTGTTCTGCATTCTCGTTAGCCCTTGATTTATCAGCTTTTATTCTGCATCTCTGGTATGTGAAAATCGTATTTTATTCAGATTTCACTTGGCATTTTCCTGCTTTTTAGAGGGATTGAACAGCTTCCAAATATTTTTTGTGCCTTCATATTTCCTCTCTGTGAATAGCCTATTGGTGGCATATGCCCATTATTTTCTATTTAGCTGATTCTCTTTTCTCCTATAAACTTACAAAGTATTTTTATGTTCAATGATATGTATTATAAACATAATTTCTAATTTTCTTAGTAGTAATATTGTCATACTTATCTATTTTTTTTTCCTGATTTGTCCTTTCTATGCATCTACATAGACCCCAAGGATACCAAGCACCTACTGTACTGAATCATTTTCTATAAGGGACTTAAGTATCTGTGGATTTTGGTATCTGTTGGGGGTCCTAGATTAATTTTTTCTCAAGTAACATTAAAAACTTCAAACTTCCTCTCCCACTTTAAGCTTGCTTTATGCCTGGAAAAATTGTAGTGAGAAAGGGGGATGGCTAGCTTTTCTATGTTCTCACATTGTGCTTTTTTTTTTTTTTTTTTTTTTTTTTGTCTCCTGCAAGTTAACTAGGTATGGCTTTGACCATCCAGTATTTGAGTACTCTGAAGCTGAAGCAAATTAAGGATAATTAAGGAACAATCATTATTTTACTTGTCAGGTCTTTTCCTGATTAATATCAAGACTCTCTGGGATTTGTGGATATTTGGTCTTCACTCTCAATCTTGGTGGCATTTTTATGGCCTTGGACTGTCCTTCCCAAGATTCAGGTGATATTTTTGTAATTATTTTTTCCATCTGGTCACTTCAATTTCTTCCCTGGATTCTTGGGCACCTGGTAGTCCATATTCTCTGTCAATGTCACGTCACTCCTACATCTCTGCCTTGAGCAGGACTTAAGAGGACTGCAGACAATTTCATCCAATGTGCACCCTGCCCCATGAGTGAGAGTCATGCATTTGTTGCCCCCACTATTGGTAGAAATAAAGCTCAGTCCTATTGCCATTCCATTTCTCTCCCTTTCATGCCTCATCCTCTCAACTTTAGGTTCCTCAAGGCTTCTGTCAAACATTATTGATGTGAAATAGCCCACCCAAATGCCAGGAGAGACAGCCACAGAAAATCCTTTATCAAAGTCCCTTAAACCTCTCCAGCCCAGACTGAGGGGAGGGGAAAGCCCATCTCACAGAAGAGGGAAATTTTAACAGTACTTCCTAAAGTAATCCACTCTTCCAATTTCTTCAAACTCAACCCACTTATAGTCCTGATTAGCTACAGGGCTATGGGTCTGAAAACCAATTTAAGATACTTTCTTTGTTGCAGATCCTCACTTTGGAATTTGGGAGGATGAGTCACAAATTGGTTTCTTTGTGGAATTTTGCATCCTCAATCAAGTCTGGGACAGAAAAAGTACCATGTTAACCTCTCACTGTATATCACAAGTAAAAAATGACTGATGTCTAGTAGATGTTCAATAAATGGAAGACTTTAATTTGTGATTATCATTTCATGGAAAAAAAGTAAAATATTTGACAGTAAGATGATTCAAGATCATCAAATCTTAGTTTTAAAGGTTCTTAAAAAGATTCTTAATTACAACTTCTACCATTTGGATGCTTGAATATCATTTTCAAAAAACCTTGTCAAAGTGGTGACATATGAAGGACTGAGTTTTTCCCATCACTCTCTGAACAAACTTTCTGGAAGAAGAAAGCAAATACTTTCTTCCCTCTCCTATCATTGGATCCTACTGAAATCTATTTTAACTATTCCACTCCACTTTAAAAGTCAAAGACGAAAAGGCTCAGTTTCTAAGCCTAAATTGAATTTTCTCTTTGCAAACCCTTCCAGAGGCTCAATTTCCAAATAAGTGGATTTTCATCTCTGTATCTTTGCTTCAATTTAGGCTTGGATCAAACATATTTCTTATGAAATTGGTGGATGTATATAAAATAGAGCTTTTTTTTTTTTCCTAACCAGGCTTTACATTAAAGAGGTAGAGCAGTGTAGGAGAGAACACCTTGCACGTGTACCAGAATTAGGTTTGAGTCTTGACTGGATCAATAGTGAAGAGATTTGGGGCAAGTCATATACCTTGTCAATATGGTTATTCTCTATGCGACCATGTCCCCTATGTCCCACCCGCAAATTACTTCTTCATTATTCTTTGCCTTGCTCTAAATCCCCTGCATCCTCTGAACCCCTCAGTAGCTGGTTTTGTGTAGGTTAATCCAGTAGTGTGCTTGAGCCAGCTCACCACCAGACTGCAAGAGCTAATCCTAAGCATCTCTTCGCACCTTCAGCTCAGTGGCAACACATTGGTAGACTGGAATCAGCCACAGTGAGAAGGATTACACCATGGGTATTAAAAAATTCTAAAATCAAGATTTTGCTTTTGTTTTGAAAGCCACTTAAACATTTTATGTATCGGTTCACCCCCAGATTGGCCAGCGGGAGGTCCTGGCAGGAGATCAGAATGCAGGACAAAAGATTGAGATACTCCGTCCCTGTTCCCTTCTTGCTTCAAGGGCTCCATTTCTGAAAGCAGCTCCTCAGCTCTCCACCACAATCCCTTCAAGCAGACCCACTTCACAGTCAGCTCTTGCAAAGGATTTGGGAGCATCCTTTCATCCCTGACTTGTTAGCCCTGTAGTTTGCCCTGTTGCTTGTCTCTGGTGATCTCTGCACTCTTTATAAGTCCCCTTACACTGCCGACAGCTTTCTAAGTAGCACCTTCATTAAATCTCATTTGAACCAACTGATATGAGGCATTCTGTTTCTTTCCAAGACTATGATCATGACAGTATTTCTGAAATCATCCAAATGCAGCCTCCGAATTTTGCTAAATATAGTGCTCCTACCATTGTATAAAATATGCCATGCAAGACGAATCTCCTTTAGAATCCTCACCCTGGACTATTAAATGATGGCAGTCAGCTTAATCGTTAAGTATAAACTGCTTTTATAAAGTTATGCATTTTCTTATTTTCACATTAACTAATTGAAAATTAAGAAAACAAATAATTTAGCTTTAAAAAAAAATAATTTAGCTTTGGGCTACTGGTGTTCTTCCTAGCCTAATCACATGTAACATTGTTTTTTTTTTTTTTTTCTTTTGTTCGAAGCATAATGGGTTTCACTTTTACTTGAGACTCTGAGAAAATTCCTAGTCATCGCTCTTCTTAAGGTGCTGCCAGATTAGTTCGCCTACTGACATTATTTCACTAGGGGCTGATAAATAAGGGGCTTATTTTGACTTTTAAAAATCTAGCCCTGATGAGGGACGTATAAGGAATATTCATGTTTATTCTCCCTTCTACAACCAATTAGTTAATAGGAACCACTTTGGGCCAATAAAATGCAAGCTCGAACCCAGCCCCCACCCCTCTTCTGCAGCTCTTTTTCTCATTTTCACGAAGGCAGAGATTTAGACAGTGGAAATGGCATCCGAACCAGATTTCCTCTTTAACATTTGGTTATCTTGGCAAATGTTACATATTACATTTCTGATAAAAAATAAAAAAAGTACTTTTCTTTACCCAAAGACCATACGTCAAGGGGAAATATTTTATACACTGATTCTCTCAGAAAACCCTTTTTTTTTTCCACTTTTACTGCCAGATTTATTTGATTGATTCTCAGATCAGCATAATTCTTTCTGACATGCTATCTTTTGAAATAGCTCCCTGTCCCTTTATCTCCATAACAATTAAACACTCTATGAAATCATTGTAATAATTATTTCTAGAAATAGGGATGGAAAAGTTCCCTTTTCCCAACTCAGAGACCATGGTCATGTACAGAACACCCTCCCACATTCTCCTATTTTATGCTCAGTTGCATTAAGAGAGATAAATAGTAAATGAGTCTATGGAATTCAAAGCCAGGGCCAAAGTTAAGATGGTAACATTGACTCTATCTAGTTAACAGTTTCCAAATGCATATCAATGGCCATGAGAAGAATGTTGCTGATTGTCATGGTTCAAAGGAGAAATCAAAGCAGAAATTACTGATGGGAGACAATTCTTCATGGGTCTCATTTCTGCATATCTGACAGCCTTTGTTCCAGACTATTTTTCCTAGAAAGTGTGTAGAGTGAATAATTTTAGAAAATATAGTGTTTCCCTCTAAATCAGAGGGCAGATTTTCATTCCTTTTTTAAAAAATTACTATCCAGTATGATAAATATAATGTCTCCTCTGGGGCAAAGGTCAGATAGGCTTGCTGTTTGGGTTTCCAAATTTGGGATTCCTCAGCTATGGTACAAATTAACTGCATGTACAGGATTCACCTGGGCCTTTCAGATTCACTCCTGTGGGGCTTGTGCAGCAAGTGGAAGCAATGCAGACAAGATGTTCATGCTCCTTGCTCTGCTATGTGTTGTCAAGTTCTCTGATTCTGACACAGTTATCTTGTATCTTCTGTCACCATTCATGCAAATGTACTGAGGATAATTTGTTAGCTTGTAAATAGGGTAAAATATCAAACCCTTCACAGTTAAAGATGTTTTATTTTTAACATTTCTGTGTCATTATAGTTAAAGTCTGTCATAGAAACTATTTTGAAATGAATGATTATTAAGATATGGCAAAAACATGCTATTGGTATGAAATGCTTAGAAGGAAATTTATAAATGAGAAAAGAAGAAAGTCGGAAAAAATAACTTAAAGTTCTATGTCAAGAAGCTTAGAAAAGAGCCATAAATCAAACACATAAAATAGAATGAGAGAAATGATAAAGATTAAAGCAAAAATATATGAAATAAAATCAACAAATTGCAAACTTGGTTCTTAAATATGAGTCATAAAGATAATAAACCACTGATAAAAAAAGTGGACTCACAGATTACTAACAGATTATGCAGACATCAGAAAGAGAAAAGAAGATAACATAAAAATATATACCAGTGAATTTAATCATTTGGGTTAAATGGACCAATCCTAGAAAAATACTGTTAGTGAGCATATGGAACAAAAGAAACTATCAAACACTATTGATAGTATGTAAATTGCTTTAATAACTTTAGGAAAATATCTATATATACTAAAGCCAAATGTACTTACCTTATGAAATATATTATAACTTTAGTCCTAGGTGTTAGTATTACCCAACAGAAATTAATGTTAATATTTATTAAACTTTTTGTAATTGTCAAAAACCTAAAGACTACCCAAGTGTCTATAAACAGTGGAATGGATCGATGAAATACCATACAGCAATAGGACACTGATTGGAATACAATTACATGCAACCATATGGCTGGATCTCACAAATATAATGTTGAAAAAAGGAGCCAGAAACAAAAGAGTATATACTGGATTATTCCACTCATATGAAGCAACGAAAAAGCAAAGCGGTGTGATGCTGTCAGAAGTCAGGATAGGTGTTATTCTGGGGATGTTAGCATCTGGAAGATGCCATGGTTCTATGGCCCTCAGTTGGATGTTGATTACACATGTGTGTTCAGTTTCAGAAAATTCATTAGGCTATTTACTTAACATAAGTTCAGTTTTCAGAATGAGTATTTTTCTTCATTAAAAAGTTAAAAGAATCATTTCTGTTCAAGTTGTTATGCTAGATATTATTAAGGCATAAAGTGTGTAAAGTAAAAGTTTTCTTATATCAAGGGACTTGAAATTTAATGCAAATAAAAAAATAAACATACTTAAACATGATACTTGTACGGCTGCTCCAAGAGTAATTGTGGAAGCACTATTTTTTTTTTTTTACTTTAAATAGACTTTACTTTTTAGAGCAGTTTTAGGTTAACAGCAAAATTGAGCAGAAAACACAGACAACTCCCATCCCTACAACCACACACACACAGCCTCCTCCACCAGCAACATCCCCCCTAGAGTGGTGTGTGGTATATTTGTTACAATCAGTGAATGTACGTTGACACATTACTATCACTCAAAGTCCGTATCTTACATGAGAATTCACTCTTGGTGGTCATTCTATGAGTTTTGACAAATGCACAATGACGTGCATCCACCATAATAGTATCATAGAATCATATAGAATAGTTTCACTGCCCTAAAAATCCTCTGTGCTCTGACTATTTATCCCTCCCTCCTCCCTAACCCTTGGCAACTACTCATATTTTTGCTGTCTCCAGAACGTCATATAGTTGGAATCATACAGTATGTAGCCTTTTCACAGTGTCTTCTTTCACTTAGTAATATGCATTTAAGTTTCTTTCATTTTTTCCCCGTAGTTTGTTACCCCATTTCTTTTTAGTGCTGAAGATGTCTAAATGTGCCACAGTTTATCTATTCACCTACCGAAGGACATCTTGCTTGCTTTCAAGTTTTGGCAATTATGAGTAAAGTTGCTATAAACATGTCCATACAGATGTTTGTGTGGACCTAAGTTTTCAGTTCATTTGGATAAATAGCAAAGAACGTGATTGCTGGATTGTATGGTAACCATATGTTTAATTTTGTAAAAACAAAAAACAAAACAATTTCCAAACTGTCTTCCAAAGTGACTGTACCATTTTGCATTTCCACCAGCAATGAGTGAAAGCTCCTGTTGCTCTACGTCCTCTCCGTAGGTGGTGTTGTCCCTGTTCTGGATAATGGCCATTCTAGTAAGTGTATAGTAGTAACTCATTGTTATAATTTGCATTTCCCTCATGATATATGATGCATAGTATCTTTTCCTATGTTTATTTGTCATCCATATATCTTCTTTGATGAGGTGTCTGTTCATGTTTTCTGCTCTTTTCTTAATTGGGTTCATTTGTTTTCTTATTGTTGAGTTTTTAGAGTCCTCTGCATATTTTGGATAGCAGTCCTTTATAGATGTGTCTTTTGCAAATATCTTCTCCTGATCCGTGGCTTTTTTTCTCATTATCGTGACAGTATCTTCTACAAAGAAACATTTTTTAAATATTATTTTGGATGGATTAATTTTTCAGCTCTTTAACCATTTGCTAACCTCTTTGAATATTAATAGGTTTCAAAAATTCTATTGAAAGCCAATAGAATTAAATACCTTAAACATTTTACCTCTCCTAAATCAATGAGTGTAATCTCAGCTGCTTTTGAGTAATAAAGTTATTGAGAATTAGTCATCTTACAATTCTGTGACATTATTTATCCTATTGATGTTTTTGAAAAATACAGATCATATGTATTGATCGCTCTGTGCCGACACTGTGTTGATTACTGGAAATACACCACTCACTTAATCCTCATTAACACTTCTGGGGAGTTACTATTATTAATATATCTAGAAAAGAAAACTGAGGCACAGTTAGGTTAGGTGCTTTGGTCAAGGTACTGTAAAACCAGTAAGTGGAAGAGGCAGGGTTTGACTGAGGCAGTCTGACAAGAGCGCTCACTATATCAAATGTTTCATAATTCAACTCCAGTGGTACCAACTATCCCCAAAAAAGGAAAACCTCTTATTTATGACAATATTCTACATTCATTATTTTGCTAGAAGTTTTTGTTTGTTTAATTACTTAGTTTTATTATTTATTAAAATACAAATAATTGTTTATTGTAGGAAAATGTTACAAGTACATACAGGCCAAAAGGAAAGGGAATGCAAAACCACTGGACCCTTGGTTGTAAAAACTTAGAGATATTTTTCTACTCAGGAGGATTAATTTATTGCGGATTACAGTAGGATTAATTTACTACAGTCTGAGCTGAATGACGTAGAAACGTAGTTGTTTGTTTTTCTTTAACCTGGCTTTGCTTTTCACTTATGCTATATTGACTAGCCCTTTCCAGTCTTTGGTGATGTTTTGGGCAGGTCTCTCTGCTTTCTAGTCACCTAAGTGAAATCCAGTCCAGTCTAGTCGATTGGTAGACCTCAGTCTCTTACATTTTTGGATGTTTGTCCTGTCCTATATACTTATGCTTGGATTTTGACACAAGGAACTTATTTTTGGACTGAAGGTAGATCTACTCTTTTACCCTACTGACACCACCTCATTTTGCTGCATCCTTTGGATCCTGTTTTAACTCTAGAATGGTATGGACTGGGAAAAAGCATGGAAGAATATATGAAGAGCCTTTTACTTACTCTTTCTGTCACGTTTTCCTTTTACTTTTGATACTTTCTATTGTGTAGGCATCTAGCTTTGGGCTCCCCCATGGGGATCTTATGCCAGTTTTTGAGGAAACTTTCCACCACTCATTTCCCTTGAGTTGAGGATATATGACATTGGCTTCCCCCAAACCTCCTCTTTTGTTATGGTTTTAGTTTATTCTCTCTTGTTATGGTTTATTCTCACTAACATCTAGGCTTCTTTGTCTCCACAATAAGCCCAACTGGGTCAGATATTGGCAGAGTAGACAGAATTTGAATGCCTTTCCATTTGCTCTAGGAAACTACAACATCCTTGCTAAATCAGAATAGTAAAGAATACCCCCATTGTTCCCCCTTTCTTTACCTCCTGTCTCCGGATGTCTTTTTTTTTAAATTCAAATATGCTTAAAGTTATCAATGTTCTCCAGACAAAGACCACCAGGGATAAACCTGTAATTGAACAAGTTGGTCCATTGTTCATGATAGCAAGGGAGAATGTACACTGAGGGGAATTGTGGGACACGAAGGAAGAATGTATTACAAAGGGCTTATTGTATCTGAGCGAGTGTTAGGTGATTTTGTGGAGGATTTAAAAAGTAGGGCTTTGCTCTGTATTATATGCTGTCAGCAAACAGAGAAAGTTCTAAGACTGGGTTTCTTAATAAATCTTACCTAGAAGAAGGGGAGACTAGAATGCTAATACTGTAATTGTTAAAGTAGCAAGTGTCCTTCATATTAGCCAAGGTAGGGTGATGTTTGGTCATTTTTGTGGTTTGGACAATGTTCATATTTTCTCTGTATTCAGACATGACTATGAAGTGGTCCTATTGTTCTCTTGATCCATCACCATTACCGAGTAGCCCGGTGTGATATTGATGTTCTGAGATATTATTTAAGTTCAACAGAGAACACCAAGGCCCCGCTGTGAATGTCAGGCCAGCTTCTAGCAGCACCACAGCTGAACTGATCCCCCAGGCCAGGTGGCTGCTTGCTGCTTTTCTCTTTTTCAGAGGACAGATGAGCAAGTTCAAAGTCAAAAGCAGGCTTCACCCTGGTAATGACCTGCCAGTCACTCTTCCTGGCAGGAATCTGTGTACTCTATGAGTAAATCTCCTGGCGTCTGCCTCATAGCTCATTAGAAGGTCGTGATGACTCTCAGATTTCTAACTTTTTGTTTATATCAGCAGGTAGGGGTAGGAAGGTGATCGTAGAACCCACATTCTGCAGCCTTGTAGCCGCTACCATAGGGAGGTGTCTGATGACTACTCAGCTGTTCTCTTTGAAAAGGCAGTTAAATAACATTTGTTCTCCAAGCCTTGACTTAATTCTTAAAATTAACATAATTCTAAGATAAACTGGGAAAAGATTCATTCGTCTTCCTATCAAATACACACACATTCATAATTTATATATTTTCACAAAACATATCATACCAAAAGTAATATTTTATAACCTGCATAACACCTTTATTATGGTATGATTCTTGTATAGTGAACTATACATGTTTCAGATGTACAATTTGATGAATTTTGAGAGATGTCTACACCAATGAAACCACCACCACAATCAAGATACCTAATATTTCCATCACTCCCCAATATAACCAGTTTTAATTAGCAATATATTGTGCATATCTTCCCATATGCAAAGAAAACATTCTCACATATTTGAGAAAGAAACTTCTTAATTTAAGTCATTATGAAAGCATAAAGGGTTTTGAGTTCATGATTGAATTCACTATTTACCTAATAATGCTAGTTCCTGTTTTATCTCACAATAAAATGGTTAGAAACTACGTAAGACCCTTGACATGAACTGATCCTGTCAAAGCTGTACCTTTCCTTTATTTTTAGTCAGTTGTATCACCAAAAGCAATACTCCTGAATTCTAATGTTATAGATTCATGAGTAAATGGTCTTGTAGAATTAAAGTTCGGTATTAAGGAATTGGCCTTTATAGATGGCCAAAAGGGAAAACTGTTGTTGAATGGGATTCAACAGAAAGAATGTTACTGCACGGGATTCTGAATTCCAGATTTAAATACCCAACTACTTAGTTGAGTAGTTGACAACTCTATCTGAATTTCTAATATGCATCTCAGATTTACTGGGTCCAAAACTGAACTTTTTCTCCCCACCCATCCTCTATACCAATAAACAGCAATTCCAATCATCTGGTTACTCAGTCCAAAACCTAGGACTCTTTCTTAACTCCTCCCTTTTTCTCATATTCCAAAAAAAAAAAAAAATCAGCAAATTCTGTTGATGCTTCTTTAAAACTGTATTCAGAATCAGACCACTGCTTCCCATCTCTACTGTTCCCATCCTGTTCTAGTTCACTTTCTTGTCTAGGACTGAACCTTCTGACTGGTTGGTCTTACAATTCTGCTGCTGTTCTCCAGGTAGCAGCCAGAGTAATCATGCTAAAACGCAGGTCAGATCTTATTAATCTCCTGTTCAAACCCTCCTGTAGCTCCTATTCTTATTCAGAGTAAGGACAGAGTCCTCATGATGTCCTTCGATGCCCTCCCCTGTACTCTCTGCAGGCGGCCATCCTGCTCTCCCTCTTCCCACCCAACTCAGCCACCCCGGCTCCTTCACTGCTCCTGGCATGTGTTAGGCGTGCTCCTACCTCAGGGTCTTTGTGTTTGTTGTTTCCTGTACTTGGAAATCTCTCCCTCCACAGAGATGCATGTCTTGTCGTCTGAACTTCTTCAGGTATTTCCTCGTGGTGCATTTCAGCTAAGTCCTCCCTGACCACCCTACTTAAAATCGTACCATTCTTCTCTCCACACTCTAACCTCTTTTGTGAATACCTGAGCCTGGCAAAATGCCTGGCATGTTGCATATCGCCAAGGATTATTCATTGAATGAGTTCATGAATAATGAAAGACTCTCTTTCAGTTATCTAAAATTTTCTTTATCTCTGAAATTCTTCCCATCTGTTTAAGGACAAATTGTGGTTTTATTTTCCTGACATCTGAAAAAAATCAGAATTCACTTTTGGAATTTATGAAGTCTAGCCCATACTTCCTTTAATTGTCAGACTTTTAAAAGCAAAAACTGGATATGAGACTCTATATTTATGATCTTTGAATTTAATTATGAAATATATAAAGTAAGATATGAATTTGGTAGGTTTTTAATATGCTTAACAATAATTTCTATGAAAACATTTACATGATTTTTCCAGTTTATGTTTAGTTTAGACAGGGAATATAATAGAATAGTAACATTTCCTTGATCATCACGTAATTTGTTCTTAGAATGAATATTTATGGTTTCTGAATAATAACTCTTAAATACCTGACATTTCATACATTTTTAAAATTGTTTCTCTGATTATTTTTCAGCCTTGATTGTAAATATAAGCTATGCACATGCTCTGAAAATACTACCCAAATATTTCCCAGAAACTAAATAAGAAAGATGATTTCACTTGATTACTCCGACCTTGTTTAACTATCCATGCTTTGAATCTTATATTTTACATTTTTATGCTGGAATGAAGTTAACTGAATTTCAAGAAAAACCACAAATTAAGAAGGGAATTTTTTTTTTTTTTTTTTTGGTTTTGGGGTATTTTTTTGGTTTATTGATTTATTGATTTAATGGAGGTACCAGGGATTGAACCCAGGACCTCATGCATACTAAGCATGCACTCTACCACTGAGCTATATACCTCCACCCCCAAGAAGGGAATGATTCTTAAAATGTCCTTAAAATATTTTAAAATCATATCCTTACTTCTCCAATGGATTCTGTATAATACTCCTTCTTACATTATAATACTCTTCTATAGCACCTGGAAATTCAGCACAGAAATGCTATTGTCTAAATAGAAAAGTAAGAGTCTCTACTATAACTTCCATTAAATGAATTTTTCACAGGTTGAAAACATGGAATATTGAAGCTGTGGAGAATTCTACCAGTTCCCTTTACTGCTGATACATCCATCCTCCAGGTGTGGATGTTGGCTGTTACCATCTCAGCCGGCACCGAGAACCACCTTGCCAGGAGAGGCATGGCGTATAAGGGGGCTGCTGCCTTGCCTCTGAGAGAGACAATCTTTATGGCACAATTCCCACTCCTGACGTCAGCTTGGCATCAGCCTTGCGCTAGATTGCTCCTAAAATCACTTCTTTCCTTGGCTTTCCCCATGGTTTAGATTACTTTCCATACTCCCTCAATAAATAACTTGCAAACAGTATCCCATTTCAGACTCTGCTTCTAGAGAATGCAACCTAAGATAAATTTTGTAATATATTTAAATGCCTTTTTTATTGTTGTTGTTAATGCCATCTTTCAAACATACTGAAATTTCTTCTATTTTTAGTTTACCATTTTTTTGTGTGTGTGTCTGATGCTTTGAATATATTTACAATAAAACAGGATACTTTTTGCAACAAAGGATAGTACTTAAAATGAAGTTTATGACCATTCTGTGATATCCTATTTCATGCTACTAGGTTTACCTGAGGCATTCTTAATCTAAATTGGAAATATATTTTATAGAGCTAGAAGAAGTATTTTAGACAGATTGTTTTCCATCACAAAGTTTTCTGGTTACCTGTAATATGTTACATGATCTTTTTAGACCTCTGTTTCTTGGACTACGAGATGAGGCTATTAATGTCAGTTGAACCTATCTTTTCCATGTTTGTTGTAAAGATCATATGAGCTAATGAATGCGAAAACACTTTTAAATATAGAAATAATTACGTAGAGAACATGCCTGTCGTCAGAGCAAACGGTAGTGTATTTCTCTATGAATATTTTGTTGATTCAAACCGTAATACAAAATACCAGCCTGTCACTAACGTCACCACTACCAGTTCTTAAGGTGTAAGGAAGTGACACAGTTCACTGTTTTAGAAACAAGTAGGTCACGAACACCTATTAGCTGCTATTATGTGCAAGGCTATTATTGGGTAGTCGTAAGTCATGTGACAGTGACAGTGAGCTCAGCTGGCTTAATTGCTGGAGATGATTCCCTTCAAAGTGACTCCCAGCTACTTCTGAGAGGATCTCAGTGAATCACCTAAAAGCTATTTAGGAACTGCCCCTCAAATTTGTTAATGCAGGATTCTTTTCACACCACGTTGCCATGCCCATCATTGCTGTCATCCCACTGTGGCACCTTACCTAGACACAAGTGTCCTCTGAAGCAAACGATCTCAGAGAAGGGTCCTGGAAGCCACAGAGGTCTCCTTATCCTTCCACACTATTTGCCTCTGGTGTGGTGTGCAAAGTTGCTGGTTTTTGAGGAAATCTCCCTGAAGCAGGGTTCAGGAATAACAAAAGCAAATTATAATAATACAATCTTTGCACAGTCCTAGTTGCCCACTAAAACCTCTTACCAGAGTGGTTCTCTGTTTCTTTCTGAATTTTTTTCCCCACCTGACCTCCAGCAGCAGTGTTTTCAGAAATTACAGGACCAGGCCTCTGTGTTGCATATACTTCTTTTTCAGGCATCTATTGAGACTAGTGTTAAGGTGCCTGACGTTCTTTCCCCTTCTGAACAAGAAAGGTCATTTTCCTTGTAGCATCCATTTCATGATCTAAGAGACAGGACTGATATTACTCAGTACAATTATTCTTCCTTTGGCAAGTGGTAACTCACTTTTCCTCTGGAGACTTGCCTTCCATTCTAAACTCAAGCCATAAGGTTTAGTTTTGATAGTTTGTACCCTCAGCTCCAGGGATAGGTATGACTAGCTCCAGGAGGTGAAGTGATAACCCAGGGCCTGCCCCTGGGAGAGGAGGGAATCTTATAGGAGGATCACCTTGGACATCACCCAAAAGGCCTTGTTGACCCAGGTGACACTTGGGAAGTAGACCATCTCTGAAGGAGCTGGAAATAAGGGCTGTTTTATAAGATCTGGAACCACTGAAGAGATGCAGCCAATGCTTGAGGAATTACCAAAGAGAGACAGCTACAAAATTTGTAGGCCCATTAAAAAATGAAAATGTGCGCCTTTCTTTCAGACTATAGGAAAAGAACTGAATTACAGATACAAATTATAATCTTTCTCTCTGTGATCTCTCTCTTGACTTGTCATGGTTTTTCATTTGCCATTCCAAGTAAAGGAAAATTAAAATATTAAGTTATGAGCTTTACCATTCATTTTGATACTATACAATGCAATGTAAATATGAGTGTTTAACGTGCACAGCTGACCCTTGAACAAAAAGGATTTGAACTGCCAGATTCACTTACACTAGGATGTTTTTCGATAGCAAATACTACAGTACCACACAATCTGGGGTTGACTGAGTCCACAGAAGCAGAACTGTGGATATGGAGGAACCATGTGTGTGGATGGAGAGCGAACTATAACTTATACTTGGATTGGATTTTCAACTATGCTAAAAGTTGGCACCCTTAACCCTCTCTGTTCAAGAATCAACTATATATGGAATCACCAAAATTACACAATTCATACTTTGCAGCACACACATTCATGGGTATTTTGTTATTAGAGCAATGGAATTACTGCAAAAACAAACAATTGTCTTCATTTTCCCTCTTGGTATGTGTGCATTCTAACAATATACTGTGGAAGTGGGTGGTTTCCATGCATGCTTATCTTGTACTTACCTTGAGTCTTGCTGACCTCCTGTTCATCATGAGTCCAGCTGACTTCTGTGCTGACGGGGCATCACAAACACTGTATGTAAATGGGGTGGCTTGGAGTGGTGGACATGCATGCTGCATTTATCTCCTCTGCCTACATGTATGCTCCATTGTCCCACCAGACTTCACTTACTAAACACAAGTTCAATTATTTTGAACTTCAAGATGACAAAAGCAGGACATTAAGCAAACGTGAAGTGCTTCTGAGCTTTACGCTCTGTGTGACCATACAGACCCCACACTCAGGAAGCCATATCTAAAGCAGATAGGGCGAGTTAAGGAGTAATATACTGGCTTCCTTATTGTTTCTTTTTTCCAATTTTCCGTTGGTCCCTCCTGTTTCCCAAAGATACTGGAAACACAGTAAGGAATTTTGGGAAACGGTGTTTGCAAGTATCAAACTCTTGCAAAATAGAGCAGAGCAGAGAAAGATGGGAAATACATGTAGAGCAGACAAAGATTAACTGTCACATGTACTCTGGCAGATAGAGTAGAAATTTTCATTTCCTTTTTAATGTAGTTTTAATACCTCTATTCCTTCATGGTAATAGCAATAGTTACCATCTGTCACCACACAAAGATACTACATTATTATAGACTATATTCCTCACACTGTACATTTCATACCCATGACTAACTTACTTTGTAACTGAAAGTTTGTATGTCTTGGTTTTCCTCACCTACTTCTATCTTCCTCCCACTGTCCCCTTTCATCACCTGTTTGTTCTCTGTATCTATTACTCATTTTCTGTTTTGTTATGTTTATCCACTTTTATAGATTCCCACATAAGTGAGATCATGCTGTATTTACCTTTCTCTGTTTAACTTAATTTGCTTAGCATAATATGCGCTAGATCCATCCATGTTTTTACAAATGACATGATTTCATTCTTTTTCATATCTGAGTAATATTCCATTATAAATATAAAATGGATGTCAAATTTTGTCAAAAACTTTTTCTGCATCTATTGAAAAGATGATATGATTTTTATTCTTCAATTTGTTACTGTGGCATATCACATTGATTTGTGGGTATTGAACCATCCTTACATCCCAATAAATCCCATTTGATAATGATGTGTGATTCTTTTAATATATTGTTGACTTTGGTAATATTTTGTTGAAGATTTTTGAATTTTATATTCATCAGAGATATTGGCCTGTGATTATATATATATATATATATATATATATATATATATATATATATATATATATATATTTTTTTTTTTTGGTATCCTTGTCTAGTTTTGGTATCTGGGTGATGCTAGCCTTATAGACAAATTTTGAAGCTTCCTTTCCTTTTCCATTTTTTGGAATAGTTGGCAAAGGGTAGGCATTAATTATTTAAATGTCTGGTAGAATTCATCTGTGAAGCTGTCTTTTCCTGGACTTTTGTTTGTTGGGAGTATTTGATTACTGATTGAATTTCGTTACTGGTAATTGGTCTGCCTATATTTTGTATTTCTTCCTGATTCAGTCTTGGAAGACTGGCAATTGATAGACCCTTCAGACAGCCCCTCCTTGATGATGTCACATTGACTTTGTCTCTCATGTGACCTATGGCTCATTCTTGAGAAACACTGAGGCATCTTTTACCCCAAATAACCCTGAAAGAGTTGGTCTATCACATTGCTGAAGTCTCCTGGCCCACCTTTCTATTGCACTCTAAATTTTCTATCTGCTGACTATACTTCAATAAAAATACATTAAAATTTTCTATCTGAAAGTCATAATCTGTTCAAGCATCAGTGTCATATCTTCTTTAGATATTTATCAATCATCCCTTGCTTTGCTCTTTCAAATCTTTTAAATTCTCAGATTGAGAAGAAATTTAAGAATTACAGAAAAAGTTATCTTTTAATTCATTGGAAGTTTTGCCTGTGTTGGAGTTTCTGATTTACATTCACTTAGGTATCCTGATACCTATTCTTTTTGCTTCTTCACTGGAAATTTAGGATGAAAGAACCCTTTTCTAAGATCTTATTCATAAACAATCAAGGATGTTACTTCTACTCTATGTTAAGAAAAAACATGGTCCTCTCATGTCTTTTTTGACATTAATTCAATCACTTAGTACTTTGGTGAGGATGCTGAAAATTGAGAATAATTATGATGTTGAATTAAAATGGTATTTTCTCAAAGCATTGGATTATGGAACTTAGAAATACCTGACACTTAATTTGCCTTCTATATTCCTCCTCCTGGCAAGGTCACTGAAGAGAAAGTTCCATAAGATAGGCCAAAAAGACCACATCAGACCACATTAAGGTTTTGGAGATTGTGGTCACACATCAAAGTGTAAAACTTTTACCAGATAAATAAGAAAAACTAGCCCAATATCCAAACATGAGAGTCTCAGACTTTAAAACACATGTTGAAGGAAAAGTCAAACTTTCTAGGACCAAAAGAAAAGGAGCTAGAAGATAGGGTCTTGCAGTTTAAGTCAAGTTATTTCTATGAGGTATCATACCTGAAAAAAAAATGTCCAAAGAGTATTTTAGAATCTGAATAATAGTATTAGTATAAATATTCTTTGTGGAGTAAAATAAAGGGATGAGGGAAAAACAAAAGGACTTCCTTTCATCAGAGTCAAGCAACCCCTATTATATGTGGTTTTCTGTAGCAATAAAGGGATTGCGTGATCTGAGATTTTTTTTCCATATAGATAAGAGTATGTTTATCAAATATATGATATTAAAAGACAAATGAAGTGAATATCACTTCACCATACACTAAACAAATCATTTTGAGGACAAGAAAATAAGCTAATTCAATTGGGACTATCTAAGAAAAATATAAGGACTTGCTACTTATTTTTAGACTAGTGTTGTCCTGTGTCTAGAAGTATATTGCTTTAGTCCCTTCAGGCTACCTTAACAAAATCCCATAGACTGGGTGTTTTATAAGCAACAAAAAATTATTTCTCACAACTCTGGAGTCTAAGGTTAAGGTGCTGGTATAGTCAGTGTCTGCTGGGAACCTGCCACCTGGTTCATAGACAGCTATAACCTCCCATGGCAGCAGGGGTGAGGGACCCTCTTTTATAGGGTCTTCATTCTCATGACTTAATCAACTCCGAAAATGGTGGTGATTGGAGGTACTGGATGGAGGTTGTTGGAAGTGGTAGATGGAGGAAAATCACCTCCAAGTATCATCACATTGAGGATAAGTTTTCAGCATATGAATCAGGGAAGGGGCACAAAACATTCAGACCATAGCATGCATACAGGGGCTACAAATTCAGGGTCACCTCAATGTAAATGACAATTCTTATATGAGCTTGAAATCCCATATAAAACAAGGAACTCACATTTACTAATAGACTAATAGAGGTTTGGCCCTTTAATGGTGTGGTAACTGAAAAATAAAGCAGTACCTGTGTAACAACAACACAAAAACCTGACTCCATCTTGGATCTGCTCCTTGGGCTCTGACCCTTGGGCTCTGTTGCCTGTGCTTAGTCATGCTGGCTCTGCACCTTTGTAAAAGGATGTTGCCTATAGCCTGAAATATACATGACAGCCCATTGTCAAGGCTCTTGTCTTTTAAAGCTATAACACTTTCCATTCATATAGAGATAAAAAATTGCAGAACAGAAAACAGTCATTATCTTGTTGGAGGTTATAGGAACAGTGTAACTAGACCTGTGCGGATGGCTGCAAGGGCAGAGTATTCCTGCCACAAGAAGTTTGCAGCAGTCAGCCACAGCCCCTCCCTTTTAGTATAAAAGAAGCCTGAATTCCAGCTCGGGTAAGATGTTTCTTTGGGACACTAGTTTACCAACTTCTTGGTCTGCTGGCTTTCCAAATAAAGGCACTGCTCCTTGCCCCAGCATCTGTCTCTCCAGCTATTGGCCTGTCACGCGGCGAACAGTGCAAGCTTGGATTCGGTTAACACCTGTACAAGTGAGCATTAAAATTCTGACACCCTTGCTAAAACTATCTGTACCGAAATAGGGTATTTCCTCTTTTTTTTTAATTTTATTTTATATGTGCGCTATAATACCTATGGTGTTACGTACTTGCTTTTTCTCTAAAACTAAGAACAAATACATACACATTATCCTAGTTTATATAAATCACTTGATTCCCATTTACTCTGAAATCCATTTTTAAATTGACTTCTTGATTTTTTTCTTAAATCCCAGGTATATTGATTAGTATTTTCCTCATACTATCATTTATCTTTTGGGTTCTTGCCTTCTTGACGTGTATATACAAAGGCAGCTATTCCTAACCTTCTCTGGAGCATTTTAACACACAATTGTCTTTCCAAGTCAATGACTTTAACTATCTTCAAATCTCCTTTGAAAATCAACTGTATTTCTATTAACTTTGTACTCTCTTTAGTGTATTAAAGAAGCTTGGAAATCGCTGATCAAACATAATTTCAGAAGTGCTGTATTATGAATTTATTAGTGAGCAACTCAGAAGGGATTGAGTTCTATCAATTTATGGTAGAGTATTATTATTATTATTATTATTATTATTATTATTATTATTATTATTATTACTATTATTACATAGTGGGTCACATAAATTACCAGGTTGAGAAGCAAAATAATTATAATCATTTTAGGATATTATCAGATTTAATTTTTTTTGAATCATACTCATGTCCAGTATGTAAACTGATGGTGCGAAAGGTTTCTTAGCTTTTTATTTTGCTATCAAAATATAAGGCAGTAGGTAAGAGTGGAAGAGCTTACAATTTGGCATCACATGAACTTGCCTCTGCCTCACAGGGGCTGTGTGATTTCAAGTGAGATAACTAACATCTCTGAGCCTCGACTGTTTCATTTGCAGGATAAGAAAAATGAAATATACCTTAAAAGTTGTTTTATTTAATGTGTTGAATTAGGAAGTATGACCTAGTAGCCACCCGCCTCCTGGATATTTATTGAATACAGGCCCAGAGTGTTAGAGAAATCTGAGAAGTAAACATTTTGGGGTCACCCACCCAAATATTTCCATCCTAGGAGTCTGGATCCTCAGTTTTCCAAATTAGGACCACAATTTTGGAGCAACACATCTACCTAGGCTGAATTTTCAACTGTCTTGATCATCTGTTGTTTTATGTTCATTCACTGCATAAAATGAAGGCTTCTTTGTAAGCTCCCCCATAAAACTCTATGACTCTTATGTTCAGTTATCAATTGTTTGTTGATTATCCTCAGTTTTTAATTATCTGCCCAAAAGACAGCAAGGTAACTTGGTAATAAATGTACAATTTCATTATCCTTATGTTTATCATCACACTCACTAATGCTTTCTCCTCCACCAGTATCACACCTGCTCACAAGAGATGAAAATTTTAACAAATGGACTGCCATCTTGTGCTAGGAGCTGTGCACACCACGTACTACCAGGGATGAGGTTTTCATTCGCAGCCACTGATGGATAATCCGGTCTCCCAACCCCATTCTGCAGCAGCCACTTTCCACCCACACCCTTTTAACAGCCACAGCAGCTGGTCCACCAGAGCCCTCAGTCTCCCCAGTACGTGTCGGGGATTTTTGTTTGTTTTGTTTTTATTTATTTTTTAATTTTTAAAATGAAATGGTTTTAATTAAAAATAAGTAAATCAAATAAGACCTTTAAAATAATTGGATTATTTATTTATTAACTTATTTCCTGGGTTTTAACTTTCCCTGTTTTTTCTATAGTTTCTCTACAGTTTTTTGCTTTGTTTTGTTTTGTTTTTTGGAGGTGGGTAGCTCACAGCCTGGCTAGTTCCCCATCTTGGTGGGAACCACAGTTCTCAAGCATTTCTGGCCCCGGTGTTGATGTCACTAAGCCTCTGGCTGGCCTCTGCTGTGGGGTGTGGCTCTTGGCCTCTATACTGACCCCATCTTGCCCCACATCCTAACTCTGCCTGTTCCTCATGTCAGCTCTCAGTGGTACTGCAAAGTCTCCAAGGATAACGTTTCCAAAATGTAATACATCTTATAGTTCGCTTTTGTAAAAAAAGGAAACTGGAGTATAATTGGGCCATTTTTGTAATAACTGTACTGCTTTTTATTTGTGTTTGTTAATTTTGCCTTGTGATCCTCTTTCACATTCTTAGTGTGTTGAGCACGTGAATGTCTTGCTGTGTGTTGGAGGGAGGAGTAGGGAGTGTGAAGTTCTCTGTTCCAACCTCGTTTTTATGACTATGGACTCGGAAAATAGTTGGACAACCAGAAAAGTCCTGGAGAATACTAACATTCATACATATTCAGAGAGATCTGGTGCCTGTTCTCTGTGGGAAATGTGAGTGAGAGGAATGGTTTGCCTGACTGTTGGAGTGTTAAATCATAATCGGTTCCTGTGCACACACACAAAAAGAGAGTTAACAATTGGCAAATGCCTTGCACAGCTGCATTATTGCCTATAAAAAATGGGAATGAAACAAACTCATATCTAGGGTAAATGAGATAGTGAAGCCCAGATACTGCTGCCTCCAAAACTGATTTTTACTCATCATCAGTAATGAGAAAAATCTAAATGGCTTTAAGGGACATTTGAAATTCATGCGGTTTGACACTTAAAAATTTTAGAAACATCTAAAATAGCATAAAAATAACCAAACCATGAGGTTAAAAATATACTTTAGTCCAACCTATAAGTCCATGGCAGCAGAGATTTCTTTTAGAGCAGCATCTCAAAGAAAGTGCTAGTTTAAGCTCTGCAGTAATTCTTTTTTAGAACAAAACACTAAAAATATTAAGGAAAGATACAGTCGCCACACTCCAGATTAAAACTTTCTCCAGAATACATCAGGCAGGAGCTGCTGCTGGGCGCTGGGATGTGCTGGCTCACAAACACGAACATGACGGTTGCTCCTTTCACCAAGATTTAACTCCATTACATTTTATCTCGGTTAAATTTTAATTACGATTCTGCTTATGATTTAGTAATAATAATGGTATCCATTTGTGTTTCCGTTTCAAGCCGAGCTTGTTTTTGTAAATGTTTCACCACCTGTTGCCCAACCTAACAGTTCACATTCAGGTGTATGGAATTTTTTAAATGATGATTCCAAATTGATCGGCATTGACGTTGAAGGAGCGGTGAAGTTGCCCATAGTGGCAAACTTGTCAAAAATGAATACTCTGCTTTTGTTTATGTGTTAGCGGGAATTTTAAACTCCCATTGGAAAACATTCCGTTTTCTACTATTGTAAACCCAGATAAAGGGATGCTGTGGGTTTTTTTTTTTTTTTTTTTAACACACACTACTAAATGAAAAGAGAAAAAAGAAGAGAAAACGAATGTATAGATGAGTTTTGATTTTCTCGAAATGGGCCTTGCAGTTCTGCCTTGCTTGCTTCACTGTTCTGTGCATTTGGCTTGCTCTTAAGTTCTTGATAAATGGAACTTGACTCTTTTAAATCAGAGATACCATTTAGCCTACTTCTAGCTTTTTAGATGGTTTTCTTGCATTCTGGCTCCGTCATAATCAATTTCCCTTCTGCGCAGTAGTGATACTGATACTAAGGAACATTTGAGTTAAGTCTTGCTTTCTCCACCCTCAGGATGGGATGGGATTTACTTTAGGAGAAGAGTATATATGTGTTGGTGGGAGGTGCGGGGTGAGGGGAGCTGGAACCTCAGAAGGCTTCTGTTTATATAAAAATGTCCCTGGCATGGGTTCAGAAACTCTAAGTAAGTGTAAACGCAGGGCCTCCAAAAACAAAGCCATCATTTTATTTGAGTAAAAGCCCAGGGAAAACAGAACTATAATTAACTCGTTTATTTACTTAACAAACATTTATAGAATACCTAATCTTCACAGCCCTGAGACAGACCTGCAGGCACAGAACGCTGTAAAGTTTACAGTTTCTACTTTCAAGGAGTTTCAGGAAACAGCAGAAAGTCTGCAGTTAAATATAAGGGAAAGTCACTGGGATTTTGCATCAGCTCCCCTGTTCAGTTCCTTGAGGCTGATATAATAAAATGTTAAAATTCAAATAACACTCAAGTGCAATAAATTATTCTAATACGTGTAGCACTCACTAACAGATCGGTCACCGGATTCACAGGCTGGAATGGGTATTCCTGTTTGCAAGCCCAACCATCAATCACTCCACATGTTGTTGGGGTCCATTACTAATGTTAACTCTTTACAACTGCCTGGTGCTTTGAAGCCTGCTTTCATACAGATGTTTCGTTTTTTGGAGGGGAAGGTAATTAGGATTTTTACTTATTATTTATTTTAATGGAGGTACTTGGGGATTGAACCCAGACCTTGGGCATGCTAAGCATATACTGTCCCACTTGAGCTACACCGTCCCCACCAAGATGGTCTTATTTGATTCCGCTGATTTAAAACAGTATCTCTGATTTAAAAGAGTCAAGTTCCATTTATCAATAACTTAAGAGCAGACGTGTGTAGGAGGCAGAAGGCATACAGCTTATAGTTAAGGGCCATTGGCTCTGAAGCCAATCATCTGGTTCAAATCCCAGTTTCTACCTTTTATTGTCCAGTTTAACTTGGGGAAGTTATGTACCTCCCTGGGCTTCAGTTTTCTTATCCAGGAAGGGTGGATGATAATACTATTTAACGTCCCTGGTTGCTGTGACATGAAGTAGGTTAAATCGTAGAAGAGCAGTTGCAGTGACTTGAAGCCTCCTGTTGGAGCCATGTCAAATGTGTTCTTCAGGCTGCACAGTAACTCAGTCACTGCTTATTCATGGAGAAATGATCTATCCAGTTCTCTGATTTCTCTTTAACCCACCATACTAATTTCTTGTTTAACTGAATGATTTTTTTTTACCTAGATGCCTATGATCTCTTGATCAACAATTCAGTTATTGTAACCAAGCAGGTCCCTGTGGGGCCTTCCCAGGACAGACCCCTCCCCACGTCCTCTGCTGCAGCTCCTCTCTGAAGTACCCAGATAACAGTATCTCATGTATAGTTCCTGAGCTTTTCAGATGCTGAAAACCACCACCAAAGGGAAGAAATTAACTACTTGATGGTGGAAACCCCGTGGCCCCCAGACCCTCTGGCCCCTAGGGGTTGACGGTGTTGACCACTCTGTTACCTCCACAGCAGCCAATCAGAGAATTGTGCACCAGCTGATCGTGCAACCTGTGATCCCCCTCCCTCATCCGGCCTTTAAATATGCTTTGCTGAAACACTTCCAGGAGTTTGGGGTTTTCTTGGGCACGAGCCACGCCGTCCTCCTTGCTCGGCCCTGCAATAAACCTTTCTCTGCTCCAAACTCTGATGTTTCAGTTTGTTTGGCCTCATAGAGTGTGGGGCACATGAACCTTCCTTCGGCAACATTATGACCCAGCACCTTGTTTTCTAGTTAGAGACGTCACATTAGCTTTCACTGACATGCTAACTCTACGTAATTAGTAGGGTCTGCCTGGAGCTGAACATTGAGAAAAATTCTAAGGCTCAAGGGAGGAAAAGTGGTTTTCATATATATTGCTGATTTCTCTTTCAGTCACGTTAGAACAGAACACATGTTCCTTTCTGGCTCAGTTTAAAAAGATTCTTGTAACACAGAGAACCAGGTGAACTATAAATGACACCAGGGCGTGTATGTCTCACTTTTAGGGTTCTTTGAGCAAACCATAAACAAACTTAAAATGTAATCTAAAACCTAGAACGATCTCGTCATTTATTAAGATCTACAATGTTAACGTCACCCAGGAAAGACCAAAATCATTAATAAAAAGCCCATTAATTTGAAAACAAAAATGTCATCTTAGTCTCATTGTCCTAAAATATGATCAAATGGTAAAGATGCATCATTAAAACCCAATAAATTAAAGAACTGAGGTAATTCGGACATGCTATCTAAAATTCTTACTGTGTGAAATGCTGGCTATAACTCTTCCTCCTCGTGCTAATTACTAGGGTTTTGAAAGTGGAACTATGTACACCAAAGCAGTATGTGAGTGGGGAGGTTATTTTTGTTGTTTGATTCTCAATTCACAAATATAGAGTGTGCTCTCTTAGAAATTATAATTAAAAAAAAAAAAAAACTCTTTAATGTGGCTGTAGCCCTGTCACTCTGAGTTCTCACTTTTGGGCCCTGATACTGTGGTTTCTTTATTTATACTTGCTTTTTTCATCCTTATCCTTTCCAGATTTTGTTATATTTTTTCTCTTCCCTGCTTTCTATTTACCTTTTGTTCATTTAGATTTCTCTTTAAGATTTGTGTGTGTGTGTGTGTGTGTGGCCTCTTATTTACCTCTCCATTTTTGTTTCTAATGTTCCTTATTATCATCCACCTCCAATGTTTCTTATGATTATTATTCTTACAATACGTCATCTTTTTCATTTTTTTCATTATATATCAACCTCTATTTCTGGTCTCAGCTGGAAAGTAGGTGGTTTATACTACAAAGACTTAGGATTTTCCTTCATATCATCACCCTGGATTAATTCATAAAGTGGTTTTAATTTTAGTATTTATTTATGATTGCCTCAGGCTTTGTTTGTTGTCAGGGATTCTACTGACTTTTAAAAATTATGCATTGCCTTTTAGGTATAAATCTTGAGTCTTTATTTTTCAGTGCAAATGAATATGCTGATAGAGAATGTAAAACTTAAGGGGCTGTCTTAAAAGATAGCAATCTCTTTAAATAACAGTTCATTTATTCAAACTCCTATTAAACTAAAACTATATGAGTATCCTTTGGTAGATTTCTGACTTTTGATGTAATTCTAGACTTTATATGTTCTTAGTATACAGTAATATTTGGTAAGAAGTGTATTTATTGGTAAAAACATGGACTTTTATTGATTCATTCATTCTTTCAGTCTTTCACTCAAAAAATGAAATCCTCTGGAAATACTTATATAAACAAGTATATACTTACTTGTTTTTCCATTCAACTAGTTGACAGACCACTTGGAGATAGACACTTTAATATATAATTGGAATTCAATTTTGTAGATGATAATATCTTTTTAAATATCATGACACACCAAAGGAAGTACTTCTGCTACATCTTGTGCAAGGAAGGAGATGATATGAAGTGAAGGCTTCCAAGTGGAAATTACACCTAAATTGAATCTTGAAGAATAAAGAAATTGGCCAGTCAAATGATGAGGAGAGAGAGAGAACATTTCAGACAGACACATAAGTAAGGCACTCTATTTGAGAGGAAAAGAAATAGATGAGAAAGAGAGATTGAGAGAGAGGCTACAAGTAGATCAGTAGTTTGGAACGCTAGATTGGATTCTGTGCCCAAGTGTGTTTATGTGTTTATCATGGGAGGTGGGATTGGGAGGGGAATGTGTATCTTAGTTAAGGTTTGTGGTACAGGAGAAATGAACATTAATTCCAAAGTTCAACTGTACGTATTATGTAGTAATACTTAACCTTTATCATGTATTGCACTCTTTGCCAAAAATTCAACATTCACAATCCTATTTATTACTAGGGAGAATCCTATGAGGCTAGCCTAAGATACTTCCCATTTTACCTTGAGGAAACTGAAACTTATTAAGATTAATTAACCAGAGTCACAGAATTTGTAAGAGGGATAAGAGGAAATCAAAACCAATAAACGTAATTTAGAGCACTCTTTACCTGTGGCTACATCTACATCCGAACCCATATCAATGTCCATATTTGTATTTTTATGGTTTATACTATGATACTATTTCTTACGTAAAATCCTGTATTCCTTCCATAATGTGATATATAAGAGAAAAGTAAAATTTATGTTTGGAGCTCATTAGTCACTAGAGTAATCTTGAGCCCTTGGGTGGAGACCAGCTAAAGCAGAGAATTCATGGGAGCATTCAGTTCTAGACACTTCAACTGGTGATGGAACCCAGACACATGTTTCCTACTGAATTATTGGCCATACCTTCTATTCATACAGCACATTGATAAGTTGAAGGATTGGAAAGAAAATCACTATCTGCTGATTGCATGTCCCTGAAAGACAATGATCCTCAAGAATGGTTCAGTAAGCTGGCTTGTATCAACCTGCTCTGACTACAAAAAAAAAAAAAAAAAAAAAAAAAGGTCTAGTAATAAATACATCCCTCCTATTTGCAAACAATTTTATTTAAAGTTAACGCCCATGTGGAATCCCACCTGAAACCAGTTGTCATAGAAAGGATTGCTTAAAAAAAAAAAAAAAAAAACCTCTGCCAAGTACATAACTGCATATGTACAGTTTACAAACTCTACACACAAAATCGTAGGTATTTAATACTACTTGTTCTCCACTAGTCAGAAGTATACTGTGTGAGTGTATTTATTCTTTCCTTGTTTCTTTAAATCTTTCCCATTTTATCTAAAGTCACTTGTCTGGCAAATCTCCACTGTTGATTCAGAGAAGACAGCATCAGGGTATGTTTTGCCTAGAGCTCTGCTTATTCAAGATTATAAACATTCATAAGGTAGTAAACTTGAATTTCAAATAACAGGAGAAGCAGAAGATTATGTATAAATTATACATATAAACTACTTGATTTCTATCTCTGGAATATTAACCTAAATAAATATGCAGAAATGAGTGGTGCTAGAAAATGTACCTGTCATAGAGTGGAGGACAAATGCTTTCACATCTGTCATAGAAAGAGACATTTTATCAAGTTTCTCAATAACAATCTGGAGGAACACCAGGAAGTGATTCTGGCAGGGATGAAAAGCTATATCAACAGTGGCAGCCAGTGACACGAAGCAGAAGTTCAAGCAAGACAGAAAAGTAGAACACATCTTGAGAGGCTTTTTTGAAGTAACGGAGGTAGTTAGACTGTTCAGGAGTAATGATGGAGAGCTCTTCCATGCCTGAAGGATAACGGAATTAAAGAGTTATGGACATTAGATGTGAAAGAGCTCCATTAAGGTCATCTCATTCATTCTCTGCCAGCAGAGGATCGTTCCCCATAGCATAGTCTATAGGACAATGGAATAATGTTTGAAAAAAAAAAAGACTAAAATGATTTCCCCTAGCTTCTACTACATAATCATCGCACGTCAGAAACTCTCAAACCACTCATCCTGTACCCTATCCTAGTTAGCAAATTAAAGTGATTAATAGATTTGGAGGCTCCAGGTCTCAATAACAAAGAAGGAATCCTCTATATCAAAGTCATAGTAAAAGGCATTGATGTAGTTTAAAAAAAGGGCTCAATATGAATGGAATGAATAACTGAAAAGTTATATAACAAAGAGGCCCTTCCCCGAGGTGGACACGGGGCTTCAGACACCTATGAGGACTTACCTGTAGTGTTATTTAAGCTACCGTTTGCAGATCTTGAAGTTGAAACCTTTAGCACAGGGTTTTCGATGGAGGAAATGCTTATTCTCTTGCCTGGAAATTGTGTGCCTGTAATGAGATCTCTTAAAGGTGTCCTGGGCGTTAAGAATTGAATGACTGAATGTCTCATAAAGGCGAATTGCTCTATCCCGATTGAATGCAGAGTGTCCTGAGAAGAGTGGGTAGGGAGTTCAATGCAAAGGGCGAAGTACAATGAAATAAACCAAAAAGTGACATTTCAGGAGTCCAAGATTAGGCTCTAGCCTCAGTTTGCTTTTCCAAAGATTAGTTTTTATATTGTCTCATTTTTCTAATCTTTTCTTCATAGCTTTTAACCTTATAAACGGCAGCATCTGGCAAGCTATATTCTATCCCTAAAATAAAAAAGACACATGTTAAGAGGAGACACTGAGATTCTCAGTTCATTCTCCCTAGCTATGAATGTGTCTTGTACTTCAGGCTGTGTGAGGATGAGCCAACACGGCGCATATAGGCAGGTGACACCAAGTCTCCCATCCTCAGTGAGCCAACTGGTTCCTAAGATGTCCAAAAAAAAAAAAAAAAAAAAAAAAAAAGAGAGAGCGAGCGAGCATCAGCTTATAGTAGAGAGTATTGTATGAGGGTCAAATCTGCATAGACCCCTACGGATTATGGACTGGCTGACTTCAAATAATGAGTGTATATCTGTGAGTACAAGATAGGTATTTCCGCACACCTCCTGGTGCTGCTACTGTTGCTGTTTCCCTCTTGGCATCAGATGACCAGATCTTGCATCCCAGGCTGTCACTGATTCACTGTGACACATCACTTCTCACCTTTACTTTCCTCTTCGGAAATGGGGATAATTACAAATAACTGTTCTATATTTCTCACCATTTACAGCATTTATGAAATGCTATATTTAAACTTAGTTCATTTGGAATTATTGTGAGTTGGTGTGTTCCTGCTCATTTCTAATATTTTTTGCTGACAACAAAAGCTACCTTGTTTCCTTCCTGGTTGCCACTCTGTGACCGTGCCCATGAACCAGCTGCACGGTGTTTACTTTGGTTTATGTTGTGCTCATAACTGTGCTTAGCACAGTATGTTAACTTCAGTTTACAAGGTCCTTTAGTTCCGTACTCTCAATAAAAACAAAATGGATTACATATTTCCCTTGTGTGGGAATGGTCATCATTTTTTTATTCCCTAATTTTAGTTTTTATTGAATTACACTAATTCTGAAAAATGGAATAGAGCTTCTCTTTAAACTTTTATGATGCATATGTTTGGAAGGGGCCTTCTCCTTTAAAGAGACACTCATTTTGCTCCTCAATTTTATAAGGAATTTTTGACCATCTCTGTGTGCCATAATTCCATCTATCCTTTAAGACCTAGTTAAAATATAATTTTCTTCTGAAGTTTTATTAGATGATTTTACAATAAGAATTTAGATTCTAGAGTCAGAAAGCATGAGTTTCAGTTTCGGTTGGATCTCCTATCAGCAGTGCAAATTTGAACAAGATGTTTACATTCTCAAAATTTGCCTCTCTTTTAGATAAATTAGGATGACAGAGTAATAGGGAAGAACAAATCTGACTTTATATTAGATCTGTTCCATTAGCTCCAGCCCTGGGCTCTGTTTCTTGTGCTGAGTCATGCTGGTTCTGCACCTTTTGTAAAAGAATGTTGTCTACAGCCTGAAATACAGGAGAGCCCATTCCCAAGGCTCTGACCTTTAAGGGTAGAGCACTTTCTCATTCATATAGAGATTAAAACATTGCAGAACAGAGAATAACATTTGTCTTGTTGGAGGTTTACAGGTACACCAAGACCTGCCCTATGTGGACAGCTCCAAGAACAAAGGACTGCAACAACCAACCCTACCCCTCCCCTTTTTAATATAAAAGGAACCTGAATTCTGACTTAGGGGAGATGATTCTCCAGGACATTAATCCCCTATCTTCTTGGTCTGCTGGCTTGCTGAATAAAGTCATTTTTCCTTGCCCCAATATTTTGTTTTCCAATTTATTAGCCTCTCATGAGCAGAACAAGTTTGGACTTGGTAATAAGAGTATTACCTATTACCCTACAAAAATAATGGGACTACAAGAAATAATGTGTTTTAAAGTCCTGTGCAGGGCATGTTAACTAATAAGTGCCAAATAATATAATAATGGTGTGTATTTATTTTCCTCTGTGCTTCACCACTGTTCAGTTACAGCATATATAAGTTTTTGTATATGTATACATATTTAACACATCTGTCTTCTGCCCTTCTATGAATTAGAAGGATGGAAGGACAACACAGTATTAAAGCCCAGGGAAAGTAAAACAACATTAGTCTGCACTTACTACACATATGCTAGAGTCTGATGCTAGCAATGGGTGTACATTATTTCAAGGCTTAGGGTAGTCTGATGTGAATTTCAGCTATGCTAATGGTGACTTATAGAAATTAGACATAAAGATAAAGATAGCTAGAGACAGAGACATTTTAGGTAAAGAATTTTTCCAAGATCTGCGCACATCAAATAATGTTGCACTATTAATAACAGTTTCATTTGAAACACTGATCTTTTGGAGCGGGTCTAACACCGAGATAGACAACACTTACTACTTTGAACTATAATGTATGTCTTATTAGGCCTTTGGGATTCACGTAAGACAGCTTTCAGTGGCTTGATGATATTTACCTCTGTAATTGTATTAAAGGGAAGGAGAGAATTAGGAAAATAAAAGCGAGGCAAGAGAGTAACACTCTGCTTTCAGCTGAGTTTAGAAATGGAGAGGTAATGAGATGGAGAGAAATAAGAAGACTGTTGCAGGCAACAGAAGTTACAGGGGAGAGATTTCATTTACCAATATGACAATAATTAATGGAGGGCTAGGATTGGGGGAGGAAATTACAGATCACAGATTTCCATGAGGAAAACTGTGAGAAGTCCATTGTAACTTTGCAAATAAGAAACATTGAAACAAATGCAGTGAAGAGATCATCAATGGAATTGTTAGAGGATGAGGAAATGTGGTTGTGTGTAGGTGTGGGTGTTGCTGGACCTCTGTGATCAGCTTCATGTGGTACTTTTTAGACTTTGATAATATAAACCCTGAGAGGCTACTGTAGGAGTGAACGTTGTAGTTACACTGAGAGATAATAAAGGTGTGGATAAGAAGTTAAGCAGAGATGCAACTTTGACGCAGTGGTGTGCATGGACAGATTTGCAGAAGGGGCTGTAATGTGTTTTTAATGTGTTTGTGAAAGCTGTGAAAATCTCGGCATGCTGCCCAAACCATCAAGGCTCCATGCAAGTAGGTTGGAGGAAAGGCTTGAGACAGTTAGGTGAACAGCATGGAGCCTGCCATAAGTGACTGAAAGGGGAAATAAAGTTTATTAATTAGGGGAATTAATTGGGTAGCTGTGACTTTTTCCTTATGTGGTCAAATGGATTGGGGAAAAGGACTGAAGAGCATATACAGTTTAGCAGCTGAGCATAAAATATAATCATCTTGCAACTGAATCTAAGAAATGAGATGGAAAATGGCAAAGGCCAAGAGGCATGAAACTCACTGCACTATCAGTAGCTGTCATATTTATAAGGTATTCTTTAATGATTCTTGTTTCTTAGGGACTCTAGTTCAAATCAGTCCAGCGAAATAGACTGCCGAATTGCTTGGTAGCAGAAGTCAGTTAAATGCTATTTCAGTGTAAAATAGAAGCTCTTGAATAGATCTTACTAAAGATGCTATTAACTATGCTATGAATGTCTTCTGACCAAATTTAGCAGCCTTTTCTCTCTCTTAAACTTTGAAACCTCCTAGACATAGCCCTCTCAACCAATATATTTTTCTGTTGTGTTTTGCTTTTTGAGTTTTCCTTATGAGTTCTGTTTTTGTAGAGTAGGTTTCTGAAAAAGAATCACGTTAAGAGTCCGCTTGCATCCGTCTGTTTTTATTTTATGAGTTCATTATTTCACCTAATTCCATATGCCATGTATGAACATCTATTCCTATTCTTTTATTTTATAAATTATTCTCCAGTAATATCCTTCTCAAAATTACTAGGCTATCCCTTTAATTTCTGTTGCTGATGATAACAAATAGTAAATATATGGACTCAGGTAAGTAACCTCTCCATTCAAAATTAAAAGTAATATTAATTAAAATATGTTATTTTACAATTAACAAAGCACTTTCCCATGTGTTATCTTATGTAACGCTCATCAAGAATTTGTAAGAGATGTGGTTCTAATATTGTAGCTTTGGAAAAAATGCATGGTTTGTCTACCATTTTTTAGCTAATTACTTGTGGGGCTCAGGCTTGAGCACTTTGTCAGTTTGGTATTATTTTCAGACTCAATATACATAAATAGGCACCGTTTAGCAAATAAACTATAAAATATTTTGATTCCACGCTCAATGAGCTTCCAGTCTAATGGAAAATGCTAACTGTTTGAGTCTATATGGCCAGAGTTTTTCTAGAGTTAATTATGGAGTCAATAGAAAGACTAATGGTGACTAATGTAGTCAAGAGAAGGGTAAGGGGAGATTTCCTGAAGACAGACTCATTCATCCTGACACACAGAGTATGAATAAAAGATAGACCATTTACAGTTATAGGCACATTCAAGGTTCTGAAGTTAGAGAGGACACATATATTGAGAAAAATTCACATAGTACAGCATGAATGAGAGCAGAGTCAAAGAGAGGAGTAGGGAGACATAAACCTGGGAATAGACCATGTGTTTCAAGATTTTGGCCATTGATGTTCAATTACCATTTTTGTCTTTGCCATTCCCCTTCCATTGCACTACACCCTCCTGTGATCTATTTGCTAATTTGAAAATTTCCTTAGCATATAAAGGAGATTCTGTGCATACTGGGAATTGGGAAGCGTTAACAACTGACAATCCATGTTTTGACTCATCGTCCTTGGGCTCTGTTCCTCCCTGTATTGAATGTGCATCCCATCTGTGTGCAACAAGTAAAGAATATTGTGAGTATTTTCATAGCTGCCAATACTGGCTATTAATAGTAAGCCAGATTTGCATTTTGTTTCTCTGTCCCCTTCCTTCAAGTCCAGACCTGCTTGTTAAATGCAAAATACGCTATCTGAGAAAAAATTACTACAAAAATAGAATCCTGACTACCTAGTATCATAAGCTGGTAAAAATCTAGAAAGTGGGTTTATGGACAAGTAAGTAGCATTAAATTCATAAAGCACTGAATCTCTCTGCTATAAAGTGTTTTTCTCTTTCTAGACAAGGAAGCATTTTCATTTTTGTTGAAAAATGATTATAGTTAGTCAATTTGGATGGAATTTAAGGCCCAAATAACATATGCTTTGATTTTTCTAAGTATGTAGAAGTTTTTTTTAAAAGGATGCTGCTAAGAAAAAAATATTGTAGTCAAAATCATTATGGAACATGCTGAGATCACCCTCTTGACAAATTCTCACACCTTAGTTCTCCCAAATACCAATACGGAGTGGAAATATGACTTTTTGGATCTCAAATATATTTTACTAATATTGAGCCTCTTGGCAGAGAGCAGTTTTATGTAGGCAAAGTATAGATTGGAAACAGTTTAGCAACATTTTAGTTCTATTTTCATTTAACAGATTTGCTTATGCCAAAATAAATTTTGTTTCTCTGTGCCAAAATTTTATTCATTTCCTTTTGCTTACCTTAAAGTTCAAAGTCCTTCGCTTTACATTCAAGGCCCATTATTTTCTTATCAAACAGAATTACTGACCATTACTCTAATATTTTATGTGGTGATTGTTCATTTACAATGAAGATACTTTTCTATTCTTCCTATATGCCAAATGCTGCCCATACAGTCCTGTAAGGAGAACTCCGGTTCTGCTTTCCTCCCCCAACTCTACTCACAAAAATGAGAAAAAAATGCAATACTAAGATGCAGACATTTGCCTGCCATTGAGAGGGGTGAATATTTAATTGAGAGCAATAAGTGAATTATAAATGGAATTGAACCAGGGCAAGTGATCTCTATGGATTCCTCTTTCTCTCAGTTTCCTTCCATGTCACTTGAGAGAGATCCAGTCGTTAGAAGGGCAAGTTAAGACTCAAGTGCATCCCAGGAAAGGGACTATTGAAAGGGTAAATTTTTTTGTAGTTATTTTCATATTCTTTTTCATTACAGGTGACAACAAGATATTGAATATAGTTAATATATTCCCTGTGCTATACAGAAGAAACTTGTTTATCTACTTTATATATAGTGATTAGTGTCGGCAAATCTCAAACTCCCAATTTCTCTCTTCCCACCTCCTTTACCCCTGGTAACCATAAGTTTGTTCTCTCTGTCTGTGAGTCTGTTTCTGTTTTGTAAATAAGTTCATTTGTGGTTTTTTTTGTTGTTGTTGTTAAAGATTGAATGGGTAAATTGGAACAGGTCTATATTGCTTAAGAATACTGGCTGCAGAGTTGGGTATATTTGGTTTTAAATCCCATCTCCACTCTTCACAGCTGTTTGGCCATGAGCAAGGCTCTCTTAAGTCTCTAGCTTCTCTAAGCCTCAGTTTCACATGATAAAATAATATCTAAACTTTGGCAAGTATTACAAAATAAAACACGTCCTTCATGCTGTGTGTCAGGAACTGTGATATGGGGTTAACCATAGAATCTCCTTCAATGCTTCCAAAAACCCACTGAGATGGGCCCTGGCATTGTCTTCATGTAACATGTACCTGGAAAGCTGGTGGGATGAGCCAGTGATATCTCTTCATATGCAGTATCAACACAGCCTTTTGCTTCCCGAGGAAAGGACTCACCAGTCATGACAAGATTTCACTTTGAAAGGTTTTACTACAGTTGAATGGCTTATGCAAGGACAGAGATAGAACCCTAATAAGAGTTTAGAGGATTTTCTTTTATTTGGCATTTATTTACTCAATAAATACTTATGGGGAACTATAATATTGAAGAAAAATAATTCATAGGACACTGATCCTATGTATTAATTATGCTTGTATCACCTCCTGTGCAGGTGATAAAAAACTGCAGTACAGGCTTTCACTAAGAACCCTGACCCAGCTTTATGAGCAAACCCTGAAGGCAGTTAGAAAATGTGAGTATTTTTTGCACAGATATTTGGAAAGGATGCCTAGTGAAAAAAACAGGATAGGAAAAAGGAAAGAAGAGTGAAAAGGTTAATAAATATAAATGAAGGACAATAAGATCATAAATAAAGAGAGTGTAATATCAAAGAAAGGACACACATTGGACAAGTTGAGAAATGGCAGAATGAGGGCGCGAGAAGGCAGAGCCTCTCTTATCAAGCACTGATGAGAATTCCTTAAATGAAAGTGTGACCCAGAATGAATGGATATTTTTAGTTTAATGCTTACTGAGAAGAAAGCTGCTGACAATTGTTGAATAAAGGTCACTCAGTATTTAATTTAGAATCTCTTTTTCTACACCTCTTTGGAATCTAGAATTTTTAAGGAATTTAATTTGGATGAAAATATACTGTGTATTTAGATTACAGAATCGAGATTTGTGAATCTAAACTATGGTAATTAATGGTAAACATTTAGCATCCTACTGCCAGCTTATCTTAGGCCAATTCTTATTTGTAAGTACACTCATGCACAAATATGTCAATGCCTTTTTTTCTTAGATATTTTGGATTCAGATAATTTCAGAGGTCATGTAAAGCAGCCAATGGGTATAAATGAAGCTATCCTAACCATAAACATTTAAATCCCCCTGGTTCTTTTCCCCATCTGCTCATGCAGAATATCAAGTATTTATGAGGGCCTCCGAGGCTGCCTTCCATGGACATGGAATCACATTATGTCTTTCAGGACGCAGCTGCTGCCCCACCAGCTTCCTCTGGGACCCACTGGAAATGGCTGTGTCCTCCTGTTACAGCATAGGCCATGGACTCCTTATGCCAGCGTTCACCTCTGTTCCATTAAGAGGCAAGTGAATGCACCTCTTACAGTTCTGTTTAAGTCAGTTAGAGGGCTAATCAGAAGCACTGTCTGCCGCACAATGACTATCTCAGTGTTAGAAATTTGCGTTGATTTTTGTTGTCATTCTATTTCTGATTGTCTAATCCCACCGCCCTGCCTTTTGCCAGATCGTTCTCTGAAAGAGTAAACATGAGTGCGGTGGGTCTTGGAATAAGAGACAGATACTGTTGAGAGCCATCAAGCTGTTTTAAGCTTTACCCCTGAAGACAGACCTTGATTCCTTGGTCAGCTTATTGAGATTTGTTTCTTCTTCTTCTTTTAGGCTGAATTTATTCTCTGGAAGCCCACTCGTACTGCATGAAAATAAAATTTTGGGCAGTTTTCCAGCTGACCACAGCAGAGGTTCAAGCCAAGGTCTTTGCTATAGCATAAAGGGAAATAGTAGTGCTAATAACAACAACAATAATAGTAACTGTTGTTACTTAATAGTAGTAAAAATAACATTTATTATTATTGTTGCTGCTGTTATTTAAGCTAGTGCTTTATCTGCATCAAACTGTTTCAAAGAAATCTATGCAAGCAAAATTTTAGAGGTAGAAATGTATCATATTTTTAAAGGTTTTATGCAGAATTTTTTTTCCAATCTTAAGCTCTTTAAATTTGGCTAGTTTATCTCCCTATGTAAATGCCAAGTAGACAGCACCTGTGGATGGAATTGCCCTGGAGTCTTCTCCTTTTTTACCTAGCCTACTTCTGTGATTCTGGCCTCCCTCCCTTTCAGATTTTGGATCTGTATCTTGGCTTTGAAAAAAAATCTGCTTTCAATTTTAGCAACAATTTCACTCTTCCATGTCTGACTTAATGGATTTTCCCTTCCCACTTAGATTTTGGCACTACTTAGTCTTCTGATTTCAGACTTCCTAAATCTCTACGGTAGAAAAAGCAGATAAGGATAATTCTTTCCTCTTTCAACACTGGTCCCTCAACTTTACTCCTATAGTATGGAAAAAGAGGGTGAGATAAGTGTTTAGTGTAATAATTAAGCTGCCTCATTTAATAAAGCTGGATTCTAAAATGGTTATATGGTTTCTCCAGAGTGATTAGGTGGAAAACTCTATGAAGGTAAAATCATTCTCACTAAATTTTGGATCCTGTAATGATTCAACAGGCTGTATTCAAAGATAAGATAACTAACCAGCAATTGTTGAATTGAAAGAGGTGTAAATTATTCATGGCAAAAGGACTTTGTAAAAAAATAATATATATATGCATAAATTATAAATTTTCATAAATCTATATATAAAATATAAACATATATAGACATATGCATACATGTAAATGGAGAATAAAAATTTCCTTTTCTCACCTCCCTAGCAGCAAAGAAAAGAAAATATGACTTAAGTTCAGCAAGTTTTATCTTCCCATCTGGGATTGAACTTTTGAATAAATGTCACAAAATGCCCTCTTAAATATTTTGGAAAAGACTAGAATGGAGTCAAGAAATATTAGCAAAGTGGATGTTGTCCTAATGTGTGGGGGTCCAGTGGCAGGTCCCAGGGGCTGTGGTTCATAGGCTATATAAGTGTCACGGTGAGATGAGATGAGTTCTTACAAACAAACCTTTTTCTCATTTGGATTTGGTTCTGCTTTAGTTCTTGCCTGATTAACAAATTTGGATTATCTAGATCATGTGACCTATTCTACCCTTCTAATTAATTAATTTTCTGCTTGATTTATGCAAATGACTTAACTTTATTTTTCAACAAAGAAACTAACTTGATATCAGAAGTAGGGTATCAGAAATAAGGATAAGGAATGTTTAGGATTTGCCTAATTTGAGCATGAATCAATGAAAATTTTCTTAGAGCAGGGGCAAGCAAATCTGACAGTCCATGATTACATATAGTGATGAAATATCTGAGGAAAAAAATGTCTAATTGAGTTACCACCTTTGCTCAGCTGGACTCAGATGCCTGCTGAAAGTATGACTTTGGGGGTTTAAGCTGCTTCTGACCTTAGAGTAGTATGGAGAGCATGAAAAAAACAAAACAAAACTGTGCAATATTATCTTGCCTTTAATAGCATTGAAGAAGTTAAGGAAAATGACAATTAGAAGACCTTAAATTCTTGATCATATCACACACTGAAATCCAAAGATTTCAAAACTCTTCAAGAAGAAACTCTTACCTGATTTTTACGCTGAAAATACAGTTTAATTCTGCCAAATCTCCAATTTTAATATTAGATTCATGAACTTATGTGATATTTTAAGTAAAAAATAAATTGCATTTATCGTGAGTAGAGCCCTGAGAATTAAGATGGAAATAAAGACTTCAAGGAATTCCATTTCCCTGACTTTCTAACCAGAATGAGTATCCATTATTAGATGAAGCAGTGCCTTCACTCTTTTCACATCAAATTCTACCTCATTGCTTGAAGATGCTATAAGTTTATCTTTCATAATTTCTTATAGAAGGTGCCATTTTTCTCATGTTTCAGCCCTTGAGTCCTCTTTTCTCCTGAATTAGTGGGACTCAGCTTGCCCATATTTCTAATTACAAAATCAAACCCTTGGAGAGAATCCTTATACATCAAAATAATTGTGGGGTCTCTAATTTATATCAGAAATGGATACTGATTAAATTTTCCCAGGGAATATGAGTTTAATTTTAGATCAAGGGAATTTACCAGTATGTTCAGGAAGTGATTCTTCTGTTTGTTCAGGTGTCTGACTGTAGTTTAGATATAAAAGAGTTATGTGAAATGAAGTTGAAAATCACAAATGCTTCGATAAAATTTGCAGTGATTGTTGCATTTTGGTGTCTCTCAGAATATCTTTGTTGGTTGGTTTGTTAATACATATTCTCAAGAACCACTTACAGAAAATTAATTCATTAAAACTAGGGTGAGGTTCAGAAACATGTATTTTAAATGAATCTTTCAGAGAATTTCCATCATTTTGCAGAGGATCAAACTTTGAGGTGTAGAGGTATAGCAACGTTTGGAGACAGGGATGCTTAAAGAATGTGTTTTATTGGTGATCAACCTAAATATATATATTGTATATTTATATGTATGTATATATCCTCTAATTTTTTCCCTAAGAGTAGTTAGAAGGCATTCCTTTTTAATTTGAGAAGTACTGTTATGAATGAATTTCAAGATTCTTTGAAAATGCCTTGGTGATTTTTCTCTGTAAGCTGTACATTCTGGTTAGAGACACTGGAGATCTGATTTAGTTTGGAATGGGAGGATTCTGCTGTGTGAGAGATCAGGGAGAGCCATGTACTTAGCAAAGGTACAGTGGCACATTCACCTGCACAAAAGGCAGGTCTAGTATAGAAACCAGAGAGACTATTGGTTGAGGTTAATTGATAGGATCTCAAGAATCACACTAGGAAATCCACT
Source organism: Camelus dromedarius (assembly GCF_036321535.1). Taxonomy (NCBI): domain Eukaryota; kingdom Metazoa; phylum Chordata; class Mammalia; order Artiodactyla; family Camelidae; genus Camelus; species Camelus dromedarius. The sequence continues at coordinate 66,006,849 of NC_087447.1, forward strand.
GAGATCTTGTCTGATTTGTGTAAAACCTGCCCTCCAAATGGAATCATACTGCTTTGACTCATCTTGATAAAGAGCTGCTTTGCACCAAAATCCCATGCCCAGATTCTTTCCAAAGGAAAGGATATTGAGCCCTACTGAATAAGGAATCGGTAGTAACATTATGAATTTGTTCAATGAGTTATCCTCATAGTCCAATTCACAGGGATTTCTCACCATTCAAAGCAAATATGCTCTGGAGAACCAGTAAAACTCAACATTTCAGGAATTTTTCTAATTTATTTTTTACTCCTTGGAACCCAGAATACCACTGGAGAATTTAAATATTATGGAGGTTTATGGTGTCAGCTGAAACAAACAGGTTCCCAAATACTTGCACAGTAGTTCATGTGGATTCTTGAACCAGAAACATGTTTATTACCCCAGTTTCTGTATGTGTAATTGGAACGAATAGCTCAACATCATGCAAAATGCCCATTTGCCTCTTTCCATTACCAATGTGATAATATCTATAATAGTAAGAAGTACCAAGAAAAAGGCCCTGGAAGTCTTTGTACCCAGCAGAACACTAAATAAAGGTCCTTAATCCATTCTTGGCTGAGTGGCTGATACTAGTGTTACCATCAAATTGAAAATTATAGGCAAATTACCCCTATTCTAATTAAATTTCTACCTTGACTTATACAGACAACAGGTACATCTAATAGTTGAGTGGCATGTTATAAGAACCTTTACTTATAACATGGACTAGGGAAGTTGGAAGGCTAAAGGAAATATACCTGTTGGAAATGGACGAGAACAGAGCTATTGTTTTTTAATATGCATAGTGGTGTTCTTTGTTACGTTGTATAGCTATGTTACTCCAGACTTCTTACCAACAGCCACATTATATAATTCTTCAGTGATCATTGCCATTGCTATGTTTCATTGAGATAAGATTGTCTTGGAGAAGCCTCAACTTGGGGCTGGGTATTCCATGTGCCATTCATTCAAGAAAAATGTGCTACCTTTGACAAAATCCTGAAACTGAGAGGGTAGGTCTTAAAGAATTGTATACTTCACTAAAAATATATATTAAAAAAAAGCATTCAGAGCGGGGGTTCCTGTCTTTTACTGTGTCTTGACCTTGGTTGTTGAAGAAATAAGACGGTATAGAATGTATTGGATAAAAGGGGGAAAGATGGACTCATTCATGAGAGAAGGAAAGCTGGTAACAACAAGATATCTGCCTGTTAGGAGACAAATGTTCTAGATAAATGAACTGTACTTATAAACTAGTGTACATTATATATGTTTCTTTCTGTATGTTTTTCTATATAGATTCTCATTCTTTGTTTAAATCTGTGTTTTCTTTTCATACCTGGGGTCCCTCTTTGTTTCTCTCTCTTCTACTAAAGATAATGCAGAAGCTACCAATTTTTTCTGCCTAAAATCACCTAGGGGATAAGTGATTTATTTAATAGTAGGGGAAAATAATGTTAGAGATTGCTATTCTTGAGATTTAGGTTGAGTTAGGGCAAGTACCAGAAACTAGGAAAGCATCTTAGTTTGATAATTTTTCAGCAATTCTAATACTTTTTTCCCACCATTCCTACCTCCCAGAAACTTTCCACCTTGGACTGTTAAATAAAGATAAGACATTTTCTTACATGTCCCAGATTGTAAAGCGGCCTGCAGCCCTCTTCTCCCTCTTAAACAGCAGGACAGTAACTCATACTTTCAGAATATCCCTGTATCAACTAGAGTTCAGAGAAATAGGACAAGTAGGGGATAGATATTAAGATAGTTATTGCAAGACATTGGCTTACATGCTTGTGAAGGCTGTCAAGGCAAGTCTGAAATCAGTAGGGCAGACACTCAGAGAGAGCAGGCTGGAGCTCTCGGCATGAGGTGAAGCTATCTATGAGTGGAATCCTTCCCTCATGTTACCCTCAGTTCTGTTCTTTGGCTCTTTCAATGGAGTGAATCAGGTCTCCCCAGATTATCTAAGATAATCTCCCCTACTTAAAGTCAATTGATTATGGACCTTAATCACATCTACAAAATTACCTTTCACAGCTCCACCTAGATTAGCATTTTTGTTGAATAACTGGACACTAAAGTCTAACCAAGTTGGCAAATAATAGTGACCCTCACAGCCCCCAGTTTGAGTCTTAGCAACAACTATTCTTACCGCACATTTCCCTTATGGAGAGTGTTTCAATGCCAATATTAGTTGAAAGGGTTTTGATTAATGAAGATTGAGGGCATTTTTTTTTTTAATGCTGTATTTTTGTCTGTTGGGCGTAAAGGGGCATCTGTAGTTTGTAATAATTGAACTAGCGTACATGATTGCGTTTTAAAGTAAAGGAGAAGATTTGGACTAGGTAAGAAGTCCACTAAGGTTTCTGAAATAGGCTCTGAGTCATTTCTCAGATGGAAGAACCAGATAAATTTCATGGCACTGGTTTATATAACTTCTTACAATTTATTGTGTGAAAAAAAGTGCCCGTTTTAGAAATTCATTGGCGTTATTTCAGCTTATAAAGTGGTTACTTCAAGGTTTCTGAGTTTTTGCTTCACCGTTGTTCACAGCATATAGGGAACCAAGTACTTACATGAAAAATGCATGGCTTTCTGCATTAAGGGTTTTATGTTGTGTGACTTAGCCAAGTAGTGATATTCTATTAACTTCTAAAGATTTCTTAGCACTAATTTCTTTGTAAATTAAGTAATAATCATTTACATTGAAAGTGACTTCTCCCTACCTAGCTGTTAAAAATGTGGCACTAGAATTTAGCAATGCCAAGGTGTTCAATTTACACCATGCTAGTGAAGCTCAGAAGTTTCATTAAAAGGTTGATGTTCTCAGTGCCTCCAGCCATAGTTCTTAGAATGAGGAAGCGATTCCTGGGCTATATTCTGCTAAGAATATTACCACGATGTTCCTTGTTCACATTAATGTCTAAGTATTCTGCTGCGGAAAGTTGATGATCAGAGGGAAGTGTGGAAGGAACTGTGAAAATATTTTTAGAATCCGTTGACATTTCTCTATCTCCACAGTCATCACCCTTTTCAAATCTGCAATGGTCTCTCTGCTGCCTTCCAACTCTTCTCTTCTAATCACTAAAATATAAATATGATTGTGCCAATACTTGCCCTAAAGCTCTGTAACATCCTTTCAGGGGTCTTAAAATAAAGGTTAGTGTCATTAACATAAATTTTAAGGACTTGTATGATTTGGCCTTCTTCTCCCTCTATAGCTTGATCTTGACAACTGCCATCTATATTTAAGCAAAATTGACCTCCTTTTAGTGCTACACTTTCTTTATAATAGAGGTTTACATACAAAACAATATAAATATCTCAAGTGCAATCATCCAAGTTACAAGCAAGTTTTGCAATCATATCGCATATATATATATTCTATGGAATACATTTTAAATTTCATCTTATTTGTTGTACCTCAGGTGCAAAGATTGAATGAGTCATACCCATCATTTTATGGTGTACATCTTCATTAGTTCCGCACAGCCTTCCTTCTCTTGCTTCATTCCCTCTTCCATTTTTATATAAAACTACTACAATATGTTGATTTCATCTGGAATCTATATGTATCCTTGGATCTGTATGAATATATAGGGCTGGTTTTTTCCATGTATATATTTTTAGATTTCATAATTATATAATGATGTAAGGTAATTAACAGCTCTGCCTTGTTTGCAAGGAAGAGTTGAATAAATCCAGCTCTTGGGAGTGCAGGAAACCTAACTTGTTGTAACTGCTAAAATTTGGATGTGACGACACAATGAGAATTAGGAGAGCTTCCACAGGCATTGATTTTCACATTCTGCTATACTCTGCGATAACTTTGGTATATGGAAACTTACTAGCGTTAAAGTAAATGATCTTCATTGATAAAATGAAACTTGTATGAGGTCCAATTATTAATGTATAATTTTCAGATCCCTCCATTACGTCTGCCTTCTTCAAGTCTGTCCTTGTACTTTTCCATTTGCTTGGAATTTTGAATTCCCTGCTATTTCCCTCCTACTTCCTTTCACTTGATTAAAACCTGTGTATCTTTCAGATTTCAGGTCAAATATCTGCTTCCTAGGAAGTCTTTCCTCAGACCAAGTAATATCCTCTCTATATATGTTATCTCTGCTCTGCTTTTCCTGTGTCTTCATTTTCACACTGCAATTAAACATCTATATATGTCAGTTTCTAACATAGAAGGTAAGTTCCACTGGAGTAGGGTAGGATGCATATCTTGTATGTCTGTCCTTAAGAATTAGTGGTGTTCTTAGCCCCTAGTATGTATTAGTAGTTGGTAGTGTGGGTATGTTAGTAAAGTGAGGGAGGCATGATTTTATAGAAAGCAAGAGTCATGGTTCACTTTCCTGAAGAAAAGGCCAGCCTACGGGTAAGAAAGTTAATATGACACTAAGGCATTTCTTCTGAAGCATGTGATTATTTAAAACCAAAAATGGAGTTAAAAAAAAAAACAGGCTGAGATTAGGCTAATTATTCCAGAGATATATGCAGAAACACAGGGATAGTTTTAAATTGATTTTTATGTGTAACAAGTTGTTTGGAGTGTCTGATCACCTCTGTGATCATGGTAGTCAGGGGATAGATAAGGTATTGGTCTGAGTCACTATCAGAGTGAGTCTGGTGGATCCAAGGATCCATCCTGTACTTACTGTCTCTGTTCTATAATGTAGATTGGGAATAGATGCACCTATCAACATGCAGGATCCTCCGTTGGTTGCCTAGTGTATCAGTGGAACACCATAGCTGAAAGGATTCCCGGATTGTTACCTGCCATGTCTCATCTTTCATCTCAGTCAAATAGTAATCAAAGGCAGAAATGCGTCCCTGAAGGAACTGTAGGAAGCATATGCATCACCAATATCAAAGCTGCACTGGTGGTCTTCCTTTATATATCCCCCACAAGTCACTGCTGGGGCTAATGTGAAAGTCAAATAAGTCTTATAAAATGACTAGATAATTGTAAATTCATTCAAATTGTGACACTAGTCATACCTACTATTTCATATTGGCATTAACACATGATCTAAGCCAAGATCTAAGAGATGATTTATATTAAATCCAAAGCAATCAGTAAAGACATCAGAAGCAGTTTGATTTTATGTTTAGAGAGAACAGTAAACCCTACTGGCTTAGCTTGGGATTGTATAAACTCTCATGGTCTCTGTCATGATACAGTCTGCAGGAAACCTGATCATTTTGATATCCTTCAGAATATCACCTTCATCCAATATATCGATGCTACTGTGCTAGTTGGACCTGGAGAGCATGACACTGAAGACATCCAAGACACCTTAGACATAAGAGTACCGAAGTTTATGGGAAACTTCAGGGATTTGCCACATCTTTGAAAACTCCAGGGGTCTAGTTTTATGGGAACTCCAGGAGATCACTTTCAAAGTAAAAAACAAGTTGCTGTTCTTTGAACCGCTTATTAAGTTCAAAGAATACTTGATGAGATTCTGTAGGTTTTAGAGGCAAAAGAAGTGTGATCCTCTAATCCATTTGCCAGATAACCTAGAATGCTGCCCGTTTCAGCAGTGCCCAGAGCAAGAAAGGGCTCTGCATCACATCCAGACTGTGGTAAAAGCAGCCTTGCCCTTTGGATCATACGATCCAACAGACTAAATTGTACTGGAACGTTCTGTAGTATACAGAGATACTCTCTGAAGCCTTTAGCAAGTCCCAATGAGAGAATCACAGAGAAGATTCTCAGATGTTGAAATAAAGCCATGTTAGACGCTGCTGACAAAAATTTTTCCTTTAGTAAAATAGTCCCTATTTAGACTTTGCTATTAGACCCTTGTAGAGAGAGAGAATGCCTGACTATGGGACACTAAGCGACTCTGAAAGATGTCCATTATGAAATATGTGTTATCTGATCTACTCAGTCAGAAAGTTGGACATGTGAGTAAGCATTCTATTATTAAATGAAAATTATATATTGTGAATGTACTCAAGAAGGTCTTGAGGGCACAAACATATTGCATGCAAATATGGCTCTTATTCCAAGGGTACCTGTTCTAAACACTTCACTGTTTCCTTCTGAATCTGAAACTGTGGCTTTGCCAGGAGCTGTCTAGTTCACAGAAGACCCAGTTAAACAAGTCTAGGCTTGACATATAGATGGATCTACATCGTATTAGGTACCAGTGGAAATAAACAGTGCTACAACCTCACTTACAAATGGTCTTGATAAACATTGTGGAAAGGAAATTTACCAGTAGGAAGAACTTTGGGCAGCAAATCTGGTCGTTTACTTTGTCCATAATAAAAGATGTCCTGGGGTAGAGATCCTAACAGAATAGTTTCTTGGAGAGTGGTTAATGGATTGGTCTATTTGCCAAGGACTTGGAAAGAACAAGATACATTTTAGTTAAGGTAGGGGGCCTTCAGGAGAGGTATTTAGAGCACAGGCAGAGTGTGACAATCTGTGCTCATGTAAATTTTAAATGGAGGGTTCCTGGACAGAGAGTCTTATCCATAATCAGGTAGACAAGATACCCATTCTACGGATGTCAGGGAGCCTCTTTCCAGGCTTGCTCCTGTGCTTGGTCAATGTGCATATGTGTAATCTGCAGATAGCAGCAGGGACAAAAGCTGTGCAAGGGGTTAACCACATGTACTTTCCTCACAAAGGTGGTCTGGTTATGGCAACTGTTGACAGGCAACAGCCTGGTATGGCGTTCTTTCACACCCACCAGCCAGCGGCGGGTTGGTTACATTCAATTACTTCTATCGTGGAAAGACAGTAATTAGTTCTTTTGGAAATAGGTACATAAATCTGTACACATAATCTGTCTTTCCTCCCTTCATTAATTTTACCAGCATCACCTCAGAATGCTTTTTTAAAAAATCTATTATCTAAAGAACATAAATCTCTGTCCAGAGGATGAATTTTATAGTGAAAAAGAATGTAGCAATGGCCCTCCACCAATGACAGTCACTGGCTGTGTCACGTGACAGAACTGTACAAAGGCCTGTGGACGTCTCTCTCACAGAGTCAGCTGTAAAACAATATCTAATCAGGCCGGTGTGTCGTCCTATGGGGCATAATATATGCCTTAAAACAAAGGCCATTCTAGGGTGACCTCTTCCAGATTTTCCAGTTTTCAAAGATCTATAAACCAAGAAGTGAAACTGAAGGTGGTCCCTCTCTTGATTACACCTAATAGTAACTAAAATGATTTTTTTTTCTTCCTGTTCTCGCAGTCTCAGACTTGGTGGGTTAGGATGTACTAGTGCTCAAGGGAAAAGTAATTCTTCTAGGGAACACAGCCAATACAATTTTCAATTAGAGGCTGAGATTGCCTCTAGACGATTTTACACCCCTCATGCTATTGAATCAGCTTGCTTCTGAATCACTGTATTGACCAGGACGCTTGATCACCGTAAACTAGGTAAACTGGATTATGGCTACACAACATGACATAGTAAGACAGTGTCTGGAATCCAGATTCTCACTCGGGTGCAACTCAGTTTTCTCACATCCAATAATAAGAACTAATGAGACACTTGCATAGTCTCATGAAGATAGAAACTGTGACAGCTCAAACATTATACTGATAGAAGTTTGAGTCTCCATACCAGAGAAGAAAAAAAGAAAAGATAAAAACTGGAGTGTTGACAGAGGGCAGGGGAAGATAGAATGGGGAGGGAAAAAAAGCCATGATTACTGATTTAGGGCTTGTTACCAGCCACAAAATGAAGATTGTAGCAACTGCTTGGTGCTGATCATGCACCCTCCTTTTAGCCTACTCACGTATATACCAGTGCTGCTGGTGGCCAGTCTTCACTGATGGAAGCATACCCTGCTCTTACATGAAACGCTGCATTTTCCTGTCTTTGGGAGGATGGAAGTTTCTTCATCTAAATGGTTTGCAAAGAGCATTGCATGGCAAATGGATGTTGAGTGGCAAAAGTAATGGTGTACCTGGTGTACAGGTTTCATACTTCCCTCTTTTCAGCTCTGTGACTGAGGCAATCTCTATCGACTGCAGTGTAGGAACCCCTATTTCCCTTCATTTCTGGGAAAGGACCATCCGTGATTGAAAATATGTAAAAGAAGGGCTAGATCAAAGTACAGTACATCTCATCTTTGCTCTCTTGCGCTTCTCCATTGCTTGGGTACATCATCTGTTGTGAATTTCTTGATTCACCCAAACTCTATTACAAGCCGCTTTATTAAATTCTGTTCATGTATATCCTTTAAGAGTACCGTTGATTTATGCCAGTACTACAACAATATAAAAGTCTATACAATTTCTTTCGACTCTTATATTTTAAGTTTCTATAAGCGAGAGATAATTTTCATACAGTGTAGATATAAAATATAATGAGGTTTTGGAAATTTATATGGCACAATTTAATTAATTCTATGCCCCACACTATTGGTTTTTAAAATGCCATCCTTTATAATGCTACAGCTAAATAGGGTACACTTTTATACATATATAGTATTTAGATTTATTTTATACTGAGACACCAAAGTAATAACCTTATAAAAAGAGATTCATTTTTTAAAAGGAGGAATAATTATGTGGAACTGTTGCTAAGTTGTGAGGAAAATTTTTCATTAGTTAAAAAAATAATAACCAAAAGCCTCTAGAAAGTACAAATATGACTTTCATACCCATGAAGTCATGGTCATACTATTTTTTTTTCGCTTTCTACAATAGCACATCACAGAAACTTGTTCAAGCTCCCTTGTAACCTTGTGAAGGAGAGGAAACATGTCCCTTTGTCACCTAAAACATTTTGTTCATTTCAAAATGGGCACCATGACACTGCAGCTATTTTCAGCCTCCCATTGTTTGTCTAAAATAGATTGTGCTGGCAGAGAGTGTTCTGAAAATTGTTTGCTTGGTGCGCTCATTACTTCATGTCAAACTCCAGAATGGCAGTTTCTAACAATTTCTAAACACTTTTTTGCCAAACAGGTCAAATGAGCGATGCTGTTTAAGTGTATGGTTTGTGGGAAATGGGCTGAGGAAGCTAGAAATCAGTCTGGGTGAGGGATAGGCAGAGAAGGACTCAAAGACTATTCTGTTTTATGGGGTAAGTCAGCTCTCACAGACCTGGGGAGAACGGTGATCAAATATAAGGCCAACAAGTTTTCAGTCCTTGTTAAAATCAGGGGCAAACTTAGCATAAAAACAACAGGTGGTTAATTGATATTTATGGGATAAACATATTCAATAGGTCAAATAAATTGATTTTCATTTCCAGAGTCCTCCTAGTTAACATAATATCCCATAAAGCAAATTTACTTACTCCTCTAATATTCTTAAGTCACCAGCTTTAAATACAAATTTTTTTAAGGACTTCTCAATGCTAACGGAATCAAATTCAAGCCCCACCGTGGCTCCCCCACCTTATTTACCAACATCCCTTTCCACATATCTTACCATCTAGAACGGTGTTTTTTATTACTACTCTGATAAATCTTAAATGTTTCAATATTCTGACAGATATATGTTTATTTTTATTTCAAATAGCACGCTGAGCTTATACAATGTGTGTAGAGCGGTGTTTGGTTTGTAGCATGCAAAGATTTAGTCAAAGGCCAAAAACCTATCAGAGCTCACTGGCATATGTGGAAACTTGACTTTAAAAAGGTATATGTGTTCCTGCTCTAGTCACAGTGAACATGCTCTAGGCATAGGACGCCACATACCTTTGTAGTGTTTTGCCCTGTTCCCCTGCTTTCCTTAGCCTGGGATATGAGTCCAACGCCTGCTTACTCACTCTCTATACAAAGTCAAGCCACAGCTCTTTCGGGAAGTCTTGATCTCCCCAGCTATTCTCTTCTCTGATTTCTCAATTACTTTTTTTGAGGGGGTAAACAAAGGTTATTCTAGGAAGAGCAACTCATTAAGAGAGAAAACCATTCTAAAATTTACATACATATAAAATTTACAATGAAACAACTATTCATTGTTTCGAAGAACAGTTCAGAGCTTTAGCTTTTTAAACTTACATGGTTGTTACAGAGGCCCTCCCTTAGGACTGAGCGCTCTGAGCCCCAGGTCGGGCTCCCTAGCCCGGGGTTCGGCCACTGGGAGGAGGAGACCCCAGGACATCTGATTTTGAACTCCAGGAGCCCCATGCGTCTGGTGGAAACAGAGACGTCATTCTCTTGGGACGCGTACGCAGAATCTCAGTTACTTCTTTATGGCTCCACTAACTCACGCATCTGAGTATGTTATGATTAGTCTGTTTAAGCTCTAGTGGAGAACTTCTTCAGGTTAAGGCTAAAATTAGTATCTATAGTCTTGGCACCTAAAAAAAAGCTTATCTCCTTGTGGGTGCTCCAAATTGTTTGTTTAAGAGGTTATCATTTAAAACCAAGATCAGGAATCCATATAGATGGACACTTCAAGACAACGGCAATAGCACATTAAGAACTTCAAAGTAGCCTTGATGTCACTTTAAAATGTCTCTACATACGGGTATCTTTCATATGTCCTGCCCTATATTCAAAATTTAAGTCATATCAAGCATCTTTTCTGACCACAACACTGTGAGGCTAGAAATCAAACTGCTAGTATGTTACACTGATCATGGTCACAAATGCAAGTCTCATCTAGAGTATACAGTAGTGTGTAAATGAAAGTTAGTTTCCCAGTATTGCTAAGTTTACAGTTCAGAATTTTATAGTGTAAATGTATAGCACTATTCCAGCTATGTCTTTTCTGGAATGTTTTAGACTATAATGCCCACGTTCTTAGGATGTGGTCTTTTTTGATCTTGGCCACACTTCTACTTCCTCTCCATCTCCGCCAGCCAGAGTTAAATGAGGGGAGCTATATGGGGGAAGAAGAGTGGTCCCATATACAGGAGGACTTCCCGTCTCTTGGTTTGCACAGCTGAAGAATGTCACTGGAGCACGATACTGCTCATCCATTGCAGACAACTAGAGGAAATGGATGAGAAAGGCCTATTGGTATCACATAGCGACAGTCTTCAGAACCCGTGGAGAAGATGGCACAGCCACTCCCGCAAGGCTGCCTGACTGTGGACAGTGCCACGGCAAAGGAGCACACAGCACAGAGACTTCCTCCATCACCACCAGAACCACTCATCCCACATTCTGGCTCTGTAGACCTGAAGTGGTGGGATGATCTGGACACAGATGGGTGAGATCCATTGTGCAGGCCTATATATGAGGCTTTAGGCCAAAGGTCAACAGGAGAGCGTTGACAGTCCAGGATCTGAAATTGTCCTGTGTCTCACATCAATGAATCACCCCAAATCAGCAAGTCAGCACCATCTTGACAGTTCAGTCTCGTACGATCCCAAGAAAGAAATACTTGTGTTATCCAACAGGAGTGTTACGATGTTAGGTCATTTTCCTGGAACTACACCCGTTCTTGCCTGGTGGTACTGGTCTGAAATATGGAGGCAAATACAAGAAGGAACGCTTAAAAAGTTGAAATATTCAGCTGATTTATTCTTAGAGCAGAGTTAGGAAGGACAGTTATGGAATCACTGTTTTTCATAATAAGCCTCATAATACTAGATTAATTTTCATTCTATAGATGTATTACTTTTAAAAATAAAAAAATAAAAAGAATAAAATGAAGATATAAAAGCAGTTTATTTTTAAGATTTTTTTCCAGCTGCAAACTTCTGTATAAACCAAGCTGTAAGTATACTATAAAATGTTAGAAGGAAAGCCAGTTGCTTTCAATTTATCTTGGTTCACTCAAATATGTCATGGTTGGTCTCTCAGAAACCTGGAAGTCAATGACCAACAATGAGACTATTAACGTAAACCAGTCAAATGAAATCAAGATGAGAAAGGTTAGTATTCTTCAAAGTAAAGAACCGTTAAGGACAGCACTGGGCCCAAACTGTGACTCCAAGGTTGCTCATCTGTGGTACCCAGGCTTCCAGGCCCTGTCTGCCCTCAGGCACCTTGGCAAGCTGTCAATTAAATGCCATTAATGAGGAGACTGATAACAACTTATGAAATGTTTCAGTCTCTTGGGTATTTTTCATTCTAATAAGGAGTATCCTATTAGACCAAACCATTTTAAACCCCAAAGAATTAATATGAAAAGGAACTAATTTTGTCATTGACAATAAGGGTGATATTTTGAGACCTTATAAACTCTCCAGGTACCCTCCAGTTTTGCTTTAGAGTTGGCTGGATAATGTGACTCTGGCTCGGGTTACACACAACCTTGAAAAGAGGGTCAGCATTCTAAGGTAAAAATCACGCCTTGCTCAATAAAGCAGAATATTTTGATGTGTACTTACTTCCATGAAGGCTATGGTGAAGCTGAAGATATGGGAAGTATTCTGATTAGGCATATTCTTTCATTTCAAGAAACCATACAGGCCATCCCCTTCATGTTTGACCTAACAGAATAAATCTATGGAAGACTAGAGCACCATTTTTGTCTGTCTCTAAATAAAACTTAACTGCATAAGTAATGTGTGCGCCCACACTCGGAGACACACACAGTAACATTTCATTAACTTGTAGCATTAGAGACATTCTTTATAGGTGAATTTCAAGGAAATTAAAGTTTCTCGTATGTAAAAAATTTGAATGCTCTTGTAAAGCTCTTTTCAAACTGTATCACCATCTTTATCTTCTTAAACACTAAATTGCACCTTTAGAATATTTCAATGACACGATCCTTTTAATACATGATTTGACATAATGTGCTGTAATTAAAGTCCTCTAGTTCTTGTCCAGTTTGCTAATACTCCAGGCTAAGTGATACCAGGGAACTTTCTTTCTTTTGTCTGTTTTTGTAACTTTCTGGGTTTTTTTCCTCACGGATAGGTTATGCAGTCCCATTTTTCACTTCTGTCAGTACTCTTTTATCTACTATTTTTTAAAATTATTTTTGCATCATCGAATACATAGTAAGTGCTCAGTAACTATTTTGTTGAGTTAAAATACATTTTAATCTGTTCCTAGACAGTGCTGTTGTCGAGAAATAATATTTTTACTGATCACAAACCATACAGTTTTTTTTCTTTTGCCATTCTAGCTATTCAACATTACTTGATTTGATCTATTTTCAAAGTAATTCAAGCATTGCAGGTTAAAGGCCTGGTAATAAAAATTCAGTTAGTTCTGGTCAGTGTGGGAGCCCAAGTAATCACTGATATTTGGCTCCTTTCTCTGTGAGTAGCTGGGGTGCTGTCATGCGAGGAACTGAATGTTGAGGAGGTCGACAGCATTTATAAGAAGATCCCAAGCTCTCGCTTCATAATCCAAAGGGTAAACTCTTGTCTTATAAAGGCTGTGACTCTGAAGAACTTCTGGCTGACAAGGAGCTTATGTCTGAAGCCGTATCAGTTGGTAGTTAACGCTGATCTTTTCATTTCCTTATACCGTTGTCAGCCCCTCCCTGCAAAGTAAATTATCTTTTAAATGTCTGTTTTAATGGTTATTCCCCACCCCCTCAAGGTGCCAAGCAGTTTCACTTAGAAATTAGAAAACTCTCAGGCAGACCATTTTAAAGATAGTTTATGCCATGGCCTCATACTTTTAAAGGGCCGTGAAAGCCTCATCTCCAAGCATCAAGGCAGTCATGTTTGACTTTATGGTTGCCCTAGGCATAGCTCTTTGATGGATTAAAAAGTGTTTTTATCAAATTGACATCTGCTGTTTCAGTGATACGGTATGGACATTTTAGGCTTGTATTCAAAACAGAAATCGAATTTCAGTACATTGAAAATAAGGGCCAGGAACACTAATGGTCACATTAACAACTTTGAATAATCTCTAGTTCTACTTCTAGAATAAAAGGGCTGGGAATATTTGCTATAATAGCAAAATGCTTTTTACCAGTATTCTGTCCGTATTTTATCTCCAGAATTAAGCTAGTTCCTGAAATAATGCACTTAGTATGTGTTTAACTGAACAGACATGTTGCTTTGAATGCTGAAATACTCGTTGATGAAGAGTTCTCTGATAAAGGAAAACAGAAACTGGTTCAGTTGAAATATTATTTACTGAGTTTTTCTTAACTTCTGTTTCCTGAGGCAGTTTTGGTTCAACTGATGTACACTAATTACATGGTTGTGATACATATAGTTGTGTTAATTTTTATTGAGAAGTCACCTCTCTCCATAAAATACAGACCTACAGAGCTTCATGCCAGTTCATGAAAATTACATTTGAAGCACCAGACCAGCGAAAGTGCTTGTGACTAAGTTGGAATTCAGTCAGATTTTTTTCTGTCTAGAATTTGAAAAGCAGATCCAGAGAATGAGAAAGAATGAATTTCTATAAAAAAAAAAAAAACCCAAAAAATGCACACATGGAAAACAGACAAGAAAATGCTGAGTTCTGAAGTAAATTCCAGCATAAACGGCATGACAAAATAACCTGGGTTCTCAACTCACTTAGTATTCTGAACAGCCTTTGAGGAAGTTCACAATATATTTAAGTCTCTGGAATGCTTTCCAGTCTCTGGGGAGCTCAATTTAGCCACTGTTTCTGGGCTCCCTATGATATCTGATTGATTGGTTTCTCCAATTTCTTGTGAGGGCAGGAAAATGATCAAAACCCCTGTTTATATTTATTTTGAACTTTCCATATATTGGTGTACACTGAGATAGTCTGTTTCTTAGTTTCAAAAAAGCAAAAGAAACATGATGTCTGAAGGAAACAATTTACATTTTTTGGGCAACAGCTTTATTGAGATATAATTCACATACCATAAAGTTCACCTATTTAAAGTGAACAATCCAGTGGTTTATGGTATAATCAGAATTGTGCAACCACCCCAGCAATCAGGTTTAGAACATTGCATCCTCCCCTAAAAAGACACCGTGCCCTTTGGCGGTTGCCTGCTATTTCCCACCATTGCCTTCAGCCAGCTCTCGTCAACCCCTAGTCTGCTTTCTCTCTCTATGGATTTACCTATCCCAGACATTTCATGAATTGAATCATATGATATATGGTCATTTTTCACTGGCTTCTTTCATTCATAATGTTTTTAAGGATCATTCATATTGTGACTTGTACCAGTACATCATTCCTTTTATTAAAAAATAATTTCTATTATGTATATATAAGCTATCTTTTATTTATCCATTCATCATTTAGTAGCATTTAGGTTATCACTACATTTTGGCTTTTATGAATGGTGGTGCTATGAACAGTCAAGTAAAAGTTTTTGTGTGAATTTATGTTTCTATTTGTCTTGAGAGTGGAATAGCTTTATGTTTAAACTTTTGAGGAACAGACTCCATCCTACAGTGGTTGCACCATTCTTATTACCAGCATATGAGGGTCCAGATTTCTCTATATCCTTGTCAGCATTTGACATTACCTGTCTTTGGTTTTTTTATTTTAACTGAAGTATACTTAGTTTACAATGTTGTGTTGATTTCTGGTGTACAGCATAATATAGTTCAGTCATACCTATACATTCATATATTTGTTTTCATATTCTTTTTCATTATAGGTTGCTACAAAATTTGAATATAGTTCCTTGTGCTATACAGTATAAACTTGCTGTTTATCTATTTTATATATAGTAATATCTGCAAATCTTGAACTCCCAATTTATCCCTTCCCACCCCCTTTCCCCTCAATAACCATAAGTTTGTTTTCTATGTCTGCGAGTCTGTTTCTGTTTTGTAAATAAGTTTGTTTGTCCTTTTTTTTTTTTAAGATTCCGCACATAAGTGATATCATGTGATATTTTTCTTCCTCTTTCTGGCTTACTTCACTTAGAATGACAGTCTCCAGGTCCATCCATGTTGTTGCAAATGGCATTATTTTATTATTTTTATTGACTGAGTAGTATTCTACTGTATAAACATAACACAACTTCTTTATCCCATCATCTGTCAATGGACATTTAATTTGTTTCTATGTCTTGACTATTGTAAATAGTGCTGCTGTGAACATTGGGGTGGACGTATCTTTTAGAATTAAAGTTCCCTCTAGATATATGCCCAGAAGTGGGATTACTGGATCATATGCTAAGTCTATTTTTAGTCTTTTGAAGAATCTCCATACTGTTTTCTGTAATGACTGCACCAAACTGCATTCTCACCAATAATGTAGGAGGATTCCCTTTTCTCTACAATCTCTGCAGCATTTATTGTTTGTGGACTTTTGAATGATGGTCATACTGACTGGTGTGAGGTGAGACCTTATTGTAGTTTTGATTTGCATTTCTCTGATAATTAGTGATATTGAGCATATTTCCATGAGCCTATGGGCCATTTGCATGTCTTCATTGGAGAAGTGACACAACATTGGAGAAACTATTGCCTGAAAAAAAGTAACCATGAGAATTAAAATAATTCAAGGAAGGAGTAAAGGTGTAAATGAGAGACATGTAAAGAATATCCAACATATGAATATTGGAGTGCCTAGAGAGAAAAATTAAAACTATACTACACAGAATAATGAAAAATGTTAAAGTAAAATCCAAGGAAAATTTCTGGAAATAAAATATCTGAAAGCAAGAATAGGGCTCCTAGGTGCCTGGTAATATTGACCAGAACAATCAATTCTGAGACATATCCTAATAAAGCTTTTAAAGTTAAAAGACTGAACAAAAAAATTCTTAGGACCTCCAGATAATAAGATCAAATAACTTGCAAGGGAAAAAGACTTATTATTCTTTAAAAAAGTGTACAAAGTAAGGCAACAGGAAAGCAACATTTTTTAAAAAAAATATGAAAGGAATAAAAGATGATCCAGGGATTTTATATCACGCTAAGGTGTCCTCTAAGTGTTAAGGATATAGAAAACCAGTTTGCAACATTCAACGACTCCAGAGTATACTGTGCATGTGTGCTATTCCTGAGGATGACACTGGGAGATGAGTGATATCTAACCATGGATGCTTAGAGACACTTTGAAAAATGGGACTGTTGGATCACGTGTGGTTTTAAATTGTAGAGCCAATACTCAATCAAGGGTGGTAAATATGTAAAATAGGTATTATATAAACATTATATGGTTTGAAAAATAGAAAAAAAATAAGAGAAGAAGAAAAATCAGAGAAGAAGGGAGAGAAAAGGGGAAACATAGATTTAAATCATTGATTGCTGAATAGGTAATGTGTAGGAGTCAGAAATACCAATTAATATTGACAGACAAAAGAATAAAATATTAAATGTCAGTGGGAATGCAATAATACCAATGTTTGAGCTTAACAAAGTTGAAAAAAGATCAATATATATCAAAGAAAATACACAACAAAGAACTCTTATAGGAATTTACTCTTTTTAACATAACACTGTTTTTGTGTTGTTGGATTGAACAAAAGAGTAAATGAATTGACTCTTGGAAACTGCACTTTAAAAAATCTACACAATAAATTATAAAACTCATTTTAATTTGAGAATTCCTGCTGAACATAATGAAGATGAAGGAAAAAATAATTTAAAAAATGAAATGTTCCTCAGCATTCAGTGATATTAAGCTTCATTTGCGAGAGGGCTGAGAAGTAACTATGGCATTATTTAATGAAGAGTTCACGCAGTGGATGACTGAGTTAATGAAACTAGATTATACACTGTTGGGAAGTGAATAATTAGAGACAATAATTGAAGAATATAATTTAATAAATTGATTGAGAGAAAATATTTAGAGAAAGCAATTATATTTCCTACATTTTGTAGCTTTGTTTTTATTGTTTTCTGTTTTTATTTTTTTTGGAATTCTAGTGTATCTCTGATGCATTATCTATAGTAACCTAAGAAAATGAAAGTTTTTGATTCAGATTTGGGCCGGAATTTTGATGGGGAATTGTCTTATTCTCAGTATGGCTAATATAATAATCAAAGTAAAACAAGCAAACAACAACAAGAAAAAAAACCCTCCAGAAGTCTGTACAAATTAAATGGAGGAAGAAGGTTGGAGGTCGTGGGAATAACAATCCTGCCAACCTGGTCCTGTTTTCAAGGGTAAACTTGCAGATGCTCTAAGAATTATTTGAGTGAGAAAGTAATTCATTGGCCATTAGAGAGCATGCATCAGTACAGAGAAGTAATTGATTCAAGATAATTTTACTCCAGTGAATTTGGTTTTTAAGTTAAGCTGATCATTGTTTGCTGGACGTTGCACCAGGCAGGAGTTTTATCTCCACAAGCATGACAAATTTGAGACCTTTCAATGGAGTGTATTTAATGCGAAACTTCAGGTTTATTGATTATTCATCTATGATGTGCTTCATATATATTTTTATTGAAGTATAGTCAGTTTACAATGTTGTGTCAATTTCTCATGTACAGCATAATGCTTCAGTTGTACATGAATATACATATATTCGTTTTCACATTCTTTTTCACCATAAGTAACTACAAGATATGGAACATAGTTCCCTGTGCTCTGCAGCATGAACTTGTTTATGTATTATATATATCACGTCCTTTACATACATGTTTTCAGGCACACAAAATCCAGCCATTGATCTCTCATCAATGCCTCCTATGCATTTAATGTCCTTCTTTCCTTCTCATCTTTATATGAATACATCAGGGATATTGTTGTTTTTTTAATCTGCAACTTTGAGCCTTTTTATATGCTGATCTGATTACATAAAATGTCTTCCTCCTCCTTTTCTCCTGGAAAACTCCTACTCATTCTTTAATACCCAGCTCAAATAGCCCATCCACAAAGAGGTTCTCTCCAACACTAGTTTTCTGTTAAAGTTATAATAGCACTTCCTGAGTTATGCTGTGACTTATCTGTTTAGATGATTTTGTTTTTTACTAAATTGTGAGCTCCTTTGTTGGAGATAGTGCTTGACTCACAACTTTTATTTAATACTTAAAACCTAATTCGTGAATGAATGGATGGAAGGATGGCTAGATGGATTAAAGGAGAAATAATACACTTAGGACCAATGAATTTGTCCCATTCTCAATTCAGTTTTCTTATCTTTACAACTTATAAAACTGTTACTCAAACATTCTTTGCCTTTACTTTCTGTTCTTCACTTATCAAGGCAAGTCTTCTTTGTGCTTCTATCATGCAGTGGGGTAGCCCAATCACTTCTTCTCCATCCTTATCTCACCAGACCTAAGGAAAACCTGCAGCTTTTACAGCAAAATCTGAGAGTAACCCACAGAGTGTCAGTCATAGAATATTTAAACAGAGATGCTACCATGTGATATTCAAGTTTGCTTTACTTTTCACTTATAGGTAGTTAAAATAAGTGTTCTTATGCATAATATTTGTTTATATACTCTCGTATGTCAACTTAGTAAAAAATAAAAAAGTGTCTATACAATGTGAAACCTCCCTGAATATGATTACCAAGTGTCCCCTCTTCCACCAGGGTCGTCTTCACAAACTACACTCCTTAGCGAACCCATCGTAATAAGGTTTAGTTAGAACTGTTACCTATTGCCACCCAACCCCCACCCCCAAAAAAGCACCTAGTACTTTTCAGTCAATGAGAAAGAAATTCTATTTTTAAATCATTTTTATGGTCATTCTGATTTAATTTGGTGCTTGGATTTAGGGACAAAGCTTATTTCTGCATATATTCCAGCCTCCTGCAAATAGAACCAATCTGGCAAAAGAAAAAAGGTAAGTTTCCTGCCTGCAAGCCAGTGCAGTCAAATTGTTAACAAGGATCCCTGATTCCATAAATAAGAGTTTCCAGTAGCAAAATTTCTAGAAGACTCCTGCTATGTAAGCTAGAAGGCTTCAAGCTGGGCTCTCTCTCTCTTTTTCTTTTCAGCGGCACGTTGCCTTTAGATAAATTACACTGATGACTAAGTAAAACCCAGGTAATGTGAGACTAGAGTATAGCTAACATTCATCACGTCATGCACCATTATCAGACTCAATGAAGCAAACCTTTGGAGATCAAAGAATAAACCTTGTCCTTACTTCCTCACTGCTTTTTGCTGTGTTGAACATTTTAACTGCTGGTTAGTCTATTTTTAACTTATTTAAATGGAGCCAACTGCTTCCTAGCTCAGAGGGTGCTGAGCTGAGAAATGACTGGCTGGTTTGCATGGTCCTATCATTTTAGGACTCAGTGCCCTAGATTTCCTAGGGCAGACCCTGTTTTTAGTACTTAGAGGTTTATGACCTGATTGTGTTCCTTGGCTCCTGTAGAAATAACTTAAAACTAATTTGTTGGAGAGAGAATTCATACTAGGTGAGAGTAGATTGAAAAGCTTGACTAAGAAGAGGGATTTAGACCTAATATAATAGGCGATAAACAGTATGCTAGATTCTTGACTTGAAAGGCACATGATAAACAAATACTTAATAAAAATAGTAGACAAGACAGTATTGCCTATTTTGGATTAATTGTGGAGTTGTGATGGTATTAAGATACTCTTAGAACTAAAAGGCTGTTTTGTTCCCTTGGCCAGCCATCTGTCCTTCGAAGTTCTAAACCCTGTTTAAGTTGTAAAATTACAAAAATTTGCCCATGGTCCAAGGCCACATATATTTCCTTACTTACAGTCTCTAGCTGGTAAACATGTGTCTAGTTTTCAGAGTGGTGCCCAGCACGGTGGAGTCTCTCAGTAAATACTCAGGGAATAAATAAGTAAATGAATGCTGGTCTCTTGAGCACTGGATCCAAGAAGGCAGGATATCAGTGCAAAGTTATCACCTCTAAAGTGCATGGGATATACAGGTTTGCCTTCACAATAACAATAACAAAAGCAAAAACAGAAAAAATCCCTGTAATTAAAGTGGTGAGACAAATCACATATTTATTGAATGGCAATATGTTATTCAGGATAGTGGTTGTAAAAGGTTTTAACATAAGTGCTGACTTTTTCAAGGGCTCTTGGAAATCCTACCATATCTACCACCTTTCTCATCACTCCTTATCTTGCTTATTAATGGTATGTTCTCATGATACTTTGATGAAATCTCAGACTAATTAATGTACCCATTCTTGAATAGGTCTTTGCTTTTCCTTTTCTTCATTGCCCACTCTGTTCTTTCTAGTTGAAGTGCCTTTCTACTATCTAGTAGTTTCAATCTTACACACTTTTCTAGAATCAGCTCAATTCTAGTCTCTCCAAGGAATCTTTTTTCTTACTTCCACATCTCAAAGGGAGGTCATTCTGAATTCCAATATTATTCATTTGCACTACCATCCATGTGGCCTTAATATATATGTGTGTGTGTGTGTGTGTATACATATATATATATATATATATATATATATATATATATATATATATATGTATATTTATTTATTTATTTTGATAGTTTATATTTTGATAATTTGGACAATATTTGTGTGTGTGTTTACTTCATTCCTTTGATAAACATTTATGAAGCTAGGTACTTTTCTAAGCACAAAACTGAACAAAACAGATAAAGTTCCTGACTTTGTAGAGCTTATATTTTGTTGTTTTAAAATGTTAACATTTTTCAAGGTGCTTAAATTAATACAGAAAACCAACACTGAAGTACTGATAGCTTGCTATAGTAATGTAACATATCTGCATTTCTTTGCAACTTCCATAGATCGTAATCTCTTCAGAGGGGTTTGTGCAGGAAAAGTTAGACTCAGTATCCTGAAAGAATCCTAACTGTGAGATGTGCTCAGATATAAAGCCCTCAAAGCAGCTTGGGAAACTCCTTTATGAAGTCTTCTTTCAAACGTTTCAGGCAAACAACTCAAAAGTGCCTTTTAGGGAGTAATTCTGCTTTGGTGGGCTAATGACCTAACAGAGGGAATGACATCCTGTCAGTCTTTGAAACATAGTTTAAAGATCTAGCAGTCTGAAGGCAGGGGTTTTCTGTCTGTTTTACCATTGAATACCCAAATGTTAACAGAGTGCTTTGGACATATTACATGCTCAATAAATGCATGCCGACCAAATTAGATTGTCTGCATTATTTTGCCTATCATTTGTTGATTGGAATAGTAAATAGTTAACAATGATTAGATTTTTAAAATTCCACTAACTAAATAGGTTATTATATAATAGGTACAAGATTCTGTCCTAGCAGTAGTCTTAATAGTTTTGATCTTTAAACTTTTCTTTCTTTTTAAATTTATTTTGTATTGAGACAACATTGGTCTATAACATTATGTAAATTTCATACGTATGCAATATTATATTTCTGTTTCTGTACACATTACAGTTTGCTTACCACCAAAATGCTACTTTTCATTCATTACCGTACAGTTGATCTCTTTTACCTACTTCACACTCACCTCCGCCCCTTTCCTTCTGATAAATATTACTTTGTTCTCTGTATTTGTGTGTTCATTTTGGTTTAGTTTGATTTATTCATTTATTTTGGTTTTTTGTTTGTTTGCTTTTTAAATTTCATGTATGAGTGAAATCAGAGGATACTTGTCTTCCTGTGTCTGACTTAAATCCTCAAGTTCCATCCATGTTGTTGCAAATGCAAATGGCAAGATTTCATCTTTTTTATAGGCGTGTAGCACCAGTTCTTCACCCATTCATCCACTGATATGTACTTAGGTTGCTTCACATCTTGGCTAGTGTAAATAATGCTGCAATGAACATAGGGGTGTGTATACCTTTCCAACTTAGTGTTTTTGCATTCTTTGGAGAAATACACAGAAGAGGAGTAGCTGGATCATATGGCAGATCTATTCTAAAATTGTTTTTGGAGTCTCCATACTGTTGATTTCCCATCAACAATGTATGAGATCTCCCTTTTCTCTAACACTTGTTATTTCTTGATTTTTTGATAATAGCCATTCTAACAAGATGTCAGGTGATATCTCGTTGTGATTCTGATCTGCATTTTTCTGATAATTAGTTATGTTGAGCATCTTTTCATGTACCTACTGGCTATCTGTATTTTTTCTTTGGAAAAATGTCTATTCAGCTCCTCTATCCAATTTTTAATCAAGCTGTTTCTTTTGTTGCTCAGTTGTATGAGTTTGTTGTATATTTTGAATATTAAAATATGATTAGCAAATGTCTTCTCCCATTTGGTAGGTTGTCTTTTTGCTTTGTTCATGGTTTCCTTTGCTGCGCAGAAGCATCTTAATCTGATGTGGTTCTGTCTGTTTAATTTTGCTTTTGTTTCTCTTGCCTGAAGAGACATATCTATAAAGATAGCACTAAGCCAGTGTCAAATAGCATACTGCCTGTGTTATCTTCCAGGAGTTTGATGGCTTCAGGTTTTACATTCAAGTCTTTAATCCACACTGAACTGATTTTTATGGGGTGAAATAGTGGTCTTGTTTCATTTTTTTGTCATGAGGCTCCTCCAGGTTTCCTAACACCATTTATAGAAGAGACTACCCCTTTCTCCATTGTATGTTTTTTTATTCTTTGCTGTAGATTAATTGTCCATACAACTGTTGCTTTATTTATGGACTCTTAATTCTGTTCCATTGAGCTATGTACCTGTTTTTCTGCCAATACTTTGCCTTTTTGATTACTATAACTTTGGAATATAGTTTGACATCAGGGAGTATGGTACCTCCAGATTTGTTCTTTTCTCTCAGGATTACTTTGGCTATTAGAGATCTTTTGGGATTCCATATAAAGTTAAGAATTTTTTCCTTCTGTTTCTATGAAAACTGTCCTTGGGACTTTGATAGGGATAGCATCCAATCTGTGGATTGATTTAGGTAATATGGACATTTTAACAGTGTTAATGCTTCCAATGCATGAGCATGGACTATCTTTCCATTTATTTCTGTCTTCTTCAGTTTTGTTTAAGAATGTTTTGTGGTTTTCAGTGTACAGGTCTTTCACTTCCTTGGTTAAATGTATTCCTACGTAGTGTGTGTGTGTGTGTGTGTGTGTGTGTGTGTGTGTGTGTGTTTGCAGTTGTAAATAGGATTGTTTTCTTAATTTCTCTTTCTGCTAGTTAGTTGTTAGCTTAGAGAAACAGAACAAATTTTGTATGTTGATTTTGTACCCTGAAACTTTACTATATTAATTTGTTATTTTATTTTGTGGTAGTCTTTAGGATTTTTTATATATGAAATTATGTTATATATAGTAGTGACAGCTTTACTTCTTTTCCAATTTGGATGACTTTTTTTTTTTCTTAACTAATTGCTCTAGCTAAGATTTCCAATACTATGTTGAATAAGAGTAACAAAAGTGGGCACCCTAGTTTTGTTCTTGATCTTAGTTGCATAGATTTTCAGTTTTTCAACATTGAAATATGATGTTTGTCATATATAGTCTGTATTATGTTGAGGTAAATTTCTTCTATACCCATTTTACTAAGAATTTTTATTATAAATAGATATTGAACCTTGTAAAATGCTTTTCCTGCATCTATTGAGATGATCATGTGATTTTTGTCTTTTGTTTTGTTAATGTGTTATATCACATTGATTGATTTATGGATGTTGAACCATTCTTGCATCCCTGGAATGAATCCCACTTGATCTTAGTGTATGATCATATTCTCATTCACATTAACTCCTAACCCAGTGAGCAGGGCCCTACCGAAGGAAGTAGATCCTGAAGTTTATGAAAACTTCCTGGTAGTCCCTTTCTAACTTGGCAATGTAAATTCAGGGTTGTTGACCAATGAATTGCCTCAGTTCTTTTGTGAACAGTTGGGGATACAGCTAGATAACTTAAGTGTCATTGTTCATTATGCACCAGCCATCTAGGCATTCATAGGCCCAAAGAGAATGATGACCACCATGGACAAGAATAATTTCTCTTGGATAAAAACCACTTCCACAGCCAAGTGTGACTCTGTTAATGGATTCATTAACAGGGATTGTTGCATTTGCTTTTTCCAGCCAGCGGTTAGTTAGGGTTTCCCCTAGCCTAAAAGAATAGGTTATTCTAAATTCCAGAGGTTCCCCCCTTAGCAACAGCCTGGGAGATATGAATGATGGTGCTGTCTTGATATGAGCGATAGTGCTACCTTTCGTAACCAATGCCAGAATAAAGGAAAGAATGAGAAGAAGAAAGGGCTTCATGTTCAGTTAAAGTATGAAGTCTCGATCTGGTGTCTTGGGAAGAAGCAGTCTACCTTGATGTCAGCTACTTCTTTTCCTAGTCAGTTTAATTTGGAGGTCTCCAGCATTCGTACAGGACCACATGTGACATGGAATTTTCCAAGTTTAAAGTCCCTGGAGTTTGGTGGCCACGTGGTTAGTGAGGAGGATCTGGTGTAGTCCCTTCCAAGGAGACTCAGTGGCAGTCTTTGTTCTTAGTGATTCCAAATCAAAAAGGTGGGATAAAATTAAAAACTTTAGTTTAGAGTGTTGTATCCAGTTGTTTGAGGGACCTAGAAGAATCCAGGATCCAGTCCAATGTATAGGTATATACAGCAAAACCTCAAAGACAATTAGCAGGACTAGAATCTAAACTCTACAAAGATGCAAACATAATTTTTCTTTCTACAATTAGCTCCATTTGTTATCAAATTTAATCGCAGTTAAACTAATTTGTTAGCATTACACTTGGCCCGATCATTTACTTAAGTGCAACAATAGTAATGATTCATCACGTAAGGTGTTTTTAAGACTACTTTGTTGGACCCTTGAAGCAAGGTACCAGGTCAGTTTTTCCAAGGGACTTCATTGGCTCTGTAAAGTCAACCTAATTCCTTAAATTCTGGTCATGTCTAAATCTGTGCACATCTCCCTTAAATATGGCAGTCTGGTCAAATTCTTGGTAATATAGCCACTATTTCCAATTGTCTCCTGTTAACAGGAGAACAGATTCTCACTGAACTTATGCAAATAATTAACTAATTATATTGTCATAAAAAGAATATTTTAGAATTTCTGAATTCTGGAGGGAATCAGGTTAGGAGAAAAAGTAAACATTTCATCTTTTACAAAAAATGTTTAAAGATTTATACTTTAACAAATTGCTATAAGTCATAGTTAACTTAGGAGAAAAAACTTCCTTAAATCTGGAAAAAGAAAACATTAAGGAGCCAGCAAACAAAATGTCATAAAAACTGTAATGATCTTTCTCAGTTTAATCAATCCCATGTAATTAATACTTTCTTTTGATTGAATTCAGTGTTTTTTTATTATTTATTAAAATTCTTACACAGTTCAGTTTTGTGACTTTAAAGTTACCAGAAATCTGTGCATGTCAAAAGTCTTTTCCATAAATCTTCTTGAAAATGAATCCCTTTTGTAGGAACATTCTTGCAAAAGTATCTGAATAAAACAATAACTGTCCGTGAATGACAAAAAACAAAAAGATGCCCCCTGTTTTATCTGATGAGAGTTCATTATAATGGAATTGACAAGAAGCTGGCTTATTTCTGCCACATACAGTAGTTTAAAATAAGATAACTGGAATTATGATAATAACATTGTACCAGAGTATATGAGACATTAGGAACAAAATCTAAAACAGTTACGTAACTATACAAATTCAACGTAAAGAAGGCTTAGTATTAATTTCTATTTGACAATAAGTCCCAAGTAATTTAACATATCAAATAACCCTAATTAATGTAATATCTTTTTTTTTTTTTTAAAGAGAGAGAACAGATCCTTTGTGATTTTCCGTGGACCCCTGGGAAACCCTAAAGTTCATTTAAAGTCAAAAAAAAAAAAAACTCTATTTGGAATTTGATTTTGAGGAAGTTTGTCAAAAACATCAAAAAAGTTTTAAAACACTTAGACAAATAAGATCATTGTCACTGTGAAAACTGTATTTAGGTATCCATTTAAGTATAGTGGCAAAGACTTTGCAGGAAATGCAGAAAGTTAAATAGATGTAACAAAAACTCTACCTTTTTAAATTGATAAAATTCTGGTTTCATAAGTTGTCAAAGACCAGATAAAGACACAGAAAATTATTTTGACAAATTACAAAATCTATTTTCTAGGCAGATTATTTAAAAAGTAAAGAAAATAATTCATTATCGCTTATCAAGAGCAGATTAACTATTCAAGAAAACTTTGTCCTTTTCACAGAGGGACAAACGAATTCTAATTTTTACCAGCTTACTTTTTATATTAAAATTTGTTTAACTTAATTACATTTATTCTAATTCTAGCCATCTTGAGCACACATTAAAATTTCCTTCCAAAAATTCATTTTCCACAGAACTTCTACAACTTTCTTCTTGTCATTTAGATTTTGTCCTATGGTTTTCCTCTTTCCCATTCTGAAATAACTAGCTTCTCTTTAGGACAAAAGTGTTTTTATTTCCTAACAAAATGCATTTCCACTTTTTATACCTTCTTTTACTGAAAACACACATTTTGCTTTCTTGCATAGGGACATGTTTCACTTCTTATTTCTAGTAAACTTAATTCCATATATCTAAAATTTTTAAACCCTTGGAAATCTTTAATTTTCTAATGAAAGCTAAGTAAGTATGCAGTTGTGAACTTTATTAGCATTCTGTGGCTTCTCAAATTTATAAACACCTTTTACAATTTTTTTTCATCTTTTTTTCTCATCTCAGCATGGCACAAAACACATTTACTAGTAAATTCAAATCTCTTTCATTCTTCTATCAAAGGAGACAAAATGGATGAACCCAGGCTCAGTATTAATGTTTCACTATTCTAGCTTATTTGGAAATGATCTTGATATTCAATGAATTCAACTTATCTTATCATTTAACTTAACCCAGCAAAACTTTAAGGTTTCAGATTACCAAAAAGATTTGGGGAAGCTATTTAAAAATTTCATCTAAAAAGTTTCATCCCACTTACAGTTATTCAGTTGACTCATTCTTAACAATCATGTTTAGACTACTCACAGAAACTTCATTAGACAATAGACAAAGTCAGCCATTTTCCTTGATGATAAGTTTTGTGAGATAACATGAACTCACTTGACCTTTAGTGAGCCTAGATGGAATAAAATTATTATACTTATTGCTGACAATTCTAAAGACATACCTATTTTAATTAAGCCGACAACCTTAAGCTAGCATTAATACCAAATATTTTCTCAGAGCATGTGAACCTGAAATTCATTCAGGTTGGTTTCTATTATATTTCTGGGAATTTAATTTATATAAGTACTTACTTTGCTGTAAGCCAATCAAATAGAGATCTTTTACAAATGACTTTTAGTGGTACCATCCAGAGGTAGAAAACATCTCACATCTACAACACACACATAGAGACACACATAAATTTATAGGCAGACACAAACTAAGGCCTTACAGCTTCTGTTTTAAAATTTTAGGCATGAATTAAGCATAATAACACAAAAGTCATTAATTAAAAGGAAGTTGGATCTAAGTTGTTTTTCTGGTAGACGGAGTTATCAGTTAAGATTACCTGTTCAGATACCTAAAGCTATTTATGAATATTCATGAAAACACTTAAGATTTTTTATTTGCCTTAGTTTCAGATGACCTTTTCTCCTATCATTTTCCTCCTGATAAGAGTTACCTTTCTGAAGTTTGTAGAACATTTATGTCTCACAGGCACAGGGAAAAAAATGCAAGTTCCTCCAGAGGACTTTGGTTTCCTAAGGCCAGAATTTTTACAATACTTACAAGCCTTTTGAGATAAACAGGGGAGATTTTGGTATTGATAAAAGGAGTGGGTGAACTTTAAACTGCCTCTAGAGCGGCCCTTCTAGTTTTGTTAAAATTTTTAAGATGAAGACAGTTGCTTTTAATTCCGGAAGGAATTGTTTTGTAACTTAAATGACACTATTTGTTGATCTTCACATAAATTACTTTACACGGGCTTTAAAATAGTACCCTCCTCTGGGTATATAGTTTTATTTTAGCCTGGGGAAGAAGATCTAAAAAAATCTATCCGGCTCTACAACTTGGCCAATTTCTGACCACAGAGCTACTTTGTAGCTTTTAGCGAGGACAAACAGCAAATATTTCTGGAATTATTGCACCATCCCCTGGGCTCAAGAGATGTCCTCAAGAGAATGCAAAAGACATTATCTTCACAAGGTCTAGAGCCACTCCCAAAGATCCAATGCTCTGGATTTGGAAAGGAAGGGACAACATGAAATTTATCCTCTCTCTTTTTACCAGGTACTAAAAAGAAAGAGATTTGGAAAAGCTGACTCTGGTAAGAATTCTTACACTTATGTAGCTTCTGCCAGTTTTTCCAGGAACCAATTACAAGAGCCAAGTAAGGTTTAAAGTAGAGAGTAGCTCTATTTAACGGAGTATTTAACGGAGTTTGACTGGATTTTCCTTGTTTTTCTTTGTTTTGGGGTTTTTTTTTTTTTTTGGTGATTGTTATCATTTTTGAAGCGGTTCATAAATTTTCCAAATTCTGTTAAATTCATAATACTTTTATCTTTTTTTCTCTTTCCAATTGTGAACCATTCCATATTGCATTTTTATTGCAAAATAATTTTCCATTGGTTTTCATTTCAGCTTTTCTTGCAGTTTTTCTTGGCTAGGGAAATAACATAGCAGTTTACTAGAGTCTCCTCAAACCTGGAAGGGGCTCATGTAGGACTCTCCTTTGAGGGTAGATACGGGAGTGTCTCTAAGACCACGAGCTTGCAGACTTTTACTTACAGTCTCGTAGTCTCTTCAGGGGAGAAACACAATTCAGACAGAGGCTTACTAGAATGAGTACTCAAATAAAGGAGGATACAGAGGTGGCAGTAGGAGTTGTGCCGGTCTTACAGTCTTTTATTAGGTATCTCTTTTGTCTTAACTTTTTATTAACCTTTTTGGAAAGAATATTTCAATGAAGCTGTTTTTGAGTTTTAAAGTCTTTGGGAGGCTTTTGCATACTAGTTAAAATAAGCATTCCATTCTGTTTGTTTGATTTGGAAACTTTTAAAAGTGCATTTCTTAAATGAACAATCTTGTCTAATTGGAACATTCCCTATAATGGCTATGGTAACCCTAGACTGTTTTTTAGTAAGATTTTGTAGAC
This sequence comes from Camelus dromedarius, assembly GCF_036321535.1. Lineage (NCBI taxonomy): Eukaryota > Metazoa > Chordata > Mammalia > Artiodactyla > Camelidae > Camelus > Camelus dromedarius. The sequence continues at coordinate 66,036,632 of NC_087447.1, forward strand.
ACTTAACGGCTTTTGGAAAATAAATTTTAGACATAAAGTAAGCAGGTGTGCTAAAGGTGACACACTTGACTCTTTGAAGCTTAAAGAGTCCCATTTCATTCATTCATTAATTAGCTAAGCTTTTGGGTCTCTCAAAGCCAAACTAAATACCCAGGTGTGTTGTGCTGCTGGGATAGATAATGTGTGGTGTTTTACAGTGTACCTCGGTATGTGAAAATTTTCTTGAGGCTGGCGGGTTATCTAGTGTCAATCAAACCCATTCCATAGCGTATTTATCCTAACACGGGAGTCTCTGAGCTCGTTGTTGAGCACTCTTAACAACTTTTAGGTGCTTGATCCATGCCTGTCAACTTTTGCAGTTTTTTTTTTTTCCTTCCAAGATTCCCACTAGTAATAGTCTTTATCTACACAAATAAGACACACAAACACGTGCACCTTAACACACCAGCAGTAACCAAGAGACATTACCATGGTCTGGCAAAGATGAGGCCCTGGGTGCACCACCAGTGATTTCCAGTATGGAACTGGGGCTTAGGGAAAGGGTCAAATTAGCAGAGCACAAAGGGTGGGGACCGTGGGCTGATTCCAAGCATACAAGGAACTCAGCTACCGCTAGCATTTCCCAAAGTGAAATATGGAAACAGAACCAAGGGTTGGGGTTTCCAATCAAATGGGGAATTATGGTCTGAATTATAAGCAGTTCCCAGTGTGGAATTAATGATTCCAGACACATGGGGAACTGACTGGAAAGCGAATTAATTTGGGAGTTTGATGCAGAGTAGAATTTAGAACCAAGAGAATTTTACCTGTCACCTTCAGAAAAAGTGAGAAAAACAGAATTCAAAAATGTTGTCAGGGATATGCCTGTATTTCTTGATTTCTCCGAAGCTCTCAGAAGTTTCCTTTGGTCCCACCACTGTCACCAAATCTGTTAAAATACGAAATTTGGTGAAGTAAATCTTACTAGCTTTGTTCATTTATTTATGAATAGGGCAGCATTCCATCTAGCAAAGAAAAAGGAGGTGTAAGAACTGTACAATATGGGAGACTTATGGGCAGAAGGGAGACAAGAAAACAGTGTATTGTCAGGCACGGTCACCTTTCTTTGGGGAACAGAAGATTGTTTGGGGAACATAATCTATTGGGCAGATTAGTGAGTATGTTGTTAATTATTATTATGTTTTTTAACTGTTTGATCCTTGTCTGAAAAAATGTAATTACTTTTTTGCATATTTTTCTTAATCCAGACATTTAGTAAAACTCAGCTTTAAAAATGTCTTTAGACTTTTAAGTGTTTTTAGTGTAAACATTCATCAGCTGTGACAGATACAGTTCAGTTTTGTTGCTTTCATTAAAATCCTTATAAAATGTATTTATTTACCTGGTCTTGTATTACTTACTAGAATACTCAAAATGAGTTATAATAGAAGGATGATAATTGGGGTCAAACAGTTAAACCATGTAAAAAAAATAGTAAGAAAACCAAAATTTTTAATTATACAAAATAAGATACTTAGGAATGCATCTTTTTTTTCTTGTTTAAGATAATTGTATATTTCTTGTGGTAGGCTGAAAAATGGTTCCCAAAACATATATGCCCTTATCCCAGAATGTTATCTTTTCTGGCAAGAAAAAAAAACTAAAAAAAAAAAAAAAAAATATATATATATATATATATATATATATATATATATATATATATATATATATATATATCTCCCCTTTGCAAATGTGATTAGGTTAAGGATTTTGAGATGGGAAGATAATCCCATATTATCAATGTGGGCCATAAACACAACTGCAAGTGTCCTTCTAAGAAAGAGGCAGAGATTTGACCCATAGATGAGGAGAAGTTTGACCAGTGAGGCAGAGATAGGAGAGATGCTGCCACAAGTCAAGGAATGCAGCGGTCATGAGAAACCAGAAGAGGTGCGGGACAGATTCTCCCCGAAAGCCTCTGGAGGGAGCACAGTCCTTTGAAACCATTTCTTCAGCCCAGTAATGATGATTTCAGACTTCTGACCTGCAGACCTGGAGAGAAGAAATCTGCTGTTTTAAGTAACCCAGTTTATGGTGACTTCTTACAACAGCTACAGGAAACTTACTTTCTTAATTCTTATTTCTTATTCTTATTTAGAATACTGTTTGCTGCAAGTTTTAATTAGATGCCCTTTATGAGGTTGAGAATGTAGGGTTTATTCTTACTGTGCTCAGATTTTTTTATCGTGAATGGGTGATGGGTTAGATAAAATGATTTTCTGCATTAGGTTTCTTTCTTATCTATTAATAACACAACTCACAGACATACAAATATTCTTCTAAGATCAATTATATTTGTTTTTTTGCTATGAACTCAACTTGAGCATGAGGCATCATCTTTTTAATACATTGCATGATGTGGTTTGCTAATATTTATTGAGGTTTATTTTTTGCATCTTTATTTACAAGTGAGATTGACATATAATACTCTTTCCTTGTCCTGTACCTGTCTGGTTTTGGAATACAAGACATAGCAGCTTTTAAAAATGAGTTGGGGATTGTTGTCTCTTTTATTCCCTGAAAGTGTTTGTATAATAATGAATGATCAGTTCACAGGCCAGATTTAAATTTACTGCATCCAAAGAAAGTGAGATCAGTGCCCAAAACAAATTTTGATAGCTCTGAATTTAAGTGTGTGTGTGTGTGTGTGTGTGTGTGTTTAATTGTACCATGAATGGGTCATAACTTGCTCCATTTAACAAATCAGGGCTAAGCTAACTGTGAAAGTAACTCCATTACCAAGCAGCGGGTACAGTTAGATGACATTGCCTGGTCTCCTTGTAGCATAACTTACTGATATTTGCTGCAACCTTGGTGCATATAAACTAATGATATTTGTTTGGACATAATGAGGATAACTTTAAATTTTTATTTTAAAATTTATTTTAAATAAAATTTGTTTGTAGATGGTGATGATTTCATATTATCTTTAAGGCATAACTTTAGCCCTTCGTAGCCAGGAAGGGACAATCTTGCATAATTTAAGAGCACAGACATTAGAGGCTGACTGCCTGGGTTTAATTTCAGGTATTTACAATTCTGTGTGACAGCGGGCAAGTTACTTAACTTCTGCAGGACTCAATTTTCTCATTTGTACAATGGAGATTATAACCCTTGTAATTATCCGATGCGTTTGTTGTGAAGAAAGAGCGAGTGAGCATATGTAAATAAGCACACAGTGTTTTTTTCTCTTGTATCTAGAAAGGATTCTTTTTTCCCCAGTGGAAGTATAGTCTAGAAAGGATTTTATAAGCATTAGTCATTAATATTTTTATCATGATTCATACCATTTTTCTTATAAAGGTATTAAAACATTTCACATCAGTTATCTTGCCCAGTGTCAAACCTTTGTGTACATAGAAGGTAACTCTTCATTTGATCTTTGGAGTAGTCAAATTTTGGAGGTTTTTGACCTGATTGTAGAGAAACAAGCCTAAAAGAGGGAGGTAAAATGCTAATTAGAAGCCAGACATTACTCCAAGGTGTGCTTTTTTAATCTTACACTTTCCACCAATGGGTATTAAATTTAAAAAAAATAAGGAAATTGCATTTAATGTGTGATTTGCCTTTTGAGCCATATGTTTTATCAGATTCTGTCTCAAAGTCAATCTTCTCGATAAAATCACTAATGATTAATACTGTGCTGAATTATTTATTCTTTCATTTTAAAGATTTGAATAGAATAAATTAAATTGTAGAGAGAAAAAAATGGTAATGTGGTATTATGTTTTTCTTATTATGAAGGACATCTCATTCCAATTTCTCATTTTTATTTGTTTGCATGTTAAATAAATTTTCATATCAGTATAGCATGGACCTGAGACGCACCTCCCTTACTGTCATCAGATAGTTCCCCATGAGTTGCAAATGCGTCTCTAATTTTAATATACGGATTATTTCCCCATGTGATATGACTATATACTTGCTTTGTAAATTACAGGCAATAATTTCATAATGCTAGACTTGCACATTAAATTATAACTAGTAGCAACACATTTTGCTAAAAGTAGTATGAGAGAGGATTCCAGAACTTTGAGCACAGTCTATCACATTTTTTCCCAAATGGAATGTTACTTTTTTGGTCAATCAGGGCACATCTGGCAAAAATATTTTTATTGCCTGTAAGTGTCTCAGTCTCCTCTCACACTAAACTGGCTGATGCATAGTATCTAAAATTGGGTATGTGCAAACTCACTTGCCAAGAAAGCAAGAAATCATTTTTTGGATGTGGCATCTGAAAAAAAAAATAATGTAAAGTCTCATGAGCTTTTTGTTACATTATTAGTTTAAAAATTGTCTGTGTGCAGTCTTACACCAGATAAAATGGCAAAAAAAGGCCTCAACTGACTGTGATTCTAAGTAATCCTGAAAAATTATCCAGCCTTAGATCTTACTCAGGTAAAAATTTTGTGAGTAATGGGATGGCATGGTTTATTCCCCAAAAGCAGGAAAGGAAAGAAGGAAGAGAGGAAGTATGAAGAGGGGGATAGGGAGAGAGGGAGGGAGGAAAGTAGGACAGAAGGAAGAAAGGAAGGACAGAATGGAAGAAAAAATCAGTTTCTGTGGTTTCTGTTATGAGCAATGATTTCCCTCCCCTTCAGACAAAATAAAGAATATATATAAAAGTAAATAAAGAATTAGGATACTGTAGCTTTATTGGTAGTGAAATAGAAGATAAAAGATGAGCATGTAGTCAACCGGGGTGATAGATCTTGGTACTGACCCCCCCCCCCGCCCCCGCCTTGGCTGCGCAGTTATAAAGCAATGAACTAGAAATGGAATAAGGGTAGCAAACTGGGGAGAGCTGTGGGAGTATTCAAGGAGACAGTGCGCACAGAGTTCTGAGTATAGTGCCGACGCTTACTTGGCCATTATTAAGTGCAGCTGCTATTAGTAATACTGTTATTGTTAATTACAGCAGTAATATTGGTAGTAGAAAGAAGCTCCTAAAATCTTCTACAAAGATGTCTGAAAAACCAAAGGCATAATAATTTGCACGCAGTCTTCCTGAGAGGTCTGTTGGTTTTAGAGGAAGTGCAGAACCTTCCCTAACCAATCTATAAGAAAATAATTAGTTCATGTTTACTTCTGTGAAAGCTTACAGTCTACTTTCAGGAATGAGAAGAATGCACTTAAAAAGGGAAAAATCAATTTTAGAAGATGATGGAAGACGATTGCTACTACTAGATTTCAGAACTTCAGATGGTAAAGCCTGTCAAAGAAAACCAAAGCTGGATAGTAGTTAAAGTGATAAAAACAGATTTTACTCAGGACTTGCGATAGGGGAAAACAGACCTCAGTATGGAACTAGGCTCAATTCTAAATATAAGAAATAGTGGGGATGTATAGCCGAGGAACAGGACGGAGTCAGTGGATGAAAAAATTACTAAAAGTATTTCTTTTCTAAGGTGAACTAACAGAATGCATGCTGAAGGCAGGCGAGAGTGGCCAGATATTACCTGCAGGATGGTGAGGAATAAGGAATTTGGTCAGATATCAAGGGTTACTGCTAACCCTTTTACTGAGATATTGAGGGTGGGAGATTCTGGCTAAACCGACTTAACAAGATTCTTGCTTAAAAAAAAAGGTGAAGAAGGAAGTCAAAATGTTGAAGCCTGGTTGAGGAGAGTTAAGTCTGATTAAAATTTGGTCAAGAAGAGATCTTTCCAATTTACAAGTTAAAAAAAAAAATCCCTGAAGAAATTGGATTTAGGCTAAACCATGATGGTTGACTGGAGTCACATCTGAAGAGAGGTCATTGTAACAGCAGTTACCAAAACTCAACCGAAAATGTGATTGGAAATTACAGACATTCAGGTGAATGGGAAGTAATGGAAACTGATATAACATGAGAGGAAGAAAATGAGTGCCTGATAAAAATAGCAGACTAAGTATAATTAGATTAATAGGCATATGGTAACTGGCTTGGGTCCCCACAGAGATGCTAGTTCTGAACTATACTTTGATGTGATATTCTTAGTCTAATATATTAAGTTGTATTGAAGTTACCACCTCTAGCAAACTCATTGATTATTTTTTAAGGATGATGTTCAGGACAATTTTCTTACATCACATGATGTCTTCATTATGTGAACATCCTGGAGAAATTCTTATCATTTGTTCCAAGAATAATACTTTCTTCTATAGTTTATTTAATTCTATTTGATAGAGTATGGATTTTATAAGTGACTGTTTCCATGTTGAACGTTAGAATTGCAGAGTTTTACTTGGACCGAAAACTCCAGTGAAACAGAAGTACAGTGGTGGAGGTGGAACACATCAGTTCTTAGAGTGGCTTTTGGATTCTTTAGCCAGTGACAGAATGGTGAGGCGGGGGAGCATCTTGGCAGCAGAGGTTCAAGAGAGCCAGTAGGAATAAAAGGAAGGAGAAAGGTGATACCTGTAAAACGCTATAGGAACTACTGACCCATGCCCTCATCCCCTACTGTTTGCAACACAGAGAGACACACAAACACTGGGGAACCATTTACATGCTGGGAGGCATAAAGTAAATATTTTGTTAATTATTTACCCCCTGACTGTTTTTTTCAAACTGGTTGGATAATGGTTATGAAGGTAAAATATAAGCATGCAGAAAATTTAAGACAGAGAAAAGTGCAGAGAATATTTGGGGATAGAATCAAACAGTTTCTTTGGTTCAAGCCAAGGTTAATTCAGAGTTAAAGTGAAGAATGAGTTTAGATAGAACATTTTGGGAACAGATGCAAAAGTTAAGAACAGATGTTGGAAGGCTCTGACTATCACACAAAAGAGTTTAATTTTATTCTCCAACTTAATAGAAACTGTTTTACACATTTGTGTAGAGTACTAATGTTATGATAATGGTATTGTAGGAAGATTAATTTGGTAGTGTAACCTCTGTTTATTCAAACAATGATGTATTGAGTGTCTACTATTTTCAAGATTCTATGCTTCTGTTTCAGGTGATATAAGTTGACTTCGTGCTTAAAGGTTTAACCAGGATGTGTTTAATATTTACTATGTCACAGGCATAGTGCTTAGTGCTCAGAATCAAACAGGAGGACATGGAAGATAAGGAAGAAAAAAAGAGCAGATAATAATATAATGTGTTTGATTTAGTTAGGTTCCCATGAACAACACACAATCAAATGCTACTGCAATTCAAAAGAGGAAGAAATTATATCTAGTTGGCTACAAAGGGCAGCCACTACTGGAGTTCTCAAAAGTTCTGGTACCCACCCTTATCAGCACATTTCTTATCACTTGGCAAACAAACAAACAAAAATTCCTCCCAGCCCCCTTGAAGAGCATCTTCAGTCCCTGGTACCTTGGTTTTGTGTAGTAAGTCCATTTTAGCGTGCCTATTTATCTGAGCCCATGTTCCCATCTTTCATGTTTCACCATGGAAATTTTGGCATCCATATGAATTTAATGAGATTCATAGTCTTTTCCAATCAGTCATCCCAAAAAGACATTAGAACTGTCTCCCAGTGCCTTTAACAAGATATTGTATCTTGTGTCAATGGAGAATTCTCCCATATTGACAAAATTTCCCTCACCCAGCTTTATAGTTTGCCCTTCTTTCTTCAGCTCCCTCAAAGATTTACTTCCAGGCAAACTCTCCCTGTCCTTGTCAGTACATGATAGCCAGACCCTGCAGAACCTTTGGAATATAATCATTCAAATCCCTTAGAAGCCCTATTGCTTACCAGTTGGGTCATGCTTAGATTTGTTTCTTTTCACTTATCTAGTGGGCCAGTCGGAGAGACAGGGGCAGACACTGAGGGAGAAAAGCATTGTCTTCTAAGGCACCTGCCCAGTATTCAGTCAAACCATGGTCACTGTCACCTGACAAAGAACGTGGACAACTTCTGAAATCTCAGAGAGTTTGGTGTGATTGGAGACTTCAGGGATCTCGAGTCTACCCAGATAGCCCAATTACCATAGCAGGTCCCTGACTCTGGCACAGAAGGCTTTCATGTTGGCTGAAAATTTAGCCTCCTCTTAAGAGCAGTCATTCTTGTGATTTATTATGTGCCCGGTCTTCAGCTCTGTCTGTCATCTGGCTCCAGGAGATGAGAGTCTCTCCAAATGCTATCAAATAAGATATCTGGTGCTCATACTTTGCTTTACGTAGGGCATTACTTCATTTGAGCCAGTCATTTGCTCTATTAAAAGCATAAATTATGTTCAGCAATAGCCGTATTTTTTCTTGTATATATATATATATATATATATATATATATATATATATATATATATATATGTATGTATGTATGTATAGTCAGATTACAATGTTGTGTCAGTTTCTGGTGTACAGCACAATGATTCAGTCATGCATGAATATACATATATTCATTTTCATATTCCTTTTCCACCATAACCTTATCCCCTACTTCTCAAATGACTGAGCTATTGTACCCAACTGTACATCCCTTTGCACTTGCATCCCCTTCCCATTCACTAAGTGAGAACATCTTAGCACTTACACTTCTTCAGCACATCAAGTATCATCAGTACTTCACCTTTCACAAGTGACAGGGTTCTCGCTGTTATATGGCCAGAGGTGGTACCAACCCGAGAATCCTGTTCTTCAAGGAGGCTGGGAGGATTTTTTGTTTGCTTGTCTATTTCCTAGGACCATTTGTGTTATGAAGTATTTTATCTCAAGTGCTCAAGAAGCAGAGCTTGAGATGAGATTCTTGTGCAACAGAGCCATTGAGTGTATATTCTTACTGTGAAAGTTGGAAGGGTGTGAGGGAAGCAGAACAAGGCAGAGAAAGGACTTAGGCAAAGATAATGGATTCAGCAGCCTTCTAGGCATTTCTGAGCAAAGTAGCTTTCATCAAGTGTCAAATATTAAGAAATGGAGTCAGAGGTTTTATTACATGTTACCAACAGCAGCTACTAGAGAAGGCCAATTCAAACTTTACCCCTTAATTCACAAACTTACGAATTCTCACTATTGGAGACATAGCAGCACGTATTAGCTGGTGGTTTGGCATAATGACCATACCTTGAAGGATAAAATCCTAACTCTGCCATGTTGCTGTCTCCAAGCTGACATCCTGACTGAACCTTGACAGACCATTGTACCATATTATTTGTCCTGCTATTTCTTGAATATGGGTTATATGATGAGACATTTGTGCCTTGAAGTGGTATTCCTTTGCCCTGAGTAGTCCTCTGAGCTGAGGCAATATTGCATAGGATAAGATATCAACAAGAATTATTATATATTTTATGTTAGTACTGTTGGTGGAAGGCAAACTCATTTGTCGTAGGTCTTGCTTCTGAGTAAGGATGAATTGCTACATTCTCCAGGTTAGAAGAGATCTGATTAATCATGTCTTCAAGTAGATAACAGGCCTTCTCAAGGAATTATGTCATGTCCAGGACTCAATATTTGTCTCTGCTGCTAGCCGGGGCAGTAGCTAGATCAGCTTTGATAAGTTGGACCCTGTTCTGTTGAACTAATGCATAGCTTCCAATGCTGCCACAATGACAATGATGTACATTGTCCCATTGACCCAGCACTGAAGTGGCCAAGAGGAGACTCTACTCTGACTGACATTCACAGAACCAATGACCCTGCCCATCTGGTTTTAGAGAGTTGCCTCTGAGGTGGATGCTTTCTGAGGATATTAATGTTTGACAAAATGATTTCTAGTCTGTTGTCCAATCTCATTTGTTCATGTATGTATTTATATATATACATATATACATATATATATCCAGTAAAATGATTGTAGTATGACTGCCATTGTAGCAATAATTATCACCTTTATCACATTACATAATTATGTATTTTTTAAGTGGTTAGAATAATTAAATTCTAGTCTCTTAGTAAGTTTGTTCATTATAATATAATGTTGTTTATATTCAATATACTGTGTGTTAGATCTCTCGGTCTTATTTCCTTATTTACTACTTCTTGTAACTTTGTACCCTTAAACAACTAAACCCCCAGCCCCCTGGTGGCCATTTTACTCTCTGTTTTTGTTTTTTCTTTTTAAACAGAAAGTGAAGTGATTACCAGGGACAACATCAGTGGACCTTGTATTTTTATTAGGACAACATATGAATTTAAGGGATGCAGAAAAGCAGTTCTAAGAGGCAAGTTTACAGTGATAAATGCATGTTTTAGGAAACTAGGAAGATCTCAAATAAGGAATCTAAGCTTTCACCTCAAGAAATAAAAAAAGAAGAACAAATTAAGCCCAAAGTTAGCAGAAGAAAGGAAATAATAGAGATCAGAGCAGAAATAAATGAAACAGAAAATAGAAAAACAATAGAAAGAATCGGCAAAATTAAGAGCTGATTCTTTCAGAAAATAAACAAAATTGACAAAACTTTAGCTAGACTAAGAAAAACAGAGAGAAGACAAATGGAATTAGAAATGAAAGAGGAGAGATTACAACGAATACTACAGGAATACACAGGATCATAAGAGATTACTATGAACAACTATATGTCAGCAAGTTAGATAAACTAGAAGAAATGAATGGATTTCTGCAAACACACAACCTACAGACAGAATCAGGAAGAAATAGAAAATTAGAACAGAATAATAGTGAGCAAAGAAATTAAATTAATAATCAAAAACCTCCTAACACAGAAAACCCCAGGATTAGACAGCTTCATTGGTGAATTCTATGAAACATTTAGAGAAGAATTAACACAAATCCCTCTCAAATTCTTCCCAAAAAATCAAAGATGAGGGAACATGACCAGACTCATTCTACAAGGTCAGCATTACCCTGATACCCAAGCCAGATAAGGATACTACAAGCAAAGAAAACTTTAGACTAATATCCCTGATGAATATAAGTGCAAAAATCCTCAACAAAGTATTAGCAAACCTAATTCAAGAACACATTCAAAGAATTATATATCATAATCAAGTGAGATTTATCCCTGGGATGCAAGGATGTTTCAACTTCCACAAATCAATAAATGTAAACATCACACAAAATCACAAGATCATTGCAATAGATGCACAAAAAGCACTTGACAAAATGCAACTTCCTTTCACGACAAAAACCCTTGACAGATTGCGTATAGGAGGAACATAGCTCAACATAATAAAAGTCATATGATAAAACCACAGCTAACATTATACTCAATAGAGAAAAGCTGAAAGCTTTTTTTCTAATATCAGGAACAAGACAAAGATGGCCGTTCTCACCACTCTTCTCCATACAGTACTGGAGGTCCTAACTAGGGCAATTATGCAAGACAGAAAAATAAAAGGTATTCAAATCAGAAAGGAAGACATCAAATTGTCACTATTTACAGGTGATATAATTTTACATGTTGAAAATCCATCCTAAAAACCCAACAAAAAACGTTTGAAACTGATCGACAAATTCAGTAAAGTTGCAGGATAGAAAATCAACACACAGAAATCAATTGTGATTCTATGCACTAACAATGAAATACCAGAAATAGAAATAGAGAAGACAGTCTGATTCACAATAGTATCAAAAGCAATAAAATACTTAGGGATACATCTAACCAAGAAAGTGAAAAACCTGTACAATGAAAATGACAAGATTTTTGCTGAAATTGAAGAAGACACAAAGAAAGGGACAGATACTTGTGTTCATGGATCAGAAGAATTAATATTGTTAAAATGTCCATACCACCCAGAACCATCTATAGAGTTAATGTAATCTCCGCAAAAATATCAAAGTCATTCTTCACAGAAATGGGAAAAAAAAATCCTATATTCCACAAGAGACTCTGAATAACAGAAGAATCTTAAGGAAAAAGAACAAAGCTGGAGATTATCATACTCTCTGATTTCAAACTCTACTACAAAGCTATAGGAATTAAAATATTATGGTATCTGTATCTCCTATCTTTGAAAAGTCAATGAATTTCTCTTTTTCTGAGACACGTGTGCCTTGGAAATTAGTTCAGGCGTTCTTGGGAAACACATTGGGGGCATTTTTTCTAAGCATACTTCTTTAACAGGGCATTTTCCTTCTTCAAGGAGCTCTGAGTAAGTGAATTGATTTAGACCTTGAAACCCGGCGAGAGAGAACAGTTTTTATTTTAGCCTTTGATGACAGTTTTCTGCTTGCCAGCAATTAATTTCTGTTTTGCAAGATGAGCGGCATCTTGGTTGTCTGTCCACTTGTCTCAGCCTAAGGAACATTATTAACTATTCCAGCAGATGCCTGTTGAGCATCTTTACTTTCACTCCAGACCTTTTATGTTATGCTACCTTTTATGTTAATCACATCCACCTGGCCTGTACAGATTAAGTGTTGTCACCTAGCTTTTGACATTATGAGATCCCAGCATCCTCAATCAAATTAAGGAGTCTGGTTCAACAGAAGCATCTCCTAGTTAACCTTGTCCTACAGAGGACAGCTGCCAGTGAACTTCTCAAAGATTCCATTGCCATCTTCATCAGATTATTTCTTACGGGTTTCCTGAAAACATATGTTCAGGTGGTGCATTCTTGGTACTTATGTAGTGACTCCATCTTAATAGTCCCACTTTGCTGAGTTTTCTAATGTCTTCTGCAGGACTCTGTCATAAGTTTCCCATTTATCTTCTGTAAGTAGGTTTTCGTGTTCATGTTTCTAGTCATCACCCCAGCTGACTCTTAGGACTGGATGCGGTATTGTTGTGTGTAGATTTAATCCTCAAGGAGCAAAAGAGTGTTCTACATTATTAAAGTCTTCCTTCTCCAGCCCTGCATTCTGCAACCACTCCCTCAGTCCCATCCTCCTAGAGAAAATAACATATTTTTTTGTTTGTTTGAGCTGTTCTGGGTTTGGGACCTAGAATTGTCCTGAGCACTAATGATGGGAGGCAGATGCAGGTCTTAAATAGAACAAGCATTATCTTCCTGTGAGGTCCTACTTTCCGTGGCCACTGTGGCCTCTAGCAAGTAGAGCTCTTCTGAAATTGTCAAGGCTGCTTCTGTAGGTGTGTAGAGTTTAGGAATATTTACAATTTTAAGATGCTCATGCTTATCAATCAAAATTATCTAGATTTCAGATCTCATTATCTCACCTTTTCCCCACCAGGACCTTGGTTTTGGTTCAGAGATTTATTGATTATAAGTGTTTCATGTCCTTTAAGCTTGGTAGAATACTTGGTTTGATTTTCTGTGAAGTCTTCAGAAATTAGAATTTTCTTAAAACCTGCCATAGAAATACCCTCTAGCATTCTCATCATTTCTTAAATTGACAGTTGGCTGAGCTGACTATTTCTTTTCTTTTTTGTTTAAGGAATCCTAAAGCCAATAGCAGGAGGAAATCTATGATTCTTAAAGTGTTATAATTAGCATTACCTCCACTTTTGTGGGCCCCCACCCCCATGTTATACACAGTTAAGGCACAATCCTCCTCAAACCAACCTATAGATTCAATGTCAACGGGCTTTTTCTCTGAAAAGGTCTCTGAAGTTAAGAGTCCAATAGACCAGCAAGTAAAGCCCTGTATACAGAATTGGGTAATATATTTACTGATGAAGGTAATCCCACAGTGCTTGCCAGTTTGTGCCACAATGGAATTAAGACCTGAACAAGGGGCACAAGAGATTGATTGGGTAGAAGAGGCGAGGAACAAAGAAGTACCAAAAAAGACTCCATGAAGTTGAGCCTATAAAAAAATAAATAAATAAAGTGTAAGGTGGGAGGGAAATAATTAATTTGGCCTCTTACAAGTGAAATATTGGCAATCGGAGTGTCTCCCTGTGCAGAATAGCTAGTCAGCCCACAGTAACAGTGAAGCTATAAGCATGGGTGAAATCACCAGGAAGAGGGTTAGAGAAAGAAGAAAAGAAATTCAAGTATTGAAAGTCAGAATTAAAGTGGCATTCCTAATGAACAGCCAAGATGAGGGAGAAGTAACAGTGGGAACTATTAGGCTGTAAGCGTTTGATATATTAAAGGTGTTCAGATATGACCCTGAATCAGAGTTGTTTGGTAAGCTGGTTTTGACAGCCTGGTTTAAACTACATTGCATTCATCTGAAAAGTAATGACAATTAATAATGAAGCTTAGAATGATACAATAAAAAGTGTTTTACATCTCAGTAGTTTTATTGTTGTAAAAACAAAAATTTCAAATATTCTATTTTATTGAATTTTTATAATCTTTTAAGGTGGGTGGTACATATATATTTAGCCCCATTATCCCATTAAGAAAATAAAATGTCTATCAAATGTAATGATTGTCCTGAGATCATACAGCTAGTAAATGACGTAAATGAAACAGACACCTGATTCAGCTTTCTAACTCAATGCAGTTTCTACTGTGTAGCCTAATACAAGATAATTTTTTCCTACTTTAGGTGCTAATCTAATAATGGAAAATATGACAATTACTGCTCTCACACTGGGAGATGAACACATTAAAAGTGGGCTAGGGCAATGGAGGTGAAAATAAGGAAGACCATAAGTCTGAGCATGTACAGAGGGCTTTGAATTTTTTTTTAATATGCCAACGTGCTTCTCTCCTGATGATGGATTTCAGATAATAGTGATCATCACTGTTGGGATTAATTTTCTATATGACTATATTGTAACCATTTAATCTAACTGATTTGCTTTTACTGGCAATTATAGACTCTCACTATTAACTTAATGAATGCATGCTTTCCTATTATCCATATATTTTATGTGATATTTGGAAGATTGGGGCATAAAAACTATAAAGGAAATCTACATAAACCACATTAAATTATGCTCCCAATACTGAGAGTTTCAGTACTACGAATGCCTCCCTATCTAAATAAAATGCTGCTACTTGCGGTCCACAGGATATATGCTGGTTTGAGTAAAAGTGATGGATTGGTCCTGGTCCATCCACTCTCTGTCCTTGGATCTAACTTGTGGCATGATGATGAATATTTACAAGAGGGATGGCCTAAGTAAGCGGTATTATTTTTGGCCCTGGTGAGTTTAAGAAAAGATAAATCTATGATGTTAGCAGCCTCTATCCATCTTAAGAGAACATCAGAAAATATTAGGTGGAAATGATTTAATCCATTTGGAGAAAAAAGTGCTCTTAGACCCATATAACAGTATAATTATATTGCAGAGTGACATAGCTTGCCTTTCTATAGCAAGGGATCTAGGGATAATATTAACTGGAAGCAAGCTAAAAATAAATGAATTGGCATGCCTTGTATATTTTAAGGTCATGAGCAACCTAATTTTTCTAGAGCTAATAGTAATTAATGTATTATCCAGCAGACTGTCCTTGGGAGGAAGTGCAGAGTAAATACAACCCCTGATTTAGAGGTTGATTGAACAGAGGCTCAGAAGGAAGAAATCTCCAACATTACTTTCTCTATCATTGTCATGATTAAAGTAGTTTTTCAATAAGTCATTCTCTACATATAAAGCTAACTCATTTTTGCTTTTACTGTTTCCTACTGCGTCTTTTTTGTGTTTTCCTTGTTTTGTAATTTGTTTAACTCCCTACCTGAGTCCTCTCAAATCTTTCAAAATCCAAACTGAGCCTTATTCTTTGCTGTATCTGTCATGACGCCTATCAGGATAACCTGATCACAGTAAACAAAGAACAAGTGCTTCTTGAATGAGAAATAAATGAGTAAGTACATTCATTACTGAAAGGTATGCACGCGATAAATAGAGGGACCTAACTCCTGATCTTGTTTGCAGTGTATTTGTTCTCTAAGGTCTACGTGCGAAGGTATACCTATTGAAATATGAGTAATATTACTTATCAAGCCCCTACTATGTTCCAGTCACTGTTCTTGACTCTGGGGATACGGAAATAAATGAAACAGACAAATCTCTAGCCTAACGGAACTTTCACCCTAATGGATAGCAATACACAGGAAACAAATACACAAACTACATACGTATATGAGACAGTGATAGGAACTATTAGGGAAAACAAAGTAGGGCAAGCAGATAGGGAGTGACAGGTTGGGAACATTATGACTAGGGAGGTAAGGAAAGGCTTTACTGAGAAAATGGGTGTTTGAACAAAGCCCTGATGGAGGTAAGGGAGTCCCCATGCAGATATTTAAGAGAAGAGGGGTCTAAGCAGAGTATCCTTCTGCAGCGCCGTTCCTCCAGTGAACACAGAACAGCAAGAGTACTGATTTTCCAGCAATCAATACGAGCAAATAGGTTAGTAGAGGGTGACATTTGAGAAGCAATTGGAAGGTCAGATACATAGATGTGTACATAATTGTGAGAACATTGGCTCGTACTTTGAGCAAGGGAAATCCATTTGGAAGCCTGTTTTCATAGGATTACTCTGCGACTGTGTTGAAATTAGACTGTAAATGAGGATGGGCATTAATAGGAAGATCAATGCAGAGGTTTTTGCAATAATCCAGGTGAGAGATGAATAAACTAGGTGAAGACATCAGTGCAGGCAGTGAAAAGTGGTGTGATTTTAGACATAATTTAGAGGTAGAACAAACAGAATTTCCTGATAAGCTGGATGTGGAGTTTGAAAGAGAGGGGGAGAAAAAGATAATGACTGCAAAGTTTCTGGACTGAAGAACTGAAAGAATAGAATTGTCATTAATGGACACAGGGAAGAACCGTTTTTCTTTGTGTGTGCATAGAGGGAATGAGTTTTGTTTTTAAAAAAGATTTGAATTTGTGATTTTTCAAGATGTTCACTAGCCCTAAGTGGAGATGTTAATTATTAAAGTCTGGAGAGTAAGAGTGACATTATGCCTGGAAGTAAAAATTTAGGAGTCATTAACATTAAGAGAGTTTTTGAAGCCATGAAGCTAAAGTAGATCACTAAGAAAGTGAAGGAAGATAAATAAGACAGAACAAGGGAAGGGGGGAGAAAGAAAGGGAAGAGATGGAAAGTGAAGAGGTGCAGAGAAGAGAGCAACAAAAGAGAAGAAAAAATAAGAGACGGGAAAAGAAATGAACTGACTCTTGGAATGCTACAGTAATAAGAAGGGAAGAGAGACAAAAAAGAAAGATAGAAAGAAAGAAAGAAAGAAAAAGAAAGAAAGAAAGAAAGAAAGAAAGAAAGAAAGAAAGAAAGAAAGAAAGAAAGAAAGAAAGAAAGAAAGAAAGAAAGAAAGAAAGAAAGAAAGAAAAGGAAGAAAGGAAGAAAGGAAGAAAGAAAGAAAAGCAGGAGAGGGATGTGCCTGTATTACTTTTCTATTGCTACTGTAACAAGATCCCACCAATGTAGTGGTTAAAACAACAGATTAATTTCCTTCGAGTTCTGAAAGTCGGAATCTGAAAATAGGCTTCACTGGACTAAAATCGAAGTGTCATGAGGATTTCACTCCTTCTGGAGCATCTGGGGGAGAATCTAGTGCCTTGACTTTTCCAGTTTCCACAGGCCACTTGCCTGCCTTGGCTCATGGTTCTTTCTCCCGTTCTGAAAGCCAGGAGTCCCATCACTCTGACATGTTTCTGCCATTATACCTCCTTCTCTGATCTGACCTTCCTGTCTCCTCCTATAATAAAAACCCTCGTATTACACTCAGCCCACCTGGATAATCCAGGATTATACACCCGTTCCAAGACCCTTAACTTAATCATGCATTTTAGTCCCCTTTTTTTTTTTGCATGTAAGGCTCTGGGAATTGGGACATGGATATCTTTGGGAGGACCATTATTCTGCCTGTCACACTGATGACTTAACTAGAGAGGTTCTCATCACAAGAAAAACATTTTTCAAAATGTTTCTTTAATTTTGTATCTATATGAGATGATGGCTGTTCACTAAACTTACTGTGGTCATCATTTCTTGATGAATGTGAGTCAAATCATCTTGTATGTGCCTTAAACTTACACACTGTTGTATGTCAATTATATCTCAATAAAACTGGAAGGAAAAAAAAACAATACCAGACAGTATGTTGTTTTGAAATTCAGGTGAAGCACATGCTTTAAAAAGGAGAAATATTTCACTATGCCACATGTCTACTGATAGGTCAAGTAAGATGAAACTGGAAAGTGATCATTGGACTTAATAGAGGAATTTGGGTCACAGTTTAAGGGTGAAAGTCTTTTGGTGTGGATTCAAAGAGTATATATATAGAGAGAAAGAATTTTAGGCAACTAGTATGAACAACTTTCATCAAGAAATTTTGCTCCAAAGCGGGAAAATAAAAGCATGTGACAAATAAAGGGGGAATAGCAGTCATTACAAGTTAATTTTTAATGGGAGAAATAACATTTATAAATTATATGCATCATATATGCACCAGCACAGTAATATATGCTGACAGTAACGATTTAGAGAAGCTTGAATGAAGCAGGAGAGAGAGCATGTTAAACTCCCGCAAAGTGCTTGAGTAGGCGAACAGCAGTGAGATCCAGCACAGAGTGGAAGGGCTGACAGTCATACGCACACAGCATGCCCATACTAACGTGAAGAACGAAAGGAAGGTAGATATGGAATGAACATCTTTTTTTTTTTAAACATTTTTTATTGATTTATAATCATTTTACAATGTTGTGTCAAATTCCAGTGTTCAGCACAATTTTTCAGTTATTCATGGACATATACATACTCATTGTCACATTTTTTTCTCTGTGAGTTATCATAACATTTTGTGTATATTTCCCTGTGCTATACAGTGTAGTCTATTCTACAATTTTGAAATCCCAGTCTATCCCTTCCCACCCTCCACCCCCCTGGTAACCACAAGTCTGTATTCTCTGTCTGTGAGTCTATTTCTGTCCTTTATTTACGCTTTGTTTTTGTTTGTTTTTGTTTTTGTTTTTTAGATTCCACATATGAGCGATCTCATATGGTATTTTTCTTTCTCTTTCTGGCTTACTTCACTTAGAATGACATTCTCCAGGAGCATCCATGTTGCTGCAAATGGCATTATGTTGTCGGTTTTTATGGCTGAGTAGTATTCCATTGTAGAAATATACCACTTCTTCTTTATCCAGTCACCTGTTGATGGACATTTAGGCTGTCTCCATGTTTTGGCTGGAATGAACATCTTTAATGTTTGCTTTGTTCCAAATGAGATGGGAAGTAATGTCAGAACAAAAATGGAACAGAAGGCATTCAGATTTGTAAGAGAAATGAGAAAACTTGAAAGTCATCCAGAAAAGTGAGTGGTTGGTCTAGGGGACGATGGTATGATTTCTGGGCAGCACTAAGGGACCACTTAAAGTTTGATGTGATAAATTTATCATTATACGGGCATGATGTGTGTGTGCACATGCCTGTATATGCATATTTCCAGTCCCGTTCAGTGATACAAGTACAGAACCAGAAGAGGCAAAAAGCTAAATTTAAGGACCTAACACTGATCCAGCTTTCCATTACCTTTTACCCATTACCTCTGTAAAGACTGCCGTTCTGAAGATTCTATTAGAACTCCATGAGATAGCAGATGATGGCCAGATTTACTCCATTCAGCCATCCTGGCTAACCTAATTTCAGATCTGTGTAAAGGTCAAAGGGACACAAGGGGAAAAAAGTTCTACTGAAAAAGAAAAATTAAAATTCTGAACACTCACTGCTGTGAACAGTTGTTAGATATTTACATGGCATCCATTCTTTCTCTTCCTTCCTTTCCAAAAATATGCTTTCCCTTTAGGGAATCATTACTCCCTGGCAGTATTACAGCTATGCGATTTGGAGAGGAGACACTCAGTGTCCAGCTCTAGGGCTGGCCATGATGTATGTGTGCAGATACCCACCATCCAAGAACTGGGGCTGATGGTCCAGAAATAAGCCAATCAGACCTTGGCATTCCACCAAGTATAGTCAGTTGTTCACTGTTAGCATGAACAGTATGTACCTAAAGATTCCTGAAATATTCTGGATGATGTTGAATGAAGAGTTTGAGGACTATAAACAAAGAAACATCTAGGTCTAGCTGGTGGCACTGACCAACAGGTTGCTATTATAACCAACGGCGGACTTAAGAGGCAATCTTGAGATGAAAACTTTGTCTGGGGGAGAGGGGAGGTGAAACACAGAGGAATGGAATCGTGGCCCTAATATTATTATATCAAGCACCCCCACTACCTCTATATTTTCAGTTGTAAAAGTTGTTGGATTATATTGTTTAAGTCATCTTGAGTTTAGTTTTCCAGTACAACTGAACGCATCCAAAGTAACACACTCATTTTAGCTTGTCTACTCACTCTCTGAAATGGAGTTATTCCTTAATCTTTATAATGAGCCAGTTAATAAAAATTATAGTGACCTTGGATATCATCTAATGCAGAAGTTTAGTCTATATTTAAATTTCACATATAGCATTACTAGCAACTGCAGTCTAACATTTCAGAACCCAGCCAGGACAATGAGACCCATACCAGGTAACTAAGTAGAAGAAATTTAATACAGAAGATCAGTTATGAAACTATTAGAAGGACTTTAAGAATAATCAGGAGATATGAAGGAACTCGGAGGTTAGCAAATTTAAGAAGATGCCCTCAATCCTAGGGCTGGAGTGACCAAGGAAGGAAAGTGTGCTAAGCACAGTCTAGGAGCCAAAGCCAGACACCAGAAACTGTAACCACAACCATGGGAGAGCCCGCCTGCATTTCAACCAGGAAGAAGTGGCCACTGCTACTTTGTCACGATGGTGATGGAAGGAGGGGGAGAGATGTTTTGACTTCTTCCTTTCTTTCACCGTTCAATCTCCTGACAGTAGCTTCCGTTAATCACAACAGTTGGCAGAGTGGCCTTGGGGGAGAAAAAAGCAACCAACCAACAAATAAAAACAAAAAGTAACTTTTAGAGAAGAGTCAGCGTCTCTGCTAAGATCAGAGCATGAATATGGGAGAAAACAAGCAAATGACTGGAACGTGGGAATGTAGTTTGTCCGTGAATACTGCACTGGTGTGTGTAAATGGGATTATGTGCTGTAACAGGTAAATCCCAAATGTCAGTGGCTTAACAAACAGAAAGTTTATTTGTCATTCAGTTAAGTTTAATCATGAGGTTTAGGTTAGTAGGGGTACAGGATCTTTGCATCTTGTGATACCGTTATCCTCTGTCTTTATAGTGCTCCACTTAACTGAACGAGGAGAAAAAGAGATAAAAGATCATATGCGAAAGATCTTTACTTGGTGTATGACCCTGGAAATGTCACTTAGACACTCTCTTTTTTTTCCAGCTTTGTTGAGATATAACACCGTGTGAGATGAAGGAATACATTGTGTTAATTAGATACACTAATATATTGTAGAATAATTGTCAACATAGCATTGGCTAACACCTCCATTGAGTCACACAATTACCATTTCCTTTTTGTGGTGAGAATATTTAACATTTACTGCCTTAGAAGTTTTCAAGTATATGGTACAGTATTGTTAATGGTATCACCATGCTGTACATTAGATTCACAATACTTACACATCTTCCAGCTGGAAGTTTGTACAATTTGACCACAATCTCCCATTTCCCACTTTTCCTGCCCAGTCCCTGATAAGAATCATTCTACTCTCTGTTTCTATGAGTTTGGGTTTTTTCTTCTTTTTAGACTACACACATAAGATCATACAGTATTTGCCTTTCTCAGACTTATTTCACTCAACACAATACCTTCAAGGTCCATCTGTATTGTCACAAACAGTAGGATTTTCTTCTTTTTCATGGCTGAGTGATACTCCATTTTTTGTGTGTGTGCACGTGTGTACATAGATACACACATACCTGTATCTAGCTCACATCTTCTTTATCCATTCATCCATTGATGGACACTTAGTTTATTTCTGTATCTTGGCCCTTGTGAATAATATTGCAATAAATACGGGAATACAGACATCTCTTTGATATCTTTTTATTTCCTTTGGGTATATACATCAAGAAGTAGGATTGCTGGGTCATATATTAGTTCAATTTCTAATTTTTTGAGGAAATTCCACACTGTTTTCCATAACGGCTGTACCAATTTACATTCTCACCAATGGTGCATACGAGTTCCCTTTTTCCCACATAATTGCCAACACTTGTTATTTATTATCTTTTTGATGATAGCCACTCTAACATGTATGAGTTGACATCTCATTAAGGTTTTGATTTGTAATTCCTTGCTAGTTAGTGCTGTTGAGCATCTTTTCATGTGCCTGTGGGCCAATTGGATATCTTCTTTGGAAAAATGTCTATTCAATTCCTTTATTCTCTCCCATTCCAAAGCTTGCTTTTTCATCTTGTTGATTGTTTCCTTTGCTGTGCAGAAGTTTTTAGCTGATGTATTCACATTTGATTTTTGCTTTGTTGCTTGTGCTTTGGGTGTCATGTCCCCCCCAAAAAATTGTTGTCAAGACCAGTGTCAAAGAGATTTTCCCTTATGTTTTCTTCCAGAAATTTTACAATTTCAGGTCTATGTTTAAATCTTTCATCCATTTCAAGTACATTTTTGTGAATGGTGTAAGATAGGGGTCCAATTTCACTTTTCTGCTTGTGGTTATTCAGTTTTCCCAACACCATTTATTGAAGAGACGATCCTTTTGTTTTTAAACATTCTTGGCTCCCTTGTCAAATATTAGTTGATTGTGTGTGACTTCTAAGCCCTTGATTCTGTTCCATTGATCTCTGTGTCTGTTTTTATGATGTACCATTCTGTTTGGATTATGATAGCCTTTTTAGTATAGTTTAAAATCAGGCCGTATGATGCCTCCAGCTTTGTTCTTTATTCTCAGGATTGCTTTGGCTATTTGGATCTTTTGTTCTTCCATGCAAATTTTAGGACTGCTTGCTCTATTTCTGTGAAAAGATCCATTGTAGTTTCGATAGGGATTGCATTGACTACTAAACATGGCCTCAGGCAGAACGGACATTTTTACATTTATTTTTGTGATCCTTATCACGGGCTCTCTTTCCACTTGTTTTTTGTCTTCTCCAATTTTAAAAATCAATGTCTTGTAGTTCTTTTCTTGCAGATATTTCCACTTCCTTGGTTAAATTCATTGCTATCAATTTATTGTTTTTGATGCTGTTGTAAATGGACTTGTTTTATTTCCTTTTTAGATATTTCAATGTTAGCATGTGGAATCACAACTGATTTCTGCACATTGATTTTGTATCCTTCAACTTCACCAAATTTGTTGACGAGTTCTAATAATTTTTTGGTTAAGTCCTCAGTAATTTTATGTATAAAATCATATCACCTGGAAAAAAACCCACAAATTCACTTCTTTCTGATTTGGATACCGTTAATCCTTTATATTGCATTTCTCTGGCTAAGACTATTTTAAGAGTGATGAGAATGGACACCCTTATCTTGTTCTTAATCTCAGAGGAAAAGCTGTCAACATTGCATCATTGAATATGATGTTAACTGTGGGCTTGTCATATGTGGCCTTTATTACGGTATGTTTCTTCTATACTAAATTTGTTGAGAGTTTTTATCATGAAAACATGCTGTATTTTGTCAGATGCTTTTCCTGCATCTATTGAAATGAGCGTATGACTTTTATCTTTCATTCTATTAGTGTATTGTACCATAATTCTTGATTTGCATATGTCAAACCATCCTTTTATCCCAGGGGTTAATTCCACTTGGTCCTAGTGTATGATTCTTTTAATGTGCTGTTGATTTCAGTTTGCTCATACTTTGTTGATAATATTTGCATCTGTATTCATCAGGGATATGAGTCTACATACAGGTGTTTCTGGAAGCATCCTTATCTGGCTTAGGTATCAGGGTAATGCTGGCTTCGTGAAATGAGTTTAGGAGTATCCTCGCCCCTTTAATTTTCTGGAGGAGGTTGAGAAGGATTGGAGTTAATTCTTCTTTAAATATTTGTTAAAATTCACCAGGGAAACCATCTGGTCTGGGGCTGGTTGTTGTTGTTGTGAGATTTTAGATGATTAATTCAATTTCCTTACTAGAGCCATCTTTGCATTGTTTTCTAGTCGTTGTGTAGTTCTGTTGTTGTTCCTTTCTACTCCTGCTGCCTTCCTTTGTGAATGAATGTTTTCCCATAGTGGTATGGTTGATCCCCTTCCTTTTGCCCTCTGTGAATCTACTAGAGGTGTCGGCTTTGTGACCACCATGAGGCTCACGTAAATTATCTGACAGATATAACTGTCTGTCTTACATTGATAACAACTTAACTTTGATCACATATGAAATTCTACACTCTTACTTGCCCTTTTTGTGTCTTTAATGCCACAACTTACCTCTTTTTATATTGTGTATTCATTAACAAATTATAGTAGCTATAGATGTTTTAACACTCTTCTCTTTAACCTTAATACTCCAGTTAAGTGATTAACACACCACCATATTACAATATTCAGTTTTCTGAATTTGACTATTTATTTGCCTTCACGGGTGTGTTGTATATTTTCACATGTCTTCATGTGACTAATTAGGGTCCTTTCATTGCAGCTGGAAGAATTGCTTTCAGCGTTCCTTGTAAGGAGTTCTGGTTGTGATGCATTTCCCTGGGCTTTTGTTTGTCTGAAAAAAAAAGTCTATTTCTCCTTCACTTCTAAAGGTAACAATTCCAGATAGGGTATTCTTCATTGGGAATTTTTTCGTTTTTTTCTTTCAGCACGTTGACTATATCATTCCACTTTCTTCTGGCCTTTTCTGCTGAGAAATCCACTGATAGCTTAATGGGGGCTCCTTTGCAGGTTGCAATCTTCTTTTCTTTTGCTTTGTATTTATTTTTGACAGTTTTAACATAATGTGTCTCAGAGAACATGTTTTGGAATGAGTTTATTAGCTTCATGAACTTGGATGTCCAGATCTCTCCCCAGATTTAGGGAGTGCTTAGCCATTATTTAAAAGTATTCTGCCCCCTTCTCCCTCCCTTGTCCTTCTGGAACTCTATTAATTTGCATATTGGTTCTTTTCTTGGTATCTCATAGATCATCTAGGCTTTCTTTACTCTTTTCATTAACTTTTCTTTGTTCTCTTTCCACTGGTTAATTTCAAAGTTCCCATTTTGTAACTTACAGACTGTGTCTTCTGTTTGATCTGTTCTTCTGGTCTTCATTTTTCTTTTCATTCGTTGTATTCTTCAGCTCCAGAATTTCTGTTCTTTTTTTTTTAATGATTTTTCTTTGGTAAATTTCTCATTTTGTTTATATATTTTTCCTGATTTCATCAAATTGTATTTTTGTATTTTCTTGTATCTCACTTAGTTTTCTTAGAACAGCCACTTTGAATTCTTTATTAGGTAAATCATGCCTCTCCGTGTTTTTGGGTTTGGTACCTCTCCACTGATTTCTGACAGTGTCATATTTCCCTGATTTTTCATGCTCTTTGGAGGTTTTTAATGCTGTTTCTGCATTTGAAGTTGGAGTCACCTCTTCCAGTCTGTACTAACTGCCTTCAGGGGCGAAACACATCAGTCCTGCTGGTGATTCTGAAGCTGTCTTAGACCTTGTGTAGATCATCTGCTTCGTGTTTCTTGCTCCCTCTTGTGGCAGAATTCTTAAGCTGGTGTTTCCTCTTGATCCTACATTGCAGCTGGTCCGCTGCTGACAGCATTTCTTTGGTTTTCCTGAAGGTGGCGCAACAGCTTGAGTTTGTGGCTTCTCCCTGGCCCACAACCTTGACTTGCTTTCTGCACCCGCTCCCCAGCCATCTTTAAAGCTCACTTGTATCTCTGCCATGGACGTGTGCACAGGGAGCCGGCCACAGAGCGGTGGCGTGTGAGTGAGGCAGACGAGTTTCTAGGGGTGTCATTGGGCCAGCTTGGGGAATCCATGCATGAGGCTTTCCCAGAGGCTTGTGGGCGGGCCTCCTTATGGAGTCCGCAATACAGTCAGTGTCCCTTTAATGCCCTTAATCTGCTGCTCTCCCCATCTGCTCCCTCCTGTCATGGAGCTCCTCGCTTATTTCTCTAGATGCTGGGAGAGAGAACTAAGTCTCTTTGGCAGCATCCAGCACAGCCGGGGAAGCCAGGCGTTCACTCATCTGCTCTCCTTACTCTGCAGGAGAAATGCCAGCCCAGAAAGTCTCTAGCCCTAAGCTGTGCTGCCCTTGAGGAGGACTGAGCTGGACAAAGTCAAACTCTTCCTCTTACCACTCCAACACTTTCAAACTTGTATAGTTTTGCTCAAGGGGTGTGCTGGAACTTCTGGGAAACCTAGACATCCACAAAGTCTTTCTCATATGTGGGTGACCGCCCAGGTCATTGCTCGCCAGGTGCTCCTAGACCACAGCCGAGATGGGTTGGAACTGGTCACAGGCTCCTGAAGGGCCCATAGCCTGTACCAAGGTCTGTTTATCCGTTACCTGATGCCTAGGTGAGCCAGGCTCCTCCCAGGTGTCTTGGCTAGGGTGCTGGATCCCATGATTCCTACAGAGGCATTTCTGTTTGTGGACGAGTGCCCAATTTTTGTTTTTGAGGTGGAAGGGGAAGGACAAGTGAAAAAAAGAGTTCTACCCACTTACTCTCTTTTAACAATGGTATATTCATCATTATAGTGATGCTCAAGCTCGTGTACATTTTTAACAGTAATATAGTCCCTACAGTGATGCTCAAGCTAGTCTACATGACAATTACAATTTAAACATTCCTGCTGGCACTGGCTCCAGCAGCAGGTTTCTGCTTTGGGGCTCCAGGTAAATTGTGGCTCTCTGTATCTACCCCTTTCTCCGGTTTTGGCAGCTGAGGCTTGCCTTGTGACCTCCATCTCTAATGGATCTAAGAAGAGCCATTGTTTTTTAACTTGTTCAGCTTTTTTCTTGCTGTTAGGATGGGAATGACCACTCCCAAGCTCTCTTTTTTCACAGAGGAAATCACAAGTTGTCTTTATTTTTAGAAGGCAAAGAAACCAAGACCCACCTATCTGCTAAACATTAAGCAAAGTGTTTTTTTAAAATTGTTGTTCACTCATATCCCGCCTTCTAAAAGTTCCTGGCTTATAGTAGGTACTCACTAATATTGTAGCATGGATGAATGGATGAGTAAAAAATTGCCCAGTGCCTCATAAGTGAGTGATAGTTCTGGGGCTGAACCCCATTTCCCCCCGACTTACTGTGTTTTCTGTGATCATACATAGCAATTGTTTAGTTTTCATTACAAATATCAAAGTTACTTACATTCTGTGATATTGCACTAGACTCTGGCTATGATTCTATCAGTTTCTGAAACGTATCGCAGAGAAGAGACATGAGTGCATCCTCCAGTCTCAAATTGTTCCACCTGGTGCCGTTTCTGTGCGATGCCTGGTCTCTCATCGGTCTCTCCATATGGTTGTGTCACTTAAATGACATCTGCTAAGCAGAAACAGTCTGTATCAACATGTACAGACGGAAAATAATCTTCATTTTGCACTGAGCTTAAAGGACCCTGCCTGCTGACTGAAACAGAGGGTTGCTGTACTGTGGAAGGAGTGCTGTTGTCAGTGACACCTGCCCATCAGGCAAGGCGGAGTTAGTTGTTCAGGATTCGAGTCTTTAAAATATAAAAGTATGAGGATACGAATTACCATTCATAGAGTCTTAGACCTAGATAAGCCTCAGAATCACTTATTAATCCATACTGTATTTTACAAAATACGAAACTTACGTACAGGGTTATTAAATAGACTGCTTAATGTCACAGAGAACGTTAGCGGTCATCCAGGTCTTCCCACTTCCAATTAAGTGCCCTCCGCCCCTTATGTTTTCTTTTTCTTTCCTTCTACTTTTAACCACTACCCAGACCTGCTGTCTTTTATCTTCTCAGTTCTTTCTTTAATTTAGTGGCAAAAAGCAGTACCTGATACACGGTGGGGGATCACATTAATTAGGGATAATGATGGCACCTGTGCTTTGTCAGGCCGCGTTCTATGGCAAGCTATTTCTCTGGCTCACCGTTTAATTTATTCTACCATCCTGACTCAGAGGGGAGATTATGATTTTATAGCTTTACATTCTGGGATCTAGTGAGCATTTCTATTAAAGCCCTGGAGTCACATCACAACAACAGCCTCCATGCAGTTTCACTTCACAAAGAGGCTAATGGAGTTCGTCCTGCGAATGGATGAGGGGCCACGGGGTGAATACTGCTGCTTTCATCATTCTCAGGTTGTGTTTTAAGCTACAGATCTCGAGGAACAGCTGTAGACCTGTTCATTTGTAATATTTTGTGACAGAAATCCTGATTTCTCTTTCTAGCTGTACCCCAGAATTACAGAGAAATCTGAGCCAGTCACATCCTCTCCCTGCTCATTTTGCTGTCTTCATAACGAGGATAAGAAGGAGTACCTGCCCTCCAACGTACCTCACAGGAATGCCCCGAGGACTAGTGAGATCACATGTATAAAAGCGCTTGGTGCACGAAGAGTGACACCAATTATTTCTTTCTGTTAATCTCATGAGATGTGTAATTCACGGCTGTATAATGTGGCATGACGCTGCAGTTTCAGGTGTTCAGCGACAACTTACAAAAAGCTTTCTCTGCTTTGTAGTTGTTTGCATAAAGAGAATAATAATGTGGGGGAAATAAAGAAGGCTTTCTCTAAACTCAGCGATAGCTAAGTCCAGAAAACTCATAGAACAACATTGAATATTAAGAATAGAAGGTGTCTAGACCAGCCTCTGGTGGTGTCTCTCTCCCATTTAGATCTCTGACAGGTAGTACATTAGCCTCTGCTTGATTACTTCTAGGGATGAGAACCCCACTACTTTATAAAACTGTCATTGTTAAATGACACTCATGGTTACACAGTTCACTCTTTCATGGAACTGGGTCTTACTGACAATCTATGATAAATATGTTCTTTTCTTCCCCCTACTCATCTTCCTTCTTATATGTCTGGCATTATCAGACATTTTAAAATTCCCCTCTTATCCTGATTAAAAATCCTTTTCATTCCTTTGTCTACTCTGAGTCCAGCCCTAGGGAGCCAATTGAATTTGCTTATACCTTTTGTAAGACGTAGTGCTCAGAACGTAATTCAGCAATAGAGAACGTTGGGGGCGTGTTTGGATGCTGTGGAAATGTGTCACTTGGCTCTGTTTTAAAGAAAGGAACCTGCCAATCAGGCATGAGGAGTAAATGGAATTGACAGCTCCAGGGGCAGCATCTTTGAGACCCACTGCAGAATTTGAGCTGAGTCCAGGTCCTTCGTCAGCCTTCACTAACGACTGAACTGGGTAAATTACTGGGGTCTGGCCATTGCTGTTCTGTGCAGAACTCCTCTTGGGTGATCTGTGCCCCTGACCTCCCTGCTGGGCTGAGGAGGACTTTCTCAGCTGCAGCGTAGAGCGAGACCCTTCCCACCTAGCCCTCCTTCCACAGCTCCCCCAGTGCATTCACATATGCCAGCTTTGCAGTCTGAAGGGTTACCCCGCCTACTCCTTTGCTCTCTCTCCTTGATGTTTTTGCAGGCACTGTTTTAGACATTCCTTGTTTTCTAACTGCATGCTGCCATCTGCTTTCTGGCAGACACGACTGAACATGATCTGCTACCTGCTTGCCTTGGTTTGGCAATAGTCAATGACCTATATTAAGATTATAGTGTATGGGAGCTCTGGGACTCCGAGATCACTCTAAGTTTGGTGAATTATTAGGAGGATGGGCTGAAGGTACCTTCCTGGGTACCCCAGCTCCCATGTAAAAAGTTTCAAATATCTTCCTACCCATCCTTAGTTCAGGAATCAAGAGAGGTTTAGTACTGAGCCTCATGTACTGCATAATTTCTGTAAGCCTTATACAGTCTTCCACATCAGTCACCCCTTAGACACTCATTTATTTATTCCTGAGCTTTTTGTCAAACAACTCTGCTAACCTACATGACCTCCGATATCATTACCTTCCCAATTGTGGCTTCACCTTAGTTTTATCCTCAACACTTATAATCGTTTTTCTGGCTTTGATCTTTGAAGCTCTTTTTTTTTTTTAAGTACAGTTACAACTTTCTAGGTAGAATCTAAATTTGTCTTAACCTGGTTCCTATAATATGTATCTTTGTGCATTTCACTTACAGGAAGTTGTCTAACTGGTGGCATCCAGTCCCTATGAAAAACTTAACAAATTCTAGAAACCTTAAGTATCTTAATTCAGCCTGAAATCTCAGCCAGTCATGCTCTATAACTCATGTTATAAGCATAACAGGAAATAAAGAAGACTCCTGTTTGAACTGGAGAAGTAAAGAAGCAGCTAATGAAAATCACTGCTGGAATTTTGGTCCTCCCTGTATCAGAGTCACACCTGCTTCTCTCTCACTCTCTAAGATATCCATGGCCTTGGCTTAAGCATCTTAAGTCCTCATTACCTTTTCTTGAATGTGTGCCATGAAACACAAGCACACTCTTTTTTAAAAATCTGAATTTATTTTTAAAAAGAATTGAGGGGGGAGGCAGATAGGTTTACTTGTTTATTTATTCTTAGAGGCTAAGCCTGCACTCTACCACTTTAGCTATACCCTCCCCCACCCCCAAGCACACTCTTAACATCTCAGTAAATCACATGCCTTCCTTTTCAGTGCTGCTGTCTGAAATGCCAAGATGGACAGAAGTGTTAGGTTGCCCAAACATTGTGTGTTTATTGGTTTTCTACATTCCTGCCGATTCTTATCTCTGCTTTTTCAGACCTCTCTGTTGTCCACAGGAACCATTTCTCCATGAGCTTCCCCTAGAATTACCCAAAAGTCCATCATTAAAGCCATCAGTGGCAGCCCTTCTCTCAACAGCATACTGATTTTGGAAAGAGCAAACTGCTACTCTGTAGCTGGGGTGTTCAGCATCAAAGTGTCCCTTCACCCACCATAATCTTCATCCCTCATCTGCATTTCCTGTTAGCAAAATCCAGCCTGACTGATACCCATGTGTCTTATTTCCTTGATTTCTTGAGGTTTCCTTTGTGCTAGACTCCAGCACTTGTAGCAAGTCCTGATCTATATTCGGCGTGGGCTCCTGTTAGATAGTCCCCAAACTTATATTCCTGCTCCCAGCCTTCTTTTCAGGACCTCAAATACATTTCAGTGGATATAGTTTGGCTCTGAGTTAGATGTTTCCCTCAATTACATTCCGTTCAATCTGAATCACTTTCCCCATTGCTACCTAATGTTTGTTCCCTGGAACTAGAGGGAATTAAAGATGTTCCAAATACAGCACCCCCGAAATAGTTCTGGTTTCCTCTTGGGCTAGTAATAGGATCTTATTTCTTCATCTCCTTGAACTTAGGTTTGGTCTTTGACTTATTCTGGGAGATGAAGAATTTTAGGCCAAGTGAGACATGTCACCGCTGGGCAGAGCTTTTAAGATCCAAGGCACTATTTCTTCCACCAAGTCAACTAGCGCTATGGTCTGCTTGTTTGTGACCGCCCGAAATTCAGATGTTGGATTTCTAACCCCCAAAAGTGATGATACTAGTAGACAGGGCCTTTGGTAGGTGCCTTCATGAATGTGGAAACCTACATGAATGGGATTACTGCCTTCATAAGAGAGGCCCCATAGAAATACCTCACCCCTTCCATCCCGCGAGGACACAGGGAGAAGGAGCCAGCTACGGACCAGGAGGAGGGCCCTCACCAGAATGTGGCTTTGCTGTCACCTTGGTCTGTTAGAAGTGAATTTCTGTTCTTTGTAAGCTACTCAGTCCATAGAACCCTGCGTTTTGTTACAGCAGCCAGAACAGACTGAGACAAACAGCACTGCTCCAATCAGTGATACTCTATACCACCTCGGGCCACAGGATGAAGGCTGCACAGAGGAAAACACCAAGCCAACCTACGATCGACATGAAGTATGAGTGAGAACCACACCTTGTCGTTTTAAGTCACTGGAACGTGGTGGTGGCTACAGCAGTATAAATATGCTGTTCTCATTGAATTCCATTTCCCTGGCATATCATTGTGCTCTGGTACATGTAACACTCTCCTAGGGTCCCCATACACCCTTGAAGACACCTTCTTTGGAATGTTAAATTTAAGTGTTTGTTTTCTCAATTTTTTGGTCACTAGCCCATTACAGTGTGGTGGATAAAAACGGGCTTTGGAGTAAAAAAACACCTGCCTTTTAAATCTAAATCTAAATGACTGCTTTGTAAGTCTGCAACTTTGGGTAAGCAGCCCCTGTTGTTTCTCCACTTATAAAATGTGGAAAATAATATATTTTATCTAATAAAGGATTATTTGAGGATTAGATGAGACATTACATATAAATGGCCAGTGGCCTCACAAGCCTTCTATCAAAACAGCCCTGTCCTATTTTAAGTCAGATATTGGACCAAAGTATCATTTGTTAATACAATTTTCAAAATTGCTGTATTCATACCTTATGCTGTATCAGGTGCATTAGTCTACAGTATATAATATTTCTTACGTGCTTCTCAAGAGGAAATCTGTGGGAAAACATTTCTGAAATGCACGCTAAGTCCAGGAAATTGACCTAGGCACTGACCATTATTTATTTGTGCGTTTTACACATACAAAAAGTGAAGCCCAGAGAGGTTAAGTGACTCACTTGAACTTGCTTGGCAATAACTGAATAAATATGTATCTCAAATATAAATTTTCTAACTTCAAAGGTCTCTCTCTGTGCATAAACGATTATTTCTCCTAAATAAGACATAGTAGTAGAATTTTAAGGACATTTGATTTTAGGTGATAAATTCCATTTATGCAAAGAGTCAAGATTGGTGTTTGGTAGAAAAGTGAAACAATCAAAACTTCCTCCACCCCCACCTTTGTTAAAACCTCGCACGAAATTATGTCCTATGGGCAGTAGGTTCAAACAAGGAAGCTTTAAAGGACATTTGTGTGTCTAGTGTATGAATTGCTCTCTAATCACAGGAAAACTTGGGACTATAGCCCCAAACAATTTCTAGAACCTCAGCTTTCCCACAGGTAGAGTTAAAATATGGCTTTCTGAATTTAAAACAAGACTGAAATTTATCTAAGAAAAGACCTCAAAACATCAAAGGAGAGATCACTATGTATAAAAAATGTAAGCTGTATCTCCAGGAGGGCAAGATACTCATCTTTCAGAATATTTCAAGAATATATATTTAAAATACAAGCCATTGGAGGATGACCAACATGGAATTGAAACACATATTCAGTAACTCTTCTTTCTGTAACGTTGATCTTAAAGAAAAATACAGTCATTTTTAACTTTAATCATAAACTTACAAAACCAAGGGGAATTAATTTTTAAAAACAACTGAAAAGAGAAGAGTAAAGAGGAGACAAAACGGAAGTAACAGCAGCTTGAAGTGCTGGTGGGATGCGAAGCAAAGTTTAAAAATGTAAGAGATGGGGGAGACTAGGAACGCTAATTCTAGCACGCCATTCACTTCTTCTGCAGGACGTTCTATTTGTGACTCATAGATAATTTATAGATCTATTCAATTAGCAAGTTAGACATGAGTATGCCTACATCTGCCCATGCAGCTGAAAGCAATAATCTCTGTTCTGTGATGTTATTGTTGCTAAAAACTTCTGTAGCAAGCAAAAGAGAATTTAGCTTTCTGCAGAGTGGTTGAGAGGGAAATGAATCACAGAGAGGAATCTTTAGAGATTCAAACACCGGCAAATAAATCTGTGGTCTGGAGTGGAAGCCTTAGGCACACAGATGCCACACTCAGAGGCACAAAGTGAAATATTCAGCCGCAGTCTTCCCATTTTGGTTTAAATCTTTGGGATTTACAGAAAACGTATATCAGACATATGGGTTCTGTTCTCTTCTCGTTGTCCTTTGCAACTTTCACCAAGGTTGTTTCCTCCTTCCTGCAAACTAAACTCTTCATGATCATGCCCCGATTATTTGTCGCTCCAGCAGGCGAAGCTAGAGATTTAATGAAAAGAGGTATTCTAATTAAATTTGTGAGAGGTATCTGACCTTCGTATTAGAATTTCTTTCAGGTTGAAATCAGAAGGAATTTGATTTTAAAATACGGTGTCACCTCTTTGCACGGATTCCCTAGCAAGTAATCCAACCTTTTGGATAATGCTGTGTCATAGAAATCTTGGATATTGGACAGATGCTTTTTATTAGAGGTTCTTGAGCTAAAGAAAATGTAGGGCCTTTTAACATCCCAGTCATTATTATCCATTACATCTCCTGCAGATGGATTGCTGTGAGAGAGGTAAGCACATGAAGAACAGCTCAAGCATAGCCTATCCGTTTTGTTGGCATTATAGCTTTTCTATTAATTCATAAAGACATTAAATATTCAATACCTGCCTTATAAATTAGTAAATAGAGGATATATGAATATGTAATTCATTTTATGCTCCCTGGGATAGCCATAGGAGACCAACTGCTTTATTAGTAATGCATGGGACAGTAGCTACGTGATCATATTTCAGCACATAAGAAGACTTCCAGTACCATGCTTGGAAATTATTAAACTATCTCTTGGTATATTGGAGAAGTAAAGTTTCAGGTTGAAATGAAACCTGTTAATTCATATAAAAGAGGAAAGGGGACAAAGGCATTTCCCTCTTCTGCAAAACTTTGAAATATTTTTGAAAGAAAAAGGTTAGATTTACCTATTGTCAGGTTTGCTTTTATATATGTTCCTGTTTCAATTTTTATGAATCTCTAGATTAGTCTGTGTGTATGTGCACAAGCATCTGTTCCTAATTTGTTTTCCTAATTTCTTTATGGAGTTAACGCACACACGCATACACATGCGATAAAACCTAAGCCTTCAACTCTCTTGTTTCCACATGACTCATCCTACTTTCTGTTGGACTTTTATTTCTCCTCCCCAAACCTCATTTCCTCTGTCTCTAAAAATAGCAAAGATAATATTTTCTCAATGGATTATTAGTGGATTAAATAATACATCTTCTGTTTTAAGATGAACTAGAATATTGGTTCTTGACCAGCTGCCATGGATCCCTGGAATGCTGTGAACACATCTTGAATGTGCCACTAAATTCTGATCAATGTACAGCATTTATTTTTTCCTCTGCCACTGAGAAGTCAAATGATACAATGATACTTGCAATTAGAACGTTCATTGGAGCAGGTCGTGGATTTTGATTTGAAGCGGGATGCCTCGGTTGCTCTGGAAGGGAAGGGATATGGCCTAACAGCAAGCGTACACCAAAACAGTGTTAGATGTTAGCTGGAACAAGTGAGACACTTACCTTGTAATTATTTTAAAAACATCACATGGGCAATAAATAACAACCCAGACGCGGCAACATACAATTGAAGGGTGACCCTATGGTAGATACAGATGTTATTTATAGCCATTGTGAGATCCTTTTATGATGTAGCAATATTAAGACTGGAAGTATGGCTGACTTGTTTAATGTAATTCTTCATTTGGAAATTCTTCAAGCATGTTATTAAATATTCCTGTTTGCTTCTAGTATTTAAAATTGCTCCACAGGCACACATTGTTTAGCCTACCAGAATATATGCGTATTGCATACACATTAGATAGTAAGTTCACTTATTCTCCCTTTCTTATTTCCTTTCCACTCCTCCAAAAACTTTTGTATGGCTAGCTTATATCTATGTATATTTGCTGCCTCCCTCCTTCTCCCTCTCCTTTTTCTCTCTTTACCCTGCCAGCAAGTTATTTAAATTTTACTTTGGCCTTCCACTATTTTATCAGAATTTTAGTCTACTTCTAAATCAAAACTAAGTCAAAGTGTAATAACACACCTGACCTTCAGAAGGTATTGATGATTCTTTCTTAAAGGACTTTAATAGGCTTTGTCTGCCAGTACCCACCTCATTTGACCTTCTTAAAGCTTCCATCTAATGAAGATGAAAATGGAAAGCAAGCGAATATAGCGGTTTTGGAATTGGCTGAATGTCTTTCAGCATCAGAATTTTTTTCTTTTTTTAAAGCCAAGAAGTACATGAATGTCAACTTTGGTTCTTTCAGAGCACGAACTTGGTAAGAATAACTTCTGCTTTTGAAATTTCAAACAGTCATCTATTCCAGCAGTTGTAAGTAGAAGTGTATTTATGACAGAGTAAAGAGTAATTGGTGAAAATAATGAATTTATAAAGTGTATGTAATTACATGCAGTTGGATATTACACTAGGTTCTTTTGTGTCATGGTTGAAGACGTCTTTGAGTAATATCAGCTGCGAGTTCTTATCAATTCCTTCTTTCCTTATCTCTATATTCAAGCGTGTTCTACAGAGCAAAGTTACTACCGTTATGAGATAATTAGAAGATCATTATAATTAATAATTATTATAAGATAAAATAACTATCATAAACTAATAATTTTTTAGCATTCAAATCTGCTTTAAATGGTACTCAAACTAAAATCATGGCAGATGTGAAGAAAATTGATGATATTATTAAATTGTTAAAAGTAAAAATGGTATATTCTAATTGAAAATGAACTCCATAGCATATTCAGTGTCCCTCCCCACCTTTTTTGTAGCTTTTTCACAAGTGGAGAGGAATTTACTAATGCCTGTGGTGGTCACGATGCTTAAGGGATTTGAAAATCTTTCAACTATCTTAAGTTAACAATGGGACTTCGTGTTGCATTTGATTTGTTTTAGATACATAAAATCCTACAGGACTTACTGCCTTGAGGTCTTGTAGTGGAGTATAGCTTAGAACTTAGCATAAGGATACATGTATCACCTCTGGAACCAACTGCCTCAGTTCAAATTTCTGTGTAGTCCTTTAACCTTGAACTTGTCATATAATCTCTGTGTGGTCTAGTAAATTGGGGCTAAAATAGCAAATCTATGATTATTTTGAGGATTAAATGGATATATAAATATGTGTGTATCCATTAAAATTGTCTTATATTTAAAATATCTCAATAAATATTAGTAATAATTAATATGTTGGGAGTGTGGAAAATATCTTTTTATGTATGGTGCCCTGAAGGTTTCCTTCAGAGATTTGCTCTCTGAGAATATTTAAGGTCCAAGGAGCTATATATATATATAAAATTTTTTAATGATTTACTTTTTTCTTCATGTTGGGCACATTGCAATATGGACTTTTGATTCTGGAAATTCACGTTAAGGACTCAATATCCAGGGACATGCCTGACTCACCTTTCTGAGGCAGTGCACCTCCCAATTCTTACAGATAATCTGAAACAAAATAAAAATATCATTATAACATTATGATTTTACAAGGGACTTGCACATTCATACCCTTTTGACCTAAAGAACTTTATAAATGATGCCTGTCATTCTCAAGTCTTTGCACCACCAAAGCTGAAATATATATAGTAAAAATGTGCCCTTAGGCAACAGAGAGAAAGAAGCAATACTCCTCCCCGCCTTTATACTTCCAAATCACACTCATGTTATCTACTCTGTCTTATCTCTACCTGGTTGTTCTTTGGTTTTCCTTCTCTCAGTGAAGGGCACCACGCTTCATTCCATTTCACAGGGCAAACCACTGTAATACTTGAGACTTCCCTTTGACTCATCCACAGTGTGAAATCAGTCACAGTCCTGACCGTTAAATACATGGTATTTTCTTTCTGAGCATCTCTTGATTCTGTCCACCCCACACCCTCTCCTCTGGCACTGTCTAGGTCAATACTACCAACACATCACTCACCTTCTGTTGTAATATTCCCCAGCTTTTACTGTTACATCCATTATGTCCTTTCTCCAATCGGCTCTCTATACCATAACTGAGGTCATCTCACAGCAGAAATCCTCTCATTACACTTTTCACCTGACTACCCTTTTCCCCTTTGGATAAAGAAAGATGTCCCAGCATGCCTACATGGCTCCGTAGGAGCTGATCTCTGCCATGTTTACCTCTTCAGCGTGAGGCTTTCCCTACCTCATGCAGCTTAGACTGCACCGTGTTTCTCCCGTGTCAAGCCCAGTGTCCCTCCAGGTTGATGTGTCTGTCTAGGACTCACCATCCTACCCCTCCTACTGCCACAGCATCCCCCTGACCCACCGCTCCTACTTAAAACGCACCTCTTATGCCATCACTCAGATGTCAGCTTAACCGATGCTCTCTCAGGAAAAGTTTTTCTGATCCCCAAGGCAAGGTCACATTTCTCTGTTATATTATCTTTTGGCACACTGGACTTTGTCTTCATTGAATTTGCCACAGTTTGAAAATAGTTATTTCACTGGTTGTTTGATTAATATTTAATACTCTCACCGTAAACCTGGTATCAGCATTGCTTTTTATTGTTTTTATTATCTATAACTATATCTAGCAATAATGACAGGTAAGTGGGCACTTAGAAGTATCTGTTGATTGAAGGAATGGGTAAATGACTAAATGAACCCTTTGCATTATTACATTATAGTCAATGATTCACTGTTTGGTATTTATTTTTTATTACAGAGAATCAATTCCAGAGATGCCTCCCTGCACTAATAGGATCACTAATCTCAAAGATTTTTTTTTAGAACAAACCAATTATTTATATGAAGAAGACTAGACATAGCTGATAATACCTCTAATTTTGTGCACCAATAACTTTATGCAAACATTTGTGTTGTAGTTTCACTAAATATTACAAAGTTATATATAGCACACACATTTACAAATGGACATGTAAATGTTTTAAATTATATATAACATGTCATATAGTTCACCTTTATGCTTCTATAAATTAATAATAAAGATGAACAAATATATACCTGTGAAATCAGTTCGTCGCAGATGAATGTTCAAGTACGTAGACTTTATTGTTGTTGCCAGCTCTCGTCCTTGATGTACTCGTAGGAAAGCACTAGAATGAAAAATAAAAACACTTGGGTCTTAGATCCGGTTTTGATCTGAAATGGCTTTGGGATATTAAGGAAATCACATTTTTAGGAGTCACTTTTCTTATCTGTGACGTAGGTGATCAGGCTACCAGGTATGTTAGGTCCCTTTAGCTTCACAGTGCGATAATCTTTCCTTGAATTGGGCTAACGTTATTTTTATGGATCATACAGTCAAATAAATCTGGAAGTATTTGAGGAAATAACAAGAAAAATAAGAGGGAAGATATATGTACGAGTATCGTAGAATGGTTGGAAAAGCATGCCTTAAATCAGCATGAATTCATTACTGATAACTGAGAACTCTAATTAATTAGTGATATTTAGTATAACTTCTTTTAATTTTTAAAGCAAATGATTTAAAGTGATTTTTTAAAGCATCATTAGAATTTAACTTAAAATATGCAAAATCTAATTTAGGTTGTCTATTTTCTATGTCAGGTCATTTTCTGATTAATTAAAAAGTGTAATGAATAAGATGGTCAAAAGTGAATATGGATGTCTACTGGGGGTTGGAGTTATTTAATTCCTATGAGATTTCAAACAACTTCAAAAATTAAAGATCAATGAGGCAATTAAAAATCAAATAAAATTTTCTTTAAAAGAGGATTATGTATTGCTGGACATCAGAAATGAGAGCTATTAAAATTAAATGCACAGTCAGCATATGAATAAACAGGTCATTTTATGTTTATATGAGAGCATTGGCCTTACTGGATTTCAAAAAAAAAGAAAAAAGATCCTCAAGATTATAAATGAACTGGACAGTTCCATTTGACATGTTTTATGTTTTTAGAGGATTCAGGGCCCCTTCTGAATTTTCAGTTCTTCATGCTCATTGGGAATATCAGTAAAATTGCACTCTAGATGAAAAGAGTGACAATTTCAGTGATGGATCTGTTAATAAGTCATGGAAAAACAACTTACTTTTATTGACCTTAAGACATAAACGTGACATTCTTCCCTTTTATTAATAAATGTATCAAAACTTAGGAAGAGTTTAAGATTGTGAGCATTATTTAGCATCTCTTAGTTCTTTTCTCAAGAAATAGCCCAGTGACAGCCTTAATATGTTTCTTAGTAGAAAACTCAGTGCCTGGGAGTATGTCCAGCTTTTTGACAGCTGTATATATCATGTAAAGGTTGAAAGGTAAGAGACAGCTTCCAGAAATAATGAATACCTAGATATCCGATAGTCATCTTAAAACAATTTAGTTAGACAGAGCTGGGAGGCAGCCAGGAACTGAAATTGAAGATGCAAAAATTAATGGAATAAGATAAGGGTTGTAAATCACAAAAATTTGCATGTCATTGGTCTTATACAGCAAGAAGATTGAACAATGATTGACAACACATACATATTAATTTGAGGAGATAGAGATATGGAGGTAATAGGATCTGGTCACCAGATTCCATGTATATAATTGAAATACTGAAAGAGGTTTAAAAAAAAAAAAAGATAAAAAAATAGCTTACCTTGATGTAATATCTTGAGTTTTGTGACCCCATATACATAGTCACCACAGACTATTCAGGAACACATATATAAAAAACAATTTAAAAATTCATTAGGGAAAACTCAAAGGGTACTAGATGCAGATCAGCTCAGACTCAATCTGAGGCTTTTTGTATGTTTATTAAATAAAATTACACAGTTATAATACCATCATTTTTAGGATTACTAAAACATTTAGTCATGGCTGCATAAATTTTCCATGATCCCTTATAAAACCAAATATATCCATAAAACACAGGAAAGTCAATGTGAAGGATTATTAAAATTATGTAAATCTCACATATTATGTACACTTCTGTAAAATTGGAAATTCTTCCAGTTATCAAATTAATAAGAAACAGATTTATGCTTTGTACTCCACTTGTTGATTACATGCTGTTATTTCTTTGTATGTTACTCATTCCTGGTATCAAGCAACATAAGTGTATATTTTCTTTCTTTCTTCCTGAGAAGAATGTAGGGGGAAGTTAAATAAATGAGAGAAAAATTCAGTATATTGGTTTACTTCTCTAATTTTAGTGCTTACTGTTTCATTCTTCTTGAAATGATAGATTCATGACCTTCGATAAATGGCTGAAAAGATTGTTTGGGTTCCCTGTGTTTCTAAGCTGCTTGGGAAGGTTTTCTCAATGCATGGCATACTCATTGGATCAGTTTCTGCACTTTGCACAGTACTGATGTATTTGCTTTTGTTTTAAGTATAGCAACAGATTGTGACAATACATTCTCCTACATTGAGACAAAATATTGCAGATAGAATGATGATCATGTAACGAGCTCTATCTGTTCTATTTTGTGTGTGTGTGAAAATTTCTCCACATTTCAGTCCAGAAGAGACTTGGATGATTCAGAATATAACACATGAAGCAAAAAGGCAGATAAAAGTTGAACAGTGTGCAGCACAACAACATCTGGGCACACTCACACTAAATTTTCTAAGTATAGTGTAAGACATGGGACAAAAGACAACAGAATATTTCAAATACTGGGGGTAGGAGAGAACTTTTAAGAATAACCTACTCTACCCACATTAGTTCATGAGGTGCACACTACAACCGTAGTATACAGACGAAAGGGAACTCATACAAGGGGTGAAATTAGAGTGAAGCAAGGCTGTTGGTGGGAATGTAGTTTGGTGCAGCCCTTATGGAAAATAGTTTGGAGATTCCTCAAAAAAAACCCTAAAAATAGACTTACTATATAATCTAGCAAACCCACTCCTGAGCATATATCTGGAGGGCATGCTAGTCCCAAAAGATACATGCACCCCAGTGTTCATAGCAGCAGTATATACAATGGCCAAGACACAGATACAACCTAAATGTCCATCGACAGATGAATGGATAAAGAAGCTGTGATATATTTATATAATGGAACACTACTCAGCCATAAAAAAGAGTAAAATAATGCCACTTGCAGCAACATTGATGGACCTGGAGATTGTCATTCTAAGTGAAGTAAGCCAGAAAGAGAAAGAAAAGTACCGTATGAGATCACTTACACGTGGAATCTTAAAAAAAAGAAAAAAGAAGACACTAATGAACTTATCTGCAAAATAGAAACAGACTCACAGACATAATAAACCAACTTATGGTTACCAGGGGGAAAGGGAGTGGGAAGGGATAAATTGGGAGTTCGAGATTTGCAGATATATAAAATAGATAAACAACAAATGTCTTCTCTATAGCACAGGGAACTGTATTGAATATCTTGTAGTAACCTATAATGAAAAAAATACGAAAAGAAATAGTTGCTGTTAATAGTTTGTATATGTATGATTGAAACAGTATGCTGTACACCAGAAATTCACACATTGTAACTGACAATACTTCAGTTAGAAAAAAATAATAATAACATGAAGCAAGG
Organism: Camelus dromedarius; assembly: GCF_036321535.1. Lineage (NCBI taxonomy): Eukaryota > Metazoa > Chordata > Mammalia > Artiodactyla > Camelidae > Camelus > Camelus dromedarius. The sequence goes on from NC_087447.1 coordinate 66,078,590, forward strand.
ATGCGTTCTATCAGGACTCACTGGCTGCAAAGGGCTCACATAGTTATAACTAAAGTAAAAGACCCCTGGCCAAAAGCAGGTGACTAACGCATTCATAAGTAAAACAGCCACAACAGTTTCTTCCCCAGGCTTAGGCACTTCCACTCCTGATGGGAAATCCGTGGAAGAAGATACTAAGAGGGAAGAAAGTGTAACAGACTGCAGGCTGCACTCTGCGCCTAGACTTCAGCTGAAGGTCCTGACTGAGATTGCCTGATGCCCGCCTCTGTGAACACAAGTTTCATTCTGCCCTGCTTTAATCGTGTGTGGAAATCCAGATGATTGCTCCCCAGATTAATGATGCAGAAAACAAAAAGAGGACACCCAGCTCCTCCTCTGCCTTTCCCTCTTTACATCTAAGAAACTCGTTCGTGTTTGTGAAATCTCTGTTCCATCCTAGCTGACATTGAGAAGGATGAGTGTTATTTTTCTCCTGTGAATAATATGCGGTAGAAACAGGTGATTCTTCTTTCCATCTGGTCAGTTTTCACAAGTTAAGCTACAGCTAGAACAAAATTTTCTGATCTGAATGAATTCTAATATCACCCCCATTAAACTTTACCATTTCTAGCCATTTGCAAATTTGAGTTCAAGAAATCTGAAGCCTAATGAAAGAGAAATAGTTGTCACTAACTTGGAAATTCTGTGATATGTTCTTTTTTGTGTGAATTTAAAAAAAAATTTTTGGGGGGGTAATTAGGTTTATTTACTTACTTATTTTTTAATGAAACTATTGGAGATTGAGCCTAGGACCTCATGCATGCTAGGCATGCGTTCTGCCACTGAGTTGTACCCTCCCCTCTATGGTACATTCTTGATTGTTTTGTAGATAAAGGTCCCAAGGGGGTTCTGTAGCATTTTTTCTTTAAATAAAGAGTTTTAGAGGTTCCACACCATTTGCTAGGACGATAGTTGTTCAATTATTTGAATTTTTAAAAAAAATGTTCTTTACCCTAACAAGGGGAAGGAAACAAAAACACAAACAAAAACCTTTTAACCAGCCGAAGGGTCAGATGAACCCTATAGGAAGATGGCCAATGACTTAGGCTTTTTTTCTTTTAGCTTTTAGCGTTTCTCTGCACGCAAAGTGTTTCTGCAGCTGAAGACGTCACCCCAAGCTCTAGCAGTTTCATCCGTATCCCATCAAACTCTTATCCACATTTTTTCAGTGGTCAAATTGTGTTCTTGAATGTCTCTAGAATATCTTGCATATTCCAAAATAAAGAAAAACATAATTTGACAGAGTACATTTTATTTTGTTTTGACTTGAAAACTTACAAGGATTAATTCAAATCTCTTCATTATCAAGTTCTAGTAAATTGCTTTAGGTACAGCAAATATGCACCAGTGTGGCTGATTACGTTAAACAGGCTTCTCCATGGTTTCCAGGAATAATAGTATTTGGGAAAAAGAAACTCACGCAGCAATCTCTTTAATAAAACTCACCGTGCTTTGGGATTTTTATTGCACATCATTTGCCATATAGAACTAATGGAATGAAATCATCCCAACAGTTGTTGCCAAAGAAAGCGTTTAGCCAAGTGCACAGAGTTGAGGAGCAGTGTTGGCATATTTAAGGGGGGAAAGGAATTTGTTAGAAACACATTCACACATAGGACTCAAGGGAACTTATTTTGAGAGAAATCTGAAGAAGGTGTTTTCACAAACCACTTAAAATTCACTGCTTCGATGTGTCATACAGTATGTTGTTTGGAGGTTATTTTGGCTTGCCTCAGGTGCTTTGTTGTTGTCTCCCAAGAACCTGATGTTTTCCTGTATCATATTTCTTGTGCGATTTAATTTGGTAGTGGTCTGAAACAGTATGTTTATCTGTTACATGAAAAGCACCATCTATTGACCACTTTATTATTTGACAAAATATAGATATACTATGTGAAGTTACATGCATCCTTCTGACACTAATAATCAAGTTTGATTCTACTAAGTCACCTCAGAGCATCCTGTCTCTACTAATACATTTCTACTAGTTTGCGTTTAAGCCTGTGAAACTAGCTTATGCCCATATTTTCACCTACTTGCATCAATATTTAAGGCTCCAATCTACTTTCTTCATGTATAGAACTGTCCGGATAAGCCATGTTATGCTATGGTAACCAACAAAGCCAGAATTTCAGCTGCCTAAAACAGCAAAAGACTATTTCTTACTCCTAGTATATATAGGATGCATCATATGTATATAAAATAATGGATTGGCTGATGTCTCTTTTTTGTGTGGTTGTTTTCCTCACACGGGGAACCAGATTAACAGAACAAGGGCAGCCACAATCTGGAATACCGACAGCCAGCTTGGTAGGCAAAAGAGGACAGTGTAGCAAATTGTATGCTCATCAGTTTACAAACTGAAATGAAAGAGCTGGGATATTTTTGAACTGTCCAAATGACTAACACAACATGTAAACAAAACACTGTTTGTGAATTAAATATTTGTCTCTGACATCAAATACTCAAAATCTCCTGTTTGTGTGTGTGTGAGAGAGAGTAAAGAGAGAGAGAAGAGAGAAGCACAGGGAGACACCTGTCACTTAACCACTGATACAGGATGCTGAGGGCACGAGGTCCCGGGAACACATCTGGCAAATGTGGCAAATAACTACTGTTATTGCTTGTGCCTTGGTCCCAGATTTCTAGAGTTAAGTTTGTATTAGCCGAACTCCTTTAGCCTAGGCAAGTAAAATCAGCCCGCCCCCTCTCTCCCTTTGCCTCATCCCATTCTTACGCCCTTGGGTTTGCCAAGGGGGGACGCCTCCCTTAAGGGAAAGCTCACATTCCTCTGGAGACAGTTCACAGGGAGTTCTAAAAGTAGAATGGAAGGGAAGATGGATCCAAAAGATCAGGAAGGCTCCAAATAGTGATATTAAAATAGTCAAAAGACCAGGAAACTATAAATATGCATTACCAAACACATTTGCCATTTCCATGTGTCCTTCCCCAAAGCTACAACCCTTAGCAACAACTTAAGTCATGATCTCAATTTGCCAGTGTTCGCTCACTTGCCTTCTTGTTTGCTTCTCTCTCTCTCTCTCTCTCTCTCTCTCTCTCTCTCTTTCTTTTACTGAAGTATAGTTAGTTTACAATTTTTGGTCAATTTCTGGTGTACAGCACAATGTTTCAGTCATACATGTACATACATATATTTGTTTTCATATTCTCTTTCATTATAGATTACTGCAAGATATTGAATATAGCTCTCCGGGCTATACAACAGAAACTTGTTGTTTAGCTATTTTATATATAGGGGTTAGAATCTGCAAATCTCAAGCTCCCAATTTATCCCTTCCTACCCCCTCCCCTCCCCTAGTAACCATAAGTTTGTTTTCTATGTCTGTGAGTCTGTTTCTGTTTTGTAAATAAGTTCATTTGTCTTTCTTTTTTTTTTTTTTTTTTTTAAGATTTTGTCTTACCAGAACTCCTTCTCTGGGCTTTGCAGGCTTCCTGAAATTTGAATTTCGTGTCTGAAGTTCCCTGCATTTGGATTGCGTGTAGCCTATTAAAGTATGGAAACATATTTGAGATGTGTTACCTCTTAACACAAGGGGCACACCTGGCCACCCAGTGAGTTCAGAAACTCCCGGCTAAAAAGGATGCAATTAACCTGGTGTGCTAGGAAGCCGAGTCAGACCAGAGGAGACAGGGGCAAAGAGAGTGCTCAGGAGCATTAAGAAAAAGACTTGTTTGTGAATACAATTTCCCTGGGGGCATTCATTCTTGATTTTTCAAAATTAATCTTTGTTCTGGCACTCAGTTTGGTACTTAGTTTACCTATCTGTTAACCCATAGACTATGTTACTACACATATTTTCTAGCAAACATTTTCTGGAAGAAGAATACTGACTATTTTAGATTCTCCTTTCTCGCAGTTCTTACTCTTATCCCCTTTGACTTCCCATTACAGAAAGTTTTTTGTTGATAATCATGGTTTTAAGCCTACTGGCAGGATACTGCATGTGATGCCTGCCTTCTAAGTAATTTAATTGAGAACAAATTAGTCTGTGACAATTAGATGACCTAGATTAATACATTTATGTAACCAGCCTTAGCATTCCCTGAAACATGAAAACAGTGGCAACGGATCTGGGAAAAAAAGAAACAAGAACCAGTGGTTTGGAGGAAATTTCATAATTCTTTTCTAAAATATACAGATGCCCTTTCGATTTCATGTATTATTATTAGAATTGTTAGATTTTCAGCGTATAGTGTTTTAACGTTATAACTATAATTAACATACTTTAAGCTGTAGGTGGTGATGCAACAGAGAAATAAAGTTTTAAAAATCAAGTTTTAATGGCAACAGCATTCGCACAATTAAGCCAGCAATTCAGTGATCTGCATCCTTTACAAATTTCAAGCTTTGACACATCGCGGGGTGACTTACAGCCTCCTGTTTTCACATCCTTGTTGGTATCTTGAAGCAGCCAAGCGTCTGTTACCCCAATGAAATCAGATACCTATTCCAGTACATTTGTTTTCAGCATTGCAGTTCTGGTCTGACTGTGTTTATATATTTACATAAGTGAAAACATTTTTCTAACATCTTTCCATAGTTATTTTTTCTTATGTTTGTATTTTAATAAGAGGTAGTCATGAGGGGTTGTTTTCCAAATGGAACTATTAAAGGCATAGTCACTCAATGTTTACATTAACCTCTTCTCTCTTTTTTGCTGTAAGAAAACCGTGCAAGCCAAAGAAAGGACTTGTTCGCAAACATAGTTGAATAAATTGGCAAGCAATCATTAACTGGTGGTTCCTTAGTCTCCTTAACTGCTGTCTGGTATCATTTTCTTTCCAACATAAAGCATAGCTAAAAAGAGAGGAGTGAGCCTGAAGGATCTAGATAAACTTTAGTCAGAATATTTCTAAAATACTTTGAGGTCAAGGATATTAAGAAGATAAACCATATTAAGAAAGGCAAACCAAGAAAGCAGCCAATCTGTTAACAAAATGACTCTTATCTAATACGCTTTTCACTAAGTTGTGATTTTTTAATAGCATAAGAATAAAACATGTAAATATTGTCAACTAAAGTAAATACGTTTCCTAAATTCTGAGCATTAGGGGAAAAGCCTTGAAATGTATTTCATTTTATATTAAGCTGAAGAGCTGTTTGTTAATATACTTTAGATTTGAAATTTTAAGCTGACTGAAGAGCGACTGGTATGAAAAGGTAACAGATATCGTTCTTTAAATTTTGTTCACATGTCATGATTGTCTAATGGACTATCCTTCGGTGCTAAATCTTTTCTCTTATTACTGATACCTTTCTCCCCCATGGTTGGGGTGGGTGGGGACAGACAAACAAACAAACAAACAAACAAAGCCACTGCATACAGCCATGAGAGATTCAGAGTTCTGAAAGTATCTTCTCCCCAGAAAAATACACATAAAAATCACACTGACAAAGTATTCACTGTATGAGAGCAATGACTTTAATATAAAAGCAAATATGATTCATGGTTTGCAAATTCTCAATGGAAAATTATCAAGATGTTTCAATCAATCAAAAATGGCTATTTAAAATGGCTTAAAAAACAAAGGGTGATGTTCCATATGTTTAGCAGGATCACACACAATTCTCTAAACAGCTAATTTTCTCTAGTTTATTGTTTGTATAACAAGAGAAATGAATTATTTTATATTTGTCTCCAAAGATTTCCTAAAAGGTTAAGAGGAAAGAGAGAACAGGGAAGCATGACTGTCTGAGTGGTTTTCAAAGTTTTTAATTTGTATTATTTTAAATAATCTTATAAAAACCTGGTTAGGAAGATATGATTACTTATAGGTGAAGAACTCAGGCTTATGTCTGAGGACATAATCAAACACAGGGAAGGGTCCTGCTTGCACCTGGGTTTCTGCACCTGAAATCTGTACGTGCACTTACTGGGAGATTTCTCAAGAAGGAAACTAAGGAAGAAACAGTGAAAGCAATGAGTGGAGATGGTTAAGGAGGCTTTTGTTTCCTTTTAAACTGAGGTGTAGCTAAGACAAGGGAGTGGGAAGAATGGATTGGAAAGCCTTCATTGTGTTGAGGATTCAAAATAAATCGGCAGTTCCTTGCGGAAATAAAAGGCGGATAATGTAGGCAGAATGCAAAGGCTCAGCTGAGGACCTTAGGGATTCATTTAATATGGTTTCGTTAGTCACGTATGGTATGCTCACTCCCTGGATCTTGTAGACTTTGGAGGAGGAGTTCAATAATCTTTCCAGCAGTTTCATTTCTTTCAGGTTCGTTGTGTCAATTACTTGGGTAATATTTGATCTTTGTATAAGGCAGACAGGAAGGGCCGAGAACGTCTTTTGTGGGACATACATGAACAGGACAAATCTCAGATAAACCCAGTTCACATTTGCTATTTCCCTTGTTCAGTCTTTACTGCCTAAGTCTAGGTTGGTACAACCTTTCAAGGAGGCAGCTTAATAATATGCATCAAAACCTTTTTAAAAATATCCATTTAGTTCCTGTACCAATTCTAATTTTAAGATGTTATGCAAAATAAACGATTCCACACACGTGCACAAAGATATACAGGAATATAACTGCCCGAATGGTGTGTCGTGAATGAGCAGAGCTGCTCGGTACAGTCCTCCTAATCACATAATTGAAGACATAGGAGCCCTGAGGGCCAGCGGGCACACGCAGCAGTGTTCTGCTGCCAGCTCACAGCGGGTCTCAATAGCTGATTTTACCCGTCTCTTTCCAGTGCCAAATTCAGTGACCTCATACTGGTAGCTTGAAATTGCCCTTGATGGAGTATTTCACTAAGGAAATTGAGACACTAAAATGAGGACTTGCTTTGTTTCGCGATCTAGTTGTTACGTATTTACCAGCATTCCACTGGATAGAAGCCCTGTCTATACCCATGGGGTGTTTGGCATTTGAGAGTCAATAAAATCCGCTGCATGCATTTGTATATTATAAGATCAGTGGAAAAAGTAATCTTTTCTCTAATTTTCAAGCATGTTGTTCCTAGCAGTTCTTTTATATCATGAAGTAGAAATAGAAGATGTAACCGGAGTGATGACATACAGTTGCTTAAAGATTTCTTGCTTTCAAACTACAGTCATTAAGATTTCTGAGAGAGCTAATTGTCATGTGAAAGCTTTAAGGAGTGACAGTTACAACAGTAATTGGCATTTAGTACTCATACTTTATTTGACACCAAAGAATTTTCTTTTTACTTTATGTAAGTGTGTCTAACATATTTTTCAGACTCTGAGGTATAATTTAGACTGTCTGTTACCTCAGTGACAATGCAATTTGCTTCTAATTCATCAGGTCTTGTGAATTTTTGTTTGAATTTATGATTGGAAGATGCTTCCTTTGAAAGAAATATAAGAGCTGGATTTTGCATTCATTTTCTTTCTTTATATTCCAGATACCACCACTATCTTACTTCTTCTAACCATTAACAGACTTCTTAAGGATACCAACAGCACTTTGTATAATAAATATTCTTTCACAACCAAGATAACAATCAGGACTGAAATTTATTCTAATTTAAATGGAAGTTATTTTGAACCCATTTTGTGTATTTAATAACCGCATAATAATATCACTTTAATTGATAGCAAAGAACACAAAGTTCATTCCTACAGGTTGAATCATATTCTCCCAGTACAAAGTTACTCCCTAGTCCTAAGGTAGTCACTGTACAAATACAAGTTTCAGGTTCATAACCAGCAATTTAGTAACAAAAGTAGTTGTTAGGTGCCTTATTGGAGTGAATGTGAAAAATAGTGTTTATTCAGAAAATCTATGTATCAAGTGACCATATATGCATAGTTCTATGCTGGTGCCCTTTATTTGCATCCATAGTATGTGCTTTATAAATATTTGAGGAAGAAGAATGGATGAATGGAAGGGTCCTGGGGGGATACACAAACATGTGATACACAAGACTTTTCTATAAAAAGCACAAAATTCTAGTTAAGGTGGTATATTAGTCAAGGCTCTCCAGAAAAATAAGACTAATAAGATGTGAGAGAGAGATTTATTTTAAGAAACTGGCCCATGTCATTGTGGAGGCCGGTAAATCTAAAGTCTAAAGTCCAGGCGGGAGACCTAGAGAACCGTTCAAGTTCAAGTCTGATGGCCATCTGCGGGCAGAATGCTTTCTTCCAGGGAGGTCAGTCATTTTTCTGTGACTCAACAGATTGCAGGAGCCCCATCCACTTGATTGAGCATAATATACTTTATTCAAAGTCTAGTGTTTTAAACGTTAGTGTCATCTAAGAACACCTTCATAGAAACACCTAGAATACTGTTTGACCAGGTATCTGGGTATTGTGGGCTAGCCAAGTGGATGCATAACAATAACCATCACAGGAGGCAAAACCTTAATGCACATAAAGTTAAAGAAAAGGACATATTTAACTAATTGTGGGTTACAAATATATGCTAAATGTTACAGTCACTGATGGAAAAGAAACAGCACTCCAAGTAGAGTAGGGAGGGAAGGGTTTATGAAGAAGCAGACTCTCATTTGGACTTCGTGGACAGGTGGAATTCCAACACAAAAACTAAGAATGGCTCATGTAAGACAGAGTGTTAGCAATGGTAAAGCTGTAAAAAATATTTTGAAATTATTCCCTTAATGGGTTACCTCATCTGTACTGGGTGTCATCTGGGACCCCCAAATGTAACCTCTGATTGACTGGAGAGTGAGGGCTGTAAGTTTTAGAAAGGATCTCTCAGCTTTGAAAGATAGGATTCATTTAAGGTCAAACATTAGGCATAGCCTGAAAGATAAGATTCACTATCCTTTTAACAGTAACTTTCCGTGCAGTAGATTGAATGCCTACTGTTTCATTTAACAGACGAAAGCTCTTTTTGTGATAGATCTGCCTCTACAGTTAACAGCAAATTTCTGAACAGCAAAAGGGACTGTATCAACTCATCTATAAACTGGGAATATTTGCCTCAAGGCTATTATAAAGATAAATTTAAATTATTTCAAAAGTATTTTATTTACTAAAATATTCATTGAGTGTGTATTATGCTCCAGGCATTGTACTATGTTCTAGAAATAAACGGGCAAGCGAGAGAGACAAGATCATAAGACTCATAGTTGGGTCATTTCTGTATTCATTAAAATATTATATATGCTATAACATGAGAGCCTACAATATAATAAACAATTAATGGAGGACAATTATTAATAGAAATTCTTTTCATTTACTCCATACACACAATATGTTCCTAGACACACAAATATACGAGTGAAGTCTGCAGTACTTCCCTCCTTGACCTCCTTTATTTGTCAGAGTTTCCAAGTACAAAAATATCTTCAAGCTAAAGAGTCCTATCATAGAATCAAACCTGATGAAAAAACACAAAGCCTGACATTGATTTAATACCCATTCTTGCCCTTGGGTGTATGAATCACATTGCAATGTTCTTTAGAAAATCATGTAGCACATTTATGATTCAGAGGCTTTGGGGAGAGGTTGTCCCCGACAAGCAAATGTGATTCAAAAAATGCAAAATGCAGAAATGCCTGTATAGAGAACATGTCCTAAAGACTTCATTCAGACGGGTTGTACTCCCCTGGAACACAGCATGTGGGAAACTTCAACTCCCCGCCGTACTTGAGAAGTACACTACTCTTTTTCAGGTATCACTTTCATTGTTCCCCTCTGGTTTGGCTGCACAGGGGACCCAGATCACTGAAGGAAGTGTTCACCTTAAGCCTTTGTTGACAAATGCGGGTTTTCTCTTGTTATTTACGGTGGGACTCCTGTGAATATCATATAATGAGCTGAGAATTTAATTCATGCACTATTGGCATTTTCTAAGCCTACTTCTATTAGTAATAGAAAGTAATGCTCTCACCAGTCACTCATATGTAAAATACACTGATGTCCTTCCAACTTAAAACATCTCCCCTTGGATATATTTCTAATGCAAATGACTGTTATGCAGACTCCACAGCATGATTTACCTGCAACCACTTACCCTATGAGTTTGAGTCGCACCCTGCGTCTTTGTCTCCTGTAGGCTTGTCACCCATTTGGGTTGTTCCATTCACTTCAAAATAGTGATGATGATTTCACTGTGGAAAATGGATGTAATAATAATGCTATTCACTAGGTATGATCTCTTGGGAGCATATTTTACATGCATGTATAATAGCATAGAGAGGTTAATAGCACTGACTTTGAATCATAGACATACAGGTTTAAATCTTATTTCTAACCCTCAGTAGATCTGAAATTTCTGCCAAGTTATTTAATATCTCTGAATAATTATCCCAAGGTCGCTGTGCTGTTAAATTAGTACATGTACAAAGAATTTAGAACTGTGCCTGGCACAAAGTATATGCTCACAAAATAGTAATATTAATTTATTAGTTCTGGGATATTTGGGGGAGTTGAGAGAGAACTATAATGCTTGGGTTTGTCAGTGACTATCTATTTAAAAGTCTACTTAAAATATGACTACAAATTGTTTATTTCAGGAAGGCTTTTTTGGTATTTGGATGTGAAAAGCCTGAGATTCGGATCGTAATTGTGTAGTTCTCACAGGCAAAGCACACCATATTGGGGATACTCAGGTAACGCTGAATGAAAAACCTTTTCATCCTGGGTTTATTTTAGGGAATTACAGTGAGGATGTAAACATTTCAGGAAATGTGCTGTTTCATTTGCCTCAATCAAAATGTTTTATTTAAAAGAATAACATCTAAACCTGTGAGGATGTTTATGTCACTTTTGTGATGTACACATGTGAATGCCTACAGTGAGTGATGTCATCATCCAAATCACATAGAACAAATGGTTTTTAGGTTTTATTTGCATATTTAGGAATTCACTGCAGAAAATTCACACTTCCAGAATGGGAGAATGAGTACTTCTGAAAATCCTCTCCTTCATAAATGCAATGAGGACAAGAGCAAAAATTGTCAAAATCAACTTTTCCAGAACTCTAGAAATTACCCAAGATTTGCAACAAACTGAAGACAGTTTATTCAAGAAAAAAAGGTTGGGGTACTATACTTATATGAAGTAAAATAGATTTTAAGACAAAGACTGCAGTAAGAGACAAAGATGATTTTTACATAATGAGAAAGTGATCAACTCAACAAGAGGATATAGTATTTGCAAATATTTATGTGCCCAACATTGAAGCATCTGAACACATTAAATCAATATTAACAACATCTAAAGGGAGAAACAGTGATACAATATTAATAGAGGACTTTTATGCACCATGTTTACCAATGGATAAATGATCTGTACAGAAAATCAATAAAGAAACAATGGCCTTAAGTGAAATGTTAGATCAGATGAATTTAGCAGATATATACTGATTTTGCTCAAAAGCAATAAATTATGCATTCTTCTCAAGTGCACGTGGGACATTCTGTAGAACAGATGACATGTTAGGCCACAGAACAAGGCTTAATAAATTTAAGAAGACTGCAGTCATATTAAGCATCTTTTCCAATCACAGTGATATGAAACTAGAAAACTGGGGTCTTCACAAATATGTGGAGATTAGTAAGCGTTGGCAAGCAAGTGGGGTAAAGGGAACCCTTGTGCAATGCTGGTGGGAATGTAGATTGGTGTGGTCACTATGGAAAACACTAAAACTAAACAAAAAACTAAAACTAGAGCTACCGTAAGATACAGCAGTAATACTTCTGGGTACTTATCCAGAGAAAACAGAAGCGCTAACTTGAATAGATTAAATGCACTCCCATATTCATTGCAGCATTATTTACAATATCCAAGATATGAAAGCAAGCTAAGTGTCCATCGTTAGATGAATGGATCAAGAAAATGCGGGTGTGTATATATATACACATACACACTATGGAATATAATACTTATAATGGAATATTATTTAGGCATAAAAAGGAGATGTTTTCCCTTGTGACAATAAAAATGGATCTTATGGGCATTATACTAAGTGAAATATGTCAGATAAAGACAAATACTATGTTATCTCACTTATATGTCAAATCTTGAAAACAAACAAACATGCCCACAAGCAAAAGGAGCCTATAGATACAGAGAACAGATTGGTGGTTGCCAGAGGAAGGGGGGTGGAGTGTGAGTGCAAGGAGTAAAGGAGAGCAGAAGGTACAAACTGTAGTTTCCAGCTGTAAAATAAACGTCATGGAGATATAATGGTGACTCTAGTTAATGAAACTGTGCTGCATATTTGAAAGTTGATGAAAGAGTAAATCTTAAAAATCCTCCTCAGAAGGGAAGAAATTGTAATTATGTATGGCTAATAATTTATTTATTTATTGTGATGCTCATGCAATTATGTTGTATACCTGAAACAGTCATAATGTCAAAAGTCAATTATATCTCTAAATTTTTTTTAAAAATGTGATTGCTCATGAAATTAGGGTTTCTTTTTATGGAAGTGTTCAAAATTTATTGCTTTGATTTTTTCACAACTCTGTAAATAAGAGTAAAAACCACTTATTTTTACACCTTAGTGAGTGGATTCATGGTATGTGATTTAAAGAGTTTTATAATATGTGGATTACATCTCAAAGCTGTTATTAAAAAGCAAACCAAAAAACCTGCAGAACCAGTGAAAAATGATGAAGTTCCCATAGAATATTTATAGAATATTTATTTACAAGGGCTGTATCTGTATTTACTGTAGAAAAGTTAAAACCAATATTTAAAAACACATTGAAATGAAATATAGAGAGCAGGTGAAAACAGACCATTTGGGGTTTGAAAATCAGTCTAGTCTTTGTTTTATAGAAGGTGGAGGGGAATCTTGTCTCAACCACTATACAACATAGTGAAACATACATCCTTTTAAAAATAAGCTAAAGAGTAGTAAAAAGGAACTTTGTTCTGCATCTCAGATGCAGTGAGGTTCTTTCTTAAGAATAATACATAAATGAAGTATTAAGCAGAAAAATAAAATGAAATAAATTCAGGAGAAGAAAAAAAGAGACTGCAGACTTTGTCTTGACATTTGTACTCACTCCAGGGAAGAATACCGAGTTGTGTAGCAACATTATTATGGAGTAGCGTGGGGATGTGTGAATCTTTTGTGTCCCTAGTGAACAATCTTCAGAACGTTGAGACTGACATGAACGGATGATAATTAAGGTTATGTGACCCAATGGACCAGATCCCTTATGAACCACGTACCTTCTCAGTAGCAAAAAATATCAGGAACCGTAAAGTCACACGACTTGCCTAAGCGAAAGAAGTATACCCATATACTCAAGTCCCTCACACTAAGGTGCTGGGGTTAGTTCGTACCAGCTCCTGAGAGCTGACTACTGAACTTTCAGGAGTTTTGAAGCCATTTGTTGTAAACAGGCATTATTAAAAATCAAACTATATAAGCTTACAATTTAAATAAATTATATTAAAAACAAGAGTAATAAGAACTCAAAACTCATCACTTCATACTTGTTTTACTATTATCTATGTTCTTGAGGTTATTTACATCTATTATATCTCTCTAATGAAAATGCTGCATAAATGTGTTACTGTATATTTCTACCTAACTCTGCATTGGGTGGTGTTATAATGTTACATTGAAATTAGACATAAATGGAATAGTCACACCATGGAAATTAGTAAAAGGTATTAAGTCTATTTATCGCTTTGTTGGTTTGTACCCAAGTATTAAGAAGCTAATGAAAATATTAATAATTTGGATTAAACTTAAATATGTGTCATGCCTCTAATGATTACACTGTGAATAGTACAAGAAAATGGGGGCATATTTTTCTATGGCTTGATACTGGTCCCTCCCTGTACTGTCTTTCTACAAACCATACTGACAAAACCCTTTATTTATCCTCGTGAATCCATGTACCATTCTGCACAATGGCTAGACTGCATCTTTCTTTTTTTCATTGAAATACAGTCAGATACAATGTGTCCATTTCTGATGTGCAGTACAATGTCCCAGGCATGCATATACGTACATATATTCATTTTCATATTCAATCTTCTAATTATAAATCAAACCTCATCACTTCCTGTTTCAAGTTTTTCATTGTCTTCTCATCACACTTTGAATAAAATTCAACTCTCTTGGTGGCTCATAGGGCTCAGTATAATCTGGTTCCTCCTTCTTCGTCCTTGTTTCCCTTCTCCCTTTAAGCACTTCAGGTGTAGGCTTCCTGTTCAGTTACACAGAGTGTGAAAACTGTGTAGTCATACAGTGCCCCATGCTCGGAAGGGTCTCAAACTTGGTGTGATCATCTGCTGTTGCTGTCTTGAAAGTCTTAATACTCTTTAAAAAGGGGGGGCCCCCATTTTCATTTTCCATTAGGACCTGCTAATTGTGCACATGTGGCCATTCTCATGCTTTATCCATACTAGTCTTGTTTCTTTTTCTCAACTGGGATAAATGCTCCTCTACCTTAGACTCATTGCCATCCACATGCTGTCTTTTTAGAAAGCTTTTTGCTCAGCCATATTTTTGTCATTTAAGACTCAGCTCCCTATTAACACTTTTGTGAGGTCTTAACCTATCACCTAACCTGTAGAAGGAGCTCCTTGTTGTATTCCATCACTCAGTTTTTATCGTCTTCATAATGTTTACCCTTTGCTGAAATTATCTTGTTCTTTTAATTATTTATTTGCTTATTATCTATCCCTTCTCATTAGAATTTTAACTAAATAAGAGCAGAGTTTTTACCTTTGAAATTCGGCACTCTACTAACAGCAGCTGGAACAATAACTAGCACATAACAGTCATTCAGTAAGTAGCTGTCAAGTGAGTAGATGAAGCCGTTCCTTTCTCTCGTCTCCCGTAACACAACTCTAGTGTGCCTCATCTGAAAACCTGCCCGTGTGGGACATCACTGGGCTCCTGTCACATCAGTCACTAATATGATCCCTTAGCCTTTGTTTTAGTTTTGGTTTCCTGCATGTAATGCACATTGTTTTCCTCCAAACTCTGCTTTCTTGGTGACGTTGTAAAATACCATAGAAGACTGGAGAAGAATTTGCCATGGTTTCAGAGAACAAGGACAGCATTTAAATCCTAGGTGTACTGCCTATAGCTCTTGTAACAATAGGCATGTTACTTACCTGTTCCAGGCTTCAATTCCTTTATTTATAAAACTCATCAGTGTTGTACACATTATATGAGAAACTATGTAAAAAGAACTTTGAGGAGAACTAGTGGGTGGAAACTCCTCAGTACCTATCAGCACTGATTCTTATTTCTTCAATTCCTAGAATCACAATGATCAATGAGAGGAAGATGGACGATGTCCTCACTTACGTGTAAGTTTTATCTAGCTGTGTAATTACACCAAATAGTCTGTTTGGTTAACGGTAAGGAATGAAAGTATACATATATGTATACATAAGTACTATGTAGATGGAGAGATGCACCTGTATACCTAGATAAACAGATAGACAAAGATATATATATGTACTACCTTATTAATACTAGATTATTTGTTTATATTTTCTTAATCACTGTGTTCCATAGACATATAAACAAAAGACACGTTAATTCTGAGAAGCTGAAACACCATTCAGGTCTAATATTTCTTTTAATTACGCTTCCTGATATTCTACTTTTGTAGTACAATTCTGTGTCACCCTGGAGTTTCTGGGTTTCGTATCACACCCAATTATACGTACACACCACACACAAATATTCTATAAGTGACACTGGTATTCTTTAGAGACTTTTTTTGGATCTCTGCTATTTTTGAGACAAATACACTTTTTCATCACTAAGGAGAAAGCCAAGAAGTAAAACCAAAAACATCAACTGGGCTTTCTAGCCATGCCTATTGACAAAAGTGCCATAACATTTTTTAAAAAGGGATTGAAGAGCAGAGTTGAAATGCTGAAAGCGTAGTTTGTTGTAAATGCCTGAATCAGAGCAAACAGCCAGTGAAAGGTCAACATAACAGCCCATTGATCTGTACAAGCACATTTGCTAAACCTAGTAATAAATTCCCCCAAGAACCGCAGGAGCAATTGCTTCAAATATTTGTGATATCTTTTTGTGTGAGGCAGCTGACCAGAGAGTACGGCAGAACTTGCCCTTTATCAGTGTTAGCTCAAAGTCAGTAAACTGTGGGCCCACTGGAAGGATTTTAAACGTTATTTTTCCTGTGAATTTAATTTATTGACCCCGCAGTTCGAGCACATACATGTCACTCAATGATCTTCATCTGCTGCAAACAGTTATTAACAATATTATGAATAACATATTGTCCCCGTCATTAAGGAGTTCAGTCTATTCAGGGAGAAGTGACAGGACAGTGTGACAGTTGCTATCCTACAAGTACCCAGAGACTGCTGCTGGAAAACTTAGGTCATCTCTGCATTGTCCTCTTTTTATGGTGATACATTTTTGAAACTTGTGAAAAATTTTACAAAAGAAATTACTGTAGAACTCGTCTTTGAAATATAAGTAGGAAAAAAAAAATACAAATATGGCCCAAGAGAGGGTACACTGAGAAAAAGGGGAAAAATGAAACAAAGTTACACTGTCAAGAAAATGGAGGCCTTTCTTAGGGAATAGCAGGAACTCCAGGGTCCTTACATTATTAAGCTGTTCAATAAAATGAAGTTGGCAGACGTTCATGAATAAGCAGGAGAAAGCCGACAACAGCAAACAAACGAAAACCGAGAGTCGTCTCAAATCCTCACTTCCCAAGCGTGAATAACCTCTCTCCCTGAGCTAGCCTTCGTTCTCATTTTAGTTCACCCAGTCCTCACTTAAAGATTTCTCTCCAAGGTAAAGATTCCCATATTTTAAATATAGGGTCCATCTTTATAGTGTCTGGTAGGGTTGCCGTATAACATTTGGACACCCCGTTAAATTTGAATTTCAGACAAACAGCATTTTTCTGAGTTATAAGTTTACCCCAAGTAGTGTCTGATGTTTTTCTCTGGTATTCTGCTAGCTGCCTTTAATAATTTCTCTTATCACAATTTTTTTTTTTATAATTTGATAGTAAGACGCTTAGCGTGATTTTTATGTTTATTATAAGTTACTCTGCATAAACCCTGTGCGTTCAGACTCGCTGACTGTGTCTTCTGCAGGGCCCGCTCTGTGTATCCTGTGCAGTCTGTACAGGCTGGTAGTAAAACTTTATTTCGGGAAGAAATTAGGATACATTTTCAGCACCCCACCAACTGCTTTCTGCGTATTATGAAGGGTTGTTATTACAAAATCCTAGTGGTCATTTAATCTCAAAGCACTTTGCCAGTTAATTTTGGCTGGTGCTCTTCCCAGAACAAAGTAAAAACCTATGGAGATTTTTAGTCTTGAAGGCTCACTTCAAACATTATTGCTGAATGGATAAGTGTGTCTGTTTACACACATATACACACAAATAAAACCATATACGTGCATGCACACACACACTCACACAGATGAGATATATGTTTTCTCCCTAAGGCCCAGGAGGACATGCTATAACATAGCTTTTTTAAAATGCTGTGTTGACCAGTGATGCGCTCCGCCTGGGACCAGTGAGTCCCCCTTCCCGAGAAGCTGTGTAAGCCCGAATCCCCACGTACTGTCAGGCTCCAGGCCACCATACACCTGCCCTCATCACGTCAGGGCAAGGACAAGCAGGGGCAGCCACTCTGCCCCATGCCTGCTGAAATTACTCAAATGAGCCAGTCCTAAACCTGCTAGCTCTGTTCCACGCTTTCCTTCTGACCAAAACACAATAAAAGTGCTTGTCTGCAGTTCTTTTTTCCCTTTGCCTTGTGATCGGCACCTGGGCGGGCGTCCCTTGCCTCTGCGTGGCATCCTATGTTCTCCACAGGCAACCGTGAGTGTAACAAAACTCTAGAACTCTTTCTGGTTTCTCCCTCTTGATCTGCATCAGGCCCCACCATGCCTCACCCCATGGTTAACGCACATGCCAAGTGAGTTCATTGTCCTAGGTCTTGAGTCATTATAACCAGGCAAATGATCATATTTCCAAACTTGGAAAACGTAATTTTAATCAAACTATACCAAAAACTTTAAAATGGACCGTGCACTTATATTTTTTTTACTTCCTACACTTTTACCAACATATAAAACATGAAGGTATCAGCCACAGAGATAAGTATGGCCATATGCTTCCCTTATTTAAAGGAGAAAAATGACTATTTTCAGAATTTCTGAAGGACACATTTCAGTATAAAATCAATCAAGAATACTGTCTAGTTTGTTAAGTAAAAAGGGATTGAGTCTAGTTTTGAAAGTACATATGATTTACTTAAGAAAAGTAGAAGATTACAAAACTTTGTTAGAATGGATGTAATGAAGACAAAGGAGAAATAAAGGTGAAGAAAGTAGCATCTGGCACTCAGGAATTTAGGAAAAGCAGAAATCACTTCTGATAAACTTAACTGTCTGTAGCGCCGAAGGCTAATTTGTCACAAGACCCTCAAAGCTGCTTGCAAAAATTCCTTTTATGATGTATGCTTGTCAGTGCTACAGCAGGAATAACGGTTTCTGCTTGCCTTGTGTCTTTCAAATATTATAGGGAATACCTTTCGTTGGCGATTTCAAATGTGAGACCCTGCTAGCAGGGTTTCTGAAATAGGTAGTTTCTTAGCACTCAGCCTTGTGATGGAGACAAGGGCTCTGAGTGGCTAAGGGATAGTCTGGATCAGCCACCCCTTTCTCTATCAAGCATCCGTACACAGTCTCTTACCAGTATTTAATTTAAAAGAACAATGTCAACCAGAGTGGTTTTTCTTTACAAGGGGAGGAAATTATGTCTTGTACAAGCTGAGAAGCACTCAGCTTCTTCCTGGAAAAGGAGAGACCACAGCACAACCACTCCCTGTTTCCATCCTAACAGTTGCATATATTACTCATTTTCCAGTCAAAATCTTCCTCTGATTTACTAGAAGGTTTCTTATTCTAACCCTCATCAGCCCACCTTGTATGAAATAATAAGAGGACAAGAAGGAGGATAAAAATGGTTGATATAGACAAATAGATACAAAACTACGAAAGAAAAGATGCTCCGTTAATCGAGACCTTGTTTGAAATTGTTAATGAGGCCGTGATTGTTATTAATAATTGCTTTCATTCACTACCCAACTTCTCAGCTGATTTTGATTCATTATTTGAGGACATGATCAAAAATCCCCTTGTTGAAGGGTCTGTCACCTCGGTCTAGATTCCTTTTTTCTTTTAAAGTCTGGCAAGGATTTATTAGGAAGCTTTTTAATCACAGTGAATAAAAAGCCATGAACAGAAGAACTGAGATCTCCAATTTCTGCCATTGGGCTTACAACACTAGTTAGATGCTAATAAACATTAAGGATGTCCCAAGGGGAATCTTACCTAAGTCCCAATCTTATCCCATCTAGGGTACCCCCACACACAGAAATAATATTCTTCCGTGAATTACCACCTCCATTCCTTCCATTAGTACTAGCTGTGGGGATATGAAAAGGTGCCCTCTCTACTGAATGCCAGAATTCATCTCTCTTATAAATCAGTGCCCATACTTTCACTTGACAATCAAGTTTCATAATCCAAAGGCACAGCATTTTGCCACTTATTTAAATGGCAGTAAGAAATACAATTGAATGGTTACCAGAGTTATATCCCAGTTCAATAGAAATATTGTTTGCACCATGATAGATGTAAACCTATGCTGGCAACTAGTGTGCAGTAATTAACAAAGTTAAGAATGGGAGAAAAAAAATGTTTGCAGTCGTATCATTGGGCAATAACTCAAAGAACCAGTCAAATTTCACTCTTTAATTTCTGAAGCTGTGTAATTTAAGAACTGGCATCCTGTATGGTCACTGTTCAAAATAATAATAACTCATCTTGAAAGACAGCACTGCAGACTTTCCAGTTAGTGCCTCCCTGATGGCTGGCAAGACTTCAATATCCTGTGACACCATTCTCATGGTTAGATACTTCTCTGTGATTCAGAATACAGTAATATTAGTGAATTATATTGGTGTATTCATATTGTCTCAGCTTTGGGTAGTAAAATACGTTTCTTAGTCGAGATCAAAGAAGCATTTTATAAATAGTGAGTTAGTCATTCTGTAAGAAGACAGATTTTGGTGTCTGGCAGTCAAGAAAGGCAAACCCACATCCAGAATAGTTGCCAATTCTAATGAAAAATTGTTGCCATCTCCATTACAGAAGGGAAATAATGTCGTTGACTTTGCCACCAGGTGACTGTTTTGTTTTTTGTGTTTTTAATCCTGCTGAATGTTGCCATATTAGAAGTTAATGATGAATTTCGGATATGACCATGTTGGTACTCAGCAGTAGCAATCACCAGATCTGCTAAATGAGAGGAAGTTACGTTGAGAAGCCAATACTGATAATTTATGCAACCATGGTCACTTTTTTAAGTCTGTTGAATACATCTATTGAATAAGTTCTATTTTTGAGTAGAAAAATATATTGACTGGTATTCTTAAGACAGGTCATTTTGTCCATGAAATTAATAAGATTCTTCTGAAATTGGTGCCCTTTGTTGTTATCCACATGAAACTTAAATATCCTCACATCTCCATTTATTCCAAGAGTCCCATCTGTACACCACTTCCACAGGTTCCTTTGTCCTCAAGGTTTTTTACTTTTCTTGACCCTGTGCATCCATCCAAGCTACTACTACTTCCCATGATTGTGAGATCTGAATTCTGACTGCTTTATGTTGGAGTTAAATAGATAAATGAATTACTTGAACATGGGCCTCTTGAGAGGACTGACTTTGCCCAGTGTTACCCAAGCCATACCCCTGACTCCACTGAATGAGACTGTAATGCAGAACCCTTGTCCTTCCACAATTTACTGAGTGTGTAAACGACCAAATGAATCCAAGTCCTGAAGTAATAATCATATGATGTATTTAAAACCCCACTGAGCTGTTTATCAGTGGGGCTGGGCTAAACTCCATTTTCCATTGATGTCTGTAACCCCCACACTGACTGACAGACCTTAATTATAATCTCTGAGAATTTGCATGTGATTCCTTTGGGCTTAATGCACGATTAGCCAACAACAGAAGATAGAGGGCGCTATTTCTCCTCTTAGTTCAAACATTAAAAGATGCTAAATATGTCCAAATAGGAGTAAAGGAGTAGATCACATGTTAAGATGAGGACCTCACATTTCAGGAGGTAGGAGTTTAGCGGTAGGAGTTTGTAATGAAAATCTATATTTTTAGATAGAGTGTTTGAGAAATTTGAAAGACAGGGACAGCACACAGGAAAATTCAGCTCCAGCAAAGCCTTGTGGGGAAAGCTGCCCTCCTCACCCCGGATGGGTCCACAGCTAGTAGGTTACAATATTCTGGAGGAGGCTGCAGTTAAAGACTCAGTCCTTCTGAGCCAGCCAGCATCATTTGGAAATTCCCAGACAGGGGCTTCAGCTCATGCACTGCCAGGTGCCTCTGTGGAGATCTCCTTATCAGGAGGTCTCGGCTAAAACACTTTTCCCCACTCTGATTCAGTACTTTCCACTCCTCGCCCTTCCACTGTCCCTCCTCTTAAGCCAATAATGGATCCTTTTGTTCAGGTCTCCTCAGCAGTGAGACAGCTCCCTCCGTCTGCATGGACCCATCCAACCCCCACCCGGTGCCATTCCATGGCAGGAAATGGAATGCTAGGGAGCCAGCAGGGGTTTTTTTTTTTTTTTTTTTTGTCTCATTTACACTATCACAGGATGTGAATAAAGGCTTGATTGTTATTTTTCAGTTAGGTTCACTGTCCTATTTGACCACCTGGACACCTAGCAACCTGACAGGGGAGGTTAAATAACTTGACCAAGATTCATATTTCTTAAGTGCCCAGGGTATGACGCCAATATCCCAGTCCTGATTCCAAAATCATTTTCTTAACAATCTGCCACTCTTCACTATCTACAAGATTAACGATTAAATTAACTCTTATGCAGACTGACCAGTCCCGGTTACACAGTTGTCAATACATGTCGATTCAGGCTTTCGAAAACTCCTAGCAAGGTGAATGCCAATAGCCATCTAAACTGTTCTTATCACTTTGCTGATAGCTTGTTTTTTAACAATCAGAAAATACATGGATCTGGGTGGCAACGTTAGAAATGAGTATCCATTTTTGTTAAAATAAGGCTAACGTTTAATGATGTTTCTTTTCCTCAAAATGGATTACATTTGTCTATAATTAGAAGATGTAAGTTATGAGTCACTGGACATATAAACACTTTTAAACTTCAAAAGAGAAAAGTTTGCATGCTCATAAAAATGCTTTTACCCTTTCAATATAAAAATTCATCAGCTATTTATTACTCTTTGATTTAATTATCATTCCTCTGTAGGTAGTGCCAGCTATTGTTACATCTGTTTTGTGGTTGGAAAAAAAGTTTCACAATGTCCCCTAATGTTTCTTCTAAGACAAAAAAATATGCTAATCATGTAAAATGAATAAAAATCATTTTGTTTCAACCCACACAGGTTATTGTGTTATGAAGACTGAAAAATAAGTAGATTAGGAAAACATTCTGCTTAAAATGACAGAACTAGTTAGAATAGGGCCTGAGTGTCAAACGAAGAAGCTTTTAGTCTTGTGAACCACATCTAATGCTGAAATAACACGACCTCCCTCTGAACGATACCCTCCCACGTGCAATCTTCCCGGAGCACACCAGCATCACAATTGCAACAACAGGACAAGTGAGTCAGAGAAAAAGTCACAACAGTGAACCAAGCTCAGGTCGTCTCAGGGGAGAGTCTACTACGCCTTATTGGAGTTCTTTTTTTTTTTTTTTTTTTCATTAAACATCTTAAACTGTCACATTAATGATGGGAATCCATATTTCCAGAGACTTATTCACGTGACATGTACATAATTCACTTAATAGTCACTGAGTACCTACCATAGACGAGGTGCTACGCTGGCCCACATGAACCTTATACTTCAGGAGCGGAGGCAGGAGACAGAGAGGAAACAGGGAAAACATCGGGGAAATGTGTTGATATGGTTGGACCCTCCCTTGACCCAGAATTTAATACCCTGTCCACAGCTCCGGAAGTTTCCAGACAAGGTTCCAGACGAGGTTCTCTCTGAAGCAGGTCCTGAGATGGGACTGAGGGTGTAGATGATGGATGGTGTTAGTAGGTGTTGTTCTTGAGATCAACGCTCGTGGAAGAAAAATGAAGAAAGTGATATTTAGCACCAGGAGAAGCCAAGTTGCAATATACAAGTCTCAGCTGGTGTCCCATGGGGCTTGTGACCGAAAGTGGACAATGAGAGTTATCCCATGTTAGATTAGAATGGCCGCACCTTCATACTGCAAAGTCATTCAGTGAGGACCAGCCTGGGAAAGGCATGCTTTTAAGCAAGATGGTTTTCTGCATATGTGACAACTAAAAGATGTCTGCTGGCAGTGCTCCTGCAATCTACAGTCCACGCTTCCTAAGTGGACCCTGGATGGCATATCAGCATGTGCATGTAACAGTCAACCCTTCGCTCGGTTCAGGTGGATGGCCAGAGATACTTGCTGCCATTGAGGGCAATGTAGAAATAGGCAGTAGTAAAAGGGAGAAATGGTGTGTATCCATTTTGGCCACAAGATGAACTAAAGGGATGAAAGCTGGACTCAGTTTAACTAACATTCCCCTTGTATGTGTGCCCAGGGAAAGAAGCAAACTAGATTTTGAGCAGCCTTTGTAAGGTAAGGTTAACTTATTATGCAAAGCAAGTGCACATATTGGCTTAGATGGCGACTCTAGTGGCTGCTATATTATGCTTCCTAGATCGTCCCCCACTTCGGTGTTGAAGCATTCATTCTCCCAGCTGAGAGAAGTATTGTTGGCCTGTGCTTCACAGCTGAATCTCTTCCCTGGATTGGCCCAGGTTCACCAGAGGACATGCCTCCTTCGCTAGGGCAGACCACACCTAATGATAGAACAACATGTGAGGACAAAATTCCAGGTCCTTTCTTCAATTTTGGGTAACTCGGAAGGGACACCCAGGTTTGAAATTTCCTGTGGCGTGAACCAAGACCTACGTTGCAATGTTGCTGAATCAGAAAGAGAAGGAATGAGACCAGAGAGTGAGCTGAGTGTCAGATCATTTAGGATCTTATAGGTCATGATATAAACGTCAGTTCTTATTCTGAAAGAAATGAGAAGCTGTTGAAAATTTGGATCACTCTTTCTACTTTTATAGAAAATAATCCCAGGGTTGGAGAAAGGGAATGAGAGTGGGGCAAAAAGCTGTCTAGGAGGCTATTAAAATAAGGAAGACAAAAGATAATGGTAATAAGCTAAAAAGTGGTTTAGTAGAATTATTGAGCAATGAGTTGACCAATTTCAATAATATTTCAAAGATTATGCCAACAAAATTTTTAGTGGATTGGCTATAAATTTTAGGACAAAGGAAATAGTAAAGGACAATTTTTAGATTCTTTGGGGGGGTGTGTGAGATCAGTTTTTAATGTGCAAAGTCTGACCTGTCTCTGTTTATGTATTTTCTGCCCTTTCACCAGAGTGAGCAGTGTGGCTCCATCCTGACTGTTTAGAGGTGGTCTAATACACAGAAGGAGCGGTAATGAAACATGAATGCTATGACAATGTTTTGGTGATACGTCAGAACTTCCGGCCAGGTATCTCTCATCCAGAAGGACTGTAAAAATGACTCAATCACATAGGAACCTCGAAGGCAGCTTTCTGAATTGAATTTTTGAACGCTGTATGTTCCAGGAAGCACAGAGTTTCCCGTTGCGTCAGCCACTGTGACGTTACCATAAAATGTACAGGAAATAGCATCCGAATTCCAAGACTTCCATGACTCATTCTTTTGCTTTAAACTGGTTGTCCACCAAAAGCAAGAGTAGCCTGCGGCAATGGCGACATCCGTGGAGGGACGCGGGAAGACTGAGTTACTCAGAAGATCAGATTTCTTGTGAGGCCTCGAAGACCTGCAGGAGCCTGGGAGCCACATCCTGGCAGTGGGCCCCAAGGAAGCAACAGAAACAGAGGGGGAGCCACAGGGGGGAAAAAGCAAATGCTGATTATTAGCAGCGTTTGCCGGTCAGCTTTACTTGGCATCTCCTTCGTGATACGGGTAATGATACGGGTAATGCAGAACTCATGTCGGTAAGTACATCTACAGGCCTCTTACGACAAATCTGGCGCTTAGTTAAAAAATTGACAATATCAGAAAGTGGGCAAATGAGAGTCATCTAGCTGAGGCTTAGAAACAGAAATAAGAATCACAGAGGAGGCTAGAAATCAATCTCCTTTGTGTCAGAGCCTGCTAACTAGTGTTTTCAGATACTCTGCGAAGAAAGAGAGTAGAAGGGGGAACTGAAATTTTTGTATCCGTTGCAGTTGGGAAATAATTTCTCCCATTTCTTAAACTGATGAGTACTTCCGGTCTCAACTGTGTGTGTTTTCAGTTTGGGTA
This sequence comes from Camelus dromedarius, assembly GCF_036321535.1. NCBI lineage: Eukaryota > Metazoa > Chordata > Mammalia > Artiodactyla > Camelidae > Camelus > Camelus dromedarius. Next base: position 66,103,991 of record NC_087447.1, read on the forward strand.
CCTGGAAACAGCTGCTACATCAGGTAACACAGTCACAAAAAATTGTATCCAATGTTATGAGCATAGAATTTTTCATCCAAGAATATCTGGAAAAAATCATGATAAATAAAAAGAAGCAGAAACCTAGTTTTCTGTCTTCTTTCTTTTTCTCAAGTGTAGTTGAATGATTAGAAGTTCATCATTTTGATAGAGTAGAAAAGGAACAATAGATTAGACATTGGCAGATGCAGTATGTTCTTGGGCCTTGATGAATTTTGCTGCATAATTGAAAGTGAGTCATTTTACCTTTTAGAATCTGATCTCATGTGAAGAATTAAGTACATTTTCAAATTATGTCAACAAAGACATTCAGCCACTTATTGCACTATTTCTTATATAAGGAATGCAAATGAATAATGAAAGCTGTTGTTTTTCTTACCACTTCCTCCTCACACATTTGAAGAATGGCTATAACCTGAGAGAAATGCAAATTATATTGGTGTGAATTCTGAACAGCCAAGGAGAGGGGAAAGTATACCACGGAGGAATGGGAGGGTCCTATAAAGAAGTATCTTATAAAAGAAAAAGGAAATCAGAATTCACACAAAATCCTCTATGAAGATCGGCATCACATTCTTTAATGACAAAGCTGAAATAATCATAATCTTTAGTGATTAATCCAAAGGACAGATTTATATTTAAAGGTTTAAAATAATTAAAATTTATTTTTTATAAAAATGAAACACTGCACAGGGATCTATGGTAGCTAAGTTACAAAAGAGTCCCACTCTCCAGTGCAAAATTATTTTATATAAACTATCACTTGATAAATAAAATTCTGTAAACCACCACAAAGTTTTAGGCAGCTATTATTCGGGTTTTTTTCATTCCCTACATGTGCACTATCCAGTATGTGCCTGTTGAAATTAATTAAAAATAAATAAATTTAAAATTTGAGTTCCATAGTCACATTAGCTGTATTTCAATTGCTTAATATGGCTAGTGACTATGACACTGGACAACACGGCTGGAGAACATTTCTATCATTGCCAAAACTTCTATCAGCAGCAGTACCCTAGATCGTTTGAAAGTGGTGACTTTTCTATCTCAACCCTTTTCTTCCAAATGAATCAGTCATAAAAGAGATCCACTTACACCTTCTTCAGTTTACGCTAATCATCTCTAAATTTTATAGCTAAATAGAGCAAATGTCGACTGAATTATAGTACAAATGGTGTTGGGAAAAGTCAATGTTCATATGCACAGGAGTGAAACTGGACCCCTATGTTAGACCACTCACAAAAATTAACTGAAATTGGATTAAAGATTTCCACATAAGACCTGAAACCATAAAATTCCAAGATGAAAACAGAGGGAAAAAGCCCTTTTGCCTTGGTCTTGGTGATAATTCTATGGATGTGACATGCACAGCACAGGCAGCAAAAGCAAACATAGAAAGTGGAACTATATCAAACTAAAAAGCTTCTGCACAGCAAGAGAAACGATCAACAAAATGAAAAGGCAATCTATGGAATGGAAGAAAATCTTTTCAATCACATATCTGATAAAAGGTTAACATTCAGAATATATAATGAACTATACAACTCAATAGGAAAAGTACAAATAACCCAATTTTTAAAAATGGGCAGTGGACCTATATAGACGTTTCTCCAAAGATATTCACATGGCCAACAGGTACACGAAGGTGTAAACATCACTCATCATCAGGGAAATGCAAATTAAACCTATAGTGAGATACCTCATACCTTTTAGAATGACTATTGCCGGAAAGGTAAAATTACAAGTTTTATCAAGGATGTGAAGAATAGGAAACCCTGTACCCCATTGGTAGGAATGTAAGCTGGTAGTGACATTGTAAAAACAGTGTAAAAATTTCTCTAAAACTTAAAAATGGAAGAGCTATATGATCTTGCAATTCTACTTCTGAGTACATATCCAAAGAAAGTGAAATTACTACCTCAGAGAAATACTATACCTCTGTATTTGTCGCAGCATTATTTACGGTAGTTAAGACATGGAAACATCCTAAATGCCCATCCATGGATGAATGGATAAGTAAGTGAGGTACAGATGTCTCTATCATCCATCTACCTATCTATCTACCTATCTATCTATTATCTATACATACACACAATCTACATGTATATGCTTTATAGACATAATATTTTCTGTATTATATATATATATAATTCAACCATAAAAAAGTAGAAAATCATGCCGTTGTGACAACATAGATGAAACTTGAAGGCATTAATGCTAAGTGTAGTAAGTCCAATGGAGAAAGACAAATACTGCATGATCTCACTTATATATGGAATTAAAAATTAATTAAAAAAAGAATTAAAAACTCACACACACACACAAAAAAATCTTGATGGCTGTGGGGATAGTGCGTGGGAGGTATGGGAAATGGATAAAGGTGGTCAAAATATATAAGCTTCCAGTTATAAAATAAGTAAATTCTGGGGATATAAATTACAGCATAGTGACTATAGTTAACTATACTGTCTTGTATATTTTAAAAATGCTGAGAGTAGATTTTTTTAAATTTTCAGCAATAAAAGTAAAAAAAAATGTAACTATGTGGGTGATAGGTGTGTTAACTAACTTATTGTGGTAATCATTTTGCAGTGTATACATACATAAAATCACAATGTTGTATACCTTAAACTTACATAATATACATCAATTATATCTCAGTAAAGCTGGAAAAACTGAGTGAGAAAGCAGGTCCTGTGCATGTTTTGATATCATAAAATATGAAGTATACAGCACTATATATGGAAGTGCTTTTGCAAAAGTTTTAGATCTAAATCTGATTATGCCTCTGACACGTATAGGAATTGCAAGGGCTAAAGAAACTCGCGTCATAAAGATGGAAGCTGTCAATTTCAGAAGATGGGATATCCTACAAATCACTGGCTCAATTTCTGCAAGTCAGTGGCAAACAAAAGAAGCAGAAGGGAGGTAGTGGTTGCTTTAGATCACAGAAGACTTCCTAAGAAAGGATATGTTGAAGAAACATCACCATATGCTCAAACTTACATTGTGTTCAGTGTCTTACCAGGTACTGTTCACTAATTATATATGAAAAACAATAATGTGATAGTAAATCAAAGAGTGGATACCATGTTAACAAAGCAATCCAATTTAAGATAACCAATAATAAAATGGTTGATATTATGTGCCTCCTGATATAATGCATAATCACTTAGGTGATATTTTTATACAAATGCATATCATCAAAAGGTAAAGATAACAAGTCCTAGAGAAGATGGAGAGAAAGGAAAACCCTTGTACACTGTTGGTGGAAATGTAAGTTGATACCGTCAATAAAGTTAATCACAATTAAACATCAGACAGAATCAGATTGTGAGCCATTGTATGAAATAACTAACTTCTAGTCATCAGAACAGTCAATGTCAAGACACAGAAAGATAAAGAATTGTTACAGATATAAAAAGAGTATAGTGGCATGGCAACTCAATATGTGGTGTGATATTAAATTGGGCCCTCTACTAGAAAAAAATTAAAGTGACGTTAAAAATCAATAAATTGACAACACTGAGTCTGAATTGTGGACTTGATGATGGTATTGGGTTAAAGTGAAATTCTTTTAGGTTGATAACTACATTGTTGTTATATAACAGAATGACCTTGTTCTTAATAATTATACACTGAAATATTTAGATTTTAAGGAAGCAAAATACTTACAATTTCAAATGACTCAGGAATAGATCAGTAGATCTACACATCTACATAGATTCATGGATGAACAGATGAATAGACAGATCAGTAGATTGGTAGATAGAAGAATTGTAAAATCAAGTGATACAAAATCTGATCAATATGTGGTAACTCTGTTTAAAGGATATGTTGGATTTCCTGGTAGTATTTTGCAACTTTTCCCTATAAGCGTTCAGTTTACATCAAAATAAAAAATTCCCAAAACAAAAAAAAGACACACTTCAGGTACAAAATAACTAAATGTAATACAAAGACATTTTTGAAGCTTCATTTGCACAAACCAGCAAATGGGTAAAAATACAGTATGAAAGAATCAAGAAAATTTGATAAGTCTAAGTACTAGATGATATCAAGACATTAAAATTAATTTTGTTAGATGTAATAAGCATTGTAATTACATAAGAAAATTCATATTTTTAGTGATGCATACTCAAATATGTAAGTGTAATGTACCATGATGTCTGGGATTTGCTTTAAAATGGTTCAGACAGAAAAAAAAAAAAAGGAAAAAAGATTTATAAGAAAACCAGATGAGGTAAAAACTTGAAAATTATCAATTCTGGGTGATGGCATATTTTTGCACAATTTTCTACTTAAAATTTGAATTTACATAATACAAATTTTAAGAGTAACTGCAAAAAGAAAGAGGAAAAAAAATTAATTTGGAGTAGTTTCCGTGTCCCTAGGTGTTGAAGACAGAGCCATCTTCAACAAATGCAATGGAACCATTTTCCAAGAGTCCAATATTGCTCACTACAATGTTGTCACAGTTATTTATTTTCAACAAAAGTAGGATAAAAGCCATTAATATGAGGAATTGACTTTACTCAAGAGATAATAGTTTGCATTTCCTTCAGACATGATTTTACTTACTGAAGTAAAGTTTCCTTGCTTCCTTGAGTCCAGAGGAAAACGGCCCTACCTTTAAAATATACAATGACCAAACCTGTATCCACAAGCTTCCTTCTTCTTTAAGTAATCAAATCTCACCTAGAAGTTAGCAAAAAAAGTTCAGACTGTAAACTTTCACTTGTTTCATTTGAATAGCCCCAAACTGGAGCTACTGATATCTGTAAGATGGAAACACTAATAGAATGGTCCTTAACTTACATTTCCATGAGGAGTTGAGTGATGTCTCATTAGGTGGGCAGCTGAGGTTGAGGATAATGGATTGAAAAGAGTGTTTTGGAAGGAGACTGGAAACAGAAGAAATAGAAATCGGTTAAGAAGGAAATAACTTCCACGTGAAAAACTCTTCTAAGCCTAAAACTGTGAGATTGTATCTCCACTCAGGTTGGTAAGAGACAAGGAAAACTAGTTAGGTAAGCCATCATTCTTGGTCCTTCTAATCAATTCTGCTCAACCTTCATCTTGTATCCGGAAAGGAGAAATAAGCTTATTAATTTATTGTTTTTTAATTAATAGACTTTATATTTTAGAGCAGTTTTAAGTTCATAGTAAAAATAAGTGGAAAGTATAAAGAATTTCCACTTATTCTTTCTTCCCCAAAAGCCTCTCCTACCATCAACATCCCACACCAGTGTGGTGAATTTGTTACAATTGATGAACCTACATTGACACACCTCTACCTCCCAAAGTTAATACTTTACATCAGGGATCACATTCTACGGGGTTTGACAATGTAAAATGACATGTAGCCATCATTACAGTATCACTGTCCTAACACTCTCCTGTGCTCCACCGACCCCTCCCTCCCTCCCTCCCTTCACGCTGCTGGCCATCACTGATCCTTTTAACCTTTCTAGAGTTTGCCTTTTCCAGAATGTCATATAGTCAGAATCCAAACAGCCTTTTCAGATTGGCTTATTTCACTTAATAGTATGATTTCAGTTTCCTTCACATCTTTGTGCTACCTTGAGAGCTCATTTTTCTTCATTGTTTAATAATATTCCATTTTATGGCAGTAACACTGTTTATCCATTCACCTATTGAAGAATGTCTCAGTTGCTTCCAAGTTTGGCATTTATGAAGAAATCTACTATAAAAAAATCTGTGTGTAGAATTTTATGTGGACATATATATGTTTTTAACTCTTTTAAATAAATACCAAGGAACATGATTCCTGGGTTGCATGGGAAGAATAAGTTTGCTTGTGTAAGTATGCCGAGTTGCCTTCCAAAGCAGCTATACCATTTTGCATTCCCACAAGTAATGAATGAGAGTTCTGTTGCTCCCAATTCCTTGACAGCATTTGATGCTGTCAGTGTTTTGGATTTTAGCCATTCCAATCAATGTGTAGTGGTGTCTTACTGTTGTTTACATTTGTAATATCCTAATAATATAAATGTTGAGCATCTTTTCATATTTTTATTTGCCATCTGTATATGGTCCCTGGTGGTGTCTCTGTTCGTATTGTTAGCCCATTTTTTAATTGCCTATTTATTTTCTTATTTTTGAGATTTATGAGTTTTTTTGTATGTTTTGAGTAACAGTATTTTTTATCAGATTCCTTTCATACATACTTTCTACCAGCACAAGTTAATTTTAATACTGTTCAGCTTGGTCATTTTTCATGGATTTAGCAAAAAAGTCATCATCAAACTCAAGGTAATCTAAATTTTCTATTTTACCTTCCGAACGTTTTATAATTTTGCATTTTGCATTTATATTGATGATATGTTTAAGTTAATTTTTGTTAAGGTTTTAAGGTCTTTGCCTAGATTTTTTTTTTTTTTTTGGCATGTGAATGTTTATGTGTATCAGAACCATTTATTGAAAATACTGTCTTTTCTCTACTGAATTGCCCTTACTCCTTGGTGAAATCAGTTAAGCCTATTTGTGTGGAAGTGCTTTTCTATCACATGATGGAAGAGAGTGCCAATGCTCTCTTGGGCATTACTAAGCAAAGAGTAGTGCTGAAGTCTGACGGGTGACCCCATGACCTTTCAACAACCCTGTAGGGTTTCTTGAGTTTCTTGATGCAATGACTACCTTTCTGTTTGCCTCTAGGTTAAGTAGAAATACCATCCATGGACATAGGGTATAATCTTGTGTCTCAAATATCCATTCCTTGAGCCTGGAATTTCAGGTACTATAAAAGGCCAATGGACACTACCATATGTAAATATTTAGACAAGTCAACCATCTTATTTCAGCCCAATAAAAAAGTTAGCGCCATTCAATTGGCCCTAAGGGTGTGCAACAGTTTTGCTGAGTTACTCCTAAACTACTAATAACAAGAATTATCCAGGAAGGATCACATTTCAATTCAATCTCCAAGTAAAAAGGGTCTTTTCTTCTAAACTTTATCCTAAAATGATTATTTTTTCTTTCCCTCCCCCTCCCATTTCATAGAGAATTCTATTTCTCTGGAAAGAACGTGACCACCACAGAGAATATGAGATACAGATATATAACATTCATGTTAGAAACAACCGTATCTTTACACAGAGACATGGTCAGCCCATAAAAGAGGGAGGAGGGAAGAAAGACCTCCATGGAAATCTGATAATATCAGTTAATTTAAGGATTATACTTTGCACAAATTTATAAGCAAAGTCTGATAACTCGTGATAAGGTCACTGGAAGAAGATGTGGATAATCCATAACAGATTAGACCACACTGGAAAAAAAGACCAGTATTGAATAAAGTGATGAGTACCTAGCCTGGAAAAAATATAAACTCAAGACAGTGCAACTAGAATAGGATCTACTGTGTGATCTCCATACTGTGCTGTACACAAACCACGTAAACTGTGTTTACTCCTCATTTGAGAAGTGTGCTTAATCATCCCGCCCAGAGTTTAGCCATTTCACCGATTTCAAAGAAACTTGCAGTTGTCACAGATTGATGTTTTATCCAGATAGATTTTCCTACTTAAACCAATTTCCTGCTGCTCAGATAGAATGAAATTAAGCAAACAACTTCTCACCTATTTGAGCTGAAGAGAGAGGCCATGCTTGGGTTTAGAGCTTGGGTCTGTAGTCAGATTGGGTTAGTATCTTCCTCCTCACATTTATTGCTGTTTCCTTGCTGGGGTAGATTGCCCGAGTTTCCTAAACCTCAGTTTCTTCCCTAGCCATGATAAATCATAGTACCTAAATCACAAATCAGTAATAAATTAGATAATATGTGTAAAGGGATTGCACCATATTTATCTATAGTAACCTCTCTCTGTATACGTTAGCTGTTAGCTGTTTGTTTTCATCTGTGGTAGTGGTATCACCGTTGCCAGCAATGTTTTACAAAGCACATCTGTATCTAGGAAGCCCGTGTTGAGATTTTCTGTTACTTACACTTCTACCTCTATTTTAAATTCAGTTTTACTCTCTTAGATAGTTAAGAGTCCAGTGGAAAACTTTGTGATTTTCTACCTTCAAGTCGAGATAGCCAAAGTGCACAAAATTATATTTCTAGATGTACTAGTTTATCAGAACAAACGTAATTTTGACAGAGAAGAGATGTCTCCCCTTTTTAGTCTTCTGCCCACAGCACTATCATACGTATCCTGCCGACAGGATGAGCTGCAGAGCTGGCAGTGCAAGAACGTACTAGGGAGAAATGGGGTGCATGAACGCCATCAGCAATCTTTTCTCTTTTTATGTTCCCATAACTGAGGCAGGATGTGATCATCACTAAAGTCAGAAGCTGTATTTTGCTTCAGATACAAATTCTTGACTTCTACTTATTTCTGTATAGTTAAATGCCTAAATATCTGAAAACTGCCTTTATTTTTTTCTCAAAAAATGCATGCAGGAATTTGTGACCACAATTTTAGAGTGAAAGTTTTTTACACACATACACATACACACACACACACGTACACACACACACACACACGTACATACACACACTTGTGATGGTTGATTTTGAGTATCAACTTGACCAGGTCATATTGTCCAAATATTTTGAGCAAAATTTACTCTGCATGTGTCCATAAGGGTATTTCTGGATGTGATTAACATTTAAATTGGTAGATTGAGTAAAGAAGATTGCCTTCCCCAGTGCGGATGGACCTCATCTAATCTGCTGAAGGCCTGAATAGAGCAAAAAGCCTGAGTAAGAGAGAATTTGTTCTCCCCACCTGACTCTCTTCCAGCTGGGACGTCACTGCTGTCCTGCCTTTGGACTTGGACGTGGGCTGGAACTTACACCATTGGTTCTCCTGTTGCTCAGTCTTTCAGACTTGGACTGAAAGTTACGCCATCAGATCTCCTGCATCCTGAGCCTTGGGACATGGACTGAAACTATACCATTGGTTCTCCTGGGTCTACAGCTTGTGTGTGTGTGTGTGTGTGTGTGTGTGTGTGTGTGTAATATCATATATTCAGGTAAACTGAATGCAAGGTGCAGGGTATAGAGATAAATACATTGAAATCTATCACAAGGGGATCACAGTTGAAAAGAGGAGGCAGCCACTAAAAAGCCCTTTGTGCTGCTTCTGAAGAATTGTTGTAGCACAGATTTTAGTGCTTTTAAAAAGGCTTCATACTAGGAGTAGTGCTTGAGCTGGCTTTAGAAAATGGGACAGGTGTTTGGGAAGCCAAATATTCAGCATGTTTACAGGCAATGAGGGGTGGAGCAGCAGGAGACCGCAGGTTATTGTGCGCTGTCTGCTCACCCAGAAAGGCACTGAGCAGCAACTGCAGAGAAGGTAAGTTGCAGGTCCCAGGGGCCCTTTTATTCTGCACTCGAGTGTTTAGACACCTTTCTGCTGAGTGATGGGCAGCCACTGGTTTGGTTTTAATCAGTGAAGTGACACAGTTGATTTGTTCTCTAGAACAATTGTTGTGTCAGAAGAATAAAAAATGGAGTAAAGGGACAAAAGGGAAGAGTTCACACATTTTTTTTCTTACTTCAAATCTGTTTATTTGCTTGCCTTCTCCAAGACTTTTGAAGAAAAAAATTTAGGTATCTAGACACTGTAATTAGAAATAATTTTTCAGGCTAAAAATAAAATTGGCTATGATGTTAATTGCAGTAACTTTTTGTCGTATGGCAACATGCATAAAAATTGGACCATAGATGTCTCAGCTGAAAAGCACTTATCCTTGGCTTCTCTAAGTGTGACTAAACAATTTTCAAATTGAAACCTAACTCAGTGAGCTGACCTGGGCCATTTAGGAAATCCTGGATAAATAATTTAACTTTTATAGAAAATTTCTAGTTTGTGTGTGTGTGTGTGTGTGTGTGTGTGTGTAGCCTCCACTGGAAACTACAGTTTCTATTAAACAAGAAGCAGGGCCCTCAACTCCAGAAAGTGAGTTGAACAATGTGAAATACGGGTGAGGAAATGGTGATAAAGAGATTACTTTTAACCAGCCGCTGTGTGTTTCAAGCGCGTTCGCACACATCGGTGCATTACTTTAAAAAGATACAGAGCCATTTATGTAACAGTAAGTGGGTAAACAACAAAACAATTTAGATGAGTAAAACCTTGAGATGCTTTTTCAGCAGTATTAGAAGCTTCACGCTTCTAATGTGAAGGGCCTCTGAGAAACAGCCATGCTTCCTTCTGGACCAAGGTCCAAATCTATGAGTGAGACCTAAGAGAAGTATATCATTTCAGAGATCTCTCTTCCTAAAATAGGTGTCAAGGAAACATCTCTTGCTTATGTTAACCTCATCTTTTCTTCTGCATCCGTTACTAGCCTTTGGAATGGTGGCATTTGGGATGGCGTAAAGGGAAAATACATCACGCCCTCCATTTAACTGAAAATGCCCATTCTGCGCCCTCTGAGTAATGCACGTGTCACCTCAACCCCTTCCAGTACTGTAAAGTCAGGTTTGAATCTTGTTGAAGATAAGAGAAACTGCTTAGTCCTTGGATGTTGAACTTTGAGTTCAGTTTGGGGAGTAGAGTTTATTTCTCTAAATAAGTGATCTCTGGGCAGAACGCAGAGATTTCTTTGTAAACAGTCATGTCTGAGTCATCTAAGAAAATACCTACCCTAAGAAACACTGTTTTCGCATCTTTAGTCATAGGTGTTCCCACAGGGGAAAAATCATGTGTGTTGTAATCCATTTAATAATGCTAAGTCCAATCTAGCTAGGCATTTTTTTTTGCCCCATTATGACTCCCAAGACTTTAGCATGAATATGTGTGTGTGTGTATCTGGTAAGTTATACAGAAGGCCATAGGAAAACAAAAAATACCCAGTAATGAGCATAGAACAAGTACCTGTTGAAACGTAAGCTGCAGAAAATTCTCTTGTTTCTAGTTACTGATTCTTACCCTGCTTGTCAAATCCTCCGTATTTATACTTTTCTGTAAACACAAGGGCCCTCCACCTTGTTATGCTTGTACCTCATTTATATGTGCAACAGTATCTTATAAGTACTAGTTTGTGCTTCGTATTGCCCTGCATGTTGCAGAGCTGTCTAGGTTACAGAGCCAGGAGTAGAAGAGTGTGTAACAGAATGCAGATATCCTGATTTCCTAGCTCGGAATTTATTTCCTAACACATGAACTCCTAACATCAGCAGTGATGACAAGGAGGGTTGGTAAAGGAAGACATCTTGGATCATGGCTAGTTGCCCTGTGCTTAAAACACACAAATCTTTCATTGTCTAAAGCAATGACTGCCACATATGTTTCTCAGTCTCTCAGTTACATGGAGGGGAATTATCAAAGCAGTTAATAAATAGCAGTAGAATGCGAAGGCTCATGACTGCCCACCAACGAACACCTGGGCGAGGTGTTTGGACAAGTGAGAGTCAGGAGGCATGGAACATATCTAACAAATGCCTAACAAAGTCATGATGGGATGAAATTTTGCTGTAACTTTGCAGGAAATTCAACCCTAATGATATTTTTTCTGAGAACAAACATGGGTCTATAATTATTAACAACAACTTCTAATTATTAGAAATAGCTGCTCTGTAGATACACTCAAGGTGAGCACCTATGGTTTTTAGGCTTGGTTTCATTGTGGCAAACTATCACGCCTCTGATTACATCTTGATGTTCATGAAATGGATCAGAAGGGAATGAAAACGTGTTATGAATTTCTCAGAGTACTAATTTAGGTTCACTTTAATTAAAAATTAAGAACATAGAATGGCATTGTGAAACGAAAAAAAATGAAATTCGAATACTACGCATCTAATCAGTGACATATCAACAAACAAAACTCTCCAAGTTAATTCTTTACCCAACTACAAATTGCTTCCACAGTCTTCCTAATAATACTGTGTCATTCATTTTTTTGCAAGCTTTCTTCCATGATATACTTGGCTACCTTTAGTGAACAGTGTGCATGGAAAAAGTAATATGTGCCAGTTATACGTGTGAAGGGCGCTATGCTTTACATCCTATGACAGGAGGTTAGTCAAACAACAAATATTCTTCTGTCCATTCCATACAGCTTCTTAGCCAAGCATTGTAAGGGACAGAATGGGCAGCCCCCTTGTATCTAAATGGAGTCACATGACTACTTTTGAGCAGCAGAATGGGAGCAGAATCTATCTGGGTCTACATGTTTATATATATTTCTGGTGTTACTTCTTCTCTTTCTCTTCTTCCATAGAAAAAAATTGCTTTTGATGTGATCAAAATGGCTGCATCACAGAGGAAGGAAGACTGGATGGTGAATTAGTGCTTGAGAAAGAAACTTCTAGTCAGAAACGTCCACCTTGGATTTTATGTGAATTAGTAATAAATGTGTATATTGTTAAGACACAGAGGTTAGTTGTGTTTCTGTTTTTATTGTTGTTGTTTTGTTATAGCAATTAGCCTAATCTGAGTAATACATGTGTATAGTCCTCAGAATACCCCGAGTCAGGACAGTTACTATGCTTATTTTACAGATGAATAACTTTAGCTCAGAAAAATACATATTTGCACAAGTTAGCAAATGGCAGGGGATATACTGAACTGAGGTCTGTAGACGTCTAAACACCATGTGTTTAACCAAGAGTGACAACTTAGTAATACGTACGTATCTCTACTGCAGAATAGAATCCATTGATTCAAAGATGTTCTACACAGTAAGATAAAAGAAACACAGACATAAAAGAAATGGCATATTTGGGAGTTGATTTGTTTTATTTTTCAAAAGTCCCCATTCCTTCTCCCACTTCGCCTGCTGCAGTGTGGCTGGAGCACTACTTGACCCCCTGACCTGGGGCTCTGCTCGCTTAGCTCCCTTTAACCAAGGCACGGGTGTGGGAGGGATGGCCAGCCTGCTGGGGCAGTGGCTTCAATGGTGTCATACGTTTCTGCATCCCCTCTAGTGTTTCCTCGCTGTGGATGGGAAAGTCATAGATAGTGGCTGTTCTGTGTATCAAGGTTACAGAATGAAAACACAAATGGAGCAGACTTGAAACTAGTCCAGCCAAGCCCAGGCTAAACGCAGCTAAAATCAACTGAACCCAGTTGAATTGAGCTAAGTCATAGATAATTGACAGTATCGTGAATGAGAAGTAAGTATTTCATGCTGGAAAACGCTAAGATTCTGGATTGTTTATTAACAGATGATATAGTTGGTATGGGTGGAATAAAGGGTGTGTTTAGGGGTGTAGATTTCTGATATAACGAAGAGATGTGACTGAAATGCTAAGTAGAAACTAGATTGTGATTGACTTTATCTGCTATGCCAGAAGTTTGAAGTAGATATTACAAGAACTAAGAGAGTTATTGGAGTGGCATGAGCTTGTGTTCCATTTTGGTTTGTAATAGAAGCATATTATCATCTGGCCATTGTCAAAAAAAAAAAAAAATAGAAAGCTTGCTTAAGGAGGCAAAGGTTTAGAAACGTAGTGAACATGCCGTGGTGCCAACAAGTCTTGTACCTGATGTATCATATTCGGTTTCTGCATCATCCGAGATTGGCATTTACCTTGACCCCTCGGGAGGACCATGCTCTGAAGGGTTCCAAGCACCGGGTGCTGATGTCTGAGCGCCCAAGGCCGCCGTGGCCTCCTCGGACAGCCGCCACCGCCGCCCTGGCCGTAGCAAGGGCGGACGGAGCTGGTGGCCTTGGATCTCTCACGTCTGGGTCAGGACGCCCCACGTCTTTGGGTCCAGGTCGCTCTTGCTGCCCAGTTTCCCGGCCTCCCATCTGTCTGGTGGAGTAATTGAACTGCTGTAGGGCGGCTTGGCTGGTGGTACCAGTTCTTCCCTTCGTGGCAGTCGGGGCTGGGAGTCAGGGAGGCAGCCAGGGCCAAGGTTGCCAGAAGGAGATATGACGTTTCTGGGGCCCCTCTCCTCACCCTCTGCAGCCTCTGGGCTCAGATGCCTGGAGGGCAGCGTGGGGATGGCATGCGTGAGGACCAGAGTGAGGTATTCCTCTTCCACCAGGTAGCAGCCTCTTCCTGCCGGCTGACCTGGGTGGCGACGGCCACAGGTAGAAGACGACATGGGGACCAGCCAGGGGAAGCTTAGGGCCAGATACCCATTGCGCACTTGGAGGGGGTCCTGGAGTGCGGCATGGGGGTCAGCGGCTGTCCCCTGTTTACCTCGGTGTCAGGGGCGCTTGGCTGGCCGCTGAGAAGCTGGGTTGGGATGCCAGAGGCCTGGGACGGGTGCTCCCAGGATGGGCCGGGGTCCGCTGTGCTCCTGTTCTCCGAGCCCGATACCCCTCCTCCAGGCTGGAACCAGAGGGAGAGGAGCCGGGCCAGCCCGCGTGAGTGCAGGAGGCGCCGAATGCAGGTGCACAGACTCGCAGGCCCGCAGAGGGGTGCGAAGGTGGAGGCCAGCAGTAAGCGGAGTGTGCGGTGTGGGTGACAGCCGGGGGCAAGGAGAACGGGCACTTAGTGCGTCAGAGGTGGATGCGGAGAAGGCAGCAACAGCCAGAAAGGCCATCTCTGCTATGCCTCAGCACAGCAGTGGCACCGGCTTTTATAAGGGTGCATCACAATGCCTCCCTGTGACCCCCGCGGGCCCTCTGGCCAATCACCAGGTGGCTCTCAGCAGGCCACACCTCCGGCCAATCGCCAGGCGGCTCTCACCGTGTCCCTCTGTAACGGAAAAGAACAAATCTGGCTCCACGTGAGACATGTTCCTTTGGCTCCCCCCCCCCCCCCCCCCCGTTTCCTGGGCTTAGTCTTGCCAGCTCTGCACCTTTTGCAAAAGATGTTGCCTTCAGCCTGAAATACACAGGAGAGCCCATCCTCAAGGCTCTGACCTTTAAGGGTATAACACTTTTGCACTCTCATAAAGATGACAAGTTGCAGAATGGAAAATAAGGTTGTTTTGTGGGAGGTTTACAGGGACACCAAGACCTGACCCACGTGGACGGCTGTAAGAGCAAAGGACTCTGACAACAAGAAGTCTGCACAACCAACCAGCCCCTGCCCCTTTTCAGTATAAAATGAGCCTGAATTCTGACCTGGGGAAGATGGTTCTCCAGACCATTAGCCCCCATCTTCTTGGTTGGATGGCTTTCCAAATAAAGTCGCTATTCCTCGCCCCCCATTTCCCCCAAAAAAGTCCAGTCCAACCTTTCCTATAACATGTGACACAGCTTATTTCTAGATATTATGTGTAGAAACTGGGGTTCGATCATCAATAAAGTCAGGAAACGTGAGACTTAACGATAAACATGCTTCTTCCTTCAGGTCTTCCAAACGTTTAATATCCTAGTGGGGCTCTGATCTGTAAAAGGGGGATGCCCAGATTCCTTCACCTGGATTTAAAAGATCATCTGTATTGTTGACTTTGTTCCTGTCAATTAAAAAAAGTAATAAGGTATTTTTAGAGCAGATTCAGGTTTACAAAGTCACTGAGCAGGAAGTCCAGAGAGTTCGCATGTAACCCCCTCCTTTCACCACTCATCCCAGTTTCTGCCTTATTAACACCTTGCACTAATGTGGTACATTTGTTATCATTGATGGAGCGATGTTGATACGTTGTTACTAACTAAAGTCCTTAGTTTGTATTAGTATTCTCTCTCAGCTTGTGCGGTTCTGTGAGCTTTGAAATGAGTGATGGCGTGTGTCCACCACACAATATCACACAGAACAGTTTCACTGGCTTAAATACCCTTTTCCACATCTGTTCACCCCCCTCCCCCATAATTCCTGGCACCGGCAAACACTGACCTTTTCACTGTCTTTGTAAATTTGCTTTCCCCAGAAAGTCATATAGTTGTGCTCATCCAGTATGTAGATCTTTCAGAATGAATGATTTTACTTGCCCATATGCATTTAGTTTTTCTATGTCTTTTGTTTGTTTGGCTTGATACCTCATTTCTTTTTATCTCTGAGTAACATTCCATTGTATGGATGGACCACAATTTTTTTTCCCTTTCACCTATTAAAAACACCTTGGTTGCTTCCAAAAAAAGAGGAAAAAGATAGGAAAAGGAATGTCCTCGCTGTTCAGCAACACAGTAGTATGTATGCCTCTCTGAAGACAACCCGTGGGATGGTACACATGCATGCTGTGCTCAGCCAAGAAATTTACCCACTCTCATTTGTATACCTTCTCTCCTCCCTAGTTATTTATTTTTTGTTTGTTCAGTTTTCGTGTGCAATTTTATTCTTTTTCTTCTTTTTTCCCTTAAGGGGACTATGATGAATACAGCGAACGAAGCAAAATACTATTGGTTTCTGGCCTTCAGGTCAGAGAAAAATTGACTTGACATTAGGAGTCCTGAGTCTGAGCGTAACCTTGCACAGTTATGATTTCAGTGATCTCTGATAATCCCCTTAAACTGTCTAAACCTTAATTTCCTTTCCTATCCAAGGAATTGATTCTTGCTCATAGGGTTGTAAGGTAACATGAGGTTTTATCAAAGGAAAGGGAATGTCTTTTTTTTAAAATCTATTTCTATTTGGATTAAAAAGGTAATATGATCACATGTTGTGGGGTAAATATATCTGATGGTAATGATTTGGACTGAGAGATTCTAAGAACCGAGAACATGTAAACAAAAGAGGAACTTGGCAACTTTCAGTTAGTCTCCTTTCTATCCTAAGATTAATAAGTAGGGAAATTGAAGGGTATTTAAACACAAAACCACCACCACCACCACAAAAACCTTTGCAATGTACTTTACCAGATGTATGCTAATGAAAAGTAAAGTGAAAATGAAGCTATGAATGTGTTTGCAAAGTGACAAGTGTGGCTCACCCTCTTTTCGGGAGTGGGGTGGTTATTGCTGTTTAGAGGTGTTAAAAGAGTGTAAGTAAATCACGAAAACGGCTTCAAAACACTGTGAGTCATGGCGACTGTTCATCTGTGCCTCTGGGAACAGAGATGTCCTGTGACTGCAGGACAAAAAAGAAGGTCTTCAGTCTTACCTGGCCTCTTAACTAGTTTTAATTTAAGCTTAAACTGAGTAAATCAAATTCTGTAAAGAGAAGAGATACTGAAATAAAACCGTCAACTAAGGACGAATCACCAGGAGACTCAGCTCATCATGGCTGTCACAGCACTTGTTTACTGAATCTAAGAGATGTTCACATTTGCGCTTTCTTCACCTTCTACATTTAATATTAGTCATAATAACAACAACAGGTTTAAAATCCCACTTAGGGATATAGATATCGGGGGCTTGCATGGCGTTTTCTCATGCTGCTTCGAACAAGTCTCAGGGGTCTGAAAAGTGTTATTTTTATCCCCATTTCTAAATACACACCTTCCTTAGCGGATTTGAACCTGCAATTTCCTTTTTCTGGAAAAATCTTGCTTTATATATGGCAATGGGTAGCTTTTTTTTTTTTTTTACCTCTACATATCATAATTTTCCACAAATGCCATCTTCCGATTGAGACCACCTTAAGCCACCCTACTAAAAATCTCAATACCCAACCTTTCAACATGTTTAGCCTCCTTCCCTTCTTTATTCCTCCCTCCCAAAACATATATAACTGTCTAACATAATTTATCTTTTTTATTTACCCTGCCTTCTGCTTCTCTCACCCCTCCAGTGTGTAAAGTCTGTGAGTACAGGGTTTTACACCCACACACTCTGACTGACAGTACTTGATTGAATTCATGATGGAATCACAGCTAATAGATGGCTAAGATAGAAGTCAAACTAAGGCTTTCTGATTACATGTTCAATTTTGGTTTTTAAAAACCATTCACTGCATGTTTACATGAAGGAATTGACAGAAGAGCTGGAATGGTTCAAACATGGTTAACATTGATCAAATTAAACCTTCTGTCTTCAGTATGAAGAGTCAGTAAATTTTTATGTATTGTCAGAGGTATTTCAACAGATTTTGGATCTCAGAAAGGAGTTTCTCAAGTAATATTAAAATGTTTATTTTTTTTGTATATTTACTCATTTTTTTTCATTTTGTTTTATTCTATTCAGGCTGCAATAACAAATTATCATGGACTGGGTGGCTTCTAAACAACAGAAATGTATTTCTTACTGGAGGCTGGGAACTCTAAAACCAAGTTGTCAGCTTGGTGGGGTTCCACTAAGAGTTCTCATCCAGGCGGCAGACTGTCCACTTGTCCTTGTGTCCCCATGTGCCAGAGGGCAGAGAGATGAAGCAAGCCCTACGTCATCATAAAGGGACGGGTAAGGGCATTCATCCCATCATGGGAGGTCTGTGAGCTCTACTCTTTTGACTTCATCTAAGCCTAATTTCCTCCCAAAGTCCCCACTCCTAAAACCACCACTTTGTGGGATAGGGTTTCAACATACGGATTTTGAGGGAACACAAACATACAGTCATAACAGACTTCTTTACATGAAAAATGTATTGTAAGATGGCAGATGTCCACCTGCACAAGCGGGAGGTGGATTCTCCTGAAGGCCATGCTAAATGGAGTTACCCAGAAGTTGTCTGTCTTCTCTGGACTTCAGTTTTGTCATTGAAGTATAAGGAGGCTGGATGGGATTGTTTCAAGTGCCCTTCCTGGTCTCTATCTATGATTCTCATTGATGTGTAATTTAATATTGTATAATTATATAATTATAAACACACCATAATAGATAAGATTTTCAAGTTCTAATAATGTTGTTTCTAGAAGTCCCAAGACATGCACTCTGTCTAAATATATTTTAGTTGATAATCACCCCCTTTACAATGTTTATAAGCAAAGTGCAAATCAAATAAGTTCTGTGAAGCTTGTAACCTTATTATGCTGCTAGTTCCCTGCCATTTAGGCAGCTATTTTGACTCTTTTTGCATAAAATAAATACAAATCCAATTCCACGTCCCAATCCTCGTAATTTGGCTGAAGTCTTCACCTTTACTCGCTTCTATATTAGAAAGCTCAGATGACAAAGGAAACAGGAAGGTTATTGCTAAATCAAAATTGATAGCGTTGGATAATGGAATTTTACTGACTAGTAACAGGAGAAAGAAAAAAATCCTCTGATAACAATAGAATGCCTGTGGTAAACAGGGGTCAAGCACAGCCACACCCCCAACTCAGCACTTTGTTTTGTTAAGCAAAGGCCAATAGGAACCCTAACCCCCATGATGCGTCTTGCAATTCTTCATCTACAGTTTCGCGTTGCTCAGTAAATTTCTAGTTTCTGGAGAAATGCATGCTCATGATGTAGCTCTGCAGAACTTTTCTCAGGCAAATTGAATAAGAGAGCTTAAAGAGTATTTAATATAATGCAGGCAAAGTTTTTAAAAGCCCTTATTATTGAAAAGAAATCTTTTTAATGCTCTTTGGTCAGACTGACTGTCTACAGTGATTAGCTTTGATAGAAAAAAAAGAAGTGTGCCTGGCTAATATCTACAGTAGGGAAGAAAACCTAGCAATTGCATTATCCTTTGTTTAGACCTCAAACAAACAAGCTAATAACTTCCTATTTAGCTGACTGTTTGTGCTTTGATTATAGGCTTTAAATGGACATTATAAGATGAAAAAAAATTTGCTTAGACTTTTCCCAAGGACATTTCAACCTCATACTAATGAGTCAAGTTCAGTCAATTTTTTGATAAGTTAGAATCTTAATAAAGCAATATGGCTTAAGCTCAATAGCGAACCGGTACCAAACTGTATGATGAACTCCCTGTTTCCTTAGTAAAGATCTTTGATTTCAAGGTAGAGCAGAAGTTCAAATTAGGGATCTGAGTTTCAACAGTAGGTACTGCCAAGAGAAACATTTGAACTATCCCAGGTATTTAGTTTGTCAGTTTGTATTCCCTGAGGGTAACCTTGTTAAGTTCTCAGTTCTTTACCAGTATTTACTTTATTAAGACTTTATTGCCACTTTTTAACTATTTTTTTTTTAAATTGAAGTATCGTTAATTTGCAATGTTTTAGTTTCAGGTGTACAGCAAAGTGATTCAGTTTTATGTGTATATGTATATATATGTGTGTGTGTCTGTGTTGTGTATATGTGTGTGTATGTGTATATATATATATATATATATGTATATGTATATGTGGTGTATAGTTCCCTACACTGTGTACAGTGGGTCTTTGTTGTTTATTTTATATACAGTAATGTGTATATGATAATCTCAAGCTCCTAATTTAACCCTTCCCTCCCGTTCCCCCTTTGGTAACCATAAGTTTGTTTTCTATGTCTTTGAGTCTATTTCTGTTTTGTAAATAAGTTCATTTGTATAATTTTTTTCAGATTCCACAGATAAGAAATATCATGTGATATCTATCTTCCTCTGTCTGACTTATTTAACTTAATATGATCATCTCTAGTCATCCATGCTTCTCAAATGGCATTATTCATTGCCTTTTTAAAAAAATTCATCGCCATTTTGAAAGACAATGGAAAGAACTAGCTGCGAGTTTGGTAAGGATCCATGGGAGAAGAATGGATAATCAGCAGTAGTTTCGCTGAGGACTCCAGCTCGGAGAGTAGCCCACACGTGGCCAGGGGGTTGGTCGCCGCCTCAGGGGAGAAAGATTTTGTCTAGTTGGGAGCTGGGCAGTAGTGCTGACTCTTCCTTAAAGACGGCTGCTTTAGCGGAGAAGAATTTCAGTGTTAAGTACTGAGGAACAGATGCTCTTCCTCCTACTCTTCTGATTTTTTTTTTTTTTCTAGTGGGAAATAATTTACTGATTATTCAACCTTCTCTACTTTGAGAGTAAAAGTTAGCTTTGGGGTATGATCTGAGGAAATCAACAAACTATATTGCTCCATTTCTAGAGTCTTTCTTCTTCCCCATTCAGCCCGGTATTCTGATTACTGTATGTCTACTGAACAAAATTAACTAAAATTATAGAATCAAAGTCACGTCGCTATCATGCTTTAATTCGTAGGGCACTTTACAACTTACAAGGTATTAATATGCCGAGTGTTTTTTCTCATAAAAAAATCAAGGAATGTATTAATACAACTCATTTTACATATAAGGAATTTGTGGCTTGGAGATTAGTAAGTGATTTGCCACATACAGTGTTATGATTGTTTAGCTTGGAAATGGAAACTAAAACTTCTGCTACCTGGTTTGTACCCCTTCTGCAGCACACTACTACATAAGGTACCTTTTAAGCAACACATCTTTAAATATTCTGCAGTGTTAAATTATTTGGATGATGCCCTGGAAGTAAAGAAGAGGGAAGGAGAAAAACTTTAGAGACTTCTGAGAAACACAAAAGGCCATAAAGGAAGGCCTTGGAGCCTGGAGGGCATAATTAGTTAATGTTTATTGATGGAGCTTTAAAGAGACATGCCAGAATAAAGAGAAGTTCAAACACCTCTCTGATATTAGAGTTGACAGGCAGAAGAGTGGACATTAAGGTAGAAGTAATCAGGAATGTTTGATGAAGAAGGTGGCACTTTTCCTTGAAAGTCAATTAGGATTCTGACATGCGTGTATGGGAAGGTTAGGACATTATGACTAGAGAGTGACATGAACAAATCTAGATGTTATAAAGCATAACAGTTAAGTGCTGCTGTAACTAGGACTCATATTTATGAGGGAATAAGAGATTTGTCAAATGGCTGTAAGATAAACAGAGAAATAGAAAGTTGGGTTTAAGGCAACAGTATTGAGTTTTTTAAACAGTAGATTAAGTAAGGATTTTAGGCTTCAGAAATCAGTAAAGGGAGATTTTATCAATTTTTGATCTGATTTCCATCTAACTTTACAAAACTTTGAACTGATGCAGGTATGTTACTCTGACAGTAGTTGCAGAAAACCCAAGACATGAGACAAAGTTAGATTCAATTAGGTTCCATGTCAAGACTGAAGGAGTCCAGATCCCACATTACAGTCAGATGATGACACCTGGAGGTGATACCCACAATACTGTACACGCTGTGTTCAGGATTATTTAGTACATATTTCACAGAGATGGGATGCGTGACCCAGATTTTCATTCAAGTCCAGGCCCTATTATAAATAGACCTTGACAATTCAAGTTCGTTTTTTACTATTTTTATAAAATGGGGGCAAATTATTGATATACATTTATAGACCCTAGAGATGTGCTTGGTGGATAATTCTGAGCTCCTCCTGAAACCTGAACGTGTGACTTGAAGCTGCAAACACCGAGTATGAATGTAGTTAATAGCAATCATGGCAGTGCTTCTTAAAGAGTTCCCAATGATGCTTAGAAGTCATGCAGAGAATTAGAGGAGAGAATCAGATCCATTAGTCTAAATTTACAGATAAATATTCCATAAGGATAACAAATAAAATTAACAATATAGTGTTTTTTAAATTTTTGGCAATGACTCAACAATTTAGTAATGTTAAGTAAACCAACACAGGATAACCAGCTGTCCCGTTTATCCGTGACTATCCTGGTATTTTTTATTTTAACATTGAAAGGCACACATCTGAAAAACCCTTATCTCAGGAAAGTCAAGGTGGTTGATCATCTTAATATTTCACTATATTTAGAAGTAACTAAGTTTTAGTATCTAGCACGGAATTGGTAATTTTACTTTTTAGTTATAAATGGCTTAAGGCAGGCTGGGTACTCTTAGACTATTCAAATTAGAGGCTTTATAAATTCAAACAGTTACCTTACTCTTGAATGATCAGTTACAGCCAAGATCCAGGGCATGTTTTAAAACTTATCAACAATATATATGGTGTTTGCTATTTTAAGCATATATGTACGGTATTCACTGTATTATTTTAACTTATGTATCAATGCAACCAATAAAAGCTGTGTTTTTACAACATAGCAGAGGCTAGCAAATAGAATTCTACCTGTGATACCCAATTCTAGAAAAGAAAAAGCCCTTCTTTATTTTTATTGGGGAATAAGCCAAAGAAATCAATGTTTAAAAACCTGAAATGAATCCAACATTTTGGCACAAATGGTCTATGCCTTGCAGTGCAGCACCTCCACATACATCTTAATGTGAAACCAACCTGAGATTGTTCTCACTGAAGTCATGGTATATCCGATGGTATATTAGAAAGGCAACCCATTGACATAAAGAAAGTCATAGCATATGGAACACAGAGGGTGTGTATGCATGCGCGCGCGCGTGTGGGCGCGCACACACACACACACACACACACACACACACCCCTCTCATTTTTGGAAATGCAGCAAGACCCAGGGAAGCTGTTCCAAAGTAACTACACAATGTAGCAAGTCTCTCTCCCTCCCATTTCTTCTCCCATGTCTAGTAAAGGAAATGCAGCTCCTTTTAAAATAATTCTTTGGAGTCAGGCTCCCTTCACCAGGTGATGCTATGAGTAGGTGATCGGCTTTGACTGGCAATCCAGCCTGATGCCGTAGGTATCTTCGGTGGCATCTGTCTCCGTTCTTTTCTGTCTCCCTCTCCCTTTCTAAGTCACCTAAGACAGAACATTATTGTAACATGTGCACAAAGTTAAAATACTTACTTTAATTAATGATCTAAAGATTATGTATATTAAATGCATTTTTAAAGTTCATAATTTATAAGAGATTCTAATTGCTAAAATAGAAACGAGTGGGAATAACTTAGGGAGTTGAGGAACATTTCTCTCACAAGGCATATCACACAGGCAAAATTAAGCTGATAGCCAAAGCAAACTTTCGAAATCAATTTTTGAGTGAAAGATAACTTCTGTTCTCTACCGCCAGTGCCAAATTCCTGAGCCACACTGGTGTATTAATATGCAAATATAGCTTTCAATTAGTTAGCTGTTTATATACAGGGAAACCATGTGAAAGACCAAGAAGAACACAGATACTGGCAAAATGTTTACATAAGATAAACGATACACATGTGGAAATTTTTCTGGGTCATGATCCTTCTCCCAAGAACTGATTGGGTGACCTTAAGGCAACTCAATTGAATTCTATGCACATGTATATTTACGAAGCTAAAAATGAGTGCACGTCAAGGTCTTTCCCAGGTTAAAAAACATTTAAGATTTATAACTTTTGCTGTCTTGGTCCGTTACTCTTTGATTATGCTTCCTTGGCCGACAAACAGGAAAACAAAAATCTTAGCAAATTACCCTTTCATACCGCACAGCCCCAGCTACGTGTCCCCAGGGTGATCTGAGATGCTCTACGGGGCTCTAAGATGCCACCTGCTTGCCCAATGAGTTCCAACCTTCCCTCCAAACTTTATTTTTCAAAAATATCATCTCTTTTTCCATAATCACCCAACTATTGCCATTATACTGAAATTTTATACTCATGGTCTTATTCATTAGTAAAAATAAAACAAAGGAACAAGCAAGTATCTAGTGAGGTCCAGGCCCTGTTGGTGGATGTACGGATGGACTCTGTGCAGCACAACTCTGGAGGGGGGCAAACGTGGGCCCACATGCATGCAGTAGGTAGTATGTAATCTATAAAACCTAAAACAGGCTGCCACACGTGGGAAGTATACACGCTGAAATAATTCACCAAAGTTCATACCTGATGTAGGAGGAAAGTTTCGCTTAATTCCCATCAGTTAGATTGTGTCCATCTATGGCTGATTGCTACTTTTCAGAGGAATTTATGTGACAGTGTCTTTGATAAGTTGTCTACATTTCAGGTAGTAGTAGATAGTAGTTTATGGTTACTATAATAATTTGGTTAATACTAATCATATGCCTTGAATTTAACCTGCTTAGTTTTAAATTTCTGAAAATATGATCTTAAATTACATTCTTTGGTTGTTCAAATTTAAAATAACTTTCTATGCAGTAGGAGTCTATGATTATTAACAAGTCTTATACTAATTATATTATGTGGGTTTGGTGTGCTATCACACAGAAAATCTAGCTAGAACAGATGTCTGTAATATATTTATATTTTCCTTTTAATTTAATGGCAAGTCTCAAAAATAAATAAACTATAGAAAAAATTAAATAGAACTCTGGAAAAAAATTCACAACAAAAGTACTTGCATCTATTCATCTTTGTCTAATGACCTCAATGACTTTTCTGAGTTTGCAAATATGTAACTCAGGATTGCATTCCCTTGTTGATTCTCCTCAAATAAAAAATGAGATAATTCTAGTTCTTTTTACTGTTAGATGACTGTGGCACTTACTGATTTTTTCATTTTCATTTTTAGATCAAATGCACGTAAGTTTGCGTCACCAGTAAATGTCTGTTCTAGAAATGTTTCCACAGTCTGAGTAGAAAATCTTTCTTTACATGTTGTTAATTAAGCTTATATTTCAACCCAATCATAATTTTAAAAAAAAATGACTGAACGCTACATAAAATGTCTGTTTGTGTGTATGAATGATTGTCGTCCAGTGTCTAGCACAGTTCCTGTTGTATGGTAAAGCACTAGAATATTTGCTTAACAAAAACATGACAAACGTTTAAATGATTGACTACTCTTAACTTCAGACAGTCTTCCTGTGGCTTCTGTGACATCACCCTCTTCTTATTTTTCTCTTCCCTCACCACCATTCCTAGTTTACCTTCCAATGAAATGCTATGCAACTTTAGTCAAGCACAGTGGTCTTCATGCACATTAGTTCAAGTGTAATTGAGTCAATGATGTAAATTATAAGCTTTTAAATTGTGTTCTGAGTAACACTAAGATTTCTCACAGGTGCATTGGGGATTTCCAAGGGACTGAGACAGAAACTGGACCTCTACTAACATGCTAGCATCTCTGTTTTGGCTGATTTGCTAGGTGGCTGTGATGCCCCATGTTAGAACATAGCGTGTGACTAATCCAAGCCCACCTCCCCCAAACACCCCAGGTATCACACTCACACATGAAGGTTCAGATCAGCAGAAGTTCCCTCTATCTTTCAGGCAAACACTTCTCCCGAGCGAAAGCTTGCTCTCAGAAAGACTGCGACTATTCCAGCCAGTATGAGCAACCCTCCCTGACCACTTAGCTCAATTCAGTTCTAAAGCCAGGACCCCTATTCTTTCCTTTCTCCATTCTTCTTTTCCTTCCCTTCCACCTCCTTTCCCCCATCTCCTTCTTCCTTATATGACTGGGATGATTCTTTTTACCTGAAGGACCTCACTGTCCTTCCCGTTGTTTCCGTTAGTGCTATGCTCATCCATTCATCCCCCAAAGTTTCAATCATCAGTTCGATGAGAAGAAATGGTCTCAATGTCACTACAGTTAAGTTATTTATACAGATTCGTCTGCCTTCTCGAAAGCCACGATTCTCAAGTTTTAAATATCAAAGTGTTCCGAATGCAAGGAAGAAAAGGAGAAATTATGGAGAGTGGGAAAAGATGGCAAGACAGAGGGAGTGCCGAGCCACACTGTGAGGTATCTATGTATTTAGTTATCTTTCTTATTCCTTCATTGGGGCACCATAAGAGATTTATTTGAATAAATAAATATCCTTCTATTAGAAAAATTTGAGAACTAATGATCTAAATTCACTGTCTTCAAATTTGATGAGTTTATTCCAACCTAACTATAATACCCACCTTAGAGTTTCACGTACCTACACCTCAATTGTCTGTTTCATTATTTTCTGTTCTTTTCAGCTTAAAAAATACCCTCTTTGTAAGACATTGGAAAATATGGAAATATATAAAGAAGGAAAGATGTGCTTATCTGCACTACCACGATAGACAGTAATTTTGTGAGAGTTTATTTCACCATAAAATCAGGACAATAGGCTTTTTACTTACTATTTTTTCATTTCCTCTTCATATACTTTAATCAAATTGGTGGTAAAAATTCATAATCTCATGTACATTTGTTTATACATGATCATCTGAAGACCTAACCCTTGAAAATGATTTTTTAGATGAAATAGAACACACATCTTTTAAGATTCTAGGTATTGTAAAGGGAAAGGATTCTGCAAAGCTTACGTGACATAGTTACAATCCTTGGGTGTAAATTTCCAGTTCTTGCTAAGTTGAACACTGCAGAATGTGCTTTTCCTGGGCAACCATTTTCTTACTAACTCAGAAAGTAAATTATTTGAACTTGCTCATTCAACCTTTATCTGCATATGAAAACTTAGAACCAAATTTCTTCCTTGTCACTAACCTATGTTACTATTCCTCATTTCCCTTTTCTTCTGTGACATCGAAATGTGACATACATAAATGAAATACAGGGAATAACCAGATCAGTTTGGAAAATCCAAAACAAGTGGGACTCGAAGTTTGATCCAGATTGGCATACCTGCAGGTAACCTCTTAAGGGTGATCTTTGAATGCGAGGAGACTAGGTCACATTTCAGACATTTTCTTTCTGGGATTTCAACTGATACAGTTTCAACTAAATTTGCTCTATTTTTAAAATTAATTATTTCCCTTTAATAACCCCACCCATACTCTCTTGCTGCCTAAAATTTAAAAAAAAAAAACAAACTTTTTTTCCTGGGAAAATAGTGAGAACAGAAATCCCATACAATTTTTGCTTAGCAGCTGAAAATAAAAGAAAATAAAGTTTGGAGTGATCGGGTGGAGTACAGAACTGAATAAGGAAGAAGGACTCACATCTTCAGAACTGTCAGTCCAAGTCTTTTCCTGAACTCACTCTTTTAATGAACAATGGTGTCAAAACAACTCCACTGAAAAATATGTGCATTAGTTATACTAGTAATATTACTAATATGCATACTGATTGCTTTCCATGCTAGTTGGCCTCTCTGATATGAGACAATGCTTTATTTCCCGCGTCATGGTGAATGGGTTAAAATATCTACCAGACAAACCATCTGAGCCCTGAATTAATAATAACACATATAGTAAATGAACAAAACATACAATAATTCATACTGCAAATTCAAGGAGCTTGAATTTATAAACTTGAGTTATGTAAACTCATAACTTCATAGCGATTTTGTGCTTAGCACCAAAGTGTCAAAGTGTCACAGGGAAAGCTACTGGGCTGTTTTGAATATTTTCAGTTTTATTTTTCTGAATATAAAGCAACATTTTCCTCTCTGCAAAATTAGTTTTATCAAATAGCAAATATGCCGTAATTTCTACAATCTTCACACACATCCTTTCTCTACATGCCACATCCCTCTCCAGTGACTGTCCATGTTTCTGTTCCCTTTCATAGCAAAATTCCCTGAAGGGCTGTCTCTGCCCTTTACCTCTATGCCATCATCTATCCTTCTGAAGCATTGCAATTAGAGTTGAGCCTACAACGCTGCACTGAAGCTGCCCTTGACGAGGTCCTCACAGATCTATCTCCACATTATAAAGTCCTATATGAAATCATTGTAATTATCATACTAGTTTTTTGCAACCCATTTGATTCCTCCTTAGACACCTTACTGACTTGTCTCCTTACCTATCTGGTCATCCTTCCTCTGCTCGTCTACTCGTTAGTTCTCATCTTCCAAGCTCTAAGTGTTGGAGGACCCAGGGTCTACCTTTGACCTCCTCTCCCTTGGTGACCTCATCAGTCTTATGTTTGGAAAACTACACGGTTATAGGTTGTAGGTCTGAAAGGTATGCCCAATATGGAAAGTTCCCCTGAACATCGCATTCATGTAGTCAGCTACAGACTCAGCACCTTAACTTAGATGTCTAGAAACATTCCAATTATTATTTCCAAGGACAACTTCTAATCTTCCTCACCACTGCCAAATTCTACTTTTCTTACAGTCTTCCTTTTACCAGAAAATGGCAAATTATTCTAGTTACTCAGACAAGAACAAACACTGCTCTGAAAAAGCATTTTAAAAAAAGGAAAACCTCAGTATCGCTGACTCTTTTATACCCTAGCTCCAATCCATCAGCAAATGTCCATTAGTCTGAGCAACTATCAACTTTCCTGTGAAGAAATAGCTTCTTACCTGGTTTTTGCTTTTGCTTTTGTCCCCACAGAGTAGCCAGAGTGGTGTTTTGATTTTTTTTTTTTAACTTATCATATTTCTCCTTAAACAAATTATTTAATTTGTTTAAGGAGAAATTATCTTAAATTATTTCCAATTATTTCCAATTATTTCCATCTCCAATTATTTCCATCTCACTCAAAGGAAAAAAAAATCTTTAAGTTCACTCATTTTCCCCCTCAACCTCACTTTCTTTGTTAGTTCTCTGATTCCATCTCTACCAGTCACCCCCTGGATCACTCAACTGGATGCAAACAGACCTCTTTACTGTTCAGAAAAGGTGAGAAATTTTTGGTTTTTTTTTATTGCCATATTACCAGCTCTCAGAATAGTGCGTGGGATATATTAGGTGCTTGTAAATAATTACTAATTAATGAAGAAATAAATAAATCTATGTTGAATGAATAAGATAAGTAAATGCAATTTCACGGTGAATTTCTGCTTTAGTGATGCCAAGTCGATATTTTCAGATATAGATTTAAAAAATGTCATGACAAATAGTGATGTCTGTAATCTAAAAAGATAAGTTTTGAGGTTCAAATTCCAACAGCATTTCCATAGCCATTTAAAGGTCAAGGTTCAATCTATAAATAAAACCTAAATAGCTGTGGCTATCTGTCTATGTCAAAGGAAATTATTATGTTTGTTCCAAGTCTCTGGATATTTTCAACAATACATTAAAAAAAAATACACGGACACGTGTTTAAATTATCTACTCTGTATGTGCAGATAGTGTCAAAAACTATATTAGCTAAAATATTCCAATTTGTATGTAAACTCTCAAATCCTGATGTGAGTGGCTAAGCTAGAAAAATGGCACTCCCATTGTCCTTAAATGGCTTAGACCAAGGCACCTAGTGATGGAAAGAAATGTAGTGAAATTTTGAGGCTCATGTGTGTTTTGCAAAAAGTTAAAATTTAAATCTTAAATGAATACTTATTATTTTACTTTTTGTTTTGTGAAAGGAATCCAATCTAAAATGAAACTGGAAAATATGACATGGAGACTCTCATGCATGCCCCCTCAGAAGGATGGAAGCTAAGAACTGAGAGACTTATTTCTCATAAATACCCAGTTTACAGAATAACGGGCCTTATCTCCTGACCAATGAACAAGCACCAAGAATTTCTCCCCATCCTCAAGCCAACGAACCTATTGCTCGGACTCTGGCTGGGCTTCCCGCTCGTTCTGTTCCTTGCCCGTAACTGCTGTCTGCCCCAGACACTCTGTGGACTCATTTTTAGCTCACCACAGCATGGGTTTGCTGAATTACATCCCTCTGCTGTTTTCAAATAAGCTCAATTTCTGGTAATTTGAATTTCCCCTGTTTTCTTCTTTATTTCATTAGACTGTTTAGTTTTAATCTAAACGTCTTTTGTTCATATCCTCTCACCTACTGATAGATTTCCACTCCTTCTAATGGAAGATTGAACAATTTCTCATGCCACTTTCCCCCCATTGTTCCACATAACAAAAAACTCAGATTATAGTAGTCTTTCTTCAGCAGACAATCTTGCAGGTAAATACAAATTTCTACAGAACTGAAAGGGAGGCATTTTCGTATTCTCTCATTACCAACAGCAGGATCGTACAGCAGCTAGGAGCGAGCATGTATATTAGGCTTAACGCATTTCTTCCTTGATTATGCTAAGCTGAGCCAAGTAGTGAACAAAGCTAACCCAAGAGTAATAAATGCCCCAATATTTAGGTTTTTGTGGCCACCCCAGAAGTCAAAAGTGTCTAGATATATCCCAGTACAGAGTCCCTTTTACATCCACTTTCTCTGTCCCAGTGTTTGGCTTGTGATTCATAAAATAATAAATATGGCATTCCCTTTGGCCCTTTAACAAAGGTTCTCCCGCTAACTTGTTTACCCACGTGACTCTCAAGATGCTCCCTGCACCACCCAACTCACCTCCCTGACCACCTTCAGAGGTTACTCCCAGTTGGCACCAATCTGGGGAGTAATAAAAATTCCTACAAATCTCTGAAATTCTAGTATCTTTGCTCTATGACTATAGAGACAGCTGTTTACAAAGTGGGACGACACTGATTGTTGCTGGAAAAAAATATTTTTTTAATCCTTAATGGAATATGTGTATTATGGTCTGTATCTTATCATAATAGCAAACAAGTTTACATTTTTTAAATTTCATCTAAAAACTTGAAGCCTATGGTTAACTGATTTTCAGATTTGTAAGCAAAAATATTAAATAATTTACCCAATTATTACCAGTATTATACTATCATTTTTAACATTTCCACTTGTTAAAAAAGTGGTAATAATACTTACTTCAAAAGGTTGTTATAATGATCAAAAGATCACACATACACATATACACACTCTATGTGGTACACTCTAGAAACTCAGTAATCAAAATATTTTGTAGATGTAGTGACCCTAAGTGAGCAGGTCATAATTTTAAATGCAATGGCAGCAGTCTACTAGCTGCATACTTGAATAGACTGGCCCAATGTAAATATAACTGGGTCCTCCTAGAACAGGCAAATCCAAGAATTCTGTATAATTAACACATGGCAATTTTCTACCAACAAGGATAAACTGTTGACGCTGACTAATCAGAGCATCTCCTTTTTGCAAGCTACATTAGGTAATGTTTTCATAAATGCTTATTTATCATGGTTTTAGATACAGAGATTTTTCACTATAAAGTATTAAGCATTTTTAATTTTAAAGTTTGGTAAATGTATTATTATTATTCAGAAGGAAATGATGGCTGATTATGCTCAGAGACATTTTCTTTGACATTAACCATCAATCAGGATGTGGAGCTCCTCTGTGATATTAGTGGGCTGATCTGAAGAACAAATTAGCTGATGTCTGTAGAGTAATAATTAATATCGAACTTAATAAGATGTGTGACTTAGAAAATAAGCAAATTGGAATGTTAACACCATGGAAACTGCAAATTTATTAGAAACATGTTCATAATTTAAGCAAGCAATATCCTGTTTTACCCTGTTATAGCAGATTGCTAGCTTCTGCATGAGTCAAAGAAAGCTCCAATTTATCTCAGGGTGAGCCACTCGTTTTCTTTATCTTCCTTGCATTTTTTCTTTTTTCTTTTTCTTTTTTGGTTAAGTGTGCATAGTCCCTACACTTATGACACAAATAGAAACTGACACCATTGATCTCCTGATAACAGCCTTCTCTGGACCTGAATTACTTCTTCTCACTTAAGAGGAAAAAAGGTGGGGGAAAAAAAAAAACCTCTCAGTCTTCTTTATGCTGCATTTTGGCTGAATTTCTCTTTTCTGGGGTTCTATTTGTTTACATTCTTCCAGTAGTTTCTTAAGGTGTCAGGGATTGCTTAAAATACACAGAACAAAGAGTTTTGCTTCCGGTCCATCCTGCCATACAAAATGGAGCATAAACATTATCCATCCCAAGCATATGGGAAAAAGTTAAGTTTGTCCAATGCCTTGGAGGAAGAAAAAGGAAAAAAAAAAAGTGTTCCCAAAGAGTCTTACTTTGTTTGTAGATGTTTTGCTTATTTTTAAAAGGAGAGAGACCTAGATTGAATCAGCAGTAAGCTATAGATGTCCTTTAGTTGGTTTTGCACTTAACCAATAGAAAATTCACAGAGCAGCAGTGTTAATTATTTCTTGATCGTTGACCATTTTTAGAATATTGTACTAAGTTATAAAAAATGGAGTTGAAATGCGTAACTGAAAAAAATGTATATGGTGTATATTTTCTTAAGGGTTGTATGTTTCATGTAAGTTACATGTAAGGGAGGTATTATATTTAATTTACTGTTCACAGGTATCTGCTTTTGCTGAGACCAAATTAAAGATTGAACACATTATAAGAATATTAAATTATATTTTCATGTTGAATTGAACACACATGCCTCTTATTTCTTGAAGATCAGTTTTACAGAGCAAGGACATAGTATTAATTCTCTTTTAGATCCCATTCAAGAACATTTATAATTCTCAAAATAAGTTCTTTTCAAATGAATTAATGAACATATGAATTAATAGCAAACAAACAACATCACAGCATAGATCATAGACGTATAAATATAAGCTGTGCGAGGAAATAACCAGATCTTGTATAATTTTAGTTCTGAAAGCAAACTATGAACCATAAAGTCATATAAAATACATCTTATTCAAAACATCACTAATGGGTGACATCTTCCATACTGTACTGCAATTAAATATGATTGACTGTAGTATGAAGTTTTTAGCTACATGGACCGTGGACTGAGACAGGCCTGGTTCCAAACATTTACTCTTAGGTAATTTTGGTTAGATCATCTGCTCATTCATAAAGTAGTGATGACAAGATATACTTTGTGTATTGTTGAGAATTCAAATAAATATCATATGAAAATGCTTAACACTGTACATAGTACATCACAATAAGCCCCCAATAAATGACAGCTTTTAGTGCTAATGCTAACATTAGTACAATTTTGTGCTTTAACAATTTTCTGCCACACTTTTATCTCATTTAATCTTGAGATTCTGTTTGAAATAGATAGGATTAGTATTAATGTAGAAACTTTGCAGACAAAAAAACTGAGGCTCATTGAGCTTAAGTGATTTTCTTATCATTATTGTACAGGTAATTGAGGTGCATATGGATCAAGAACTGTGTCTTATGAAATATAATTCATTCATCTTCTGACTACACATTACTCTCTCTCTTCTGCTTATCCGGAAGCTCAGACTTTCACAGCATCACTTATGGTAAACATACCTAATATTCCTCCATATAAAATTCCAATTTGACTTTTTATTAAAAATTTATTTGTCTTTATTAAGTCACTAATAATAACACTGCTACTAATAAAAGCAGTATGTCACAACTCAAGTTAAGCAAATATTTTCCATCTCACATTTGATATATGACACAAGGGTTTATTCATGTTCAAAAATGGGTTGAGAGACTTTAAATTGGTTATGATAATATGATAGCCATATAGAAAAATAGGAAACTGGACTCCAATCTCATTTTAGCCCACAATTGATAGCAGTTTGGAAACATTCATACGAACCACAAAATCATAGAAAAAAATTTGAATATATTAGAAAAGGACATATTGCTTACATCAAGCAATGGAAGGTTACTTAAGCAAGACACAGAAAATGCCTACCCAATTAAAAATCTTGTTACTCAAAAGACATTTTAAAGAAAAGAAAGGAAAAAAAAACACAGATGAGAGAAAGATATTAACAATATATATTATTGACAAAAAACTACAGAATATATAAAAATTTTCTACACATCAATAAAATAATTTAGAAAATCTGAAAGAAAAAAATATAGACAAGTAACTTTTATAGATACTTTATAAAATAACAAGAATATATATAAAAATAATATTAATCTAATAATTAGGAATGTAAATTAAGATCACAAAAAGATGCTACTATACACAACAGATTGGCAAAAATGGAAAATGACAATACAAAGGAATACTGATGGTGGAGAACTCCTTTGCATTTTTGAACAGAGTCTAAATTGGAAAAGAATTTGGCTCATCTAGTAAAGTTGCAAGTGGACGTCTCCTACAACCTAGAGAGACTTGTGTATTTTGAGTATCCAAGTAAACATATTAAAGAATGTTTTTGGCAGTATCATTTATAACAGTTAAAAATTCAATAACCCAAGGGGCCATTAAACAAAAAATGAATAAATATATTGGTATATATATAGTGGTATATTCTTCCAATGGAATTTCATATGAAAATAGAAATAAATTAAATAGTGCCACACAAAACAAAATGGCCAAATCGCTAATACAA
This sequence comes from Camelus dromedarius, assembly GCF_036321535.1. Taxonomy (NCBI): domain Eukaryota; kingdom Metazoa; phylum Chordata; class Mammalia; order Artiodactyla; family Camelidae; genus Camelus; species Camelus dromedarius. The sequence continues at coordinate 66,138,562 of NC_087447.1, forward strand.
TGTTGAATAAATTAAACAAATGAAAAATGAATACACATAGTCCGATCCTAACTATATATATAGGTCACAATAGAGAAAGCTAAATTATATTATTTAGAGTTGTATTAATAATTGATGAAATTACAAAGCAAAGAAATACTTATTACAAAAGTCAGGACAATAAATGGGGTTAAATAATCAGCAACGGCAAGAAATGAAAGGAAAAGAAAATGCTTGGAGGAGAGCAAAGAGGTTAAGTTACTTCTGCAATGTTTATTTCAATTAGTTTCTTTCATTTCAACAAATATTTAAAATTCTGTGCTCAGAATAAGAATTAGATGTCAGATGTTTAGAGGTAAATAAATTCTCGAAGAACTTGAAAACTGATAAATGTAGAGGAATGAAGAAAGTAAAAGAGAGTCTTTCAGGACAAAAATCTTACTAAAAAAATGCAAAGAATTATGTGTACAAAGGAGGAAAGCATGACTAGAAGGAAATTCACTAGCTCATTGCATCCAGTCACACAGGAGCTAAATTTATTCATCTAAATTACAAATTTGATCACATAATATTTTTGCTTCAAGTTCTTCAGCGGCTCCCCAGTATCTGTGAAATAAATAGGTAGCTCTTCTGTACGTTCCAATGGTCTAATCCAAGTTACCTAACTTAGTCACTTTCATTTGCTATGCTAGACTCCTGTTCTCGCGAGCCATTTACTGTTCTGAGACTATGCTTAATTCTCTTTCCCAGGCTGCTCTTGGTATGTGCCTTTTTCTTTGCCAGGAGAGCATGCTTCTATCTGTCTTTCTAATACTTTCCTTAGAACCTGGATTAGTTGTCAACTCCCAAAGCTGAGCTGAGTTTCTCCATATGTGATTCATCAGCAATTTGTATCTCTGTTGATCCACTTATTATACTGTATGAAAATGTATACCAAGCTAGTTAAGGTCTAGTCACAAATAATATAAACTTAGTTATCTAGTTTAAGCAGAAATAATTGTAAAGAGATCATTAGACACTTAGAAAATAGTTAGAAGATCTAAAGGTAGGGACATACAATCATATCCATCACTCACACAAAAATCGCCCCCACCAGATCCATGCCTTGCCCTCTACAATAATATATGGCAGCAAAATAAATACCTCTTCGCTGAAATTTCTCTCCTTACCCAATCTGAGTTTAAATTCTATATTTGTATAACTGCATTTGATTGGAACTTCATTTACATCTAAATTCCTAGCACCAGCTTAGACTAGGAAATGTATCTATTATATATCTATTTACAATCTCTTTTGTACAGGAAAGTACATTAGAAGAAAATTGGAGTCGATGTGGAAAATTCAATCCACTGTATCCTTTACCTACATTTTATTCTCTGTTTTCCCACTAGATCATAAGTGCCAAGACTATTTCTCTTATTGTCAGTACAAAATAGTATAACTTGAGTATAATATGTCCTTAAACAGAAATAGAATAAATCAGAGCTTTTCCTTACTTAATTTCAGAGCATAATCCTCTACTCAAAATTTATTGTCACAGAGATTAGCAATTAGAAAAGCATGTTTGATCTGTCCTTGCAGAACTGTCACAAAATAGAACATAAGGCAGTCAGTAGATTTACAGTTATGACTGGCTCTCTGGCTCGGCCTCTTAAGTCTTTTCCAGTTCTAATTAACTAAACCTGGAGATCACGATGCCACTGCAGAAGTGGTGGAAAGGGAAACTCAATTAACTTCACTTGCAGTAGCCATATTGCTATAGTTATCCTCAGCTTGTCAGAGAATAATTTCCAGGATCCAGTGAGACCACTTGGTCTTGGTAATTCTCTCTGCTCAGTCATTGAAATCCCTAAATTTCTTTACAAGGCAGTCTAGAGTTTCAGATAATATTTGGACAATTTATAGCCATTAATCTGCTTTGGTCAGGATTCTTTTGGGTGCAAATAACAAACAAAACAAAACAAAACAGAACAGAACAGAACAGAACAACAACAAAAGAACAACTCAAGCTGAATGAAGCAAGAAAAGAAAAATCAAACAATCAAAAAACCAACCAACCAACCAAACAAGTAGCAGTGGATCTGTGTGAGATATTGTTGTCCAGGTAGTAAATATATTTAGGGCATTTCCCCTCCTTCTCTCATTTCTCCTTTTCCCTCTGCTAGAGCCATTTTCAGGCATGCTTCCTCCAGTACTGGTCCTCTAATCAACTGGCAACACAAGTGGAAAAAAAAAGTCTCTTTTATATTAGTTCCAAAAGATTTTGAGAATTAAATACCAGGATTTTTCTTGGATCCTGTTTCACTACTGACTAATTCACCCTGGGCAGAGAGTGGGATACACTGAGTGATAATCTTTGGGTTATCTCAGCTGCCCCCCGTGTCAGGAGCCATGAGGTGAAGTCAGTCTCATCAAATCCCAATGAGCTTTTTGGATAGATTAGAGAAGTGTTAGTTTTCAGTAGAGAAATAAATAGATTTTTATTCTTTAATTAGAATAAAAGTAAATGTATATTGTGCAGCTGAGGGAAAAAAAAATAAAGGAGTTTGTGCTTCACCACATCCTCCAGCATCTTAAGCAATGAACTGGTTATCTTCTGGGTGGCCTTCCAGATCCTCTCCCCAGAATACAGCGAGAACCTCAAGAAAGAGAGGGAAAAATATAAGAAAGTGCTGAACAGAAATTAGAGAGCTGAAGAATAGAACTGCTGAACTGAAAACTATAATAGCAGCTTTCAGTAACAGGCTAGATGAAGCAGCAGACAGGATCCGCGTCCTGGATGACAGGGAAGTGGAACTCACTCAAACAGAGAAGTCAAAAGAGGAAAAGAATGGAAAAAGTGAACACTACTTAAGGGACTTATGGAATAATATCAAGCAGACTAATATTCACATTTTAGGGATCCCAACAGGAGAAGGGAGAGAGAAAAGGACAGAAAGGTTAGCTGAAGAAATAGTGGCTGAGAATTTCCCTAACCTTGGAAAGGAAACAGACATTCAGATTCAAGAAGCCTAGAACATTCCCAATAAAAGGAACCCAAAGAGATTCTAACCAAGACACATTATATTTAAAATGTTAAAAAGTAAAGACAAGGAGAGACTCTTTAAGTAGCAAGGGGGAAACAGGTGGTTAAATACAAGAGAATTTCCATCCAATCTCCTGCCTCATCTCCTAATTCCTGGAACCTCAAATCCGATCTCTTTTTGTTTTTTTGTTTGTTTGTTTGTTATTGAAGTACTGACCTACAACACTGTTAGTTCCTGTTACACACTACATGTGTACATTTCGAAATAATCACCACCATAAGTCTATTTACAATGTCACTGCCCAAAGATATTACATATGTATTGACTGTATTCCACACCGTGTACAGCTCATACCTGTGACTCATTTATTTTGCAGCTGGAAATTTGTACTTCTTAATATCCTTCACCTGTTTCCCTCCTACTCTCTGGCAGCCACTTGTTTGTGCTCTGTATCTATGATTCTGTTTCTGTTTAGTTATGTTTGTTCAACTACATAACAAACACAACTTCTGTTTTGTTTTTTTAAGATTCCACGTATGAGTGAAATCACACTCTTTTCTCTACCTGACTTACTTCACTTAGCGTAATACCCTCTAGGTTCATGCATGTTGTCGCCAAAGCAAATTTTCATTTGGCATGCCTGACTAATATTCCATTGTGTGTGTGTGTATGTATATATCTCACATCTTTTTATCCAATCATCTATTGATAGGCACTTAGGTTGCTTCCATATCTTGGCTATTTTAAATAATGCTGCAGTGAACATGGCTGCATGGTTTTCTAATTAGTATTTTTGTTTTTTTGATGAATGCAATGAAGTGGAAATTCTAGGTCATATGTTATTTCTATTTTGATTTTTTGAGTAATACCCATACTGTTTTGCATAGTGGCTGCACCAACATACACTCTCACCAACGGTGTGTGAACATCCCCTTTTCTCCACATCCTCACCAAAACGTGTTATTTGCTGTCTTTCTGATAGCCATTCTGACAGATGTGAGGTGATCCCACATTGTGGTTTGGATTTGCTTTCCCCTGATTATTAATAATGTTCAACATCTTTTCGTGTACCTGTTAGGTACCTGTATGTCTTCCTTGCAAAAACATCTATTCAGATCCTCTGACCATTTTTTCATTGGAATGTTTGCTTTTTTGATGCTGAGTTGTATGAGTTCTTTGTATATTTTGGATATTATGCCTTTAATGCAAATATCTTCTCCCTTTCATTAGCTGGCTTTTTTTTTTTTTTTTTTGATAATTTCCTTCACTGTGCAAAAGCTTTTTAGTTTGATGCAGTCCCTTTTTTAAATTTTTGCTTTTGTTCCCTTGCCTGAGGAGACATCCATTAATTATTGCTAAGACCTAGTTCAAAGAAATTACTGCCTATGTTTTCTTATAGAAATTTTATGGTTTCAGGTCTTACATTTCAGCCTTTAATCCATTTTGAGTTTACTTTTGTACGTGGTATGAGGGAGCAGTGCAGTTTGATTCTTTTGCATGTAGGTGTCTCATTTTCCCAGCACCATTTAATGAAGAGACTCTCTTTTCCCCATTGTATATTCTCTACAAATTATCATATATTTTTCTTGCATTCTATGAGGAAGAAATGGTGCTTTAATTTCTCCTTTTATGAATCTTGAGCCTACCTTCAAATGTGTTCCTTGAATTCTCATGCATAATTCTTCCAATAGTTATTTTATTCTCTGTCTCTTTCATTTCCCCCACTCCCTTTAGAGTCAGCTCATCTGTGACACACTGTTACATGTTTTTCTAAAACTCATTAATATTCCAATAAATTAACTAGATATGATTTATTACAATCTCTAAGGGTTCTCAAACACAAGGTGAATGATTGGGATCCTGTCATTTTTTCTTTTATACCAGAAGAACAGCAATATTATATTAGCTCAACTTACAAATTCTCCTTCACTAATTTGATTTTTATCCTACGCTTAGCTTTTTATTGAGAATCATTAATGAAAATAGCCATATGTAAATTTATTCTGCATTTCCCTATAAAGGTGATAAGAGCCATTATCTACTTTGTAGTTTAAATATTCTATATTAGTTCCTATGTGAAAAATGTGTTAGAAAGTATGACTTCATTTCACTTCCACCAAAAAATTGTTTTCCACTTTCAGAAAAATACCATACAATGTCTTATGACTTGATTCTTATTGTGCTTGCACAGATTTTCATCTGATATTTAATTATAGCAACAATGTTAATCATATTGTTTAATATTTTTACCATACTCTAGTTTTAGCTTAGTAAATACTGACTTTTATGTCTGAGGACTTCTGGCCGAAAGTAAAAATGGGCCTGGGACCCTAAAATAAACCCTTATTATTATTATAAGATCATCCACCTATTTATCTATCTATTGATAAATGGATAGATACATAGAGAGATAGACAGATAGATAGATAGACAGATAGGGAGAGATTATAGAAAATTTGAGAGACATCTGTATATAGGTTGTAGCTGGATAAAAACAAATGGTATGAATGACAGGATAATACATCTGTCCATCACTGTTTTGCAACTTTAAGACCTAAATTGTGTCCACCTGTGCTACACATAGCTTGTGAGAAAATCAGGCCATCTAGGGCCAAACAGCCAAGCAGCACCTAGGACTACACTTTCTGGTGGTAACTTAGACCCAGGGCTTTTAGGTGGAGAGAATTTCAAATTACTCCTCAAAGCTTCAGCTTTTTGGGGTCCAAGAATATTCTAGAAAAAGTAGAACCCCTTATAGCACCATATGTGGGAACAGACTATTAAAGGGAACCAGGTCCTCTTGATAAGAAACCAATTCACCGAGAGAAACAGAACTGAAAACTCCACCGGTTGCTGAGAGGACTCTGTAAAGAGCTGTTCTCGTGGAGGTGGTTCTCACAGATGGTGGGTGAAGCTGCATTCCGGAAACAAGCACCACAGGATGACACTTCTCAGACGTACTAGTTTTTCTCCCAGATTTAATGAGATATATTTGCTCTATGACATTGTGTAAGTTCAAGATGTAAAATGATTTTACATCTTGTATATATTGCAAAATTTTAATCATGTATATAGTGCAAAATGATTGCCCCAGTAAGGTTAGTTAATGTATCCTTCACATCACGTAAGTGCCCTTTTGTACTGTTATGATGAAAAAGAAGTTTAAGATCTATGTTCTAGTAACTTTCAGCTCAACAATATAGCATTTTTAATTATATTCACCATAATGTACTTTACAGTCCCCAGACCATATTCCTCTTATAACTGGAAGTGTGTACCTTTTAACCAATGTCTCCCTCCTCCCACTCACTATCTCATGGATCATCTACTATTACTCTGTTTCAATGAGCTGAACTTTCTTAGATTCCACAGGTGAGTGAGATCATACAGTACTGTCTTTCTCTGACTTATTTCACTTAGCATAATGCCCTCAAGGTCCAACCATGCGGTCATAAATGGCAGGATTTTCTTCTTTTTTAGGGCTGAATAATATTTATTGCATACGTATGCCACATCTTCTTTATCTATTTATCCATCAATGGACATGTAATCTTTGAGGAAACATCACATACTGTCAGCTTGAGTTTCTTGTGCCTTGTGGAAGAAGATGCTCACAACTTCTGTCTTTGCCTGGAAGTCCCCTCTTCCTGACTCATTATCTGGTCTGTTTGGAGACACCCACTTTGTCTGTCATGGGGGGCAGGGGTTCTCAATTCAAGTCAGCTCAGCCTCTGGACTTTGATGTGGGTGCCTTTTGCCAGTTACCCTGACTGGAACTTTCCCTGCTAACTGTCTCAGGCCCTTCAGTTTGTTCAAGAAGTACTTTCGTTTAATGAAAAAGACTATGAAAATGAATCTATGTATGTATATGCATAACTGGGACATTATGTTGTACACCAGAAGTGGATATATTGTAACTGTACTTCAATTAAAATATAAACAAATAAATAAAACCTAAAAAGAAGTACTTTCATCTTCTCTTTTTGGTTGGATGCCAGTGCCCAGACTCATACAATCCCAGAATACTTCTTTATCTTATGGAACTTTACATCCTCCCTCTATCATTATTTAGCCACTTCAGTACAAAGAAGCAGCATCTCTAGTCACTGGGTTTCAATAAGAAGTAAGTCTTCCTGCTAGTTCAACTTCTAGGACTTCTGTCAGATGTTTCCATAGAAGAGCTTCTCACACGAAGCTGTGCAAAGCCCTTTTACCAGAGCTGATCTCTGGTTCTTTGTTTACCATTTGCAACCCAGATCCATGCTTGTTCCAGAGCCCCAGTCTCAACTCTCTATAGCCTCTTCTCTGTTTCTTATTTGAGCCAGAATTAATCTCCCCTTACCTTTCTTCAATAGTTAAGCTCCCATGGAGTCTACTGAGCACTTACCTGGAGTCCAGCCTGGAACGTTTAATGTTTTTCTTTAATTATTACTTATGCACTTCAGATCCACTGTGTTGAACAATGTATATTTTTTAACTTATAATACACATAAAGTTGATCCTTGCAAGTGATTTTCTCTGTTATAAACCTTCATACCAAATACTAACTTCAACAGCTTCCCCTCACTCCCCACGTTAGTCACTTTTGCTGTTGTTTTTGACAGAGACCCTTAACTGGGCATATATGCCTACAGATTATGTTGGGAGTTATACATATATATTTAATTTACATAAATGTTGATGTATTTTTGACCCTCAAACAATGTGGGTTTGAACTGTGCAAGACCGCATATACATGGAGTTCTTTTTTTTTAAACTGAAGTTTAGTTGATTTACAACATGTCCGTGTCAGATGTACAGCATAGTGATTCAGTTATACATATATACACACATTCTTTTTTATCATAATAGGCTATTATAAGATATTGAATGTAGTTCCCTGTGTTATACATTAGGACTTTTTGGTCTATCTATTTTATATATAGTTGTTTGTGACTGCTAATCCCCAAATTTCTAATTTATCCTGCACCCTCCCTTTCCCCTTTGATAACCATAACTTTGTTTCCTACATCTATGAGTCTCTGTTTATGTGGATAGTTTTCACATAGTAGTAAATACTATAGTCTGCACAGTCCGTGGTTGGATGAATCTGTGGGTTTGGAGGAACCATAGATATGGAATGCCAACTATAAATTATATGTATATCAACCCCCACATTGTTCAAAGGTTAACTGCATATAAATCTCAGTCTGCCTCTATTTTTTAAATTTAATAGAATATTTTCAAGAGCTATCTGTAATTTTATGTTTTCAATTTATTGGTATATATTTATTCATAATATTTCTTGTATATTTAACATTTACTTTATATACCTCTTTCTTACCTAATATTGCTTATTTGCATTTTTCACTTGTTTAAAAATATCTTAATAAAGTTTTGTGCATTTTTTAGTTTTTCCCAAAAATGAACTTTTAAATTGTTGATCCCTTGTTGTATCTTTTATTTTATATTTGATTAATTTCTCTTATTCTTTTTAATTTCTTCTAATTTATTTTAGACTTGTTTTTAATAGTATAAATGCATAAATAGTATATTTACTTCACTTTTAGATTTTATTCTTTTTTGAACATAAACATTTAATGCTATCAATTGTCTTAAATTATATCAATATAGCTGCATCCCACAGTTATGATTTTCTACATATTCTCTAAGCAATTCTTATTTATTAAGGTAAAAATCATGTTACTTTTACATTTTTATGCTACTACAATAAGAACAGGCAAACCAAAATTGCCTTTGCAGGTTTAACTCTTTTATTGTTAAATTCCACTTACAATGCTTCAATTATTATTGAAGTTATAATAGAGTACTAATTAAAATTTAGAGCAAATATTTATATTATATGAAGGGTGTAATAACAAAGAGATAGTTTATTCTTAAGATTTATATAAAGATAATATTTACAAGATACTCTTCTAAGAATTGTAATTCCACCCTGCCTCAATTTAAGCCAATATTTAGTCTCTTAAGTGCCATAAATATCTTAAACTGACAATAGAGAGATAATATTCCTATTGAAAAGAGCCCACTGAAATTCAAGTCTTTCAGAGATGTTCTTAAAAGCCCAGATAATTGATTTGAAAGTTGAATTAACTGAGAAGGAAATCCTATTTTCAGGATAAAATGGGAGTGGAAAAATCTATCTCATGCAGTTTCCTGTATGCCTCCTAGAGAATGGAAAAGAAAAGGAGGTCTTTTTCTATGCACTGTTTCCTTAGGTCCACTAGCAATAATGAACATTAGATGGAAGGAGGTGTGTGAACAGAGACTGGCAGCATGGGGTGGAGGGAATAAGAAAGCCCTGATTTCAAAGAAATGGTTCCCCTACATCTTTGCTTAAAAGGCCATAAAGAGAATTATTCTTGGCCAGATGACCTGTTCAGAAAATCTACTTGTACCCTAATGGAGAGAATCACATTTTCATTATAAACCTCTCCTCTGATGCAGCCCCTCCCCCAACTCTGACAAGATACCTGACGGAGCCAGGATGTCAGTTGCTGACTGGGTTCCAGCTGGAATGTTGATGTGTTCCCCGGGGCTTGTTGTGGCTGGTGGATCCACGGTAACTGGGCAGAGCCCTGTGGTGGCTCAGTGCCATGGAGGGGCTGCCGTCCTCTGTGGAGCTTGGCTTTGGGGTCTTCTTTGGGAAGCTGAATGAGGTTGTGGTGTTGCTGCTGCCCAATGGCCTGAGGTCACGGTTCACTTTCCAAAACCTAGAAGGGCAGACAGTGCATGTCTACCTGTCATCAGCTTATTGGTGGGGGTCTTAGGTACCTTCAGACTTGCTCAGTCTTGTAGAAGTCGACTTTACGGGAGACACGAAGAGAAGCTGGCAAAAACGCTGGCTGCCCTGATTGAGGAGAAATGCCAACACATTGACAAGATTTGTGCTGCTTAAAAGGAGAATGCTGGCATGGAGACATCTTTAGAGAATGCCAGGCTCGACAGAGATTCATGAAATAAATTTAGCCTCGCTGATACTGGCAGAAAAATGAGGAAGGTCAATGTGTGTTTGAGGAAGGAACTCAATTCTCTGGTCCAAGAACTGGTCCAAGATTTCTGCAGTCTAAAGAAGAAAGGTGGCAGATATGCCAAAAGTGCTCAAGTTACTGGAAGAGGTCATGAGGATCTACACGTCCCAAGGGGCAATTTCAAACCATTCAGGGGACCAAGCACCAAGCCCTGTTAATCTTTTTCCCAGGGTTGGGCCAGGTATCAAGGACTTGCTCTTCCTTCCCCTGCACTCAGGCATCCATTTCAAAGGATCAACACCTGAGGTGCAGTGAAGCCAGTAGAAGCAGGGCCAGCTCCTCCTTTAATCAGAGTTCCTCCAACTTGACATTCTGTGCACAACAGTGAACTCCTCCATGGTCAGCCTTTCTCATCTAAAATATATTGGAATTCTTAGATCACATCACGAAATGATGATCTTTTCCTATATTCAGCAAATGCTTGGCTTATATCTTCCTTGTGGTGAAAGGAATGTGGTAAGTGAGGAGAATCTTTTACTTAGTTTGAATATTCATTAGGCCTCAAGACGGTATTGGTAATTATTATAAATCAGTTATAGAAGTGAACTGTAAAAGTTACTGTAGACATGTATGGACACATTATTTGTGGACCTTCTTTTCCCTTCAGTAAAATCCTGGGTGCAGGATATCTTTTTGGTGTAGAATTTTTAGGGTTAAATTAATTTTTCCAACATGTTTGTACGATTAAAACTTCTCATCATTGAAGAAGAAAATCTACTTGTAATGGGTAGTAGCCATCTAGGAACTGGATCATTGTAATCTCAGCCATCAACTCCCTCTTGTTCTGTGCATATGAATCTCTCTATATTCAGTCCTTGTTCTTGAAAATTTACTGCTTCCTAGACATTTGAGTTGATCACCCTCAGCTTTTTAATTTTCCCTCCACACTCATTTTTTTTTCTCATGACTATTTCTTTGGGTTAGTATTTTCTGAAAATAACCCCAGTTCTGCCTATTGAACTAAGCTAAGCATAGCAAGGTTATTACATTTTTCCTGGATCAATTTTGCAAGAGTTTGGTGAGTTTTTTTTTTTATTATTATTTTTATATGAAATCTAAACAAAAATAAGACCCATAAAATAACTGAAGACAGGCACACATACCACTGGTACCCAAAGGAAGCCATAGACTGAGGTCTAGCCTCATGTCATTCTGTAACATGGCTCTCTCCTTGTGCAACTTCCCATGGGCCTGCCTGAAGTCAAGGTTCACCTTGGTCTGCAGCCCCTCCGTGGTGGCTCTGATTACGGAAGAGCTCATTCCAGGAAATGATGGCTGCATAGGTTGACTCCAAACTACACAACTGTCACAGCATTTTATCTGAAAACCAACCCCCATTTAACAAACAAGAGAAAACAAATGAGCTGGCTTAAGGATGAATAGCTAATATACAGACTGGAAATGTCCCAGGTATCCAGTGTTCACTCCTCTCTCTCTCTCTCTCTTTCCCTATATAAACATATTATTAAAGATTTTAAATAATAAAAAAAAATGAGAGAAATAAAACACTGAGCACTCATTTATCCACTCCCCAGAGTCAACCATTTTTAACTTTGGCTGCATTGCCACAGCGTTAGTGACCTCTTTGTTTCCTGGCATTATGGGTTGATTCTGTGTACTTTGTACTCTGTGTAGATGGGATCCCACGTTGTGTGTCCTTTTGGATCCCTCCTTTATTAGCACCACCTTGCCTGTGTTGTGTGTGTCAGCAATTTACTGTTTGTTTGTTGCTAGGTAGTAGCCCTTTGTGTGAGTATGACACATTCTGTAGTTTTTAAAAAATGGTAATGTTCGGAGAATTCTAGGAAATGATCAGTTTTTGAAACTGTTAGGGAAAGTAATCACACACTTATTACGCCTTTTCTGTATGAAGTACACCGCTGTGTAACCAAAGAGAAGAAGAGAAGTTTCTGGAAGTATTCAAGCTAACAAATGAAGAAGGAATGATAAAAAAAATATATATTATTTTGATATAAATAATCTAAATCATTCTCATCAAATTGCCACGAACATTACAAAAACGAGACAACTGGACATCTGTACCTCCTGCTTGAAGTACAATGTGTCACCTATGAAATATTTTATTAAAACATAAGGCTTGAAAGTGAGCAAAGATCATCTAATTATGTTTACAGGAGAACAGGGAAATGTGATGGGCAACATCATAAGGATAAAATGAGCAAATCTAAAATATGGAAACTGTACAGGACAGGTAATCTGGGTTCTTCAACAAACAAATTTCAAGGAAAAAAAGAACCTGTAGGGGGAATTCAAAGACTAAAAGATATTTCTTAAGAGGCGTAATTAAATGCAAATATATGTTTATCATAGCCACTGAGAAATAGAGAAAAGCTTTTCTGTTGGTACGAAAAAAAATTGCCCCATGTAATTCTCCATCAGACTTCTCCTTTTCCATAGGGTTTGCTTTGCTGAACTTCTTTAAGTTTGAGGGGAGATGTGCTCTTGTCTCTAACTCAGTCAGCTGGCGTCTGAGGTACCCGTACTCTTCTTTCAGATTTTGCCTTGTCATTTATCTAACTTCTCAGACAAGATCAGCTTACTGTCATATACATTTATTCTATAAGTCTCCTTCATATTGTTAGAGCAGGCAGATAGCTAGATATCAGCAGAGAAAGGGGGATGCGGGGCAAATGGCAGGGACTGGGCAAAAAGGAGGGGCACAGGCCAAATGCAGGAACCCCTACATTCATGGAAACAACAAGGGACCCTGGGCAGGCAATGAAAAGCAGGAACCTCTGGGCTGATAAGAAATCATTCTGGGTTGACAAGTGCCCCAGAGGCAGGCAAAGAAAGGTGTGAAAAGGCAGGAATCACTAGTGTTTGATTGCAACCTTCTGCTCATTATGCCCTCATTTCAATAAAATTAGCCTTGTAGATTAGAAGTACCCATCACGCACTGGCACCATGACACTTCCGATCCAGACTAAATAAGGACAAAAACCCCTCCTCCCCTGGGGAAGGTGGAGCTGGGGTGAACATCACAGATTATGACCACATGCATATCACATACAGAACAGACCAGTTTAAAGTTAAACTATATGAGTTTTACTTTCTATTTTTTTTGTTTTTAACTTTTTAACCCCTGATATAACCTTTATTCATGATAGTTCCTTCCTTCCTCCCTTCCTTTCTTCTTTGTATGTTATTACTATTACTGTTCTTGGTACTGAGGATACAAAAATGAATAAAATATACACCCTACATTAAGGGCTTAAGGAATGTAAATAAGTAAATGTATAGTATGTGACAAGTGTTATTATACATATATGTACCAAGCTCACTGAAAATGTAAAAGATAAGAATAAATTATAAGTGCATAGTGGGAAGGGATATCACATAAGCAGTATGAAGGAGCTGACTCAGGAGAACTTACAGAATTTCCTTGGTCAAATATACATCCACAGGTATAACTTGAATTTTAATAAAAATATTTTATTATTTCCTAATGTGTATTAGACATTTTATAAACTAACAAAAAAGAGTTTCTGCCATGACATATCCTTTCATTTATGTAAAATGAACAACAAATGTGAATTAGATGTCAGAAAACATGGTCCCAATTTTAAATGCAAAATGAGTTGGGAGCAGGAAAAAAATTGCACAGAAAGTAGAACTAGGATTGACACTTGAATTATTGGTTAAATTTGAATGAAAGAAAAGAGAATACATTCTTAGTAACGGAAAACAATAAATGGTTATTTTCTATTACTCATTTTTCATGGTTTAAGTGCCTATTATAAGAGGGATAAATAAATTGTAGAGTAGTTGATGGAATGAATACATGAGCTACTAAAGACTTTCTTTTTAAAACACAGGTCTCTCACTTAGGAGTGATACATGAAGTGCCTAAATATATTATCATGGTTGAGTCAACCAGCTTCTTTTCAACTGTGTTTAGAAGCATGACAGAGAGGGCTTTATTAGCACGACAGAGTTTGACGCCTAAGTAGCTGAGTGGCTGACGATGACAAAAGAAGCCTGAAGATAAACATCATCTTCTCATGAAATTTCCCTAATAATAGTCTACATGGCACCCTTACAATTTAATACGTCTCGTGTTGCTGGAGAATAGATTCTTGTCTGGTGAAGGAAAACAATCAAGAGCAAGGCATGGTAAAGCGAAAGCAAGTTTATTTAGAGAGATACACACTCCATGGACAGAGCGGGGTCCTCGTCTCGTTCAGAAGGGAGAGCAGCTCAGGAGACACACAGTTCATAGGCAGAATGCAGGCCACCTCAAAAGACAAAAGGAGGAGAGACTGAGAGCTGTGGGGTGTTTAAAGTGAAAGTAGGTACACACTCCATAGACAGAGTGTGGGCCATCTCAGAAGGCAAGAATGAGTGATCACAAGATGCGGGGTTGTTAGTTTTTATGGGCTTGGTAATTTCGTATGCTAAAAAGTAAGAGGATTATTCCAACTATGTTGGAGGAAGGGGCAGAGGTTTGCAGGAATTGAGCCTCATCCACTTTTGGCTTTTTGTGGTCAACCTAGGAACCATCATGGTGCCTGTGGGCTGTGCCATGAGGCTCAAGGTCAACTGGAAGTTGAATCTTCTGCCATCTTGGTTCTAACCAGTGTGTCTTGTCCTCAATGACTGTGTCATTCCTTCAGTGGTGTGCCCTGCCCTCTTCTCTCCTGTGTCACTCATACCAATTGACATCTTGGGCTGGGATATCAATGAGCTTGCACATTATTTCAACTACTTTGTGACAGTAGAAGAATTCTCCTTCAAGCTTCTTCAGTTGTGTAGTCTCAGATGCAAGTATTTATTGTTTTCCAAGGTTGAGGAACTTTTCATATTACAAAACTTTACTTTCATAAAAACTCTTATATTTTAAAGTACTTAAGAATTTGAGTTATTTGCATATGTACTAATATTCAGAAATTATAAAAATTATATGAATTAGGTTGGTCATATCCTACAAACTAACTCTTAATTTCTTTCCTTCATAGTTTTATTAATGTATAGTTGAATACAATATAGTACACACACTTAAAGCCTATGATTTGATAAGTTTTGCTTTATGATTATACCCCAGAAACCATCCCATCACCACAGTCATAATCACATATCTATCATCACCAAAATTTTTTGTGACTTTTGTAATCTCTCCTTCCTTTATCTCCAGATAACTGCATATCTGTTTTCCAGAATTATAGTTCAGTTACAAATTCTTTTTAAAAGAAGTTAAGAGACTTGGCAAAGATTAACAAAGATCCTATATACAGTGGAATAAAAACTTGAAAGAATATCCTGATTTTTAAACTAATGTTACTTTCATTACTTATTTTCATTATTTCATTACTTACTTTCATTACATGACCTTTATTACTCACAACTGAATCACCAAAATTCTCCTGAAAATCCCTGCGTGAGAACAAAGGGTCATCCCCCTAATGTGGGAAAGTTTCCTATTAAGGAACACAGCTCCGTAAGCAATGATGACCCAGTGAAATGAGTTCAGAAAAAGTTGAAACTGCAGCAGTCAATGAGTTTGTGTATGTCCCTGCATTTGAGCTAATTCCCAGCCTAGTTTTCTCCTCAAACCTCCTCTGACACTCTGCTTGATTGATTCACAGCTTGCTTCAAAATTCAAAGAGAAGATAAAATTCAAAGAGAAAATAAAATTCAAAGAAAAAAAAAAGGTAGGCAGACATAGAATATCTTCATCTTCTCTATATTCTAGTCATCCACCCAAAGAAACTATAATTATATCATTAACTTCCCTCCTATAAATAATGACGTATCCTTGCTTTGCTCAAAAGTCAAAACTTTCATTTTTTTTTGGCCCTGTGTGCTCAGTCATGTTTTTAAGGACATGATTCCTAAAATTAACTGTTCCTCTCCTTTTAATCTGGTGCTATTCAATCTCCCTGTTCATCAGTTCCCCTCTCTCTCCTGATTGCTTCCCCTGGCTCTCCTCAGCATCCTCTTGCTCTAGTTTATTTTTTAATCACATTAAAATCACTTTCTTAAATGCCTTCAGGTGCTGTATACCTATTGAAAATATTCTGCATTTTAAAGGAAGGAGAGAATCATGCTATTATCTCCACGTAATAAATCAGTATGTAAATAACACACTTTTCAGCTTGATGTGATGTGATGTCAAAATTTTTAATTTTTAGAGTTTGAGGAAATGGAATAAGAATCTTATTTTATTTATTCAAGGAGAAACCACTAGACCCTGTAAAGCAAAACAGAAATTATTGTTCTTTATTTTCCACTTCTAGACATCTTGAAAACCTGATCTGTATAAAGTCTACAGGATATTCTGTGTCATTTAGGATAGATATGGGATGCCTGTCCTGTTTAATACTGCAGGGATGGCTGTTAACTGGACAGTTTAAGGGTCATGTCTTACCCTTAAGTACTTAACTAAACTATAGCAACATAGCAGTGAGGTGAAAAATGCTTTTGTGGCTTCTTCAGGAGGCTTAATTGATAGAAAATGGTTAGGGGTGAACACATCTCTCTGTGCTATTCATTTCCATCCCGAGTAGCATGGCCAGTGGGAACTGATGGGTGTCAAAGCAATCCCCAGTGACTCACTGCTCCTGTGACTCTCTCCTTCTGGGAAGTTAATAGACTCATCAGCTCTTGTTCACAAACTGATCTGTGAGAGATAGTTGTCAGGTTGGAATGCATGGTGTCTGCAGCAAGAATAACAATCTCCATTTTCAGTGTTATCTTTCCCAGGGCAAGCACCGACATCACCCAACTTCCATCCCAAGACACCCGTGATGTAAACCCAAGGACAATTGCTGCTATCTTTGGTGATTTGATAATGAAATAGAGGTACTGAGATACCAAGGGACAACCCCAAGGTCACTGTCATGATGAACATGTGGAATGTTCCTTGATTCTGATACCTTGCCTTGTACACTCTCCATATAGCAGCTGGAGAGATCTTATCAAAACATAAATTAAATCATGTCACTCTTTGTAAATGCCTTCCCATCTAAATTCTGAACGCTTTTCAATGAGCCTATGAGGTGTTATATAAACTGGCCTCTGCCCACTCTCCACACTCACCTATATCTCATATTTATTCTGCTCTTGACTCCACGCTTTCTAGTTTTTCCTCAATTTTGAAACATGAAAAATACACTAAGGTAAATTCAAGAAACTGCTCAGAACCAGTGAATTTGGGCCCAGGAGCTCAGGTCACATGCAGCATGCCCACCTGTCTTGAGGACTGAGAGCACTGACATCTCCATGCATCCCTAAGCCAGTTGCTCACACAGCTAAGCCATGTGCATCATGCTAGTGTGACTCTAGTCTCACTGCCCTTCTTTCTATTCCTCAAATGTGCGGAGTTTATTCCCCTGGTTAAAGTATTTATACATGCTTTGGATGAGTATATTTTGAAAGCTTGCATAGTTCTCTATTAATTCAAGTCTCAAGTCAAATATTAGCTTGACAGAGATATGTTTGACCCTCAACCTAAAGAAACCCTTTAGTCACCCTCTCACATGCCCTGCCTCGCCTTATATTCTTCCTGGTCTTTACAACTTCCTGGATTTATCTTTGTTTCCTCATTTCTTATCATTCTCTCTCCTATGGGTTGTGAGCTCATGAAAGATGGAACCTAGTTTGTCTTGTTCAATGGCATGGTCCCATTGCTTATTATGTTTTCTGGCATATAAAAGTGGCACGGTATTTGTTGAGTATACTGCATAAAGTCTAGACTTTCCAGAATCCCTGCTTTGCAATAATATTTCTAGTCTTTATAACAGAGAATGCCAGAACCCTGGTGTAGACAGCCGTTGGTCCTTTGCTTCATTCCAAGAGGAATGGATGATTATACCCATTGAGATGGATTATTTACTGTACCATAGCATCGTTAGATCATAAAGTTTTCACTGAGAATATATGGAGAAATCCATCTTTCTATGGGAAATGAATGTCCCTACTCTCTAGGACAAGTTCACATTCCAGTTCTGATGGTCAAGACATTCACACATTACCTTATTACATTACTTACCTGTAATAAGGGGTCCCATCTTCTCTAAACATCCCTCGCATACTTTCATGTGTAGGTAGATGCTAAGAGTTTATATCAGCACTGTGGGCTATAAGAAGTGCACTGCAGTGAAAGCCAAGATTCTTAGCTACTAATCTGGCTTTGTTCTAACTGGCAAATTGGGAAAACAATTTAAGAACATTTCCCCATCTCCATCAGGATATTCAACTTTAAGTTTAGTCATTAAAGTTATAGACAGGTATGTCATGACAAAAACTAAGATAGCATATGGAAAGACTGCTTTATAGGTACAAATGAATGGCATGCCATTCAGGTGCAAGTCATGCCTTTCTTAAATAAAATGGCTTGTTGTTTACTTCTCTGACTTTAATTCTAGCTAAGTTTGGTATAGTCCATTTTCTTTTTATTTTATTGTGTTCCTCAGCTTCATGTGTTGAGATAGAGTTCGCTTTCCAAAATGTTCAGAATAGCTAATGAGTTCACAAAATGTTTACAATTTTAAAAAACTGTCAAAGCATTCCATGGGAATAATTGAAGAAGTCAAATAGTGGTAATAATGAAGGTTTATAACACAAAGAAACAGTCCTTTATCTTCAGTTATTCCAAAGATTCTATTCTCCTCCCAACCATCCCATGACATTCCTAACAGGCCAACTCTCAGCTCTTTTGTTCTTAAGTACATATTCCTAATTAATATTAATGTATGATTATGTCTTCATTAATTCTTTGAGAAAATTGGATCTCTCATATTTTTAGCCCAGACGTTTACTAGCAGAATGGTATACGACTTGCTCTTTAACACTACTCTGCTTCAGTTTCCTCATCTGTAAATGGGGTTATCAATTTTAACCTTCTCTTTCATGTAGGCAAGTTAAGTAAATAGGTTTACATTAGCCAGAACATATATAACTTATAATTAGCATTCAGTTGCTGGTGCTTCTTTTTCTTCTGGTTTTTCTTCACATTATTACTATTATTTACTAATTTTTACCTCCTTTTCCTTAAACCCCGTCCTCTCAATAAATCATATCTCATTTCAAGGTTAAATTTCTTTTCGTTTTTATTCTGTTGGTCTAGGTATCCATTGTTCCACCAAGAAATATATTAAAGACATTTCCTTTCTCATACAACTTTTAGGCATTTTTTTCTGGAGTTAATCATTCATATTCTCTCTCCCTCTCTCGTTCTGTCTCTCGGTGTCTCTCATTTGCTGTACTTCCAAGGAGAACTTGAAGTGGCTATCTGACAAAGTTTTTCCTTAAATTCCTATAGCTCTAAAAATGATTTCTCGACCCAACATCCATCTGATTATATCTCCCAAGTAATTAATCATAGTCATTTGCTTTCAGAGGATTATCCATTCTGAAGCCCTCCAACCTGCTGCTCTTGTCCAGTATGGTACTTTGAGAACTGAGCCACCATCCTGGGACTTTATTTCTTACCTTCATTCCATGAACATTCTTAACCGCATTCTCTACCCTTCTTCCGTATTATCATGTCTTTTAACTCTCGGTTTGACCCTAATTTCATGTTGTCCAGTAGCTTTCATGAAAAGTTGATTGGAATATTTTCTTTTCTTTCTTTACTCTCTGTTTGAGAATGCCATTGAGATAGAGGAACTCAAGATACTATGATGAAGTGAGATTTCTACAGTCATTGCCTTATTTTATTTCAAAATTTTCAGGGACTTCAAGGAAGTCACATTTTGTTGTTGTAGGATTTTGTGGTGGTTGTTGCTGCTTGTGGGTAAGTGAGGAAATATGAAATCCCTATTTATAAATAAATCTTCAGTGTTTCCTTCGATTCTCTGTCCCATATTTCGCTTCTCTTTCTATTGCATTAGCCATATGCAAGCCCACTTTTGGGGTGTTTTACACTACTGTTTATTAATATGTACTTTCCTATTCCAGGCATTTACCTATAAAAGTGCACGTGAGAGTGTGTGTTTGTGTGTCTGTGTGTGAAAGAGCGAGAGTGTGTGTGTAAACTCAGATATGTTAACAACAAAATAAAGTATTTTCATCGATTTATATACCTACCTAAATTAGTAATAAAGAAAAATGCATAACTATCCTTGTTTGCTAATAGCTTTCTTAGACAGCATTACAATTTCACTTAGTTCTCAAATTAAAATTAAACAGCATACTTTCTGTGTCCCCTCTCCAGCTACCACTATTTACACACAATAATGATTGCAAAAATTTAATTCCTGCCTTATACTCATGTTGAAATGAAGTCTGCATTGAAGAAGTCACTATCTGCATATCTGCAAATGAAGTTGGCTGATATCAGAATCACTTTGTTGACTTTTAGAATAAAATGTACATAGATATTTTGAATCCATTATTTTATAGCAAGGACAAGACATCTATACTTAAACAATTTTCCTGTACTTACGCTGATCAATCAGTTTTTATTGGTATATAGTAGATAGCTGTTATTTTTGGCCACCAAGCTTTCATGTGGTTTCATAACCACAGCCTGAATTATTATACATTAATTAACTATTCTAAAGGGTCACAAGTATTTTTACATAGCTGTAATTTGTTCCTAGGAAACCTTTCAGATTATATCACCTTAAAATATGCTCTATTTTTAATTAAATAACAACTCTCAGTAACAATTTTGAGAAGAAATATGTCACTTTTTATATCATCGTCATTTTTTAAACACATGACTAGCAGAATACATTTCCTAATCTTCCACTGCTAGAGACTTGCTTTTAAATATGTTTCATCCATGAAGCAATAAGGAGACGAGGTTGTTTTAATGTGCCCAGTGTTTATGCAATAATTTTTAGTTTCTATTACGTTTAATTTTGCTAATTGAACTTCCTACAGGACAGATACATTCAGCTTGCTATGCTGTACTTTTGTGTATTTCTCTGTGTAAATGAACTTCTTGGTTTGGTAACTATGAAACATTAATTAACAATAGAAAATAAATATGCCTTTTCAGGACAAGGATTTTAACCTCATTAAGAGTTAAACAAAATTCAGAATGACTGGATTCCTCTAAACTGCAAGCTATTTAAGAACTAAGCATATATCTTTTACTTACTTTTATCTTCCTCCATGAGTGTCCAGTGATGTAAAACAAAAGAGGTAAGAAGGGTCTTATTTTTCATTCAGACATCACTGAACTTAAAGGAGTGAGGTTTACAGTCTCATTTAACTTCCAGTATCCTTGCTGGAGATCAGAAAAAATGAACAAGCAGCTATGTTCTGAAAAGCAAGAGTAGCATTCAAAGATAGATTCATGCTTCTAATTACCATGCTTATAGAAGGGAGATAACATGGTCTTAGAAGATATGAAAATTACATAGTGTGGGAACTAAAGGGAAGAAAGGATGAAGGCAGGTGATGTTTTGGGAAACAGGGATGAAAGACAGGAAGGTGGAGAAGCTTAATTTAATTTCTGTGGGGTTTTTTTGTTTGTTTCCTGAAGCAAGGTGATTCTTAATGGCTACGATATATATGTGCCTTTTTAAGTGCGTGTGTCTGACAGTGACTTATAGAGTATTTGAGACAAATTAGACCATGTATAAAACAGTTTAGAATAAATAAATGATTCAAAATATATATTGATTAACCCTTCTGTGGGCTAGTTGTGACATTCTTGCTTGTTGTCATTTAGAAATTTGGTGGGAAAAACAAACCATCAGTACTCTTCTTGATCAACCCTCTTCTCAATTTTGTTGTTCCTCTTAAGGAATACTAGACTAGAAAATCTGCCAGTGAGTAAAATGTAATTTACCAATTCTAGAAATCACATAAAAGGCACCAGGCACTGTGAGTATCAAAATTAGGCATTAAATGAATATGATGCTTTCATCGGAGAGGTAATTCAAGTTCAAGTCTAATATTTGAAATTGCAGAGGTGAACCAGAATTTGTAGACAAAGCTCGTCTCTATTCTTAGCTATTTGTGATCAGTAACATTCACTTGATTTCCACGTTGCACTGAGGATAGCCCCTGCTGTCAATCCTTCAGTGTTACAAAGAGAAGACTGTCAGTGCCAATGAAGATACCATAGACCATTTACAAAAGAAGCCCTTCAGGCAAATTGTCTTTGTAGGAGGAAGGGGTTATCAGGTCTGTACCCCAAATCTTTGTCAGGACAATTTCTCAGAACTGCATCAAATGTCATCCATCCCGAAACAAACCTCTTTTAAAGAAATATTTGAAGTAATGTTCTAGTCATACCGTGTCGACAATTATGAAAAAATCCTGTTTGCTTACACTACAGAATACTCACTAGATAAAAAAAGCTCTAAGTAATTTATTATAAAATTATAGGAAATAAGGATGGTACACATCCATGAGGCCACATAAAAATAAACTACTCTCTCCTGCATGTTTATGTTGCCCTAATTTCCCTAATGTGTCCACTGACAGAAATAATTTCTGATGTTGAGCTTGAAATTTCTTTTTTATGTTCTTATCATCTCTACTATTTTTTAATTATGAAACTTTAAAAGTAGATTCTGTATAGTTAGAACTTACATGCTTCAATATTTGGCAGATAAAACTGGCATCTCTTTGTAGCTATCACTTAGTGAAAATATGTAACTGCTATTGTAAAACTGGGCTCCTAAATAGATTTTGATGTTTTAAAATTTATCGTTGTCACTCATGGAGTGGAAAGATCATTGTACTGGTTATCGAAATCCACAAATTATGATCTTGGATCCCTTGTGAGTTAAATGACTTTCAGCAAGAAATTCATTTTAACTTCCTGGGACCCAATTTTGAAATTTATTAATGTATTGACCCAGAGAGACAGAGACAGAAAGAGAAGAGAGGGATTTGAACCAGGTTATATATTTGGTTCCCCTTAATGTTTTTATTCAATTTTGGGAGGGAGGTTTCATACAGATAATATCTTTGTCCTTTCAAGTACGTGTAGGGTGTATATATGACCTAACGACCCATTTTGCCCAACCTACACCTGCGTTCTTATATAATTATTAGTAATATCTACTTTAACTCTCAAAAATGTCTCAAATTATACACTGATCTTAGATTTGTATACTGTTGGGAACTAATTCCTTCGACATGCAGCTCAGGCCAAATGGCAAATAGACCAAAATGAAATAAAATGTATAAAACTAACTATATAAAATAAAATGTAAGCCGTTTTTATTGTGTTCTAAAAATATCATTAGAATCCAGTTTTTGAAAATTTGTGGATTTTGAAAATGAAGACACTTTCAAACTTGCATCCATATATTGGTAAGACTGATATACTAATAATAAAGAATAATGGAACCAAGTACGTAGTCATCTTGAAACACTTCCCACCATTAAAAAAAAAAATTTTTCCGTGATTGGAAAGGGATCTGTCATCTGTTGTCAAGACTTCTAGATTTAAAAGATCTATTTTGTGTTCCCCAATTTCTAGGCATTACTCTATGTGCTTTTAAATTTTTTTAATCTCAGCATGTACAGAAGTAGAGAGAGTTTTATAATTAAATTCCACATGGCCACCACTTCTCATCCACAATTGTCCAACATTTCGCCAAACTGTTGTATTTGTTTATTCCTCCTCCATCATGTCTTTGGTTTTATTGAAGCATTTTAAGGAAAATCCTAAACATAATGTAATTGTACCCATGAATACTTTAATGTGCATCGCTATCTAATAAAAAAAACTTCTTTATCTCCAATTCAGTTAATGAGACTATAAATGAAATGCATGCATTTTATGCAATTTTAATGTGCTAAATAGACAATTTCCCCCTCTATGAAAATCTCTTACCAAAATCTAGAAAATAATTCTTTGCATGACAACATTTATTCAAATGTTCTTACTTTAATCTCCGCAGTATGCCCAGAGAGCAAGTACTGGATCAATTTTATTTGATTTTTGTTAGAAATAGGAAAACATTATGTGACCTTATGCTTAAATTCCTGTTGCTAACTGGTGTTTTCTCCATCATTCCTCATAAAGCCAGACTCAAACATTCACATTTACCCAAAAAACCTCAAAAAACTAATATTAGTCTTTTATAAATGTTTTCTCGATGCCATCTCACCATAAAAAATTATATGTTAATGCATGTGCTTTTTTGTTTATCAAATCTTTAGCATATATTATCATATTTAATATTAAACATCATTCTGTGTGGTAGCTATTTTTCCCAAATTTCATAAACCAGCTAAGACTAGGAGTTCCACTTCTGAGATGTCAGCACAAAGAATTCCACAGACCTGCCCCCTGCAAAACAAGCAAAGCTAGTACAAACTATTTAAAAAAAAATTCAGCGTTTTAAGTCTTCTCACAACCATCCTAAGGACTTGCAGCAAATGAAAAAACATTTATTCAAATACGACTAAAACTCATTAAGGAGAACAAGGTTATTTGATATATTTAATATTTAAGCCATGACCCTTTTCTCTTGCCACACACAGCTCAGGTTGGCAGAAACTGGACCCTGCCTCTGAGTGGCTGTGGCCAAGGGACTCACCATCCTCTCTCCTCAGCTAAGGCTCACCCTACATCACCAGAGGAAACCGAAGGCCAGCATTTCTCATCCCCTCCAACTCCAACTTGAAGAGGTTAAATTCCTGGCAAGTACAGTTGAGAGTTGAGAGTGTCCTTCTAACCACCCAGTCCCTACCCAGGGGATTGAGGCTCTACCCCCGATGAGGTCAGCTGGATAAAATGAGGTCTCGATAACCTTCATTTCATAGAGTGGAGGTTTCACCCAAGACTGAGAAGACCAGAGGTTATTGTGCTGCCCAAGGCTCAGTGTATTATTCAAGCTATGACTTCAAAAATTATTTCAGGAAGAAAGGAAGTCCTTAAGAAACAGAGCTCCAAAACTCTCCCCAAAGGAATAACTTTATTAGAAACAGAGTGTGGGGAAGGGGAAGACTAAGGGCACTCTCTACAACAATAGCTCCTCTTAATTAGAGAGAAACAAAGTAGACCATAGTCCAGCTAGCTGACCAGAGAGCACCAGAGAGACAGCTATGTAGAAGCACACTGCGGTCAGAAAAGACTCCCGAAGACTGGCCTCGAACACTGCCTTTGCCCAAATTTAGTTGGATCAGATTGCTGAGAAGTTTATGCTCCAGGGCATTGTCAAAACAATAGAGTGTTAGGCTGATAAATTAGTGGAGCCTCACATGTGGGGTGCAATGCCAAATGAAGCAGAAGGTTGAATAGATCAAGGTAATCTTTTCTAATACACAGTACACTAATATACAAATAAGTACACTGATGTATGTATACTATTTTGTTATTTTCTAGATGCTTTAATATACATTGTCTTGTGCAATACACATATCCTGTGGCAAAGGCGGAAAGGTAACATACCTACTTCACAGATAATGAAATGGAGGTTCAGTAACTTAGAGCCTCCCCACTAAAGTCAACCAGGACATAAACCGAGGTGATCACAAAAGCAAGGGAGTCAAGCCAGTCACTAGTCTGGTCTCTAATCAGAGACTGGTTGGAATGACATTTTAGACTCAGTTCAAGTTTGCTTCACTTTACCGCCAAACAGGCAAACATACAGACTGAATAAACAAAAGACTGAACAAAATGCTCTGATGTCTCCTCAGCTCTTCAAGAAGATGTGCCCAAGTCTGTCAGTCAATATAGTTTAATACCAATTAAGGAACCTATCATGAGAGAAAAGCTCAGAACTGAAGCCTTTATCTTTTAAATCATTGTTCTAGGATAGTTGCTGTGTCATACTCAAGTGTCTACTTCAATACTGTATGAAGGATCCGTCGATATATCATGTTAAAAACATCAGGTTCTATTTTTCTGGATCATCAAGTCAAAAGAATGCCTAGCAATGTTACGGAAACAAGCTCCACTCGGAGGGTAGGAGTACTCAGATGTATTACGCCGGCGGGCTCAGAGGGGCTTCTGCTCCGAAGCTCTGAGCACCTTCAAGACGTGTGCATGAGGTTTTATAGGGTAAAGTACAAGCTTGGGGTATTCGGCCAATAGGCATGGAACAGCTTTAGCAGCATCATCACCACAAAAGTGGAGGCGGGGAGGCAGCAAACCAACATTCCAAAGCCAGATATGTATCTTTGAAAACCGAGCTGGCTAGCAAAAAACATGAACAGCAAACCAACACTAATTAACCTAGATTTACAAGTTAGTCTAGCAGAACTCAGATCAGTATTCCAATACTTAGATTTGTGAGCTATCTTGTTAGCCCAGCCCAGCCTCTCCTTCACATTCCTAGACTTGTGAGTTATCTTGTTAGACCAGCCCAGCTTTTCCTTCACAGCAAGAGCCTATCAGGTTACAGTCCCAGGATGATGTTATTTCAGTTACACTCTTTACATCTTTAGAAGCATTTTTTTTTTAAACCAAGTGAATCAAAAATTTAAATTAGTGTCTACCAACTTCCGCATTTTATTTTTTAAACTAACTTACATTGAATGCTACTTGTTTTTCCTAAGTAGTTTTTACTGCATGTAATATTCATTGTTCACCCTTGACTTGCAATTTTTAAATCATTAAGTAGCTTAAAACAGTAGTTAGACTTATTTCAATTGCATACAAATGTACATTTTTACTCCATTTCCAAATTTAGAAGGTTCTTGAGTAGGAGAGAATGTAATTTTTTTTTTTTTTGGAGACTTTGCCTCCCATTGAGCTGGGTGAGCATATTTGGTAATTGTATAAATAATTCACTGTGCTTCATGAGGGGCCACTTGTAATCTTTGTGGTTTGTGTGTGTCACTCTAAGGCATCCCTGTAGGATGGTCACTATGTTCCTAAGAATCCTTGTAAGTCAGGGTGTTGGATCAGTGTGGTGCCATTTTGAAGGATGTGTGTACAATATATGGACACAGCAGGTAAGAGTAAATTTCCTTTACTTGGATGTTGCTGAAAATACAGGGCAGTGAAGGAGAGAAAACAAGAGTAAGAATCTGAACTAAAAAGAGAAAAATTATACAGACCACTCTGACTTTCTGAGGTTTCATTGTTGTTGTCTGTGTCTTATATCTAAAACAAAACGGCTTCAACGACCCGCCTGTGACTAACCCGATCTGTCTACAACAGGATGCTTTAAATAACCTCCACTAATTTTTTTTTTGGCAAAATTCCCTAAAATATATAAATAAGAAGGCATTTTGTGGTTCAGAGTCAATGTTTAACATGGTAACAAGTTCTGCTGGTTCTCTGAGTCAATCATACAGTAATACTTTTGGACACCTATTATGAACCAGATTTGATATTAGAAACACAATATTCAAAAGATAATCAAAAAAGAAGGAAAGGGTCCATGATGTCCCATATCAGACCTTGAACCCTGTGTCCGTTGTGTGAGACGTAAATCTTCCCGTTCCACTAAACACACTAACTATGCTTAATAAGATGCAGCCCCTGCTTGTGATAAGATTAACATCTCCTGTGACAGCCAGGTATGATAATAACCGGGCTGCAAAGTTTAAATACACAGCGACATATGTAGAAATATTTTTTACTTCTTACTACATTTCTCTGCCCAATTTTTTGAATTCACATCTCCTTCCTCCAACTAACTTTCTCTTTCTTATCTTTTATCTTCTCAATTTCTAGACACAATAACATTAAGGGTCATCAAAAACTGAAAACCAAGAACAAAGATCTCGAATTCTCTATATTTGACTTTGTGTAAAAGAGAGGATTTTCTGGTACAATGGAGCTTTGAAAATACATCATTAAACTTCTGAAAGTTACTGTTCGACTGGCCTTGAAGAAAAGCCTGGGGCTGCTCAGCCGGTAAATAGTCTGGCGCCTCTGAGCAAGACTGGGATCTATAATTGATAATTGCCCTATGACTGGTCCAACTTCATTTTTGAAAATCAAGCTAGTTTTGCTTGTTTGCAAATGAAGGGTACATGCTGAGAGAAAGCTGTGGAAAAATTTGGGGGACTTTAGGAGATTTTGCAAGGACCTAAGTAGATAAAGAGTGGGGAAGGAAAACAGAAAAAGGCATGTAAATAACACGAATCATGAGAATCTGTTCAGAAAAGAAATATTGAAGGAACAGCAGCAGGAAAAGCAGAACCTAAGTCTCATCACTTTGTCCCGCCTCCCACACATTCCCTGCCCACTCAAGCCAGAGGCAGCGTGCACACTTTTGATAAGAAAATTTGGGGCAAAAATGACAGGGCAGAGACTATCAATCACTCAATAATATGTGGAACTGAAAGGAACAGTTTTTTTTAAAAACTGGCAATACTTATATTGGCTTTGCCTACCCCAAAGGCTATTATAAATGAGACATTCTGAAGAAAGAAAACTCTTAAAATAGGAAAGAATAAGAGAAAGGACCCTAACATTGAGTACCATCTATATGGTACGGAGTTTCACACACATTATGTTATTAAGTTTCAAGACAACGGTGAGCTGCAGCTGTTTTTCTTTCAATTTTTATATAGGAATGTCGACTGAAATAAATGCACAGCCTAGAAGTTGAGAGTTATGTTTCATTTGGTGGACATTTTTGAGGACCCGAACCCCTTTGAGCCCAGGATGACAGCCTCTAGATGGCTCTGAAGGACTGCTCCAGAGGCAAGGGAGGAGCCACAATATATAGGAATTTCACAACAAAGACCAGGTAGTTGGAACATTAAAAGATTACTTGTTAACTAAAGAAAAGCAGGCATCTCAAGTTAAAGAATTTAGCGTTTTTCTCTGTGTGGGAGGAAGCGAACAGTTGGGCTCATTGAATGCATCCCTTTGACAAGCACCTAGCTATCTAGGGCCAGCATCCTGTCCTTTCTTATTCTGAGTCCCCTCAGAGGGCACCACTGTGAGTGGCTGCAGGCTTGTCTTCACTGGGGGGTGGTGGCAGCCGCTGGTGACTTGATGGCTTCAGCATTCTTTTTTTACTGATATGCTTTGCAGTATTTTTCATTCACAGGAAAAATGAGGTTCAAGAGATTTAATTTTTTTCTCCCAGGTCATACAGTACACTAAACTTCAAAGGTGTATTTGTCTAATGATGAAATTAACACTATCACTCAGTAAAATCCTCAGAGTGGTAGGTAGAGACATATTCAGTGTTCAATCTGATTCATTTTATCTACCCTCTCTCTACGAAAAAAAATACATCAACCCTCACATTAAAAAAAATATAAAAAAATTAGCACAGGGTCATGAACTTTGAGCTCTAACTTGTTTGTTGAGCTCTCTAGGTGTTGTTGCGGGCAAAGGATGGGAGAGGCTGGAATATGCGTTACAAAGGGTTCATGGATGAGGAACAGGGATGGCTAATGGCTTGGAGGGGGCCTGAGTGCGTCCTAGTATAACTAAAAAGGAAACTGATGAGTCACTTAAGTCTTAAATCACATGACCATGCCACATGCATGGTAGCTCAACTGCAGTTCCACATTTATTTTAAAAACCAAGAAATTAAGATTTACCAGAGCTAAGTAGAGTGATACAGCTTTTCCTACAACATATTAGAGAGGTTAGTTTATTCATTCATAAATTAAACTTTTATTGAGCACATTCTATGTGAAAACCGAAAGTTAGCCAACTGGAGTATAATCATGATTAACAACTGAGACTGGCTATTGTAACCATCAAAGAGCATACTCTCTAGGGAGAGAAAAAGACACTGAAACTTAACTATTATGAGATGTGTTAAACATAGTATTAAGAATTTGAGCCCATTAAGAAGAAACATCAGCTCATTTGTGGGAAATTAGGGGCAGTTTCATAGGAAAGGATAAATATATACATATGGATATAAATAAGTCAGTTTTTATGTATTTCATAGAGAGGTTAAATTTCAGCCAAATTAATATGATGGAGAAGAGCATTCTAGATAAAGGGGACGTTAAGGAGGAAATTGGGGAATTCTTGGGTGAAAAATTCAAATGTGGTTTGAATTCTCACCCTGCCACCAAGTCATTTTGAAACCTTGGTTAGTGTCTTGACTTCTTTAAACTTCAATTTCCTCATCCATTAAAAGCTTATAATAAAACCCTCTATAAAAAAATGGTTGTGAGAAATAATCAGTGTTACTCACTGGGAGGGCCAGACTACTATGTCTGAAACTTGATGGTAATTTTTCTCCATACACATTGCCTCCGTACATCTGATGTCCTGTGAGTCTAACCTTCAAAATGCATGAGAAGGACAAACCTATTCTCCTAAAAGTATTTAAAAATTCTGTTGCTTATTCACTGCTATGCCAGATGGACCCTAGTTCTGATTTAGCATGATAATTCCTTTGCATTTAAGCCTGTCCTCCTTAGATTCAAGTAATAGCCTAGGTAAATGTTTTGCATGTCATGTACAAATAACTACATCACACACCTTGTTTAACTTCAGAATCCCTATATTAGGAGATGCCACAACACACCTACTTTGCTTCAGGAAATGGTGTTGTGACAGCTGAGATACCTAAATTCTGAAGCAAAGTGAGGAGCCTACGGAACTCATTTGCATGTCAAAACCCAAATTTGGCTTCTTCCTCATTTTCGTTGACAATAAATGTGTCTAGCTAACGGGAGTAACCTGAAGGAGTTAGGCATTTCAATGAGTTCTCTGAAATGCTTTGCTATAGCAGTGTCTGCAAATTAAAATAAAATTTAATCACGTGGCCGCTTCCAAGTTCTAGAATGATAATAATGATTAAGGACCTTAGTCTGCTTTTTTTGTTCTACAAAAAGAGCTTGACATCCATAGAGGGGAAAAAAAAAACCCAAAAACTTTTCATTCCTTTATTGGCAGTTGTTATTGAAATCTTAGAATCCTGGGAAAACCTGGGAATCTGCCAATTTTTTTTTATCATCAGAGTATATTTTAAATTTCACCATCGACATGGGCATTTTTTTTGAGAGAAATGTCTGTATAGAACTCCTTATTAACAGTGCTTCATGTATCATATATGCTAATTTTGAAATTATAGAATTAAAGTAGAGATAAAGAATAAATAAATGAAAGAATAATAAGTGGGTAACTAGAAATCCAATACCCATCCCAACGTTGCTTTATTTAGTAGCTCACTGATTATAGATATGACCCCTTTTCCTCTGTATTTTCTAGTTCTACCTTGCACACTCCAGCACAACAATCTTCTTTCCTCGCCTGTGTCAAGAATCACCGTATGGTTCAAATGAGCAGATGCGTATGAAAGTTCCTTATTTTGTCAGTGTTATAAAGCATGCCAGGCTTAGTTAATATCTTAAGGTCAAAGTAAATAAATGTTTGCTGTAATTGTGAAAGGATGTATCAAAGTTAAGATAATGCAAATTTTGCAACTGCACACATAGTAATTTTAAATGTAAAGGTAAAATTATGAATGGTTTAAAAAATTAGAGCCGGCATCCTCAGTTAACAGCATTAAAATTTCAGGTCAATGAGTTAGGTATTATCTTCTCTAATTGGACTAGTTAAATGGCATAAAGGGAGGCCTGTTAATGTGGCAAGAAACTGGGGGAAGCAGTACCCCCCAGCCATGTTCTTGTGAAATGACCAGTCTTGTTTTTATTAGAGGATATTACTGCTTGATTCTTGTCTAAGTTTTGCCTTGGGTCTTGAACCTGAAAGCAAAACCATTGTTGCAAGGTGCATCTTCATTCTAAAGTGAGGAACTATATCATTCTTATAGTGTTTCAAAACAAAACAAAAAATGTTTTGTTAAAAGTGAGTTTAGAGACACTTATCCCAAGATACTTTAGGATACACGGTGGGGTTAGAAGGGTCTTCTTCACTCCCAGCGGATGAGCCCTGAAGTGAAGCACTGAAAGTGATGCAGGCAAACAGACGTGGGGCATGAGGAGGGCCGTGTCCCAGGCTTTGGTTGAGCCCCTGGGATGTGCCCCACCAAGTGTGGGTCCTTGGCTTCATGCAGGAAAGAATGCAAGAGCGAGCCACAGTTGAGTGAAGGTAGATTTATTCAGAGAGATACATTGAAAGGCAAGAGAAAGGCCACGAGGTTGGGTGCTCAGATTAAAAGTAGGTACACACTCCATAGACAGAGGGTGGGCCGTCTCCGAAGAGGGAGAGAGAGGGGCGG
The DNA here is from genome assembly GCF_036321535.1 of Camelus dromedarius. Taxonomy (NCBI): domain Eukaryota; kingdom Metazoa; phylum Chordata; class Mammalia; order Artiodactyla; family Camelidae; genus Camelus; species Camelus dromedarius. The sequence continues at coordinate 66,170,602 of NC_087447.1, forward strand.
CTGCAAGGCGCTGTGTTGCTGGTTTTTATGGGCTTGGTGGCTTCATATGGTAATAGATGGAAGGACCAGTCTAAGGGGAAGGGGCTGGGATTCCCAGGAAGTTGGCCATTTCCCACCCTTTGACCTTTTGCGGCTAGCCTTGGGATGGCCAGGGCGCCTGTGGGCATGTTATTCACCATGTTAATCTATTACAATGGGCATATAATGAAATTCAAGATCTAGTAGCAGTTCAATAGTAGCAGTTCAATCATCCTGAGCCTCAAGGCCTACTGGGGGTTGAATCTTCCACCGTTTTGATGTTAATTGCTGTGACATTCCTTGAATGGCTGTGCCCTGCCCCCTTCCATCCTGTCTCAAAAGGTATTCTTACTTCCCTTGATTTGGATTGCCAAAAGGTATTTACATGAGTTTTGAAAATAGAAATCAACTATTCACATGCAACATATTATTTACATTGTATACTTTCTCTTTCAGCTCTATCACTAACATAATTTTATTATTCCACCATCTTTAACAACCTGATTTGACTATTTCAGAAGACTCTTCTAAGAAAGGTAAAAAAATTGGCAACGACTTCACTGTCCCTGAGAGATACTTCCTCCAGCCCCAGCCCCTGACAAAGACTCTCTCCTGTCCAAACTTAAATTTAGCTCCTCTTAATGCTATACGCTCTGAGCTTGGGTTCTGTCCTCCACCCATTTAGTCCAGTTTTTGCAAGAATCCTGCTGAGTCTGAGATGATTTAGCAAAAATCTCTCACCTTTGGTATCTGATCACCTTCCTTGTCTGATCAAATTTCTTATGCTTCACCAGGATATCTTGGCACTCTGGTCTACCTGCAGCAAGAATCCTGTTGGTTTGGCCAGAATTCTCCTTAGTGACTTTCCATCCACAGACCTCTACCCTGTTCCTTGTCTATAAATTCTCACTTGTCGTTGGTGTGTCCAGAGTTAGGGTTAATCTCTCTCCCCTTCTACAAAACCCCCCATTGCAGTAGTCCCTCTTTAATAAAGTCATTCTTACTGCCTTAAACAAACACCATAAATTTTTTTCTTTAACATCTCCCTGCCAAAAAATTTAAGTAAACAGCAAACGTCAACTTATATGCTACAGACAACATTAAATGACTATTTAATCCCAAGCCTCAGAGAAACCCTTGTCTGAAAATCCTTATCTTGCTGTGTCTACCACTCCCAAACAAGTCTCTCCTGATCCTTTCTTGCTCCTAATAAAGCCTACAGGCTGGAATAACCACCTTAGAGCAGAATCCAAAACCATGTAAATATTCCAAAGTTGCCTAACCTTGCTTAAGATGCTAAGAATCTATCAAGGCTGTTCTCTCCCTTCTTGTACTAAAAATAATCTCACAATTACATTGTTGACAAGTTGTTTTGGTGGTATTTTGTGGGAACCAAAATTTGACAATCTCAGTTCCCATAAACATCCAACTGAACCTTCTCAAAACTATGGTCCAAGATGCTTTCTGGGAAATAGCACACTTCTCTGAGGCCTCATGAGCCTTCCACCTGGGAGATGCCATGGCTGTGCCCATGACATACTCCCCTATTGGATCCAAGCTTTGATTTCTTTCTTCCTTCCTCTTTCCCTTTCTAATTATCATGAATATCTTTACCTATCATGTGGGAGATCTAGATAAGCCACTGGGGTTCTGCTCAATGCCATGGTAATCATGAGAAACCAGAAGCTTACTGTAGTCTCTCTCTTGACCCATCTGGCATAGGGCAATACCCACAAACCCCAAACTATTGGCAGTATCTGCTAACTTGGTTTTGGGTATTGTTTGTTTCGTTTTTGTTTTTAAGATTGATTTTTCCTCATGCCGTGTGTCCCAATATATAAGCGTACCTCCAATGAAATTCTGAAATACATTTCTATTCATTATTGTAACATTTAGAGTCCTCAATCTCTTCTTCCATTAACTGATGAAGAGAAAACTCCTGTCTAGCCTCTGCTTGCAAGCTATCCATGCTGTGAATAGATTTATTAGAAACTCCTTTAGATTACCTAGATTTAACATGCTTGCTGACAGGTTGTATGCTAAGACTGAAACAGGAAAATATTAAGTAAGATATGCTGTAATAGATCTCCCTTTACCAGGATAATATCTCTTACCACAGGCAAATCTTCTGAGATAATTCATTGCAGATTTTGGCTAGTGTATCAGTCTGAGCCCCAATCAGGAAAGAGAAACCCCATAGTGAATTAAATGTGAAATTTAGTGAAAAGAATTATTAAGCTCTGATTGTAGGGTTACTAGGATGTAAAGAGAATTTTAAGGATCTCCTACAGTTGAGAGAGCCTGTTCATGAAGAGTTCGACTTGGAAGTGGGACCAAACTGAAACAGGCCACAAGTCAGATCTGGCATGTGGTCTGTTGCTTGCTGACTTCTGACTTAAGATGCTTCCACTGGCTCTAACCACTTAAGAGCAACTCCTCTGTTCAAAACTTTTTTCTTTTTGAGTTAGAATATGGTTGACACATCTAGAGATACTTTCTATTCTCAACTCCACTCTATTGCAAACAGACATGGGCAAATACTGGAATAAGTTCATGTAACATATCTAGTCCAATTAATAAGAAGTATGGTCAATTTTTCCCCAATTTTTTTTTAATTACCAAAAACTTTGTGTTTGATAAGAAACATCAGTGAAAAACAGCTCTTACATTTTGAAGGAGGGGGCCCTATCAAACATTAGCAATTAGTACAACAGTGATAGTCTAAGGAATTAACCCTTGGCTTTACACGTCTCAATTAAAAAAACGGAACATTTTCACAGAATCACAGGAAGTTGTTCCTCACACTGAACATTATTAGGACCCCTCCAGCTGTGGATACTTTTGAATGAGATAGTTTCTCTTTAAGAATTCTAAATTAATTAGACAACAATGGTAGATGTAGGCACCTCCCACCCAAGACTCATGGAACACTAACACAGATAGTGACATTTTAATATGCATTTACTTATTCATTATTCTCCCATATACCCTTATGCTTTTCTTGCCTAAAGCCCATTTTACTATCTTAGTTTTCAGGTCCATGTATTTAATATTTTTTTCTGTTTTCTGAATGTCTCCTTGGTTTAAATACAATATCTAGCTCAAATTTGCTCATGAGTGGGTTAAAGCATACAACCAAACTGGGGCTATTTTACACATTTTCTTATGGGAGTTCTGTATCTTCCCTTGGTAACAGTTTTTGTGTTTTGTTTGTTTTTTGGTTGGTTTGTTTGTTTCTGTTGTTATTATTCTGTACTGAATCAGTTGTTTCCTGGGTTGTAGAACTCAATGTATTAGATATTTTAGATGGCAAACATTACAGTTAGTCAGGACAGCCAGAAATCTAAAATCCTCTCTTATGTCATTCCTAGAGAAGGAGGCTCCTTTCTCTACTGAATTAACGCTCAGGGACCTTTTGAGGAAACTAGTTATTGTAATAGAACTTTCACAGAAACAGTATTTGAAACAGAACTAAGAAACAGAGGGTGTATGTTTGAAGGCTGTTGTAATTCTGTACATCTTAAAAGTAAGATGTGCTGTTTCTTTTTTGTTTTAAATATACCAAATTATCTCAATAGTACAAGTTTTATTGCCTGGCACTGGACAATTCTTAATAAATGAGTGGTGCCAAAATATTGCAAAAATAGATTGTTGGTGCTCCCCCATGAGTGGTACATATTTGTAGGACAGAAGCCTATTGGCTGCTACCTGAAAACTGGACGGGTATCTCTTAAACTTGTAAACTGATAGCTGACTTCAGGATAGCACCTGACCTGACATCACTCAGAATCCAATACAGTCCATTATCATTTCCTCTGTGAAAAGGGTGTTATTAGTTAACTGAAGAAGAAGAAATAGAGGAAGGAAAAACTAAATTTGAGAACCAGAACTCTAACCAGTTGAGATGAATTCTGATTATTTTTTTCTATCTTAAGACTCTGCTTCATGCCTTAGAAAGAGGCCCAGAAAGTAGGAAAACTCTTGTATGCAGAAGAGAAATTTGGAGAATAGCAAGAAAGCTAGACAACGCTTCCAGGGCTTCTGAGCTCCTCAGACATGGAGTTCATGGAATCAAGCAGGTGGTGTTTGAAAACAGAGCCACCTTAGATACATAATTGGCCTTAAAAAAGGGAGAGAGCTTGCTGGATGTTTGTAACACTCACTATTTTCCCTCTAAGGTTGAAAGTGAAGTCATTTGATAAAATAAGTCAGCATGGTGGTAGGACAGGGAAATCAGAGACCTGAATTTTGAAATGGGAAAAATCTGATGAGCAGAAGACTGATTAGGGACATTTTTGTAACATACCAAAAGGCATTGGAAAATCATGTGGGTTTAGAGACCATAAATTTTCAGTGTCCTATCTAGCTGTATGATATCTTGCCTGTGCTGTTCAACTTACTGTATAAGGTATAGTAATGGAGTAGAAGGGCAGAGTGGAAAATGATCATGCTTGGTTTTAGTAACTGATTATGCTATATGTTCATACAATATTAAATATGTCTTCATAGCTTGATGCTAATTAAATTATTTAAGTCAAGTGTGCTACCAATAGGAATTCTAAAGTCTTCAAACATAGGAGATTTTAGTCATCAGTACCCTATGAAATTTTAATTGGGCCTGAATTTTAATGCTACTTTAACTTTTACAATTGGGTATCAAATCACTTTCATTTCATTTGTTGAAGAAAAACTGAGAGGGCTTAAGCATTTAGGAGACTCTGCTGAAGTCTTCGAGATAGATCATCAACAAAAAAATCTTCCAGCTCAGTTATAGTCATTGATTTTATTCATGAAATCAGAAAATGTTGAAAAGTCAGATTTAAATCATTTTTGTTACATTCACTTCATTCCAAAGACTAAACTTTATAAATGTGGGGAAACAGACAGACTCCTTCAGCAAGAGTTCAGTAAAGCACACACTTATGCATACAAATACACACACAAGCTTTCATTTTAATGGAATCAAATAGAAACTTGAAGAAACGAATACGAAAGAGTCATTATGAAAGTTACGTGAGTGTGAGAATTCTACATACATGAGCTTATAGTCATTAGATTGCTTTGGTTTCTAAGATATTGTTCTTAGCAACCTGAATTCAAGTGCTTGAAGAGGAGTCTCAAAATTAGGCGTTTGGCTGTATTATTAATTGTGATTCACTTTTTTTTTACTTACATATTTTACATGCTCTACTATAAGACTGGCAACTTTATTTTTTACTCCATTCTTTTATGAATTCTTGAAGGAGGTACAAGTTCTCTTCATATTTACATAATCAGTGCTTAGCACACGGCTAGCACAATTAGACTTTCAATAAATGTGTCTGTGTAAGAGTTAAAGGAAAGAAAATTACAGGGATCAAATTATAGGTGGACAATTTTTCTAATGAAGATGCCCTTTGTATGCAAAACTAACTAGGCAGAGCACCTGCCAGTTTTCACCTACTGGATGAGAAAAGGTTAAATAAGAAGGGTTGAAACATTTCTAAGAGAGTTCGCAAAATAAATTGTGAAACATTTTCCTTATCACCAAAAAATTTGGAGTCATCTATTGAGAAAGCGCTGTTGATGTTACAGCATAATTGAGCAAATGTAAAGAAAACACCTACAAAAGAAGAAAAAGATGACATCTCACTATTACAAGCAGTTGCTGTATCAAAAAATTATACTCTGATCATGATGTCAACTGAAAAATATGCATATGAATTTTGAAAATTGGCAATTTTAATCATAACACTGACAGAGATCAGAATGAACACTTCTGATTTGAAATTTATTCTTATTCATATATACACAGCTAAATACACATAAATTAGAATTATTATATATCGATTAGCTTTTTATTGTGGAAATGGTTGATTAGCTTTTATGGTTATGCAGGAATAAGAAATCATTTTTAAATGGTAAGCCTGTAGACCTCATTACCCAATTAAACACCTTCAACTTGCAAACGGGTAACAGCAGGCTAATTGCCCCCCTGAACACTGCAAATATTTTGTAATTGCAGAAATGTTATTTTTAACAAACATTTATTGAGCATGAACATTTGAGGTGCCACATAGAACAAAATTATGGATGCTGTCCCCATAACATCTCAGATTTATTGTTCTAAAATAGGTATTATGCAGAGTTACGCAGATGTATAAACCTTATGCTTAGGATTCAAATGAATGTAAGTCTATGTTATTAAGTAAACTCACTTTTCTCTCACAATAACTCTCAATAAGTCTTAAGGAAATTGTCGTTTTACAAGTAAAAGCATTATGAGTTTTGTTCATTTTTTGTTCTCTTTCATAAGCTTGATTCTACCACCTCTATTCTATTATTAAGTACAGCACCCAGATATGAAATAAATTCAAGGAGTTGAGGAGGTTCAATGAGATGAGAAATGTATTGACATTAAAACTAGTTTGAGCTAATGTGCAGCAATAATATTTCCAAGTTTTAAAGCAAACCACTGGAAAAGCAAAGTAATTTCTTCTTGAATAATCTGTATTAAGGCAGGTGTCCTCACTTTTAAAAACTGTTTTGCTAAACTTGAAAAGCATATATAGGTGTGAAAAGTATGGTTAAGACCAAGTGGATAAGATTTATTGATAAACTGGAATTCTGTGTAAAACTTAAATAATGTAAATATTGCAACATTGAAAATGAAAACCTTTCATATATTTTGATATTTCTAACTGACACTCTGGAGACGTGTTCATCACAAGCAGACTATGAGCCAGACACATGGCAGGGTGTGTCATGATAGCAGTGCCTAATGCTTATGCACTTTTTTATATTTTGAAAATTATTCCACTTAATCACAGGTTGAGTAACTTTCAATTACCCTAATAAACAGAGCATTTTGTAATTTTTAACATGTCTGTTATTCAAGATTAATTAAGTTGTTAAAACCTAGGTGTGACTGAAAAACATAAGCCTCAATCAAAGTTAAGGGGTGTCCCATTTTTTTAATACATGGATTTTATTTTTTAGAATAGTTTTAGGCTCATAGCAAAACTGACTGAAAAGCAGAAAATTCCCATCTCCTGCCTTCCCCTACACATGCGCAATTTTCCTCTGACACCAACATCCCCACCAGAGTGGTGCATTTATTACAACTGAAGAACCTGCATTGACACATCATTATCACCTAAAGCTCATAGAACGTATTAAGATTCACCAGTGATGTTATAGAGTCTGTGGGATTTAACAAATGTATAATGACATGTTTCCATCATTATAGTCATACATAATATACTCAACGCCCTAGAAATCCCCTCTGCTCCAACCATTTATCTCTCCCTTTCTCCTTGGGAATTTTGCCTTACATGGGCTATCTACCTTAATGAACCGGCTGCACCAATTTACATTCCCACCAACAGTGTAGGAGGGTTCCCTTTTCTCCACACCCTCTCCAGTGTTTATGATTTGTAGACTTTTTGATGATGGCCATTCTGACTGATGTGAGATGACACCTCCTTGTGGCTTTGATCTGAATTTCTCTAATAATTAGTGATGTTGAGCATCTTTGCAAGTGCCTATTGGCTATCTCTATGTCTTCTTTGGAGAAATGTCTTTTTAGATCTTCTGTTCATTTTTTGATTGGATTGTTTGTTTTTTGATGTTGAGTTGTATGAGTATTTGTATATTTTGGATGTTAACCCCTTGTAAGTCGCATCCTTTGCAAATTTTTTCTCCTATTCCACAGGTTGTCCTTTTGTTTTGTTGATGGTTTCCTTTGCTGTGCATGATGTGTTTGCTAACTTGAAAAACAAAGTATGAAGATTGTGGTCCTCATTCACAATAAAATAAAATCTTCCAAAAAGTTAAGAGCCTGTGGTCTATTCAAAATAATATAAAAAGTAAGCATATCTGATATTTTTATTGGTGTGAGTATGGTGTGAGAGGAAAGGATTTGAGAAATCTAATAAATTGTCACTTAGAATAGTGTACACAGCACATATTCATTCAGGCTACTCCTCAGTGGAGGGTGAAGAAATTAATGTCAATATAATTTTTGAAATATAAAGTTGTAGATTTATGATAGAAGCTAGGCCAAATGTGCTGAAACGGAAAACTCATTTTCCTCTAGAACTATTGCTCTGCCACCAGGACTGACACCAGCCTTCCCACTTTGTCCTCTACTCTGCACTGATCTTGTCCTTGAGAAGGAAACTTTATAAAGAGAAAACACACATTTCCATTTTATTTATGGATAGCTTTGTATAATAGATGTGGCTGGTTTTGCTGACACAGTTACCTATCTGCTAGATATTTGACCAAACTCTTATCCGATACTCTGTGTTAAAAAAAGGTTCCAAAGAATCTGTTGGACATTAGCATCTGAAGTCTGTAAAAAATGGCCCAGCACAGATGATAAGGACTCAAATCCCTGAAAGGTTTACAGTGTGAGCCCTAAGGTATTCAATAAGGCATGATCGTATACATACTTGTTGTCAGTTTACCTAACCTATAGTGTGTTTATGAAATGATTCAGTCTTTTTGGTCTCTTAATGTTGTCTCATGGAATTCATGATATTTTATTATTATTATTACCATCATCATCATTATTATTATATTATTTTATTTTCCTTTACCTCCATCATAGAGACTTCTTAGTGTATTTTAAATCTGTATTAGTTACCCCCTTCTATTTTATTACAGATTTTTAAAAAATGGTATTTGGCTGGGTGTAGAGTTGAGATTATTTTGATAATAATAAGAGTATTTGGAGGGGCTCAAATTAATAGACTTGCTTTCCCACTCTGGGTAAAAGTGAAAGAAACCACAAGAGAAAAAAAAATATTGATGCTCCAATATAAAAGCATATCATAAATATTTTATGGCAACTTTGATTCTGTAATATCTGGGCTTTTATTTGGCACCGCCAATGTTTCCCAGAGTAAAACACTGTTATGTTTTATATTGGCATTAAGTCAAACTACATCTTCCCCTGAGTTTCTGTCTGCCACTCTTTCATACTTAATTGAAAGTGATCTAATGTCAGATTCTTGCGTGTTTGTTGTCAGGAGAACAAATAATGCAATGCACCGTGGGGACAGCATGAATCCGTGAGTAATGGTGAGTGTTTCAATAACGTCAGCCAGTGTTTTCAAAAAATATTTATTGCCACCTGCTATGGGTATATAAGTAGTTGTGACTTCAGACACATGCAGATATAATCATTTCTTTTTGCCAAAAGTTTAATATTATTTTGGCATTTTATCTATAGGAAATGTAGGGGGTGATCCATCAGATCATATTGAATGAGAAAAAGCAGTTTGGAATGCAAGCATAGTTATTGTGAAGAAGCCTACATTAAAAAAAATATTTTAGCAAAAAAATTACTTTCACCAGCAGTAGAAGATATTCTTATATAGCTAGCTTCTTATCCTTGAGGACCAGGGAAGACTGACAAATTAAATACAAGCAGGGATTTTCCTTCATGAAATGCCATAGCTATTTATATGTTTCCACTTTAAGCACAAATGCTCCAGAAGACTGAAGGCAAAAAAAATAAAAAGAAATACTAAGGCAGTATTAAAGTTTTACAACATAATCGTGACTCTAGTAGTGAATTAAAGCTCTTCATGTTTTCTTTTTGTGTGTGTATGTCTCCAATATTTAATACAAACATAGCATTATGACAACTGGAAAATTACCCTACTGTACCACTATCTTTCCATGTTTTTTTTTTTTCTTTCTCTTCAGACCTTATATAAACTCTCCCAGAGGAGTCCAATTTATAGCGATTTCAAAATGGCAACATTTCAAAATCATAGAGCTTTGTTGTTCTGGGCTAGACATTATCCTCTAAGTAATAGAATTCCAGTGAGCTGGAACAGTACCCAGCAGTGGATGTGTTAGTAAGCAGACTTTTCCCTGCAGCACAGTTGAAATTGCATCCAACTGTCAAGAAGATCCACAGAGATTATATCTAAGGGCATGTGTCTAAGGATCTACATTGTCTATGACCAGGTAGAAGATCAATGGACATCATTCTTAATATTTGCTGGTTGTTAATTGGACCTCTTTTTTCTAGCTGGAGAAGTAGAAATTCAGTAAAGAATTTGTTAGGTAAGAGTTTCGTGTACTACCCAAATGTACATTTTAGCTGAATTGTTCCTGGATTTAGTAACCTGGTCTTGAATATCAGTGTGACAACAGGTTTCCTCTAGATGCTGAAATTTATGAGATTAAAGATGTGGTTTAAAGATTAAACCACAGAACAGGTGACCATTTAAAGAGATGGCATAGCTAAGCTGCAGGCATTTGACATATTGCTAGATGAACTTTAAAGATTTTTTTCAACGCTGACATTCGTGTGTATTTGGAGTATTACTCAACTGTCCCCATGAAACAAACAGAAAAGAGACAAAAGAGAGAACTTTTCTTTATGTGATTATCTCAAATATCATTGCCTTATTTTTTTCAAAAAATATTTCTTGAGCTCCTGCTATATGTCAGGCATTGTATAAAGTACTGAGGTCGGGTCTTTGAATATTGTCCCTAATTTTGTGTAACTCAGAATCTAATGGAGAATATTGATTTTAAAGATATATTTCCATGATCAATGATTGATCTTGCTTGCGATAATTCAAATGCTAAGAGTAGAGTTTATGAGTATATATTACAAGGGGACCTGATTTTGTTTCTCGGAAATTGAGGAAGGCTTTTCCTGGGTAAATAATGTTTCAGCTCTGAGTACTGAAATGGAAATTAAGAAGTGTCCAGGTGAAAATGAGGGCAATGATCAATACAAGGAGGCTGAAGTGAGCAAAGAAAATGTTTTTGTGAGATAGGAAGAAAATATAGTGACTTGGACTAGGGTGGAAGACTTACAGATGCAGAAGGAAAGTGAGTTACGAAGGATTCGTCTCACAATATTCCATCTGGCTCCCTACCATCAGTACAATAAGAAATATGGCATCAGATAAAGAAAAACAGCTTTAAAGTAACACAGATATGTATTTGTACGTTACCTATTCTCCTTACTAGCTTTGTTACTTAAGGAAATGTCTATTTTCTCTCACCATTGTTAAGCTTAAAATAGACTGCAGGGTTGTTGTGAGGATTAGTGATCCTTTGAGAAAGGTTCTTTGACAGACAAAAAGCATTCAGAAAGAGGTTGATATCATTAATGGTATTATTGTCAATACTATTATTTAATGTCAAAATCTCACTTTAGAACTGTCCAAAAAACTAAAAGTTGGAGACAGCTTGCTCCAACTTCCTCTGTTATTAAGGAACTTTGCACAATTTTTTTTTTGCATATTTGAAATTGTTTTCCCACATGATCTTTACATAAGTGTAATAGTCTAATGTTTTTCTGGGCTCTCATTTTTTTTCTTGTTACTGTAGGAATTACTCTAACCTGGATAAGCAATATATTCCTACCCCTTTAGATGTATATAGATAGGTGAAAGGCAGGAAAGGTACTGGGTGTTCCAAATCGTGAATGATTTTGTAAAACTCAATCCTCTTATCCACCTGTTGTTCAGTGATGTGTCTTGGAGAATGCGAGTCTGCTTTTCATAATGCATATAGGCGATGCATGCTAGAGGCCATGAGACACTTCTGTAAATAAACAGATCTACATATTAATTAGTACCTTAATTGACAAGCAAAAGTTTGTGATGACAGCTGGAGCAAATGAATTTTTCAGTGAGGGTTGCAAATTTGTAGGAAAGGAAATGAAATACAATGTTGTATACTGTTTTCTAGATATAAGAGTTTCTATGGAAACGACTTTATAATTTGGTGAAGGACTTTAAAATGAAGCAGTTTCAAAATATATATTGATGACAGATACACTTTTTCTTATGAGGCATTGACAGGTAATATGACTTTCTTATAATCATAAAATTAAAATGAATAATACAACTGTATTTAGCCTTAAACTAGTGGGCCATGAGACAAATAGTTTATAAGTATCAACTTGCTGGATTCTTTTCACTAATATTTTCTTATTGTTACATTATATTTTCATGAGAATGATTGGTCGATAATTTCCATATCAGTGTTTTATAAACATAAATATAAATATAAATGTAAATAGTTTAATTAGATCCCATTTGTTTTTGCTTTTATTTCCATTACTCTAAGAGGTGGTACATAAAAGATATTGCTATGATTTATGTCACAGAGTGTCCTGCCTATGTTTTACTCTAAGAGTTTTGTAGTATCAGGTCTCACATTTAGGTCTTTAATCCACTTTGTGTTTATTTTTGTATATGGTGTTAGAGATGGTTCTAATTTCAGTCTTTTACAGGTAGCTGTCCAGGGTTTGCCAGGACCACTCGAAGAGACTGACTCTTACGATTTTTTTAAGTCACTTATATTTCAATGGTTATCTCCCCCATTGTATTTCTTATGTTGTTTATTTGAACGATTTAGCTAACAGCTTCTGAATTTTGATGTATGAATTCTATCCACTCTTTTTTTCTATTCTCTAGCCTATAATATTTTGCCATTATTACCTTCCTTTGATTTCCACATGAACAGATTTACTGTTTTCCTTTGTCTAGTCTTCCAAACTGCAAGAGTAACTCACTGAGTTTTATTCTTTCTCTATTACTGATAAAAATTTTAGTGATGTGAATTTTTGTTTGTTAACAACTTAAGTGTTCCATATATTCTGATGTGTACTGATTTCCTTGTGATTACTTTTTAAATCCATGATTTCAGTGCATCCTGTCTCTTCTACCTACAATTTGTTTGATACAAGGTTAAAAATTTTCTAGGCAAAAGGGCCTGTCTATTTTTTGTTTATTTGCCTGCTCTTTGTGTTTGTTGGTATTTTCTAGGCTTTTTTTGTCTTTGACAAGAAAAATTTGTTTGTAATATTTCTACTTTCTGAAAATGAATCATATTTCTTTGTTATCTATTATAGAACTTTTTTTTGTGAATACCTTTTTGTGAATATCTTGCAGACACTTGAAAAGAAGATGTAGTCTCTTTTATCAAGGGGTAGAGTTTGAAATATGAGTCTTGCTTGTTTTCTTCTACATTCTTTTTTAATGTGTGTATATATATATATAATTAAAATTTAGTCAGTTTACAATGTTGTGTCAATTTCTGGTGTACAACATAATGCTTCAGTGATACATATACATACATAATTTCATAGTCATATTCTTTTTTATTATAGGTTACTAGAAGATATCAAATATCGTTTCCTGTGCTATACAGCATGAACTTGCTGTTTATCTACTCTATATAAGTTGAAAAAATGGCTTAACTTCACTAAAGCCCTTTATGTTTTCCTGTATATAAAAATGTAATCCTTTTATCAGGATGTTCATTTGTTTACATGGGCTAGCATACAAGAAATTGCCTGAACAATGCCTGGCATAGAGAAGTCATACAAAAATGATTAATGTCTTTGCCCAAGCATTAAAGAAATGCTTCCTACTCAAGCTGATTTTATAAACTGAGCATTTTTGTAATGTTAAAAGCCAAGAGTCCTTCCAATATAGACAAAATGGAGTACAGTCATCCCACTTATTTGTGGCTTTGCTTTCCATGTTTTCAGTTACCCACAGTTAAACATGGTCTGAAAATATTAAATGAAAAATACCAGAAATAAACAACAAATTTCAAATTCTGTGCCTTCCTGAATAGCTTGATGAAATCTTGTGCCATCTTGTTCCATCCTGCCCAAGATACGAATCATACTTTTTCCCAGCATATCCTGGTCTTTAGTCATTTACAAGTCACCTTGGTTATAAGATGAATGCCATGGTATTGCAGTGTTTGTGTTCAAGTAACCCTTATTTTACTTAATAATGGCCCCAGAGGGGAAGAGCAGTGATGCTGGCAATTTGGATATTCCAAAGATCAGCTGTGATGTACTTCTTTTAAGTGAAGAGGTGAAAGATCTTGACTTAATAAGAAAAAAATCATATACTGAGGTTGCTAAGATCTACAGTAAGAATCAATCTTCTATTTGTGCAATTATGAGAAAGGAAGAAGAAATCCACGCTAGTTTTGCTGTTGCACCTCAAAATGCAAAAGTTATTGGCACAGTGACAGATAAGTGCTTAATAAAGATGCAAAGGGCAATAATATGTACAATAAAATGTTTTGAGAGAGAAGCCACATTCACAAAACTTTTATTACTGTATATTATTATAATTGTTCTGTTTTACTATTAGTTACAGTTACTAATCTCTTACTGTGCCTAATTTGCACATTAAACTTGATCATAGGTATGTATGTACCAAAAAAATATCAGTGTATATAGAGTTTGAAACTATTCATGGTTTCAGGTGTCTCCTGGTTTCAGGGAACATGTCTCCTGTGACCAAGGAGGGACTGCTACACATTCATTCTCTGATCCTCCCCACTAAGTACTACTATAAAACCTGCAAATAATACGATTGGCAACAAAAAATAAAATTTGAAAGATGGTAAAAAGAAGGTGAAATACTTTGGAAAAACAACAGAACAACAGGACATCTTACAGGACATCTTATGACCCCACCCAACAGAAAGAAGTAATCCAGGTTTGATGTTTCTTGACTTCCAGCTTAGCATCAGAAGCCAGCCCAGGTATCACCGTTTCTCCCCAGATTGCCTAAAGGGCTCACAACAATACAAAGCAAGAAGCTCCATGCTAAACCTGAATAGAGTGATTGTCTGTTAAATAACTGAACGGGATCCAGAGTTCTCTAACACTGTAGCCTAAATGTCCAGGATGTTTTAAAAGAATCATGTATTGTAGAAAAAAACAGGAACCAAAACTTGAATGAGAAAAGAGAATCAACTGACAGTAACAATGAGATAAATCAAATGTTTGGATTTATCTGAAAAGGATTATAAGGTAGCCATTATAAAATTCTACAATTATAAATTTTCTCTAAGCAAACAAACAAACAAAAAATAGAAATCTCAAATAAATGGGGCTATGAAGAGGAACCAAATAAGCTTATAAAACAGAAAAATACAATATCATATATTTAAAAATGTGTTGGGAGGGCTCACACTAGAGTGGAAATAAGAGTAGATACAGAATAATTAACTTGAAGAGAGATCCACAGAATTTAAACAATCTGAATGACAAATAAAGTGAGATTTAGAACAATAAATAAAACGAGCTTCAGGACCCTGTGGAACCTTAATAAAAATTATAGTATCAGAATCCCAGGAAGAGAGGAGATAATAGGATATAAAGAACATTCAAGTAATAACCTGAAAAGAATTTCAAATTTGGCAAAAGACACAAACCTACAGAGCCAAGAAGCTAATCAAAACTCAAACAAGAAACCAACAACAAAAAAGAAATCCATGCCAAGAAATTTAACTTCTGAAGTTAAACCTCACTTAAACAAAATTAAACTTCTGAAAACCGAAGACAAGAAAAAAAAAGAAAAATTCCTGAAACCTTCCAGAAAGAAAGGACACATTACCTAAGGGGAACCATCATACTGAATGCCAGCAGATTTCCCACTTGGGGAATCATGGAGGCCGGAAGTAAGCCAAACAATTTTTTTCAAACACTAAAAGAAAATGCCTCTCAACCCAGCATCCTAGATCCAGAAAAGCTATATTTAAGAAATAAGAAGAAAGTAAATACATTCTCAGGTGACTGAAAATTAAGGGGATTTACTTTTAGAACACGTACCCTTGAAGATCAGAAATAAATTTCTTTAAATATAAAAATATAAGTTTTAAAAAAGTAAGTCAGACTTCCAGTTCTGGTTCAATATGTAAGGAACTTAGACATCGCCACTTACATCCTAACAACAAGTGAGGTGCTGAACTTTAAAAAAAAACAACAACAATAAAACTTTTAAGTCCATCAGAAAAATGATGCCACAGGGCAAACTGATGCCCCCTAAACTGAACAGAAAGACAGAGAATCACAACTTATCAGAGTGGAAACTTATTAGCAAATACCTTCACATGAGGCAGAGCCCGAGCAAAAAACTCGGGCGTGCAATTAAAAGAATTGCTAGTCGCTCAGTGTGGCCAATCCGAGAGTCAAAAAGATTCTGAGGAAAAAGTTAAAAGTCTCCATTC
The DNA here is from genome assembly GCF_036321535.1 of Camelus dromedarius. Lineage (NCBI taxonomy): Eukaryota > Metazoa > Chordata > Mammalia > Artiodactyla > Camelidae > Camelus > Camelus dromedarius. The sequence goes on from NC_087447.1 coordinate 66,186,628, forward strand.
TATCCTCACAAGTAAAAAGCTGAACAAAGAAAATAAAAAAGTTAATTCTTCTAGAATGTTTCAGAGAGATGAGGACACAGGACTCACTGCCACCAAGGCTGGAGAGACAGAGTCACGGAGTCACGGCTTATTAGAACAGAGACTCTTGAGTGGAAACTGCCCTAGGAACCAGCACTGGGGTAAGGAAACCTGAACTATAAATGACAAATTGCTAGCGGCTCAGAGTGTAAATCTCTGACAGTTAAAAACTCCAGGGAGACTCCGTCAAAGTGGGACTCGCACAGAGTAAGACTGTAAGATTGTACTGTAAGGTTTACTTCCAGGAGTTGAACCAGATTCTCACAATAAATACTGGAGAAGAATCCTGTCATGCGTAGGCAGTGGGAGGGGAAAAAGAACGATTTTGAAATATACTAGAACATTTTGTTTTTAATAAGGCTTATCTTCTGGGGAAACTAGTTAACCAGAGCCTAATCTACTGGGGCATTTATTATCAGAGCCTAACTGACCTGGGAGAAAGCAAAATACTCAACTCTAGAGCCCTCTAGTCATTCCTTCATTCGTACAGGGGGTGAAAAAACAGAAATACCTTACATTTCCAACACTCTCATCTGATTCCTCATATAAAACAACTTTTCTGTAGTGAAGTCTCCCTGCACTGTAATTCCATTGGCACCTTGCCGTGTTTCCTAAGTAGAGAACAGACAGAACAAATTTGGTTTCCTCTTCCTACTTCCAATCCTTGCAGGCTTTCATGTCCATTGTGGTAAATTCCATCATCAGGGGAAGCTTGCCTACCAGTCTCTGTTAAGAGGGCTGGGTGGAGTTGAGAGATAGACCATCTGGAAAAATGAATATCCCAATATTCTTCTTCAATCTGTGCATTCCCTTGGGAAGTATTTTAATGTTAAGATGAAACAAATCAATGGTGATATACATTTTTGAGAAATGGAACATTTTCAGATGGGAATCAGTGGTGACTTGGTGAGATGAGGGGTCTATGGTCTATGCCTTGTATTCTCCTAGATGAGATTACTCTACCTTTACTGACTAGATTTTCTGTCAAGTCACTAAATCACATAAATCCCTTTGGACGTCTGCCTCTTGTACCGAAGGCTGAATGGGTCTCATTGCATTATGCCAGGGCTAGTCAATAGGCTTACTTGCTCTTTCCTTTATGATGGTTATATTAAAATAATAATGTATGTAAACCGTGAAACATTCTATCCTCTTAAATTAGTGTTCAAAGAGACCATTATTTGCAGTTAACACTAGAGGGATTTAGATGTTATCTGAAAACAGGCTTACATTTGTTGTCAGGAAATTTTTTCCTCCAATCATTGAATACACTGAACTTAGGAAATGATTGTTGATACTAATATACTTTCAAAAGCAAAAAAGAAGTATCAAATGTCTGTTTGATACTACAGAGTTTTGTCATTTAAAATACTACTTTAAATTATATGCCAATCATACAAATTGAGGAACCTGAGATTCAAAAATTGGTATAGCTGTTTATGAACTGATTATTCACTAAGAACATATATGATTTGCTATGTATCAAATGTGGTGCCAGGTCCTGGGAATACAATGAGAGATAAAACGCAGGCAAGCAGGCCCTGATGTTGGTTACGGCTCACTGTGGGAGATCATCGACTACATAGGAAATTGCAATATATGGTGATAAGGTCTCTGATCTAGAGGATAAACAGAGGCACAGTGGGAAAACAGCTTAGACTTTAAAAATAAAAGCTATGTTTGACACAACATTGTAAAATGATTATAAATCAATAAAAAATTTAAAAAAAAAAGAAAATGCAAATTAAAACTAAAAAAAAAAGAAAAAAGAAAAGCTATGTGTTTTTCTGTTACACACTTACATGTCAATAAAACATCAAAATAAATTTGAGAAGATCATAAATGTGACCTGCTTAGGGAACAGTCAAAGCTCTGGATTTTCTGTAAATATTTTGAAAAGATCTACACATTCTCAAATCAACATTGCACAATGTATTTCGTTCTCATTAACAGCATTTGTCATTTGAATTCTGTGTGAAAATTTTTCTTTCATTGGCCAAGTAGACTCATTAATATTGTCAAGTAGCCTCATCTTTAAATTCTGCAGATAAGGACATATTAAGTCATAATATATATATCATTATCTGCAGAATTTAAATATATGTCTCCAGAGATCTGTCATTGCCTCTTATTCTCATTTTACATACCTAATTATCTCATTTATAAATAATCATTATCATGTGTATATATCATATGTTATAATGGTATGTTATTATTACATAATATGTGTGTGTGTGTGTGTGTGTGTGTGTATGTGATGTATCTATCCTAGATTTGCCTTAGGAAATCTAAAGAGAAGCAGTCTCTGAACACACGTACCTTTGCACCTACCCAAAAGAAAACCGAATTGTTATATGTAAAACCCACAATTCTACAATAGGAAGAAATAAAACTTGACTAAGCATATTAGAATGTGAGTTGTTAGGGACGATCATAGGAGAGTTTGATCTAAACGAAAAAAAGAAATGAGAATAGCAAAGATTCACTGAAGATTTTTCTTTTAGCATGGCTTGTCAAATGTTTATAAAAATCATTTCATTTAACCACTACGAAGTATTTACTTAGAAGGCCCCTAGACGACATTTAGTACAGTGCCAAAATCAGACAAGGAAACTGAAAACCAAAAGCTTAAACTAAAATTTTCCAGAAGTCTTGAACCTTTGTTTAGCGATTTTTTTTTTTGCTTTTTCACTTTTTCTCAAATTGAAGGTCAGAAAGATTAATTTATAATAGTGTTACCTGCATCACAAGTATTGAATTGCATACTTAAGTTTATAGCAAATGAGATTTAAATGCATCTTGCAAAACTATGTCGAAGTGTGTATGCTATTTAAAAAATATATATAGTGTATTTCACATTGCACACGTACATATCTCAATACTCACACACTAATCCACATGATTTAAGAGATAAAGAAAACCCAGTGTACAATAGTGTCCTCTATGTAGTTTGCACAGATGACATGTTCTTTTAGAGATGTAGCTGGTTTGAACTTAGTGACCTAACTACCCTCCCATTCTGTTAGAAAATATTCATAAAATTCAGCGAAAAAGCTTACACAACAGAAAATTATAATGCCGTAAGAAAGACCATATGTTAAAAAAAAATTCCCAGAATGAAGACCCTGAACTTCTTACCTAGTGCCTTTTTTCCCCCTCTGGCCAAAAATATCCTATGAAATCCTCTTTATCCTCCAAAATGAATATGCCACCCATCCGTACCCCAGGAAAGGTGACATGGTTGTCCAGAATTACTGTGGTTCCAATTTTAATCTCCACGACAGAACTCTCAGAGCTGCTGGAGTCATTTCTAAATCATACAGTTTCCTTTTGGTCTTAGACTGTCTACCTAGGTAAGTTTAGAGCAAAATTTCAATATACTATCCAGCGAGGACAGACATCACCAAAGTACAATTATAGGTGCCAGTAACTGTGTGGGAATGTAATTCCATGCACTTTTTGCCCCCCTGCAATGGATCTGAGGAGCAGTGATCTACTTGGTCCATTTGTAACCAGAAGGTCTTTGATGCTTTGTTCACAACTGAGGGGGTCACTGATTGCCTAGTCCTGCCAGAGGTGCTGCCTGTACTGTTTGGGCTCACAGAGTTGCTGGGCTCACATCCCAGGACACCAGGGCAATTTTCAACTTCAACATCCAAGCCAGGACTCTCCATCTGCAACAAATTTTGTCAGGCGGTAAAAATAATAAATTAAATCTCAATGAAACTATTCTGAGTATTTTTGTTTTACGTCTTACTCGTACTGCCCTTAAAAGCTAAAAGCTTATCAAGAATAAAATAAAACTTTACCCTCCCCAAAAGATAAAAATACTGTTCACTCAGAAGTAAGAATTTGTAATTTTTCAGTGGCTTTGCTGTTGATGTCAGAACATGGCTTTGAAGAAGATTTACCCTGGCTTCACATGCTTTGGCAGGAAAGAGTATTCAGACGATTACATTCCTTTTTCATTCATTAATCAAATATTAATTGATACTAGGCACAGTATTCTTAAAATCATTTTTCTCAGATTGTGTTTGTAATTATTTTCATGTAATGTTGTGACGCATTCCAAACCCTGACTGGAATGTTCTACATTGTATCAATACAAAAAATAAGGAAAAAAGTACAGTAACATTTCATGAATACTCTGTAGATAATTTAATAGACTACTCATTACTTACTCTATGGCCTTATCCTGCAGGAAAACCATAAATCTTGCTAGAAATTAAAACTTTCAGAGGGGAAGGTATAGCTTAGTGGTAGAGTACACACTTAGCATGCATGAGGTCCTGGGTTCAATCCTCTGTACCTCCATCAAAAAATAAGTAAATAAACCTAATCACCTCCCACCAAAACAAAAAAATAAAATAAAATAAAAACAAAAAGTTACTTAAAAAAATTAAAACTTTTCATTTTCCTAGGAAAGTGGTTTCTCATTTACAAAGGTGTGGCTAATGCAGATGAAAAAATGAGGGCAAGCACAGATTATTTAACATAAAGAACCCATTTTCCTCTATTTGATAACAATTTCTCTGAAGCCATCTTATTGTGATGAAGGAGAAAAAGATATTGCTTCTTCCTATTCCTTGTCTCTTAAACATGTGGCTAACATTTATAAGATATGAAGGTAGAAACTTTACTATAGTATTCATATTTAAGAATTATTAATTCGTTTATATGGTAGTCATTGTGTGCATACCATAATGTGCAGAATCAGAAAAATAACTACATAAATATTGTAAGAAATATGTATTCAAGATTTTGGCTACAGCACATACCATATGCTCTGGAAATTTATAGTTAGACAGCATGATACAAATGAGTTTATGCTACATTCATGTAAATGATATGGGACTTCTGATAAATATGAATAATAAAAGCAACATAGATGCACTTTATTGCCTACCTTGGGTGCAAGACACTTATAAAGCTCACCTTCCTAGTTGACCTGTCTCACTATCTTTAACATCAAATTCCTCTAAGTTGCTGGCATGGCCTTTTGAATCTAAGAGCGAGAAGGTGACTACTTCAGGTTGACGCATTTTTAATAATGGCATCTCTGAGTTACCTCCTGGCAGAAATTGCAACTGATGCCAAGGTGATTAGCATATGTTCCAGCTGCAGCCAGCCCTTCTGCTGATTTCCCCAATGAACTGTGAACCTCAGAACTGTTTTGCTGACCTTGTATTGAATGTGCTTTTCCATAATTCCCTCTTGGAAAGATACAAAATATATTTAACTCACAGTGGCAGCTGTCTTTTGCTTACGGATGAACTTGAGTCCAAATCGTAACAGCGTCATCTTGGATGGAAAGAAATAGTAAAATTCTTAGACAGAGAAAGCGATATCTAAGTTGTAACTATAAATTAACAAGTTGAACTTTAAAAACTCTACATGAATTTGTCATCCAAATATTATGAATTTGTTCAAAATGGTCACCTGGAATGACTTCACTTGTCCCAGGGCTGCTGCAATTGACAAAGACAGTTTTAGAACACTGAATTTTATTGGTAAAATCTCTTACACTTTTACATGAATTACCTTCATTTACATATTTCTTCTGCTGTAACCAGTATTAAGTCTATAAATAAGCTTTAACTATTTTGGAATTACAAGGAGCTGTACCAGTATGATCAAATAAGGAATTCTAAATTATTTTCATGAAAGGTCAGTTTAAAGTCTCTCTGGGGAAATTTCTGCTATATTTTATATTTGCCATATCCTTCTGTTAAAATCAAATTACCTCAAGGGGGGCACTAGGTAAATCTATAACATTCATTAATATACTATTCTTAGATTCTTGGATGAGATAAGCAAATGTAATGAAAAATTCCATCTGACATTTATTTTGTTTCATCAGTCTTAGTTTATCCTGTTACGAAACTACGTGGTATTACGCACCATTGCTTTGTGGTAAGTCTTAATATCTTGTGCCTTTACCCTCTACAAAATTGTCTTGCTTGTCTAAGTCCTTTGATTTTCCATTTAAAAGAAGTAGAAACTGATTACAAAGTTTATAAACAGAAATAAAAATTTCAAGGATTTGAATGGAATTTCACTTGACTTTATAAGTTACTGTAAGCAATATTGACATCTTTAGAAAACTGAGTCTTCCTAAATAATAACTACTATAATTTAATTGTAATTTATTTATAAATATTTTAATTATACTTATTCTAATAATTTTACAGCTTTTAAATTATGTAAAAGTTTAAAATTATACCTCTATTTCTAGAGTATAAAATAAAAATTTATTTGATTTTTTAAATGCATATAATACATACCGCAAACACTAATCTTCTCTTCATTTAATAATTTAACTGTAGATTGTGTTCTGAGTAGACAATCACAGAATCTCTGAGTAATAAATTTTTCTTGAAAATGCCTAAATTATTATTGTTTTATTTTTCTTTTTCATATTTTTTCTTATTGCTTTACCTAGGTCCCCCAGTTTAGTGCTGAATAGAAGTTGGATTGGTAGATACATTGTTTAATTCCTGACTTTAAAAAGTGTTTTTTCAATATATATAACTTTCGATATGTAATATTTGTTGATACACTTTAACCTAATAAATAAATTCTCTTCTATTTCAAGATAAGTTTATTTTTATCATGATTTTTGGTATTTTTATAGATCATTTTGTACCTATTTCAATAATTTTATTTACCCCTTTAATCTGTTGATATGAATCATGCATGCCTGGGATAATCCAACCTAGTCATAATATATTTTTAATATACATTTTTTAGATTCGATTTGAAAATATAATACTTTATATTTTTAAAATAATCTTTATGCTTTCTTTCTGGTATGTGACATGTATATTTTTCTTTCTGATTAGCATCAAGAGAACATTAATGCTAGACACAATGCAACCAGTGTTTGTATTTCTAAAAAAAAAGTGATGCATTTTTTTATTTATCATCTTAGAGCAGACATCACAAAGTTAGATTGAAACATGTTCCTTAGAAATGTGTTGTTTGGCCTTATCAGTGTTTTTAAATTGTAAAAGAAAGTATTTACCAACCTGGAGATTTTACGTTAATATCCATAATCCCAGCTTTTCTTGAAAAATCTACAGATTTGTTAATAAACAAGCTACCTCCCCCATTATAGTAGTTCTCTGAAGCTAAGTGGCAAGTACCACATTTAGTCAAAAAAAAATGCTAGTGCCAGAGACCTGACTACTGTTTGTGGTTTAAATTTATCCTACTGACATAACTATTTTTTAAATTGAAATATAGTCGACTGACAATGTGTGTTAATTTCTGGTGTAGAGCATAGTGATTTAATTATATATACATATATTCTTTTTCATTATAGGCTACTAAAAGGTACTGAACATTGTTCCTCGTGCTGTACAGTAGGACCTTGTTTTTTAATCTAGTTTGTATATAGTAGTTAGTATCTTCAAATCCCAAACTCCCAATTTATCCCTCCCTATCCCCTTTTACCTTTGGTAACCGTAAGTTTATTTTCTATACTGTGAGTCTGTTTCTGTTTTGTAAATAAGTTCATTTGTGTCATTTTTTTTTATATTCCACATATAAGTGATACCATATGGTATTTTTCTTTCTCTTCTGGCTTACTTCACTTGGTATGACAATCTTCAGGTCCATTCATGTTGTTGCCAATGGCATTATGAACCTTCCTACACTGTTGGTGGGAATATAGTTTGGTGCAGTCATTATGGAAAACAGTATGAAGATTCCTTAAAAAACTAAAAATAGACTTACCATACACTCCAGCAATCCCACTCCTGGGCACATAATCTAGAGGATACTCTAATTCGAAGACATACATGCACCCCAGTGTTCATAGTGTCTATGAGACGGGGTGCGCTCCACCCCCAGGCCTTGGATGCTCAGGACTCAGCGTCCCATGGAACGAAGAGCTGTCAGTTTGCTGACAGATGACAGACTAGGAGCCTCTGCTGTCCTCACATGGCTTGTGAATGATGCGGCATTTTGGAGCAAAGTGATTCCATCCTTTGCGAACAACTGTTCTGCTTCTGAAAATATCTTTTGGTCTGCTATTGGACCTTAGTCAGCACACACACACACCAAAAAGTTTGGCCACAGACCACTGAGATTTCACATAACCTGAGCTATTCACCACAAATTCAGTGGTGTCTGTCACAACAGGCGAAAAAGTTGGATACACAAGACATCACCGTCGCTGAGTGGCAATGATATCTGAAATATCTGACTTGAGCTGTGCCGGTATGCACACACAATTTGCATGAGCAAGTGACTCCAATTCGTATGTCTGCCTCTCCTGCATTATTGATGTCTCTGTCAGTCCACATCTATGACCACTGTGAACCATTGCTTGAAGAAATCAAAATTGGACCTTATTTACAGAAGGTTCTACATGATATTCTGGCATTACCCAAAAGTGGACAGGAGTAGCATTACTACTAATACAAATCTATCTAATACAATCCTGCTCAGGGTTGCATCAGAGACCCTGTCAGAGAAATCCACCCAGTGGACAGAATCTAAAGTAGTGCCTGTGGTCAGGGATTTGGAAAGAACACAACTGAAAATTGGTACTGAGCAGCTTTTGGAGGGATGTTTGGATAGGCTTCTTAGAATGGTTATAGGTACAGAGGCAATGAGAGATGCTGAGGGCAGATTTTAATGAGGACTAGCATCTCCTATAAAGCAACGTCCTCATGATTGTTTGTTATTTTTCTTCAGGCAAATGGGACTCTACCTGCTCAAACAGGGACGGGACTCTGTCTTTACTGGCAAAAGTTTCTCAAGAAAAATTTAGAGTAAAATTTTCATCTTCCTGTGAATCTCTTCATGTGTTTCCAACTCAAATTTCAGAGTTCCATTCTTACCCAATAATTTCCCTGGCATTAACTTAAAAAGAAATGGCAATATTATGAATCCAATTGGCTTTATAACTCTGCTTTAAAAATGCATTTATGTACAGTTTCTGAACTGTCAACTCCCAACCTGGCAGCTCCATCCAATATCACCTCTAGCCATATTTGAACTTCTGAGGCATAGTACAGGCCAGAAACAGGAAGCTATGTGCCTCCCTAACAATTAAATGTATCAACACCTGGCAAAGCACCAAAGTGGCCAGAATAATGAGCTTCCAATGTTATCCATTTCAAACCCACGTGGTATGATTCCTGGAGTGCACTCATGACCAATGTACTATTTTTGTTCTCTTATCTGCCCAAATAATAAATAAATGATAGAGAAAACAAAGCAGATTGATATTATAAGCTTTAAAGTATAAAGCCTTGCAAAATTACTTGTATGTGGTTTTCAATCCTGTTTAGACAGAAACAGTGAAAACAATGATCAAAATCCCTTCACAGACTTTCTCAAAGTATTTAAGTCCTTATGGCTTTCACCCTTCCACTCAATGGTCTCCCCTCCCGCACTACACAACACATATACACACTACAGAGATAAGAGACCAAATCATGGCTGTGACATTTTACTGTTGCGGATGGGGATGTGTGTATAATTCAGCTGTGCTAAAGTTAAGAATGTGTAAAACTTACTTTTTAAAATAGCCAAGATCTTCACTTCCTTACAACATAAATAATGTAAGTTTTCTAGAAATCATCTTGAATAAATTGACATTTATGGAAAAATATAAGAAATATAATTAATTTCAGATTATAAAGTTTTAAAAAGAAGAGACAGACTGAAATAAAGTTAATGTTAAACATTCTCAAATATTTTCAAACCCACATATATTATTCAAGTTAAAACACAGTTAACCATTTTTATTTTCTATATATTACTAACCTAGCAAACAGTACAAACATAGGATAATTTTCAATTGCCAATTTTTCTTATGTAAATCATCAAATTTCCAGCTGGTTTGATGTTTTAAATATAAAACAAGTACATCTTAAGGATATAATATGTGTGTGAGGGGAGTTACAGTGCTTTATTACTTAGGACATGTCTAAACAATTATATTTAAATGTATTATTGCTTAAGATTTTTATAAAAAATAAATCAATAAAATAATGAATTATATTTGAAAAACTTCTCTACAAATACTAAAAATAAACGTTTCCAGTACATTTGGGGATATATATCAGTTTCTATTTTGTTTCCAATTTTAATTTTCTGCAGATATTTATAAAGGCCAACTAATTGACAGAATGTTCCTGCAATATAATGGCATCTGCCTACCAAAATCTGAATGGAAACCTCAAATTCCTAGAAAGTAACTGCTAATAGGAACATCGTCTTGGATTATCTGAATATGACATTATTATGTAACATTATTAAGCTTTTTTATTTTAGATTTTTTAAAAGTTGAATATTAGGCAAGGTTTAAATCATAAACACCAATGAGACTGGACACAACCTATTAATTTTTCCCACTGTATACACTTGTATATACAGCTGGACTTCTTCTCCTTGTATATCAAACATTTGTAAATGATTTTCTTGATAAAATTATAACTATGAGAACAATTTTATTGTGATTGAAATGACAGGATAAATAATGCCGTTCCCTTAATTTTCTTCAGGCATAAGCTTGAGATATATGATGTCAAAATAAATATAGAAAAATTCAGGGTTTTGAAAAATGAATCCGAACTGTGTCTTAATTTTTTTTTTCTGCAGCTGAATTTTTGACACTACTCTCAAAAATGACTTACAGTTTTTACTTAGTGCTTTTTTCTCTCTTTCATACAGGCTTTCTGAAATTTATCTATGCCATTGAATAAAAAGTAGAAAGTAAAAGAACCACACAACTGTATAGATTATGGTTCCAACCTGATTCCAAATTGGATGCTCTACATAGAAAAATGTCAGATGGATCTACAGAAGCTACGTGGACACCATTAATCAGGGACCTTTTGTTATTCACTGATTTCCATAGACTTCCTCACTATGGGTCTCAAATTTTACTGCACGCTGCATCCCTACGGAATTCTATTTCTATTCTCCTCCTTCTTCCTTTTTTTTTATAGAAAGATATTTTTAAACTTGCATCTTTCCCTCTGAATTCCACTTGCATTAGCTGCTGTGCATAGCTTGCTGAATGCAAACATTTTCCTCTATAAAAAGATATTTTATTTTCAATCCTAAGGTAATGATTCTTTCCAAGTATGGGGTCCTTTTTACATGTGAATGGTACTTAGTCCTGTGAATAATTAAAGTATGTTCTTCTGAAGAAAGATGACAAGATGATAATTAAATTGATTATGTGTATTCAAGTTTATAAATTCTTAAAATCTGTGCTGGCATGACAATGATCTTTTTGAATGTTTTTAAAAGCTGATTTTAGTACTTAACTTGTTCAAGACATTGTGGTGAGGAGAGCTAAGATATTTTGATTACATACTAAATTTTTACAGCTCACTAGGTGTCTTTTATGCACAGGAACACATTTTATAATCACACCTAAACTTTAGGGAAGGATTTATCATGTTATGCTTATAGATAAGAAATTGGCTCAGAAAGCTTATGAAATTTATTCAGGATCCCACAGATAACAATTCTTACATAGAAAATAAAAGCCATAAGTTTAGGTTCTTGTTAGTATTACTAATTTGGAAACAATTATATTGTCACAAATAGCAAAATCAAAAAGTTTTGTTTGTGATTTTGGGACTGAGACTTTGAAAGGGTGATTTCCCCACTCAGTTCTTACAATGAAATGTGTCACAGTACATACAAACTATAAAATATCATAACTCATGCCTAAACACTGATTTAAGTTAGCAAGGTTTTATTTCAGAATGTAGTGTTTTTAATAGATGGTAGGTCACTTCATTCAAGCAAATGAAACAGGACAATAACTTTTATTCTCTCCATTCCTGTATATTTTGTGGGTAAACCTGTGGAGAGTTTTAGAAAGAGGAGACTTACTTATTTTTACTTACTTACACCCTTTTTTTTTCATTCAATACATGTTAAATTAACACACCCAGGAAAGATATCACACAATAATCAGAAAATATTGAAAAGGCCAGTAGCATTAGTGTTTCCTGAGACTAGAAAATTTTAAAAGGGGAAAAGACAAGAAAAATAAATAAATTTCAAACCAGCAAAGACTGATACGACTTTAAAAAACGATATTTAAATAATCTAAACGCGTGTAAGTCACACATCTCAGCATATCATCAGGACAAAGCATCGTTTTCTGAACTAATAAACAGAATTCATGGGGTTCACATATCTTTTGTAATTTGCAGACACACAAACACACACAAATACACACCTTTTTGACATTATTTGAACAAGATGAGATGTACAACTTATGACCCAGCTCTTCCACTCTTAGGGTTTATCCTATAAAATTTCATCTTCCAATGAGCATATACAATGTGCCTGAAGCAGTATTTATAATAGCGTTAAAATGGAAACAACCCAACATCCAATGGAAGAAATGGAAGGGGTAAAAAGCTGTGTTATAGTCATACAATGAAATACCACTCAGAAGCCACAGAATAGAACATATCATATGACTACATTTAGGCAAATTTTCAAAACCTGGCAAAACTGAACTATTTTGTTTTAGTCTAAAAAAAATAGAATAAATAAATCCTTTATAATTCAGAGGTTTGTGATAATTCTTTATAAGTGTTCTTTCCAATGCATATTATGTTGTATATACTATTAATGCAGCTGTTATTTTCAGTATAGAGATAAAGCATGGTAGTCCCAATTCAAATTCTATTTTGTGATTAGAGTTCAGGAGAGTGCAGACAACAGAGGAAGACTTCCTTAAGCCAAGCATCATTTAACGACATCAAATAAAAGTTAAAAAAAAAGAAAAAAGGAAAAAGGTGTAGGCATGAATATAACAGGGAGATTTTATTATAACTTATTAAGTATAGAAAACAATTCTGACTGGAATGACAAAAACAATTTTGTACCTCACCCTTAGTGTTCATGCTTCAACTTCTTTTTTATTAATATATTGGCTTTTAGTGTAATGTGGAAAAATGCTAAATATTTGTTAGATTTGAGGTGATTTTATGGCAGCTGTTACGTTTTCTAAGTAACACAAGAAGTTTTTAAGAATTTCATTATTTGTTAGAAAAGTTTGTGTTAATTGGATGCCTTTGATATGTACTTTGCAGTGACTTTCTTTTGTGTTGTCATTTCTTATATGATGTTGTTTTGCATTTTTTTCTTTATAACAGGGAAAGTAGAAAGATACCCGAAGGCAAAGCAAGATTTTAACCTGTTCACGGACAGGCTAGACTGAAGTTCCTATGTAATGGGCCATGTGTTTATGTCACAATTCCTGCTGTCCCTTTAAATAACACAGAATCACAAAATTTGAAACGGACCATCTTATTGACATTTCTGTCTTTGCCCATGTCTATTACAAAATTTATAGTTGCAAGTTGGGAGTTTATGTGACAGTTACTGTGGTCTTCCCTATGAGGAAAAAAGAGCTATAATGACAGTAAGATATTTAGCACTGTGCTCCCTTCATATATATTTTACATATATAGAGATATATTTTTTTTACTCTCAAAGGTAGCTATGTCTCAGCTTCACACAAACACTGGAGTTTTAAATAAGGAATACATAATCTGACTTCAAAGGAATTGCCTAGCAGAATGCATTGAAGAAGCTTAGCAGCAGAATATCAGCTATATACTCAAATAAAAAGCAGAGGATATCATTTTAAGAACTTGAGAAGAATCAAATGAATTCTACTTCAAATTGTTTTCTAACTGCTTCTTTGGCATTTTCTTTCTTGGTACTGAAAGGAGATTTTACATCAGAGTGTATTTTGTGTTTGTCAATACAAAATGCCATTGTATAAATGACATCCTGGGAAAAGGACACTTTTCATGTGTACAGAACTTTACAGTTAAGATCATTTTTCATGCATTATGCAAATTATCAAATTAACTTTTAGGAAGTGTTATTAACTTTATTTACACGAAAGAAACTAAATCTTGAAAGATTTAGACGCACACTTATTAGGTGCTGTGCTTTGTAAGCTGCAATATCCTAAACAAACGTTTGTCTTGTCCTGGAAGTAAAAAGTCATGAGCTCGGGTCTCAGACTTCACATTCACTAGTACCTGATCCATGAATAAAGTACTAAGTGAAGGAGTCTCGGTCAGAAATGCATCTCTTTTGACTTTAATGGCAATGCCAACATTTACACATGACTTCATTGTATTCGATTGTATTTTACCAGGTCACCTTTGGTGTGGTCACCAGAAAGGATCATGTTCAGCTGCCGACATGCTGATTAGCCACATAGTGAATTTGTGGTCACGTTCTTCTGTGAGGGAGTTTGATCGACTAATAGGTCTGAGAAGAGAGTTCAGATTCCCATCTGTGACTGTGTAGTCTCAACATCACTTTCCGTCTTCTGTAATTTTTCACTTCACAGACGCTGTAGGAATCTAGAAAAGGGGTAATTTTAGAAACAGATTTAGAATTAAATTGAAGGGCAGCATTCTGATTGCATTTAGGGTTTGTAATATAATAAGGCCTCATAATAAAGCCAAAATCAGGAAAGAGGTTGAATGTGTGAACAAGATTCTCCTAGCTGTTGACTGTTTTGGTTAAGTGTAGATGTCAAGAAATAACATATATCCTATGATCTTTTCATTAAAATATTTACATTAAAATATTTTACTCTTTAACTATATGCAATTTTATCTTTGGAAATATAATTTAGTCTATGATGTCTAAAATTTTTATGGAATTATTTCCTTTTTAATTATTAATGCCTTGAGATAGACACATCACAAGTAGAAAAAAAGAAATGTGCTGAGTCTTTCTGAGAATCAATCCTTTAGACTCCTAGATGAGCGAGTCAGTCTTCATAATTTACATGGTATTTTTGGCTACAGATTTATTGAAAATAGACTTAATCATACTAATGATAGAAAAATTCTAGTATAGCATTAATGATAAACAGTTATTTATACTTATTCAAATGTATTTGAGACATAAAATACACTTACTTATTGATAAATACATAGTTACCTCCAAGTAGCCATGATAATGGAGAGAGATGCAGATAACCAAATAATGTCTATTTTGATGGAAAAGTGATTACATGCAATATGAAATATTAAAGATAATATAATATTATATTCAGGTAAGGATGCTAATTACTAAGTTGATTATAGAATTAGATCATAGTCAAATTGTGACAGGGAGAAATGAGCTCTAAATAAGTTAGTAAAAGAAAGCAATTCTGAAACAAAACAATTGCTGAAAAAATCCACCTATTGAAAACCTTATGGCCATAAGTTCAATAATCATTGATACTGGTCATTCACTGAATGCTGAGCAGATTGTATGAATTATCTTATTTTTACAGCAACACTGCAAGATGTGTATTATTGTGTTTTTTCTCCATGTACACATAAGAAAAGCTTAGTTAGATATGTTACATAAATGGCCTTTGGTTATACTGAGGATGAATGGCACAACCAGGATAAAAATCCTAACTCCATATTCAACTGTGACAATTTTCTACCACGCAGTCATTTATTCATCAGATTCACTGTGTCTAAAGAAAATTCTATCTTCTTCAACATGAAGGTTTTAGACACATCTGGGGCTCAAAGTAATAAGTGATAAAGTTAACACACATACTATGTTCTACTTTGAAGAACCATATAACCAAATCCACATAGAGTTAAAATATACTAAGTACAGTTAAAATCGTACTAGAAAGACTTGTTGCAGGAATTCACACTGTAGGCAGTTTTAATGTACTTAATTTAGCAATCAGTTGTGGTGTGAATTTACAGTGGCCGAATACTCCCCTCCTTTTCCTACAGCAGAGCCGCAGTCATGCAGCATGGAGGGTGATTAGATTCAGCTCCGGCTTTATCTTATGTATAACAGAAAGGGTACATGGCAAAGAAGAATGTAAGTGGGATTTAATTAAAGGCTAGAGGAAGACTGAAAGCCTGTGACAAGAATAAATCAATGTTTCTGATCATGAGACCTTGCAGAGGCTTTGCCGCTATTATAATAGGAAACTGGAACAAGCAATTGCCTTCAGAGATCTTGACAAGCTGTGATACACTCTTTGGGTCCTGGCTCGTAGGAGAACTTTTGAGGTTTATCGCAGCCTTGCAATCTTCCTTCTGCCCATTAAAATGGGAGAAATGAAATGATTCCTCTACTGTGGCTTTTCTTAGTAACATCCACTACATTCTGTAGACATATGGACATTATATATAAAATGGCTTAGAAACTGGAACATAGTAAAATATAGACTAACTGAAAGTAGTCGGAGATTGAAATCTGTATGATAGTTTTCATGTTTGAATCATTTGGAAGCTTTTTTGATTAAATAAAGTATAAAGCTATATGCAATTCTTAATGTAAGACTACAAGAAAATATATTATTTATGAATATAAGCTTTTCTATGTAATGTGACTTTTTTCTACCCTTATAAACTGTCAAATATTACTAATTAATAATTGCTAGAAATAAGGAAAAGCAGGGATTGTGACAAGGGTAGATATCTGTAATTATCTTTGAAATTATTGAAGTCATTTTACATTAGGTTTTCTCCATTTTAAAAAATAATTACCATGTATAGTCTGCTTTGACTCCAGACCAATATTTAGGCATATATCATTGATTTCCACAGGAATTAACATTGTGATGGTATTCCTGTTGTTGTTGTTGTTGTGCTGTTTCAAGTGTGCCGTGTAACTCTGTCCGGAGAAATGTTAGGTAGAAAATTTAAGCTCTTTAACTGGGCTGTATCTTCTGATTCCTTTACTGTGACGTGACTTCCTGCCCCTCAGGACCAGTCACTGAGCTAAGAACACGTTACATCACACAATTAAATACATATTCTGCTTATGCTCCTGGGTGGAATTGCCAGTGGTTGTGAAATGACTATTAGTTTCTTCAGATATTAGTAGTCCTCGTTAATATTTCCCAACACACTATTTTCCTGATGGAGAAAATTTTATTAATGGTCAAGTCTCTATTTCTCAATGATTTTTGCCCAATGAAAAAAATCAGAAATCTAAATTTAAAAATAAATTTGTAGGTATTAGGAAACTAAATTAAATTTGAAAAGTAGTATTATACTGTAAATGTGATGTAAAATATGTGGTCAACCTGATGTGGCCTTTTGGAAAGAGCATCTTACATGTGCCCACTAACAAGGAGCAAGATATATGCTGCTAATCTATCACAGCACATCTTCGTCCTGATTAGTCTTTGACCTCTTTACCATGCTCCCTCCTGGGAAGTCCTTCTTTCTTCTTGCTCATCTCAAATGTCACTACTGCTAATAAATATGTAGGAGCTATTTTTGATTGTGATTTGTCCTTCCAACTTCCTTCTTTATCTCTGCATCTATATTTTGGAATCTCTTCTTCCCTATCTAATCAGAATTTCCTTTTTTTTTTTTTTTTTGCAACGGTTTATCTAAAAACAACAAAAAAAGGATAATACAAATATAATAAAAGGTAGTAATAAAATAGTTAATAAGCAACAACAATAAAACAACAATAAAATAGTTGCTTTCATTTGCTAAGGGCAAGGCGTGATTTTATTCCAGTGTTTTATGTAAATTGTAGAGTTTAATTCCACAAGATGTAAGTGGTATTATTCTTATTTGGCAACGAGGGAAAAAGCTGTAGAAAGGCTAAATGATTTCTCAAGGTCTCAAATATGAAAAACGGCAGAGCCATAATTTGTACCCAGGTTGACCACATTCCAAAGAAAATTCTGTTAACCAAATAGCCAAAATGCTTCCTTCCAGTCATATCATTTTCTCCTCCAAGTTCGAGTTCTTGCTCCTACCCTCAATCAAGCAAGCCAATTTTTCATATTTCACAGATCATCCAATCATTTCCCTCCTTTCTCTTAACTCCCAAAGCCTCAATTTTCTCCAGTTATCCCCCTCACCTCTGTGTTCAGAGGGAGATTCTAACACATCAAACCAGTGAATGCATGACATCCTCTAGACTAGTTTATTTGCCTGAACTAAGTAGGGTCAATCATGTGGAAGGGAAGAATTTCTGTTACTCCTGTTTTGTTTTGTTGCATATTTAAGACAATGCTGTTTTTCTCTCTCTCTCCTGAAAAACATGATAATGAGAAGTATGCCCTCAGGTTGCCATAGGCAGCCTTTTTTGACTATGAACAGAATCAGTGATGGGATGAAGCCAACACAGACAACTGCAGAACAAAAAGAAAGAAAGAACGTGACCTTGATGGCAAGAAGATAATAATAATAAGCGAAGACATAAACGTGTTTTCTCAGGCATAGCCCTAAATTACCTAACATAATAACTTTTAGTCTCAAATAAGTCTGTAGCTCCAAAAATATTTTTAATGAATTTTTACCTGGATAAAAGCAATTAACAGGTTTTTTTGGGGGGCTTCTCCCAGCAAAATACAACTAACTGACACCTGTGAAAACCTTTGGTCAAGGAACATTTCAAATTCTTCTTGGCTTCATTTTATGGGAGCCTGTAGCATAAGCACAAGTGACCCGGGGTGCATCTGATTCACTGATATTTGCCATTGGTAACATTTGTTGAAATACTGTTTCAAGGGTGCTGAATATATCATACCCAGAATTTTATATATATATCTCCATCATCTGTATGTATCATATGTATACATAATAAGTATATTATATATAATATACTAGATAGATTATACATGTATATGAAATAACAGAGTTTAGATGCTCTCTTAAAGTGGCACATTTTATAACTGTTTCATGGCTTATTTTTAAACCTCTTCACTTTGGAGACGTTTTGATGTTTGGACTCAAAAGCATCCTAAGTGATACTAAGAAGAAGAAGAAAATTGTTAGCCTAATGTAAAAATACTTTCTTATTCCTTGTGCGTGTTAACTCTGCCCTGTTACTTTGCACTGGCCTTTTGTTCCTCCAGGTCGCCATGTTTCTTTTCTCCTTTCCCATTTGGGCACACTGTTTGTACTGCACTCACAAATTTCTCTGCCTGGTGTTACCACTCTGCCTGATGTCTATTGCACTTCATGCTGTGATCCTCGCTATTCACTGTGTCCAAGTTCTGGCTTCTCAGGGCTGCTTTCGACATTTCCAATCCTTAAGGTTGACTTAGCCATCCCCAATCTGGCCAGTGCTCCTCAAAGCCCATCGACCTCTGTAGATCTCCCTGTCTAGACACAAAAGATTTCAATCACTTTGGAAGTTTCATAGTAATAATAATAATGTAAAAAAGCAGATCATGTCTAGGTGAGATAATGGTTAACTAACTCAGTTTCCATTCTTAATCACCTAAGCTATACTAACAACATTATATTGTGTTTGTGAACTTAAAGTAGAGATTAGGCCAAATGGGAGTACAGACGGTGCCTATTAATATATTTTAAAGTTACATTAAGAATAAAAACAAAGATATGTGTGATAAACAATGCTAAAAATGGAGACTGAATCTGACATTCGTTTTGCCCTTTTAAGTAAGAGCTTTATATCTAAAGGTTTGGTTTTAGAAATGCTGCCTATAGTAGTTAGTCTTGAAATCCTTTATACTTCAATTCTTATGAGCTATCTTCTTGGCCTTTTGTCCCATCTATCTCTCCTTTTCTTTCTAAATAGTGTTCTTTCTGTTTTCAGAAGATCATTGTATTGCCATAAATTGTTTTTATTATAAATTGTTAATGTATCCTTTCATTATGGAATAGTTCCTTATGACTTTATTATAATTAATAATTTAATTTACAAAAGACCCCTTTTTGAGTCTCATATTAAAAATACCCTACAGTTAAAAATATAATAAAATAAACATTAAATGGAATAAAATATTAAAAAGCTCAGCAAACTGACATCAATAAACCAACGTGACAGAATTTGCCTCATCCGGGATGCTGAGAAGAAAGGCAACCTGTAATCACATTTGGTGGTTCCTTATTTTCAAAGGCAATTGCTTCTGTTTATATGGATTTGCTTTTATAAGCCTCTGTTTTCGTGACTATTATTGGTCACTCTGTTGTTTTGGGAGATGGATGAAAAAAAAATTCTGGACTTTAAAATATCTGTATGAAGAACTGGCTCCTCAAACAAAATAACATTAGTAAATGTACTTAACAATCTTTTAATAGCTAAATTGGATGACTCCATGTCTGGCTTTATTTGGCCAGATCTAATTTAACTGATGCCTTCAGCATAATTAATCAGATAATGCACTTTAGTGAATGCCATCATTTCATGTCTCCACGACAGGGCTAAAGGGACCGGTTTTGGTGTCTTGGAGTCTTGCTTGCCATTTGCATGACCACTAAGTTTTGTTTTGCTTTGTTTTGTTTCTTCATGTCAAAAATACTAGGATAAATGCTTTTAAATTGATACCTGTCAAGTTTTAGTTGTTAAAGGAGATAATGGTTGATATTTGCTCCTCTTCCCTGAAAAGATTAAGTCAAAAGAACAAAATTTAGAAAACTATTGAATGACATGAAGGGAAAATAATAAAGATCTTTAAAGAAAAAAATATTAGCATATTTGGATTGCTTATGAACATTATGGATACAATAGTTTTGCAAGGATAAACTACAAGTAAAGACATATTGCAGAACTATGAGTTTATTTATAACTTTGTCCAATAACATTTATTTATAATTTGATTTAAAAAATTAGGGGAAAAAAGGCTCACCTACCAACCTAATTCAAACACTCAAAATTAGATCACTTATTTTATCTACATAGCCCTCATTAGATCACTTGCCTACTTCTTCAATAACTGTAGTCTATGCTGACTTCATAATTTCATCCTTGAATCTCCATTTTCGCTAAATCTTGAGTGTCAGATCACCAATATCTTTCCTGCATTGTTTGATGGTATGGAAACACACACACACAAATAGGAATTATCCATCTTTTAAATTACTGAATAAATTAATGTAACTGAGAGATGTTATATACTTATATATATATATGTATATTTTTCTGCCTCCTTGGTGATCACAGTTACATGAAAGGAAGGCTGAACTGAAGAGGAGAGCTGCAGGTGACAGACAGGGGGAAATCTGACATACCAAGACTAGGAAGCCTGGCTTTGGAAAACATCTCTCAGAATAAAGTGAAAGAAGATTGGAAAATGCGTGAAAATGTATTTCAATGTCAAGATTTTTTTTAGTAACAGTGTGTTTTGAATTTTTCAGAAAATTTCCTTATTTGATCTGTGAAAATCTAGCCAGCAGATTATAAAGTTAAATGCAAATGTAGCCAAAGGAGTTAAGGTTACAAGTGTGGGCAGCTTTTTAAGCATTCATAAAGCAGTTTGCCACCTCATTGTTTTTCTCCTCTTAAACACTTGAAATAAATACACATAATAATAAAATTTATACAGTACTTTAGAGAAATTTTTTCTATGTTTATGGACGTTAATTTTCAAAGCAACATCCTGAGATAAGTGTTTTGAAAAAACAGACTCTGAGAGACTGAGATATTGAGTAACAATTGGTTCTACATTACATCAGTTCTGTGTGAGACGGTATGAAGGTGATTAGGTTATGATCAGGCGAATGCCCACCAAGGCAAATACTTCTATTCATGATAGATACATAAATGGTGAAATCCACGAAAGAAAGCAAAAAAAATACATAATTAACATGAAATTCAGGAAAATATTTATTCAGCAGGAGTGAAGGGAATGAGGCAATGAAGGAAAAGCATATGACATATAGATATATCCTCTAACCAATGAAGGGTCTATTTTTTTGATGCTAAGCACAAACCTTTCGACTTCAGTGTCATTGCTGCCATGCATTTTACCCTGCCTTACCTCCTGTCAACACGAATGGGTGCTAGGTGGCTTCATTCTAATCTCGACTTGTCATGCATACTCAAGAAGGTAGCCCCAGCAATACTTATCCTCCCTTTCTTTATCAAACATTTCTTTTCTGCTGAGTCTTCTTCATATTGGAGATGAATGTGGCCTCTACCAGGTCTCAGTCTTTGGTTCACTTATATTCTCTATGGAATCTCACTTGTTTGGAAATTACATCCAATCTCACGGCTCAAATACTAACCAGAGGATGCTATCTTACGTTTGTTTCTAGCCTAGCCCTCTCCCCTTACTTATTTATCCAACCATCTACATGTGCTCATTGCAAATTTGTTTGGTCCAGAACTGAACTTCTGATCCCCTTTTCCAAATTTTGCTCTCTTCTCAATCTGTTAGTGGCAACACCATTTGTTCTCTTCACCAGGCAAAATCTTAGAGTAATCTTGACTTTATTCTTTCTTTCGAATTGTACAGCCAACATATTACTAAATTCCATTGTTTTTAACTTTAAAACAATTCTTTTAAAAATCAGCTGTCTGAGGTCTCAAAGTTCAACAAAGATGACAAATATTCTTGCACAAACTTCTAATATACTTAACTGTCAGAGGAGAGCAATTTGTTATTTTCTAACACAAAATGCAGTTCCCTGCAGGCATTGCTGATCCTTATTTTATGGTTTAATCAAAATAAATATAAATGAATCATCTACTATTCAAATTTTGTCACAATATTCATACATATACTTGTGTTCATTTATAATAGATTGTCTGTATCTCCTTCTCAGATGTCCTAAGAATTTTGTGAACATCAGATATTTCTGAATGCAGTAATATTTTTATAGAAAGAGCAGGAATTTTGGATTCAAAATGACTGCACTCTTGGTCTCTCAACTCAGAAGTTATGTAATTCTTGAAAATCAAATATACCTCTCTTTGCTTTGATTTAGATCTCTGGAAATGGGAATTTTTTCAGACCTCACATAATGCTGCATTGAATATCTTTTATACTAACATACTTTGGATTACTTCATGGAACAAAATTATCACAAACGGTATTAGTTCATTTTTAAATTGATGATTGATAAATATCCCCCCCACATCCATAAATCTAATTACTAATCTCAAGACTTTTTCATGAGTGTTCTTTGATGGTGGTAACTGGGAGAACATAGGACCTTTCATCAGTGAATCCTACTTTCCCATATGTTATGAGTTCAGTTTTGTCCCCCTCAAATATATGTTAAAGCCCTAATTCCTAGTACCTCAAATGTGATGTTATTTAGAACTAGGATTGTTGAAGATGCAAAGAGCTAAGATGAAGTCATACTGGAGTAGGCTGGGTGCTTAGCCCAATATGACTGGTGTCCTGATAAGCAGAGTGGAAGTGAAGCAGACACATGACAGGTTTAGACTGAAATTCTGCAACTTGGAGCCAAAGAAAGTGGAGGATCACAGGCAAACCATCAGATACTCCAAAGAGGCAAGGAAGGATTTGGCCATACAAGTTTCAGGGAGAGCATGACCTTGCTGTCATCTTAATTTTGGACTTGTAGCCTCCAAAGCTGTGAGACCAGACTTTTTATACTTGTTATGGTAGCCCTAAGGAAACTAATACACTATACAAACCACACATTCCCACACATCTGCACACGTGCACACTCACACACACACACACACACACACACACACAAACACACTGTCCCTATCCAATCTTCCCCAAGTTTCCTTTCCCCTATTCATCTTTCCTTCCTCAGGTACTTTCTGTCTCTACAACTAATTCAAGTGAATCCCTTCTGCGTTAGCCTTGGAGCCGATCTGCCTCTGGGCACCAAAGACACTGCTCATGCCAAGGTTCAGCTTGCTTTAAAACCACCAATCTTTTTTTCCCCGCCTGGCTTGTTTATTTCTAGGGCATCAAGTTTCTCTTTATATTTTCTCATCTTCCGAAAAAGATTCCAGTATCTTTCTTTCATTGATCTCTCAGTTGAACCTCTCCATATTTAATCAAAACCTCTCACTTTTGGATAGCCATTCTCATTTCCCAATTATCTGTTCTAACTGTACTTAAACACTTACTGAATCAACATTCTAGAAAAACCCTCACATTTACACTTTTTTAAATTTTTTCAGCCCCTTTCTAACAAAGAAGAATCATATTTATACAAAATTAGAAATGATGTGGGAGGCTCTAGCATGTTTATTATAAAAGGACTCTTTTTTCCCTATTAAAGAAAAAATATTTTAAATCTACTTGGAAGCAGTACTGAGCTTACTTAATGAATTATAGTTTGGATTAACTTGTTATTTACAGTCGGAGCCTTCATGGTTTTTTTTCAACGGAGATGTTTAAAA
The DNA here is from genome assembly GCF_036321535.1 of Camelus dromedarius. NCBI lineage: Eukaryota > Metazoa > Chordata > Mammalia > Artiodactyla > Camelidae > Camelus > Camelus dromedarius. The sequence continues at coordinate 66,210,805 of NC_087447.1, forward strand.
ATGAATTTTAATAATAAACTGCCATAGTATTCTGTTTAGTTGATTTACAGCAATGTATAGAAAACTGAGAAAGTTGATTAAAATCACGTTGTTGTATTTGTCATTCAGGCCTATAAATTTTGTAGTGGTTTAATAATTCCTTTTGCTTAAATTTTAACTAAGCCTTTAGTTTGTTCTCAAGGGTGGTGCAAAGCAGAGGGAGAAGGCATCTCTTGCATAAATATTATCCGACCACAAGGCCTCACTTATAATCTTAGTGAAAATAGGGGTGTTGCAAAAAACGTCTTATCAAGACAAGCATCGTAGTCTCTTTTCTAAGAACATACCATTACTGCATTCCTTGGAGATAGAAACTCTGAAGTCTCCCCTGCTGTTAGTCATAGTTTTTCTCAAAGGTAAAGCATTCATTTGGAAATATCTAGAAACAGGTAAGATATATTGACCGTAAAAAGCTATGTTTTTTCCTTGCAGACAACTTAACTAAGGCCTTCACTAACTTAGAAAGTAAAGATATGGCCCTTTCCTCCAAATAGATTCCAGAATAATGATAAAGCTGCTCTCTCTCTGCAGGGGAGGATGTAGCCAGAGGTTTCCTAGTTTCGAGGTCACTCTCCTATAATGCATCTCATCCATGTGCAGGTACAACCTGTCCCATACCGTGTTACACCATCGAGCCTGGGGCTTGGAGAACTGACGCAAACTCTTGCTCTAGCAAATGGTTTTACAATGAGTAAATCTCTGACTTACAGGGAGACACTCTTAATACACACACAGCCACACAGCCACCCACACACAAACACACTATATATATATATATATATGGTCTATGTTCATATATACAGTGTATAGATATATGCAAACACATAGCGCAGGGTAACTTGTTAGCTCATAGGCAGGATAAAAATGCAGATCCACCTCATTTAATGGATCTCTGTTACGTTGTATGTAAAACTGATAACAGGTTTAGATTTGCCTTAGGGAAATTTATAATATGGAGTGTACGTGAAAGCATAGCATTTAATACTGCCAAATTTCCTGATTTTGAAAAATGTGCCGTCATTTGTAAGGGTCTGTCATGGTTCTTAGAAAATACACACTAAACCGATAAGGAGTGAAGAGGCACGATATGTGGCACTTGCCTCAAGCGGTTCAGACAAAGTAATTCAAACGAGAGAGATTTGCAAAATTAATGTAGCAAATGTTCACAATTAATGAAGTTGGATGAAAGGTATAAGGGAGTTCCCCAAAAAGGCCACCAGAAAAGCCTATTGATCAGGTGCAGGTGAATTTACTAGGGCTGTAGTCAGGAAGAAGCCCGCTGTGACCAAGTCTCAGCAGCATCTCAGATGCGTGAATAAGGTGGATCATAAGACAGGTCTTGTGAGATGGGAAGCTGATTAGGAATGGGAGTACCTGATAATGAAATGACTTTGGTTTGGTGAACACAGCAAAAAGAAAGTCTTGATAGAGTTTTCGGTGAGCAAGCTATTCGTCTTGATAAGTAATCTGTGTCTTTGATTCAGGCTTATCTCCTTGGAGTAGATATTTCCTGGAGAAGCAGTTCGAACGTTTTTGCTTGATGCCAAAATTAACACAGGGGCAGGAAATTATGCTGGCTTCAGTTCTCATCTTGTAACTTTTTAATGTTTTTTTGATAGTAGAAAAAAATCGTAAAAAATGCATAATAGTATCAGCTATCTATGTAGTCATTGGGGCAACATATTGGATAACTGGGCAGACTGTCTAAAAGTGGAGATTGAACAACTAAATGCATAAACATAATTAAAGTTAAGGCCTCTGTAAGTTTAGCCATCATGATTTCATAGCCACACAATACCAGGGTGGAATAATGTCTTAACTCTATTTCTTTGTTAAGTTAGATTACTAAGCAAAGTAGTCAATCATCTCTCTAACTTGATAACCAGTTCCTTTGCTTTTATATGGAAATCAGGTATGAGGTCACAAAAGCACATGGTGCAGAAACACATGTAATTTCAAATAAAAATATAATCAGTAAGCAATGTAGGAGGCGCATCAAAGCTTCCTTTCCAACAAGTGGCTGTTTGTTACTAATTCTGCTGTGGTTTTTGACCCAAGTGTTTCTACTCACTGTTGTACAACGCCCTGCTGGGAGAAACTTGCCAAGAACATTAGCGTCCAGAAATCCTCACATTGTGATGTTTTCATTTTCCACTGTTCACAATATTTTTAAATTTATGAATTTGCTGTGTGAAAGTGCTAAAAGATATCAAAGTGCATAGTAAGACCCAAGGAAATCAATGTTGTAATTTTAAGTTTTAAATTTTCTCCCTGTTTTCCTGCCATGTTTCTACAAATGTGTAAGTTTCATACTGAGAGCACAGTGATCTCAAGAAATGAAAGACCGACAGTCCATTTTCAAGTGCCCACAATATACTACTTCACAAATTAATGTATTTTTATACATGTATATGTGTTTATATGTAAACCTATAGGCACATATGTCACTATATATTGAATTTATTATAAAAATATATCTAGAAATGCCTATTCAACATAGCAATGTCTTCAAAATTAAGAAGCAAAGCAACACATTATTCCTAATCCATTATAAATGTTCACATATATAAGGGGGCTCCCCAAAACACCGCCAGAAAACCCTGGGTATATAAAGCCATATGCTTATTTGACAAGCAAATTTCTCAGCCGTATTTTTTATGTCACCTTCTGCTCTTTTACACGTTCACTTCCTAGCAGCCTAAGTACGAATTCTCAGCTTCTTAAATATTGTCTAATGTTACAGGAGAAACAAGCAAAAGTGTTGCATAAAAGAGGCACAGTCAAGCTTCCTTTATGGGTGGGCACGGATTACGGAGACTCATGTGCATTTTTCAAAATCACATTTGCACATTTTGCTGGGGCATGAATCTGTGGTGACATGTTGGCATCACACGTCTCAAAGCATGATCGCAGAAATAGATCTATGAATAAGTGAGGAAACTGAGTGGGCCCAAACCATAGAAATATAATTTAAGGTGTTCACAAGTAGTGTACCTCCATTTACACATTTCTGGTGTTGTGGAACTTTTTATGTTAGATTTGTACAATAACTGTGACATTAAAGATTGTCCCTAGGCTTGTCCATTATTGATGACGTTTTGGGTTGGTTTCTTTGTAATAGTCTTGATTGATAGTGTTGAATTTTACACCATATGGTCATTTGGTTAAAAAAATAGACTGTAGTAAATTATATTTTAACTAATCTACTTCTTACTTGGAGAGTCAAATTTCAGGTGAGTGAAATTTAGAGTTATTATTTGATTTTGTGATGTAGTTTTCTTTTGTCTTACAGCTGAAGTGGCATGTTAGCGACACAGTGGAATCAGTTACCATGAAAGTTGTGGAGACAGACTGGGCTGGAATCCATCTTCTCCCACTTACCACTGAGTGACTTTGGCAATTATTACTATGCCCATGCTTCAGTTTCCTCATCAGAAGAACGATGCACCACCTTAGGTTTTCGTGAGTATTATATGAGTTAACCCATATTAAACGTTTAAAATAGTACCTTGTCTGTAATAAGCATCTTATAAGAAGTAGCAATTAATTAACCAGCATGTACTAAAGACAGTGATGCTACAGTATTTATTCCTCAGAGAGACAAAACCGGTCATCTGGTATATTGTTTACAGGAATCACATTTTAAAATCTATGTTAGCTTTAAATAGCTATTTCACTTCTAGAAATGTATCTCATAGAACTGTTCACACACGTATGCAAAGATAAATGCCTAAAGTTGCATTACTGGTATTACTGAAATATTGGACCATAACAATGCTGACAGTAGAAAATCGTTTTAAAATGTTGGCAATCCTCTTGCAGCTGAGTAAAGATGACAAGGGAAAAAAATCTCTCTCTCTCTCTCTCTCTCTCTATATATATATATATATATACACACACAGTGAATGAGGGAAAATACAGAACAATATGTTCCCATTTAGTAAATCTATGTGTGTTTAAAGGCAAAAACTGAGTCAACTCATACCAAGGTGTAGTGAAAAAAGGTAATTTCAGAATACATTTAATGTTAATAATAACAACAAAAACACTCACATATATAAACTAGCCTGTATAAAAATATGTCTATCATGTTAACATACTATATTCCAAAGAGTTAACGGTAGGTAAGTTTGGTCAGTGAGATGCAGGAAGCTGTGCTTTCTATTTTACGTATGTCTGTATTATTTGATCTTTTCATAATAAATATTTATTACTTTTACAGTAAGAACAACATTTGATGTTAAAATAAGCCCACAGCAAACCATGATAAGCAATGTAAAAATAACTGTTTGGGGACTAAACAGTCACTGCGTTACACTAATGAAAAAAAAGAATGTGTTTATTTGATATCTTTACTTTTGCCCATATTATCAATTACAATGAATTTAACTTATCCACCGCTTCCAAAGCTACCTTCACCATGCCCACAATTGTGGTTCTGCGTATACGGTTATCACTTGCTTACACTGTCCTTTGTCTATTCAAATTCTGTCTAACTTTGTGACCATACATTCTTTATGAAGCCTCATTTACCTGTCTAATCCACAATTCTGGAATTCCTCTATTTATTTTCTAGTTTGACTATTATGTCTTCTAAAAAGTCATATTCTATTGCTGTTTCTATTTATGATTGTAATTTTTTAAAAAACCTATATTGATTCATTTCTGTACATCTCTACTCTTCTTAATTTGGTGGTTATCTCTTTGAGATAGGTTCCTATTAAAATTTGTCTCCTGACAAAATCATCCATAATAACCATTTCCGCATAATAAACAATAGGAGTTGCTTACTTAGTTGACTGATTGACAAAGTGATTGCAATTTAGCCAGGATAATGACCATTTTTTTGGCCAATATTTACATATTCAAGAAAATCAGTCCCAAACACAATGTGATAAAAAAAGTAACTATTCAAATTTCCTGTTGCCTAGAGAAATGAATAATCAAGTCTAAGTCTATAGGGAAAAACACTTAAAAAGCATTTTCACAGAATGCTTCCAGCAAAACACACTTTATCTGTGCTCCTGAGAAGTCCCAGATACCTTAAAGAGCAGGAGTCTCAGCGCATTTTTCAAGGTTTGACTTTGGGGAAACTCAGTGCAAGTTACACCAGCCATTATTGGTGTCTCTAGGCGAGGTCAAATTTTGTTAATTTTTAAAAAGGGTTTAAAGAGTTTTTAAAGCAAAAGATTTTTCCCTTGGGGAAGGAGTAGTTAAGGATATGAATTGTGTATATTTATTTACTATGTAAGCCTTCTGTTTTATGTATACCAAGAATGAAGAGTGATGCATAAATCCTGTAAATATCATGGTTAAGAACTAAACAGAGGACCATAAAAACAAAACCAATTTAAATACGAAGTGGAAATGAAATGTGAAGCCTCAGCCATCAGAATAGGTGTGCTGAATCTAAACAACCACAGGATATCTAGAGAATATATGTGCATATATGTATATGTGTGTGTATATATATATTATTATATGTCTGATCATGAAACTTCTTTGTCTCTAGTCATAAATTCCTTGAAATGTAATTGAAAAAAAATGTAAAATGTCTGCACTGACTTTCACTTTAGAAACGAGAAAATTGAGATTCAGAACGTTAATGAATACAAAAAGCTACTAGTAGAATTTATGTTTCCTGATTCCTTATTCCATGTTGTCTCCAAGCGTCTCTTATGGCTGAAAATTGTTGAACTCACCTAAAGTATCACTGAAAGACCTGTTAATAAAGTAAAGCTAAATTTATTAGAACTTTCTGCACTGAGGGAGCATGCTATCTTGACATTTTGACAGCGTCTCAGAAGAGGAAGAAAGTGGGACCTTCTTAGGGCTTTTCAGTTTGGGCCTATGTGGCTTGAAGTTTCAAGATGGGGACTAGTAGGATTTGGGAAAAGTTTGTGATATATTTTTAGAGATGTTTAAGATTGGTGGACACAATAAAGGGACCATCTTAAAGTGAGTCTTGATAAGCAAGCTGTAGTTAAATAGTTGAAAAGTTGTCAAAGTGGGTAGACTGCTATATCTGACACATCTATCTATGAGACTTTCCTTTCAAAGTAGTGAAATTATTCATTGGTATACTGTCTCATCCTTCTCATATAGACGTTTCCTGAAAAACACAACTACCTGATATTGATATAGGTAATCTACATTCTTAAATAGACCCTGTTAACATATCAACTCAATCCTCAGTTCCAATTTATGGTCTTTCTTAGCCCAAGCTGGGATTAAACTGGGGCAGTGATCCATCCAATCCACATTGCAGTTTGAAGGGTCATGAATAAACATCAGGGCTCCAGTGATGATTGTTTCAACCACTATAACATATTATATTTTATTTGTTTTGTGACTAGTTCTGTGTTGGAATAATGAATTGGACAATAGGTCATAAATAGCATTTGAAACTTTGAAGATTACATATTTGAATACTGAAATGCAGATAAATATCTGCGTTTTTAGTCTACTTCAAATCAGAAGCCAAGATTCCCCAATTAAACCAAGACTACAGATCTTATTCCCAAGTTAAAAAGCTGTCAAAAATCTCATATAGGAATATTAACCAAATATTTATTTATTATTATTTTTTATTTACGTGTTTCCTGGACTTTATTAATAATGTCAAAAATCTCAGATGCAAGCAGTAATGTAAGTACATTTTCCCCTAGAATAAACAATATTGAAAGGTCAATATTGTGTCTAGGATGTTCTGTTTTGAAACAATAACTCTTGGTCTACAAACTCATTGGGTGAGAATTTCCATGAGCTTACTGGCATTGGGGATCTATCTTATCAATCTTTGAATCATAATATGCTTGATCTTTCCCACTCCCCATGACTCTTGGAAACCATGATATAAAGAGAATTAAGAACAGAAATAGGCCATCCAAAGATTTTTTATTGCTTTAAATTTCCAAATAAGGCCTTTAATTTCTCTTTCTTGAACCAAATTATCTAGTACTCACATTTTCTGACTTGGGGAAACTCTGGGTCAAAATGGACCATAAATATTTACGATAATTAAGAAGTTCCAGAGGAGAGAGTTGAAAACCTAATGTTAAATCACAACATGCCCATTTATATTTTGGTTCCCAGGTAAAATATTGGTTACCATGACTTAGTTAAGTCATATGGAAGTGTGACTCAGAAAAGTAGGAAACCCATTGTCTGTAGCAGCCAGTGAGACTAGGAAAATTCCTTAATTGTTTCTTAGTAAACAATGCAAGAGTTGCAAATGATTGATAATCTTCCAAAGTGAAGAATTTATTTATTTAGGATACATTATCATAATGAATGCACTTAGTTTTGACTAAATTGTAGCTTTTCTTTGGAAATGTTATGTCCCTTCCAAGGTAGAACATTAAGTAGATAGATGGAATCCTACATAAAGCTCATCTCAGCTTTATAACAACCGAAGTCATCCATCTATTTATTGGATAAGAGTAGATTTACAGGAAAATTTAACTTTATGTTTGTGGACATGTGAAGAGTAGGAAGGTGCTTCAGTAAACCTATGGGGCATAGCTATTCAGGCATATTGTTGATTTGCCTAGGAAAATGCAAGTTTTGACTGTCTTGACCCAATGGCTCACTGAAGAAAACAGAACACAGATCTTTACTACTAGAATACTTAACTTCTGGTGGTATAAAGATAAAATGACATTGGATTGAATGTCATAGGGAAGTGGAGGATAATTACATTATTTATGGCTCTAAAGTCCTTAACAAAGCAATATTATTTTCCATTGGGTTCCTTGACAGGAGGAATGACTTCACTGTTGTTGATGAAAGTATGATTGTTTCTCTATTAGATTTTCAATGACTAATTTTAGTCTTTTTTTAGCTACTAGTTTTAAAAACTATTGTGCAACTTAGGTAGAATTTATGGGTTGATCTGAATCTTGTTGCATTCACCCCCACTAATTCAGCTAATCTCAATGGAAATGTTGGCCATGAAGAGTCTGTTATTTCATGGAGATCTTGAATTTGGTCTTGATTTAGACACAAATGTATATGGAAGTCAATATTCAAATTTGCTATAATTTGATTACAGATAAGAGAATCCTGAAGATTTCAAGAAAAAGGACATTTCAGAGAATATTTTATTTGACAATTTCATTTATATAGTAGATTCTAACTTATTTTAATGGATCTGATGTCACAATGAAAAAAAAAAAAAAAAGAATGTTCCTTGGTTAAGGATCCAAGGATGATAGTTATGGTTTGAGATTGAAGAATAGTTTGTGGATTATAAGAAATAACTACTACCTGCATAATTGACACTGAGGAACAGACTGTGATGTTTTCAGGATTTATGATGAATATTATGTTGCTGTTATCAATGCAAATCCACAAGATCCTCTTTAACATCCAGAGAACATTCTCCTAATATGTCTACTAGTAAAGAGAGAAATTCAACAGTTGTTTTTCAATTCATTAAGCTTCACCTGTCTTTTTTTTTTTTACCTGTCAGCTTTGTAGCTAGTACAGAACGATTATTTTTCCAGTGATTATTCTGCTTGCAGTATCCTCATGTGTCCTCAAAAAAAGACTTCTTCCTCTGAAGCTTAATGACTGAAGTAGGAGCAATAACTGACAAAAATATCAATTTATTCTGAGTTTTATAATGTTTTTGTCTCAAGAGTCTTTCTAAAGCTCAATAAGAAGTAGGGGATCTGACAGAAGGGCTATATTCCATTCCAAATTCTAGTATTTTTGCTTCATAGAAAATCTCCTGATTCTGTCTTAACATCAATAACAAAACATAGACAGCTAAGGTCACATCTGAAATGAGATACACTCCTGAATGCTGTCAAAAAGTATTAAGGATCCTATCCTGAGGATGGTTTAACTTAAGGGGAAGCTGAGATTTGGAAGTTTCTGGCTGAAAAAGAGGTTAGAGGAGAGAATCACAAAGAGTGTGTGGGGGCCCATGTAACAACAGAGCACAAGAAGGGAGAAGAGGAATATGGGATAAAAACCATTGACTCCAACTTTTGATTATTGGTGCACCTAAAACAGAGATAGTTTTGAGGCATGCATATTTTTCATTTTTCTTGGCCAGTAATATTTTAGAAAACAATCCAGGAATTTGATTTTTTTTTTTTTGAAAAAATTCCTCATACAGATAAAAATATCCAGACCTTTAAAAGTTTGGAATTTCACTCCCATTCCATTTAGAGCCACTTCTCAAATGAATAATATTGTTCATATCAATAGTTCCCCATGGTATATGGTTCTTGCAGCACAGACAAAGGCAACAACAGAAGGACTCTGGAAACAGCAAGTTGAGTTCACGAAACAGGGCGAAGACACAAAGATCTCTCGATAAAATCATTAAGAGCACACCATCTCCAGGACAACTAGATAACTGATACTCCTTAAGCCATAGTGCCACAGAGATATGAGCAATATGAAGAAGCAGAGGAACCACTCCCAATTAAAAGATCAAGAGAAATCCCCTGAAAGCATGATCAAGGAAATAGACATTGATGGCCTACTAGATCAGAATTTCAAACAAGGACTGATCAAAGTACTAAAGGAACTAAAAGAAATAGTGTTTAGAGATATAAAATATGTCAAAAATGAAATAGAAGCTATAAAGAAGAACCAAGTAGAATTAGTAAACTCATTTGCTGAGATGAGAGCTGACCTAAAGGCTGTACAAAGCAGGCTAGATAATGCAGAGGAACGAATAAGTGACCTAGAAGACAGGACAACAGAAAGCACCCAATCAGAAGAGCTGAGAGAAAAACAAATAAAAAAAAATGAAAACAATATAAGGGACCTATGGGATAATATAAAGCATGCCAATCTACATGTAGTAGGGGTTCCAGAAGGGGAAGAAAGAACAAAGGGGATTGAAAAGGTCTTTGAAGAAATCATGACAGAAAACTTCCCAAACCTAAAGGAATCAGATATCCAAGTATAGAAGGCTCAGAGGGTCCCAAAAAGGAAGAACCCAAATAGACTCACACCAAGATATATCATAATCAAGATGGCCAAAGTCAAGGATAAAGAAATGATCCTAAAGGCAGCAAGAGAAAAACAAAGAGTGAGTTACAAGGGAACCCCCATAAGGCTCTCAGCTGATTTCTCTACACAAACACTACAAGCTAGAAGGGAGTGGCAAGATATATTCAAAGTCCTGAATGAAAAAAGATGCAGCCTAGGATACTCTATCCAGCAAGGCTATCCTTTAGAATAGAAGGAGAGATAAAGAACTTCACAGACAAGCAAAAACTAAAAGAGTTTAGCAACACTAAACCCATGCTAAAAGAGATATTGACAGGTCTACTCTAAATAGAAAAGCAGCATGCTACAAAAATGAGAAACTCATAACCGGAAAGGAGATAACTGCCATGAATTACAAAAAGAATTAACACAAAGTTGTAAAAGAAGACATCTAAATCATTAAGAGTGGGAGAGGGAAGCAAGGACAGCCACTGTGGAAAACAGTATGGAGATTCCTCAAAAGACTAGGAATAGACTTACCATATGACACTGGAATCCCGCTCCTGGGCATGTATCCAGAAGGAACTCTACTTCAAAAAGATACCTGCACCCCAATGTTCATAGCAGCACTATTTACAATAGAGAAGACATGGAAACAGCCTAAATGTCTATCAACAGATGACTGAATAAAGAAGATGTGGTATACTTACACGATGGAATACTATTCAGCCACAAAAACTGACAACATAATGCCATTTGCAGCAACATAAATGTTCCTGGAGAATGTCATTCTAAGTGAAGTGAGCCAGAGAGAGAAAGAAAAATACCATATGAGATCACTCATATGAGGAATCTAAAAAAACAAAACAAAACCAAAACAAAACAGAAATATAAAGCAGAAACAGACTCATAGACGTAGAATACAAACTTGTGGTTGCCAGGGGGGTGGGGGGTGGGAAGGGACAGACTGGGATTTTAAAATGCAGAATAAATAAACAAGATTATACTGTATAGCACAGGGAAATACAGACAAGATCTTGTGGTAGCTCACAGAGAAAAAAATGTGACAATGAATATATATATATGTTCATGTCTAACTGAAAAATTGTGTTCTACACTAGAATTTGACACAACATTGTAAAATGACTATTACTCAATAGAAAAATGTAAAAAAAAAAAAGAGCAACAGATCACATCCCTTATCTGAAGAAAAGATTCCTCTAAAAAAAAAAATAGTTCAGATAAATATTAAATGTATTTTACTAAGTTAAAGAAGCCAGACCAAAAAAAGAAAAAAAAAAGAAAGAAAAAAAAAAAAAAGACATACATACAAAAGAATGCATTCTTACAACATTCTAGGAAAGGCAAAACTACAGGGATTGCTATAGATTGAATGTTCATATCTCCCCAAAATTTATATGTTAAAACTGGATTGCCAACTTGACAGTACTTGAAGGCGGGAGGTGATTAGCATGAAGGCGGAGCTCTTATTGGTGGAATTAGCATCCCTATGAAACACAATTCAGAGAGCGCCATGTGAGGGAGGACACAGTGAGGAGACTCTAAGGAATAAACTTTCGTGATGAAACAACCTAACCTGTGGTAGTTTTGTTATCACTGATGAAACAGACTAAGACAGCCTCCTATGGATGAATCTGTGTCCATGTCTTGCCTTTGTTGTACTAATTGTATTAATACTCCTCTAACTTAACTATGATACATAATTATCATGAATCTTGATATTTGGTGTAGAAGTGTCCCCACCTAGTTCTCCATAAAGTGGTTCTGGCTATTCTTGTTCTTTTGAATTTCCTATCAATTTTATGAGTTGCAAGGTCTCTACAATGTTAATGATTTCTACTAGAATTGATTTGAATCTGAAGCTTTAGTTGAGGAGAATTAGCTTCTTAAAATATTTAGTCCTCAAAACAATACAAATTGTATTTATGTATTTGTAGGTTACCCAATTAATCTGAATATTATTTAATATTTACTCTGTTGAATTAGAGGTCTTATATTTTGGTTGCTATGGCCAGATTTATTTCTAGGTGTATAACACTTTTATAATATTTTTAGCTTCTTTTTTTGAGTTGTTGCAGTATATAAACATATAATTGATTTTTATATTAAGTTTTATCCAAAATATGTCTAGATTATTAATTATAATAATTTGGATTTTCCATATATCTTACATACTATCCTTGAATGATGAGACTGGCTTTTTTTCCTATCTTTATAATTTTATTTCATTTTTAAAAATTAACTACATGGCTAAGCAATTCAGTGTTTTATTAACAGATGTGATTTAAGCAGCGTACCTGGTTCCTTACTCCTTTAAATTAGCATTCAACAGTGTGTTATTCAGTATGGACAATTTATGAAGTTTTTTTTTTTTTCATTAAATGATTCAGATTTGTTATACATTTGAATTTTCCCTTTTTTTGTTCTAGGTTTATTCAGACATAATTGACATAGAACACTGGATGACTTTAAAGTGTACAGCATAATGATTTGACTTACATACACCACGAAATGATGACCAAATTAGGTTAGTGAACATCCATCACACAGAAACAAAATTAAAGAAATAGAAAATGTTTTTCCTTGTGATGAGAAAATCTTGAAGTGCACTCCTTTAACAATTTTCATACATACAGAAGTGTTAATTGTATTTATCACATTGTACATTACATTCCTGGTTCTTATTTATCTCATAATAGGAAGTTCGTACCTTTTGACCAACTTCATCCAATTCTTCTTCCCCACCGTCACTGGCAACCCACAAATCTGATCTCATTTTCTGTGAGTTTGTTTGTTATTTGTTTGTTTGTTTATGAAGTATAACTGACCTAAAACAATAAGTTAGTTCATATTATACAACATAGATATTTGATATTTCTATGCGTTTCAAAATGATCACCAGGATAAATCTAATTACCATCTGTCACCACACAAGGTTATTACATAATAATTGGCTATATTCCCCACACTGTGTTTCATACTTGTCAATCATGTATTTTGTAACTGGAAGTTTGTTCCTTTTAATCTCCCTCAACTATTTCTATCCTCCCACCACCACCCTCCTGTCTGGCAATGCTGGTCTATACTCTGTATCTAGGACTCTGTTTCAGTTTTGGTATACTTTTCATTTGTTTGGATTTTAGTTTTCACATATAAGTGAAATCATCTTGTATTTGTCTTTCTCTGTCTGAATTATTTCACTTATAATAAACTCTAGTCCACACACATTGCAAATGGCAAGATTTGTTCTTTTTTTGGCTCAGTAATATTCCATTGTGTGTGTGTGTGTGTGTGTATACATATATATATATATGTATATAAATGTATATATATATATCATACCTTCTTTATCAATTCATCTATTGAAGGACACTTAAGTTGTTTCCATATCTAGGTTATTTAAATGATACTGTGATGAATAATGAAAAACGTGATGAAATAGGGGTGCAAATAAGTTTTTGAATTAGTATTTTTATTTTCTTCAGATAAATATCCAGGAGTGGAAATGCTAGATTTTATGGTAGCTTGATTAAGTTTTTGAGAAAACTCCATAATGGATGCACCAATTTATATTTCCATCAACAGAGCATCAGGGTTCCTGTTCCCTTTTCTCCACATTCTCATTAACACTTGCTATTTATTGCCTTTTTGATAATAACCATTCTGGCAAGTGTGAGGTGATATCTCATTAAGATTGTGATTCGTATTTGTCTGCTAGTTAGTGACCTTTAGCATCTTTTTATGTGCCTGTTAGCCCTGTGTATATCTTCTTTGGAAAAATATCTATGCAGAACTTCTGCCATTTTTAATCAAGTTATTTGTTTCTTGAATATTGAGTTATATGTGCTATTTATATATTTTGGATATTAACCCCTTATCAGTCATAATTTGCAAATATTTTCTCCCACTCTGTAGGTTGTCTTTTCATTTTATTGGTAGTTTCTTTTGCTGTGCAAAGCTTTTACATTTAATTAGGTTCCATTTGTTTATTTTTGCTTTTATTGCTTTTGCCTTAGGAGACAGATCCCCCTAAAATTATTGCTAAGGTTTACACAAAAGTGAGTTCTAGAAATTGTACGGTTTCAGGTCTTACATTTAGGTCTTCAATCCATTTTGAGATTATTTTTGTGTATGGTATGAACAAATGTTCTAAAATCATTCTTTTCCCAGCTAGTACCCTGTTTATGTATATTTGAATTGTAATAAGTCTATTATATTACAAATAATACTGCAGTGAATAGTCACATGCCTTTATAATTTGTGTCCTTTTTTAAAATTTTTCTTTCTCTCTTTCTTTTTTTCTCTCCCTTTCTTTCTGCCTTTGTCCCTCCATGTCTCCCTCCTCTCCTGCATGTCTGTCTGTCTCTCTTTCTTTTCCTTCTTTTCTAATAACCTCAGTAATATCAAAAGTCAGAAGTCATTACTGGTTTCTTGAAGTATGATGTAAAATAAAAGTTAACTCTCTAAAATTTCCTACTTTGAGACACCCACCTTTGATCTTGAGTTTTGGTAGATAGTTAAAATTAAATAATGAAATATTTAACTTAAAAGTCACATTGTTAGTATGAGCAATAGACAGCCTGCATGAGCGGTAATTACCAGGGGACAGGAGAGGGAAAGAATTGCTAAGCACAAAATGAAAAGGCAAGATGAGAAGGATTATAAGCAAGCAAGAAGCAGCCCTTATAGGAAAGGATATTTGGAAAGAAAGAATAGAACCACAGGATTAAAGCCCTAGTTATTTAACTAGCTGTATGCACAATATTTTGAGCAGAGGGCTAAATAATCAAAGATCTGGATAGCTCCTTTTTAATCTCTTTTTCTTATTGTGATATTTAAAAAAATATTTTTGTATTGCTCCTTTCTTGCTTTAATTTACACTGGACCAGATACCCTAACACTCTGGAGCCAGCCAAATTTTCCAAGGCTGATTTCAGGAATTATTTGTAATGTTCACAACAGGAGAAAACTAACATATGAAAGATACCACATTTGGTTTTTACTTTTAAACCTTGGAAGAGATATTGAAAATGAGATGGCTGATCACCTGTATCAATTTGAGGGAGAGCTGCTAGCCAAGAAACCGTCAGGGACTACTGGTCTACTCCCTCCCAGTCCACCATTTCATTCACACTTAATGGCTCTTACTGTGTGGAGAAGTTTCCTGATGTTGTTTTTCACTTGTCTGAGTGCATTTATACCAGTTTTCTGTGTCCTTATACTTCCCTAGCTATACTTTGTGTTCACTGTTTAAAACAGAACTCCTTATTTTAAATATCAGAACAATCTGGCAATACACAGATGGAGTATTAGCTGGAATGGACTCGGCTGAGTATTGATCTTCATCCCTGGGTGTGTCATTTCCGTGGAATATTCCAGAGGTGTGTAATGGTTTTCTCCAAAGCATTTCCCTGCTTGTTACCTTTTATTCAGTAGTCCTGTCTCTGCCATGCGACTGTGTGAACATATGGGCTTCAATGCTCTTTTCTTGTAGCAAATAGAGTAAAAGGTGACTGGAAAATCATTCTGAACAGACAAGCACACAATGCACCAGGTTAAATGAGTTTAGTGTTTTAATGCCATTTCTATTATATCGAAATAGGCTTGGCACTGGGGACTTTCTTTGCTTAGAAAAGACTGAGAGAATAGGGGTTTCTGTGCGTTTTCATCTGAGCAGAGGGGGGCCCACTGAATGCAGAACTGAGTCAGAGGGAACTGCTAACTGGAGATTGAGCTCTGACAATCAAGCCGCTTGCCAATAAATTTCAAACCCATCTATGCAAGTCATTCAATAACAGCAGACTCGCAAAGCAATTAAAATCAGCCCTTCCTGTTTAATTTCTGCAAAAAATGGGGCTGGACTGCCTGGAATAGTAAATGAGAGAGCCAGACTGACGTCTTGATGAACACCTGGTGCTTTCGCACAGATTTTTTTTTTTTCCCTCTGTAACTAAGGGGAGTGGACAAAATCTTTCTAGCAAAAAAAAAAGTAAAATGGGAGAACCTGATCAATCACCGTCAGTGTTTCAAACCAAATCAAATTTTCATTTTGCCACCCACAGCCACTTTCTTGTGAGCATTTTTTCCTTTTAACTGATTGCAAAGCAACATTATAGACATATTTATGTGTAGGAGAGTGAGTAAATTATTTTGTCACATGTAATCTAAGTTCACCTGTGTACCCTTCCACCCTCCCCTCACACAACCCTATTTTTCTATGCCTCTATCTAGTATTTCTTGCCACTAGTAACTTTTGGGTAAATGGGGGTTGAAGTGAGTGTGAGACGGTAAGATGTATGTAAGGCTATAATTCTGGATTTTTGCATTTATTTATATTGATCATTTGAGTGGGTAAATTATTTTGCACGTAAACATTTAGCATATATTCTCTGAGGTTTGCATTTTGTATTTCTACACTCATAATTCAGTTATGCATGTGGTCAGGTTGTTCTCCATGGGCTCCACAGGAAATAAGCCTGCTGATCAGTCAAAGATTGAGTATATCTTAAAAATAATGAATTACGATCAAGTTTGTGAGAGTGAAGGAAACACTGCAGAGAGTGACAAGTCAGGAGACAACTGCTCAGAAATGTGAGTTTCTGGTGATAGAGGCTGAAACTAAGGCATTGTTGGGGAGTGTGGTAAGGAGGGGACAGTTACTGATTTGGTAAGGTGGCCAAATTACCAGGACCTGGTCATCAATTTAATGTGGAGGCTGAGATTAAGAGAGCAAGTTAAACCTCCCCAGGATGGGCTTACCCATCCAGTTCTCAGAACCCACTGTGTGTCCCTCTGTCTCTGCATTTATTACTTTAAAATGATCTCCTCATACTGATGTTCCCCTCCAGACTCCAGAACAGCTCGTGGATAATCCATATTCAATCATATTTGTATCTCTGACATCTGGCACTTACTTTATGTCTTGAAATGAATTAAAGTGGTTGCTTCTCTAAATTAGAGCTCCAAGAACGGTGGTGCTAATAATATATTTATACTACTTTAAAATTATGTAAGAGCTATCTGCAACTGGATAATATATAATATATTGTGGGTATTATGTAAGAACAAAGTATGGGGTTAGACTATTAAACTTGTCACTAAGAGATGGGAGCTTCTGGCTCCGTCAGCTCCCGAGTTAAATATTGAACACCCTTGGTCTCTCTCTGCTTATAGAGTTGTTAGTCTGAGGTTTGGCTTTTACAGTTTTAAGAGTCATACTTTTGTAAAGATGCCACATATGTAAAAGTAACCAGGAAACGAGGTAAATTTTACATCTTTATACTTTAAATGAGATGCAGTATAGACCATGCTTTAAACAAATTCTCAGAATATAAACAAATAATTAGAGTGGAAAATCTGATCAAGACAACATGTCTAAAAATGAATACAAGTGTAGAGTAACGTCAGAGTATGGGAAGGCATCTACAGTTTGTACAAAGCTTATCATTGAAGATTCAGCATTGGGTGCTTACCTTTATTATGTGTATTCAGATTATGTTTGGCTATGATTTAACAGCAATTCAAAGCAAGGTGGCTTCAGTAATATATGAGTTTGTTTGCCTGTTATGTACAAGCCTGGAAGTTGTCAGCTTAGGCTAGAAAGCTGGTTCTTCTCAGGGACTCAGGCTCTTTCAAGCTTTCCATCATCGCCAGGGTGTGCCCTTATACTCATAGGGTCCAAGATGGCATCTCTTGGTTATATCCAAGAATCGAGGAGAAAAAGAAATTTCAAAAGACAAACATCAGTTGACCTTTAACTAAACCTGCAAACTAAACTAAAGCCTGTTACACAAATATTTTTGCATAATATAAAACCCATAATATAGCTACAAATAGTCACATGGAAACAGATGAATTTCTGTTCTGTTTCATAAACAGATGAACTTCCTTGAACACATGGAAGATGTGAAGAACAAGTATAACAGCATAACTTTTTTTTCCCAGAATCTCACACTTTGGTGACCCCAGTATTCATGTGCAGCATTCTTTGCACACAGAGAGTGTACTCAGCATTTTAGAAGAAAAAGAAATTACCAATCAATTCTCATCCAGTTTCTGCCTCCAGCTCAAAGCTCAGAGTTTTGGGGGGCACCGCATGTTTCTTTCTATTAGATGTGAATGTGGTTTCTCATGGTCCAGAGACCTCTAAAGTAAAGAACAAAACATCTTTTTATCACCACACCCATCCTACCCAGGATGTGGGTGATGGCAGGGTAAGAATAAGAAATAACTGCAATGAAAACTTCCACCTGGAAAAGAGGATAAGCATCTGGCATTCCTCGTCCACAAAACTATCACAGCTTACTGGGCAGAAGGGAAATACTTGTTTTTATAGTAGTACGACTTATACTGTGAGTTCACCCAGAAGCTTCTAGTCCTACTCTGTGGGGAATATATTCTTGTTCATTGTCTGCCATGACTTCCTGGCTCGCTTTTCTGGATTGTTAACTCCATGTATTTTTACCTCTGTAGGCAAAACCGAAGTTATCGTTGAAGAGTATTCACTTCTGGAACCTTAACAGCTTTGACTGTCTCCTTCCTGCTGGAGCAAAATTGAGGCTCTAAGAGTTGCATTAGAGGCTTTTATGATATGCAGGCTTTTATCGACCAAGGCTATGGTTTTGTTGGCAATGTAATTCCCGCTAAACCTGAGAAGGCATATTTACAAATAACCATAGCCAAGATGTTACTTACACTTACTTTTAAGCTTTACATTTCTTATATGTATATATTTTTTTCCTTTTGGCATCAGTGGTAAGGTAGCAGCTTTAACTTGACCTTTGCTATTGCGCTATCTCCCTGTTTGATCGACATTAGTGGAATTGTCTTGAAAACAAAAAAAAGTTTGGGAGCAATAGTTATCTCCTGCTAAGTATTCTTCTTCCCTGACATTGTTTTATGTGTGTTTCACTTTGGAATCCAGAAGCAGTGAAACCTTTCAATCCCCCAGGATTTCAAATGAGTTTTAGAAATATTTAATCCTGTCCTCACCACCTTTTAAGGATACTTTCCCATTGCATCCATTAGCCAAGCAACAAGGGTTAAAAAAACAAGCAAAGAGCATGTAACAAATGCCTCAGGTAAATTTCCCAGAAGCTGGTATTTCAAGTTTGTGAGAATATTCCATTGGTCAGAACATAGTCGTGTGGCCTCAGTGTAGTGGAGGCTGGTAAATGTAGTCTTCAGTCTCACTGACCACGTCCTGGTTAGACCTTCTTACCATTGTGGAAAAAAAAAGAAATAATACATATTGTGGAAGAAAGCCTTCTCTGCCATATTAAATACGTCACCAATGGCACCAATCAGTTTCTTCTGATTGTCGATTATGGCTTCATCCACTATATTCTGAATTGTAAAGTTTAATTACTCAATTCATTATAAACAAAATCGTGTATCTTCAGGCACGTGTAAGTGAGTAAGAGCAATAATTTCATTTCTAAGCCAATAGCTTACTCTTATAAGCATCAATTATTTCATCTTCTGAAAAAGAAAAACAAAGCAAAACAAGAGCCTTTTATCCCCACTCAGTGCAATAACACAATTCTTTCTATTTGGACAAGAATCCGACTGGAAATCAGCCTGAGGCATTTCATCTTCCATGTGATTGATCAACTCCCATTTTGTATTTTTCCTATCTCTGCCCTTAAACCCCGATGCATTTCATCATCCTGTGTACCACATGGGACTCCCTATCATCTCACTTTCTGACTGATATTGCTCAACAGGAGAGATTCCCTGCTGTTATCTTTTTATAGGAACACCTATTACTCTGCTAGAAAGGGCAGAATGTACAAATCTTATTTTTCTTACTTTCACTTCTGAACAGGTCACGAAATTTCTAATATGATGAACACTTGACATTTCCTCAATTTTAAACTGGCCATCATTTATAATATTTCTATCAGGAGTTTAGATCTGTCAGAGACTTTCACAGAGAAGTATTAGAAAAAAAAATAAAAGAGAACTGTTGGTTAGTGCTTCCAGAAAGCCATGTATTATAACAGGATATAATTAATCTAAGCAACTTTTCACCGTGATGGTCAAGTGGAAATCACTAACACCAAGCATAAACCGGAAAACTAAGGGATCTGTGCTGTAAGTCATTTCATCTAATGAACAATCTGTCTGGAACTGGGAACATTATTACGACACTCAGATCAGTGTTTGGAACATATTTATCCAAACTTTAACTCAAACGACTGAAATTCATTTTCAGCTCAACTGTTTCTAACGCTATTAGGTGTCACAAAAAATACAAGAGAGATATTTTTGGTTTCGCTGGTACCTGTGACTCCTTCCATCTTGATAAGTCTTAACACACTATGTGCTTTCCTACGGAGTAAAAAGAGAATTCTAGTGGGCTGATAATTGTTAGAAGAATTTCTTTTTATGCTTTAGATTATCTACTTATTTTCTGGTTAAAAGAGAGATATCTCTTTCATAGAACGAGGTTCACAATGTATTTTTTCCCAATATTCTTTGTTATTTCAAACCTTGATCTTTCAGGCTATGATCATCGTGTCTTGCCTTGGCATTGAGCTTTGTCTTCTGAAGAGCTGGAAATATTTACTTTGCACATAAGTTGGGGATGATAACCAAATCAGAAATAAATAGTTAGTACTTGACTCTGTCATTCTCTGACATAAGTAGTCTGTAGAACTGACAATGTAGATAATTTATTTTTATGTGTTATTTGCAATATACCCTACAGTACTGTTATAATAATCAATCCTGTTGTTTGAACATCTTATGCCAATTGTCATCATATTTACATATGTTCAAAATACACCTAAAATTTAAGTAGACAATGTCATTGTTGTTGTATTGGCTGAAGACATAGCTTTTTCTTTCTTTATGTATTTCTAATCACAGAATAATGACTCTAGTGTATAGAATCACAGTCAAACAGAAAGATAATTTCTTAATGCTTCAGTCTGTGTACTTTAATAAAGTAGGTTAGACAGGGATTTCTTCATGGGTCGTGTTCAGATTCATGACATAGGCTGCCCAAGAGATCGAGGAGAACTGTTCTGACAGGAGTTCTACAAAGTGAGGCTTTGAAATTAGTTGCTTTGAAGATACAACCTAGGGTGTGTGCTCAGGCACTGAGGTACAGAAAAGATAATATTATTGGTAGGAGTCTTCAGGGATGGGGTTCATATATTATTTATCTTTATATAACTGATTTAAATTTTAGCTCAGTGCCAAACACTGAGTGTGGCCTCAATGACAGTTTGATGACAATACAACTGAAGATCTGGGTGTGTGTATGTGTGCACATGTCATTTTTGAGCATGTTAACAAAGTTGCATATGTAACTCATTGTGAGACATATCACCCAGATGTGATTCTATTCAGCTATATTCCCATTATAAGATTGCGTACAATTTTCTCATCTTGACTGAGGGTAAGCTTCAGCCTTGATCTTGGTCAAACTGCCAATATTTGAATTGAAATCACATATTTTTAGCTCTGCATTTATTTTCACCCAGATAGCTAACTTTTCTGTATAGAAGATTCTCCAAGAGAATTACATTTCAAAAGAAGATCCGGCAGGTTCTCTTACATCAATCGCTTAAGGGTTGCACTGTAAGAAGCAACAACCTCTCCTCCATCTCCTCAGCAGCCGCAATACAGCAACTGTGCGTGAGTGCATCTCCATCCATGTTGGTCAGGTTGGTGTCCAGATCGGCAATGCCTGCTGGGAGCTCTACTGCCTGGAACACGGCATCCAACCTGATGGCCAGATGCCAAGTAACAAGACCATTAGGGGAGGAGACGACTCCTTCAACACCTTCTTCAGTGAGACAGGCGCTGGCAAGCATGTGCCCAGGGCAGTGTTCGTAGACCTGGAACCCACAGTCATTGAAGAATTTTGCACTGGCACCTACTGCCAGCTCTTCCACCATGAGCAGCTCATCACAGGCAAAGAAGATGCTGCCAATAACTATGCCTGTGGTCACTACACCATTGGCAAGGAGATCATTGACCTCGTCTTGGACCGAATTCAGAAACTGGCTGACCAGTGCACAGGTCTTCAGGGCTTCTTGGTTTTCAACAGCTTCAGTGGGGGAACTGGTTCTGGGTGCACCTCCCTGCTGATGGAACATCTCTCTGTCGATTATGGCAAGAAGTCTAAGCTGGAGTTCTCAGTTTACCCAGCACCCCAGGTTTCCACAGCTGTAGCTGAGCCCTGCAACTCCATCCTCACCACGCACACCACCCTGGAGCACTCTGATTGTGCATTCGTGGTAGACAACGAGGCCATCTATGACATCTGTCGTAGAAACCTTGATATTGAGCGCCCAACCTACACAAACCTGAATAGGCTGATAGGTCAAATTGTATTCTCCATCACTGCTTCGCTGAGGTTTGATGGAGCCCTGAATGTTGATCTGACAGAATTCCAAACCAACCTGGTACCCTATCCTTGCATCCACTTCCCTCTGGCCACACATGCCCCTGTCATCTCTTCTGAGAAAGCCTACCATGAACAGCTTTCTGTAGCAGAGATCACCAACACTTGCTTTGAGCCAGCCAGCCAGATGGTGAAATGTGACCCTCGCCGTGGTAAATAGGTGGCTTGCTGCCTGTTGTACCGCAGTGACATGGTCCCCAAAGATGTCCATGCTGCCATTACCACCATCGAGACAAAGAGCATCATCCAATTTGTGGACTGGTACCCCACTGGCTTCAAAGTTGGCATTAATTACCAGCCTCCCACCATGGTACCTGGTGGAGACCTGGCCAAAGTACAGCAAGCTGTGTGCATGCTGAGCAACACCACAGCCATTGCTGACACCTGGGCTCGCCTGGACCACAAGTCTGACCTGATGTGTGCCAAGTGTGCCTTTGTTCACTGGTACATGGGTGAGGGCACGGAGGAAGGAGAGTTTTCAGAGGGACATGGCTGCCCTTGAGGATTATGAGGTTGGTGTAGATTCTGTTGAAGGAGATGGAGAGGAAAAAGGAGAGGAATACTCAAGTTAAAATGTCACAAAGGTGCTGCTTTTACAGGGAAGCTTGTTCTGTTTTAAACATTGAAAAGTCATGGTTTGATCAGTTAATTTGCATGTAGCGGTGTGTACTCTCATGTACAAGTACTGACCTATGCTTTAAAACAGAACACTTTATTACAGGTCCAAGCTATCCATTTCTCTGATGGATTTGAATAAAGTATTCCCTGTCTTAAATGAAAAAATAAAAATAAAAATAAAAAGAAGATCCTCAGAAAATCTAAACGTCAGTGTGAAAATCTGTAACTATTGTTGCTACGACTACTGTCGTATGTTTGCTGTTACACTTTTCTTATCTTCATATATTATGCACATTTTTCTCTACTAATTCAGAAAATTTATATACGTTTCACCTCTGGCACATTGTGTTTGGCACACTCTATTTATCCTATTTGGAGATTAGTTTCCTCAATGCTACAATAAGGAATAAACTTTGCTATCATGCACTTTCTTATTTTCCCCCTTTCAGTCATTTTCCAAGGCTCTTTTTTTATCCCCATAGTCTTGAGTATCTTATGACAGGTCTAAAAGCATCTGGTTCATTCGTAATTCTTAAAATTAGCCATGTGGCCATGGGACCAAAGACCTCACTGGTGACATTGTTTTGCTTCCCACCCTGGCTGTACTGAATAAAAGTGATAAGAATACATGAAACAGGTCTTTTAGGTCAACACTAACCTCAATCTTCTATCATATCTGATCTCTCCACTAAAAATCTTAGGTCTGTGTTATACCCTCTGTTTCTTCCTCAACTAAAGGGAAGATTTATTTAACTTGTCTTAGGGGAAAGAATATACTTTCAGTTAAGTTCTATTTGGAAACAGAAATCATTTCATTCTTCTATTCTCCTTTAAGCCTTCCTCACTTATCCTATGAAGATTGTCCTCATTCATATTTAAAAAGCGATGCTGAATGCTCAAACAGCAAAACACTTTTCCTAAATATGATATATGGCATATTTTCACTGATCAAAATATCAGTCAACTCAGTGGTAAAGTAGAGCATAGTGGTGTGGATTAAACAAAAGGAAATACCATGTATGAAACACACAGAAGTGAGCACGGAGCCATATTAAGTACAATGGCAGCTGTTATTTACAAGTGGATTAAAGGAATTGTTCGTCAAAAACAAATGCTGTCAAGTAAAGTTTCACAGGATTATCTACAAATACACTTTCATTCGCATGCGTGTGTGTGTGTGTGTGTGTGTGTGTGTGTGTGTGTTGGTTGATGGTTGTGAATGACAGGAAGATATTTCAGTTAATAATATACTCATTTTCAGGTTTAAGGATAGGACATTGATAAGTCATTCATGGTGGCTAAGAAGAATTTTCCTGCCATGTTCAAAACTTGCATTCTTGCATGTGTCAAGACTTCCACTGAAGTAAAAGCTAATTTATGGTCTTGACATCTCCACTTCTCTTTAAATACTCCTGTGACGGGTTAGGCACATATTAAGTCCTAACTTCGTGCAGTTTAAATGATTTTACATTTGACACGTTGAAATGCGTGGCAACAGTACACCAAAAGGATCTTATAAACTGCTGCTCCAGAATCCTTAAATGTTCTGAGGAATTAGTTTTCACTGTGGAAGCGCAAACTTATTTTACCTGAGACTCTTTTCTGTTTTTGTTCCTTGTTCTTCTATCCATATGCCTTTGAGGCAAAATGTGTAACATCATTACTTTTTTTTTACCAAGAAAAGTTGGTTTAATCTTCTAATTTGTTAAGTTTGTCCAGGGAGTCTTATGTATACACGATCTCTGTTTTCCACAAGAATTTAGATTAAGTTGACTTTGGGTTGATTTTATGTCTCCCTTCTCTTTATCCTATGTTTCTTATTTATCACAAAGCTCTATGTCTCCTTCCTTTGAAATTTTCCTTGAGCCTCAGCTTTCATGACTTTTTAATTGGCAATCTTCTGGTTAGGGATCTAATCATTTTGTACCACTGTATGAAACAAAACTTCCAAAATTTCTTCACTTCTCTCATGTATACTTTTTAATTGCCTCATGTATTTTTGTAACATGAATTTTCTTAAATGTATCTTTCATTGCTTTTTTAAGAAACTAAAATCATTCCATATTTCGTATTCTATATACCCCGAAGGATTCTATGTGAATTTCAAGGCCCTGAATTATTTTATTTCCACAATTGCTGCTTTCCTCCTACTTTACAGCATCCATATCCATTCTAATAAGGTGGAGCTCATTAGTTATCCACATTGGCCCATTGCAGACATTGGCCAAATACTCTCAATCCTGATCACTTATCCTGGGTATGTTGCTGAAAGATCGGCCCCCGTCCCTGACAAGCCAAATAACCCAGAGACTGGGTCTTGGAGTTTGGAAGAAAAGAGGCAGCTTTATTGCTTTGCTGGGCAAAGGGGACTCACAGCAGGCTGGTGCCTTCAAAACTGTGACAGCACCTTGGGGATGGGGTGGGGTGGTTATACAGTCGTAGCTCAAACAATAAAGCACCGATAACAATCAGCAGAATCATTTTCTTGTCATAAGGTTTAGAATGGCACCATGGTGTCTTCAGGTGACCAGTTCTGTAGAGGTTAGTGACTGTCAATTTTCCAAATCTTTCATCTCGCAAACGCCTGTGGCGTGGTTCTTTTTTATAATTTAGCCAATTTTGTAGGGTTACAGTTCCGTGCTCTTTTTCCTGGAGAACAACTCAGGAGCTAAGCATGATTATAACTTTTGATTACTGGAATAAAGTACAAACAGTAAGATCAATAGCTTTAGTTTTAACAATGGGCCTGGAGCTGTGAGTAGTAACCGGTCGGTCAGGTTTGTTGATCATCCTAAGGGCAAACAGAAAGGTAGGAATTTGTTAGCCTAAGTGTGGCCATTTTATTATTCCTCCTGCAGGTACTTGTAAATTTATTTCCCAGGCTCTTTTGCAGTTAGATCCAGGTCATGTGAAAGGATTTCGTTAACTGATGTATCTAAATATATGTACAATAATATGATGTATCTAAATATAATGTATCTAAATATGATGCAAAGTAATTTGAGTTTTGACCTTTATTACTTCCCCAGAGATCTTGGCTAATTTTCTCTCACCCATGCTGCTGGAAATAAAGAATTCGGAAATGATGGTATGACGTGATAGAGGAATTTGACACCTTCAGTTAACTGGTCTGAAGAGAGATGTCTCAAAGCTTCATCTGACATATAGAATTGTGATTAAATGAGAAATAAACTTTTATTCAGAAAAAACACTGATTTTTGTTGTTGTCAAAGCTGCCAGAAGTGTCCCCCTTGCCAATGTCGTGTTAAATCCATTTCTTGGCTCCTATTAGTCCCTGCAGTAGTCATGCTCTTGGATGGATTGTTTAATGCTTTTATTTATTCATTCATTCATTCATTCATTCATTCATTTGCTTGGCTGCCTTTTAGACAATGGACAATCTGAGAGAAGTGTCTGTGTTTTAACTTCAGACATATAATAGTTTCTCTCTATTTTGCTATAGATACTAATTAATTAACTCAGAACAAACGAAACTAAATAAATCTCAAGGTCAGTTCAGGTCAGTCCTGATGTAACCAGTTTAAATATGGACAGATGTAGACAGCAAGTGCTTTCAGAGTTTGGAGAACATGAAACACAGGACAGAAATCTCTGAGGGAGGAAGACAAATGAAGGATGTCCTAGGGTTGCCCTGGTGTGGCACTTGGAGAGCATTTCCAGGTGCAGAGAGTCAACAACAGGTAGAGCCTCATCATCTTCCTGAACTATGGAAAGAAAGCTGGGGTTTAGAACACACAAAGCATCTAGAATTTGCCTGCAGCAGCAGAGCACAAGAGAGGAGAGATTAGGAAAGAGAGAGAGAAACATCTGTGGAGATCTCTGAAGAGTACCTTTCAAGTCTTCAGCTGAGTACTCAGAAGAACATGTCTGTAAAGAACCATCCGAAAGAACAATCTTTGAGGCTCAAATGAGGCCAGGAAGAATTATTGTTCTTAACAATCAAAGTGGAAAAGACTTGTAATTCACATGTCCTCAGAGTATACTGAAGGCTCTTGTCTCATTAGTGGATAAAAAGTAGCCCTAAACTGAATGTTGCTGTGGTCCTGTCTAAAAGACCCTAAATAATTGCCTCAAAAGCTCAAACTCTTTCCTAGTAACTCAACTGCATCCAATAAAAAAAATTAAAAAAAATATTTAAAGTTATACAATAATATTCAGCATCCAAAACCATAAAATTTTCAGTAGCTGGCATGCAAAAAAAAAAAGGCACTGCTCATACAAAGAAACAGGTAATTACAAATTGTAAAACAGAGAAAAATCAATTGAAACTTATCCAGAAGTAATTAAGATAATAGAATGTGTATTCAAAGACATTACAGTTCATCATAATTATATTCTAAATATTCAAGAAAATACATGAAAATTAAAACATATTAAATTGAGATATGAAAGATATTTGTAAAAACTCAATTGATAATTCTACGGATTTTTTTTAAATCTGAAATTTGGAAAGCTACTGGCTTGTGTTTACAAAGTTAGTTTAGACACAACAGAATAAAGTCTAATGAACTTCAAAATATAGAAGTAGAAACTACTTAAAGTGCATCACAGAAGAATAATGACAACAAATTTAAATACAGTATCAGTTAGCTCTGAGCCTAATATGTGTATAATTGGAGTTCTTGAAAGATGGGGAAGGGAAGAAGGGATAAAAAATTACTTTAAGAATCATTTGAAAATATTTAAAATTTAAGAAAAATATAAACTTCATAGTCCAAAAATCATCTGAAAATATTTAAGATTTAAGAAAAATATAAACTTCAAAGTCCCTAAGCAAAAAAGACAGTAAGAATGTTACATTGGTGTATATCATAATCAAATTGTGTAAAGTCAATAATAAAGAGAAAAATTAAAAACAATTAAAGAGCAGTTAAAGGAACACAAACAAGAGTAGTAGCAAAGTCTTGTCAGAACCATGCAAGCCAAATGAGTGAAACAACATATTTAAAGCACTGAAGGAAAAAAAAAAAAGTAGGAATGCAGAATGATCTTGCCAGCAAGAGAATAAAATAAAATAAAATAAAAATAAATATACACATATATATTTAAGAAAAGGCAAAATAAAAATTTCAGAAATACAAAAGCCAAAATAACTTATAGCCCTATATTTGCACAAAAGTTCCATTGCATATACAAAAACTTCTTTGTAAACTTGGAGAATGAAGCAAGAAAAAATACATATTTTGTATCTTAAACTTGTCCTACACAGTATGTTATGATTTTTCTCTTCATAAGCTGACTAAAAAAGAAACAATATTCTAACTGTATTTTAACTAAATATAGTTAAACCTAATTTAGTTAAAAATAGTATACATTTTATTTTTAAATTCATGACTTGAAGAAAAATGTATACTCTTTAACATATCTTGGCTTGAGTAAAAGTCAATTTTCTTCTTTTCTTCTAGTAGTAATTTTTTTTAATGAAATACTTTTTGAATTAATAGTATTTAGAATAATAATTTTCTATACTCTTTGGAGAAAATAAGCCAGTCAGTGAAAAGACTCCCTTATTTTGTGACCACTTCGGAGTAAACTGAAGCATCTGAAGCCAATCTTTGTGATGAACAAAGAAGAGGAGTGATGGAATGAGAGCCCTGTAACGAGACAGACATCTGGGAAGTGGACATCTTGCTTCTGTCAGATGATGCTTTTGGACTCATCAGGGCCATGATGATTTCCTCAAAAGGGAAAAATCCAGATAACCAAAAAATGAAGGCCACTACAATAAAACAACAGTAACTGTCACAGATACAAATCGCAGGTGCGGTACACATGATACTGGCTCACAGAAACTGATCATTCCCATTTCCTCCAACTACACCATTCAATGACATCACATCAATAGCTCAAAATCACCCACAGTTGGAGTGGTTATACCACAGACACTGTCAAGTATTACAAGTTAGTTTTTTTCCGCCTTAGGAGTGTAGTTTGTTAAACATTTGCCAGCATACGGCTGGTTATTGGCTCATAATGTGAATGGGCACAGTGACACCTATGACTCAACACAGAGAAACAGCCCAGAAACTACACCCCAGCACTTACTATATAGTGGTATTTTCTTCTTTATTTTGAAAACTTGGATATGATGCTTAATATGTGCTATGCAATGTTCTAAGTACTTAACAAATACTAGTTCACGAAATCCTATGAAATAGATAATACAGGTAGAAGGATCAAATGTTAGTAATTGTTGTGGTTAGCTTTACTCATGGAGCTTAAAATATAATTGCAAAATAATGCTATGAAAACATGTATGTGTATGTGTTTATGTGTATATATATATATATTTAGTTTTTCTCATAAACCTTGAAATCATGAGGACGAGATGCCTAAGATAGAACTCGAATTTCCTAGCCCTGGAGAGAATCATGCTTGCTTTGCCCAGGAAAAGGAAATTGCCACTGTTATTTACAATTTTCTATTTTTTTTTCCACACTAGTAAGATATTGATTTAGCTGACAGAATTTTCTTCCTCTCTTAATCAGAAAGAACAGAATCCTTATGTGAACTATGAGGTTCATAGAGAGAGATGACCTGAAGGGTCAAAAAGCTGCCTTAGATTTGAGAGCTGAGGTGTTTGTTCTGCAGATTAACCTGGTTAGTGCTCAAAATTTAGTGTCCCCGCTGAGTTTCACATGCTGATATTGGTATGAGATAGTCTCGAAAGATGACTTTTTTTTATTATGGCTTTAGCCATTGTATATCTGATCCCCCCAAAAAGTGGCTTTACAATTATTTTCAAATTTGGTTTCTTTTCCCAAGGTATGAGTCTCTTTCATTGACATTCACTTCATCTACTCAATGATGTATTGGGAAAATCTTTTAATATAAAAAAATTTTAACTTGTTTTCTGGTCTCAAAGCCAGTTTAAAATTTAGAGAGAAAATATGTGGATTAAAAGATAGTAGATTATTTGAGAAGATAATGTGAGCTCAGTTAATCTGAAGCGGGTATACACAAACAGGAGCCCATTAAGAATGACGAGTTATTAATTAGCATCTACCAGGCACTTGTCATAAAGGGTGTAAGACATTTCCACTAAAGGTGAATGAGACTGGCCTCTGGCTTTGAGAAATTTAAACATTGGCATGCATATGAAATTGAAGTTAATGTTCCTAAAATATTTCCTCCCTGATAATTCATACACTATTGTACCTGGGTAGGGGTTGTGAACCATTGTGTGCTCTCAGAAACAGATCAGAAAGGGTTCATAATCCCTAGCAAGGGAATTTTCCCTTGCACGAGTACAATGAGATTGTATCTAGACCTTTGGCCAAAGGAATGGGGATATTCCACTCCAAGCTTGAATTTGTGAATCATTTAAGTCCTGCTAACCTAATCCTTCCTTATCTTCCCATTCACCCAGGTACTCAACTCAAAACTCAAAAGCTATCCTGGATTCCTCTCTTGCTCTCAGTATTCTACGAGCAATAATCGTTAGTCCAGCTCTGACCTCAGAATGAATCCTGAATCCATATCTGGGTCACCATCTCGAGTTCTCTGCTGCTCTGGTAGACCTACTTGCTGCTATCTTACCAGCACCTTACAAAGTCCCTGGCACATGTCAAGCTATTGTAGTGTGCTAAAGATTAAAAGACTAAAGAAACACTGATTAAGAAAAGAGGGAAGAAAGCGACCAACTCACTTGGAGGACTGTAGCAATTTGCAGTGCCGTAAAGATAGTTGGTTTTAAACCTCAGGACACAAAATTCTAGGTTTCTATTTCTTGATTATTTTTTCCACAATGTATTCTATTGCATTCTAAATGTGAAGGAAAGAAAACACCGAATCTGTTGTTCAACTTTCACATCATTGATGCCTAGTTTTAAATTCCATATAATTGATTATCCCTAAGAGGGGGGAAAAAACCCAAAACAGTCTCACAGATTAAAGTTACCAGATTTAATAAACATGAATATAGACACCAAGTAAAATTTGAATTCAGATAAACAACAGGTGTTTTTTTTTTAGCATAAGTAGTATTTACTAACCCAAATATTGCATGAAATATACTTGTAACAAAAACTATTCACTAATTATACACTTATGAACACCCTTAAAATTGATAAACTTCTATGGTCTTTTTTTTTTTAATGTAATTTTCAGAAATGAATACTGTGAATGTGTAGAAAAATCAGAAAATGTTTCTTGAATAGTACAGAACTGCAGAATGAATTTTTAGAAAAATGAACATGATTTGATAAAGATGACAGTGACAGTCTTAGCCACAGCATTAATACGGGAATGTCGCACATGATATTCTTGTACAGCTGGTCTTTTTGGAGAGAGAGTTTAACACTGGAGAGTTTGGGGAGTAGTAGGAAGAACTAAATTGTAAAGGCTCTTCATTACAGGCATGGAAGTGTGAGATTTAGCCCTGGGACAATTAGCATCTACCAGAAATTGTTGGTGAATGAAAGCAAATAATAACACATTAAGAAATTTTATTCTGAAGGTTGTGTTTAGAGATAAATTGAAGAGCAGGAAAAAGTAAGACACTACTTCGATAATTTTGGCTTGAGAGAGATGGAGGGTGATGGCAGGAAGTTTATATTGTGAGATGCATGAGAACTGATGCTGGATTCCATCTGGGAATTGAGAAGGAGAGCAAGAAAGAGACATTTCCAAAGCTTTGCGCCTGGTAGATCAAAAGAATTATAGTGCCACTGATGTGAGAAATCTAATTTTAGACGGATGATAATGAGTTCAATTTTAGCTAATTTGAATTTAATAATTCAAATAGGCA
Source organism: Camelus dromedarius (assembly GCF_036321535.1). Lineage (NCBI taxonomy): Eukaryota > Metazoa > Chordata > Mammalia > Artiodactyla > Camelidae > Camelus > Camelus dromedarius. Next base: position 66,242,625 of record NC_087447.1, read on the forward strand.
AATGGTAATATTTGAGGTCTGGGCCAGAAATGTTGGGGAGGAGTAAGCTGTGGTTCATTCCCCAGACAGAGTGCTCCGGCTTTGCCCAGCCCGACCTGGTGCTTGGAGCCGGCTTGGGGTGCAACAGGTCCTGAGAGAGTCCCGCCACGGTGACAGCCCAGGTCCCAGACGGAAACACAACCACCTTGATCCCTGCAACCCCAGCAACCTGGCCTCAGCACCGGTCCACACCATACCAAAGCCTGGCACTAGGTCTGGGACAAACATAAGGGAAAAAGGGATGAAACTCTGGGCTACTTCTGGGCAAAGCTGCAGACACGTGCACCGGCGGTGCCTAGGTTTGCTGTGACCGCATGGACCTCACTTGCTCCAGCAGTCACCACGTTTGGGGCAGGGCACATACTCAAAGGCAACAGGGCCAGGTTGACCTCAACCCGCAGGGCTTCTACTCCAGCAACTGGAGAGCAGACCCCATCACCAGGGCTGTGACATCCACAGAGCAGAGGAAGTCCTACCTAACATCAACCACAGGCTCTGAACACCACATCACCAACCACACCCCAGTCAAGGGGATAAAGGCCAGCATGCTCTGAGGAAAGAGGTGACTCACATCTATGCCAAAATCAGTCTTCACACCAAAAATACTGGACCCACACAGCCCACAAAGGGACACTCCCACATAAAAACTGTCCTTCAAGACCACAACAGAGAACTCTCTCTCCTAAATTCAGTTTCTTTTCTTTTCTTTTTTTCCTTTTTTTTGCTTGTGGGAGGCAGGGAGGTAATTAGGTTTGTTTATTTATTTATTTATTTATTTATTTATTTATTTATTTATTTATTTTATTATTTTTTTTTTTAATGGAGGCACTGGGCATTGAACCCAGGACTTCATGCATACTAAACATGTGCTCTACCACTGGAGCTAGACCCTCCCTTCTTCCTCTCCTAAATTCATAGAGATAAAGTTAAGTAACATGAAAAAGCAGAAGGACTACCCCCAATTAAAAGAACAAGAGAAATCCCCTTAGAGAGCCAACAGTGAAACAGACTGCACCAGTCTACCAGCATGTATGTGAACCTATAATGTAATTTTCCATCCAGATAATTCTTGATTCTGGGGAGATAACACCAATAAGATAATCTCCTTTCACATATAACATAAAGATAAGAACAAAAGGTTGTAGCAGGTTTCCTTTGGGATTGCACAAAGCTGTCTTTTATTTGTCATCTCATTTTAGAATATACCCTTCTTAAAGGCAGGGAGCATATAAATCATTTAAAAAATTACCCCTATCATGTCTAGAAAAATCATGAACAGGTAATAAAATATATTCGCTAAATGTGTAATTATTAATCTAATTTAATATGAAAAGATAATTATTTTTTAAGTTTTTCATTAACTTTTACCCAGATTGTCATTATTTTGCAAATTGATGATTTGTTTGAAATAGTTTCAGAAATACATTTAAATCATCAGGATTTAAGAAGGAAAATCCAACATTAAAACATACTTTTCAGAATAAAAAGTAAAACTTTAAAATGTGAGGATATATTTCTTGAATTATATTTGTTTTATAATCAAATTTCATAGCAAAACATGTTTAACATGTTATTTTAAATGGCATCTATTAATTTAATTACAAGCAAGAAAAAACAATAGCAGATACTCTGATATTATCATAAAATAACAATTCTCAGAATTTTTGATTGTTGGTAAAACTGCATTAAGTATATAATTTTTTTTTTTACTTTTTTGTCCTGATCTGAGAAGAAAATGGTTTTTTATGGATATAGCATTACCATGCTACTGGGAGAAAAAAAGCAATTAGTCTCCATGGTTTCTGTTAATTTAGATGTGAAAATCACATTTATGTGCTCATAAAAGGAAAATAATTATTTTCTTTATAGAGAATACTTTATAATTGAAAGGAAAATTCCAAGCTCTTATATTAGACTTTCATTTCAAATTGCTAAGGCCACTTTAAGAAGTGCCTCTCTCAGCCAATCGCAGGGTTATAGCTAATGTGCAATAATTTTTCCTCTGCTTTTACGTCACCACCTTCATCATTTGCCTAAAGCGAGATGAGAAGAAACTGACTAAAACAATGAGTTAACTCTCACTTTCCTGAAACCAGGCATTCCAAGCTTAAGCCGACTACATAGGATATATTTGGCATTAATTGTTGAGTACTCTGTATGTCAAAGCCAGCACAAAACCTTCTAATGTGAGTTGCTATGGTGATTGCCTTTCAAAAAAAAAAAGTGAATTACAGATTAAATACTTTCATAAAACAAACACATGGTTAACACAAACTACAGGTGCCCTGCAGCTCAGCAATTTAAACACCTCTTTCTGAAACTTTTTAAAAACTTCGCTTTTGAAAAGCACATCTAATAATAAACCCATCCCATCGTTGCTCGCCCCTCTTGTCTATTAAGGTCAATGCGTTTCCCTCAGGGGAGAATCGTCCTTGCCAGGTTCCAAAGGAAATTACAGTCAGAAAGCTGGAAAGGCAGCACAAGAGGAGTTTTCACGTCCTCCTCAGACTCCGATGGCTCCCTGTCTTTCACTCACTCCCCAGGGCAATGCAGGAACATTGTCCCTCTGCATTTTCAGGTGCCACTTAGAGATACAGAAGCATTTCTGTATTTCAGGAGTTGAATACTTGGTGTGATGATATGCAGTAAGGATGTTATTCTCGGAAATACTTAGGTATCACTTTGCTGCCTAAAATTTCATAAACATTGTATTAATTACTAATTGTGTTAACCTTTTGCATTAGAGATCCAAAAATGTGTAACAACTTTCTTTGTGTCAATTTGTTTCTAAAAGAGAAAAAAAAATTTATATATGTATATAGATATATATATACATATCAGAAAAGTTGCACTTTGGAACCCTATTTTACGGCCGTATGTTGATTTTTGAGTCCTTTGGCATTTTCCTTTGTGTATTTCTCTTTCCCTACACCAAATCTCACACAAAGTGTACACGTGTTATTCATTCTTCTGCCCTAACTCAACACAGCGTTACATTACCTATAAAATCGAACTCTGTTGCATTTCTCATATGTGGACTTTCTTCTGCAGAAAATTACTCACCTGTTCTCCTAGTGAGTTATCTTGTTTCTGCCAAGCTTCACTCTATTCACATTTTCTCAGGTGAAAAGGACTGGTGTGAAATTTAGAGCCGTCAGCTGCTGAGAGCCTGCAGTCTCACTCCTAACACTGTTGCTCTTAAATGTGTATCGAAAATCCTGTAACTGCAACTTACCAAAAACGAATTAAACGAAGCATATCTACTGGTTACCTCATTTAAAGAAAGGAGTCAATAACAGCCTTTACTATCTAATGACAGTATCAACTGTCTATATTTCACACTTCCCTGATTGCTTAATACTCTGCCCCAAACCTACCTTACAAAATCATTGTGAGGATTAAATGTGCTTATGTATGTGATGAGTATTCTTTCACCTGGAAATCATTTAAAATTGCCCCACACACTGTTAGGTGGTACAAATAAGATGCTAGAAAAATGGGGATAGATGTGGAAATGCCATGCTCAGATAACTCTTAAAAGAACTTGCTGCCCACATCTAGCATACTGCTGCCATTACTAATGTCATTTCAATACTCAATGAACTATATTGCTATGTAGTTTTAAAACAGAAGTGACTATTTGCTTTTTCATATGTTAAAATGCCTTTCTCTTAAGGCAAGAACTCATGGGTTCCATGAAAGGAGGATTCAAGTATGAGTTTGAAATCTGGATTGTTTTCTGTAGTAAGGATTATTTTAGTTTCATCACCTCACATATATTGCTATAATTAACACACTAACAAAGATGTATAATGTTTGTAATGGATCTTTCTAGCACAATTATCTTTTTGTGTGAATTCAGAGGTAGCCAACCTTTCAAAATGTTAACATGTTGCAATCATTTTGAGATCCCCAGGTGAAAGGAGCTAACCGCACATCTGTGCTCCGAATGTATGTTAATTCTAAACACAGTTTTATAGAAACTAAGAAAATAATTTCCTTAATGGTCATTGTTAATACGGATTTATATATACCAATATTCCTGATGTTCAATCAGCCAGGAAAGTGGAGCAGAGATCCTCCAGTTCCTTAATTACCTATGTCTACATCTTTCTCTGAGAGATGATTCATTTGTGAGATATTAGGATTGTTCACATAACTTTACCAAAAGGAAAAAAGAAGGCATATTCACAATTCACTTCTTTTTTTCATTCATTCCTATTCCAGGATGAGCCATCAAAGCAGAAAGTTGGCAGTTCAATGTTATTTTGCCTCCTATTTTTGCATGCCCTGTTAAAAACAAATGTCCTTAATTGACTTTTGATAGTAGCAAATCGATTCTAGAATGTCAGAAATATCTGGGAACAGATGGCTGTGTGGATCCCTCCTCTCTGACCCACTCAGCTACAGCTGTCCAGGGTTACATGTAAGGTTTGCAGCCCTATTTTCTGTTAGCTGGCTATTCTGATGATGAATATATGTGTAGATAACTTTTCCTCTGAGGATTCAGTCCCTTTTGCGTGTCTTCCATTGTGGATACACAGTCCTCTGTATCATCACAGAATGCTAATAGGCTTTATTTAAAAGGTGACCCCATGAAAAAATTCAAAATGTCTCAATGGATGATTGCTCTCTTTCTGTCTATCTGACTTGGATTTGATATGCAGAGATGGATATTACAAAACAGCATATAGTGAATCAAAAACAACCTCATACACCCAAGTTGATTTTACTCTTTTGCTTTTCAAAATCATATATGAAACTTCTAGTTACCTTTACTTGAAGAATGAGAACAATTTTACACAAAGGATAGTGAATAAATGTCTTGGTGGGAATTCTTTTGAGATGCTGTTTATGCTTTTAAGGTTGCAATTATATAAAAATGTTGAGGTTTTTCCTTATATAAATATGAGATCTATGAAATTAACAAATGAAATTTAAACATCTTATGAAGTAGTATATAATACTGATAATAGAAAGCTTAAAGTTGACTGAATTACATGTGATTATAAAAATTACGTAGTTTTCTATATAAGATATGCTTGAATAGTCCTGTTGTATTGTAACAAATGTATAAAAATTTATATTGTGAGTATGCAATCCAAATGTGTAAAAAGTAATAGCATAGAAGAGAAAAATGTCCTGGATCTTTTTCTCCCAGCTTTGGATTCTATTCACTAGAACTTTACACATAGAAATCTCTGATTAAAATTTTTAAGAACTCCTGACTTGCCTATCTGACCTATACTGAATATTTATTTACTCAAATACCTAATCAACATATTTATCTTACTGAAATTTCATAAAGTCAGCCTCATCCTATTCCTTTATTTAGTTTCCTCTTCTAGGATTCTAAAGAATATATCAGTGAAAGAAAATGCGTATCTTTATTTTTGTAAAGAAATTGTCTGCCATTTCTGCTCGACAAATCCTTCCTTAAAACAGTAGGTTAGTTTTCTTTTACTTTTTGAACCTATATTTTTTGAATTGGTCATTTGCATAATTACCGTAGCACGCACAAGTCTTTTAAAATTTCAACTCCACAAAGTGGAATTTTTTTTTTTTTCTTTTTCCTTCCTTGTTACTGGTTTAGATACTTGTGAAATGAAAATAGTTCAGGCCATGAATTTCATGGACACAGAATTATGAACTTGATAGGCAAGTTGCTTATGCCTAGTAAGTAATATCAGAGTTCCTACCATAACAAGTAGCTAACTGACAACTGTTAATCTGTTACACTGAAAAAAGTTTTTTTTTTAATATGAATATTTTGACAAACATTTGAATTTTGATATTAGTGGAAAAATTTGTGTAACTGACATATCAACTATGGTGTCCCCAGAAAATACAGTGGATTGTACTATCTACAGGCAAATACACTATTCAGTATTTAACGTTTCTTACTGGAAACAATCCACGCATTTAGTTTGAGAAGAAATACGAGTTAGATAAAATTCGTGAATGGAAAGTGAACATGGTCGCTCCACTCAGGGCATGGAATTCACACTCTGGGCCTGTTTCAGAATAGAGGTACGTACGTGTCTTCAGAGACATGAGTTGTGGTTGCTGATTGAACTGTCTGGGTCACTTATATAGATGCCCACAGAAAGGACCTGTTCACTCTTGACAGTTCCTGCATTGCCGGACTATCAGATTGCTTTATAAATTCACCACACCAGACATGGCGACGTGCCCATGTTGTAGACTAGGCACCAAAAAAAACAAAACAAAAACAAAAACAAAAAAACAAAACAAAACCAAACTCTGTTTCTGATGCAGAGCATGCCAAATTTGTACTTCCCACCAAAAGCTGCAAGATGAGAGAGGAAACATCCTATGGAGCCTAGACTCCAGTTAATTCTGACAGACTGACTCTGTCTGGATATTGATGAGCACTGGTGCCATCTACCACACTTCCAGTGTTGGTTTTAACCCTGCTTCTCTGCCTGCCATACTGCAGGGCCGTTGCAATTAATATGGGTCATGTGTTCAGCATTCCAGACTGATTGCAGCTGGTCAATCTGTGACTTTTATGGCAGAAATTACTCTAAGAGCGATAGCCTGCCTATCCTTCTCTCATCTCCTCCTGGTACACACACCCTAATAAGGCAGTTTGGTCTTTAAATACAACTATTCCTAGAAAGGGGTCATTGTCTCCTGTCTATTTCTTCAGTACCGCAGTGGACAAAGCGGAAGTGGCAGAGGTTGCTATATAGAGGTATTTTGAGTATCCAAGATTCTTCCCTGACCATTCCTAGTCTTCAGGCATCTTCCTTTTTCCCGGGAAACATCAGGCAGGTTGGGCTGGTGTTCTGCCTGAATGGTAGTCAGACTGAGGGGGATTTAAAGATTCAAACTTAATTCTGATCCATCCTGAGTTCTTGCTGAATTGACATGATTTTTAGACCATAAGAATAAAGACTTTTTTAATTTGGCCATTCTGACTGGTGTGAGTGGGGGTTTGAGATTTGCAAATGTTAACCACTATAAAATAAATTAAAAAAAAAACCAATTTCTTCTGTTATAGCACAGGGAACTATATTCAATATCTTATAGTAACCTTTAATGAAAAAGAATATGAAAACAAATATATGTTTGTACATGTATGACCGGGCTATTATGCTGTACACCAGAAACTGACACAAAATTGTAAACTGACTATACTTCAATCTAAAAAATCAACATGAAAATTGCAGGCTCCAGATAACATCTCCTCGTGTTCTCATTGGCTGTACTTCTTATTAAACCATCGCACCTTATTTTCACGAGCATCTCGTCCTTCCATTTAGCACGAATTTCTCCCTCAGGTCATTTTGAATTTATCTCTAATGAAACTAGCATATTTAAAACTTAAATATTCCAATGATTTCCCAAGGGCATTTCTGAATTGTTTTAAAGATTACACAGTTATTTTTTGGATGAACACATATTATTACAGATAATAATAATAACAAATAATAAAAATTCTAAATATCACCTTTGTGTTTTCCTGTCAAAGGGTTAACAAACCCCTCATTGCTTTCATTCATCCTATTTGTCAACGTTCCACCCAAATGAATTAATAAGTAGTGTACTGGGTCTTTTACCTGAATAGAAATCTTGTGGTGAGATACATTTTATCAGTATTTATCTAAGGCATTTTCCCTATTGAAGAAGTTACCATCATTTTCCTTAAGAAACATCACACACATTTACCACCTAAATTACCATTTCTTATTGGTCATCAATCCTTGAAGCTGGTTTCATCAATTCTTATTCAAACACTGGATGGAGATCATGACTATTTATCATGATGAAGACGAACTAGTTAAGTTGCCCAGCTTGGTCATCAGAAGATAATGAAGATGGTTACTTGAGAACTTATTAAAAGCCGTATGAGCCATATGTGATCACATTTCTTCGATGCTATACTTGTATTCATAAGTGCATCATTAGCATTCAGAAGAAATTATAAAAAGATAATGACTGGAAAATAACCTTTTTAATGACTGCTGTTATATTTTCAAAGAATGATTCATTGGCAATAAAGCTTTAAAAGTCTACTGAATCATACATCATAGTATAATGTGTACTTCCATATTAGCCCGTTGCAAGAAAATGCTCCCAAGGAATGTGGACTTCACCTGACAAGGAACCCAGGCTCATTACCGTTAGAGTAATCAATACCTCTGCTAATGTGTTCAGCTGGCGACACAAACCAGATCAATAAAACCTGCCACATGCTTTTGTTTTAGGAAATGAAGCCTTTTAGTTCTTAATTAAGGGAGAGACCTCACATCCGTAATGATGTTCGCAATGAATATTACCGCAGAGAACATGGGAATGAATCTGTGTTTTTCATTAAAGAACTGCATAAAGAAGGGGGAAAAAGTGTTTTAAAATAAGGGTGCTTTGTTTATTGCTTCCTTGGCATTTAAAACGAAAACCCATAGAAAACTGTGTTCCCCTTGAAGTGAGAAAATGGCACAGATTCAGTCTTAAAATCTCTGTGGCAGAAGGCAAAAATTATTTGCTCAATAAATCTCTAAACAGCAACCAAGCAAGGCAATGCCTTTCAAACAGAGGGCAGAGAATCAACTGCTGGGAGAGTTTACAAACAGAGATCACACAGAAAAGTAAAAGAAATTATAACAACATGTAGGTATCGGGTACAACTGAGCTCTAGAATTTAACACGTATCCATCGAATCCAATATTCCATATTGTTTAATTTTCAACATACTGCTAATATATTCATGTTTATAGCACAATGTTCATATTCATAACATAATCTTATCATTTAGGCTTTTAACAGTATACAACCCCCCAAGCAGTATTATAGTGAAGAAATAAGTTACAAAATGTTTGATTTTTAACTCAGTAAAATTAATGAAGTAATATTGGGCTCAACACTAACCCTGAGATATACCAATTTTTTTAAAGCTAAAAGACAAATTAACAGATGAGCAATATTATTGTTTCTTTTCTTTCAAAAACACTTTTATTACTAATATCTTTGAGTATAAAATCACAATGTTCTTGGAACATACCTACAAAAATAAGAGATAGCTGAAAATTTTGTACTAATATTGTAAGGAGGACCCAGCTTTGTTCTGAGTCAATACTTGACAACTCTTCCTTGATATTTCTACATGCTTATTTACTGATTCTGCCTGGGTAGGAAAGACTTCCTTGGATCAGGATAATTTCATTTGTTAATTTATTCATAAGATGGAAATTTCCGATTAAAGTCTTTATTAATAATTAATATTATCTTGGATGTGCTGGGAAAAAATGTGGTTATTTCTAAATGTCTTCTCCTTAATTTTGGACATTTGCAATTTAAAGAATGTTTTCTTATGAGTTTAACTCTAGATAGATTGAAATAACCTCTTACGGTTTTCCCAAGTTTTTTTTTTTTCCTCTCTCATTACAGTTTTAGATCAAATTTTGCTTTTGGAAATGTAACCTTTTTATCTGCATAAAAGATGAGGACAGTTGTTTCAAATGCTTTGTATAGCTTTTAAAATGTTTCAGAACCCCAACGTGCTCTGAACATGAACCCTTTTGCTTACACTGGTGTATTTTTAAACTTACTGGCCATATACCACATATGGTGCCCAAAGAGGTACCTAATCACCAGACACTCTGTAGGAAGAGAGCTCAGGACAAATGGAAAGAGAACACTAGCCATTGAGAACTTCAAACCAGCGGACAGCACTAACAGAGCTGTATGTTTAGGTAGATATACCTACAGGAATTGGATAATATCAACAACAAAAACCTTACTAAGATAAATTGCAACTCCCATATGTTCGCCTTTAAAGAACAATGAGAAGTCTTTAGCACCAGTCTTTATAATGTATGTGTATGTGATAAATAAGGCAGGGCATGGGGGAGGCAGGGGGAAGGGGAGAGGAGAGGAGGGAAGGGAAGGAGGGGCCCTGAGATGACTACTTTGGTGCCTATATGACAATCTGGCTGGGTCTAGCCACACTGCAGTAAAGTGGGTTTCTCTCATTTATTCCATTTTTTTTTTTTTTTTTACTAGTTCTGTTTTTATTTTATTCCAGTTAATAAATACTTGTATCGGACTTGACAATAGCCAGTTTACATGTATCAACTCATTTAATTTTTAAAGGATGTCTATAATGAAAATACTGTTATTATTACCTTAATTTCAATAATAAGGACCCTTGAAATTAGAATTAAAAAAAATAATTGCCCAAGACAACTGAAGCATGGCAGAGCTTGGTTTTGAACTTAGAACTCTCTGAACTTAGAACTGTCTTCAATATATTGTCTTTCCATTTGCTGTTGGCCAAAACTTCGCAGTTCTTCAAGAATTGCAGGGAATCTGAAAAACTCTACTTGATCAAACTCTAAGCCTTAAGACAGACATAATTTTGCCACAAAAAAATTTAAGTAACAATTATTCAGTAAGAAGAACAAAATCACCAGATATTCTATAATTCTGTGAAAACTTTTCTTTTTTTTAATGTATACGTGAGGTCTCATTATCTGTTTGTTGCCCCAAAAGATACCATGAGGTACGTCCTAGTCTCCTATGGCTCTTCATCGTAAGCTCACTTATACCTGCCCACACAAATTGCAGCAGATTCCTGTCTTACTGGAAAAATAAAAATAATGGTAGTAATTTAAATGATTGTCATAAAACACATAAAGTGTAAAATGGCATTTAGCTCTAGGCAGTGAATACTCATTCACTTGAAAAAGTAAAAGCGTTTCAGAACCATTGATACATTGTTGAGGGCATTGCAGGTTAAATCTTTAAACATTTATTTTTAAAAATAATATATTGAAGGGAGTCAGACTGAAGTCAGTCCTGCCTCTTGGTTTGACGTGTCCTGTTTTCATAACTCTGCCTCTTAAGCAAAGGTCAGTGTTTCTTCCTCCCCCGAGCAGGAGCCTTCTATCTCCGAAGCTTCAAGCCGTAAACCTTATTGGTCATAGAATATGGAGCAAAGGGTTGGGACTGCGTTTTTTACTATATCAGAAAGGACAAATGAAATAAGTTCTAAGCTATGATGTTTTTAAAACCATGCTTGTGAGTAGACATAAACGAAACTTTTCACTGGACAAGAAATTTTTTTAGTAGATAGCATGCAGCGCTGTAATTATTGGTAAACTTAAAAGTCCTTGAAATAAAAAAAAAAATTTTATAACACTCTGAGGAAGTACAGGATTTATTTAATGACGAAGTCTTTTTGTTAGAGAAGATTATACTTCTTGTGGTGTACATTTTTCCCCCAAATAGCTAATTTCAGAAACCCTCAACCAGAGAACGTTTTAATGTAAGGGTTCCTTTTATGGCATATTTTGCAAATTATTTGTCGGGAATATCTCAAATAAACAAATAAGATGATGATACCCATGCAAATACTGCTGAAATGAATGATCAAAGTAACACTAGATTTACTTAATACGCTTTGTAATAATGAGACTCATAGGATGAGCTAGAAGGAACTCGGAAGGAGAAGAAGGAGCATAAAAGGAGAGCTTATCCACTTAATGCCTAGAAGGTGCAAAGCATGTTTATTTCTTATCAATATAATAAATAAATAAATCCTATTTCAGATACAGTAAACTGAGGCTTTGAAAATGTAACTTTCCCAAGGTTAAATAGAAGTAAATATAATACGGCGAGTTACAGAGGAGGAATCCCAACAAAGTGTATTAAATACAAAAGGCATTTTCTTTTTACTACTAACTAGAATGTGCAACCTCCCAGAAGTCTTTTAAAGATACCCCTTTTACAACAAGAGCGCTGAGGCATGAGAGATTAAGTTCCTGGAAAAGGCTTCACATAAGACATGAGTAGGTCTAGGTTTTTTATACTTAGTCCAGAATTCTATTTTTTTTTTTTCATTTCAATATAATGTTGTTGGTTCTGCAAGATCTGCCTGTTTTTACAGCACCATTCTCTTCTACTTTATAGAGTGAAATGAAATCCATGAATATCTGAGATCAGTGGGGAGAAGTCAGCATTTTATAGCTTTTGCCCCTACTGGACTCTCTAGCAGCAGATAACAATAGATCATTAAGAAATCAAGCAGTAATATTTCGAATTAATATTTTCATTCTTTCTGGTAGCAGCAAAATTCTAAGTGGTACTTGAAGCCTATGTGCCTCACACAAAGGGCAACCATTCGAATATGAAATATGTTTTTAAATTTAAAAACACAGTAAGAAAAGCCCCGGAAACAAAACCCAGCTATACCATAAATCACTGATGGAATATATTTGATTGTTGTAATTTTCAAGTGACCTGAAGGCAACCAGTTGGCTTTTAGTACCTCTTGGTACTGATATGATAGCAATAGACAATTGCATTTTTTATGGTCTCATTATTTGTTAGTATTTCAGCAATCAATACCATCAGCCAATGTGCTGAGCTGGTGGCAAAATGGAGTCAATAATTCTGCCACATGCTTTTGTTTTAGGAAATGCACCCTTTCATCTCTTAATTAAAGGCCACTCTTTGATTCTCATTTGAGTTCCCTAGACATGTAGGGATATTTAAGAAGGATAGCAAAGCAACTTGAAGGTTGATTTGTAGTAACTAAATCATATAACAATTAGAACATGTAGATTACAGTACATCCCTGTCCAAGAAAACCTCATGCAAACAAAGTTTACCAAAAAAACAGAAAATTATTTATATCACAGAGATTTTCTTTGATTTTATATTTTTTAGCCAGAATTCTTTCACCCTAAGGCATTTACAATCTAATCCACCAAATGAAAAATCCATTTTCCTCTGCAACTATAGGAAGCATATCATTCTCAATAAACTTGTGTCCTCTATTTCTACTTTTTCTTTGTTTTAACTGAAATTTGGCCATTTTAAGATGCCACTAAATGCAATCATGTTGAATTTTATCCTTTGCAAGCTAACATTACATTTTAGGAACCAAGAATCATCGTACTTTGACAGCTCTGGCAGTTTCTGTGTTTTTCATCACAGCATTTGTTTAACCGTTATTTAAGTGTCTTGTTTCCGATGCAATGCAGCCTATCCCGCCCTGTGACTTTTAAGCAGACGTGATTAAAAGAGCTGCCGCTAATGCCAATAGTTAACGCTAAACTAATTAGGAAAGCTGTCAGTTAGAGAGACCAGTTAAAATTTTCATAAACCCAACTTTTCACAGCTAACAGGGTTCTCCTAAATCTCTACAGATTGTCTTTTTTTTTTTTCTTGGAAGAAATAGATTTATTAGTTTACAGGACTTTTATTTATTTTAATTGACTTCCAAATGAAGGTTATGATAGACCAACATTAAAGGTTTAACAATCGGGAATTCAAAGTCAGGAAATATCAAGGTTAATATTCCATAAGTGAGAGTTACTCTGTACATTGGGTCAACAGTATTTTTAACAAAAGTCTTGCACACATAGCTAGACATATTTACTGTTGTTTGAATGATTTTGTAAATTCTTAATGGAAGCCTACACGTCTTAGGTGCTTATGCTGTTTCACTGGTGCTCAGTAAGCCAAAAACAAGGTCTGTACTGGCTGAGCTAATTAATTTTGATTATCAGGGATAATTGGGGGTTTTGTCATTATAATGCAATTGTGGGTCTATATGTGGAACCCAGAGGATTCACACGACCTCTCCTGATTATGTCATGTCTACTATTAAGTCAAAAGTACATCAACTAAAAAAAAACCAGGACAACTAAATAAACGTGTATACCTTTCAAGAATGAATTTAGCTCAACATGAGTAGTTTTAAAGAAAATAGCCATCAACTGAGGTGCTGTTTTAGGGCAAAGGAGGCATGTAATGGGGTGGTAGAAAAAGGAAGTGATAAATAGTTGCAGTCCTAAAGCAACTTACAGAAAAGAGGAATTTAGCATTTTTAGAAGTGTGTGTGTGTGAGAGAGAGAAAGAAAGAGTGTGTGTGTGAGAGAAAGAGCTTATTTAGACTTTTATACTACATTAACCTGTATGTATTAACTAAATTCTCCCTCTCCTTCCCTTTGTCCTGTTATTTTATATGAAGAAAATGAGTGATGTTTACATTTTCAGTTAGTCCATGCGTCACAAGGCCACAAGAACCCACATGTGGATTTGATGGGAAAGTCTTCACATTACCCCGAGACCCTGGACTATTGAAATGATGGCAATAACTGATGAGATTTTGGAGAAAGAGAAAGAGAAGTTATGTTTTATGAAATATAGTTGCATAATTTCAGGCTGAGACATGAGGTTTTATTTAGGAGTCAGAGTACAGTGGTGAAATGGATGCAGAAAACTATTTTAAACACGAGCAGAATAAGCCATTTGTCTCTTCTCCCTGATCCAGTTCTCACTCTTTATTTTGTCTCTTGGAGAGGCTGAACGCCGCAGCCTGTATTTCCTAGCCTAATTGACCCTGGCTTGCCAAGCTGACTCTCTTCCAGCTTGATTCAGCCCGTTGAATTCCCGGAGGGAGTCGCTATTTCAGGAAGATTCTGTCTGTGTGGTTGTGACTTTTCTGTGATTCCAGATGCTCCTGGACACCCTTTCAACCAGAGTTCCAGCTCCTGCTGGACAGCAGAGCTTCTTAATTCTTTATTCAGAGCCAGGACCTCCTCCTGTTGTCCCTTCTGCCCAGAAATAATAGCAGGATCGTTGCTGAATCCTGGATTGCTTCACTAATCGACTCATCGCTAGTTTTGCTATCTGAGTAACCATTTTGCTGGGTTAAATTCCTAATCGTATACACTAGGTATGCTAGCAATGAATTCTTTCAGTTTTCATTTGTGTGAGAAGTTTTTATTTCTCTTTTCATTTGTGAAAAATATTTTTGCTGAGCATAGAATTCTGGGTAGATAATTGTTGTTTCTACTGTTTTTCTCAGCACTTCAAAGATGGCGCTCTGTCTTTGGTCTGCATGGTTTCTGATGAGAAGTTGGTTAAAATTCTTGGCTGTTATCCTAGGAACATAATGTTTCTTTTTCTTTCTTTTTCTGGCTGCCTTCAGAATTTTTTGCTTATCTTCAATTTTCAGCAGTGTGACTTTCATTTTTTTTGTTATTTATCCTTCTTAATGCTCTCCAAGTCTTTTGGGGTTTGTGGTTTGGTGTCAGTCATTAATTTTTGAAACGTCTCAGATTTTTTTTTCTATCTCTACCTCTTTTCTCTATTTCCCTTCCTGAGATTCTAATTATATATGTTTTAGAACATTCCGTATTGTACCACTGCCCTTAGGTATTCCGTATTGTTCACCTTACTATTTATTCTCTTTTTATTTCATTCTGGCTATCTCTCATGTTTACCGATTATTTTGTTCCCTAGTTCTTTCATCGTCTATGTCAAGTGTGTTGATGGACGTACTGAAAATCTTTTTCACTACTTTTTTCCCCCTAACATTCCAATTTGATTCTCTCATTGGGTCCATGTATTTGCTGAGATTACACATCTAACTTTACAGGCTGCCACTTTTCCATTGGGAACTTTAACATACTAATCACGGTTATTTAAAGTTCCTTATCAGAAAATGCTGACATTTGTGTCATCTCTGATTTTCATTCTGATGGTTGCCTTGTCTCTTGGAAGTGTGTTGTTTCTTGTTTTCTCATATATTTCATAATACTTTATTGTCAGGTGGACAACTTGTGGAGATCTGCAGAAATGGAGGTAAATAGTTTTTAATGTCTGGAAATAGGTAAATCTTCCCCTTCTGCTAGGCCTTAAGTGAAGAGTTATGCGCTATTCTGGTTAGGATTTAAGCTAAGTTTGAAATTCTTACTGCTCAGATAGCCTTCAATGAATTAAAGTCTTCAAATGCCTGTTATGATTATCTTGTTTCACACAACCCTGCCATCCTATATGTGGTCTTCACCAGCTCACTAGCTGGTGAACTATTCTAGCTGAACTCTTTTATATCTAGCTGTATCTGACAAGTAAGTGTATGCTCATGGCTCCTACCCCCTGCATTCATCTGTCTCTCCTTAGACTTTGGGCCAAACAAAGCCCAAGTGACCTCAGTTCTTTGAAGGACTCACTAAATCATAGGGTTGAAGTTAGTCTTGATCTCCTTTGTTTAAGTAGCAGCCCTATTTCCTGCTCTCTGCATAGCAGAACAAAAGTCAGAGGTCCAGTGATATGAGTTTAATTCATCACGCTGAATGTTTTAGAGTAGATATATTCTATGTAAATATATGATAATTCACTGGTAATTTATAAAGAAGAAAAGGAAGAATTTTTAGTTCATTCAGCTGATAATTGCTCCCTTTGATACTGCAAATTTACAAAAATATAATTCATTTTTGCTGTAGCACCCATGATTTGGACTTAATCCAGAAAAACTATCTCAATGAAGAATTTTGAGCCGATGCCTTCTTAAGTGGCCTTGAGGTAGCCATTGAATGCAAATAAGAAAAATTTCCTTATACATATTCTAATGTGTATTTTAAATCCTCCAAATTTCAAAAATAGTTAACCAAATTTCTTCAAATATGGTATAATTTACTTGTTTGCAGAAAAGGTGACTCCTAGAAAATAAGATCCATTGAATCCGACAATTTGTGCTTGAAATATCTTAGGGTTTTGAGGAGTAAAGAAGAAAAGTAGTTTAGAAAAAAAATAACAAATGGTAAGAAAAATAATAACTCCAACTGCAGGTGCCAGGATGCACGGGGATATGTAGAGGTGATGATGGAAATAGCCTATGATTGTCAGGGATACAGGGCAAAGAGTATTTTAAGGGTAGAGACATGTTTCGATGAAAGCAAGAATATGAAGGAAATGTTAGAAAAATGTACATAGATATAGAGTTTTTTGATGAGAAACATGGTTGACTGATGACACAGAGGAAATATTTGATTTAGGCAAAAATGGAGTTGATGTGAGCATATTTGGGAGATGTACAGAGCACTATGAGGAGAAGGATCTATGTGAAATTAAACAGTCAGGGAGGCGTGGACTTCTAATGCGGCTGCGTTTAACTGGGACATGAAGTCAAAGTTGGCTTTTACCTGTTAGTTCTGGGGAAGGATGTGAGCAATCAGTTAAAGTGAAAATCCAGAAAATTCAGCTGGAAGGTATGGAGTCAGGGACATACATTCAATCTTTCAATTTAAGATGGCATCTTTGCCTAATGATTAGGCAGAGGGGCTTTCTGAGGGGCAGGTCTTTAAGGCACCTGACTGAGCCATCCCAGTTTGGGAGGGGTCATCGCCACAAGATCACAAGTAGATAAAAACGCTTTAGGAGTTCTTGGTCTTTCCCACTGCAGCATGATATCACTGTCATTAAAGAGTGAGTATCTATTTTCTTCTTAGTAAGATGAGCAACATAATAATATCTGGATCTCTTAGGATATTTTTGGCTGTATGCAGCAGAAAACTCTGACATACTTGTTAACCAGTGAGGAAATTACTGCCCCACGGTTATAATTCCTTAGATAATATACACTCAAAGTTTGATTGATTCTGTGGGTCAGCAGAAGCATCGGAAAGCCATATTCTATTTGGCACTCTTTTCTGACCCTTTGGTGGGTTAATTTGGTGATAATATTAATTCCCTCTAGAGTCTCAACTTGGCAGCCAGTAGAAACTTGGGAAATATATTCCTGGGTTCTTATCCAGAAAGAGAATGGCTTTTCTTTGTTTCTATTTGCCAAAAGCCTTGAATGAGACTTTCTCAATTTTTTATGTCTGTCCATCATCTGGGTGGAATGAATAATGCAGTCAATCCTAACGACCACTAGAATCGTGGGTTATATATAATTCAGTACATAGTACCATTTCTGTAAATTATTAGGCAATAAGTAACATTTATTGAAAGGTTAGTAAATGTTCAGTAATGTTAATTAACTTTAATAAGCTTATACTAGAGGAATTATTTTACTTATTGCAAGTTTTATACATTCATTGCTGTTTTTATTTTAAAGGAGAAACATTTTAATTCTTATAATCAGTAACCAGTTTTCAACTCGATCATGCTCTTGGTTCATTTGTCTATATTTTTAGTAATTCTCTGCCAAAACTGCACTGGGGTAAGGAAAGTAATGTTACATTTTGCCCAGTGTTTGGCAGTTACTTCCTATGTTTGGTCTCAGCAAATACCTTTGCTAAAAGTATGCAACTGAATGACTGGGCTGGATTGAAATATCTGCTTGTTCCCTGAATTATTATGGAAGAAATAAAATTATTACTTATTTTTTGCAGTATCTTATGGTTGCCATACATTTATCTCAAACTTCACATTGTCAAACTAAACTCACCTCTTCAGAATAACTAGATTTTCCTCCAGCATTTTCCAAACCAAATGCATTTGACAAATCCTGGTATCTATCAATTTTTTTTTCAGACCAGAAATATATAAAGAACTCCTCGCCATCTTCAGCCATGAAGTTCAGGTCATCAAACTCACCCATTTTTTTTCCTCCCCCAACTGATTCAATAAACCCTGGCTCACTATACACAAGGTGTTACACTAGGCAATCAATGGTGTATGAATCTGGTTTTCATGAAAATACAATTTAGTTTGGAAGACCAGAAATGACCAAGTATTCGTAAGTGTGAAGTCTAATCTATATTTAATTAAGTTCATAGATCTTAAGCATAAAATTCAGTAAGTTTTGCCTAAGATGTATATTTGTGTAAACCCCACTTGGACCACACTTGTTACAAAATTGCTCTTACCCAAGAAGGCCCCCTGTATTCTTTCTAGTTTAATTCTCACCCTCACTCCCTAAAGAGACAGTCTTCTAATTTGTAGCTCAAAGGATAGTATTTTCTGTTCTTAAGGTTTATATAAATGGAATTATATAGTATGAATACTTTTATGTCAGGTTTTTTTTTTTTTTTGCTTAGTTTACTATCTGTGAGAATCACTCATTTTTGTGAATATCACATTATTTTTGTTGTTGAATAGCATAATCTGTATGACATCATGAGAATTTGTTGCCCATTGATGGATATTTGGATTTTTAAAAATTAATAATAAGACTACAGTAGCTCTCTGAACATATTTAAATTCATTTCTCTTGGCTAGAAAGCTCTAGGAATTATTAAAAACTGCAAAGTAGTCCTACAGCATCAGTATACCATTTGCATTTCCACCATTAATGTCTGCTCTAAATCCTCACTGGTACTTGGTGTTGTCATTCTTTCTAATTATATTCATTATAGTTGGTTTCAGAGAGCATCCAAATGTGCTTTCAATGTTTATTTTCTCAATGGCCTATGACATTGATAATTTTTTTATGTGTTTGCCTTTCCTGTATTTCCTTTTGTGAGGTAAATTTCAACCTTTTGCACATTTTTAAGGAGAGTGTTTTTGTTTTTATTTTAGGATGTTAGGGCTTGTTTTCTGGATCTAAATTATTTGCCAAATGTATGTTAGATTTTTTTCAGGAGGGGGATTTGTTACTTCAAAGTTGTATGAATATTGTTCATGAGGATTTTTAAATGAGTTAGGCTTGTTGCATATATACCAATCTTATACTTTATGGTTTTGTTCAGATATAACTTTACATAGTTTTATGTTTTAAATTAAATGTAGAAATGAACAGTTAATTGGGAGAATAAATATAAAATTAGGTTAAATTTTAATTCACTAAAATATCTAGACATCCTAAATATATAATAGCTTACTATGTATATTCAAGAAGCCACCTTATTGCTAGTGAAAAAATTAACTACTTTTTGGAGATAATTTCTATTTCGTACATCCATAGAAAATGTCTATGTTTTCTTATTATAAACAACTATACATGTCAGAATTCATCATTTTATATTTAACTTATAAACACCCTGAAAAAGTAATCTTATATTGAAAGTCCTTAACACATCATTAATTATAATTTTCCTAATAACACAGTTGTAACTTATTTGTGTGTTAGATTTCAATTGCTTTGGCTGCTATTGTTATCATTTTTATGTATTTATGGCACATCTTGTATTTTAACAAGTTCTGAATTGCAATTTGAAATTGCGAACTTTACAGTTGGCTGATATGTTCTTACAAATTAATTACACTGTTCAAGAAAATTGCGTAGACCCAGAAAACTGACAAAACACGTTACGGTTTCTAGACACAAATCACACAGCAACATGTCTAGGAAGTCAGAGGATCAACAAAACACAGTTTCTCAAAGAAAGAAAAGGAAAGAAAATGAAAGCAAAACACTGTAGAAAAATCTTTTACATATTTTACATTTTTCCTTATAGACCCACCCCTCACAAGTATATTTTCAAGCACATGGTTTATACTTTGTTAGAGCGAAGATAACAGTAAAAGAAAAGTCAGAAATCTCCAATACAGATCTGTCCCTGATGCTAATAGTTGTGTGTTATTGAACGATATACATAACTTGCAAGGGTCTTGGTTTCTAAGCTGTAAGTTAAGGAAGTAAGACGAACTTTGTATTCCATAAAGAGGTTTAAGTGCTATATAGTTTTGCAACATATTTCTTTACAGGTAAATAAGATCATCTTCTTACAAATATTACTGAGCTGATACCCGAAGCGTACAGGATTTCAAATAATGACGATTACAAGGAACAGTGTGATTAGTTCTATGAGCATCAGATACTTTAAATATCACACTACCTACTGAGACTATTCAGATTTATTTGAACTTCTCTGTATTAGTCATAGGAACAAGGGTCCCTTTCCATTACTTGAATTTCATGTAAATATATTTAAAAACACTGTGCATATATAAGATAACTCTTAGAGGTACCACATAGTGGTGATGATGGAGTGACCTCCCTTTTCTCTCTTCCAAGCCTTAGAAATGAAAGAAGCTTTCTATTCTATTGTTTGATGTAACTCATAGGTTTGGATCATCAAATCAGCCTCACACAAGTCAGAGATCTTACCCAGTAACAAGATTTGCTAAATAATTTTAAGGATACAGGACATTAGAAGCTCAAAAGGAGCAGAAATATATCTGTGACATTGAGGGTAGCTCCCCGGATTCTAGTTACTATGTGAGGCAGGCACCTTTGGCCCAGGTAGATGAGGAGTCTGAGTTAGATTTGCAGATATTCTTACATAGTAAGGAGCATTTAATGTATAAAACATCTCCATCTTTAATTCCAGAGAGTTGTATGGCTTTGGTGACATTCTGCAGACAGTCATGCCTCCTAGACCGTAGGCTCTCTTTGCGATAGAATATCCTTAGCCAAGACTGCTGCTGAGGACATTTCGGAGATGCAGTCTCTCTCTCTCCTCTTTATGCAGAGGTTCAGAGGGAAAAAGAGACTGGACATGGTTCCTTGCTTTGTTTTCTTGCCTCTAGGAGTATCTTCTTGGTAAATAAAATGAATGGACAGCAGACCTGCAGCTTTAACTCATTCCTTCCTGAAAATTAAACTATGAAATCAACTCAACATTGTTCCATTGGAAAGATAATGCAAAAGGACCATTCCATAAGAAAAGCAAGATTAAAATGAAGTCATTATATACCTAGGAAAAAAAAACACATTAATCAGAGTAGAGTTGGTAAGAAATAGAGCGTAAAAAAGCAACAGCCTCAGAGGCAAATATCTTAACAGCTCTGTAGGAGAAGGTGCTCGGGGGAAGTCCATCCTATCAGAAGCCTGGCGTTAGAACACTCAAGCCTGAACAAGCCTTGAAACATTGAAATGATAAACCTATATTTCCTCTTGTGAGGACTTCTTGTTTCTGCTTCCAAGATACCATTTTGTTAAATTCGTTCTCCATGTGGCTTTCCTACAGAGAAAACCATTCAGACACATTTGCCTATCTTATACCTTTGACAGGTCTGTTTCTCACTGTAAAATTAATGCAATAGAAAGTCTTTTGTGAATTCTGTGCATAAATCAGTATCTTTAAATCCTTGAAGATTTGGCTGGAAAATGGAACATGGAATTTGACAAAATTGCCAAGGTAATAACATTTGATTGATGACTTTTCTTTGAAAGACAGCTGGACAGGCAGATGATACCTTAACATCACCAACTTTTGTTTAGTGGATCTTACTACATTTGTATTATTCACTCACTTCCATGCCCCACTAATAAATTCACTTGATACACAGAAGTTACGACTTTAGTGTTGATAGATTTCTCAGAGGTACTGTCGTCTACCATGTGCAAGATTGCCTTCTATAAGATTCTTGATAGAAATTAAAACATGTTGCATTTTGCTCAGATACTTTGAGTGATGAGATTTTCATAATCTCTTAACGGAAACCCATTACATTAATTACAGACTTATTTCTTAAGAGTCACCCTTTTTATCTCAGATCTTATAGATGGCTTCAAAATTCCTTTACTCATCAGTTATATACATATTTATAAACACATTCTTTGAAAAGCAATACAGAAATAAAACTCACCCTGCAGTAGAATAACATGGTGGGGGTTCTCACCACATACAACACTGAGCATGTGAAAATGCCACGGCATCTCAATACACTGTACTGTAGACTAAGGGAGTACATGGGAGGGGCATCTAACGCAGCTTGGAGGCACTGAGAAAGTCTAGTAGACGAGGTGACCAATTGGGTAAGAAGCATCAAAGGCAATAGGTTCTCATTCCTGCTCTTAGCTTTAAATAGTATCTCTTTGATATTTCCAAAATTACATCTCCAGACTAGACTTCCGCCTTAGGCTTCATCGATTAATTGCAATGGCAGCTTCATTTGGATGTCTGATAGATGTCAAACTAAGCTTGCACCACACCGAGCTTGTGACGTTCTACACACATCTGGTTCTCCCACAATCTTTCCTGTTTCAGAAATGACAAATCCCTTTCTCAGGGAGCTCAGGCTGAAGACCTAAAATCGTATTTTATGATCCTCTTATACTCACAAATTCCTCCTCAGGTAATTTGCTAATAAATCTGCTTGGTTCTACTTTCAAAATATATTTGAATTTGATCCTTTACACCAAATGCATTAACCAAAGCCTTCATGTGGCAAAATTCAAGAGAGCACCATTCACACTATATTCTATGTTGGATTCAGTACCATAACCCCAATATGAGCTAATATCATATTTTGCCACTCTCACTGCAAAAACGTCATAACTGGTCTCTGGCTTTTTCCTTTACCCTGCTACAGACTATCCTTGAAGCAAAAATGAGATCAATTCTAAAAAATATTTACATGACATCACTTTTATAAGGAATATCTACCAGTGTTTTCTTATTTCAGTTGAAGAAAATGTCTAAATCTTTATCATCATCAACTAAGTTCTATATGATTTTGTCAGCATATTCTTCCTAAATTCCCTTACTGTTTCATTTCCTTCACTTGCTTCAATGTTCTGTTACTAGTCCTGAGAAGACTTGACAGACTTCACAGTTGTTGCTTCCTCTTTTTCTCTCTTTCCCCTGATAAATCCGTGGCTCACTCCTTCATTTCTTTCCAGCCTTCGACTGAAGACTGTTTTCTTGCTGAGCATCTCTCTGGCTACGCTATCTAAAATTTTGTGCCCGGACAATTGCCTCTTGTCTTAATTTATTTTTTTTTCACCTTAGGCAATTTCTTTATCGAGCATGATATTTATACTTCTGATCTTGACGATGGTCCATCTATCGCAATAAAATGTAATTTTAGGGCGGTAATGTTTGCCTTAATTTTCACTCCTATAGCCCAAATAACTGTACCAATGCCTGACACACAGTATGTGCCCCGTAAATATTCATTGAGCTCCCCACCCATGAGGAGTTTTGAGGAACAAGAGACATTGAACTGTGCAAGGTGAAAGAGCAAAGTATGTTGAGAAAGATACAGGCAATTTTTGCCTTTAGTGCAATAATAGAATTAAGATACAGTTGACTTACCGCGCAATTCGCCTGAAGTTGTAACATTCAATGGACTTAGTACATTCACGGGCATGTGCATCTGTCAACATAATCAATCTTAGAAACTTTTCACCATCCCCCAAAGGAAGTGCCTGCCTATCAGCAGGCACTTCCGTTTCTCCCTAATCACTTCCCCACTCCTCCAATCCCCAACTTCCAACATAGGAAATCACTAACCTATTTGCTCTCTCTGCAGACACGTTTATCTGGGCATTTGACGTAAATGAAATCACTTAATACGTGACCTTTGGTGACTCATTTTTTCACGTAGTATATTTTCAAAATTATGTTACAGCACATAAGAGGGCTTCATTTTTAGTGCCAAATCATGTTTCATTGTATGGATATATGCTGTTGCACTACTTGATAAACACTGGGTCAGGGACGGAGAGAGAAGAAAAATTGAAGACTCTACACTGCCAGCTTTGAAGTTGGAGGAAGCATCTAGAAGTTAGAAAAGGGAAGGGAATGCATTCTTCCCTAGCGACGTCAGAAAGAACATAGCCTTGCTAACACCTTGATTTTAGAACATCTTACCTCCAGAACTATAAGACAGTAACTCTGTGTCATTTTAAGGTACTAATTTTTTGGTAATGCGTTACAACAGCAATAATTTAATACAGACAGCAATATACTCAATAGTGCTAGAAGCTCTTCAGACCTCTTTTAACCACTTTTCTTAGAATCCACGTCAAATGATTCCTGTTCCCATTGGCTTTGTGTGCCTAACTTAGTCAGATTCCCACTGAAGAGAGAAAGTTAGGAGAAATTAGTATATACCACAGCGTCACAGCAATCTGTGTCTAGTCACCAGTGTTTTTTCTGATGTGTAACAGACAATATTTTAATGTTATTTAAAATATCACCTGATTCCGCATTTTAAAAATTTGGATAGAATTCAAAGTTTTCCCTCAAATAATGCCATATATTTACTTGCAATTTCATATGCTTTATTGCATGGGAGAAAAAGAGAAGTGGCTAGAATTTTCAAAAGCATGCTGGGAGTTGCACGGCCTGTATATGTGGGTCTGTGTATCAGGAAGTAGACAACTGTTGATGCGATGCTAGGAGAAAGAAAAAGATTACAAGTTCTAATGTAAAGTATAAGAGGTGATCCTAATATAAATTAAATATAACTTTTAAAGAGCATTTGTTTTTGAGCAAGCATGTATTTTAAAAGACCTTTGGAGGCCAGATTAAGCTATAAATAATATTTCTAGAACACTCCACAAATAAAGTTTTGAATGAGGTATTTAGCCTTATTCTTGTAAGTGTTCAAGCTTATATACACACTTAATAACAACCAGTATTTGGTCTGATGACACTTACAAAATTAACTCTGTTTTTATGACCACTTTGACATTTCATAATAACACTGGGGCTTTACAATGAAAAGGGAGTACATATTCACTGCAGTAAGAGACTAGATACGCAGTTTTGTTTTATTTAATTTTCAAAGGATTATTATAATAAACAGAATTTTTAAAAATAATACATTAAGAAATCATATAATTGAAAATGAAGTAGAAGTAGAAATCCTAATAAAATAAACGCAGAGACTTAATTTTCTTTTCCCAGAAGGGTTCAAATTAGATTCTTATCTCAACCTATTAGGTACTTTCTCTCCTAATTCTTTCATCTGGTCACAAGGGGCCAACCAAAATTTACTATAAAGTAGTCCTCACATTTACACTGTTTCTCATTTTTTTCTTAATAAAGGTACATTTTTTCTTTTTAGCCATCAGTATGCTCCCCGTCTTTTACTAAGTGCCCTCCATTCATTACCCTACTTAATTCCTGTAACTTCAAATCCTCTGATGTAGATTCTAACAAGATGTATTCTACAGATGGAGTGAAGGAAAGATAATATTCAACTAAATACATACGATATTACTATATTGTTTAAATAATCCTACTTTCATTTGTCATAGAGCTTTCTTTAAATCTTTTTTTTTCTTCAAGTTATTCCACCTAGAAATTTCTATATCTAAGTATTCACCTATAAATACTGTATCTATTCTTTAAAGCTCAACCTTAAATGTTTCCCTTTTATCTTCTATGCCCAACTCACATTACATTTCACAGTCTTTTGATCTATAGCACTTTGTTTATTGTTCAGTATCTAGCACACACTTTTATTGGTTTCTATGTCTTTCTGTATCTTCCAATTTAACTTTCAGCTACGTGAAAGCAGAGAGGTCCACAGTGATCTGCATGTCTCCACCTTTACTGAGTGTCCAATAAGACTTGGAGTTTCTCTTAATGTCACTAATGAAACACTGAGCATTTCCTGATGTCTCCTGGAGACTTAGTGAGGAATAGAAGCTGGTACAGTAGAGTCCTTCACATGGTCCTGTCTCTCATAGGACTCTTCCTCTATAAATCCCCTTTGTCTCTAAATTATTGCTTTTGGAAGCAATAAATAAACATCATTTAAAATGTCAAATTTAATTGGAAAAAAAAAAGATTGTCATTAAGATGGTAAAAATTTCTTCAGTTTTCAATGGGTTGGTTTTATTATAAAAGTTTAATTGTACCCCCCCCACCCCAAGCGATTCCGAAAAACATATAAGATGGAAGATAGTAGAAAGGATGGTGGAATAAACAGAAGAAGAAATGAAAAAAATACGATGGAAAAAAGAAAAGAGAAGGAAGGAAGAAAGAGAAAACAATTTCTCTGTTGCAAATGCATCAGTACTAGAAGAATTTATGGCCCCTCAGACATTCAACCTTGCTCAATTAATTGTTTTCATGCCTGCAATCCTCCAAACAGTTTAAAATGATGATTTAGTATCTCTGACATCTGGAGGACTCGACAACAGCTCTAATTTATATAAAATCATGACATATCAGGGCTGCAGATACATTTTAGGAGAATGAGCTTATTCATATTTTCAGAAAAATGTGATTTATTTTTCTTACACTATCAAGAAGATAATCATAAGATTTTTCTGTAGAAATTGTTATCTAATAGACCAAATGGGTAGGAGAGATACCTTAATCTGAGTGTTTTATACCTTTACCTCTCCAAAGCAAATATTTCATCTTTTTCCTTTGGCAAATAGTCATCTAATAACCTAAAGGGGAAGAAAAGATAAGCACTCATGAATTAAACCCCAAAATTAATACTATGTACCATTTGATCCTTTGTCAGTAAATTGGCATAAGCATTAGAATCTCCAGAGATCTTACCAAAAAAAGAGGTCAAAAGACAACACCTACAGAACTTGGCAAATATTATATCTATGGGAGTCCTTTGCTCAAGCTTTGAGTCTGTAGGTCCTAAATATAGTATTGACCTACAAATTTGAATCTTTCAGGGAAATAAGAGTTGTTTAACGGGTGGAGAGTTTCAGATTTGCAAAAGAAAAAGAAAAAAGTTCTGGAGAACTGTTTCACAAGAATATGACTATACTTAGCAAAAATGAGCTGTATACCTGAATATAATTAAGATGGTAAACTTTATGTTATGGGTTTTTCTGCCACATTCCCCACCCCACCCCAAAGCTGAATGTGTGTTGTAAGTATTTGATCAGGAGGCTAATAATGTGGGTGAGGCTCTGACTGCCTTCGACAGCTTCGTGTTACCTATGTCTTGTCCCATAACCCCCATAAATTGCAAAAGTAAAAAATCACACTGCACAACCTAAGTGTGACACAGATATATTACTTTACAAATTTTAGTGAGAGGAAAATCTTATCCTGGTAAAAGAAACATAAATGTGTTTCCCTTCATGTGAAAACAGGGAAATGTTTCTGAGGTAATTCTTACCCCCAAATCAATGACGTTTCTCATGCAGAGCTGCGTAGGATAATAAGGCGGTGAAACCTTAGAGACTGTAGTTAACTCCAGGTCTAACTAAACCTTACCTCTTTCATTTGAACAAAACAGCTCAATAACTGGGTTCTTCATTTCTGGGAATATTTCACAGTGGGAGATGATTGAACATAATCCACAAGATTAAAAGTGCTTCTAAAGCTTCTGGCTGTAGTCAACAAATGTAATTTTAACACATTTCTGGACTTACAGAAAATTTTAAAAAAATGAATAAGAAATTGAAAACAGATGAGGTGGATATAAGTGGTAAGAAAACTCAGAAGTCTGTGTCGTCTTGGCTGCAAATGTGAATATGTGATCTTGATACTAATCCTGAGGCACAAGCAAATTAGAGGACTTGAACCTGAAATTCTCACATTCAGTTGAAGACCTTTTCTGGGGGGAGGGGCACATAATCCCGGATTAGTGTCACTCCCTGCGCCCTGGGGAAGACAAGGCAACTCTATTACTAAGCAAGAAAGCTACCTCAGTATATGTCCCGTGATACTGCAGGTTATGCTCAAGTAAAGAGATACTTATAATAAAAAATTCCCCAACACACAAAGAAACAATTCATTATGAGTGAGAGTCCACAGAAATAATAGATTTAACTCTCTAATGACTTTAAGTGTTCAATGATCAGGAAGAAGCTAAAAAATAATAAGCAGATGGGAAATAGTGATGCTCCCTTCCTCTCCCTGCTCTAAGTTTCTCTTGTTTTTATTCATAATAATTTAAAAAAACAAAAAGAACACAGTTTAGTAATTGTGTGGAAATATATTTTAGAGAACAGGCAGGAAAACCTTAAGTGTCTTTCTTTGGAGACATGTGTTCATCTGGACTGTAGAGCTTAATGTTTATTTTTATAGACACAGATCACTTCATATATTAATTGCTTTGAGTGGAAATCATTCTAAAATGAACTCTAGACAGCTCTTTCTTCCATATGATCTTCTGAACATCAGAAAACTTTTTGCTAACAGCATTTGTTTCTTTATTTACTCAGCACGTAGGAGCAATTGAAAATTTAGGAGATACAACACAGAAACTAAGTTAAATTTAAATGTAAATAAACTACAGATCATATTTCAGTGTAAGTATGTCCCAAAGGAACATTTATCTAGGCATCATGTATTTTCTCTGGTAATCAAATGCATAAATCCTCTGCTTGGTACTGGAGACACAGGGACTTTGTCTTCATGAACTTCATAATCAGTGGTGACTTTAAAAAGTGTAAAATAAATAATAAATATTTATAAATATTTTTAAGTGAACGGAATTCTCTATGTCACATCTCAATAATTTTATTATGAGTCATCAGAATATACAGAGCTGCATAATCTTCTCCAATAAAGGCTCTAGTTTTTGTCTCCTGCTTTAATTTTTGACTGCTAAGCTCAAATCTAGAGCGGTCGGTGTGTCTACACCCCTTCTCTACATCTATCACAGTCTAGTTCCAAAAAGAGGGTTGATCCCTAGATGGCTGATTTGGGAATAGAGGAGGTATAAAAATTACACAAATTATTTTACTTTAAAAATCTTTATCTCAAGGTTAATATGTGCGTTTTATTCTGGGATATCAGTGGAGTTTGAATTAAAGGCTAAATATTAAAATGAGTTTTTTTTATTTTTTGTGGGGGAGGCAATTAGGTTTATTTATTTTTAGAGGAGGCACTGGGGATTGAACCCAGGACCTCATGCATGCTCTAGCCCTTGAGCCATACCCTCCCCCCTAAAATGGGCTTTTGAAATTTAATTAGGTCCCTTATTTGAAGGTGTTTAAGTATTCTATAGCAGTAGCTGTGGAGTATATGATAAATGAAAGTAAAGTCAAATGAAAAAGAAACTAAAAAAAATAAACTAGACATCTTGTTTAGCAGGCATTTTCTCGAGTTGTTAGGAAATTATCTTTTCATTGACTATGAAATAAATCATTAAATGTTAATGCACAATTTTATTCAGAATTAGAGTTCTATACCTGAAATGTACAGTCTAAATCCCAAATATAAGGGTAACTCAAATTCCTGTCACCAGTGTTCATAATCATACCTTTTTCTTAATTTTAACAGAAATCATTCTCATGTGTTCTCAGGAGGAAAATGCCTTCAAGAGCAATTTTTAGAATGATGCCTTTTGCCATTATCTTACAGTTTTAAACCATAATGTCAAACAGACAGGATTTAAAAAAAAAAAAAAACCTAACACATTTGATCTCTTGGCTATTTGTCTGTAAGCAGTACTTTGGTGCCAGATTTCTCTCAAAAAATTTCAGGGCTAGACAATGTAAATTAGCATCTAGGAATTTTGCCATTGAATTGATGGCATGAGGAAGGAGACTGTAGAAATTAGAGCTACATCATGGATATAATCGAGTTGATGCTTTTTAATTGTGCTGTATCTTTGCTGCTTAATGGATTCTCTCTCTTGATCATGCAGAGTGCAATGACTTCTATGAGGCATGTGGTAGATGGGTAAGTGTGAAACCCAAAGCAACCTGTTTGGGACCCTGATTGTTGAAGGTAGATTAGCAGATGAAGCAAATTGCTTATTCCCTTTCTCTTCCTAATGAAGAAAGTGTAGATTTTGGTCAAAAATCTGTAATTGATCAACTGGAAAAGTTTTAGGGTTGAAAAATAACATTGAAAATAAACTACCCCCCTCCTCATTTTGCCTATTTAATTTCTTCTTAGAAGACTAGAGGAGTAATTACAGAGAAAAAAATTAGGGAGTAGTTTAAAAGACACAGCTGTGCAAACATATACTCCCCTAATAAGCTTTAGAAAATGCGTGAAGCTGAGAAGAGGGGAAAGAAAATAAAGTGGCTAGGAAGAAAAAAAATATACAGGAAAGTGATAAGACAGAAAGGGGACTTTGTGCAGACTTTCATCTTCATTTGTATAGTATCAACTAGTTAAAACAAGTGATAATATGAAGGTATTTTTTTCCACAAAAGAAAAGTGTATTTTTTTCCACAAAAGAAAAGTGGTTTCACTGAACTGCATGGGAAAAGGAGACACTTTAAAGAAAAGGAATTTCTAAGAATATAATGATGAGAACATGGAATACATTTGACAAAGCACGTATCAGCCTTCAGTTTAATGCTATTTCATGCACACATTTCCTTTTGCTTAGAAACTGATTAGAATATACTTATATTTTCCATTATTTGTTCCATTTCCTATATTTCCCTGCAAAAACACTTTTTATGCTTGCATCGGGTTGTGTTCATAGGAAAGCATTTATAGCAAGCTGTGAGCATTATGCTGAATGTATGCTCCCTGCTGGATGCCAAACTATTGGGTTCTCTCTTAAAACTGGCTTGTTGGATTTTTTGGAATAAAATAGAAAATGAAAATGTAAAGGACTATTTATATGTGATGGCCAAAATGTCTGCAGTTCAAATAGCATACATATATATGAATATAAATGAATATTATGTATATATGTGTGTGTGTGTGTGTGTGTGTGTGTGTATACAGGCAGACTGATTTTGTTTTTTATCCAGAAAAAATTTAAAGACGGTTATCACAGCATTCATGGCTAATAATTGCTACATGCCAGACCATATGTTATTTGCTATACTCACATTGTTTCATGCAGTCCTCTCAAAAACATTATGAGGTAGACACTGCTAATAACCCTTTTATAAAGATGAAGACACTGATATTTACATAGATCATGTATCTTTCCCACAATCCTACAGCTTGGAAGGGACAGAGACAATATTTTCTCTAAAAAAATCTGATGCCATAGTTAAGTCCTATTTTTTCCCTTTAACAACAACAAACAGAGTCAGGGAAAATAAAGGTAGAAAAATAAGGGATGGATCTAAAATGAAGCCATAAGTTAACCTAAATTGTATACCATAAAAGTTATTCTCATCAAATGAGTGGTCACAAAGTAGACTAGACATTTAGAAACGCCTACCTACAAACTCTGGTCAGTTATGCATTTTACAGACTCTATGACATTTTTTAAAAACCTCAAAGTTAATAGTATTCTTAGAAACAAGATAATTAGAAATTTCACATGAACATGAGCTTAAAAAGAATGCTAAAAAAACAAAAGAAAAGAAAAAAGAAGATACCAGTGAACTTATCTATAAAACAGAAACAGACTCAAAGACATAGTAAACAAACTTATGGTTACCGAGGGGAAAGGGGGTAGGTAGGGATAAATTGGGAGTTCAAGATGTGCAAATACTGACTACTATATAAAAAATAGATTTAAAAGTTTCTTCTGTTTAGCACAGGGAGTTATATTCGATATCTTGTAGTAACCTATAATGAAAAAGAATATGAAAACAAATATATGTAGGTATATGCATGACTGAAACATTATGTTGTACACTAGAAATTGACACACTGTAACTGACTATATACTTAAAGAAAAATAAATAAAAGTAAGCAATAATCCAGAAAAAAAGAATACTATACCAAGTAATGCACAATGTTCTAAAGTAATGATCAAACAATAAAGAAAACAACACGGAATACTTAATACAATTATACAAATATAGATGGCCTTAATGGAGCCATTTCTCAAGGCATCCCTCAAAGCAATGCTATCTTCATCAGTCCTCCTGACCTCACTGAAGAAGACAGTGAAATACCTGGGAGAATGAACATACTGCATATGATTCAAGCTCACTGAATGGCAAAGAGTGGAGATTGCATTCGATTGCCAAGTACTTCCTATAGAGGAAATATTTATCGATGTGTAGAATAGAAATGTCTTCATTAAAAAAAAAAGGCCCAGTTAGTATCCTTTAATGAAAACCGAGGGACCTACAGTGGATTCCTGCCAGTATAGGAGGATGTGCTAACTCTTCTCAGAGATGAACCGAGAGACGTTCGCCGTCAACAGTTAGGGAGAAACCAAAATGCACAAGAAAGCTAGTGAAGCATCTTTCACAAAGTCTATGTACAAAAATGGTTGCACTTTATTATTGAAAGGAGTCTTAATATCTTCTTCAGAATGGCTAACTGTTGCCGTATCAGTCCTTCTCGAGTACTGGATTTGTCTAATTTCTCCAGAACAAAGCACAGTCGAAGCAGGAAGTTACGGAGCCCAAAGGAACTGTTAGTAGTAGCGTAAGTGCTAACTCCCAGCAAACAGCTGGAGAAAAGAAGGAACCGCTACAGCAAAACACAATAATTAAACAAAGGATGTGTTCACGTGAAAATCAAGAAAGCAGGAAATGCACAGAATATCAGTTTAAGATTTAAATCAAAATAATACACACACCTTTGTTTAGCAAACTGTATGAAACATAAAATGAAAGCAAAGCTTTTGTTTATCCATCACCAATACCCTCCCCCTTCCTCTAGAAGTAAATACTGCTTTCATTTCTTTGAGTGGTCACCAAATATAACTTTAAATAAGATAAATTAAATGATATGCTTATGCCTGTTTTAACACATCTACTTCAAACAATGAATCTGATCACTCTTTGCTATGAAAACGAGGACATTATTTTCCTTCTTTTCACGTGTCCTGGCTTTTTAGCCTCCCTGGTTTTATTAGTTATTTTAGTATTTTATATAATCATGATTTACACTATTTGCACTTTATTCAGTAATGCTAATTAAGTCTCTTCTCTGTTATCACAGCAGAATTTCTAAACTGAGGTCCGGGCCACCGGCATCAGAATCTGGTCTGCTCATGGAAATGCAGATTCCTGGGTCTACGTGTAGGGAGCTAATTAAGCAGATCTGCAATGAGGAACAGGGATCTGCACTTTTAACTATCTCCTCAGGTAGTTCTTATGAATACTAAATATCTACAAATACTCGGGGGTTTCAGGCTAAAACTTAAACCAATAAAATATATACTAAATATGCTTCTATACATATTCTCATTGTAGGGCCAATAAAAAAGATAAAATACTACACTAGTGAAATCAGTATCTCAAAAGAGAATTTTATTATATCAAGTTCTAATGCAATCCCTTTTAATTTCTTTCTGGCTTCCTTCATTTTTGATCTTACTCAACTACCAGAGATTTGTGTCACGTGTCACATTTTGCTCTCTTTCTGAGGATTCTTTTATGGTCAGTGTATATTTTTGAGTAATTTAATAGGCTCATAACTATTAAATGTATTCTTTTTGCTCTTATACTCCTTGAATAACGAGCATCAAATTAAAGTTTCAGGGTTTTTTCCTATCGTAAAAGCAAAGACATTAATTCATTTTGTTCTAGTATCCATGACTCTAATGAGACAAGTGCTACCAGCCTGAAAGTTGTTCCTTTTTTGGTATTCAGATGTTGTTTTGTATGTTTGTCCCTCATGAAGGTATTTATGCTTGAAGCTGTGGAATTTCTCTGGGTGAAAAAGCTTTGCAAGGAATGGGATGTGTTCTTGTGATGGAATAATTTCCTACTGATATCACCAATCTCTAAGTACATTAAAGACATGCAAGTTGTCGAGGTCTCTGTGTGAGATGCATATGAATGCAAAATGAACTAACTTTTTTTTTAAATGAGTAATAATAGTATATAATTTATAGGTAGCTTTTATCACTTGACATTTGAAACTTTCATCTTTTAGCAATACTGTTTAAAATATAGTAGGATTCTCAAAAATAAGTGGGTTATGATTCATTCTCTTAAGATGTAATTAACCTGGTTGCTTTACCTTTCTATGACTCAGTTTCCTCAGCACAATGACCCAAGTGAATCTCAGGATTTTATTTGTGATTGCATCAGGTTGATGATTCGAAATGTTAACATTTTTCACAGATACATACTAGGAATGTAAGTATATGGACATATGATGCGCCATTCATCCCAGAATTAGGTTTAAAACTTCTTAAGTTTCAAAGTTTTATAACTAGTCTAGTCTTCTAGCTGAAGAACTTATTTATTCCATATAAAAATTTTTGTTTAAGTCTCTTTAAGCATGTTCAATCTGTTTCAGTGAAAAAGAACTATACCATTTTGGAAATATACTTTTCTAATAAATAATGACAACCTATGCGATGGTTTATAAGCCTGACTTATAAAATATGCTCACTTAACATTACTTTGATAGTTGCTTGAAGGGAAAATAATAGGTCAGAATATTCTGCTGATGATAAGGCTTTGATCAGATCCCTTCTTAGTCTATGTGGTTGCATTTGCTTCTCAGAAAAATTTTCATGCATATCAGATAGACAGACAATTGCTTCGCCCATTAAGATATTGCGTTTTCCCTTCCTTAACTTAATTTCTTGTAACAAGACGATTTTTCAGGGTATTGAAATTTTTTATAACAAGGAGAAATACATGCTCTATTACTTCTTTACAAAGTCATTTACATATAAATGAGCTCCTCCTTTTATCCTTGTCTATTGTCTTCATTCTGCAAACATTTGCATATTTGAACAAGACTCTCAGACCACATATAAAGTTCAAAAATAAAAAGAACTGACAATATTGCATTTTGGAAAATGGTGATGCAATGTTATTACTTATTTACTCAGTTCCTATGAATTTCTTCAGAGTTAGAGACTATACCTGCTAGGGAAAAGAAAAAAAAGAAAGAAATTAAAGGAATAAAATTGACTTGGCACATAAGAATAAGAAGGCCCTCAAGAACTTATATCACACACATACATTTTCTGTGTATTAATTATTAACTCATGTGCTGGGAGTTTAAAAAATTCAGTTTGAATCAGTTTGATAATCTACTTCTTAATCAAATTAACTGATAATACTTCAGCCCTTTACCTTTCTTAGCTGGTTCAGACTTGATCTTTCTTAGTTGATGGTTTCTCTTTCCTTAAGAAAAAAAAAAAAAAAGAGTAACTATAATTCACCAGATGTCACCAATTCTGTTTTAGGATATTTATGATGTGATTTTACTTTGATCATCACTGTGATTCTAACTACCCGACACTCAATATTCATGACAAAAATATGAACTCAGCTAAAAATTATTATCTTAAAGTTCCATTTATTCAATTATTTAACTTGTAAACTTCTTTTCATGTATTTATATAATCATTTGAAATACTAAATAGTTTCTAGCATAATATTTTCTGGCTTATATATATTTTTAATTGCAAACAGTAAGATGAAAAAAAAAAGGACACAAAAAAAGAGGTACTATTTATACTTAATTCTCACCCCCAGTTCTCTCGTCACAAATAGAGATATATTTTTTATTCACTTAAGAATATATTCACAAATTTGATATTCATGCTAGAGAAAGCATGATCAAATTTGCTGTTGTAATTCAGAGGAGACACGGTTTTCTCAGTTTAAGGATCAACCCCAAATCAGCACAAATAAAACACACACACAGGCGCGCGCACACACACACACAGGGAAACAAACCTCTTATCTGGACAGTCCCCTCAGTTTTGCATTTAACTCTCACCAGCCATAATCACAAATAAATTGTCCTAATATTTCATTGGCTATAATATATTAAATTTTCCTAAAGAGCATAAACCACAATATCATTCACAAAACATGCAGGGATATCTCTACCACATCTTCCCATGTGGGTTAAGTACCACCCTTTGGTGCAATCTCTTCCTCTTTTGTGTGTTCTGTTCATCACTTCCTTCAAGTATGACTGATAACTTGGCTTCCGTGAATTTAATACCTTGATATTTTCCTCTAGCTACTGCCCTTTCGACATAGCCAGGATATCCTAGGTATTTGTTTGAGTTTTTCTTGAGTGAAAGAATAAGAATTTATTCCCTGATCACACCAGTGATTAAAATGATGCTTCTAATCCCGTCCCTCCCCCTAGGTTACTGCTTATCCGTGTGTGTGCATTATGTGCTGAGAGTAGAAATAGAAGAAAGAGATGGTTGGTAAAGATAGTCTGTCTTGAAATGTCAGAAAGTTAGGCTTTTTTTCCCTTTCCCATTACATTCAAAATAAAAGATGAATTGGAGAAAATTGAGGTAACTTTCTAACTTTCAAAGAAATAGAGAGATTATAAACTAGCATTTGTTTCCTGGGAAATAACGTGACATTATATAAAAAGCTACAATCATATGTTTTGAAGAAATAGTATTACTTCTGGCATTATATTACAATAAAATTATTAGAAAGTCAAAGCCTTGTGAACATTACTACATTGTTCTCACCCACATGCCTATCAATTGATCCTGCTTAGATAAATCGTGGTATATACCTTTGCAAAAGATTCAGTCAGCAAAATAGTGCCTATAAAGAAATGTATTAAGAGAGCTATTTACATTCCAAACTGGCATACACCAATTTAGTATTAGACAACTACAAGTTATTTTGGAATTTTTAGTAGTCACCAGTAACCCTGGGTGAGGTGCAGTGCTCCTTCAGAATTATCCCACAAAAATGTTGAAATGAAAGCAAATCTCTGACCCTTTCTGCCACACGTGCTGACATTTTAAGCAAGCATTTAATTTAAAAAGTGATGCAAAGCGTTCTATAATCTCTCTGCCTTTTTCAGAGTTCTCAAGACATCCTCTATTAAAACTTCACCTGAGACAAATGGGACCATCTTCCAGCTACAGTATTCATCCTGCCATTTATCACAGCCATGTAAAGGGAATTTTCAGAAAAAGGATAAACTATTGACCATGTAGGGATCAAGCCTAAGAGATTTCCCAACATTACATTTTAAAGTGATTCCTAAATTATTATACCAAAGTTGGGGAAGGGTCTCTACAATATTCTAGACAATACATTTATCTTCAAAACCATTTCTAATATTCATGTTGGTAACTAACTAATTTCACCAATAAAAGCCTAGTTCTAACATACATTATGTAAAGCAGGTGGTGCAGATGCGGCGTAGAGATAGCTAGATTACTCACTGAAGCATCCTCTGTAGCGTGGTATCTTTGATAAATGTTAGTTGACTCCTCGTGGAGTGTGAATTACTGATTTGAGAGCTAACAGCTCCTAGAGCATGATTTAAACAATATAATACATTACCTATACTGAAGAATTTAAGTTAATTATAGACATCAAAATGTATGTAACATTATATTTGAAGGTCTAACTATACACACACACACACACACACACACACACACACACAGACGCACACATACATACACTATGATTTCAGGTATATTAAAATGTATAGATGCAAAATAGCACTGGAAAATATACCAAAATGTTAATAATGTTTGATTATAATTATTTGTATTTTCTTCTTTATAGATATGTTTTATTTAATTAAAAAATCCCTTAATGAATATTGTAGAATAAGTAGGAAAAAAATTATATCACTTAAAAGGAAAATTCACAGGTTGGTGGAGGAGTGTCTCATGAGTTGTGTTCTAGGCAACTGGGACTCTCCAACTTGATTGTATTAGTCAGTCGGGGCTGCTGTAAACAAAAATACCATATATTGGGGGGCTTAAACAGCAGAAATTTATTTCTCCCAATTCTGTCTGGAGGCTGGGAAGTCTGAGATCAAGATGCCAGCAGGTTCAGTGTCCCATGAGGGGCTTCTTCCTCCTTTGCAGAGGGCTGCCTTCTCCTTGTGTCCTCATGTGGCAGAGAGAAAGAGAACAAAAAAGCTTTCTCATGGCTGTTCCTATAAGGGGACAAATATCATTCATGAGGGGTCCATCCTCATAACCTAATTACTTCCCAAAGGCCCACCTGCTACTGTTAGGTAGTTAGATACGTGGGGGCACTGGGCAGATAGATGGAGGAGAGGGAGTGTGGTCCAGAAGATGGTGATGTGCCCGCCTTCAGTATAAAGGGACTTTACTTCCTCTGATGAGTGCCAGTAAGAAGCTGGTTAGAACCTGACAGCCGCAACTGCGCCACAGTGAGAAGGACCTAACTGGACATGACCCAGTGCTCATTGTAGTATAATTAGCATTGTGGTTTAAGCTCCCCCATGGGTTTTCCTGTGTGCATCATGGGTAAGGACATGTGCAAAGGGGCCAAATGTGACTAAGCATTCCAGGGACAAGAGCTGTCAACCAATCAAAAGACCAACTCTAAGCCAGGGTATTAGAGAAGGGGCAACGACCTCTGTGTTTTTCTCTCTTGGATCAGCTGGCCTCCTATTCTTGGAGGTGTATGTTCCCTTTGCTAACAAATCCTTTAAAATCCTTTGGTACTGTCGACTGAAATAAATGCACAATCTAAAAGTTGAGAGTTATGTTTTATTTGGTGGGCATTTTTGAACCCCTTCGAGCCTAGGACGACAGCCTCTCAGATGGCTCTGAAGGACTGCTCTGAAAAGATAGGGGAGGAGCCAGGATATATAGGAGTTTTACAACAAAGACCAGGTAGCTGGAACATTAAAAGATTACTTGTTAACTAAAGAAAACCAGGCATCTCAAGTTAAAGAATTTAGCACTTTTCTATGTGTGGGAGGGAGCAAACATTTGGGCTCATTGAATTCATTCCTTTGACAAGCACCTAGCTATCTAGGGCCAGTATCCTGTCCTTTCTTATTCTGAGTCCCTTCAGAGGGTGCACCACTGTGAGTGGCTGCAGAGGCCAGGCTGCAGGCTTGTCTTCACTGCGGGGTGGCGGCAGCCGCTGATGACTTGATGGCTTCAGCATTCTGTGTTTACTGAGGTGGTTTGCAGTATTTTTTGTTCGCACTACACAATGTACTGTTTCCCATCCTGTGAATTCTTATCTTTCGGATAAGACAAGAACTGGAGTCTTTTACCTTCCCATGTTGGGGTGACACCACTGCTGTCACATTGGGGCTTACAGTTTCACTTTATGAATTTTGGGGGGGGGTATCCAGTCCGTAGCCCCGATCCTTTGTGTGTATATATATATATATACACCTGAGAGTCAAGTAGTTCAGGATCATTCCATTGACTATGTCATCAATTAGTAAATAGATGCCTCTCACGCTTTCTTGTAAAATATTTGTTATATTTTTGATTCGTTTAAGGAAAATGGTGGTACTGTTGCCGAAAGATCAGCCCCTGTCCCTGAAGAGCCAAATAACCCAGAGACAAGGTCTTGGATCTTAGAAGAAAAGAGGCAATTTTATTGCTTTGCTGGGCAAAGGGGACTCACAGCAGGCTAGTGCCTTCAGAACTGTGATCCCACCTCAGGGATGGGGTGGAGTGGTTACATAGCCATGGCTCAAACAATAAAGCATTGAAAACAATCAACAGAATCATTTTCTCATCAGAAGACTTAGAATGGCGACATGATGCCTCCAGGTGACCAATTCTATAGAGGCCAGCAGTTAGATTCTTTATCTCGTAAACAAAGTGTGGTCTTCTTGGTAATTCAGATTATTTCCTAAAGCTACAGTCCTGGGACCTTCTCCTTGGAGAAGGACTCAGAGACCAAGCATGATTGTTACTTTCAATGACTGGAATAAAGTACAAACAGTAAGATCAAAAGCTTTGCTTTTAACAATGGGCCTGGAACCCTGAGTAGAAACCAATCAGTCAGGTCAGCTGACCGTTTTAAGGGCAAGGAGAAGAACAAGCAATGTTAGCCTAAGTGTGGCCACTTTATTAATCCTCCTGTAGCACTGCAAGGGCATATACAAATTGAAAATAAAAGACAATTCTCATTGGTGAAGGTAAGGAAAATAATTTTCCCGTTTTCCCTTTTCTTAGAGTGTTTATTTTAGAAAACTTGTAATTGTAAATTCTTTTTCTCTCCCTTTGAAATACATGTAAATTTTTCTACAGCTAAATTC
Source organism: Camelus dromedarius (assembly GCF_036321535.1). Classification (NCBI taxonomy): domain Eukaryota; kingdom Metazoa; phylum Chordata; class Mammalia; order Artiodactyla; family Camelidae; genus Camelus; species Camelus dromedarius. Next base: position 66,282,887 of record NC_087447.1, read on the forward strand.
CTCTGCCAGCTCTATGACACAAGAACGTCTTTCCCAAGGACCTGGAAACTACCTTTGAACTGTAATCGTCTAGGCAAGACGGTGCCCCTGTTTTCCAGCATCTGTTGAAGGGCAGGAGCCTAACTTCAGCAAGATTCAGGCTCTGGTTTCTAAAGCTACCTCCTTTAATAAAGATATTAGAAGTTTATCCTTCCTTTGTGTAAAACTGATTGACTAGCACAGATGGTCAACTCAGTTACCAAGTTAATGCAGTGACAAATAGTGCTGTCAAGTCCTCTTACTTGTGGACTGGTTATGGTTTATCTTGAGAACATATATGTGATGGGTTGTATCTGCTTGGCTAGGCATAAACTGGTGATTTCGTTCTGCCTTTGCAGTCTTTCAGTAGATTGCCTGTGATCCACATCTCAGTCTGATGTGTTCAGTAATAAAATTGTTTTCTTTCCCTTCTGCCTTTGTAGAAATGTCTGGGTTGGGAGGATATTTTATTTTTAATTATATTTCCCCCCAAATACATCCCTTCAAATTTTTTCCTACATATATTTTAAAATCCATCCTTTATAAATATCCATCATTTCCCCCAAGAAATCACCAGTCACAGTGATATGTTTGCAAATTTGTACTTTTTTCTTCTTGTTTTTGAGAGGATTTGTTTTTTAACCCTATATATGTTTTAATTACAAGATTAACAAAACAATTTAAGATACAAAAGAATACAAAGGAAAGCGTAAAAGGAGTTAAGCTCTACCTCTTTTTCCCTTCACACCCAGCATCTCCACTTCTCTGATGTAACCAAGGCAACCAGGTGATATTTCTTTCCATAGCTTTCTCCATAATCCTGTAATTCCATACACAACATCTCTGTGAGCTGTGTAGTGTTAGATTAAATGCAGGTGATTTTAGAATGCCGTAAGTGTAAGATTTAATTATATAAGGTACATTTCCAAGGCCCTCCTTTCCTATTCCCATATGTGGGTTTTTGAAAGAGTCAAAGAAAACTTGTACCAGATAGAGTCAAACAGATTGCAGTTAAACTGGAAGAAAATTTTTATTTGAGACCATTATATTTTAAATGAAGACTATTGCAGTATGGGGAGAGAGATGAAACTCGACTCCAAGTCCATTGAAACAAATGATGGAAGAGTTTTGAAGCCCTGGGATGAGTTAGTGGAAAAGGACTGCAGGACATTAGGGGAGGGACTGGTCAATATAATTAGACCATCTGTGTTTGCTAACTGGCAGTTATCAAATTAGGCCTCAATCATCTCACAAAGACTGGTATAGAAAAACCTTGTCTTTCCTGATGTTATATTTCAAAAAATGGCCCCCAATCCTTGAGGAAGACTTGTCTGGGCTGTAAAACTGTCAAGAGGTTGGGATATTTGCATCTCAAAGGGGCATAGAAAGAATTTATAATTGCTCTAAAGTGAGTGCTCTAACAAAAGGGGGTGTGGTCAGGGACCTGTAGTAGGGAAGAAGTGTGCCAAAAATTTAGTCAAATTGAGGGGATTATTGAGGCCATCTTGATGATAGTCAATAGTCTGGCTAGAGTTGGGAAATGACCTGGTAGAAAAAGATAAAATTGCATCAAGCATCAGGTGACAAATGTAGCTACCCACTTAGCTCCCTTTGAAATGTACCAGGCATATTACAGACCTAGGAAGCTCATGTCCTAAAGCCACCCTGATCAACAGATGGTTGTAAGAAATCAAGGGGACCCTGTATGTGAGTGGCTTTTGCCAAAAAAATAATATCAAGTTATATCTTAAGCTAGATCATGGCATATTCCACATGAAATCAACATCTTCATTTTAACAATACATACTAAGAAGAATAAACCATTATGATCACTTTTACCATTTTAAATAACCAAACACTTTTAATTTTCTCCATGTGATCAGTTTATTGTTTCGCCAATAAACTGGAAATGGAAACCAGTTATATTTTTCTATATATTTCAGGAACTGAAACAAAACTAAAATGTCAGTAAATACTGATAGAACTCAGCTCAGTTAGCATAGTCTAATGATCTAATAAGTTCCTCTTCTTTTGGGCAGTTCTTAATAGAACTAATTTAATGAGGCTTTATATTCCCCAACTTCCTGCAACTAACCTTTAACCACATCTCTTCCTAATTAATTTAAATATCAAGAACTCCATCCATTGACAGTTTTATAAAATTATGAAATATTTAGAACACTTCTAAGTGTATGTATGTATAAATGTTTTGGGTATTTATTATTTGAAAATAAAAATAAGCAATCATACATAATTTCTCCCCAAAATACCTGTTCATGTTCAATTTCATAAATGGCTTAGGTTCTAAGGATACATTATATTCCCAGGTACTGTACCGTATCATAATGAGGATAATACTTTTTTTTTTAACTTCCATTTTGTTTCGTTCTGTTTGTACAATACACAGAAAATCACTCAGCTTGTGGTCTAAAGCCAGCAATTAACACCCCTTAGCAGCTGTTAAAATGCGTAATCGCCTGTTGTTATCTTCATGTGGCTTAATTCAAATGCTAATTACTCTCTGAGCACTGATCGTAAACCCACTACATCCTGGACAATCCGAAGACATTTTGAAGTGAAATAAATCATACTTTTTTTTTGTATTTGTTTTGGTTGTGGTAGTGATGGTGGGAGAGAGACATGTTCAAGATATTTTAATATCTGGATATAGCGAAATGCAATGAAGCAAATTCAAAAGGGACTTACTATTACTGTGGTGCTGTTGTTAGATCAAGTAGAGCTATGATGTCCTAGCCACTTAAACCCTCACAGTGAGGCCAGGATACATTTAAATGTGCTGTAAGGGTAAAATACACACCAGATTTCAAACACTTATTACTACTGGAAATAATTATATTTATATTTATTACATGCTGAAATGATGACATTTTGTATATACTAGATTGAATAAATTACAGCAGTAAAATTAATTTAATCTGTTTCTTCTGTTTAATACGTTTACTAGAAAATTTAAAATGACATGTGACTCACTTTATATTTCTATCTCATAACACTGAAGTAGAGTGTGAACACATTCTCAAGGTGTCTGGAAGGAATGGAAACAACTGCTGGGGGAGAAAAGGTTCTTGCCTCACACAGGAAAGAATTCAAGAACAAGGCATGGTAAAGAGAGAGCAAGTTTATTTAGAGAGTTACACACTCCATGGACAGAGTGTGGTCTGTCTCACACAGAAAGGAAAATGGCTGAGGAGATACACACTCCATAGGCAGAATGTGGACCATCAAAGAAGGTGAGAGGCAGAGAAGCTGAGGTGTGGGGTGTTTAAAGTAAAAGTAGATACAAACGCCATGGACAGAGTGCGGGCCGTCTCAGAAGGTGAGCGTGACAGGGCGAGAGTGACCATGAGGTGCGGGAGTTGTTAGGTTTCATGGGCTCGGTAATTTCATATGCTAATGAGTAGGAGGATTATTCCAATTACTTTGAGGACAGGGTGAGGATTTCCAGGAAACACACCCACCCCTGCCCAATTTTTGACCTTTTGTGGTCAGCCTGGGAACTGTCGTGGTGCCTGTGGGCGCATCATGAGGCTCCAGATCTACTGGAAGTCAAATATTCCACCATCTTGGTTCTAACCAGTTCATCCTGTCCTCAATGGCTGTGTCATTCCTTTAATGGTTGTGCCCTGCTCCCTTTCCTCCCACTTCACAACCGTCCTTCTTTAGCAGTTATGTGACCTCTGCTTTATGTTGGAAAGCATAAAAATAGGAAGTAATAAATGCATATATGCAACCAATGACTTTAGAAAATTGATGCATTACGTTTTTTCAAAGGAAATGAAATATCCTCAAATCTTTAAAAAATTCAGTTGAAATACAATTCCCAAAGCCAATCAAACTTCAAAAATGTAAAGGATAAATGAAACAAGAAAATGTCATTGAGAGAAGTAAAGTAGGCTGTAATTAATCAATTATTGAATAAAGGGGAGGAAACAACATGCATTTTTAAAGTCAGACTTAATAAAATACATTAAATTGTGTGCACTCTGGAGCCTTCACTAGGCAGCGGGAACCAACAGTTCCATCTGTGTGCAATTTGAAGTGAAGGCAGATCATCACCCCTTCCCCCTTTGGCTCCATGGCTAATGAGAAAATGGAATGTGTTTTGGTCTAAACAGCCTTGTTTGAATAGAACACTATTGATTTCCTTATGACTCACTCTTCATTTTAGTGTCTTGAGAGACAAGAGCTCTTATTGGATGAGACATAAAGCTGAAGTCCTGACCATTTGTGGTCATTAAGCGTCCCAGGGCACATTTTGCTAGAGAGCAGGATGGTTAGCCTATACCCTGGCCCTGTTCCAATCCATGTAAGGAGAGTCTAGTGACCTAAATTCTCTGTGTTTGTGCAAACAAGAAATAGTATCTTCTGAAGTTCCATGCCACAAACTCCAAAGTTTTGGCCATTCTTTGCTAATCTCCTGCTGACTTTCACTCTATAAATGCCTATCTTTTTTTTTTTTTTTTTAGTAAGCTGAATGTATATTTGAAAATATAAAATCTTTTCTTATAAGACCATTGATATTTTGTAGTGAATTAAAGGATTTTAGTATTATGGTGTTGCTGGAGAATGGGTTCTTGCCTCACACAGGAGAGAATTCAAGAGCAAATCATGGTAAAGTGAATGCAATTTTATTTAGAGAGACACACATTCCATAGACAGAGTGTCTCAGATGGCAAGAGAATGACCACGAGGTAGATGGTTGTTAGTTTTTATGGGTTCAGTAATTTCATATGCTAATAAGTTGGAGGATTAATCTAAGTATGTTGGGGAAAGGGTGGGGATTTCCAGGAATTGCCCCCCTGACCCCACACACTTTTTGACCTTTTATGGTCAGCCTAGGAACTGTCATGGTGCCTGTGGCTGTGCCATGAGGCTCAAGATCTACTGGAAGTCAGATCTTCTGCCATCTTGGTTCTAATCAGTTTGTCCTGTCCTCAATGGCTGTGTCATTCTTTCAGTGGTTGTGCCCTGCCCCCTTCTCTCCTGTCTCAAAAGTGCAATACTATATTATGTATTTGATAAAGATATCATTTTAGAAATGTGGTAGAATGCCTGTATACGATGGTCTAGCTTATTTCGGTGAACATATATTAAGTGCCTACTATGTAAATGTATTATATACTACAGGGTAAAGGTACAAACAACCAAATATAGTCACTATCTTCCAGAAGCTAAAGGTCTGGTAAAAGAGACAGTTAAGTAAAGAGGTGTTTGCAATAACAATAGTAAAAGTGACAAAAGTTGTAAGTAAGGAAACCAAAGAAGATAATTCCCTGACCTCACAGGGGATAGTTGTGAAAGAGACATTGTGTAAAGCAGCCCCACGTTTGATAGTTTGGTTTACTTACAAAGCGAATATGAATAGAAATTAAACATAGGAAGGGGAAGAGAGAAAGTTGAACACAGAGGGAAGAATACCAGCAAAGTCAAAGAGGCTTGACTTGGAATGGGACGTGCAATGACTGTCAATGATTTTGTCCTGAGAATAAGACAAGTGAAACAGGAAATAGCAGGAAAAACATAAGAAAGAAAGAAACAGACCCCCAAAAGGGCTTGGATTTTATCTTTTTTTTTTTTTTTTCTTTGTGTCTACAGATTACTTGCTTTAGAATCACCTTGGGGATTTATTAAAATGTGAACTCTTGGGCCTCCCCATCCTTCCAAGAAGAAAACCTGGGTGTCAGGTCTGCTTCAAGTGGAGCTAGCAGAGTTAGAGGAGGAAGGTAATGAGTAATGAGAACTATGAAAGAGGCTTAAGTAGTGAACATGTTATGATCACATGTTAGATTTGTAGTGTAAATTTTTTTCTTGCAGTTATGACAATTACAAAAGGAAAGTTTTGAAAAAGGAAAGATTTCCTTATGTTAGAAAACTAGCTAGAAATGATAAGAACAAAGCTAGAAGTAGAGCCTGCTGGTAAAGTGGTTACTTTTCTTGGAATGTGACCCCAGGTTTTGCAAGGAACAAATAAAAATTGAAAACAAAGCCTAAAAAATAATTGTTTTTTATACACTCTAACAGATCATTTGCACCCAGGGCTAGACAGGGATTTTCAGAAAACAGCTAAGCACTGAAGAAATGCCATTGTCCCTTTTCTAAAATATTTTCTAAATTTTGTGGATGTGTATTTCCATATACTTCATCAATTCCATTTTTTTTTTTTATTTAGTGTTCCATCTTTGACAGGTTTTATGTACTGATTGGGTAACATAATACTGTTGACATTTTTGAAAATTCTTCCAAAATATCTTATTAAACTTTTTCGTCTTATTTACTTCAACATCAACAGTATTGAATAATTCAAATTTGGTCTTTTAAGGCCTCGTCTTCAATTAATGCTAAAAACAGCTCTTTAGTTTAAGGGGAGACACCATGAACTGAGAAGCCTCCATCTAAACACAAAATACAAATGAAATTGGGAGCAGCAATAATCAAGATTATTCTGTATATTCTAAGTTTGGTTTTTCATGGAACCAAGTGTACTGCCCACTGACTGGGGGCAGATAATGATTACCATCATTCTATAGCTCTACCTTTAAACTAAAGGTAACATTTTATCTAGAAAAAAAATCATTTATTTTTTATAAATTCATTAAAACATTTGCATTAGTTTGCTAGGGTTTCCATGACATATTACCACAGACTGAGTGGCTTAAACACAGAAATTTATTTTTTCACAGTTCTGGAGGTTTGAAGTTCAAGACCAAGTTGTCATCGAGTTGGTTTCTTCTGAGGCCTCCTTTCTTGGCTTATAGATGGCAGTCTTCCCTCTGGTCCTTCCTATGTATGTCTGGGTTCTAATCTCCTCTTCTTATAAGGACATCAGTCTTATTGAGGTCCTGGAGGTTAGGACTTCAATACATAAATGTGGAGGGGAAACACAACTCAGCCCATAAAAACATCTAAATCCGAAACATTTATAAAATTGATCTGAAAGTATTTAAGGCTAAATATTAAAAAGGGTGACATAACACATGACAGAAGAAACAGAAGTTTCTAAATCCATCCATGTAATGTGCCTCAAAGGGCACTTCTGAGAGAAATCCATTCAAACTGCTCCTGGAATAGGAAAGACTGTCAAATGATTGATAAGTAGGAGGCTATGCAAAAATACAACAGTATGAAAATTAATAGAGGAAAAATATATGGGAGGAGGAAATCAAGTCTATGAGAAAGTATGCACACTTGAGACACGGTATCAATCCAGGAAATTGTGAGATTCGGGAGACAGGCAGATACAAACAGAGACGCGGGCTTGAAAGGTAAGAAATTGTGGTTTATTTTTGATACAGTGAAAAACCAGGACAGACAAATAGGAAGAGAAATGATTTTTCATCATGAGATTTTGAAAAGCCTGAATTAAATGAGCCAGAGTGGGAAAGAGGATGTGAAAAATAAAGTCAGTGAGAAGATCTGGCCAAGCTCTGTACACAATGATATGATGAATCAGAAGAAATTGCTGACTGCGGAGCAAAGCCTGGGATGTACCCATAATACTTGCTAAATATTGAATACGTACTCTGTGCCAAGCATCCAGGCTGAGTAGTTTATAATCATTTTTATCTAATTTCCACAGCAATTCTGACATTCAGTGATTTACCGTTGATCGCAAACCAAGCAAGGAGCAAAGCTTGTATTTAAGCCCTGGTTCACCTTCTCCAAGGTCCATGCTCTTAACCACCATACTCTACTGCTTACCAGGAGCAAGAGCTACAGAAGTGGGTTTGAATCTCTTCCAGGAGAGAGAGCAAAAATAAGAGGCAAAAATAAGAGGCATAAAAGAAAACTATGCTCAGCCTTTACCTCAGATTATCTCATTTAATTCTCACTAGAGTGTTAGGAGTTAGACCATTACTATATACATTTTAAAGATGTGGAAACTGATGCAGAAAACAGTAAATAACTTGCAAAATGATACCCTCCAATACGAGGTGGTAGAGCCAGGATGCAATCCCAGGCAGTATGACTGTGGGTCCTGCTTACATCTGTACTGTCTCCAAGCTCCAACGTAACTTAAATACGAAGATTGTCAACTCCCAGTGTGATGCTGGTCTGAAGGAAAGTCAAAAAGGTCGAATTAGTAAGGGATCTCAGACACAGTGGTTGGAAGAATCAGCGTTTCTGAGAGAGGTAATTGAATTTCCATATTCCTTTCCCCCATTCGCTTGTAAAACTGGTTCAGTACATGCATTAGCTCGATACAATTTCCATAACAAAGTAACGCACACTGGGTGGCTTAAACAACAATTTGTTACTCCCCGATACAGGAGGATAGAAATCTAAAATCAAGGTGTTGAAAGGGTTGGTTACTCATAAGGGATGTGAAGGAAGGATCTACCCCAGGCTTCTCGTTAGCTTGTAGGTGACCACTTAACATGTTTACATGACCCTCTCTTTGTGGGTGTACCTGTGTGCAAATCTCCCTCTTTTATAAGAGCACCAGTTATACTGATTTAGAACCCATCCTGATAACCTCATTTTAATTCGATTAACTCTGTAAAGACCCTGCCTCCAAATAAGTTCCTGGATGTTAGAACTTCAATTTTGAACAATTTTCTTGGAAATTTCTTCAGCTAAATGTCCAAGCTCATTACTTAAGAAATCTACTTCCAGTTGAATGGGAATACCAAAAACCAAATTAAATGTGTCACGGAGAGTATTAGAGGATAAAGCAGGAAAGTAGGTTTATGAGACAAGCTTTGAACAATGAGGAATAAACTTAAATATTCTTATATTTTATATTCCCCTATCAAAATTACAAGTGTAATATCCCATCTGAGAAGAAATTTGAAAGCTCCACATAAGATGTTTAAATAAATGCCAATATATTTTTGCTCCACATAAAATATCTTTAGGTCTTTAAACATTAGGTGAACATTTTATGTAGAAAAATAGATAGGTGTACTGGTTTTAGAAGACAAACAACAGAGATGAGGGGGCATACTGAAGTTTTTTTAAAAGTGTATTTTTCCCTTATAAGAATGTGTGCTCACTATTAAAAGGAGAGAAAAGAAGAAAAACATCTGTATTCTAATTATGGAAAAATGTAACATTTTAACTTGTTTCTAATATTTTTTATTACTGTTTTCCTTTCTGTTAACCTTGTATGAATATTGTTTTAAAACTTTAAGGTGGCAAGAAAATGAATTTAATTCCTCTAATTATTGCTTCTCTTCACCCCTCTGATACTGTCTCGCACCGACACACACATCATCCCTCCCCTCTCCTTCCTGCTGATTGGATGTTCAGTCATACCTTCATTGTTTTATGTCTTCACCATTATAATAGAACCAGGACTTCCTTAACCATAGGCATTCCCTGCACTAATGCACTCACCCTATACACTCCAGGTTCATTTTCTTAAAATCTCAGCCACTCACGTTTGAGAAATACTTACCAGGGACAGTTTACTAGCTTTGCGGTGAAAGTGATGTGAAGGGAAACAGAGATTCACAGTGTAGATGTGTCTCCTTGCTGTGTGTTCTTAATGAGGAAGCACAACACATGATATTGATTACCATTATTTATTGACTGTAACAACTATTGATGCAACAAACTAGTCTAAGCAAATAGAATCAGTGTAAGATCTAAACACAGAGCATAGATAATTCTCTTAGGTTCCTTCCATAAGTGGAGATAGATATATAGAACAAAGAGTTGGTCAAGTTATTTCTAAATCTTGTAAGTAGAAAAGAACCATATTAGTTCATAAGCTATACCAAATCTCAGTATCAAGGTCACGTGTAATCCTGTTTCATGATACTGACCAGTCTTCTTTTGTAATTTCTCTCATCCTCTGCCCCCCCCCAAAAAAAAATTATATTTGCCAAGATTTGTTCATTTCTATTAAAAACTTCCTTAGATTTCAAGGAACTATTTTTAATTTTAGAGCATTTTATTTAACAAATATTATAGCAATAATATTAAAGAAGATTCCTAAGAAAAAGTAATAATTTCTAATTGATTTTATTATTACTTTACAGTTTTTACATACTTGGTGACTTTTTTTCACAGATGTAAATCCTTGTTGTTCTATAGTTTGCACTGTTTTTTTGTAATTGTAATTCTGTAATTTAAAATTTCAAACTTTTTTTTTACAAAATTAACCTATTTCTCTGTTATTATATATTTACTAGCTCACTAATATTTCACCTAGTTGAGGTAGCATGTTATTTTTAGCAATTCCAATTCCTCCATTTAGAAATGACCAACTTGAATATTAAGTGCTAAAATAGAGCAAATTGGCAACTTGAGAACCGTTTATATTGCCAACATTATAAAATGGAAATGGTTGATAACTCATGATAAACATCGCATATCTTCTCTAAGACCATTAGGTACATTAAGACAGAGGGGTTCTAAATCCCAGTAATAACGTTATGTACTGGCTTTCGACTAGAAGGAATTTCTACTAAGGATTGGCAAACTACAGTGCTTTGGAAAGATGCCTGTCTGAGTAAGTGAAATCTCACTGGAATACAGCCATGCTCATTCATTTGCATATTGTCCACGGCCACTTCTGCACTATAATGACAGTCAAATAGTTAAGATGGAGACACCATGGCCTACAAAATCTAAACTAGATGCTATCTGGTCAAAACTTTGATACCAATGTTAAGGTTAATCCCTAACACACTGTCCTATGTTCATAGAATAATAACAAAAGATACATTTTAGCAAATTAGGTGTTGAGTAGGAGAAAAAGAGATTGTTTGGACCAGTACAATGCTTTCTGCTCCATGAATCAGTCTTTCACCTTGACTATAGATTGACTATTCTAACACCAGGATAATAATGTCACTCCACCGCTGAAAAACTAAGTAGTTACACATAGCTTTCAAATAGAGCTTTAATTTTACAGCATGTTTACAGGTGAAATGTGAAAAGATATTCTGATGTCATCATTAAAGTTTCATTCACAGTAGACATATAAAAATTTCTATGACTGTCAATCAATAGTTGCATATTATTATTTGATGTTTTATTCATAACTTCTGATGTGTCTAGCTTTCCTTACATGAAATATTTTTGTTTAGACTGTATTATTTTATATATGTTAATCCCCTAGTTGAACATTTGAATACTGTCAGTGCTTTGTATTTGCATAGTCACAGGTCTTACAATAAAAATTCATGAAAGACTTTTTAAACAAAACCTCAATATAATTCTTCAAACAGTGTATTAAACTGAAATATGCCTGCTTTGGGTAAAATCTGAAATCATAAAAATACTAGTCAGTAGCATTACTTTGGCTTAAAATAAGCTCCAAAGTCAACTTTTTATTGAAGTACAGTCACTTCAATAAAAACAAAAATTAAATGCAATTTTGTGATGGATCTTCAAAACGTGAATAGTCTCCTTCAAAGTGCTGAACCCAGAGCGTGGTTTTGCACGTCCCAAAATTCAGGCTGCTTAGATTTCTAATAATAAGTAACGTAGGGCATATGCATTCTTTGTTTTTCCATCCCCACTCACAATGTCAGGCACAAATCTGGAGCATCTGGAAAATACAGAGTGAATGAATTAATACCAAACATTACATCCATGTATATAAAAAGAAAGTTAGCCTTTGTGGCTTCAATTCTGGCTAGAAAATTCAGTGTGAAAAAAGTGTTGTCCACTTGGGTATAAGATCAGATAGGTTAAAATTAGTATACATGGATCCTCTTTATATAATGAAAACTCACAATGAGTAGTCAGCTTAATGTGAGCTTATCTTGGACAATATCCAAGGAAGATACCAGGAGAATCGAAGGCACCCTTCTTATGCCATGGTTCAAACACATATCCATTACTGCAGAAAGGACCACTCATAACGGTGCAGTGAGGCTTCAGCGAGGGCTTTAATCATCATCACAATAATTAAATAATAATATGCTTGCCAAGGAAATTGTGGAGCAACTAGTAGAACTGTCTGAGAATGTTTCCTGGAGCTCTTTTGAGTTGCCCAAACACACTTGTAACAGAAGAAGCCTTTCCTACCCAGCAGAAGGAAATGCTATATCCAAGCTCACCTTCCCTGATACTTGGGGGGTCCCCATTCCCATCCACAAGCTTGTCTCAGCAAAAGGCACTGCAAAATCCCATTGGCCCTGGGGTCCCTAGGTGCTTGGTAGCTGACGTCTGTAGATAACTCCTATAGTCACCTGGCCTATAAGATCCAGACTGACACCAAATATCGTATTACACTATTGACAAATGCACATTCATGTTGGACTGACAAGAAGAAAGAAAAAAAAAAAACTGGCAAGAAAAAAAAAAAAAGTTCTTCCATTGGAACGCAGAACCACACTGTTGGCCCAGCAATACCCAGGTCCACCCTCCTTTTCCATAAAATAATGGGAGAGTGTGGATCTGTGTTTTTGAATCTCTTCATGCTATGCTCACTATCATTAAGGATTTTCTATTTCTCCAGGTTACCTATTTTGATACTGGGAGACATCGTGGAATTTATCCCAAACCCAGAAGAGCCAACCCTTGGTTATAAAAGCTAAGCAACAGTTTGCAAATTAATATTTTGGTTATCTATGAAAATATGAAACAGCTATAGAACAATGTATGTGTGTAAAGAGATCTATTTGAGTGTGTTTAGGGGTGTACACGGTGAGTCTGAAAAAAATGATGAATTTAATAGTGTGCCTTTGAGAGAAAGTAACTAAGGCTTACCTCAAGTCAGGAAAGATTAGTTATTCCAAAGACGACCTTGACCTGAATTATCTTGCCAATTGGTCTAAAAGCCTCAGCCAAAGTAAAGTTAAACTGCAGGAAAATGAAGGTCAAGAAGATTTCAAAAGCTCACATGCCAAATGGCCTGGACGATACTGACCTATATTATACCTCACAGAAACTGACCATCCACTTCACTCTTATTTGAATTTTTATTACATAAGGAGGCTTCCGTTGCATTAACCCAGTAGCATTGCTATTGCTTCCCTTGCTGGAATGAGATAACTAATCAGGACATATATTTTTTGAAATAAGGTTGATGCGAGTGCAACGGCAAGAATGGAGCTAACCAAATATAGTTCAGATATTAGACTGTTATTTTCATAGCAGGGCAGTTTCCACCATGATGGACCATAAGGCTGGCTTTCCAATAAAGGTAGTAATTTTCTGCCTAGAGAAGTATACATGTCATACTGAGCCCCTAGGAAGTTTAAATTACAAACACAACATGAACAAGCATAACTGGGAACATAAAATCAAATCTATGGATGAAAGAGTTGTTCCAGGCACAGAGCCCAGAGGGTGGCAAAGGAAGAGGAATTAGGAAGTAGGAAACTCACATGTTGTAGAGATCGAAGGCAGGCCGTGGGTCCAGAGCAGCCCACTAAGGCCACTATTCTGGCGCCATCAACTTAAGAACAAACAACCAGGAAAAAAACATGAACCTTGAAGCTGACCTTTTTGCGAAGGAAAAAGTCAATATCAAGCTGCGGCCTCGGATGATGTTAGAATGATAGTAAGTAATCTCTGTACACAACAGTCAAAGATTAAGGTGTTTCTTAATTTAAGTTACTCCCCAGAATACCAAGTAAAATGTGTGATTAGTCCCAAAGTGAAACTATCCTTCTAATTGCTTTTTATAGAAAGAAGGATGCTATAGTGAGTGGGTGCCCCAGCAGAAGCTCAGAACACTTCTGGGTACTTGCCAAAGCAAACCTGTGCATGAAACATAGTAGAGCAATTTCTCCCCGTTTTGTGCATAAAATCAATAGATCCCAACTTGAGTCAAGTGTACGGTGGCTGATAGTAGAATTATGGATCCTCAAGTAGAAGTTTGGGCTCACCTAGACTGTACCTCACGGATATAGTGGTCTATAGAGTGAATCCTTTATATACAATTTTACCCTGGAGTCATCATGATCTCAGAGATTGTTTCCACAATGAGAACTTAAGGACATGGTGTCCCAGAAGTTTACTGGTTGTAAGGTTTATACAACCAGTATACAGAGTTTTTTTTTTTTTTTTTAATTTCTATTGGTTTTTGATTTCTTCTCCCACTGAAATTTCTCTGGTCTGAAATTATGCTCTTGGTGTTCCTTAAAACCAGATTTCCCCCTAGGGCATTGATGATTAGTCCAGATTCCATGGAATTCCACCTGCTTTCTATGAACACTCTGAAGTTATAGGGGATATGTTTTATTTATATGCATGTACATTTTTTTGTGTTTTCTTAATTAGTTTTTTCCCTTATAGTTTTATTGAGATACCATTGATACTGACATACAGCACAAAGCTAAACACACACCTGGCCCAGGCCCTGGAGAAGCTAAAGAGGGTACAGAAGGTGGTGGTCCCAGCTGCTGACTCACACCACATGAGTCAGGAGGTGAGCTACACAACGTCTGTGGCTTCCCTTTTGTTCTCCAGATCTCCCACAGAAACATTTCTCCTGTAGCCTGCCCTAGCTGGAAAATACAGGGAAGAGAATTCTAGGAAAATAAAGTTCAGCCTAGACAAAGTGAAACAAAAAAGTCATCACAAATGTATTTTCTATTCAGTGATTCTTGTAGGTAATAGTAATTGTGCTCACAGTTATGAGCAAAGTCTCTGTGCAGATTTGCTAACCTGGCAGGAACTTACAGGAAGCCTCAGTGTCTAGGATATTTTGATTTGTCAAGAGAAGTCAGAATTTTGAATTATGTGAAAACGGTCAATTGCTAAATTTTGAAAAAAATTATAATGAAAGTTTAAAACACAAATAAAAACACTGCAGATAAAACAAACAGGTTTGTGAGTGGGATTTAACTCACAGATGACATCTTGGAATTTCTGTACTAGAATGTAGGCAACTTGAGTGCTGTATGTTAACTATTTCTGAAGCTCCTGAGATATTTTATGTATGCGTGTGTGTGTGTGTATTTTTTTTAAAGAGCAAAATGAGTTCATGTACTACTAAATAAATAAATTGATAACTTGGGATCTTTGGAGGGTTTAAACATTGGAAAGACGTTCTAAATATGTCCAGACAATGTAATGCAACCCCTGCTATATCAAAGATTCTCTGATAAAGGTTATTTATCGCTATGTCCAATTCAGAAAAATATCAGTACATTTATTGTTTTGATTCATAATCACAAAGTTAAATGAAGATTAAATTGAGAATACACTAAACTCTTTAAATAGTTATTCATTCCTTAAAGGAATGAAAAATATATGAGGGAAAAGACAAATGGTAAATCTAAAGCTGGAGGAATTCAGTTTTCAGGTCTTGGTGGGCAGATATATTCTTTTATGAATTAATTATAAACTAATTAAAATAGCATAAATCACACATTTCTGATGGATACAGATGGGACTCTGTATTGACAGTCCACCAGGAAGGACAGCTTTGACATGACTGTGAAGTGTTCAGTAATTGCTATCCAGTAGAGCAGTTGAGAATTGTAATATTGCCTATTTTGTAGCCCAGATTGAACCAGCATTATGTCAATTAGCATATGTTAAAGTCTCTTCTTCTTTATTCTCTTGCTGGTAGAGTAGCTGTGCGAAGGAACTGATTGGATCTTTGAAAAGCAGAGTATCATAACAATTAAGTTAAAGCAGGCATACTGTGAAAATGGTCATTCCAAATGTAGAGAGGCACACAGATCTATGTATGTGTATGTGTACATGCACGTGTGGTTAGAGTGGTTGGTTGGTTGGTTTTTAACAAACTACTCAGCCTACTAAAGTCTGCACGCAGATTTGTTTCCATGCTCGGGCAGAGACAGAAAACACAAGAGCTACTCAGTGATAGTGCCAGCTATGTGAGATAGAAAGCCCAGTCTGTGCTTTACGAGGGAGAGGGAAAAAGGAAAGACAACTCGTGCATGACTTTTGCTTTTGGAAAAGTAGTAGCGGAATGAAGAGTTTAAGGAGGACCAGAAGGTCAAAGTGGAAAGTGAGAGTAAACCAAAGAATTACAAGAAGTCATAATAAAGTGACAGCGGAAACTGAATGCAAAGAAGTGGGAGGTCTTTCAGTGACAAGATAATGACCAGTGAAAGCATTGCCCTTTTCCAGCAGGATTCAAAACATTGCTGAGAATTCCTGCCTGCAAAAATCTACTGGATTAAGTAAAATAGAGGTCAAACACCTTAAAGTTCACACATGTCTGCTTCCATACCTACTATGATGTACTAATTTCCTAAACTTGCCATAACTCATTACCAAAAGCTTGGTGGCTTAATGCAACAGAGATGTATTCTCTCATAGGTCAGTAGACCAGAAATCCAGGATCAAGGTGTTGGCAGGGTTGATTCTTCTGGAGACTCTGAGAGAGATATTCATCCTTGCCTCTCTCCTGGATTTTGGTGATTGCTGTCAATCCTCAGCATCTCTTGACCTGCAGACACCCTAATCTCTGCACTCACTGCTGTCTCTGCATCACTGCCCTTTTATGTCTCTCCCAAGGGTATTGTCATTGGATTCAGGGCCCACCCTAGTCTAGTATTATCTCACTTCAATATTTAACTCAGTTGTACCTGCAAAGATCCTGTTTAAATGTGGTCACAGTCTCAGACTCAAGGTAGGCATGAATTTGAGGGAAACACTACTCAACCTACTACTATAAAATTTTTTTAAAATCTAAAAACAGGTTATTTAATTATGTCCTAGGATTTCCTAAAGAAAAAATTTCTTTGTTCCCATCTTTAATAATCAAGAGTTACATAAACATAAACTCAAATCATTATTTTTTATCAAGTGTTATAAGAATTGTTATATAGAAACCTACACTAATACTATACAGTAATATTTGGTGTAACCCATTTATAAAAACTAAATATATTTACTGAATCTATTTTTGTTTTATTCTTAATAAAAATTACTTCCTGAATCCTGTATGTCATGATTACTTTACTGTTAGATAGAAAGGTATTAATTGAAATCATTGGCTGTCTTTATGTTGGAACAATGCTTGAAAGCACTGCTTTTTAACAAGTTCTGCAGGTGATTCTGGTGCTCACTGAAGTTTAAGAAGCACTATGTTAGAGTAACAAGCAATTTCACTTACATTACCCATTTATTTCTCAAGACAAGCCAATAGTTTAGGCATCAATGACAAATCCAGACTAGGAGGCTCCAGGTAAAATGACTTGCGTGAGACGATTCACTGAGTTGATGGCAGAGCTGAACCAATAATGTATTTATGTCATTAACACAATATTTACTCAGTTTCATGAACTGAAAAAATGTGGGAAGAATACAGGATTAAATAATATGTAGTCCACCAAATTCACCTAACTGGAGTATGTCTCACTTACATTTCTATTTCCTTTCTTTTCAGGTTGGGTGCAGCAGGGAAAGCCATAATCCAGTCCAAGACACCAATACCATCAGCTGCCAATGCCTTCTGGTTCCCTTTATGCCCTGCCTCTCAACTGTGTGCTCCAGGGGACGTGGGCACTTGGAGGACCCCGTATGCAGAAGCACTGGCCTGACCTCCACAGTCGGATCACTTACCATCCTACAGGGGAATTCTCAATGAAAAGGAAATGGCAGGGGACATTTAGATTTGGATATTTAGATTTATGGCTCTTCCCGGGATAAGCCTCTCCTGTAAAAATGAGTGCTTTGCATTCACTGCTTAGCCACCCATAGGAGGAAGTTATTCTTATCCTATGTGTAGCAAACAAACATCAAAACAGTCAACCTTTCAAATATTGCTCTTTGTTAATCAGCAGGAAATGTGAATTACAACTCATGGACTAAACAGAATCTTAATTGCTCCCTTTAATCTTGCCTGCCAAGTTTCGTTTTTTCATCTAGAAAATGTGAAAAAAAAAAAAAGCATGAGTTGAAAATAAGATGACTAATGTATGAATCAGATCATATGGACCAAAAAAGAGACTATGTGATCATATAATATAGTCAGATCTCTTCCAGGTCTGCTCTTAATATGATCTTTTGACCAATTTGATATCTTCATTTTTGTTAATTGAAGGTAGTATAAATGTTATTGTCTTTCTTATGTATATACTAGAACTCACACAATATATATGTAATGTTAGCATTCTGTCAGAATATTTGGCTAAATGTTTTTATTTTGAGAAAAATTCAAGTTTGTGTAGTAAGATGGATCTATAAATCACCATATTGTTAAAGGGACTATTTCCCTACCTTGCTTAGGGGAGGTAATCTAAAGGGAACTAACAATGCTTAAAATTGCATTATGCCTAAGACCAACTGCATAGGTATAAGAAATTATACAAAGCCTCTGGACTATGAACAATATAATCACTTAGAAAGTCTTACAGGGGTGACTTTAAATTAATAACATTTAGACACCATCAATAGTTCAAAGAGAATTAGAGCACAACCTTGATTTTTTTTTCATGGTTGGTCAACCTCTTGGCGTATGTGAGGTTGTAAAATGTCACATTAGAGAAAAGAATGCTGCCAGTAAAGAAGATCCCAGTAAAAGTGCTTCTTCATGTTAGCACTGAATGTTGCGCAAAGAGGTCCTCAGTACTTGCGTTGATCTAGGTTAAAATAACATCTTCACATTACAAGGCATACTCTACCGTCTTAAATAGAAACTGTTTCTCCTTAACCTCAGTTTTCTTGCCTTTAAAATAGAATAATAACCCAGCACCGTGATGTTACAAGGATTTTAAAATATAACTTTAAGGACTTTGGAGTTTATCTCAGAATGCCTATGCTACTCAAAATGTTAAGCACTAGCCACATGTCATATTTAAAATCACTTGTATGTGAAATCTTAAAAAAAAAAAAAAAAAAGACACAAATGAACTTATTTACAAAACAGAGACAAACTCACAGACATAGAAAACAAACTTATGGTTACCAGGTGGGAAAGGGGGTGTAGATGGATAAATTGGGATTTGCAGATACTAACTATTGTATATAAAATAGATAAACAACAGGTCCTCCTGTACAACACAGGGAACTATATTCAATTTCTTGTAGTAACCTATAATGAAAAAGAATATGAAAAGAGATGTATATGTATAAATTAATCACTATGTTGTACACCAGAAATTAACACAACACTGTAAATCAACTACACTTCAATAAAAATATTTTGTAGTAACCTATAATGAAAAAGAATATGGAAAAGAATATATATATGTGGGTATGTCTGTATAACTGAATCACCACGCTGTATACCAGAGACCAGCACAGAAATGTAAATAGACTATACTTCAATAAAAAAGGATCAAAAATAAATTAAAATTAACTTATATTAAATAAAATTAAATATTCGGTTTGCAGTTGTGATACTCACATTTGAAATCTTCAGTAGGCTGGGGGCTACCATAATGTGCAGCAGAGAGACTTTCCATTACCACGGTAAGTTCTATGTGGTAGTGCTGGTATAGGTTCTTGAAATTTAGACACAAGTGCTTGGTGTTAGGCATGGGCATGACATCCAGTTTGCATTTTAGATAATTTATGTAGAAGGAAATGTGAAGAATGGATTGCTTGGTGGACGGAGAGTCTCTAGAAGCAGGGAGACCCAGGTGGTTCCTGCACCTGGGTTTCTGAGTCCCACTGCTGGAAGACTTCCTTGACTTCCCCAGTCTGAAATAAGTCCCCCTTTTCTGTGCCCCCATGGCTGATTACATTTTTCCAAATGCAATAGCCCAGTCTATGTGTTCTTACGATGTGACATTAACACTCATCCACTGTGAGGTGAGGTCTGGAATTTGGAACACCTGGGCAGCTGGGCTATAGTGAGGTGGTACTGCATGCCTTCTGAGATAGGGCCATAAACGGTGATCGGCCTTCACCTGGCTCTCTCTAGGATGCTGAGGTGCCTCTTAGGAGGCTTGAGCTGATATAGAAGAAGTTTGCCTTTCCTTAAGTGGCCATGCTGGAGAGATTATGTGCAGAGACCTCACAGAAATAAGGAGAGATGACTTGTTCCAGTGCCCAGCTGCCTGAGTGTTCCTAGACCAGACAACTTTGGATGATTCCAGTCCCTAGATAATGCTGAGTGGAGCCAGAGAGCGGTCATGAGCAAACCCTGCCCAGACCGTACTTTCATCAGCTAAGTAAATATTTGAATCCACTAAGTTCAGGACTGGTTTGTTATGCAGCTCTAGTAACTGTAACAGCACTCATACTATATTGTGTTATTTAATTACTAATTAGGCTTTATTTGATCACCATAATCAGTCTTTAACTATTTCTTTACGTAGACAACTCCCATATGTTATCCTTGAAATCAAGAGTTAATTTTGTATCTCCAATGCCATGACAAGTGCCTAGCATTTAGCACAGGATAATCACAGATCTCCTTTAAGTATATCCTTATAGAGACAGAGTCAACGCGAAGAAGTTCTGCCTTGGCTATCATTACAGGGTCTTAGTTACAAGGGTAAGGAAGAGCAAGTTATAAATAACATAATTTATCTCCTGGGTAGATATATCCTTAAGGATGATAAGAGAACTTATCGTAACAGCTAAAGTTTTGAATTGTTATGTTTTTGTCTTCCACAAGTCTCTTCTTGTATTTATGTTTCTATATTTCTAATACATAGGATAATTCACCTATTACAAGATGAACATAGAGATGTCATGAATTTTACCACTAAGCATACTGTAGAAGAAAACACACACACACACACACACATATATATATGTATATATCATGTCTATTGGATAAATTAGATTAAATTAGCTAAAAAAATAGGAAATAATGGACCTTCCATAGCCCTGAGATTCATTTTGTGATTCAACTATCTGATTATTCAGTGATTGAAACAACAAATCCAGCCCGCTAGTAATATTTCCTCTGCTTGTCTAATTTAAAGCCAACTTTCTTCCAACTAGGGTCTCAGTCATATTGGAAGTCAGCAGAACAACATTTGTACAATTGCAGGAGAGAGCAATTAAGGAAAAGCAATTCTTAATGGACTCTAAACTTATGACTTAGTGCTGGTGCCCTCTGAATATGATAGATGTTTAAATGTTTGCCCTTTTACCTATTGCATGCTTTAGGGTTTCCTGAGAGACCTCTTTGACCTGAAGAATGTGAGGTACACCCTGGTTCTCTTCTCTCCTTGTCCCACCCTTTGACCAGTCAGTATCAGCATCCAGGAGTAAACCTTTATCCCTGCTTACTGAGTGTGAGTGTTTATCAGCTTGACTAGGCTGTGGGGTGACTTGATATTTGGTTAGACATTATGGATGTTTCTGTGAGGGTGATACTGATTGAGGTTAAGCTTTGAGTCAGTAAACTAAGCAAAGCAGATTGTCCTCCCTGATGTGGGTGGGCCTCATCCAATCAGTTGAAGGTCTGAATATCACAAAATGGCCAACCTTTTCCCAAGTAAGAGATAATTATTCCTGCCTAATGTTTTTTGATTAGGACTTTGATTTTTTTCCTTTAATGAAAAAGAATATGAAAACGAATATATGTATGTATATGCATGACTGAGTCATTTTGCTGTATGCCAGAAATTGACACACTGTAACTGACTGTATTTCAATACAAAAAAGTGAAGACTTTTAAGCTAGAACAAAAATAATAAGTGGAATTTTCACATAATTATTTTATGATGAAGGATATTTTGGGCAAGATCCTAAAGTTAGGGAATAGTACAAGGTGTTAGGAGAATAGCTAGTCATTCATTCAACTGGGAGTACATGAAAAGCGGTGGAATATTTAAAAATGGTAAACTAAATCAGATCAATGGGTATTAAAGAGCATCTTATTAATCAGGGTAAGGAGTTGTACATTTTGTGTGTGAGGGATACGTGTGTGAGTGTGTGTGTTTGTGTATAGAATGGAAAGCCAATTAAGTTTTGGGAGGCTGAACACCATTATAATTAGAACTAATTTAAGAAGACTAATCTGACAGGAAATGTAGAATTAAGAGTGCCTGAAAGACTGGGTTGTATTCGTGTTTACTCAACTGTCCATAATATATTATTTAGTCTATTGCAAAGGGTTATATAGTAATTAAAAGACTATTTCAATATCACCAAAAGAGCATGTTTTGAAAAGTAATTCACAAGCTAGTTATTTGTAAACTAATTTGTAAATTAGCTTTTCTTATATGTAAGCATTATTTTAACAAACGTCAGAAACCCAGAAATGCCTCTTCCTTCCTTGTCCACCCCAGATAATAAAAAGAGAAATCCCATTCAACAAGGGATGATCAAGGTGCATCATTCCACTGATGTCCAAGTATGAGTCTGCTGAAGTGACTCACGTCTCTTCCTCATTATTATGCGCACGCCCATCATTTAGGCTGTTGTATGCTTGATGGAAGAGAATGAACTTCCCAGGTAATATTTTGTGTGTGGAAATATATCAGTGCGTAAGGAAAATTTAAATCCTATAGATATTTTGGTAAGCAGAGATTTAATATGGGCAAATAGAAACTTAAATAATTAATAGGAAGGCTGAGAGAACAAAGGAGAACAAGGGAGTTTTCAGGAAATCTGATAAAGCAGAGAGTTCAGGGATGCCATCCCACAGATTGCACCTGCCTGAAGTGCAGAAGAGATGATTTTCAAATTGTTTGGGAGCTGCTAAAAGTCAACAATAATTTCTGCTACCTACCAAGAGTAGCTTCCAGTAAATAATGTTTCCTCTGGTTCTGCCTGGCTTAGCCTGCTTGGACTGCTGTAACAAAATGCCATAGATTGGATGCCTTAAACTGCAGACATTTATTCTCATAGTTCTGGGGGCTGGGAAATTCAAGATCAAGATTCTGGCTGATTCAGTGCCTCCTGAGAGCCCTTGTCTGACTTGCCTTGTCTCTAGTCCTCATATTCAGAGAGAAATCAATCTCCCTGCGTCTTATAAATCCACTGATCCCATAATGAAGGCCACACCCTCATGACCTTATTTAACCCGAATTATCTTTCAAAGTTCTCATCTACATAAGGTAGTTAAAATAACTAGAAGATCTGACCAAGAAAGAGGATGTAACTAAGGAATTTAAGAAGGAAATGGTACAAAAGAGGAAAATTAGGAGTATTTGGTGTTAGAACAGCCAATGAAGAAATGTATTTCCAGAAGGAACAAGGGTCTAATGTGTGGGACAGTGCTCAAAGATCTGTTCAGATAAAAAGAGAGAACTGAAAATCCTTGTGATGTTGACACATGGAAAGTGAATGAGTGGTATCAACAGGAGTCAGACTAAGGTAGGTTGCAAGCAAAAGGAAGATACGGATGTGGAGAAAGCAAGTGGTGATTGTCTTAGGAAATAATGTGGAAGGGATCGGAGAAATAGCTGGAAAGCTTGGAAGAAAGGGGAGTTTTAAATAGTCATCGAATGTTTATATGTGACAATTATGATACACAAGACAGGAAGAAACAAATGATTA
Source organism: Camelus dromedarius (assembly GCF_036321535.1). Lineage (NCBI taxonomy): Eukaryota > Metazoa > Chordata > Mammalia > Artiodactyla > Camelidae > Camelus > Camelus dromedarius. Next base: position 66,306,218 of record NC_087447.1, read on the forward strand.
GGACAGACCAGAAATAAAAATCTTGTGCAGTGAAATTGGACTCTTTAAGCCTCTCTATATTATACATGTAGGCATATAGGGCACTTAACTTCAATCATCATTTGATATGTCTCTTGCCTCCTTCCCATTCCTGTGATGGTTGATTATCAGATTAAACCCCTAAAAATCCTTCATTTTGGTCCACCCGGTCCCCTCAATTCCACCAGCTCTGTTGCCTTCGCGTGGTAATTGAGGTACATTTTTGGTGTTGCTGGGATCCTTGAAGTCCCAGAGTCCTAACCCAACCTCCCACTCCTAAAATAGCTTATCTCCACTCCAAGGGGATATTTTTAGTTTGGTATAAATTACTCTTTTTTTTTTAAATATTTCTTTTCTAGTCATTTCCTTCTATGTTTCTCAAAATCAGTTTTACTAGGCTTTGGACACAAATTGAATCATAATCTCCTCAATGGCTTTAAACATTTGTAAACAAAATCCAGAAAGACAAGTGCCTACAGGTACCTCTGCAATCTGCCAAGTCATAAATCTTCCCTCAGGCACAAAAAAGACAATTGCCTAAATAGGGAAGAGAGACACTTAAAAAAAATATATTTAGAGGAAAACAAAATGAAGTAAAACAACTCTCTCATATCTCACAGTGTGTTCTAATAAATAGAAAGATACAGATGACATAGATATAGTTATACAGAGACACTTTCAGGACCACAAGCCAGGTCAGCAAAATCTGCCCTTGAAGCTATTTGACCTAACAGTTTTCTGCCTTTTACAGATACTTTTTTCCCTTCACTGATGAACTTACTGAGTCTCTAAGACTCCAAATTATACTCACAATAGCTCCCTTCTTCACCTGTGAGAAAAAAACCCAGAACTAGGAAGAGTGCAGATTGAATGGTTCAAAGGCTTATTTTTATTGAAGTGTGTAACATAAAAATCTTAAAATTAAGTGGTGTTTTCTAACAAATGATTCAATAGCAACTAAAGAAAAAAAACGTTTTCAGCAAATTAAATACAAAACAAAAATGTTTCATCATTTATTCATTTGATCTTTAAGTGCCTACACTTTACAGGGAGTGCACTGTGCTAGAAATGTAGTCATTTTGGACTTAAATTATTCTTAAAGAGCCCAGTTACTGGATGTTTCACTTCATGCCAGAACCACCTAGTGGTGCAAGCTTCTGCATCCAGTTTGTGGAACTCTGATTTGCTAACTTACTCTCGAATGTTTATTAAACATGGGTCATTTAATTAAATTGAAATAAAACATTTAATTAAATGCCATTAATCCATACTTGCACTTTGGGGTGATTTTATTCCAAAGGGCAAATTTTTCTAAGTACAAAAGTTAGTAAGTATATAAGTAATATAAACAAAACACTGACCTTTGTCCCTTGGAATCTGTGCCTGCTGGTTTGGTTAGGATCTATGCCAGTGTTTTGATTCAAGTCTAGAACTTTATTTTGCCCTCAAATAAACTAACATTCTGGCTATGTAGTTTACATTCACAATAGTACAGAGTGAGACAGAGCATAACCCAATAACAGTGGCAAACCCTTAAGTCACGTGTCAATTTTTCTTCCTTTCTTAGGTCATGTTGGAATTTATCCTTTAGGTTTCCTCCTCATTGTCCTTTATGAAAAGGACATAGTGTAATGTTGTTTTCATATCCACATTTTTGCAGCAAAGCATCTCACACAAAATAACAAAACATTTTTTACAAGTATAATGAACAATTTCTTGTTTCTTACCCCGAATGTGGCTCTATGACAGAAGGTTTAGACACACACACGTACAGAAATAGCTATACACATTAGACGGGGGATTTTTTTTCATCAGAAGAAAAATCATTAGTTTAAGAAATGAAAAATGTATTTAAATGAAAGTGTTTTCATGTTCCTTTTGTTTTAATTGTGAAAATAGTTTTGACTAGCAAATAGTCCAGTTAGAAGGGTCAATATTCACCTGTCCCACCAAACTGCCTTTTAAATACAGGGTATGATGTAAATTTACCGCCTAAGTGGAAACAACACTGACTGCGCTGTCTTATAATCATTGTTAAAGACTAACGTTTGAGCTATATTCTGTCACATAAATACCCTGCTCCTTGTAAATTATTTGACTATCTAGGGTCAAAAACAGAGAGAAGTCCAATGTCAATGCTTGATCAACTGCATTTCCAGTGACAATCTTTGACTTTTTTTTCTTTTTACAGCAAGTTATTAAGGTACCTGTACAATATATCTCACAGAGTCCTTGTGTTCACTGATCCCTCAGACACAGCACCAGGTGTCTTCTGGTATGCAACACAGTTCATATCACCATTTTTAAGGAAAGAGGCAGAAACAAGGATATTTTCAACAGTAAATTTACTTACTATCAAAAATAAGCTATATGAATTTTTCTTTAATGCAGTTAAGGTTGTTATAACTGAAACTTCCATGCATCATCTTGATACCTTAAGGACATCTCAGTTTGAATCAGAAATACAGGTGGATGTGGGCTTCACAGAAAAAAGATACAACTTTCTAATTATAATGGGACTTTAACTAGATTATCAGTTCCCCAAGATCTCAGAAATCAGCTTAATTATTGTTAAGAATTGAGAAGGAACTAAAGATTTAAGAATTTAACAAAAATTTGTCTAATTCCATTGAATTTCATGAGGTGCAGAGTTAGAAAAGGTGGGGAAAAGAATAATGAAGGAAATTAAACTAATTGATCACTTTCTAAATTCTACATTCACATATACTATATCTCTTAATAAAAAAACAAAGTACCCTATATATTACTATTTTGCATATGAAATTTTACCGTAATTGTAGTAGACACTGTTGGTGCCCTGTCCCTTATCTTCCAGTCCTTACCACCTCACTGCAACTTAACTGCTAACTTCTAGCTCTAGCATTTCTTTTAAGACTTTCTCTTGATTCTGGACCTTGCTTGCCACATGCTCAAGATACCAATCATAATCTCTCCAATGGTTTTAAGCTTTGGTAAACAAAATTCATAAAGGCAATTGTCTGCAAGAACCTCTGCCTTCTTTGGAATAAATCTTCCCTAAGGAAAGAAAGCAGAGAGCTTTATTAACATCGCTACCTCCCACCCCAACCACCTCCCACCAGTGACTTAGGAAAGTTGGTTTATAAATTCTTGAGTTCTCTCATGCTTCAGATGAGATAAATCTCAGCCAAGTGTTCTTTGCTTTGCTTCTGGAAGTTTCCCAGCAGGATTAATCTCCAGGTGCCCACAGAGGTAGCTGACTTGGTAACATACCCTTTTGTGGCTGCCTTTTCTTGTCTCATTTTCCACTCCCCTATCAGAGTTCTCCTTCATACCCCAAATGAATCTCTTCACTTGAATATTTATTTCTGAAGATATCCAAACAAAAACACTATTTTAAAAATCTAATAACCTATTTTCTTACAAACACTTTTTGCACCAGCACTAGATAAGGACAAATTTAAGCATAATTACTCCACTCCTTCCACAACAACAGAAGGAAGGAGAGAAGAGTAGGTCAAGACTAAAAGCTAAGAATATTTTCTCTTCTTTCTTTGTGCAAATAAATCAGCAGGTGATGAGTCAGAACAAAATATTCTACTAAGATATTTCATTTGGTGTGACTTGGAGTAGTTTAATTTCTCATTGATCTGTTGTTGCTGTTATTTGTTTTAATGACACATGGATTGGAAATCTAGATTTTCAATCCAGGATAACAGATAATTCAACTAGGAGTCTGTTCTTTCTTTCATCTCATTATGAAATATTTATAACTACTAATTTTTGTGTTCTAAGCCCCAGGTCTTGACATAAAGTCTTAGTGTTATATGTCACTTTCTCAGGGGAGCTGTATCTATATGAGAATATATATTTTCTTAACAAAAATTCTTTTTTTTGGTCATCAGCATTGTGTATTTAAACAGGTTAGCCTATATTTGTTAATTATGGCTTAGAAATGACTGAAGAAACAGCCTAAGATAATGATGATCTTTGTCATGTGCAAGAGATTATGGCATTGCATTTCCCACCAGTGGAGGCATCTCTCAAGGTCATGCTGGGCTGGATTTTATACCACATTCAAGCAGAAACAGTAAGCAACAGAGGGGTAAGAGCTCAAGTTCAATGTCGAGACAAAATTCGTCTTAATCTTTATTCTGCCTGATATGAGCTGTGTATCTTGGACAAGTTATTTAATGTATTTGTTCTTCAGTTCCTTCATCATTAAAACAAAAAGATTAAATGTTGTACAACAAGTATTAAATTAAACACTGCAGTAAAATACTTAGCACCATGGCCAGGATTAACATTGTCCAGTAAGAGTGAGTTAGCTTCACCACTGCTACAACTAAGAATAATAAAATGACAACAATGAGCATTTTCTTGTTAACAGTTAAAGCACAGGCGATGATCAAATGCACTAGAATCCCACATGGCAAACACATATTTTCCAAAATCTTGAGTGTTGAGGTACACGGATGGCAGAGGAACAAGAACATCTCATATTTAAGCAGTTTAGTTTCCCTGGCCTCATCTATATGAAAATGCCGCATAGTAATTAATCCATCCAAGCTTTCAATCAACTTCTATGAAGATCCCAAATAAAACATTTTTTTCCCCTCAAGTTTGAATGGCCTTGCATATGTTTGCTAATTTAAGTATGGGTAGCAAATGTTCAAAACAATGGAGTCCTTGCCATTATTTTGATAACAGATACAAACACAAAGAGACTTTTGACAAAAGCCTCCCTCCCCTGCTTCTTCAACAAGCGTCAACTCAGGAAAACCTTTTTATTTTAGCATTAATTTGATGCTTTCCAGACACAGTGAGCACAGAAAATGAAAGTCCTTTTAATTATTCCTACCCTCAATGCCCAAACACAATAAAAAAATATAGTGGCAGAGGGAATTAAGCACCAGAAAAATGATTACTTGAAGACAACATCGACTTTTATTTGCTTATTCCCAAATTGTCTGTATTGAGCAAAAAACTCAATAGCATAAAGCATTCAGTGGAAACTTTCATAAAAGACTCACGTGCTTCGGGGATTGTTGGCCTCATTAATAAGTGACAACCAGACATACTTTTATGTTGTAGCTACCTTTCTGAGACCTACCTTGCTCTCAGGGTATGTGTGTTGAATTACTTACAGGGACTTACACATCAGGGAACTCAACATGGTGTCCACTAGATTTATAGTAAACTGGATGGTAATGATTGCTTAAATATTTGTCAGCATTTTTAAAAATGGAGTCCCTTCTACTATGTTGTTTTTCAATAATATGTGAGTTCCGGCATCTTTTATAACCTCCATCTTTATAATGAGGGGGAATTACAGGTTCATTTGAGTATACTCTTATGAACCAGGGACTACAGTGTGGAATTATGAGTTATAAAAGGGATGAATTGTTTAAATGATTGCTTGGTGTCACATTAACAAGAAAAATGCATATTATTTAGTTTATTTGAATAAGCTCCTTCAACCTTAAAAATAAAAGCCCTCACTTCACCTTGCTTTCTGTTCTGTATATTATGTTATTTAAAATTTTCCTTCATGGTAAAATTTGTGAAAAAAGAAATTCATGTTTGTTTTTTCAACTTCTCTGTAATCTTACCAATCACAGCTGGATTGGAAATCTAGTAGAAAAACTTCAGATCTTCTGTTACTTGACCTCTGTGCAGCATTAACCCTACTAGCCATTTTCTCCTTGATCTCTCCCCCTGTTCTTTGTGATCTTATTTTCTTGACATTCTTTTTGACCTTTATTTCATGCCTCTTTATTTGTTCTTTGCATTGATGGCCCAATTAAATCAATGGATCTCAAGCTTCATTATCCATTGGATCACTTTTAATGCTTATTTAAAGAAATTTAAATGGTAAACTCTAGATCTCGAATCCATCACCAAAATAGATGTGAGGAAAGTTACAGGGACCCAAATCTTGGAAAAAAAAAAAATAGCAAGGATGATTCTGATGCGTTGCTTTCATTGTAAGGTCACTATTGTATCGACTGACATTATCTGCTCTCAGGTATGATTTGATGCTGTGCATCAATGCTTCTCAAGTCTATTGTTTCTAAACTTTCAGATGGAGATTTCCAACTGTTAACAGATAACTTTACATGACTATCCCACAGGTACCTCAACAAAACATGCCTGACAGTAAGTACATCATTTTTTTACTCCTCAAATCTGTGTATCCTCTTGTGGGACTTCTTTCTGTTGGCTGCATCATCACACATCATTGGAACAACATATCTCGAGGATTATCCTTGTTTTTTCATTCTTGTCCTAAGCACCATACTCCATCCATACTCATTCCCCTCACAATCAACTAATTATTAGTAAATCTTTAGTCAGAGAAAGGAGGGAGAATTAAAATAGGATTAACAAATAGAATGTATGATCTCAATGCAGTCTCAAAATTCTGAATTTCTTTTATTGTAAGACCCAGTCTGTGGGAATTTTTGTTCCATTCATTCAACGATCAGAGGATTGTATTTTCTATTTTTAAGCCAAGTCAATATTTTATTTAATAGAATAACTTTTAAAACTTAAAATAAGATAAAATTTTTAATATTCCTTATTTATGTGAAATAATGTCTACAGAAGGCTTAACTGTTTCTTTCTTTGAGGGAGGAAAGCTAGAAATTATCTTGGGCATCACGTTATTGTATTAGAGAAAAATTATTTTAAATAATTGATTTTTATTCATGAAAATAATTATTTGTCAAAGAAACTGATTTTTCTTACACACTCAGTTACAAAAAGTATTGTCCATAATTTGCACAAATACATTTTTTCTGTGCTAATATTTTGATTTTGATAATAAAATTTATTAAGAAATTTAAAGAAAATGTATGAAATATTTTGTCTTCAGAGAATCTATTATATGATTAGGTACATAAAAACCTAGTTAAATTCTGCAATAAATATTTAGCAACTAATAAATGAAATAAATATTTTCTATGTCTAAAGACTTGACTTACAATGGAGTAGAAAAAAATCAGTATAACCACATATACGAGATTTAATTTCATAATAATTTTTAATTTAATAATATTTTTCCTTGTTGATACCATAAAATTGCCTTCTATTCCTTTTTATAGTGTTAATAATATCCTGATGTTGAGTTAAATAATGGTTTGAAGTAAAGATTATTTATTCAGAGTTAGAGTTTTTTTCAAAAAATTTCTTTATAGAGATTATTTTTTTCTTCTTTTGAAAAATGTGGAAACGTGGTCAAGAGCAATTGGTATTTTCTGTAGTCAACTGGATCTTTTATACCTCAGTCGAGTGTCCAAGTTATGAAAATGTTTTCCAGTGTTTATCAAAAGCACCTTGTACTTATCCCAGTGCCAGAGAAAATAAAATGGTAATGGGATCATTTTCGTGTAAATGGAGTAGCCGCCATGCCATCTGCTGCACGTGTCTGAAATGCAGACAGTACTGCCTGGTGCTAGCCTCTTGAGTCACAACACAAAGTCCATTCTCCTGCCAGAAGGAAAGAAGTAATTTATGTATAGATTTTTGGACAAGTTCAGTAATTTTATTAACCTTTACTATTTAATTTTCAGAAATATTCATCTTTGATTTGGCGATGAAATGAATATAAATATTAATGTTTCTTCTATCAGTGCCCCTTTAAGACATTAGAATTAGAGTTGTGTTTTGTCTTGATTAAAAAAGATTTAAGGCCAGACTCTTAGAGCTACAATTATTAAGTTAGGTCATTTCAACCAGTATTTTTTTCCTATGCTCTCTTTTCTGTTAGGACAGCTCGTTTTCTTATTGTAAGTGTGGGCCTCGTTTTTGGTGCCGATGTTCATAACCTAATATTAGCTTAAACCAGCATTTTTACCTAGGGTTGAGTCCTCAGTTTACATTGTACTTTTTTGGTTGTACAATGTTGGTTTCTTTGTTCTATATATCTCAGAAAGAGACTCAGATAAATTCTTCAGGACTAATGAATTGTTAGTGTGAATATATGTGTGTGTGTGTGTAATTTTGTATTTTTTAGTGAAAATTAAAAAAAAAAAGGAGTATATTCTTTCGCCATGAGTAGTGCTATAACAAAGTATAGCTACCAGATTTTAGTGCCAGCATTTGCCTTCGTGTTTATAGTTGTAACATCACCAGATGAAACCAAATGATGTCTAGCATGATGTGTCAGTAGATGATTCACAATAATTTGAATATAAAAAAAAAAAACTGGGAGGATTGAATCATAACTTGGCACACTGTTAAACAGTTAAGTTGAATTCAAAAGAATATGCAAGGTAGCAAGGTCCACTTATGATTCATGATTCCAAGATAAAAATAACCAAGTAAAAATAAGCAAACTATAAAATATACAAACTCCTCTGTCTAATATATCTGATATTGGTGATATAGCTCCCATAAAACAACATTATTTGTCAAAACATTAATGCTGTAAATTGAATTTTACTTTTTGTAACTTTTGATATTTTATTGATTAAATGAGTAGGTATTTAACATAAACTATATAACATCAGTCATGAGGTCAAACATTCTGATAGTTTCCTTAGTTTCTATCAGGGGTTATTTTATCTTATCACATTTGCAAGATAAAACCTCCCCACATCTGGTATTTATACACATTACTAGTGGATCACATAACATACGCATATAAAATCCATGCTGCAGGTGCTCACCAGAGACAAAACAGTGTACACCTGTCAAAAGGTCTTTTTAACATAATACAGCAAAACCATTTGTAAAACACATATACTCTTTTCTATAAGTAGAATCATATCAAGAAATTTGTTGCATAAATTGTGTCTCCTAAGCTTACGACAGAGTAACCAGTTCTCAGCATTGCTGGGCACCCACATTGGCTGTTTAATTTATCACTGCAGACTGTCCTTTCACATTAAATGCACAACAATCCTACCATTTAAAACCGGGTCAGAGAAACTACATCTACATCGTCATTGCCCTGAAACATTAGATCAACTTTTAAGTCCTCCCCAATATTAACAAGGTTTTAGAATATACTTCATGGAATGTTCTTCATGTATCATAGCTGCTCATATCAATGATAGAACAAGCTTTTCATTTTTCCTTTCTTTCCTTACACTTCAGTATTCAGAGTGAAACAGTGCATATTTTTTGTTTGTTTTTTTCTTTCTTTTTCCTTCTTCAGAGTTCTGAGATTGCTGACCGAGCCACAGAATAGCTGAGTACCACAGGTCAAAACTGCACCTTAAATATGTGAACAAGTGTCTAACTATTGCTGTAGGTTTTATGTAGATGTTCTTTATCAAGGGTGGAAATCCTCTATTTCTAGTTTGCTGAGTTTTTATCACGAATAGGTGTTGGATTTTGTCTGATGCTTTTTCTTTATCTATTGATATGATCATTTATTTTTCTTTAGTGTGTTGAGGTAAGGGATTGCATTAATTAATTTTTGAATGTTTAATGAACCTTGTATACCTGGGCTAAATTCCACTTGATTGTGGTGTATAATTCTTTTTATCACTGTTGGATTTGATTTGCTAATATTCTGTTGAGAATTTTTGCATCTATGCAATAGATCAATGGAACAGGATAAAGAGTGGAGAAATAGACCCACATAAATGAAGGTAGATGATTTTTGACAGGGAGGCAAAGGCAATACAATGAAGCACAGATAATCTTTTCAATAAATGGTGTTAGAATAACTGGGCACCTACATACAAAAGGAAAAGAATCTAGAGGCAGACCATTCACAAAATTAACTGAAAACAGTTTATAAACATAAATGTAAATAAAAAGCAAAACTAAAACGCCTAGAAGATAACATATGAGAAAATTTAGGTTACCTTGGGTATAGTGATGTCTTTCCAGATACAATACCACAGGCACAATCCATGAAAGAAAGAACTGATAACCTGGACTTCATTAAAGTTAAAAACTTCTGCTCTGTGAAAGATGTCAAGAGAATGAGAGGAAAAGCCACTGGGAGAAAATATATGCAGAAGATATCTGATAAAGGACTGTTATCTAAAATAAAGAATATTGTATAAAGAATATATAAAACACAACAGTAAGAAAACAAACAACCAAAAAATATACAAAAGATCTGAACAGAAACTTTAATAAAGAAGGTATACATATGACAATAAGTTTATGAAAAAATACTTAACATCGTATGCAAGTAGAGAAATGCAAATTAAAACAATGGGACCACTACAGACCCATTAGAATTTTTGAAATCTGAAACATTTGAGAACATCAAATGCTGGTGATAAAATGAAGTAGAAAGAACTCTCATTCATTGCTGATGGGAAGACAATTTGGCAGTTTCTTTTAAAACTAAACATACTCTTATCATATGATCCAGTAGTTTATACCTTAGTATTTACTCTAATGAACTAAAAATGGATGTCCACACAAAAAATTACGTATGAATGTTTATAGCTGCTTTATTCATAATTGCCAAAACCTGGCAGCTAAGATAATCTTCAGTAGTTGAATGTATAAGTAGACTGTGGTACATTTAGAAATGGTATATTATTCAGCACTAAAAACAAATGAGCTACCTAGCCAAAAACAGACATGGAGAAAACTTAAATAAATATTACTAAGTAAAAGAAGCCAATTTGAAAAGACTACATATTGTATTATTCCAAGTATATGACCTTCTGGAAAAAGTAAAACTATGGAGACACTAAAAGATCAATGGTTGCCATGGTTGTGGGGAGTGAGGGATGGATAAGCAGAATAGAGAAGATTTTTAGGACTGTGAAAATATTCTGTGTGATATGATAATCATAGATAGATGTCATATATTTATCAACACCCATAAAACATACAACACCAAGAGTAAAAGCTAAATGTAAATTATAGACGGGGTGAAAATGATGTGTCAATGTACATTCACTGACTCTAGCAAATGTACTACTGTAGTTCAAGATTTGCAGTAAGGAGGTTATGTGTGTTTGGGGAGAGGGCATCTATGGGAACTCTGTAATTCCTGCCCAATTTTGCTGTGAATCTAAAACTACTCTAAAATTTTCAAGAATTTTGCAAGTGAGTTAAAGTCACATTGGTAGCCTGAAATCAGATTCACCAAGGAAATCTGTGAAGTGCTACCTTTCTGAGCCTTTTGCTTTCTAGGGAGCTAGTTCTTAAATATCTACCAGCACACTATTGAGTAAATTTACTTAAAAATGAGTGTAGGCATTATAAATGAAAAGACAGCTTTAAAAAGAACAAATAGGAGGGAGACTCAGCCAAATCTTAGAGAATCATGAAAGCTTTCCAGGGAACTAAGATATAACTTAAGATGATGTGGAAAGTAAGGAGTAGAGGGTGAAGGATGCTGGCAGCTGAGGCTGGGAGTGGTAAACAGAGGCCTGAATTTGCAGAGATTTGTTAGCCCTGCAAAGAAATTTGAAATGAAACCTCAGACATACTTAGTAAGGTGCAACTGAGAGGGCACTGTGATTGATGTGATTTGAAAAAAAGAGTCTTGTCCCTTGAGTTTAGGCAGATAGCAACTGGATGGAGCCTAATATCACTTCTGGAGCTAAGGCACAAGAGCAAAACAAGTTAAGGAAGTAAAGGTGGTAAAGATGAGTTCTGTTATTGACTGTTGAGTGTCAGGCCCATGGAACAATCCAGAGGAGAAGTACATAGACCACAGGATGTATATCAATCTGAAACTCGAAAGAGATATTTAGGCCAAAGACTCATTTGGGGCATTTTAACACAAAGATGATCACAGTGGATGAGATCACCTTGGAGAGTTTCTAAACATTCTGTACATCACAGATTCTTCAAGGAAACTGATGAAACTGTCAAGAATACACATAAAGTTTGCCTACATTTTCTGGGAATTTAGGAATATTCTAAAAGTTGTCTCTGTCCCCCAGTCTATGAACTGCTGATGCATTCTGAGAAAAATTAAGTGACATAGGTAATAGGCCTAGGAAAGAAAATTCCAAAGCAAAATATTTGGCAATAATTCAGATCCTGCCAATTTTAGGTATGATGAAAATCAGTAACTGGTGTTTTTATTATAGTGAGAAGCAGTAGTTGAATTGTGATCTATATGTAGAAGAGATCAGGGTTTTTCTAAGTCTACTTAACCAACCTAATAACTTCATTGGAACACTGGCTGCTTTTTTATTTTTTGAAGAATTTCTGATGTTCTTGGATTTTAAAGATCACATAATCAAATGCGATGTTTAGAAAGATGAAGTGATTTTGAATTTTATAACTCCAACTACAAAGTATCTTGATTGCTCATGAATAAAGTAAATATTAATTTATGCTGGCATTTCAGTTACAAAATAAATCACATTCCCCATTTTTGATAGCAACCTCAGTGAGAGAACGATGCATTAGGCACCATCCATTTCTCATGTAATACTAAGTAAGTAATTATATTACTTTCTGGATTTCCAACCTGTTCCATAATCTTGCTTGAAAACAAGCCCAACAGAATAAACCCAATAGAAAATATTTACAAAATATAGTAGTCAGCATTCTGTTCAAATAACATTTTCAACTTTATCAGAGTAGTATTAAACTAGACCCTGTGGGATTCCAAAAAAAAGACAATTTCAAAGTTTATAGAAAATTAAAATATCCTTCCATAAAACTTTTAGAAAATAGTATGTTCATGGTCTAGTTTAAAGTATATTTGTGTTACGTAACTGCATATGGATGTCAAATCAATGTCATGTTTATTGACAACCAGTAAATATTGTACCAGACTTTGCACAGGAATTGGCAAACTTTTATTCCTGTAAAAGGCTAGGTAGTGAATGTACACTTTGTGGTCCATAAAGTCTCTGTCTCAGTTATTCAACTCTGCCATTGTAGTGCGAAACAGTAAAGCAAAAATATATAAACCAATGATTTTCCAATAATACTAACAGGTGGCTGGTTGGATTCCACTCACGAGGTCTGCTTTAGGAGATACAAAATGGACTAGAGAGAGTGAGTGTACTCAAAAAAAAAAACCTCACAAAATTGATCTCATATTTATTCTCACATTTGATTTGCTGTTTTAAAATAATAATTTTTGTAAAAAAAACATGCTCATGGCATATATAAAGAGAAACAGCTACAAATCCTCTAAAATCCTAAGACCTAGGGATAAATTAATGATATTTGCTTAACATGAGTCCAGGAATATTTCCATGTATATATTTATTTGGATAAATGGATAGATAGACTACAAATATTCAGAAAAAAATTACAGGGATAAGATCATACTATGTGTACTATTTTGAAATTAGTAGTGTAATTTTTTTTCTTAAATTTTAGAAAGGAAAATAATACAAACTAAGTAACTATAAATTTCAAATAAGTATTTCTTTACAGAAAAAAAGAAAAGACAAGAAAAATAAATAAAAACTATTAGGATGGAAGCCATATGAATTTCCTACTATGTGTTCCACTTTTAGACACAATCAGTTACATTTCTGCTTTAGAAGAGTATGTGAAAAGGAAGATCATACTGTTTCAAGTGGTAATATGTACAAAAATTATACTAATCCAAAGATGTATATAAAAAGCAATATTACAGAAAAATAAATATCACTGTGAAAACATAAAAATTTAAGAGCTTATTTTTTGAAATGATAAATCGGCAAAGGCTTTATTAAGGAACTTTATCATGTGAGAGAAACCTTAAAGAATGGATGGTGATAATGCTAACAATCACATTTTATAGTTAAAAATTACATTTGCACCAATTATCTAATTTGGATTTAGAGAGATACTGACAAGTGGTACATTTGAAGCCAAGAGCTCAATTTGAACAAAGGTAAGAGAGCAAGAATTTACAAGTCATGTTGGGGAATAAGTGAATTCCCTGACTTGGTGAAACTATGGGGCTAAGTATTTTGTCTGAAATAAAAGAGAATAGAGTCAGAATGGGAAATGCACAGAATTTACACAATAGGATTTAGGCAACGTAGAGACTCCTGCTTAAGTACTCCTACTTAAGCAGCATCGTGATGAATCAGAGCTGTGCTTACAAGAATATTCACACAGCAACTTCAGTTTGATAGATTGTAATGGTTGCACAAAGGAGGTAGGATAATAAATTAAAACCTAACTGCAGAACATTATTTATGACAAGGATCAAATTCCTAAACCAAGGAATTGGCAGAGGACATGGAAAAACACGAGTGTTGGTGGCAACATACACTGGGAGCATAACAATAAACTGACAGCCAGTGTTTTGTTTTTTTTTTAGTATCTACGACTGTTTTTTTTTAAAGTTTTTTTTTTAATTGAAGTATAGTCAGTTACAATATGTCAGTTTCTGGTGTACAGCAGAATGTCCTAGTCATGCATATATATACATATATTCTTTTTCATATTCTTTTTCATTAAAAGTTATTACAGGGTATTGAATATAGTTCCCTGTGCTATACAGAAGCAATTTTTTATATCTATTTTTATATATAGTGGCTAATATTTGCAAATCTCAAACTCCCAGATTTATCCCTTCCTTCCCCCTTTTCCCCCAGTAACCATAAGATTGTTTACTATGTCTGTGAGTCTGTTTTTTTTTTTTTTTTTGTAAATGAGTTCATTAGTGTCCTCCTTTTTCTTCTTTTTTTTTTAGATTCCACTTATGAGTGATATCATATGGTACTTTTTTTCTCTTTCTGGCTTACTTCATATAGAATGACAATTTCTAGTTCCACCCATGTTGTTGCAAACACATTCTCTGACATAAATCTCAGCCAGTGCTTTTGATTCACACTTTTAAAAGAGCAACTTCTTTTCTTTGATGTGAATTCACATCTCAGTCCATATGATTCTGGGGAGTAAACCATTCAGATTCTTCCTTCATACCCATACTCTCCCTTTCCCCTTGGTGTTCAACCTTGATCTGACCTGAGCAGTAGAAGCCTTCCCCTCAAAAAGGCTAGCCTTTGGTTGATGGGGGAAGCCTCCTCTGACTCTCCTATCATAATAATGATACATATAACAACAATAAATGGTAATAGTACTTTGAATACTTACCATGTGTGAGACACTCCATGTGATTTATAAATGTGAACTCATTTGGGTCTAAGCTGTTAGTGGAAATAAAAAGAAATGAGACACATTTGGAGAAGCAGATTCCTGGTGATATTAAGATCACAATTTTCCTTTATACGGTCCTGTTTCCTGCAGCTCTTTCTTTTGATTCTGTGAGTTCCCCCAAATACTTCTCAGCTATGTGGGTCAATAATCCCATTTTCCTGAAGCTATTTTCAGGTAGTTTCCTAACAGCAGAAATAACGGTGTACCGACAAATATAGTTCTTAACTCATTAGGCACGAAAGCACAAAAAAAGGAATAAACAGAAGATGATTCTGCAGTTTGGAGTCATACTGACCGTGAAAAGTGAATACATGGAGGAAAGACTAATAGGCATCTACTATAGGAGATGGTATATCAGTTCTGAGGGATCAGCGAGATATTTGTAGTATAAGGGGAATTAATTAATGAAAAGAAAGCCCAGAGAGACCACCAGTGCTGGTTTCCTGGCTGTGCCACTACCCACGCCCCCAGGGCCCCTCACTCAGGACTACATCCTTGATTTAATGATGTGCTTTCACTCTCTTGAAATTCTTAATTTTATCTTGGAACTTGATTTTCCAATGGGACAAGAGAACACATATGTGAGCAGAGGAAACATGTTCCTGTGCACGTCCACCATTCCTTGGTGTCCCATTTGCATGGACCATTCACAGTTGTTACATAAGCACAGAATTCCGGGGGTCCTTTAATGTCTGGGAGTTCAGTGAGTCTCATAGTGAGTATTGTTGGGGAGGGAAACTTTTTCTCTGCCTTTCTAGGTTCTTCTGGTTGGTCTATGAATTAAATTGATATGAGACAGATCAACAGGATTAAACAAAACAATTATGTAGGTATGGACCTCCATAAGAATACGAGGCCCAAAGGAATGACCAAATCTTTTATACCTTTTAGAAAAAGAAATAAATTTGTGAAGAACAGACGTGACAAAGAAACTTTGGCTTGGGTACTAGTCAGGAACCCAAGCAGAGTCTGTTTGCATGGCCCTCTCAGCCCTGAATTCCCTACCTGTGATGATGACGATGTCTCTTTATGTCCTGGTACCTTTCACACGAGAGATTAATTTCCTGCTTTCAGGGGACAGAGAGGAAGTTCAGAATGTCCTTCTTGTACCAGCTGTCCCTGAAGTAACTTTAATACAAAACAATCTATATGTGAAAGCAGCATATTTTGGGGTGGCCCGCCCTGAACTCCATCAGTACAAATTAAGTGTATTACACCAGTGAGCAATTAAGCAGGGGTGCTGACAACCCCGAGACCACGTTTTCTGTCTGAACCAGAACTGACTCAGAATGTAGAAAGTAGATGATGGTATTCTAAAAAACCCAAATGACTTAGAAACCCTCTCATTTTTTCTTATTCATGTTACTTCTATGACTTAGCGAACCACTTACACTGAAAATGAAAACACAGAAGCATAGGGAAAGATTAAGCAATCCATGATTCCTTTTCCTTTTATTCCTTCCTTCTTAACTCATTAATAAGCCAAAAGTAGAGAGTGTTGGTAGAATGTGCATGCACTAACTAAAAAAAAAAAAAGCACTTGTATTAGTTTGGTGAAACATTTCTATTATTCCAGTAAAAATGAAATACACATGCACATATATGCTACAAAATGTGAAATGTGTCATTAGGTGATTCTGCACATTGGTTGAACACTCTTATATTTTCATTTAAAACTGGAATTCCTTAATATAGAAATAAATGGGAAAATTCATATTAATAATTTAACAGTTTAATTTCTCTTTAGCTAGAACAGTACTAAATACGAATTAAAAACAGCATGTCAGGTCGAGGGAGAGACCATGAAAGAAAGAAAAAGCTTCACATTTTAGTACCTTTAATGGCACTATTTTTCTGGTTTTTTAACAAAGGGCCCTGCATTTTTCATTTTGCACTGGGCCTTGCAAATTACAGAGCTGACTTTGAAGTCCACACTAGAAATTATAAAACACAGACACACACACCACCTCCATTTGCTGGGAGCGCTTAGCTGCCCAGGCCAAGGTGACTTCAGAGGAATCAAGGCTAGAGAATGAGGGGCCACTAAAGCATGGTGGTAAACAGTGAGATAGATAAGCATGCAAATGTAAGAGGTAACCAGGATTCTGCGGTCAGTGAACCAGTTAAAGAAACCAATGGAATATCGCCCAGAGGGGTAGATGGCAGAGTTCTAAAGTAACCTATTCCCCAGTCCTTACGTATTCATGAAGGCATTTCTGTGCCCAGAAGGAACCAACTTTGGAGGAACATTTCTGCTCTCCGTTTCATCTGTTAAACTTCATCCCTCCATGAAAGGGGTGATTAATCAGATGTTGAGAATCTATTATGTACGCATCCACTTTTCTCTATTGAATGGAACAAAGGTACTAAATGTTGTTATTATCATCTCTGTATCTTTCTTTTTTCTGTGCTATTGCCTGCCCATAGCAATCAAGCTCCTCTCTCCTGAGTATGGCAAGATTACTAGAGTAAGCTCCTTTCCAGCCAGTGGGAAACCTGCAAATATGGGCACCTAAATTTACAATGTGTAGCATGCCTATGACTATAGATTCAAGTTTGCTCTGCAGCCTAACATTACTTGTGATTAAAAACAAAGGCTGTATATGATATGTATTTATATGCAATATAATGTGTATGTGCAGTCGAACTGTCATAATTCTACACAATAAAACTGAAAAAGGAAAAAAAAAGAAAGGCTTATGTTTCAATTCCTATCTAAGGGTTTTGTTTATTTTTGAGTGGTTTAAAGTCATAAAAGATAGTTGGGATAAATTATTATCTGTGGGAAAATTATAGACCTTAAATTCTTTTTTTAAATTTTGGGGTAAATAGGTTTATTTTTATTTTTTATTTATTCATTTTTTTAATGGAGGCACTGGGGATTGAGCCTAGGACCTCACGCATGCTAAGCACATACTCTACCACTGAGCTATACCCTCCACCCAGCCCGTTAAATCCTTTAAACACACATATCAGAAGGTAAAGAATGAGTCGAAGGTTTATAAAAGTGAGGTAGGGTTGTTGGGAAAATATACAGGTGTGGTCACCTTGAGTTGGGTTTTATGTGCTCACATTGGCTTTTTAAAAAGAAAGAGAAACCATAGACTTGAGAGAACTTCAGGGCTCCTGAGAAGTTGGTACTATTGTTGAAGACCTTTAAAATTTAAAATATATGTAAGATTTGTACTCTCATCTCCCCGTATATGGAGTCGTTCAATGGAACACCAGTTATGGGGAGGGGGGAAGAGTGGAAAAGTAGGAAGCTAGTGGAAACACCCCCTCCTACAGTCAAACTGCCTAAGAAAGCATTACTAAATAAGTGACTAGCAGTTTGGAATAGAGGAGAGAAATATGGGCAAGATGCCTGATACTACCATCCATCAATCACCACTTCTTTTCACCAAAAAAATACGGTGGTTTTAGAAAAGAATCAGGATGAACTCAGAAGAAACATGTTTGGAGCAGCATAAATCTTTGGATCATTTATCCATTATTATCATTCATATTATTATCCATGACTTTTATTACAGCAGTCATTTGTGCCCAGTTTCTTATAACATACAGGTGCAAACATAAAAAACATAAAGATTACATATCCTTGGGGTTTTAAAGATTAGTAAAAAGACAGTACAGCATTAGGGCAATAATTGATTATTAACACATAGATATTTGAAACTACAGATAATTCTTTTAAGGATATCCTATAAAAGCTAAGCTATTTCCCAAATGAACTGTTTTTTTCTAAAATGATTTTCCTAAATCTGAATTGTAGGGAACATGTCAAAAGCAGTTCCATAAAACAGAGACATCACAGCATGAAATATTGCTTTTCTGAGGCCTAAGACTGTAACTTATAAGCAGATACATTCTATGTCTAGGAAAATATAAGAGTAAGGCTACTTAAGGAAGATTAAATTGTGTGCTTACTACTTGCAAATCTAGAAAAGGTCTTACAGGTTCATTTTTTTCAGACACTAAAACTGAAAACGATTGAGTCTAATTTTGGTATGGATGGTTGTTTTAAGAATAAATTTTTTTTAACCTGACCCATTCCAACCTCCTGACAGATAATTTCTGAAGCAAATCCAAATCTGTCAAAAAATAGTATTTATCTACATTTATGTTGGCTCTGGCAAGTATAAATTGTCTAAACATTGAGGCACGGCATTCATGAGCATGAATCTTTTCTTATCCACGAACCATTAATGTAATGAATAGAGAGTAAGGTGAATTGTTAATTCTTTGTGCATTTATCATGCCTTTGTGAACATCTTAAATGTGTTTTAAGATGCATTATTTCTTACATTTAGTTGGAAAGCCTGCTCAAGTCTTTTTCTTTTTTTTTTTTTCAAGTTGGGAAATTTTGTGTGAGAATAAGTAAAATTTTAAAGTAACATATCAAAAAGAATCAAACAAAAAAACTCTTGGTCTACTGAGGGTTTACTGCCAGAGTGTTTTTTGTCAACCAGCATCATATGTTAAGCCTATTGAACATGATTTTATAGTATGCATGTTCTTTCTTGGTATATGCTAGTTACAGATGCTTATTGGTAAAATAATTTTAATATGAGTGGCTTAGAGATTCCTTGGCTGAGAGATAAAGCAAATCACACAAGGTTAACCACTCAAGTAAACTGGGCAAATTGTCAGACTTGAGAGAACAACCTAAAATAAAGCATTAATATACCATCCCCTCTTTGTGTACAAGGCTGACCTTAAAAACCAGTCCTGAGTCAACACATCCTTATTGGCCCAATACCCACTGCAAGACAATTTTATATCGCATTTCACATCCTTTTCTTATATTCTTTTTTTTTTTTTTTTTGGTGGGGTGGGTAATTAGGTTTGTTTGTTTATTTATTTTTAATGGAGGTGCTGGGGATTGAACCCAGGGCCTTGTGCGTGCTAAGCACACACTCTACCACTGAGCTATATCCCCCTACCCCCAAGTTCCACATCCTTGAGAGAGAGAAATCTGCCAAGTCTCTAATCATGTAGTAGAGATCAGACTTCCATCCTTAGACATGTGGCTAAGTGAGTGTGCTTGATGCGAGTACATCCTGCGGGACATACTTGATTTGAGCTTTTAGGGAGGATTTACTGAGGAAGGGCACCCTACAGTACCCAGTCTACTGAAAACTTGAAATGGATACGGTTATGTCACAATAGGGGTGAGAGCAGTCATGAAATTAATTAGAAGTGAATGAAATCTATACCTGTGCCAGGAACCACAGGAATATTATATCTAATTTAATATCTTTGCTTATCAGTTATTAATAATATAGACAATGCATATTCTTTCATATTTCCTGTGTTTACCTTTGCCCAGGTAATTTCGTTCATGACTCTGTACTGGCATGATTATGAGGAGCACACTTTATCACTCTCAAAAGGATCCTGGTTTGACAATATATTATATGACTATTCTCATACACAGTTCTTCATTCCCTGTATTTATTACCTCATTTAATCCTTATTATGACATTTTAAGTTAGGAGATTTTATTACTCCCATTATAAAGATTAAAAAGGCCAAACCTAAAGTCAAGAAGTATGAGTGCCAAAGAGAGATTTCAATCAGATAGGATAACTCTGTAATCCCAGCTCCCATTTATGTCCTTTGGACTTTTAGAACCAAAACTTTGAGTAGTTGAACATGATCTTTTCTCTAAGTTTAAAGCAGTTACAATGTGGAAAATTATTCACCTTCTGTTCATAGAAATAAGATGGCCCTGGTCTGTCTGTATGTATATGTATGTATATGTATATACACACATACACATACACAAGCTGAAAGCAAAAAGCAGAAGGAAACCAGGAAGATGCTACGCAATGTAATCAGACCTTTGGAGTTGACAATATTTTTCTTAGGCTCCTGTATTAGTTTGTTAATGTTGCCAAAACCAAGCACAACAGACTGAGTGACTTAACACATTTGCTTTCTCATAATTCTGGATGCTGGAGTTCGAGATCAAGGTGTTGGCATGCATGATTTCTTCCAAGACCTTTCTCTTGCTTTTATAGGTGGTTATCTTCTTCTGGTGTCCTCCCCTATGACTCTGTTTGGTCTGTCTCTTAATCTTGTCTTATAGGACACCAGTCATTTTCCATTAGCATCATCCTAATGACTTTATTTGAACTTAATTACTCTTTAAATGCCTTATCTTTAAATAGAGTCACATTCTGAGGTACCAGCAGTAAAGGCTTCAGCATGTGGTTTTTAGGGGGCTACAATTCAGCCCATAATAGCTGAAAAAATAGTACCCTAGAAAAGAGATGATTTCCATGACATCTGCATGTTCTTTAAAGGTGTTGTGCTCTCCTTAGGTTATAAGAAACAGCTTTGAAAATCTTAGCATGCCACAGTTGTGCAAAGCAAAATCAATAAAATGTTTTTAGATCAAATGTTGACGATGCAAGCAGAAGAAATGTAGGCATCTTTTAGGTAATATATTTATGAATAATCTACTTACTCCTTACTTATTGCTTCTTTCTTCCTTCAGTTTTAAATATGGGCAAGATTTTGGAGAGCTACCTTTAACCTTCTGGGTTCCAGAAGAACAAGATAGAAGGAAACTGAATCTCTGACTGCCCTCAAGGAGCAACCCTCTTCCCACACGCCTGTACCTTGGAACTCTTACCTCTGGATTTTTACATAAGAAAATTAACCTTTTGTCTTTCTTGAGGCTCTGTATTTTGTAGTCTATTTGTTACGTCAACTTGGTCTATATCTTAATCAACACAACATGCATTTTCTTTATTTATATCTTTGATGAAAATAATAGGTATAGAATAGTTCCTTAACTTTACTGGAAGAATAATCTGGAATTAATATTTAAAGGCAAATTCATGTGGTCCTCCCCAGGGTATTCTAAGTTTGGGCTAGATTGGGACCCAGCTATTTCAGATGAATTTTAAACACGACGTTTGGAGATCGAGTTTTTAGACAAATTTTTCTAGTATTCTGTTTTGGGATCTGAGCCAAACACTGATTTTTTCTTTCCACATTATACACATATGTCTAAAAATGTTGTTTTGCACCCTTTTTCAATAAAGGAGATGAATTTATTGTAAAACATGAAGCATAGAGAATAAATATGTGATCACACTGTATTAGGAGGTTTTTAAAAAGGTGTATCCTATATAGGATGACTTATATGTTAAGGAACACAGAAGAGAATGCTATATATTTCCAGAGATAAACAGATGCCTACCGTCTTTCAGCAGAAAAATGCCACTGAGGGTAAGTAATCTTGTACAATTGCAAAGTCAACAGCATACATTCAATTCTTTACACAAAGGTTCTACTAAATTCTTGTCATCCTTGTATTTTAATTATCATGTTAACCATGGCATCCATTCCAAACAGTGTGAATAGTCCTCAAAATTCACTCTAAAAATGAATTTCATTGGTTTTGCTTTGTGCAATTGTGGCATGCTAAGATTTTCAAAGATATTTATCACATTTCAGAATTTCTATTCTTAAAATATTTGAAATATATTCAAAATGAGAAATCACTTGCCATTTGCTTATCTAGGAACCCCAAATTTCCTAGTTGATAAATCAGTATTTGCAAAGCCAATTATAATGAAGGTTTGCAGAAAATCCACTAGGTGTGAAATAGTTGGTGTCATTTCCAACACGCAATGCATTTTTATGCCTCCTTGTTTTTTCTCCTACTTTCTTCTGAATCTGAAATCTCATTTCCGTGACTGGCTGACTGAAAAATTCTTACCAATTCTTCAGATGTTTCTTTAAGATAAGCCTTCACACTGGTCCTTCATAGGCATGCCATTTATCTTCATGAAATTTCCCCTAATTTTTCTCAACACTCTCGTCACACCCACAAGTGGAGTTAATTAGTCCTCCTTTGTGCTCCAGTAGCATTATTTATACTTTTATTCTATATGATAACATAATATAAGTAGTTCTTTCTCATAACTCAGGCTTACAGTCAGTATGCTCTTCAGGGCTGAAACAGTGTTGCACAGGATTTTCTTTCCCTATTACCTGGAGCAGTGAGTGTCTAGAAATTAGTAGGTGAAAAAGTAGTGTTTATTATTATTATTATTATTTTGGACTGTTATTATGGCTAACTCATTTCTTCCTTCCTTCATGCAGAAAAGATACTTTTTTTCAAAATAATTTCTTCCTCCATCAGTGTCTCTATGACATGCTAGGATATAAGATTATTATATTCTGTGGAGGCAATCAGAGAGGAAAAAGTTGATTTTAAAAAATAATAAAGTTTCCCTTTGTTTTTTGTATAGTGAA
This sequence comes from Camelus dromedarius, assembly GCF_036321535.1. Taxonomy (NCBI): domain Eukaryota; kingdom Metazoa; phylum Chordata; class Mammalia; order Artiodactyla; family Camelidae; genus Camelus; species Camelus dromedarius. The sequence continues at coordinate 66,329,546 of NC_087447.1, forward strand.
ATATCATTTTCTTATAATCTAAGGGTGTATACATCATAGTTATATAATTTGTAACATACATCATCATGAATACATTTTGTACATAAGCACTTAGAATCTGTGGACTGAGGCAGTAACTACTTTCATGTTACTAATAAAATTAAAGCTCCCAAATCAAATTGAGCTGAAACATTTACAAATGTTTGTATGACTCTTACTTGACAACTCTAGTAATTATTATTATTATTATTATTATTATTATTATTATTATTATTATTATTATTATTATTATTATTATTATTTTCTCTCTAGATAACAATTTAAACCAATATAAATAATGAGTCTGTATGCAAATGTCAACCTAAAGGCAAAATGTCATTTCCGTCATAAACACAAGCTTTTCCACTGACATTACAATTCTCATTTACTAGTAACAAATGTAAGCAATTTTTTTTTTTCCTTTTTTCTTCTTCTCTTTTCTGGATTTGAAAATGTAAGCAATTTTATTCTGTAGTCTCAAACTGTGTTGAAAAACATTTGATAATACTAAGAAAAATATTTTATTCAAATATGCACGTTTTATGCGAAATTAAAGCTATTCGTAAACCTTGAAAATCTGGAGTTCAGTACAAAATAGAATCTTACTTTGAATTTTAAAGATAAAGACTGTGTGATCAGGTCAACTATTTGAAGGACAATTAATGAACTGGTTTATTCATCCCACTGTCAATCTTTTGTCCTTTCATTCAAGAATGAGTCAGTTTCTCAGTAATTATTGTGTCTCTAACACTTGTAGAGATGTAGAGAATCAGACATGAGTGCAGCTCTCAAATAAGTTATAATGCAGTAGAGATATTTGCAAAATTAACTGCAGTGCAAGATACAATGTGATAAGGACCTTACCTAAGAACTGAGTTCTGAAGTAAAAGAATTTCTTTGGTCTGAGAATCTTCAGATCAGAGAATGTTACACTGAGAAGATGGCATTTAAGGGGAGACTGGATAGGATATACGGGAGTCACACATTTTAATACGCAAACAAAAGACTGAAGAATAAGTGAATGCAGCTTATCACACACACAAACACACAAAAACCAGAACCCAGGGCCAAACTAGAGTGATTGAGAAAACAGAAAAAGAATGATTTTATAAAGCATATTTGCATCTAGATTCTATAATCTGGAATAAATTACTTAATTTTTGATTATCAATGCCTTCACATGATGAACACATTTTTGCTATAGAGATTAAATATGATTATTTATATAAATCACATAGTTGATGCTAGTTGCATAATTAAAGACACTGCTCTAAAGAGTGTGTTCATAAAGGCAATACCACTCTTCTTCTTAAGAAGAGAGAACCGGCTATAATGCGTATTTGGTTCCACTCTCCTGACATGCCTTCCCCCTCCTTCTCCTCCTATGTAAATCCTCATGCTCCTCTTTCAGGATTTCATCATTTTAAGGTTTTTCAAATCAAAAGCTCAAACCTAATCCATCCTGATTCTCTCAACTGAGTTATTATTTAGAGGTTATTTTTGTCACATCAATAAATAGGAGGGAACTTCTGATCCCTTATCAAATGTGTTTTTGTGCAGCAATGTACATGCTGGTAAGTATTTGTTAATGGTACATGACTGCTTTGAAAGAAAAAGAAAAACATCACATACTCATCTTTTTCAGTCTAAATAAAGACGCAGAACAGGGTGTCACACTTACTTCTTATCCAGCCAACTAATCAGTGCTTTTCTCTTCACCTAGAAACTTAAATTTTCTTTTCAGGACATTTTGTTTGAAAACAACCTTCAGTGTGATATGAGGATAGAAAGATTTTCAAACTGACTTTGCAGCATACTGAAGGATTGAATTAGATAGAAAAGCTGCATGAAACATTTCACATGCATATAAAAATAGATAGCCTCTTAAATTAAAGAGACACATTTTTGTCCTTGAATATTCTTGGGGATTTCAAGTGGAACAAAAGTTTACAAGAAAACCAATTTTTGCCTTCCCAAAATAGACTTATGGCACAGGCTCAAAGTTAACATTTTACAAGAGTCCAACTTTAGCATTTGCATGTTTTGTTTTAAAGAACGGCACTCTTCAAGGTACTTCTTCACAGCATTCTACCTTAGTTCTTATACACAGATGAACTGGAAGGGAGGCCTGAGAAATTCATATCTGATAGCCTGAGTATAATTTATTTAATTCAGTAATCAAATTTTCTTTTGCTGTATAGTTATTGTGTTGTTTTAGCCTATAAAATATATTCAATGAATTTAATTATTATATATAATTTTAGAAGTCAAATGATGCTCATACAGCTGAACACTGCTCAAATGTATTTTAAGGAATGTTGATCTATTTTGAAAGCATTATTCTAATTTATGAATAATTGAGGTCTTTGTATTTTCACACCATAAATTCCATTTAAGGAAAAATGGAGCAAAGTGATTTTGGTTAAACAGAGATTAGATCAATAATTCATGAGCATCTGCATAGAATGATAGCTAAACTATTTACATGTCAGGAAAACATTGAAATGAAACCAAAATAAGAAATTATGTTAATTATAACACATTGCAAGATTTTATCAAACTAAAAATGCTTTAACCTGCCTTTAAAATTTACAATTAATCACTAACCTAAATGTCATTTTCTCCCCAAATATAAGATATATATCATAACATTTGTCAAGACAATCATCACATGACAATAGGGTAAAAATGAATTATTAAAGGGTAATTATTTATGTGTAAGGAGTTTATACTATGTGTACACATAAGCAGAATAGTTAAACCATAGTGATTTTAAACAAACACTTTCAACTTAGATTAATGTAACTTGGCATGATTTTGCCCACTGGTACCCTTGACCCTTGGCACATTGCTCTCTCTGTTTCTTTTTCCTCAACTGTAACATGAAGATAATAGTATCTACCTTGTGAGTTTGTTGTATGGATTTATTTAGGAAATGTATCTACTAAATTTCCTTGCACAGGGTATGGTAATATAAGACACTTATGTTAGTTTCTGCTTAACAGGAAATATAAATTAAAAAAAAACTTAGACATTCAAAATTTTATAGGAATAAATGCTTAGCAATTTTTTCTTATATTAGTAATTGATATATAAATAGGAAATATAACAAATAATACTGACTGCTAATATTAGAGCCAATTCTTTCAGTGGTTTTAATAGAGTGTACTTTTGAATTATGACAGTGGTGTCAAATGGTTACCAAATTTCTTGTCAAGCTATAGGATTAGTCTTGTAAAAGCCAGAAAAGATTCTGTCTGCAAAGCGCATAGTTGTTTTAGTATTCTTTTCGTGACATTCACAGTATCAAAACTTGGGAAATTTTGTCTTTCAAACTCAGTTCTATTAGACCTTTCTAAACATTTTATTTCAAATTAACTCTGCGAAGGTTGGAAGGAAAGGCACGTGGGAGAGTATACGCAGGAAGGACAGGCATGTGATAGCCTAGACTAAGCAGAGAGCTCCGCACAGGGCACAAGGATGTCCTACAGCTATACTTCTGAAACTACCCACCTGCCTTGATCATTGTTTTTTCAAATAAAACCACATTTTACCTTGGCGTGGCTGGAAAAAACTAACAGTCTGGTTAGTTACCCATCTGATCACTTTTTACTTCATTCATACCAAGGAGATTTTAGAATGGAGTCTGTTTTTAAAAATTTCAGTTGTTTTATGAAGTCAGCTCTACATTTCAAGGACACCATTTTCGTTTTCGTTGAATTTCTTTGAAAAGTCTAGGGTCTAGTTAGAAAAATATATCTTTCTCTTTTTTTAATTGAAGTACAGTCAGTTTACAATGTTGTGTCAATTTCTGGTGTACAGCATAATATTTCAGTCCTACGTATATAAACATATATTTGTTTCCACATTCTTTTTCATTATAGGTTATTACAAAATATTGAATACAGTTCCCAGCGCTATACAGAAGAACCTTGTATTTACCTACTTTATGTACAATAGTTAGTATCTGCAAATCTAGAACTCCCCATTTATCCCTTCCTACCCACTCCTCCCCCTGGTAGTCATAAGTTTTTTTCTATGTCTGTGAGTCTGTTTGTTTTGTAAATAAGTCCTTCATTTGTCTTTTTTTAAGATTCCACATATAAGTGATATCATATGGTATTTTTCTTTAGAAGAATATGTCTTAAGAGAACAGACCTAACAAAGTACTCTGCCTTTCTTCTTCACATATCTCCTAATTATTGGTGAAGTTCAAGGGTACTCGGAACCAGATAATTTGGGACTTCTTTATCCGTTTTAAGTTTTAATATAAACCAGATCTCAATAAGAAGATAGTTCCTGGAGGATGCACTCTACCAACAAGGGAGAAAAACGTGAAAGACACTGGACACAGAAGCAGAAGATGCAACAATGAAGAGGGGTAAAGGAATCCTTCAGATTACAGCCAAAGATGACGCATGGTACCACAGATGGAGAAGGCTGCCAAATTTGATTGGAATAGGAAAACAGACTCCAAGAAGGACACCCTTAGGAATATTAATTAATGAAATAAAAGATATGTCTAAACTTCAAGGAGGGCATTTAAATAAATGGTGAGGGTTAGTTGTTTTCTATTTTTTAATGAAAATTACATGAACAGGAAGTTAAAAAAATCATACAATTGACTGACTTCTAGGAAAATAAAAAGCTGTGTAAGAAGGAAGGTTAATTATGACAAACTAAAGGGCTCAGATGTGAACGGGGGTTAGAGCGTCATAGCAAAGTAAACAATGAACGTTGATTTAACCAAAATTAAAACGTGGTCATGTTTCAACCATAGGTGAAAGGGGAGAGAACGCATGTGTGATGAGTGAGGTTGGAAGACGGGGTGTATGTGGAAATATAACTAAATATCTATGTTCTGCAGAGGGAGTGAATAGCTCGTGCTTCACACTAAAAAGCTAAAGAAGCAACATTAGCATGTGTTTTTAGAGGCATGTATATAAATGCCAAAGTGATTACCTAAAAGAGATTAAAAATTGGTTGGCTCTAGTAAGAGAGAAATGGACAAAAGTGAAGCAGGGGACCTGTTTTTTTCCACTCACTATAAACACGTTCATGAAACTATTTTAAAATTAGACACTAAAAATATTCAGAAGGTAAATAAATATAAAAGACATACAAATTGGGCTCTATCTACTTTTAGGTTTCCATGATGTGTTGTTTCCTAAAAAGGCCATTCTCTCTTGTCTGTGGATAACGATCAGTACCGTATTTCAGAACATTTACCCATTAAATTTACTGTCTTACATAGGCTCAGTTCATGGTGCCCCTAAACAATGAGAATAGTAACATCAAAGGTCACAAGTCACAGATCACTGCAGCAGATATACTAATAAGGAAAAATCTGAAATATTGTGCAAATTACCAAGTGTGACCCCGAGACACAAAGTGAGCAAATGCTGTTGGAAAAATGATGCCGATAGACTTGCTTGATTCAGGGTTGCCAGGAACCTTCAATCTGTAAAAAAGGCAGCATCTGTGAAGTGCAATAAAACAAGGTGTTCCTGTGTATAGTTATATTAACATATTTGTTTTTAGAAATCAAAACCCTGTGAAAAGATATACCTGAAAAAGTGGCACACCCTCCTGTAACTGGTGCTACTCATCTCTTCCAGGCAGCCAGTCTTCAGTGGTGTTTGTTTCATCCTTCTTGTCTTCTTTTATTTTTTTAAAGCAGATTTCCCCCTTTTTTCTTACAAAAATAACATGTATCACTTCAGTTTTTCAATAGTCTTTAGAGCATTTTTTAAAAAGCAGTTTCAAGTTTAAAGCGAAGTTAAAAGGAAAGTACAGAGTTCCCACCATCACCATTGTTACCCACTGACACAATTTGAGCACTAATTTAAAACTCAAATTCTTGCTTTTTTTTTTATTCTTTAAAACCAATTCTAATCATTTTTCTTTTTGAATAATATTTTCAATGGCATTCTTAATTTTGAGTTACTTAATTATCCTTTTATTTAGAAATGCCTATTTAGTCAATTGGTGAATATTCCTGTATAGTTTTAATTTACATCAATAAAATACTCCGTAGGTAGTCCAACATTATGGGTATATATATCTGACAATATTTCTTGCTTACCTTCAATGTGCTACAAATGGTCCTGAAACAGAAACCTCCATAATGAAGATGATTTGGCAAGGATTCATGCATCAAGTCAGAGTCTGCATCACCTACATTCTAATATCCTTTATTCTGAAGATTAAATTATATTTTTGAAGACTTCAGTTGGATAATTAGGTACATAAGTGCAATTATGTTTGCTCTAATTGTTATAAAACCATTTTACTGGTTTTACATTTTAAATGAAAAGAGATTATAGATACAGATAATGTATGAATGAAAAATATGTGTAGAATGTGAGATGTTTTTAACAAATGCAAGTTATAAAAATAAGAGACTTGGATAGCAGGAGGAAAGGTTTGGTGTATGTCAATTAATATAGAGAGAAGTGAGGTGGCTGAGACTAGTGATGACAACCATGAACATGTGACAACAGTGTCACCTGAATCGAATCAAAAGAAATTTCAGAATCTCTAACTTTCATTGTCTAATTCACTTTTGCAATATAAGTGTGCTTATTTCTACATTACATATAAAGGAAGTTAAACTGAGAGGAGTTATATACATGATCCAAGGGGACACAATAATTTAAAGAACAACCCAGTTCAACCTGGTTACATATCCAAAGGTCAGTACCTGACATCATGCTATGCTTTTGTCTTACGCCACTCAGGCGGGTGTTTCTGATTGTTCTGTCAGTGTTGCAAAACATAACGTACTACTGCCATCATCATTGCCACTGTGCTGGGATACTAACTTGCAGGTATAGGCAATTGGTAGAAACCTTCCCACACTTGTTTTTGCCAAGAGGGACCCAGCATACACCCACTGCATCAATTAACTCAGTGTTCTGCACATCTTTGGTGTTAAATGCACCTCCTTTGACAAATAAGTGCATGAAAAAATAAATATATTTTGATGGTAAATCTTTGACAATTGGATGATTTTTTCCTGGGGGGGAAATTATTATGTTTTGGCAAAAACCATCATATTGTCCTGGTCAGAAGGAGAATATTCAGGTCTCATTGTACTGTTTTTCTGATTCACGGTGGTATTCTCTATTTTCTTTAAAGACTATATTCCTATATGCATCTAATGAAAAAGTCACTTACTGAAACTTTGGAGCCTAGTTATGTAATAACATGCAGAATCCCGAAATGTAGATCAGATAATGTTTTTTAAGCACAGATTTTTCAATGACATGGTTTTTACTTAATGGTCCTTTGCTTCTTTTTCTTTTTCTTTCCTGTTATGAATAGCAACGTAAGGAAAATAAATGAAAATTGAAGCAAACAGCCTTGGGCTTGATTCACTAAACTTGATTTGAGGAAATACATTTTCATTATATAGTATATTTCCTCTGAAGTAAAATTTCCATATTTTGTGAGAGGTATCTAAAAAAATTTAAGCCAATAATTCATGTACTCTTCTACATTATAATGTCAAATAAAAATTCCATTGTACTTCCAAAGTCTGTAATTCATTGAGACATATATTAAAATACAATTTGCTATAATGTCAATTCAAACCCATCTGAGAAATAGAACACTGCAACCTTCTTTCATTCAATGTTAAAAACATGATCTAACGTGGATGTTCAAAATATATGTAAAAATTATCTAACTGAAACATCTTACACAATGCCATGTACATGGTATATATTTGAGAAATAAACACAAAGGATAAATACATGAAAGAAAAACAAAAGAAAGGAAGGAAGGATAGAGGATTTCATACACTCTTCCCAATATACTATAAATACAAATAACACTATGTATTGTTTTCCATATAAATAACTTCACAGCAGTGGTTATTATGCACATAGGTAACCTTAGCACACACCTGAAACAACAGTAATAATCAGGGCTAATCAAAATTAGCCAAATCTATTTTTTTAAAAAGGCACATATTTAAGCTACCATTCCATTCATCTTTATAGTTTATAAAGACAAACTGATATGTAAGATCACAGGCAACTCTCAAATACAATTGAAAATTTTTTCTGATTAAAATTATAGGTGATCTTCTGTTTGCTTAGGAAAAAGAGGGAAGCTGAGAAAAAGGAAAAAAAATAAAAATCAACCTAAGTGCTAAGGGCCCCAGGTCACAAAGATAAAGCAGTATTCGCAAACCAGGGCAATCCAACGGATGGCTGGCCATTAGGTAAGCACTGTAAATCAGAATAAGGATCAAAGTCTCTGCCATCAAGGAAAAACTAACAACATAATTTCAGTGAAACAGAATTATCCTCAGGAATGTCAGTGTTCAATCATACATAGGAAACTTTAAGTTACTTAAGAGTAAAAATGGCTGATGGTGATTGAAATGAAATAAGAAATATAAATCACAGGGAACTATATTCAATATCTTGTAATGGCCTGTAATGAAAAAGAATATGAAAAGGAATATACATACATATGTATAAATGAATCACTATGCTGTACACCAGAAATTAACACAACATTGTAAATTGACTATAATTCAATTAAAATGAATTTTAAAAAGGACTAAAAAAGAATAAATTAAATCAATACTAAAGACTTATTTTGATATATTAATTTTGTTTTTTTAATTTTAGCAGCATGAAATTTGTAAAAATATGCTTTATAGGACTACTGCAAATAAAGATGCTTTTGATCTACTGAAAAAAAGAAATATCAATCAAAGCTTACAGATATTACAATAGGAGAAGATGCAGTGCAGATCTCGAGCACAGTGAAAATACGCAAACTCCTCCTCGGAGTGACTTCATGATTCAAGTGCCTGAGTGAGTGGACAGGTTCATCTCACATCAAGATAAGTAACTTCACTCGTCCACTTCCCTGGCTTTCGGTCCACCCATTTTGTGAAGTAGCCATTCAGGACACACATACACACACACACTAGTAAAATAAACATAAACTCTAGGGCACTCATACAATGGAATTTTATATACCTGTTAAAATAAACAAGGAAAGATCCCTAAAAGCTGATATGGAGTGATTTTCAGAATATATTGCTAAGTAAGAAAGCGATATGAAGAAGAATAGGAATGCTCATCCATTGCTGGTGGGAATACAAAAATGGTAGAGCCACTTTGGACAACATTTTAGCATTTTCTTACAAAACTGAACATACTCCTACCATAGGATCCAGCAATCACTCTCTTAGGTATTTACCCAAAGTAGTAGAAAATTGATGTCTGTGAAATCTAAACAAAAAACCAAATGAACATAAAACAGAAACAGAGTTGTAGACACAGAGAATGAACATGTGGTTGCCAGAGGGGAGGAGGTGGGAGGAAGAAAGAAATAGGTGAGGGAGATTAAGAGGTACAAACTTCTAGATGCAAAATAAATGAGCCATGGGCATGAAATGTACAATGTGAGGGATATAGTCAATAACTAATACATTTGTGGTGACATAACGTAACTAGTCTTATCATGGTGATCATTTTGAAATGTATAGAAAAAAATCACTATGTTGTGTAACAGGAACTAACATAGTGTTGCAGGTCAATTGTTCTTCAAAACAAACAGCAAACATACAAACATACTCATAGAAAAAGCAGTCAGATTTGTGCTTACCAGAGGCAGGGGTGGGGGTGTGGGAGGAGGGGAAATTGGATGAAGTCAGTCAAAAGGTACTACAAACTTCCAGTTGTAAGAAAAATAAGTACTAGGGATGTAATGTACATGATAAATGTAATTAACATCGCTGTATGTAATATATTAAAGTTGTTGAGAAAGTAAATCCCAAGAGTTCTCATCACATATTTTTTTTCTACTTCTTTAATTTTGTATCTGTAGGAGATGATGGATGCTCACTAAACTTATTGTGATTATCATTTCATGATGTATGTAAGTCTAATCATCAGGTTGCATGCACCTGAAACTTATACAGTGTTGTAGTGTTGTATGTCAATTGCATCTCAATCAAACGGAAGAAGAAAAGAAAATGTATGTTTGCACAAAAACACCTACATGGGTATTTACAGCAGCTTTATCCGTAATTATCAAACTTGGAAACAACCAACATGTCTTTCAGTAAGTAGATGAATGGATGAATAAAATGTGGTACATTCAGAAAATGGAATGTTATTCAGCGATAAAAAGAAATGAGCTATCAACCCACGAAAGATATGGAAGAAAAGACATAGAAGAAATTTAACCACATATTACTAAGCAAAAGAAGCCAATCTGAAGAGGTTACATGCTGTATTACTAAAAGTGACACTCTAGAAAAGGCAAAACTGGAGACAATAAAAAGATCGGTGGTTGTCAGAGGCTGAGGAGGAGGAAGGGACAGAAAAAGAAAAGAAAATGTTTAGGGTAGTGAAACTACTCTGTATGAAAATATAATGGTGGGTAAATGTCATTATATGTCAAAACCCATAGAATGTACACCAAGAGTGAACCTTAAGGTGATCTATGAATTCTGGGTAATAATGAGGTGTCAATATAGGTCCATCAACTGCAACAAACATACTCTTCTGGTGCAAGATGTTGATAGCGGGGAAGATTTGTGGAACCAGGAGGCATATGGGGACTCTATTTTCCTTTTAACTCTGCTTTAAACCTGAAACTGCTTTTAAAAAACGCTCTAAAGACTATTAAAAAACTGAAGTGATACATGTCATTTTTGTAAGAAAAAAGGGGGAAATCTGCTTTAAAAAAATAAAAGAAGACAAGAAGGATGAAACAAACACCACTGAAGACTGGATGCCTGGAAGAGATGAGTAGCACCAGTTACAGGAGGGTGCGCCACTTTTTCAGGTATATCGTTTCACAGGGTTTTGATTTCCATAAACAAATATGTTAATATAACTATACACAGGAATACCTTGTTTTATTGTACTTCACAAATGCTGCCTTTTTTACAGATTGAAGGTTCCTGGCAACCCTGAATCAAGCAAGTCTATCGGCATCATTTTTCCAAAGCATTTGCTCACGTTGCATCTGTGTGTCAAATTTGGTAATTTGCACAATATTTCAGATTTTTTCCTTATTAGTATATCTGCTGCAGTGATCTGTGATTTGTGACCTTTGATGTTACTATTCTCATTGTTTAGGGGCACCATGAACTGAGCCTATGTAAGACAGCAAATTTAATGGGTAAATGTTGACTGTGTTCTGAATGCTCCACCCACCAGCTATTCCTCCACTTCCCTCTCTCCCTCTCTTTGTTTCTCTCTCTTCCTTTCTCTCTCTCTCTCTCCTGAGGCCTCTCTATTCACTGAGACCACAATATTAAAATTATGCCAATTAATAACCTTACAATTGCCTCTAAGTGTTCAAGTGAAAGGAATAATTGCACATCTTTCAGGTTAACTCAAAAACTAGAAATGATTAAGCTTACTGAGGAAGACATGCAGAATGACAAGTAAGCCTCTTGTGCCAGGGAGCCAGGTTGTGAATGCAAAATAAAATTCTTGAAGAAAATTAGAAGTGCTACTCCAGTGAGCAAACATGAATGATAAAATATTGCAACAGCCTTGTTGTTGATACAGAGAAAGTTTTAGTGGTCTGAGTAGATCAAACTAGCCACAGCATTCCCTTAAGCCAATAATCCAGAGCAAGAACCTAACTCTCTTAAATTCTATGAAGGCTGAGAGAGATAGGAAAGGTGCAGAAGGAAAGTCTGAAGCTAGCAGAGGTTAATTCATGAAGTTTAAGGAAAGAAGCCATCTCCATAACATACAAGTGCAAGGTGAAGCAACCAGTTGCTGATGCAGAAGCTGCAGTAAGTTATCCAGATCTAGCTAATGAAGGTGGCTCCACAAAACAACAGATTTTCAGTGTAGACAAAACAGCCTTATATTGGAAGAAGATGCCATGTAAGATACTCATAGCTAGAGAGGAGAAGTCAATGCCTGGCTTCAAAGCTTCAAAAGACAAGCTGATGCACTTGTTAGGGACTAATGCAACTGGTCACTTTAAGTTGAAGCCAATCCTTATTTACCATCCAGAAAATCCTAGGGCCTTTAAGAATTATGCTAAATCTACTCTCCCTGTGCTTCATAAATGGAATAACAAAGCCTGGATGACAGCACATCTGTTCGCAACATGGTTTACCTACAGTTTAAGCCCATTGTTGAGTACTGCTCACAAAAAATGATTCCTTTCAAAGTATTACTGTTTATTGACAATGCGTCTGGTCACCTAAGCGCTCTGATGGAGATATGGAGATGCACATTGAGATTCATGTTGTTTTCATGCCTGTTAACACAGCATTCACCCTGCAGCTCCTGGATCAAACCCCTGAAATCTTACGGAAAAAGAAATTGAACAGATGAGGAATTCCTTTCCATGTGTGAGCAAAGAAAGTAGCCTCTTGAGATGGAAACTACTCTTGGTGAATATTCTGTGAAGATTATTGAAATGATAACAAAGGATTTAGACTATTACATAAACTTAAGCTAATAAAGGAGTGGCAGGTTTTGAAAGAATTGACCCTAGTTCTGAAAGAAACTCTGCTGTGGGTAAAATGCTCCCAAGTAGCATTGCATGCTACAGAGAAATCCTTCAAGAAAGGAAGGGTCAATTGCAACCTTCATTACTGTCTAATTTTAAGAAATTACCACAGCCACCCCAACCTTCAGCAAACACCACACTGATCAGTCAGCAGCCATCAACATCCAGGTTAAGACCCTCCATCAGCAAAAAGATTATGTCTGCCTAAAGGCTCAGATGATCATTATCATTTTTTAGCAAATAAAATATTTTAATTATTGCACACTTAATAGACATGGTGTAGTGTAAATATAAAATATTCATGCACTGGGAAACCAAAAAAAAATTGTGTGACTAATTTTATTGCAATTTTCATTTGTTGCAGTAGTCTGTAACTGAATCTGCAACATCTCCTAAGTACATTTGTACCAAATTAATAACTTATACACCAAGAAGGGAAAAATATAGCTAATCAAAATAATTTAATAATTTCACTAATAATTCACTAATTCACTAATAATAATTTCACTAATCTGGTGAATATATACACTGCCTATAAAATTAAAGAGAATTACAAATAAACCTTGAAAATTATTTAGTTTTTTAATGATTTTTATAGCATGTATGTATCAATTCTGTAACTATTTTGTATATATTGTGGTATTGAGTAAATTAGTAAATACATTGGTATCACTGGCACCCAAAATTCTTAGTGTGGGAGAAAGGGATGTAAAAGAGTTATGAGGGGATTATAAGAGAAGAAACTTACAGCACTGGAATGGAATTTGGGGTTTCAGTATAAACTCATAATTTATATTTCTTTTATATATAAGTAAAATAGAATACTTAAATTATGAGTTTATTCTGAAACTTCAAATTTCAAATAATATATTTATATAAATATCAATTTATGTATATCATATATTATATATCTGCATATCTACATAAATTACTTTATATAGAGATAGATATATTTATAAATTCTAGCTTTGTTGAAAAAATCAAGACATAATAATAGCAAATGAATATGCTCAGTACTCTATAGACTGTTTGTATATCCCAAAATTCATATGCTGAAATTAATCCTTCTACAATGGTATTTGGAAATGGGGCCTTTGGGATTAAGTAACAAGGGTGGAATCCTCATAAATGGGACTAATCCCCTTTAAAAGAGGCCCCTGAGAGCCACCTTGACCCTTCTGATACATGAGGTTATGGTGAGACGACTATGTACTATGGAGCCAATCCTTATCAGACACAAGATTCTGTTGGCACCTTTATCTTGTATCTCCCAGGCTCCAGAACTGTGAGAAACACATTTCTGTTGTCTTTAAGCCATGCAGTCTGTGGTATTTTTGTTACAGCAGCCCTAACGGACTGAGATACCTAGCATCCTTGCATCTTGATTCTAGGTTCTAAATACTGTTCATTTCAAAATAAGTAGGGCTTCTTAAAAAAAAAAAAAAAAAGTACTGATTTCAAGCCTGGTGCAGGAGAGTTAAGGTCAAGCTTTTTGGTTTGTTCAAACCCAGACAACTTCTTGGGTAGTTAGTTAATAACCCAGGCACGCCTGTCAAACCAACAAACTGGAGAAAATGCTCATCTAAGCTTATTTAATGTCCTTATCTTTTCTCCTGTCATCACAGGAGAAGGTCTAACCATAGAAAGTGAAGCCAATCATGTCTTTGCTGTCATCACCTCTGTTTATCATTAATTCTCTTATCATCTTTTTTGAGTTTTCCTTTTCCACAAAAGGATGATTTGATAGTGTGTGTATTGAATCCAAGTAGTACCTTTTAATAAATCCCAAAGAAGTAAGTAGGCTCTATTTAATGTTGAACAGCTTTCTCTGTTTCTCATATGATGCACAAACATACACATAAGCACACATACATACACTCCACTAACACACACACTGTAGCATGATAAAAGTATGCATGTAGATGCATTCTTCATTATTTTTATGCTTAAAATTATATCATGAACATTTCACATGTCATTAAATGGTCTTTGAAAATATGAATTTAAAGACTGCACAGTATTCTAGCACATTATATTTGATTTTCTAGGTAATAGGCCAATCAATAGTATGTTGACATATAATTGATATATAGAATATTTCCAATATTTACTAAAATAAATTTCATTGTCATAATTATCACTTAGCATAAATATTTGATCACATCTCTCATTATATCATTAGCATAGCTTCTAAGACTCTAGACTAATGAGACAAAGTGATTAGTTTTTTAATAAGATGGAACTCCATTTATATAATATCTCCAAACGGCCTTCTGAGTCATATGAAAGCAATAAAATTATTGTCAATTAAGGATTCAGTAATTATTAAGGTATTTCACATGTCATTTTTAGAAATAAAACATTTGTTAATAGTGACAGATGGTTAACTTGATAATTTTCTGGTTTAGAATACAGTTTCTGGAGAAGAGTATAACCCAGCTATATATCCATGAGCTTAACTGGTTGCATTTTGTCAGAATAGCAAGTGAGGAAAGAAAAAAAGCAGATTGATGAATTACAAGTAATTTATGTCACATAAGGGAGACTTCTTACTAGTTATTCTTAAATTGCTGAATTTCTTTCATTTCTGCAAAAGCCTATTACAGCAGGCCTTTGCGCTTTGCCTCTCTGGCTCTTTCACAGTATCCAGCACGGTGTTTTGCTCAGTGTTTAGTAAGTGTCTATTCAATTGAAATAATTTTAATTCTTTACACCTAAAGCCTATAAACGTTTTTATTTTTACAAGTATGAACCATTATTTGCAAAACAATTCTAAGACAAATACCTTTTTTTGTCAAATAAAAGAAAAACAACTCACAAATCTTGTACCATAACTTTTTAATTTCAGGTGACTTTTTTTTGTACTTGCACTGACAATTTTTAAACTTTCCTTTTTTTTTAACCCGAAGAATTTATAAAGTATTAAATAGCGATACTTCCTCAATGTAAAGTTTTGCATAGGAAAATTTACTTTTAATTAGAAAATGGCTTTTTTCTTTGGGAAATAATGAAGCTGCATCATTGGCTTAGTTGTTGAATGAAGAGGCAAAATTATTTGTAAGGATCACATATTCAGGTTTTTGAGGATAAAATACTGAAATGTGGTGCATATCAGATTTTTGGTTCATGCAGATTATTTGAACAAAAGCATATTGTTTAAAAATAAGAGCATAGTACATACTGAATTATTGGATTTCTATATAATTAGTAAGTCAAATTATGTCTTTGTTAGTCAATCAATACTGATGAATCATGGCCATTTCCAAGATTTTTATCAAAATCTAAAACTCAACAAAGAGTAGCATGGCATACACTAGCAGTTTAAAGGATCAAAAGTAATATAAACTCATTGTGGTTTACTTATTTACTTGAAGATTCAATATCATAAAGATGAAATTCTCTCCAAATTGATCAGATTTGATCTAGTCTAAAACCTTAGCCCAACAGGAGTGATTTTTGAATTTAAAAACATTGTACAAATTTTGCTGGAAATTAGCAGAATACCCTTAAATTTGTTGGGAAGGTTTGTTTGTAAAACAAATATCAGGCAAAAGACTTGCATTAAATTATATAATTCATTATTAAAAATAAGAGACAAATAGCCTAATAAAAAATGTCCAAATGAATTGAGTAGAATTTTTTTTATTAAAAAGGACTTAACAACTGTTCTATGAAAAAGGTGCTCAACTTTAATAACAATTAGAAAAATACAAATTTACCCCAATAATACACGATTAAACACTGAACACAAGGGCCAATGTTAAAAAAAAAAATTGATGTCAATCCTAGGTATATTCTTACAAAATGTGTGCATATTTACAACAGCCTGAATAACGACTTAAAAAGAACAACAACATTATCTATCAATAGTATGATAAATGAGTAAATTACAGGATATTTATACAAGAAACACTTCATAGTGATAAAAACAAATAAACTATGGCTACATGCGACGACATTGGTCAATCTCACAACTATTAAGATAAAAGAATCCAGGTATGAAATTTTACATTCTCTCTCCATTTATATATGTGTGTAGATAGATGGATAGATAGACAGATAGAGAGCACTATAGTGTTCAGGCAGGCTTGCCTAGCTGTTAAAGGTACAAAATTATTCAAAGGGGTATTGCCATAAAAGTAGCAAGACGGTGAATGCTGGGGAGTAGGAAGGCTTTGTGTTTGGAGGGGATATCAAAGGGTCTTCCTAGAGACCGGGTGTAATCTATTTTGGCCTAGGTTACTGACACTGAATATTTAATTTTTGATAAATCATCTTTGTGCACTTATTTATAGATGCCTTATTTCAAAATTAAAAACAAATTGCTAAATGAAAACTGAAACCAATACAATCAACTTTCTTTTCTTTAGACATGAGAAACTGAGAAATGACAGCTTTTTACCCATCACCATGTAAATATTCAAAGAGAGGACATTTCCTAAGTTTATCACCTCACTTCTTATAATACTTAACATTACAAGCCTGAATTATAAGGAGATATATATATATAAATATATATAAATATTTATAAATATATATAAATATTTATAAATTATAAAATTTGGACTTCAAAATACTTGGCCAGTATATTCAAGGTTGCAAGGTGTCCATGGAAGAAAGAAAAAGATTATCTAAACCCTGAGAACTGGTATCTCATTTTATTGAGGTAATGAATAATAAAATACATACAGAATGAGAGTCTTCAACATTTGCAATCTGCTGTTTAGAAAATCTTTAAAATAACTTGTGTGATCTACATATGTGAGAGAAGACATTTAAGCAGGGCTCACTTTGGCAAATGTATTGTGGTTCTTAGAGCTTTTTTTGATATGTTCCTTCTCCAGTGAGCACCTTTTAATCCAGGGCTTCTTTCTCTGCAATCTCAAAATTTATACAGCCCTTAATTTCATCTGTTTTTATTATAAACCATTCACATAGATTAAAACTTTTGCTTAACTATCATTTTATTACTTTCTCTGAACTCAAACAAAAGAGCATGATATTGACATAAAAAAGAGATACACAGATCAGTGGAACATAATAGAGTCTAGAACTAAACCCAGACATTTGTAATCAATTAATTTATGACAAAGGAGCCAAGAACATACAATGTGGAAAGAGACATCTCTTCAAAAAATGGTGTTGAAGAAACTGAACAACCACATACAAAAGAATGAAACTGGACCACTGTTTTCTAGTACACACAAAAATTAACTCAAAATAGATTAAAGATTTGGACATAAGACTTGAAAACATCAAACTCCTAGAAGAAAACATAGGTGGCAAGCTCTTGACATCAGTCTTGGAGATGATTTTTTGGATCTGACTTCCAAAGCAAAGGCAAAGCCAAAAAAAACCCCACAAAAAACAAGTGGATCTATATCAAACTAAAAAAATCTCTACACAGCAAAGGAAATTACAAAAAACAAACAAAAAAACCAAAATACTGAATGGGAGGAAGTATTTGCAAATCATATATCTGATAATGGGTTAATATCCAAAATATATAAATAACTCAGGTAACTCAATAGCAAAATAAGTTGATTTAAAAATGTGTAAATTTAGGGATGAGCAGACACTAAGAATAAATTATACTTGCTTCCTCTGAAGACTGTTTTCAAAGATTACTTTGACAAAGAAGAACTCAGAGCTAAGAAATCCTTTTAAATCATGGTCCTGCACACGAGGGGAAAGAAAGTTCAATTTAAATTATTTTTGATGAAGGAGAAGGAAAAGAAAAGAAAGGAGGAGAAGGAGTATTTATTGAGCATAAGCCATGTCACATTCTCTGAGCTCAGCACTTTACATCCATTTTAACTCATGACTCACAGTAATATAAGGTACTAGTATTATTGTCTGTAGTTTAAAGTAAGAATAACTGGGGTTATTAAATTCTTATATCCAGCTTTATAGCTAGGAGTTCAGAGAGGGTTTCCACCTTACTAGATTGACTCTAAAGGACTTGCACAAGTTAAAATATTAACAATATATTCTTAACAAAGTTTACAATATTGATTTCCTATTGTCTAATAA
Organism: Camelus dromedarius; assembly: GCF_036321535.1. Taxonomy (NCBI): domain Eukaryota; kingdom Metazoa; phylum Chordata; class Mammalia; order Artiodactyla; family Camelidae; genus Camelus; species Camelus dromedarius. The sequence continues at coordinate 66,348,116 of NC_087447.1, forward strand.
AAATATAAATTAAAAAATACATGTTTGGCCAAATGATGGCTGGACAAAACTATTTGTTTTGAATTCCTGGTATCTATACTTGCATTCTCTTTTACTTAAGAATTTTTGCCCATAAATCAAGCACTATTTGGTTCACAGACAAATTTTCCTTTGCAAATATACTGCTGTTTAAAATAGCCAAAAGTCAAGTGCCCACGTTTAAAATTTATTTTAGGATCTGTCATTTATTTACCTCCTCCTCTTATCTTCTTCAAATGTGTGGTCTAGGACCAAATCATTATAGATCTTTAAACCTAAAATTGTTACTAATAGAACACTATCCATAAGAAAAGAAAAAGCATCATTTCATGTTTAGGCATTATTTCTCTACTTAATGATTTCTCAGAAAAAGAAAAGTAAGGGAAGAAGTAGATTAAACCTGGTAAGTTAAGAGAAGTCATCACTGAAGTTTATATATTGGCATTTGCATGTACAGAGAAAGAACTCATTGTATTGTATCTGGAGCCCCAGCTTTGGAAAGACTTTGCTGGACGAGTCATGTTTTCACTCAGTCCTCAGCAGTGATATTGACAGGCCCATTGCCTTTTGAACCTCTGTTTTTTTAACTTGTAAAATAAGGATAAAAATACATGTGTGACTAATTAACAAGACTGTTGCAAAATAAGATAAAGCATGTTCAGAACACAATTTTTTGGTGGTAAAGCATGACATACATGTGTTATTTTTATTCCTATCCGCTCCCTAGTGTCCTATAAAGTTAATCAGAATGTAGCTTTGTTTGTTCTTTATGTAATTTATAAGACACTTACAAGAACTTTTATAAATTAAAAAAAAATCATTGAATAAATAGCTACTCCCAGAGGCAAGCAATCTGTACAAGTGAATCAGGAGGGGTTGTAAAACATTGTCTTGTTATAAGAAACACATTTAAAGGAATTCGAAGCCTCACTGAGTCCCTGAAGACTGGTTGCACAGGTCAATTACTGATGTAGTGGAGAGAATATGCCTAGGAGAAATCCAGTGTTTACAATCACTACCTGAAATGAAAAATAACAACCATGAGAGTCTTCCAAAAGATGGTTGAGTAGAAGAAAGCATAGTGCAATCTCTGAAAGAGCTCTCTGCTTCGAGACAGAAATAGGGATCTAGTTTACTCCTGCCATCTCATTATCAGATGGAGTCTCTGGCCCTTTAAAGTTTGAGTAAATTGATTTCACTTTAAAGCCTCCCTCCTTGTTCTTCAGACCCTTATCAAATTCCCTCTTTCAGATCTTCTCTTTACTCCAGGAAAAGGAAGTACTGATTCTCTCTGGCCACATACTCAAAAAAACAAACCAAAAAAAAAAAAAAAAACAACAACAAAAAACAGGTTCTTACACCAAAGTTTTGTGTTTGTGACTTTCGTGGAGAGTTTAATAAAGGCCAAGAGGAAGGTCACACTTTACTAAGCCCAGGCCTTTTAAGCAAGGGACATTTCGAGTTTTCCAATCCATGAACACGGTATATATGTCCATTTATTTGAGTTTTCAGGAATATCTTTCAACAGAACTATGTAGTTTTCTTCATAATGTTTTGCATATATTTTCTCAGATTCATTCAGAGGCACTAAATATTCAGATGCTACTTTAAGTAGTTTGTTTTTAATTTCTTCCTCGTACTGCTGATTGCTTGTAGAGATCTAGAATGAATTTGGTTATTTTATTATAGTTTAATCTTTATTATCTGGCTACTTTTAAATTATCCTTTACTCTTACCAAATGCAAGGATAACTACCCTTCTCCTGCTCATCAGAAAATTTTCAGTGCTGACCACTGAATACTGTAGAACTCATCAGAGAATTGGGGCATTTAATAATATATTCCCAATCTAAACTTTTTGAGAAATAAAGTAACATGAGCTTTAATCACAAATGGCCAAGAGCAAATAAATTATTTTTTAAACAGTGATAATGACCCTCAGCCTTCCCCTGTCCATTCTATCTGCAGCTACACAAGTACCAAGGAACAAAAGAGCCAGGTTTGTACAGAGCCAATCACTCAAATCGTTCTGTTAATATAAATTAAACACACTCTCCTGAGGAAAGTCACACCAGTGGAATGCCAGATTTGCCAACAGTTGTCTAAGTGATCCAACTGTTCCTGGAATAGAGTAGATTCTTGAAATATATTTATTGGATGAGTAAATGGGAAATGGATAACAAATAAATCTAAAATAAAATGTTGACCATTATGTGATGGCAGTGTGCTGGAAATGCTGCAAGAGAAAAACAAATGCTTCCTCATTTGTAAAGTTAAAACAAAAAAAAAGCGGGGGGGGGAGATAAATTAGGAGTTTGGGATTAAAGGATACACGCTACTATATATAAAACAGATAACCAGCAAGGCCCTACTGTATAGTGCAGTAAATTATATTCAATTTCGTGTAATAAGTTATAATGAAAAAAAATCTGACAATAAATGTATAACTAAATTACTTTGCTGTACACCTGAAATTAACATTGTAAATCAACTATACTTCAATAAAAAATCAAATAAAAAAAACAGCTTTAGTCTAAAAGTTTCATCTGTAATACAGTGTTCCTTTAAATGTGGTCTAAGGACAATCCACTTCAGAATTACTCAAGGGTTTATTAAAATGCTCCATCCCATCCTTGAACTGCTAATTTAAAGTATCGTTGCAAGAATCACCAACCACATAATTAGCAAAAACTAAATATTTATATGTTTACCAAATCTACAGGCAGCAAAGTATATTTCTTAAATTCATAAACCTGAAATAGTTAATTAAATTGTATTAGATGGATACAAACAAAATACAACAATGTTTGCTTTAATTCACCCTTCCTAGGAAACCGTGCAATGCTTGCATTTCATCACAACTTCTTGATAAAATGAAGCATTCTTTCAGTTATCCCATTTCGAGTCTCTTAATTAGAAGTTGGAATGGCTTGGCTTTTAAACTGGCTTAATCCTGGGAGCTGAAACACTATTGTTTTGGGACAGCAGCTCAGATCAGACTCCCTTGGTCTGTTCTGATCTTCTATCTGACTTGAAAGAAAAATACTTACATTTCAGTCAATCTTCCTGCCTCCAGTTAAGTGTATGATAGGTTTAGACGCCCAGCTAGAACTCAACAATGAAACTATGCCCTGTGGCTTCTTTCTTGCAACTTTTTTTGTTTAGAAATACATAAAGGGAAACCTGACATTTTCTTGTATAGCTTTGCTTAGATTTCCTACTGATATTTTGGTTTATTGGCCCCATTTTAATAGTGAATTATTGAGCAAAGTACATTTTACCTATAGCATTTGGATCTCTTAGACAGCTGTCTGCAAATGTGACATTCCACTGATGTGGCTTTCCTCAGGAGAGTGTGTTTAATTCATATTAACAGAACGATTTGGGTGATTGGCTCTGTACAAAACCGAGCCCTTTTGTTCCTCTGAGCTTGTCTCTGTGCAGGTGGAATGGACAGGGGAAGGCTGAGGGTCATTCTCACTTTGTTTAAATATAATCTATTTGCTCTAGGCCATTTGGGATTAAAGTGTATGTTAGTTTATTTCTCAGAGAGTTTACATTGGGAATATATTATTAAATGCCCCAATTCTCTGATGAGTTCTGCAATTTCATCAGTAGCTTAGTCTCACTTTAAAACAGAGAACACTTATTGATTTATTTATAGTCTATTTTCCCAGTTCCTTCTTGCCGATGCTATAGAAAAAATACAACAGTTTTTTTCAAGGAAGGCCAGCCAGCTGTTTCTTAAAAAAATTGAGGTAAGCAACTACAATGGCCATTGAAACTTCTAGTCATAGCCAGTGTTCAATAAAAATATGAGCTATTAATAATTCCTGTTACAGGAACCCAGAGCACTGCACAATTCTTTAAGGAGTGATTCTGAGATCCTGGAATCCTCATGGAATACACTCTGGACTCCTCAGAAAAGTGATACCTGCCCCACCCATTCCACATGGACTATGTTGCTCCTCGTTTTACCAGAAATGGTAAGATCTTCATAAGAAGAAAACAGACAAAACCCTAACTGCAACAAAAGCACTCATTGTTTTTTGTTTGTTTGTTTGTTTGTTTGTTTGCTTTATTTCCTAGCTAGATCATGGGTTATTCAAGATAACTATCTATGCTACATTTTCTTGCATTGCTCCTAATTCAAAATTACCTCATATTGGTCACAGAATATCATTAATGTCCAGCTCTTTCCTTCTCTATGTATCTCCCTGTTGGTCCTTTCTCTCTCCTTCTCTCTCTCTGTCTCTATGTCTCTCTCTGTCTTCCTGTCTCACGTGTCGCTCAACTCAAAAGGACAAACTGAACACACCCATATGATAGTCACATAATCTCTGACAAAATTCATCCTCTCCATGTCCGAATTGATGTCTGAATAACCTTTAAAACAAAATTCATAACAAATATTCAGGAACTCATTGTTCTCACCTTCAACATGTCTGTATTATTTTTCATTCTGAATGTGTTATTTTTCAACCTGAATTTGCATCTATTATTCCCAAGAACCTTACCTCACCTGATAAAAATGATTAAAAACCAACTTTGGCATGTGGTCACGCTGATTAAACTTCTTTTGTGATTTTTCACTGCAAAATTGATTTGAAAACCTTTTATCCTAGAGATAATTCAGTGGTCTCTGGAGAATAATTTGCTTTAGTTAGATTTCAAATGCTGCTTAATGATAATCATATTTCCTCTGTCACTGGCTTGTAAGTTTTGTAAAACCACACTCACTACATTTGATCAGTTGCCTTTTTTTCAGTTCTCTGATATTCAATTGAAACAGTCCAGGATGGACAGAAACAATCTGAAACTGGCCAGATCAAGCCAAAACATAACATTCATGATTTATAATTATTCTATGGCCATTAAATCATAGGACTCATAAAGAAGCTCTTTACTTATATGTTTTTGGATTTCTTATCTAAAATCATTTTGATTTTTTTCTTTAATCTAAAAAGTCCAAAATGTGATGTCACTGTCCACATTTCAAATTAATAAACCAAATATTTCATTTTTGGGAGCTTGATGTAAGACCTATTGCAAATATAACCGCCTACAAGAGCTCATTACCAACGATCACAAGTGAGCCCATTCATCATTTTGTTTTGTCTTTTATCCAGGTGTCCATTCAGATGACAATTTTACAATTAAAGTCAATTCAAAAAAATTTCCCCCTGTGAGAAATCCAAATACAAGAGGAGGATGGTGAATTGCGAGCACTAAACTTCATCCGCTCTCACACCCCTACAGCTGCACTATAGATGTTTAATTCCCACTGATTTCAAAAAGAGATCAGTTTATGGAAATGCTCTGCAGGCATGCAGTGGCTGAATGAGTGCAAAATGCCTGTGAAGCATTCAATTTAAGAGAGCAAATGTTAGGCATCTTCTAGGGAAACCGTGGAAATGCAGCATTTTGAACACTTCCTTAAAGTCAAAAAATAAAACAAAAGTGAGCAAGCAATCAAACAAAATAAAGCTCAAAAAAAACCATGAAAAGAGAGTTACATGCAAGATTTTAGCATGTAAAACTGGTCTAGAAGTGATTATTTCTGACACAACAGAGTGTGTCCAACCCGTCACTTCTATCGAAACATCTTTTAATAGACAAATTATTTTGCACAGGTTTTTAGGTAGGAATAATGTATTAAATGTCAAATATCAGAAATAGCTTTTATAATCACAGCAGTTTGGGAAGGTTTTTCTTTATAATTTTCCTTATTTTAAAACACATCCCTGTAACATGGCTGCTTCTTCAACCAATGTTGCACTATATCTCCTATTTTTCACCTCAAGATCTATTCCCAGAATTCCCTTTACTGTCTATACTTCTTGACTACCTACTTTATACTCTTTTTTAAAAATTTTATTGAAGTATAGTCACCTTCCAATGCATCAATTTCCAGTGTAAAGCATAGTATTTCCATCATACATATACATATATTCATTTTGATATTCTTTCTCACTACACGTTACTACAAGATATTGAATCAAGTTCCCTGTGCTATACAGAAGAAACATGTTATCTAGTTTATATATAATAGTTAGAATCTGCAAATCTCAAACTCTGGATTTATCCTGGGTCTTTACTATTCTGTGTCTGGCAGTTTTGGAAGAGGACAGATCACCTTCTCATCCAAAATTTATTCAGGTGTGCAGACTGATGACATCACACATCAAGAGAGTTCTAAAAGATAACACTTGAGAAGTTCTGGGAAGAGAGGAGCAGGCACCCTTTGGCTTGAGCAAAAGGCGGGCAACAAGACTTCAGATTTTATTGTGATTAGGTTCCAGTGTTTGCTGGGGCTGGTGTTCCTACATGGGGTGGGATTTGATGGGGTTTGAATTGCCCCATGGCATCAAAAGAGGGAGCAATGGGATTTTCCTATCAGATTGCCCACATGTGCTCTACCCAGATATGGACCAAGTGGAAAGGGGAGAGGAATGAAACCTGAAAGGTGTCAGCAGTCAAACATCAAAAATGGAGCCAGACACATTATTATCTACTAAAGCAGCTTTCTCTGTAGAAGTGATAAATTTCTTTTTTTATATATCTTTTTTTGGGGGGGAGTTAATTAGGTCTATTTACTTTTAGAGGAGGTACTGGGGATTGGACCCAGGACCTCATGCATGTTAAGCATGCACTCTACCACTCGAGCTACACCCCCCCTCCTATAAGTGATGTCTAATTGACAAATCCAAATGCTGACAATCAGTCCTCATTATTCCTTCAGGCCATGCTCCTTCGTGGTAAATAGATCTCTGTTACTGGTCAGTCACCTTCAGCCAGGGGAAAGGGTCTTTAGAAGGGATGATTATTGTTCTAACTCAGCCTAGACTGCGATGCTAAAAAAATCTTCTAAAGCCCAGTAGTTAGGAGTCATATAAGAACAAGACAGCTTTCCTGATTGACATGCAGCTGCAATGAAATATTAAAAATTAAGGGATTAAATTTTTTAATTAAATGATTAAAAACAACGGATTAAAATTCCCAGTAGTGGCAGAAGTGTTAGGTAGACAGAAAACAATCATCTGATAAACCTTTAAACTGTCTCCTATATTGGTTTCCATAAAGGGAAATATTGGACCACTAATCCCACCAGCTTGGCTAGACTTTCTTTCACACTGTCTAGGTTTTTAAAATATAAATCTCCTAAATTTAGATGCTTTCCAAGTTATTTGATTTTTAATATATAACATTTATATTTATCTCAAAGATTTAGTAAGCATCTGTGCATATTTTTATTAAAGTATAGTTGATTTACAATATCATATTTCTTTCAGGTATATACCATAGTGATTCAATATTTTTATAGGTTATACTCCATTTAAGGTTATTACATGATGCTGGCTCTATTCCCTGTGGTGAATGCAAGATACATCATTGTATCTTACTTATTTTGTACATAGAAGGTCATGTCTCTTAATATCCTTCCCAAAACCTAATCCTACTCCCATTCCTCTCCCCACTGGTACCCACTAGTTTGTTCACTAAACCAGTGAGTCAATTTCTGTTTTGTTATATTCATTCATTTCTATTTTGTTTGTTTAGATTTTACATGTAAGTGATAACATACAGTATTTGTCTTTCTCTGACTTATTTCACTAAGCATAATACCCTCTATTTCCATTTATGTTACTACAAATAGCAAAATTTCATGGTTTTTTTCTGGCTGAATAATATTCATAAATAAATAAATAAATAAATAAATAAATAAATAAATAAATAAATAAATAAATAAATAAATAAATAAATAAATAAATAAATAAAGTAGGTAAGTATCTCACCACTTCTTTATCCATTCATCTGTTAATGGACACTATGGTTGCTTCCACATCTTGGCTATTGTAAATAATGATGCTATGAACATTGAGGAGCATATGTCTTTTCTAATTAGTGCTTTTGTTTCCTTTGAATATACATCCAGAAGCAGAAATACTAAATCATACGATAGTTCTATTTTTTTTTTTGAGAAACCTCTATACTGTTTTCCATAGTGGCTGCAACAATTTTCATTCCTACCAACAGTGTACTAGGGTTCCTTTTTCTCCACAACTTTGCCAATGGTTGTTATCTATGTTCTTTTTGATGATAGCCATTCAGACAGTTAGATGATAGCTCACTGTGGTTTTGATTTGCCTTTCTCTAATAATTATCAAAAAATAAAAACCCTCAGCAAACAGAAGTTCGGGACAGGACAGCTTCATGGAGGAATTCTACGAAACACATTTGGAAGAGCTTATACGTATTATTTTCAAAATATTCCAAAAAATTGAAGATGCCAAAACCAGACAAAGACACTACAAAAAAAGTAAGTATCAACTAAAACAATATGGTACTGGAACAAAAAACAGACACATAGATCAGTGGAAAAGAATAGAGCCCGGAAATTGGTCACACACATTTGGTCAATTACTCTATGACAAATTAGGCAAAAATATACAATGGGGAAAATATTGTCTTTTCAATAAGTGATGCTGGAAAAACTGGACAGCAATATGTAAAAAAATGAAATTAGAGTTTTTTCTCACACCACAGGCAAAAATGAACTCAAAATGGATTAAATACCTAAATGTAAGACTGGAAACATAAAACTTCTAGAAGAAAATATAGGCAGAATACTCTTGAATATAAATTGCAGCAATATTTTTTGGATCTGTCTCCTCAGGCAGAGGAAAGAAAAGCAAAAACAAACAAATAGGACCTAATTAAACTTAAAAGCTTTTGCAAAGGAAAAGGAATGGAAACCATCAGCAAAACAAAAATACAACCTGTTGAATGGGAGAAAATATTTTCAAATGATATGCCTGAAAAGGGATTAACATCTAAAATATATAAACAGGTCATACAACTCAATTTCAAAAAATCTAACAAGCTAATTAAAAATAGCCAGAAGGCCTGAATAGACATTTTTCCAAAGAAGATACACAGATGGCTAACATGAACATGAAAAGATGCTCAACAACGCTAATAATTAGAGAAATGCAAATCAAAACCACAATGAGTTATTACCTAACAACTGAATAGCTATCATCAAAAAGACCCCAAATAACAAACATTGACAAAGTATACTTTGATGTGTGCCTGGCTACCCCAGCTTTTTCATTTCCGTTTGCATGAAATACTATTTTTCATCTTCTCACTTTCAGTCTGTGTGTGTCTTAAGTTCTGAAGTGTCTCTTGTGAACAGACTACAGACGGTTTTTTTTTTTTAATCCAATCAGCCACCCTATGTCTTTTGTTTGAAGCATTTAGTTCATTGACATTTAAAGTGATTATTGATAGGTATATATTGCCAATTTGTTACATTTTCTGGTTGTTTTTGTAGTTCTTCTTTGCTTCTTTTCTTCTTTAGTCACTTCCCTTGTGGTTTGATGATTTTCTTTAGTTTTGAATTGAGTTCCTCTCTCTAGTTTAAATGCATCTGATTTTTTAATATGTTTTTAATATGTGGTTAACATGGTGTTCATATATATAGTCATTTGAGTTCAAACACCTTCTAAATGATGTTCATTTTTATCTGTCTCCTTCATATTTTGTGTTTTTGACATCATACTTCACATCTCATGTCTATCCCTTTACTGTTTCCTGTATAGTTGATTTTACAATTTTGACTTTTGATCTTTGTACTAGCTACTTTAAGTAGTAATCCACAGCGTTTAATATATATTTGCCTTTACTAGGGAAATTTTTTTCTTTTCTATAAATCCTTCTTGTTGTAACTTTTCTACTTAAAGAAGAATTGTTAACACTTTTTGTAAACTCAGTTTAGTATTGATGATCTCTTAGTTCTTGCTTGATTGTCTGAGAAAATCTTTCTCCTTCAATTCTGAATGAGAACCTCTCTGGATACAGTCTCCTATGTTGTAGGTGTTTCCATTTCAACACTTTAAATATATCATGCCACTCTCTTCTTGTTTATAATGTTTCTGCACAAAATTCAGCTGATACCTTATAGGGGGAGGGTTCCCTTGTATGTGACTCTTTCCTGCCCCCTCCTCCAGCTGCCTCTAAAATTCTCTCATTATCTCTAACTTTTGTCATTTTAATTCTGATATGTCTTGGTATGGGTCTCTTTGACTTCATCTTGTTTGAGACTCTTTTTGCTCCTATACCTGGAAGTATGTTTTCTTCTTCAGCTTCAGGAAGTTTTCAGTCATAATTTCATCAAATACAATTTCTACCCCTTTCTTTCTTCTATTTTGGGACCCCTATATTGTGAATCTTTGTGCACTTGACATTGTTCCAGAAGTCCCTTAAACTGTCCTCATTTTTAAAATTTGTTTTCCTTTTTGCTGTTCTGATTTGGAGATTCCATTATCCTCTATTCTAGGTTATTTATACATCCTTCTGTATTCACCTAGTCTACTATGAATTCCTTTATTGTATTTTTTATTTCAGTTATTGTATTCTTCAGCTCTGACTAGTTATTTTTTATATTTTCTAGTTCTTTGTTAAAATTCTCACTGTGCTCATCTATTCTTTCCCCAAGTTTCATCAGCATTCTTTTTGCTCATGCTTTTAACTCTTTATCTGGTAAATTATTTATTTCTATTTCACTAGGGGTTTTCCTTGTTTTTTCATTTGAAACATAGTCCTATGTCTTATCATTCTATTTAACATTATCTTTCTCTATGAACAGTTATGTATCCTGGTCTTGAAGGGCTGTCCTTGTGTGGGAGCATCTGTGTGTAGTCTGTATGTGCCTAGTGGCTTTGGTGGGAGAGCTGGATGTTAACTGAGCATGGGCCATGCCTTCCCCCAGTGTGTGCTGACAGCTACCACCTTTGTGGCATTTTGGACTGGAGATGTGGTAGCTAGAGCCAGAGCCAGGTATGAGCTGTGGCTTCTCCTATGCTCAATGGCAGTTACCACCCTATCAGGGGTGGGATCAGGGCCCAAGGTGCTCAAGTAGAAGCCCTGAGGTTTGGGTACAAACTGATTCCATTCCTTTTAAGTGCACATACACACACTCGTTAAAGTAATGGCACCTTTACCTCAATGGAGAGCAGTTATGGAGCAAAAGGCACTGGTGCAGGGCCCAACATGGGCCAGGGTGCATACTGGGATGGTCCCAGCAAGTCCATAAGAGTCCCAAGTAGTTTCAATCTGCTTCTTCCACCTTGTTCTCCGGAGTAAGCAAGTATGTGCATACTCTTCACAGTTAGAGTCTTAGTATCTTACAGCTCTCTGCTAAATCCCACTGGTTTTCAAACCAGCTAAGTGAACTCATCTACCAAGTGTCAGAACCCAGGGGTGGGGTGTCCAATATGTGAATCAGACCCCTCCCTCCCCAGGAAGGATCTCTGAGCCTATGATATCCCTATTCTTTTCAGAGTCCCTGCTAGGGGCATGAGTCCTGACCTGATCATTTTCTCTCCATTCCTATCTTACTCCATGTGGATCTTTGTTTACAGCTTTGGTTGTAGAAGAGTCTTTATTCCAGTCTCCAGGTTGCTTTCAGCAAGAGTTGCTCCATGTGTAGATGTATTTTTGATGTGTTTGTCAGAGGGGGTGAGCTTAGTGTCCTCCTGTTCTACCATCTTGACCTCCCTCCAATTGAAAAGTCCTGAGCATCTTTGCATGTTGATGTGAGAGAATTATCTGTGGGTGCTATTTCTGCACATCTTGTGAAGGAGACATTGATCACCTTTTGTTGCAAACTACCTTTTCAATGATATTGGCATAGCAGAATGGTTGGGAAGAAAAATATACTGCCCCCCTTCCCCCCCAGAATAAAGTGAAGGCATGATAACTGTGTGTGTGTGTGTGTGTGTGTGTGTGTGTGTGTGTGTGTGTGTGTGCGTGCGCGCGCGCGCGCACTTAGGACTACAGTGGGAAAAGTGAATGAGGTAAAATATTACACTAAATGATCAAATATAAAAAATGGTTTAAAATATATCAAACATGATATAAAAACATTGAAAATGATAGTTTTGCTGGTATTAAAAAGATAAACAAAACAAGTCATGTGTACAGCTCTGGGATGTGTTTTTAAATACTGCTGGAAAAGCCAAAGCAATAAGTATTTGAATGGGTTCATGGAAGTGACTTACGGAGGGCGAAGTGGGTAGAAAACAATGATTAAGAGGAGGAATAATGTGAGTGGTTCACAGAAATGGTGGAACGTAGACTGCTAGTTGCCCTCAAACATTCTCATTCTTCTCTAGTGACAGAATTCCAGGATTTTGGAATTGACACATAATTCTACTCTGTTTTAAAAGTAAGAAGCTTTAACAACCATCTTGGGCCATGAAGCTGAGGGCCACATACAAAAGATGGCAGAAAGGTGAGCTGGAAGCAGCAAGAACTGTCAATAAATTCATACATCTGTCATCCCTCTGCTACCTACCTTGGGATTTTACAGTGAGACATAAATAGTTTCTCATTTATTAAAGTCTTTGTTACTTGATGATTTTCTATTTTAAGTGTCAAAACTAATCCTCATTAATATAGGTAGGCAGAGGTCTGAAATAAATAGTTTTATGGGTCACATTAAGGGGTTTATAGTTTGTTCTAAGTAAAATGGAATGTTATTGAGGTGGGTGTTTGAGGTGCTGATCTTTAACGTCTTGTACACTTTTGAAAGTTCAGTGTCCCTACAGTGTGAATAAATAGTTACTAAAATGGTGAATGCCTAAACTTACATTTCGAATCTTCCTGTAACTTATATTAGTGATTTTTACTCATCACTTTCAAAAATCAGCATACACACATGATCTATTATCAACAATAATTTTAAAATTATAAATGAATAAGGTAGACACTTTACTTTTAGCTAACCATAGCTACTTTGTGGATTCACAAGACTAGATTCCCAATATTGGCTTCACCATTTATTAACAAGGAGGCCCTGGCAAGTTCCTTATACTGGTCATTGTGCTCATCTTTTCAAAAAAGATAAAAAATGCCCAACCATTGTACAAGGTTACTGAGATTAATGGCTTCGTTTCTTTTCTGAAACTGCTTTCTATAGCACAAGTTTCTGTACAAATGACCTATTTAAAATGTTAAGTGTGGTCAGAAAGCAAATTAAATATTACTCTTTTAATTTTGTCCTTTCAAATTATCTACTCTGAAAATGAGTGAATTCAAAGATTATGCTAAACATTTAGCATGAATAGATGAGTAGATAAATTAAATGAATTAAATTTTCTATCAGTTAAAAAAATTATAGGGGGCTTTGACAACTGCCACAAAATTTAATAATGATTCTTAAGTACTACCAATATTTACTATGTTAATAGCATCTTGTCAAGATGTATTTTGTTCTACGAATGTAATTAAAGTGAAAGTAATGTAATGGCTTAAGTTACCAACTGTTTTTAGTTCCATCTTTCCTGCCTGAACATATTTGAAAATGTTGACTACATTTGGAGTCAGTGTACTTCACATGAGTAATTCATGAGTCTTATGGTTATAATGACAATCAACTATAGAAAATATAAATTAGAGGTATTGAGAGGGAAATTGCAGCACAAACAAGGAAGGGTAATAAAAGCCATCTTTGGTTCCTAGAATGGAAGACATCATCCAAAGTATTATTTGAGTGGTTCCAAACGTTTCTCATCTCCACTATTTATCTCACTTATTAGCAATCAAAACCTAAAATAAAAAAACCATTACAGCCACCATTTTAGTATTATTTTCCAAAATAGCTACAGTTAATATGAGGATGTTATTAATTAATCAAATTGTTAATCCATGAACACATGATTAAAATGTATTCAATTTTCTCTATTCTTGGTAACTTTATTCCTTCTCCTGTCACTGTCCAGCATTGTGAACATTTTCTTATCTTCTATAAGCTTGCCATCACTGTTTGTGTGTGCTCCCCAACTATTTACCAGGTTAAAGGAACTCCTTTGTCCTACCTTTTCTCTTTTAGTTCACAAATTTACATTTAATAAATTAAACAAAAGTTGAAAAAGATATTCTAAATTCTTACTCTCCTTAACAGCCAACCTTAAAAAGAAAAAAGTTTAAAAATCTTCAAGTGGGTTACCTCAACTTCCCCAAAGTCATTAATCCAGCCTAAGCATGATATCATTATATTTAAATGACCCTTGTTAAGGTGGCCAATGACTACCATATCTCTACATCAAAAGAGAATTTAATGGCCCTCTTTGTATTTGATCTCTTAGAGTACTTAACATCTTAACTCACTGTCTCTTTTTAAATCCTTTTCTTCCATTAATTTCTCTGTATTTGTCTTACATCCTTGGAAGCTTTGCTAACTCCTCTCAGTTTAAAATTTTTCTTTTTTGGCCCTAAGGGTCCCCCCCACCATTTTCTTTTTCTCCCTTCAAACTCCTTTACTGGACGTGCAAAACTTTTAGTTTAACATCTCCATTCCATGACTCATTGTGAGCACCCACTCACATCCAACTTTCTATTGAACACTTTGGAGACCTTAGTTAAACTTTGCATAAACAGAACCCAATTTAAGATTTTTGTCTAATATCACATTCTTTTCCAGGGCACCTCACATTCATCTGTTAGGCGGTTAGATAGAAATGAGCACAGGGCAGGGGGAGAGGATGGGAGGAAGGAACAATCCAGAAAATAACAGTACACCTGCAGTTAGGATAAGGGGCTCCAAAAATCTTTTACTTTCTATAAATGAGGACCAGCAAATAAGGTGGCCAGGATCGAACGCTGCAGCTGTGCCGTAGAGAGAAGGACTGGGCTTAACCTGACTCCATGCCCGTTGTAATGTAATTAAGAGTGCCCCCTCCAGTCAGTTTCTCTGTGTGCAACATGGGTTAGAACATGTGTAAAAGAGATGGGCATGCTTGAGTACAAGGAATGTGAGCTGTCAATCAGCCTGCGCACAAGGGATGTGAGCCGTGTATCAATCAATCACAAAAATGCCCCCTAAGCCAGGATATAGAAACAGGAAAAACAAAGGAGCGGTGTCATTTTTTCCTCTCTGGAGTTGGCCCACCCTCAATTCTCCGGGGTGTACTATATTTTACTACCTTTTCACTTCACTAATAAAATCTTCTGTTTATATCACGCTGTCTATTGTTAAAAATTCATTATTTTTCAGGTGACTAAGAACTGAGGTAACTTTTATTCCCCTCCTCCCGGTAACACAGCCATTTCTGTAAATCAGAAAACTAGGAGACATCTTTGGTACTTTCTTTCCCATGGCCCACATCCAATCCAACTCCAAGTTCTGTGAATTTTAGCTCCCAAAATCTCTCACATATGCCCATGTCTTTCCATCAATACTGCCTCTGCATTGGGTCAGAATATAAACATTAATTAAATCAAATTAATTGCCACTCTTACCCTCCTCTGAAAACTTATTCCTTATTTTATATTCAATCACAAATTATATCCTGATACATTGTACAAAATGACTTAGTAGAGATTTTGTAATGAAATTAAATAGCAACATTAAAGTACTCCAATAAAATTAATATAGAGATACTTCAAAATTGATTATAAATTTTACCCAGTATTAATTTCCTGGGGAAACATTAAATTTCAAAAAGATTCCAAATAAATAAAAGCCTCAAATAAAATTCTTCTGCTTACACTATTAAATAAAAGCTTCTTCATGTCCTTACTAATTTCTTGCTGCTTATTCTCAGCCATGTGAGATAATGTTTCAGAAGAATGAGTGGCTAACAGCTGTGTTGTCTCCCATTAGAGCACTGACTCTTCCGCTACAAAGTCTGATGTGCTTTAATTTTTAAAGATTCAAAAGTTCATGAAACTCACCAGATGTCCATATCACTAGCCCTATATTTAAGAAATTAATAAAAAAGTGAACCCCAGTCCCTCAAACCTTCCCCTAGTGAAAAGTATAGTTATCAGAAGTCAATACTTAATGTTACCAAAAATATAGCAGGAACACAAAGATTTCTAAAAGGAGTGTGCATGCAGAAATCATTCTTAGTTTCACCAGTGAGGTCAGTGCTTGTTGTCCAGTTTTTAACTACATTTGAAACTAACTAGAATTGGTAGAAATGCCTCCCGAAAGAGGTTAATACTGTTGTGCTTGCCTCCAATGGGGAGAGGGGCATTTAGAAGTATGGCCTCTTGTCTAAGTGAGTGCTTATCATTTAAGCACAGGTTTTCTCTTCTAATTGAAAAACAGACTGTCTTAGCCTGTCACCAGATCTCATCTGAAGTGCCCTTCTTTCCCATTCATTATAAGAAAATTCCCTGATTCCTATTTTGCTTTGAACCCTATGCTTTTGGCACTCTACCAGTATTTTGAGTAGGGACTCCTATCTACTGTTATACCTTTTTTAATTGAATATTTAAAAATTTTATACCACAGTAGCTTCTGCTTTGCAATTTTGCTTTTTGCTATGGAATTACTTAAACCAGTTAAAACTGCCTCTAGGACAAATTTCCTGTGCACCTGAGGTCCCATCTTAGTTTCAAGGAAACTGAAATTACAGTTACTGCCTTTGAAGTCAAAAGCCAATATATCCTCAGTTCAGTTTAGGACCAGTTGCTCTGCCAAATGATCCTGAAGGCATCGTCTTTCCTCAGATTTTGAATTTCTAGGCCTGGAATAAAATTTCTATCCATCATTCTTTTACATCAGTAATAGAGTAGGACTCTAGTGTTATTTTACTTGTATTATTCTTTTTTACTTAAACAGGGCTCTGTTAAATCTGTAACAGCTTAGTCAACTTCTTTAAGCGAAATACACATTCCATCTATAACATGTCAGTTAATGTGTTTGCAAGAATTAAATACCTTCTGTTTTTATTTTTTACTTGCTTTCTGACCCAAACATTTATCTTTTTAACATAATCTCTTGAGTTTACCTTATTAGTTTTCTTACAATGAGAGCTAGCAAATGAATAGAATCTGTGTATCTAAAGTTTTATATTTTTAAAGACAGTTGTCTTCTCTAAGTGTCTTTTCTATTCTGAGTTGGATGATTCCATGTGGATTATATTTCCCATTAAATGAGCATCTAATCTGATCTTGTTCCCTATTTAATTGTCTTTATATGGTCTTCCTTTATCTCTTCTTTGTTTTATCTTTAATTAGAGCTTCAATTACATACATTTTGAGATATATTCTCTAAAAAAATCATAGTCCCTCATTTATAATAACTATGTCATCTTCAAACTCATCAGAAAGACTATGGAGTATTTTAAGCTAGTCTTCCTAGTAATTGTATCTCAAATCTACCCTGTGTCATTCATATCTTAGAATAGCTGTTTTCATCTTTATAGAGTGGCTCCTAAACTGCTATTAGAATGGACTCAGTCCACAGCTTTAAAAGGTCACATCTCAAAAGTTCCCAGAATTTTGGTCTCTTCTGAGGGTTCTTCCAGTCCTTTTGTTATAAACAGTGGGTGAGGAAGTGGGCGGAGACTCAGCTAAGATTGTTAACAAATTGTTAACGGTTTGATGTGCGTTGAAGGAAGAGTATAGAACCTCAAGGAGCCACTGACACAAAGGGAATTCTCACCCGTTTGCAGATTCTTCCATTGGCTCCTCTGGAGTGTTCATGAGAAAGAATGAGGGCAGAGGAAGACAGGAGAAGTGAGAACTGGAGAGACGGGTGCAGCCTCCATTTTCGGAAAAGCATGAAATCCTCCCAGATCCTTCTGATTTAAGGAACAAAAAGTCGAAGGTAAATATAAGGAAGAAAGAAAAAGGTTTCAAACAGGAGTAGATGGATACATCAGTGTTTTACTGAATCAGTTCATATTTGATTCTGTAATTTTACCTAATTCTTAAATACTAAAATGTATTAGAAAAGTCACTGGTCTTCTAATTATTTTTCTCTAACTGTGGTACATCACAATTATATATTAAACATTCTCTTTCAACTACAAATAATGTGTGCTAAATTTGCAAATGGAATGGTATAAATGTTTCCCTAGAAATGCAGTAACATTAAAAGGGGAAATTTTTCAAACTAAAATGAAACGTTTTTAAAAAGCACCAGAGTCCTTACTTCTCATATGTGCTCCAAGGAAAGGTGGCATTGCCTAAGCACTCTGGATAAAACAGTCCCTACAGAGGCTGCTGCCACTCGTAACCCTAAACACCAGCTTCACCACCACTAACTGAGGCTCATATTAGCCTGTTTATTTCCATAACAGTACTTGCCATACACCGTCTGTAACTTCTTCCAGATATACCATACTCATGAGTTCAGCTCAGTGCCTGGTAAATAAAATCTACTTAAAACACAATTGACATTAAAACAGCACGTTACATTCTCTGTCACGTGTTAAGCCCCAGGATGATATAAACATTCTGTAAACTCGTTATAGATCTAGTCTTCTTTTTCTTGTCATTCAACTCTCCTAGGGTATCACTCTCATTTCTGCGATTTAAGGTAATTCCAATACATGTCTGCATTTCATCCCACAGAGTTGGTAACAGAGGAAAAGGAGATGTCTCCCGAACATCAGTTACCTCTTAGAAGTTGCTTGGATGATCTTTGGCTTCTATTTATTTCATTGGTCATATCTAGCTATTAGAGAGTTGGGGGGATATCACTGTTATGCGCAGTGATATGATACGCTAAAATTTGGTGTGTTTGATGCCCTTAGGGAAAAAAAAAAGTAGTTGAAAAATCCTGGATTATCAAAAAAATGATACCTTGGCGATAACTTTTATCACCATTGAATTTTCTTTTCCTGGGTGTTTCAAAATTGGCAGAGTGGCCTACAATAATTTTACTGGAAACAATTTAAAAATAATAACAATAATGATAAAAATCATTGCAAATCATGTGAAATGACAATAGTGAGGATTTCAAGATTATCTAACTAGAGAAAAATTAAATTAAATTTGTCTGTCTATTTGACTTCACTGAAAAGACATTTAGCAGTCTTGTGCAATTACAGTAAAAGGAATTTTTTTATATTCAAAAAAAATAGTATAGATAACAA
Organism: Camelus dromedarius; assembly: GCF_036321535.1. Taxonomy (NCBI): domain Eukaryota; kingdom Metazoa; phylum Chordata; class Mammalia; order Artiodactyla; family Camelidae; genus Camelus; species Camelus dromedarius. The sequence goes on from NC_087447.1 coordinate 66,367,032, forward strand.
GCTTTTAGTGATTAAAAAGCCTTCGAGATTTTTCTTTTCCTTCCCCCCCCCCCAAAATATCAACTTTTATTTAAAAATGTTAAACTTACTACGGGCTGTACAAGAAAGATCAAATATGAATTCTTTAAACATACAATATTTGAAATTAGAACATTTTGACTTCTAACTAATATTTTTTAAGTTGCAAGAGCATTTCATGAAGATGTTGTCTGTTTCAAATACTGAATAAGAACTTTCCCCTCACTCTTTAAGACCCGCAAAAGCCATTTTAGTTTCAGGGATATATTTCTTTGGGTTCTCCAAATAATCCATAATAGTTTCCTCTCCCCAGATAATACCTATGTTTTTGTTTGCATCAGAATAAGAAAATTCTGGTGCTTGTTCTGTTTTTCTGCCAAAAAGGCCCCAGAAATTTGGACCAGTCTCGTGTTTCTAAAGGAACTTTCCACTGAGCACATTTCTGAACAAAGATCTTCTTGCCTGCCTCAGCGTCTCCCACTTCGTTGTGGGTTTTGTTTTCCTTCAGTTCTTGTTCTTCGAAGAATGGATGCGCAGGACCAGTGGCTCCGTCCTCGGCCGCTCCGAAGAACCTTTGGTGTCACCACGCTGCGCCCCATGTTCGCGGCTGGAGGTCCTGCCGCAGTGCCTCGAAGACCCCACCCCATCATGTGCTTCCGGTGGACGTCAGCCAATGGCAGATCAGGCTCCATCAGCGCCTCCGATTGGCCCCCAGATCCCGCAGGATCGCAACTCTCGCAGGAGCTTAAAGCCCCGCAGCGCCAAGCAGTCGCTGACTGAGTCTCAACGTGACAGAGTGAGTATCCTTCCAGCGTGGTGGTCCTGAGCCTGGCTTTATTTGTTTAGATTTTACTTAACCAAAGAGCTAAATCATCTGTATATATTTGCAACGTGTACCAATTCTTGCTTGAGGAAGGTACTATACATTTTACGAATGGTCCATTAGTTAGTTTTTTTTTTTTATTTGAACTTTAAAATTAATTTATTAAAGACAAGGAAATTGAACTTTAGGCAGCCGCTTTCTACTCTGAAGTGTAAGAAATCCTTAATATGATTACATTGAAGTTCCTTTAGAAACGTTCTTCCTTGGAGATTTTTCTTACTCAATTTGTGTATTTTATAAATGAGGAAGTTAAAGTACATAGATTTAAATGTCATTCTCAAATTCACAATGCAGGTAGCAAAAGAGATGGGAATGAATACCATTTTCTTTTTACTTATGCTCTTTACTTTATATCATAATGTCAGGTTAGATTTTTTTAATAAGAGTATCATTTGAATATGAGGGCTCAGTTTATTACCCAGTCTGTCTTCTCATAATATGAATGTGGACAGAAAGATATTATTGATCGGCTGTCTTTCGTTGCCCAGACTCCATTATCCAAAGTGGTGGCTGAAGTTTATATATTCTCAGAGGAGAGAAGTGATGTGGGAAACATGTTCAGGGGTAGACAGCAAATTCATCTTGGGAGTTTGGAAGGTAGAAGATAAGTATATATGACAGTATACTTTGAGCTGATTCTTCCGTTTGTACTTTGAGCTAAAGAAATGGGTGGCACATTAACAGGAAGATTCTTGGAATGGCTGACACTCTCCCATAAGTCCCAGTCAGATAGTGAATGCAGACTCTTCTCCGTCAGTATATAAGCCGAAGCAATCAACAGCCATAAGATGGTACCAAACTGCAAGTTGGATTGAACATATTTGGAAGTGTAATGAACCCCAGACCACCCCTAGCTAGCTAACTGTATACTTTCACCCTCCAAATTTCATTAACCCTGCAATGATGTGATTATAAGATATATACAATTTAATGTTGGGGACTCCATCATGTCAGGATTTTACTCTTATAAATCATAATCAGTTCTGCTATTCAGCCCATATGCAGTGGTTGAGCTATACACATTATTCAACTAATGAAATTTGTGTACAGCAGTTGGTAAATAACTACTGGTCTTAGCTCTGCTCTCTCTTGGGTTGATTTGGGTCAAATCTGGATTTGCTCAAATATAGAAATTAAAATAGTAATGCTCAGTACAATAAAACCTCCAAGATTTTGATTCAGGGCTATGGACTGACTCCATTCTGGTGAGTCTGTACCTGTGTCTTCCAAGTGTTAACTATTTTAAAAATTACTTTTATTTATACCAACTCAAGTTAAACTCTCTAAATGTTATTTTCTGCTATTTTTAATTGTGTGCTTTTTCTGTTTTGAAGTAAGTCCTATTAGTCTCTCACGATCTTCTTTTATCTTAGTATCTTAACTACTACCTTTAAGAATAAATATATTTTAAAAACTTTAGTACAGAGCAATATGTTTTTAAGAAATATAAATGTTTCACTCAAAAGGTAATTTAGATTAATACTTAGTTGAAAAAAGTTGATTTATTTCATTTCAAAATATACATACTTTAAAATACCATTTTCAGTATAACATCCTTATTAGCAAGACAAATAAAATGTCAAATAAAACAAATGATTTACACCAGCAGTTTTTTTTTTAATAGAGGCTTAAAATACCAAAGTGACATTTTTAGATTGCTCATATAGGTATTAGTGAATTCATTATTCTGCTCAAAAGCATTTGTAGAACTACTTAAATATCTGAGGTATTGCAGAAAGTGGATACTTGAGGCTCCTTTCCTTCTTTTAATCTTTCTATCAAGAAAATGTTGAAAGCATAGAGTCAAATGAAATTCATTTAAAGTGTGAAATGTATCATAAGAGAATTTTCTAAAATTGTACCTAGAGATGGAGGGTAGGAGGTACCATTTTCAAATTGGGGGAATTTATGAAGATTTCATGGAGAAGAGATTCTTTGAGCTTTTGAGGGCTGGCTCTGATAAGCGAGTAATACTGAAAGGCATATTGTACTGTAGCTTGCAAATCTTAAGTAATTTGAAAAGAGCTGCTTCTTAATTGAACAACTTACTTATCCATAATTTAGATACAGCAAGAGTTCTTTTATCAGCTGTTATTTCCTGAAAACACATTTGTCTCACACATTTTGTTAGCTGGACAACAAGGGCTTCATGAAGTTTACTACTAAATTTTTCAAAAAAGATTCTAACGAGTTTAAAATATTCTTTAAGTGCAGATACCTTTATATCTACCCATTTTGTATCTAGGCCAAAGGATTGCCATACAAAACATGTGTTTATATATACCTACTCTAAAACCTGATTACTTTGAATTGCCCAAAGACCCTAACAGAACTTAATAATGTATGAGGTCAGGAGGGTGGGTGAGTGAAATCTTATGGCCAACAGCCTACAAATTCAAATTATGTGATTTCAGTTAACTAGAATCCATAATTTGTAGATTCAAACTCAATTAGTAAACATTTCTAGGAAACAATTAATTTGGCTCTGGGCATTTTTCCTAATTCTTGGGGTGAGTGTCTTCATTTCTTCATTTCTTGGGGTGTGTCTTCAGTTTGCTGTAACAAATTGCCACTCATTTAGTTGTTTAAAACAACACAGACTTACCATCTTGCAGTTCTGGAGTTCTGAAGTCTAAAATGTGTTAGCATAGCTATCTTCCTTCTTCTGATTCTGGGGAGTATCTGTTTCCATGCCTTTTTTCCGCTTCCAGAAGCTGTGTGCAGTACTTGGATCATGGTCCTACATCAATCTAACCTCTACCTCTGTTGTCTTACCTCTTTTTCTCCACTCTGACTCTCCTGTCATTCTTATGATCCTTGTTATAATATTGAACCTACATGGATAGTCCCATCTCAAGATCCTTAAGTTAGATATGACTAATCTGTGGTTAAATAGCCACAGATTCTGGGGATTAAGACTTTTTGGAGAGCCATTATTTGGCCTATTCTATAGGAGTTGAAAATTCATCAGAAAATTTTTCTCACAGATAACTGAAACTTTTTTCCCATCCGAGGTATTCAAAAATATTAATTCCCTTTTACTTTCGAACACTGATTTCTAGGCACTTCAGTGCTATTTGAAATAGAATTATCTCTGATTATATAAATCATATTATATATAAATATACATGCAGATGTACACATATCTAAAATATTTTTATTGAAAATGTTACATAACTATAAAAGATACACAAATAATGTAGAGATAACATATATCAGTTTCCCTATTGGTGTTGTAACAAATTACAACAAAGTTAGTGGCTTAAAACAACACATTTATTAACTTACAATTCTGGAGGTCAGAAATCAGAAATGGATCTTACTGTGCTAAAATCAAAGTGTCAGCATGGTTCTGTTCCTCCTGGGTTCTCTAGAAGAGAAAGCTTCTAGAAACCACTCAACTTCTTTGGTTCATGGCCCCATTCCTCCACCTTCAAAGCCAGCAATGTGGGACCGAGTCCTTCATATTTTGCCGTCTCTCTGATTCTCACTCTTCTGCTCCCCTCTTCCACTGTGTTACTTCATCTCCCAACTTCCCCCGACCCCCGACTGCCCACGTAATGCAGGATAATTTTTCCATCTCAAGATCAGCTGATTACCAACCTCAATTCCATCTGTGAACTTTAATTCCTCTTTGTCTTGTAACTAATATATTGACAGGATTCAGGAATCTGGACAGGAACATCTTCATGAGGAGTGGCTGTCTCTTGTAAATTGTTGCCACCTCCTCCTTCTCATATGAAAACACTATCACGAATTTTAAAACTATAGATTAGTTTGTCATGTTGGGAACTTAAATTAGCACCATATGATGTGTATATTTTTGTATCTGGCTCTTATTCATTCAACATTTTGCGTGTGATGTTAGTCCATGTTCTTACTGGTATATGTTTATTTTACTGCTATGTAGTATCTCATTGTATGAATAGAGCCCAATTATTTATTCATTCAAACATTGATGAGTACTTGGATTGCTTCCAACTTGGGATTCTTTCAAATGGTACAGCTGAGAGAATGTCGTACTTGTATCTTATTGCTTACATGTGTGTATACCAAGTATAAACCTAGGATTAAAAATTCAGGGCCAATGGGTAGGTATATGTGTAAATTTGCCAGACAATGTCAAAATATTTTTCCCTAGTGGCCTTACCTAATTATACTCCTGACAGATGTGTAGAAAAATTAGTTTGCTAAGACCGCGTATCACAAATGAACTCTGAATTTTATTACATATTTTTCTGAATCTATGATAATTATCTTTTCTCCTTTATTCTGATAATAAATTGAATTACCTCAATATATTTTGAAGTATCAAAAACAATTCTACATTTCTGGAGGAAAAATAATGCTGATGGCATATTACTTATCTGTGTGTCTATCATCTCTGTTATCTAGCACTAGATATATAATTAATTAATGTATTTGTCATGATTTTTGCAACCTGGATCAGAAGTGAAGTTGACTTCTGATTTTTTTAATATCATATCATGTCTTTATAATATTTTTATAAGAATGTTAGGCTAACATCATGGAATAATATAGAGATCAATACCTTTACTGTGATTACTAGAGATGTTTGCATTCTTTCTTTCTGAAAATGTTAGTAGAATTTACTGTCGAAGCCATCTTGGTGTAGAGGTTATGGAAGTGTGTGTGTGTGTGTGTGTGTGTAGTGTGTGAGGCAACTTTTAATTATAATTTAATTACCCTTCCAAAGATCAATTTCTGAATAAAAAAATACCTCAAAATTTAGTGGCTCTAAGTGATAATTTTATTTTGTGGGTCAGGAATTTGGGGAAAGTATGGCTGAGCAGTTCTTGACTGGGTTCATATATGGGATAATATCCAAATATTGGCTGGGGTTGCAGTCACCTGAAGGTGTAATTGTTCTGACATCAAATATGGCTTACTTACATTGCTATGAAATGGTGCTGGCTGTCTGCTGGGAGTTAATATGAGGTTTTCAAGGGCCCACACATGGCCTCTCCAGACAGCGGTCTGAGAAGAGTTGAATTTCTGACATGGTGATCGGCTTCCCCGAGAGCAAGAGTTCTGAGAATTTGGCAGACGCTGCATAGCCTCGAATTTTGTCTTGATGATCCATCAGTTACTGAGGGAGATATGTTAAAATGGCTCAATCTGATTATATCTTCGGCTACTTCTCATTGTAGTTTATCAAATTTGGAAAACTTAAGTCATTACAGCTTTAATTTTTTCTGTCTCTGCTTTTTCACTCTTCATTTTGAGACTTAAATTTATGAAAGTTAGAACACTCAATATTGTCTTATGGGCACTGAAACTCAGCTAATTTTTCCATCTTTTCCTCTATTTTAGTTTATAGTTTCTAATATTATGTCTTCAAGGTCACTGATACTTTGTTCTGCAATATCTAATCTGCAGTTAACCCCAGCCAATAAATTTCTTAGTACAGACAATGTATATTCATCTCTGGAAGTTTCACTTAGTTTTGTTTTATGTCTTTCATTTATTTCCTTATTCTATTTATACTTTTCTTTAAGTATATGACCATATTTGTAACAGCTATTTTAAAGACCTTGCCTGCTATTCTCATAGTTTATCATTTCTGGATCTCCTTCTGGGTACTGACTTTCTTCCTGCTTGTGGGTCACATTTACTTGATTTTTTTTTTTTTTTTACGGATCTAGTAATTTTTTAATCAGAAGCTTCACATCATGTATTTTTACATTTTTAAATGCTGTATTTTATTGTTTTGCTTTAATGAGTGTTGAACTTTGTTCTGGCAGGATGTTAATTTATTTTGAGATCACCTTAATCCTTTTCTGACTTGTTTTTCACTTTTTGGAGGAGTAGAGTGACCTTTAATTCAGGACTAGTTTAGTCATGTTACTGAGACACAATCCTTGTCATGCTTCTACTGAATACCTCTTGTGTTTATGAAGACTTTCCACATTTGCTGGTAATAACTTGAATGCCTCCAAGTTCTGTGTGGAAATTGTTCAACAGACAGCTTCCTCCTGATCATTTTTTCCCAGTCGTATGGAGTTTCACTGCCTCGTTATTTACCAACAGACTCAAAGGTCTTCCTTTCTGGTTTCTGGATCTCTTTTTCTGTGTATTTCCCCTTCTTCGTCACCCTATCCCACAGATTCCAAGCACCACAGTCTATTTGAATCTGATCGCTGTCTCCTCAATACAGCAAAAGACCAGGCCTTACTAATATGTCATAGGGCATTAGACATGAATCTGTGATGAAGTGGGAATGATTCAATGTAGCCCAACCTTGCTCAGGACCAAATAATCATAAACAGAAATAGAACTACGGTAGTGAATTTTACACTGGCCATCATTTGGTTAGTTACATTATTTTTATTCACAAAATAATTCATTGTTAAGGTTTTGATGGCCAACCTTAAACGTTTCAACACAAACTTATAAAGCAAATAGTATTTTTTATAAGAAATAAATTTAAATAAATTATTTTGGGTAAATAGCATTGTATTACTATATAAAGTTTCTTATTTTTTGAGTTTATCTAAGTAATAAATATAAACAATGATTTCAACTCATTAGTGAGACACAAATATTAGATTCAAATGAAAAAGTTATTCCATTATTGTGAATATAGTAACTGCATGTATTGATTTCTCGATCATTGAAGACTTACTATGTACTTTGTCTTTTAAACCTCATTAAGCCAGGATGAAAAATTAAAATGGACAGTGTTAATCTTTTATAATCTATTACTGCATGCCAAATGCATTTCCAGAACAAAGGATAAAAGCTGGCCAGTATCATGTTAGTATGAAGAGAAATGGGATATTGCTGTGATTAAGGAAATACTATGCAGTAGTTTAAGATCGCAGGCTTTGAAGACAGCCTAACTGGATTTAAATACTGGCTTGACCAATAACTAATGATGAAATTTACTAAGTTATTTAACTCATTGGTGCTTCAGTTTCTTCATCTGAAATGGGAACACTGAATGTTGTGAAGGTACAAAACCGATTAGTGGGTATAGAGTTTTCAGCACAGTGACTGATGCATGTGTTAATACTGAAAATGTTTACAAAGTTCTGGTAATATGTTTGTTACAAAGTGGAGATGATGGAGAAGCAGAAGATCCTGTGAAACGTTCAGTGGGTTTAAGCGATGGATTAGTCAGATTTCCTCTTCATATGAGACCATCTGACTTTGGAGGAAACCTCTAAAATAGAGAAGAAAATGTTTGAAAACACTATTATGGTATGATTCCTGTACAGTAAACTACCCAGATTTCAAGTGTACAATTTGATGAATTTTGATAGATGTCTACACAAATGAAACCACCACCACAATCAAGACAGCTAACATTTCCATCACTCCCCATGAGGTGCAAATTTTGAATTCCCAAATTATCCTTCCCACCCTCTTTGCCTCCTGGTAACCATAAGTTTGTTCTCTTTGTCTGTGAAAATACTATCTCAAGTGTATGAAAATTAATATTTAATATCAAATCTTTCTCTTAAGTAGAGTGGAAAACAGCATCCTATTTTGATGTACTGTTTTCTTACACTGACTCAATGCCCTTTGCCAAAATGTGTTTCCTGTAATGTGGTCACCAGGCTCTCTGTGTTGACCTAATACTTACCACGTGCTCTATTGTGTCTCTCTGACTATTTCTCTCCCCAGCAAACTTGGAGTTTCTTGATGGCAGGTTTATTTTATTCCTTGGTGTTTACTTATATTTTTTCCTAAAGTACAACAATAGTAAATATTTTAAAATGTCTATTGAATGACTTAAGGAAATGGAAGCATGTTTTATATGCTCAATCTTGTTTTCTTTTTTGGGGGTGAGGTATGGTAGGTTTTAAAAATATCATCATTTAAGAATAACTTTAAAGATTGTCAGTGATCTTCATAATGGTAAAATTATCCAGAGTAACTTTTGGAATTCTGTACCTTACTCCTCATCGTTTTTCTAATTCTTAATTTGTGTAATATCATTTTAAAAATAATAATTTTGAGAAAAATAATAGACATGCTGATAGGAGTTAATATTTTAAGAAAAAATTTTTAAAAATTACCAGGACTCACATACTTATAGTATAAGGTAATGTATCCACCATTTCTTCTCTTTGCTTTTATATACCTCTTTGCCATTGAGTTTACCATCTCCCACAAATGCTCATCTCTTGGAGCATCTGTGTAAAGTATGCTTATTTTACAATAACAATCAATTATATTATAAAGAATAATGAAGTGGGAAAACAAAAGAACCTAAACTTTAACAATGCTGGCCTGTAAATGCCTCTTAGTGGAGATGATGACAGGTGTTGGCAAATCTGTATGCCTTCTAATGTTTTACGTCAGACAAGGACGTTATTTTAATATTTTTAAATTAAGAGCAATTTTAAATTCATTCGAATGGTCATTCTTGTATGGTTTGTCAGTGTACATACACATATGCACAAACACCCTTGCCCGAACACAGAACGATTGTAGCTAATTCTCAAACATACCAGATAAGAAGATAAAGTAAAGTAACAACTGGGAAGTTATTTCGGAACCATTTTCGGAATTTCCTAATTAAAAGAGACCTATTTACATATTTATCGGGGGCTTTAAATGTGCCAAAGTACTGCATTGTGCATTGTATGCAATATTCATTTCTGTTACACTCCTGATTTCCCGGAAGTCAGTAATTTGGCTTGTGAAGAAGATAGTTTAGTTAAAAATTACTGAGCTGTGTGCCAAAAGTGCCAGGTTCAAGAACAGTATTTTCCAGTTTCTCACTTTTTGACCTCAGGCATATTATTCAATTTGATACATATTTTCATAGACTCAAAAAACTTTAAGGAGCTTAATTTTAAAAAATGAGTCTACATGGAGAAGGTGTAAATGAAAATGTAGAAAATTAACATCAGATCCAGATAGCCAAAATAGTCTATTTTGACTGACTTGAAATCAGTTATTGTCCTAGTTCCAAACCATTTAAGTTCACACCAGAATCACACTGTATAATTCTTGTAATTTACTGTGTGCACACACGTGCAATTAGCTATGTATAATCTGTTTTGTCTATAATAAGTTGTTCTCATTTCATGCTGAGTTAGGTAATATTTTTTAATTCCTTTATTTCTTTTATGAAAATTAAGCAAAATTATTTAAATCAGATTATACAAACAATGGCTGAAGTCCATGAATTTAAAATAATGTATAATTCTGATGCCTACAAACAGCAGACTAAATAAGCAACAATTTGCATTTTAGAATCAGAGAACTTGGGGTCTGTCTTGCTATGAAACTTGTTATGTGGTATAGAATGTTATTTAAACTCCCTAAGTTTTAATTTCCTCAACAAGAAATGGAATAATAAAAGTTGATTATTTCTGTACTTAATAGGTGACAGGCATGGTGTAAGGACTTTAAACATATTTAAAAATTTAGTCCTCCTGGCAGCCTTATAAATCAGGATATGTTATTTATTCCTTCTTTATATGGCTGGGAAATATTAGAAATGGTGAGTGAAAGAACTGAACTTAAAAAAAAAAAATCTGATGATACAGGTCAGATTTGTAAATTCTAGCAGTCAGATTCGAGAAACACTCCATTATTTTGCCTCCCTGGCACCTTCTAGATGAAATGAAGCAAAGGCATTCACCTGCAGAGGAAGACATATGGCACTGATAGCCTATCATCTATTACAATATCGAAAAGCAAAAAAGAAGAATAAAGGTAAAAAAAATCACCCCCATTCCTGCCGCTGCTGCTGCTCCTGCTCTGGCTTGACTGCCAGCTATGATCCTTTTTTCCTGTCAAGATGTCTAAGGCTCACAACAGCTTCTTCCATTTGCCCACCTTTTCATTCTCTTGGAATAAAATTACACCAAAGAGAGGCTTTAAAGCTAAAAATGACAAAGATTTGCGCGTTACAACCTTTTACTAAGTATACCAGTGGCTGAGAGACATTTCTCCTAAACTGCACATCCCTGAAATGATCACTTGCTCTCAAACCTGCATTATTTGCTTGTAGAACACCACACTGTTGCAAAAGACTCGAGTCTTTACCTCGTCATTTTGATTCATTATAAAAAAATGAAAGTATAATTGCCAAGCCACATACTGATTCTTGATTAGAATTAACTTTATCCATTCAAACTTCACACACTCATTTCTCACTAATGTGATGGATGTATTTTCAGAGAACACATCACATGACATTTGTAAGCATGCGTGACCTACCCGCATAGAGAATTCAGTCCTAATATCCGCCCTCACCGTGAAAAATTTCTGCCCTAGTATTAGGCTGGTACAAGCATTTTGTAGGGAAATTTCAGCTAGCTTATCTGTAGTTAAAAGGGTAAAACTTTTGCTATACTTTAGAAAATTTTCAGACTGTTATAATAAATATCCTCAAATTGTACTAGAGCGCTGTGTTCTAACTGGCAGGCATGGCCTCCTGTGGTGCATTATATCCTTAAGTTTGGAATCGTCAGCGTTGCTTGAACTCCTTGCAATCCTACCCTGTTGCTTAAATTCTAAGCATAATTCAAATTCACATTTATACAATCAAGTTTCAAATGGAGATTTTAAACCATAGGGCTTGTTCACATCTTAAGATGAAATTCTAATTACTTTATCTTCACATAACTCTATCCTTTATTGATTTAATCTGTGCTTCCTAGAGCAGCGCTTTTTAGCAGAGAAAAATTATGTTTGTTTTATTATGAAGACGAATTTTCTTCTCTGTATCTCAGTGCCTCTGAAATTCACTCCAGGTTCTGAGTCGAAACCTCTAGTATAAATATCTGTTCATCAGTGTTCTAGTATATGTGCGTGTGAGTGATTGTGTGTGTTGTGTGTGTGTTATGTTTAATGAATCAATGGGTTATTTACCCAAGAGATAATTTATGCCCCCCTCAGCCACCCCTCACAAATGGGGCCATAAACAGTTCTGGTTTTATAAAAAGCATTACTTACTAACCACTAATTTTTCTCGTTCAGTCAGCATATCCAAGTAGATAAAACAGAATACAGAGGCTTGATGCCAAACTTACTGCCATCTTCTACCACCTTATTCTTTCCAAAGTCTAAGCCATTTCCTACAGAAAAAAAATCCTACATAAAGAAAAATTCTATGTAATATTCTTCAGTTCAAAGTTTAATCTCAGCATTGTTATTTGATAAACAATTCCATCTGCAAATATTGCTTGAGTAACCACTAAAATTCAAGTGCTATGTATATATCACAGAAGAGATAAGAAAGAATAAAATATACAATATTCTCTCAAGAGTTTATAGCTTAGTTACAGATACAGATAATTTTATAGTAAGTTAAATTTGAGAAATCCACTCAACTATATTCTTTTCTTTTCTTTTTTCTTTTTTTTTTTTTTGAGGTATATATAGTCAGTTATGATGTGTCAATTGCTGGTGTACAGTACAGTGTCCCAGCCATGCATATACACACATACATTCGTCTTCATAGTCTTTTTCATTAAAGGTTATTACAAGACATTGAGTATAATTCCCTGTGCTATATAGAAGAAATTTGTTTTTGTCTATTTTTATATATAGTGGTTAACATTTGCAAATCTCAAACAGGGTACTCAAATTATGAGCTATCCTGATAAGAAATTCTTAAACAATATATACTTTCTTCTGCCCTTGCCATTTCTGGGTCTTAACTCAATGCTATGATTAAAAGTTAATCGCACTACTTCAACATTGCCAAGCCCTAGGCTCTTGTGGTGCTCGAGACCAACTAAATTAAAGGCTGTCTTTCTTGAGGACTTCCTTTGATAACTAGTTTAATGCCCCGTATAATTCTAGTGCTCGGATTCCTCTCTTCAGAGTGTCTGAAGATGGTCAGTGGTAATTCCCATGACACAGTATGTTAGTGTCTGCTACACAGTACTTCTGCCTGATTTTGGGATTCCCTGCTACTTGTGTTCCAGTTAGGTCACTCTAACACATCACCTTGAAAAGCCTTTTCTGTCATTCACTATCATTCTTGATTGCAATTAGACTTCACCTGCTTGCACTGCCTGCTTCCCCTAATAATAGATAAAATTCATTTTTCTTGCTATGAGAACATTAAAGATCTACTCTCCTAGCAACTTTCAAATATACAGTGCAATATTGTTAACTATAGTTGCCACACTATGCATTGCACTCCCAGCGCTCATTTATCTTATGACTGGAAGTTTGGACTGTTAGATCACATTAACTCATTTCCCCCATGGCCCACCACCCATCTCTGGCAACCACCAACTGTTCTCTGTACCTATGAGTTTGTTTGCTTGTTTGTTTTAAATTTCACATATGAGTGAGATCATGCAGTATTTGTCTTTCTCTATTTGTTATTTACTTAGCATAACATTCCCAAGGTCCATCCATGTTGTAGTAAATGACAGTATTTCTTTCTTTGTTATGACTGAATAGTATTCCATTGTATAAATATACCACATTTCCTGTATCCTTTCATTCATTAATAGATGCCTAGATTGTTTTTGTGTCTTGGCTATTGTAAATAATTCTGCACTGAATATGGGGATATGTATATACATCTTTAAAAATCAAAGTGATTTTGTTTCTTTCATGTTATGTACCCCACAAAGTGGATTTTCTAGATTATATATAGTTCTCTTTAAGTTTTTGAGAAGACTCTGTATTGTTTTCTATAGTGCCTACACCAATTTACATTCCAACCAACAGCTCACAAGGATACTTTTTTCTCCACATTTTTTCTAGCATTTCTTATTTCTTGTCTTTTTGATAAGATTCCTTATAACAGATATGAAGTGATATCTCATTGTGGTTTTGATTTGCATTTTCCTGATGGTTAGTAATGTTGAGCACAGTTTCATATACTTGTTGATCATTTGTATGCTTTCTTTGAAAAAAGAAGTCTATTTAGTTATCCTATCTTTTTTAATCACATTTTTTGCTCTTGCTATTGAGTTGTATGAGATCTTTATGTATTTTGGATATTAACCTCTCATCAGATAGAGGCATACCACAGAGATATTGCAGGGTCAGTTTCGGAGGACTGCAACAAGGTGAATGTAGCAAAAAAAAAAAAAAGTTATGGTTTTACTATATTGTAGTCTATAAGTGTGCAATAGTATTATGTCTAAAAAAAGTACCTACCCTAATTAAAAAGTTCTTTATTTTTAAAAAATGCTAACCATCAGCTGAGCATTCAGTGAGTCCTAATCTTTTTTCTGGTTGAGGGTCTTGCCTCAACATTGATGACTGTTGACTGATCAGGGTGGCAGCTGCTTGAGGTTGGGATGGCTGTGGCAGTTTCTAAAATAAGACAACAATGAAGTCTGATGCATTGATTGACTCTTCCTTTCACTAATGGTTTCTCTGTAGCATACAATGCTTTTTGATAGCATTTTATCCACAGTAGAACTTCTTTCAAAGTTGGAGTCAATCCCCTCAAATCCTGACAAGGGCTTAATCTCCAGAATATATTAACAGTTCATACAACTTAATAACAAACAAACAAACAAACAACCCAAGACAAAAAAAACCTAAACAAGCAATTCTCCAGTGAAGACATACAAATGACCAATGGGCACATGAGAAAATGCTCAATATCACTAATTGTCAGAGAAATGCAAATCAAAACTACAGTGAGATATCACCCCACACCAGTCAGCATGGCCGTCATGAAAAAGTTCACCAAGGATGAATGATGGAAAAGGTGTGAAGAGGGAACCTTCCTACACCATTGGTGGGAATGTAGTTTAGTGCAGCCATCATGGAAAACAAGATGGAGATTCCTTAAAAAACTAAAAATAGTTATACCATATGATCCAGCAATCTCACTCCTGGGCATATATGCAGAGGGAACCTTAATTCAAAAAAATACGTGCACCCCAATGTTCATAGCAGCAATATATACAATAACCTAGACATGGAAAACAACTAAATATCCTAAATGACAGATGACTGAATAAAAAATGGAATACTACTCAGCTGTAAAAAAAAAAGGATAAAATAGTGCCATTTTCAGCAACATAGATGGACCTGGAGATTGTTATTCCAAGTGAAGTAAGCCAGAAAGAGAAAGGAAAACACCATATGCTATCACTTATATGTGGAATGTAAGTAAGTAAGTAAGTAAGTAAATAAATAAATAAATAAATAAATACCCAAATGAACTTTTTTATAGACCAGAAACAGACTCACAGCCATAGAAAACAAACTTATGGTTACCAGGAGTAGAAGGGGGTGAGAAGGGGTAAATTGGGAATTCAAGATTTGCAGATACTAACTACTATCTATAAACTAGATAAACAACAAGTTTCTACTGTATAGCACAGGAAACTATATTCAATTTCTTGTAGTAAACTATAATGAAAAGGAATATGAAAACAAATATACGTATGTATATGTGTGACTGGCTATTATGCTGTACACCAGATACTAATAAAACATTGTAAACTGAGTATACTTTAAAAAAAATAGAATACAGGGAAATTAAAGGCTTCTTTGACTTCCAAAAAAAAAAAAAAAAGAAGAAAAGGATTGGAATTAAAACTGTTGTCTTTCAGTTTTCATATACAAACACAACCTAATGTAGCTAACGTACTTGAGTCAACCTTTTTTATATACTTAGGAAAGAAGTGTGTGTGTATATGTCCATGACTGAGGAATACTCCTGTCAGTTGTACTTTCCCATATATGCAAGTCATTACTTAGAACTCCTGGACAAGTGTGTCCTAAATAGGATGCTAAGCTCTCTGCACAGCTATCAGCAAAGGAGTAAATACTGAGCAGACTACACTTCTTTTTATTGTGTATTTTAATTATTTTTCACATCCTGCACCCAGGAATTCCCAAGATTGTCAAATTTTTCTGTTTGAGTAACATCAAATCAATGGCAGATAACTTGGAATTGAATATTAAATCCCTCTAGAAGTCCGCAGTCACCTAACGTTTGAAATCTCACTGGCCATCCCCCTCTGTGGTAGCTGCCTTCCTGCCCTATTGTGGAGCTGCTTTCCCTGGCCTCACCTCCCTCCTTACTGATTTCTCTGTTTTCTCTTAATTTATGTCTCTTTCTTCCTTTCCTCACTGCTTTTAATGCCTCATCCAGAGTTTTCTTTGAACCATTTCCTCTCTCTTTCTCACTCTCTCCCTGACCTCCTTGGTCAGCTTTCTTGACCTGATCATTTTTTTTTTTGTGCTCTCATTTTGTCAGTCTCACTCTTACTTCCAATCACATCATCATATATATATATACACATATATATACACACACACATATACATATATTTACATATTTTTTTTTACTCTTTGTCTTTCTCAAGAAAAGGAACATATGAAGGTGTTCTTAATTAAATGCAAATTCTTCTTAAGAAAGAAATTTTGATTCTACTTAGTAAAATAATAATTCCTTTAATCTAATGCACAAATACTCATTTTATGTACAACAAAAGGAAAATTTATAATGTCACATAGGTAAGTCTTCTTTTTCATGAATATGAAAATGTTGCTTATCATTGCTTTTAATCTGATCAGTGATTTGGGGGTAAATTATATGATTTGAATATTCTTTTTGTATGTAAAATGTTAAGTAACTTGAATATTATGTATTATGATTGGAATATTGTATTCACATATAGGGGGATTAGACATTTTGGAAAATTAGGACAATAGAGCTCACAAAATTGTCAGATTCATGCATTTGATTATTGAAAATTATTATGGGATAAATTATGTGATTCAGTATTTTTGTATGTAAAAAGGTTAAGTAGCTTGGAAAATTATGTATTATGATTGGAATATTGTATTCACAGATAAGAGTATTAGATGGTTTGGAAAATTAGGATAACAGAGCTCATAAAAATGTCAGATTTGTGCATTTGGTTAATGAAAATTATTATGAAATACTGAAAACATGCAAAAGATATAAAGTACACAAGCTTCTCACACTTCTCAACTTTCCAGGTTGCATTCATAATCTGACGTCTCCCTCAGCAGAGAGGTAGATAGATAAAGAATGGCATTGATTTATATATCATTTACATAACTGTATAATATATGTATATATATTTAGTAACATGTAGTTATGCACCCAAAGATTTTGTTTTATATAAATTATGTCATTTTTTATATTTTCTTGCAGATATTTTTAACTTTAACCTATTCAATGTGATACATTTATGGGTTTTCTTACATTAAACCATTCTTGCA